>NC_135542.1:67622398-68822398 GCF_045843805.1 Urocitellus parryii
GCAGTTCACATGTGCTTCCAAGGTAGTAATTAGAGGGTGCCTGTAATGAGCCTCAGGAGCCTTCCAGGGCCTGAGGTTTAAGTGTTAATTTCCAACACAGATGTGCTTCTGGGCTTCTGGGCTCTTGGCTAAGTGAGCTGTTTGTGGGGAAGGTACTGTCCTTTTTCCTAACCAGTTTGCCCTGTGGATGGTCATGATTCACCATTTGCTTCTGCCCACTGTGGATTTTCTGCTACTCAGGACAGCTCACTGGTTTTGAGCTTAGCATTCCAACACATGTTCTTTTAATTTCTTCATGCTGGGATAACATGGCCTGTTCTTCTAGGAGACCCTTCTTTGAGTTCTTGTTTTTGAGTAGTTTAAGCAGTCTGGAACCTGCAGTCACCACAGCCTGGCTTTAGATCTGGGCAGTATGCTGGCATCTCAACTATATAGTTGTGAGTCTCAGGATGTAATATTGATGGTATAAGGAATCAGATATGTCCTGAGAGGCTTGGCCTCTGACTCTATTGCCTTGCCAGCTCTCCTGTTTGCCCCAGGTGACACAGAGAGCATGGAGAGCCTTCTGGGGCAATGGCAGAGTGTGGAAAGAGAATTAGAATTGGATTCTAGAGCTGACTTTGCTGCTTGTTAGCTGGGTGACCTTGGGCAAGCTACTTAACCTTTCTGGGCCTCCCTTCCCTCATGGGAAACAGGATTAAGAATAGATGTAAAAGACTGACTTGCTATTGTCAAGCTCTCTTTAGTTACAGACTTGGCCGGAGTAAGTCTTCTTAATAGACTTGCCATTTGCTGAGCAAATTTTCTAAGAAAAATGTATACCTAAACGTGTGTCACAGTATGGTCTTTTATCTGCCCAAGGTGAAATTAATTTTGTATGACTGGGTACAGTTAGTCTTTATTAGGCAAATAGCGCTGTCCTTTTTTTTTTTTTTTTTTTTTTTTAAGAAGAGAATTCTGTGTACACAAGAATGGCTTCCTTATCTATTTAGGTCATGGTTATTTATTCAGCATGAACCAAGTGCAAGGTGATACAAGAGATACTGTCAAACCTCCTGGAAGTCCTTTCTGGAGAAAGAGATGTATATTAGCCATAGACAAGGGCAGTGCCAGTGCTCTGAGTGTGCACACAAGCGGGAATGGGTGTCCCTATTGGGATGCCGTATTTGTGGTGAAGGCTGCCAGGAGAACAGGGGTTGGAACTGTGCCTTTTAAAGAGGATTTGGAATAGAAGGGAGGGCTTTCCAGGTAGCTAAGAGGATTTGACCAAGCTTTTGTGCAACATCTGTCATTCCTCCCAGATGTGCTGGTTATCAGTTGGGCCCTGATGACTCTTGGTTTTGGCCATTGCATGATCTCTGCTCCCATCTCCACATTTGGGGCATGTGTTTTTATACTTATCCCAGAATTCTGGGAAACTAAGAAGGAAGCTAAAGTCTTCCCTGGTTTAAACGAGGCCAAGGGAGGTGGTATGTTAGGCACACTACTCCTTGCTCTCTGTTTAAATGCAGTTTTTAAAATATGATTGCATATTCTTTTAGAAAGTCCTTTGTATCCCATCAAGAGAGTAAGATGATGGAGAGAAGCTATTCTAGAAAGATTAAAGGTATTATCAGTTTTGTCTTTAAAGGGCAAAGATCAAGGTTAGAGCAAAGAGTCATCTTAACTTCTTGATTTTGGAGGGACATTTTCTAAGATAAGACCCTATGTCTAGATGGCCAAAAACTTGCATAGAACCTGGTCTAGCAAACCAAGGCATTACAACGTAAGCAATGACAATTATGGTCAATCTCCTGCTTTCCTAGCAGCATCTCCTCCAACTCCACTCTCCATCCAAACACACACCCTCCACTTAAATCCTCTTGTGCATGCTGCTTCCTCGGTGAATGTGCTGTTGGGCATCGTTTTCTACTGTGATGTATATTGAGATGTGTATTAGTGATAGACAAGGGCAGGGGCAGTGCTCTGAGAGTCCACTCTGGGCTCATGAGTGGGAGTGGGTGTCCCTATTGGGATGCTGTATTTTTGGCGTGGGCTGCCAAGAGAACAAGGGTTTAAACTTTTCTTTCTTAGAACCCCCCCTCAGTTCATGCACCTCTTCTCTTAGCAGGGAATCTGTTGCATCTCCCTATCATCAAAGAGATGATCCCAGTGCTCATAGGATAGCCAATGTGGAGATGACACCAGGCCAACCGAGGGGCTCCTGCTGCAGCCTCTGCCCTATGTGTTGTGTGTTCACCTTTTTCTTCCTCCCTCCCTCCGCCCTCTCCTTTTGCTTCTTCCCATCTAAAGCAGTAGCCTAAAGAACAGTACTCAGACCCTGTGAGGCTGTGATCACTGACCCCTGGCTATATAAAGTTTGACACAGATTGAAGGCATCTGCATATCCAGGATGTTTTGGATTCTGGCTGTGTTGGATGCCTCATCCTTCATAAGGCTTATTTTTCAAGTTTAAGCAGAAAATCGTCCAAGGTTTATAGGTCATCTAATTAATGATGCTGATTCTGACTGGGGGAAGAGCTGCCACCTTCACCTTGCCCCAAGGGGAGCCCGATTGGCAATGGCTTAGGAACCCATCTGTCTGGGATCCAGGTCCTAGACCCATCTAGGGTCTTACAAGAGTAATAGATCAATATGGGGGGTGGGGGGGTCTATGGGTTAGGGCATATTTTGCACTTTTAAAATGTGTATAAGGTTATAATTTTATAGTTTAGCCACACTGATAAGAAGAGACGCTTTTGAGATCCTTTGTTAGCCCTGGATTAGAAAGGAGAAAGTCAAAGGGAAGTCACACATGAGCTGAGGGGACCATCATGAAGCTGGAGATACCAGGCCCAAAAAGCTATTCGAGGCCTAACAGAGCACAGTTGGTTCACTGTCAAGAGCTACCAGTTTCTTTGGTCTTTGACAAGGTACTTCTCCCAAGAAAACAAACAAACCAACAACAAAACTAAAAAATCCATGGGTCTGCTCAACAGGTCACGGAAAACAGTTGTTATTTATAAAATGGTTTTTTTAAAAA
Source organism: Urocitellus parryii (assembly GCF_045843805.1). Lineage (NCBI taxonomy): Eukaryota > Metazoa > Chordata > Mammalia > Rodentia > Sciuridae > Urocitellus > Urocitellus parryii. The sequence goes on from NC_135542.1 coordinate 67,625,421, forward strand.
TAAATTCTTATATTTGTGGAACATGAAAATGATATTCCTCAAATTTACCCACAAGGAACCAAATCCCATGGGTGTGAAAGATGATTTGGAGGCTGTCAATGAAATTTTTGAGGTAAAGGAAATAGGACTGTGAAAATAGTAGAAGCTTGGATGGTTTCTATCCTAGGAGAGCCCCAGGGCAGAAGCAGCTGCTGTGGACAGTTTGGAACAGGCAAGAAAGTGAGTTTTAGGGCCATTTGACTTCTGTGATTAGTTAGCACTAGCCTTTGTTTTTAGAGAGGAGGGTGTTATTATTGGTAGTATCAGGAGAGCCTGGTATGGCTTCTGAGGGGTTCCTGATCTTAGCCTGTGATTGACACCCAGGGTTTTCCCATCCTGCTAAAGAGATCCTCTACCTTTCACAGTTCAACTTCTTGGGCCAAGAACATTCACTTAGAAAGAGCAGCCTGGTTCTCTTTGGTCTTCCAATCAGTGCTTTAGGACCATTGGTTTTATGGCCCATGAAGACTCGATGTGTGAATATGTGGCCTGGGAGAGAGGCCGAAAGGGGTGGGGAGATGAAGTGATGTAACAATAATAAATATTTGTCAGGAGATTTTTCATTTACTGTGTCTTTTCAGGATACAGAGAAGTGAAATTTCTTTGTTCTCACATTCCTGTTAGGAATGAGAGAAAGATTCAGAGACATTAAGGGTCTTGGTCCTAATTATGTCATTTCAAAGTTGAGCGCTCAGCCTGAAATCCGGGATCTTTTCAAGACCTGGATTGTTTTAAATTGCAGGATCCACCTGTGATGCAAATTAGGCTTTGGAGAGGGGTTTGCCTTTTCCTCCAGTCTGCCACAGCCCTTGAAATTCCACCTTCACAAAGTCTTTCCTGTCACTTAAAACCTTGGTATGAGTGAGATAAATACAGGTGTCCTAGAGTGTCTACATCATGTCCCTCCAGTCATTTGAATATCAGTGTAAATTAAATTTATGAGAGTTTTACTTGAGTAAAACTCTCAGCACAGGGATGCTGAGGACAGACATGTCTCAAGTACTTGGGTTTTTCTGTGGGAGAGGCTGAATGCTATTGTAAGTGCCTCCTACCCAGGCTGATAATGTTAAGGTATTTGAATACGTTGAGGTTTTTCATATATGGTTTCAACTTGCAAGGCAGCTTTATGTTTCACAGAACCTGTGATATAATCAGGAGTTTACTGAATCTTCAAATACCGTGTTCTCTTGGTTATGTTATTTAGGTTCATGGCCTTCGTTGATATCTACCTCCTGGAAATAAAGGTTTCAAGTCAGCTCGGATTATATTTTACAAATAGCTTGTTTGGGGGCAGCGTCAGTGACAGTAACAATAATATCTTAGATGTCACTTCCTCCAGGAAGCTTTCCAGGATCCTCCAAATCAGGCTACGTGCAGCTTTTAATGTTTCTGTAGTATTTTTCCTGTTCTTCTCCCAGTTGGAATCTAACACAAAATTTGGGATTTTCCTGTTTGTTTGCTTTTCTGTCTCTTTTACTGTCTGTCTCAAATAGGACTCCTCCTCTGGACCACAGAACAAAAAAATGACATGAATGTTTTCTCAGTTCTCCCAGGGATGAGACGTAATGTACAATTGTAGATGGTCAGGAGGAAAGTTCATCCACTGTAATTCATAGATGCACTGGATCAAGGGTTGCTACTTTCTTCGGGCCAGAAAGGAAAGATTTTTGGCTCTGTGGGCTGTACGGTCTCCCTCGAAACAACTCAGCTTTACCACTGCTGTGCAAAAACACCATAGAGAATAAAAGTAAATTAATTTACTTACCAAAAAAAAAAAAAAAAAACTGGTAGTGACTGGGATTTGGCCCTCAGGGCTTAACTTTTTGTATTTTTTTTTTTCCTGTGGTGGTTGTTTTGTTTTTAGTATTAAGGATTGAACCCAGGGGCACATTAGCACTGAGCTACATCCCAGCCTGTTTTTATTTTTATTTTATTTATTTATTTAAAAATATTTTTAGTTCTAGACGGACACGATACCTTTATTTATTTATTTACGTGGTCCTGAGAATTGAACCCAGTGCCTCACACGTGCTAGGCAAGTGTGCTACCACCGAGCCACAACCCCAGCCCTTTTATTTTGAGACAGGGTCTCATTGAGTTGCTTAGGACCCTACTAAGTTGCCGAGGCTGGCCTTTAATTTGAAATCCTCCTGCCTCAGCCTCCCAAATTGCTGGAATTACTGGTGGGTGCTGCCATACACTAGCAACATGGGGCTTCCTCCTCCCTCAGAGCCCAGTTGAGGGAGATCCAGAGTGACAGCCTGGGAGCTCTAGGAGGGCAGGGGTTCTGAATTGCTCATTACCCTCCATGGTGGCTGGCCCTGTCCTGATACATAGGGAGTACTCAAAGAATATCAGCTGCTATTCATTCATCCAACACATATTTATTGAGAGTCTGCTGTGTTCCATCCATCACTCTAAGAAGTTGGCATGTATCAGTGCAGAACGCAGACACGACGATCCCTTTCTTCATGGAGCTTATATTTTAGCAAAGGAAGACGGATAAACAATAAATATGGTAAATCATAGATGATGTAGTAGGGGATTAGGTGATAAAGGCCATGGAAAAGGAAAAAAAATAACAAGTATGGTAAGGGATATTAGAATTCCTGGGGTGCTGAGTGGTGGGCAGGCCTCAGTAGCACCCAGGCTGGTCAGCACTGGCCTTGCTGAGGGGGTGAGATTTGAGCAAAGACTTGCAGGAGGCGATGGGGTCAGCCAAGCAGATGGCCCCTAATGCCCTTTCTCCTTCCTCTCACCCTCTCCCATCTCAGCCTTTCCCCTAATCAGATAGAGTCTCTCTTCCCCAAAGTAGCCTGAGAGAAGTGCTCTGGACGTACAGAGACTGGATTCCAGGTATGACCTGCCGGGGACCTCTGGGGTCTCTTCCCCCGCTCCTGAGTCTACGGGGGCCTACTGATCCCTCCTCAGAGCAGTGACTTCACCGTGAGACCTCAAGCCTATGTCGTGTGGCATCAGTGTGTGGCAGTTTCTTGGGGGCGGATCTCCCTGAAGGTTCTCAGGCAAACCTCCCTGAAGGCAGGGGCATCCCATACCCTATTTATATACACAGAACAGCAGATGGCACGGTGTGGGGTGGAGGGGCAGCTGGGGTGGGAGGTGACGAAGTGGTTGGAGAGTCCATAGTTCAGGTCAGGGGATGGCTGGGAAGTGAGTGCAGCCAGTGAAAACATTCTACTCTGAAACTCAGCTCCGCGTCTATAGTTAAACCTCATTTTACATAATGATTGCGATCCAGAAAAGCCAAAGTGTTCCTCCATGTAAATGTGGGGTTGCCTGTGTCAAGCGGCTTGAGCGTGGGAAATCAGCAAATGTCATGGCATTAGAGGTGACTTTCTGGTGCAGCTTGGGCCTGGCAGGCAAGCCCCAGCGGGAAGTGAGGTATCCAGGTCTGGGTGATCCACCTTCCTGGAGCAGCAGGATTTTTTGACCTGGGCCCCTGGCATGTGTCCAGATAATCCCCAAGACAGCGTGTGGGGTGGATTCTGTGATGCACAGACCCCCCCCATACACACACACCAGAGGCCTGACATGCTTACTCCTCTGCTGCCAGGAATGTCACTGCTGACAGCTTGCCACTGAGCCCTTCCTCCCACCACTGTGGCCCCCATCAGAAGAGAGACCAAGATCCTTCCCTTCCTGAGAGCAGCCCACATTGAAAGACAGGCTTATGGGGAGTCCAGGCCCAGCCCGCTGCCTTACTTAGGACAGTTCTGCAAGGCTCCTGTAGCTACAGGGTTCCCCTTTGGGTTGGCTGAGAACTCTTTTTTTAAAAAATTATTTATTGGTTCTTTTTAGTTATATGACAGTACAATCCTTTGATAATTATACAAGCATGGAGTATATCTTATTCTAGCCGGGATCCCATTCTTGTGGATGTTCAGGATGGCGGGATTCACTGTGATGTTTTCATGTATGTAGGTAGGAAAATATGTCAGAGTCATTCCCCTCTTTCCTTTTCCTTTCCTCCTCTCCTTCCCTCCATTGTTTAATCTACTGAACTTCTGTTCTCTCCACCTCACTTATGGTGGGTGAGCTTCCACGGATCAGAGAAAACAGTTGACCTTTGACTTTTGCCTGAGGACTTTATATCAGCTTCCACTCATCCCAGCTGCTCCCTCTGTCCAATCCTGCTCCCATCACTCCTTCCACAGGGGCTGGTCCTGGGGACAGTCCCCACCTGCATGCTGATTTCCATCTCAGTCTTTAGGCCAGGCCAACTTCTAGCTGAAAACAGCCTGGGACTTGGGCAGGTCCCTAGGAGCCATGGGGGAGTGCTGTGTGTGCTCTGTCCCCACTGTGGGCTTGGTGGCTCTGACAAGGGCGTCCTGCCATATCTCCCGCCACCAGAGGTTGAGTTCTTAGGGTTGAACATTGTCCCCACTGCAGACTCTCCTTTTGGTCACAGTCCTCAGGGAATGTCACTTCCGTATGAACAAATACCTTAGAACCATCTTGTTCCAATAAAGAGCCATCAAAGGAGCCGTGAGATGTGTGACGTGCTGCAGTTTGGAGCCGAGGCTGTAGGTGTTGAGTTGGACTATGCATTGGCTTTGGTCACCATGGACAGGTCATTTAACCTCTGCAGTAACCTTCATGGTGGGTGGTTTTGCAGAGGGACCAAAAAGAAGAGCAACCTTAGAAGGTGAATGTTTGGGGCCTGGTGAAGACACACGTGGGAATGGATGAGGAAGGCAGGCCAGACCCTCCTCCTGGGAGCACAGATACAGGTGGGGACCGCGGAAGCAAGAGATGCCATATCAAGGCCAAGGCAATTCCTGAGTTGCAGAGGGAGGGGAGGAAGGGAATTAACACCAATCATACAATTACTGTGTGCTAGGCACTGTGCCAAGTCTTTCCAGAAATTGCTCCATTTATTTCTTACCATATCCACCTGGCATATACATATTTTCATTCCTGTTTTGTAGATGGGAAACTGAGGCTTTGAGGGCCTAGGTCATTTGCGCAAGGTCAGAAAACTCTTGTATGATGGGTAGAATTGGAAGTAGTTCTGTGAGACAATAGGGCCCGTGTTCCTGTGTCTAGATCACACTGCCTAAAGCATTTTTCTTCAGTGCTGTCACATGCTACTACCAGAGCAGCACAGGAAGAAATCAGTCTGTTAGGCAAATCAGACACACAAGCCACCTCCTCCAGGAAGACCTCCTGAGGCCCCCCACCCTGGATTCTGCCCCTTGCTTTGAGTTTTCCAGTACTGCCTGGTCTCCTCACTTTTTTTTTTGTACTGGGGATTGAAGTCAGGGCACTCAACCCTGAATTATATCCCCAGCCCTTTATTATCTTTATTTAGGGACAGGTGTCTGGCTGAATTGCTTAGGGCCTCACTAAGTTGCTGAGGCTGGTTTTTGAACTCACCATTCAACTGCCTCATCCTCCTGAGCCGCTGGGATGACACCGGCTCCTCTCACTTTCTGCCAGGTGTTGTGGTTACCTGGGGAGGGAGGGGGGCTTTAGACCTGTTTCACAGTCAAGTTTCTGGAGAACAGAGCAGGCCAGACCTCTTTGCTCTAAGGCACTGCGCCTCTCCCTGAGTATCCTCTGGTATAGTAGGTGTGAAGGGGTTCTGTGGGAATGAGTGGCAGCGTCAGTGGTGACGAGTGACTGTAGACCACAGCCTCAGAGGCTTCAGAAATCCCATGGTGATAAGGGTCATCATGGTGCAGGGTCATCAGGGAGAGTGCACTGAAACCCACACATTCTGATCTTGGAGAATGGAAGCCATGGGGGTGGGGTGGGGTGGGGGTGGGGTAGGTAGGGAACAGAGGGAAGAGGGGTGTGGCCATGCTGGAGGCAAGCTGCTTCCTTTTGGGGGGATGGGCAGCTGTCACTCATGTTCCTCTCCTGTGGGCTGTGAGGCCCCAACCTGACCACCAGCGTCTGTCCCCGCAGCACGGTGTGGGGGCTGGACGGTCCCCCCAGGGGAGCGTGGTTATGCCAGCCTTGCCAACTTGAGACCAAATGTTCCTCCTACGCAGCTGTCTTCCACATGAAATCCTGATGGGGAGGTGGGTGAGTGAGCGAGCATGAATTACCCCTGGCCCACGTCTTGGCTGGCTTACAGGCTGCTGGCTTGCTGGATAAATCAGGAACTCCCCAACGCTCCTCCTGGCGGAGCCAGCCTCCCCTCCCGCCCCGCCTGCAGCCTGGCAGAATCCAGCCTGCCAGTCCCAGAACACTCTGTGCTCTTCCTCAGAGCTTTCAGTCGTATATTACCTGTCCAAGCTTCTGCAACAGCCTGGGAGGCGGGGTGGGAAGCAGTGTCCCCATTCACGTGGTGGGGGATCCAGGGTGGGGGTGGATTTGCCCAAGGGCCTGGCTCCTCCCCAGGACTGCCTGGCAGAGGACTCTCCCCGCCCCTCCGTGTCTGTCTCTTTGGGGGGCGTCTCTCCTGGCCCCTGTCCTGGCGATATCCCCTTAGGCATCTGTGGTTACTGGGCCCCCCCACTTTTCCCCTGAAGCTGTAATATATACAACATCGGGGTTGAAAGCTCAAGTTCAACCACACTCCCTCTGCTGGTCTTCCCACCACCCTCTTAAATGCTCTCCTTGCTCTGCTCACAGAGTCCTGCCTGCCCGCAGCTCTGTTTCACTTCAGTCTGGGTCCTAATCACCCTCTCTGCTCAGTTGTGTACATTTCCAAATGCTTCTTAGATATCACAGCCTGGATGTCACCCCAGGACCCCAAATAGAACCAATCTAAGAGTGGACTTGCAGCCCACTGTAACCTGAGCTCTTCTTCCTGTCTTCAGCAGTGTCTCCCTGGCTTGAACCCTTTGCACCCTCCCTCTCCCTCCTTGACCTTGATACCACCTCCCAAGCTCAGCCTGTAGTTTCCTGATGGCCCCCCTGCAGCCTTTTCCCCAACAGTCCCACTGCAGGTACCTATAACTTTTTTGCTTGGGCCTCTGTAGTTTCTTCTTAACTAGTCCCTGCTGCTGATCTCTCCCGTCTCTAGCTTCATTCTGCACTAGTGCAAGATTTATAATTTTAATTATGTTAATTAAAATCATCAGTTATCCCAGTTTTAATTATGTTATTTTCCTCCTCAAATCTTTCAGGGTCTTCTCTTTGCTTTGGAATTAAATAATGACTTTTTACCTAGCAACTAGAGTCTTTCATGGTATTTACTCTGTCTTTTTGAATTAATTTTTTTTTTACACCTGTAGATAAAATACACCTCAGCCAAAGAGCTTATTTGCTGTGTTCTGAACAAACTGTGTGCCTTTCTCTTTGGGTTTGCTTGTGTCATCTCTGCCCCTAAATGCCCTTCCCCCTCTCCACTGTTTGCAGTCCCATCCGTTCTGAAATACTTCTTCAAGGATCTCTTTTCTGATTTTTCTAACCAGATGAGTTTTTTTCCCTTTATTTTGAATTGCAATCTTTATGATGGAAACAATATCTTGATCTTGTTAATCCTTATATAACCACAGATCCTAGCCTTGGACCTTGCTCTCAGTCTTGGCTGATCTGTATTGAATTTGAGCCTCTTGGGAAGAGTCGGGGTGAGTTTTTAGGAAGGCCTAACTGATGCTAAGAAATCTTAGATGCTTGATGGTCATATGTGGCACGTGTCATACGTGTTTTTGCATACTTGTTTTGCCTCTGGCCTTAGAATTATTGGAAATGAAGATGAGAGCTCTCCGATGCCTGGCAAGTGCAAGAACCTGGTTTCAGCGCCAAGCACTGGGGACAAAAAAGATTTAAATGGAGAGGCTGGGCACAGTGGCACTCATCTGCAGTCCCAGCTAATTGGGAGGCTGAGGCAGGAGGATCACTTGAGTCTATAAGTTTGAGACTAGCCTGGGCAACCTATAAGATTCTGTCTCAACACCACCACCTCCAACAACAACAAAAAAATGATAGTTCTTAAAAGTATAGAATTGGGAATTATGTTTCTAGAGACTGAAATAGATGAATTTTAATGTCACTCATCTGTGTAGTGTACATGGCTCTATCACACAAATTATTTTATGACTCTTGTAACACCTCTAAGTAATAGTGTTCATGTGTTGTTTTTTGAAGCAAATTGAAGGAATGTATTGGTTCCTGTATGGTCCAGTGTTAGTTGGAAGAAAAGTTGGATCCTTGTGCTCGTATGACATCATCACCTTGCCATCTTTGTCTTGCCAAGCTACTGTCCTCTGGTTGGCTATATTCTCTGAATCTTCCCAAGTGGTTGCAGTAATTTCTACCAACAGTTCCAGGCTTAAATGGAACTATTAATATTTTAGGAACCCGTTAGAATGACCAGACAGGGTGTATCTTTCCTGATAACTTCAACAGAAGTCACTTGGAGGGTCTTTCTTTGCATCTTCACTGTGCTAGGGTGGCATGGTGCTGTGATTGGCTGAGAGTGGACCTCATTGGACAGAGGAGAAAATTGTGAGCTCAGAAAGGCTAAGTGACTTATCCAGAATCACATAGCAGACAGAAGTGCATGTGTTCTGACCAAAGTTCATGTTCCTTGAATGACTCTGTGTTGTGCTTAGAGCATTTTTTTGTGTCTACACGTGAGCCAGTGTTAGAATTCAGGAGCAGCTCTTAGCTCAGATGCAGGGGCAGCAGGTTGGGTCTTTGGGACTCCTACTTTCTTTTGTCTGTACTCTTTAATGGCCCATTCAAGGACTCAGCTAATGCCCAGTCTCTTCAAATTCAGTTTCTTCCCATCCCTTTTAAAAAACCTGATATTGATCTGAAAAGTATTATGTTCAGCGAAAGAAGCCAGAATCTGTACCAATACTATGTAGGTGATAATCTGGAAAAGGTGCAGCTCTAGGGTTGGAAGGGGGTCAGCGTCTACCAGGATGTGGTGGGGGCACCGAGGTCCAAGGGGCATGGGGTACTTTTGGAGGTAGTATTCTATTTTGTATCTTCATTTTGATGGTGGGTACGAGAAAAAAAATATATATATTTCAAAATCCATGGATTGAAACTATACACTGAAATGGGTGAATTTTATTGTGTGTAAATTAGACCTTAATAAAAACAACCCAAACTCTTAGATCCTCTTCAGGCCTGAGTGACAATGGAATTTACATCTTAATGAGCATCTCAACTGTAGGCCATGATGAACTAAGTAGCTTTGAGATACCACCGTAATCTAATATCAAGAATAAGAAACCACAGCATATTAGAGTCATTCAAGAATAATTGACTCCCCGTCCCTGGAAAGTGATCAGGTCATTCCTGAGCTGAGTCAATCAGCAGCCCTTCTGCTGCCGCTGCCATCTGACAAGAGCAGTGAAGCTGTTCCCAGCTCTTTTCTTTCCAGCTGGGTTGGTGTGGAGGCTCCCTGGGAAACCTGGAAGCCAGGATAGGGACAGAGGCTTCACCCAGTATGGGGTTGCAGAATCAGAGGAACAAAGATGCAGAAGGAAGCAGGCTCTCCTCCTCCCCAGTAGCACAGAATAGTGCTTCCTGGCCATCAGAGAGGAGGGCGGGAAAGTTCAGCATCTCCCCTGATCCCTCCCTGTGCATTCCTCCATCCACTCTGATGGATGCTCCATTCCCTCTACCTATCGCAAGTCCTCCTCCTACAGCCATCCGAGGCTCTGGGAGTCTCCCCACGGGACTGCCTTTCTCATGCCAGTTTCTCTTGTCTCCTTTCTCTCCTCCCCCGTCCCTTTCTATCATCTCATTAGACTCTGGGCCCTTTGCTTTTTCATTCAGGTCTGATTCACTACTGTACCTTGAAAGACTTCTAGCTCTCCCTGCCCAGTTCTTAATTCTGTCTGGCTTCATTGCAGAACACAAATGTAAGACAGTGCAGCGTTGGAAGGAGATACCCTCAGATACAAATTACATGGTAGTTTCTGAAATGTTGGTTGCTTTCTGTTCCATCAAAGTCTTTATAGTTAGGGAAGTAATACTTTTCATCACACATATTACATTTTCTGATTTAAAACATCTGATTAAAAATATATGTGAGTTGCAAACAATTTTATTTTTTCTGAAGTAGCCTTCATGCAAAAATATAACAATAATAATAATAATAATAATAATAATAATAAAAAATATTGCTCACCAGTTACTAAAACTAAGTGGGGAAGCTGTGGGGTAGAACTGAGGCATTAGGAAGCAGATCTCACACCTGTAATCCCAGAGACTCAGGAGGCTGAAGCAGGAGGATTGCAAGTTAGAGGCCAGCCTAGGCAACTTAGGCCCTGTCTCAAAATAAAAAAATAAAAAGGGCTAGGATGCAGTTCAGTGGTAGAGCACCCCTAGGTTCAATCCCCAGTAATAAAAAAATTAGGAAGTTGGTCTCAGCAGTACCATGAATGATGGCTTCTAAGTGCCTGTGAAGGAGACCCTGACGGGGGAGCGGGCTGTGCTGAGCTGGGGGAGAGTCGGAGCCAGGCTAGGCTGTCGTATGTCCAGAAATGAGAGGAGGTTTTTGACAAGTTGGAAACTCGGATTAAACAACATACCCTGGGAATGGGCTGACACTCTAGCTGCATAGAGCTTCTGAGAAACATTTCCTTACAGTTGTTTATAGCTGGCTTCCAGCATACACAGGCCTGACACTTTCCGGCTTTTATGTGGCACAAAACACCCCATCAGTTGTAAGAGAGTGAGACAGGGTCTCAAGACGACTGAGGTCAATAGCAGGGTCTTCCTAGGGCCTAAAGGCACCAGAGGAATGGGAGCTGGCTAGACCGGGGGAGAGCAGTCCCTGGTGGAGCCAGGCCTGCCTCCAGCTCTGATGCGGTCCCCAGCCAGAGTTCACCAATCAGATTGGAGACCTTGGCAGCCCAGCCCAGCAGAGGCAGATGGGCATGTGCATGTTTTGGGTCTGTGCCCGGGCTGGCTGGTGTTGCTGACGGGCTGTGGGCTGTGGTCTCGGAGGGGCAGGTTCAGGGGGTGGCTCAATGCTAATTCAGCCTGTGCTGGATTACTGGGAAGGTGGCCAGTGTGCCTGCCACTGGGACCAGAGAAGCTCAACAGGGCTGTGCTGCTCCAGCACAGTCCTCTCAGTGGGCTCCCTAATGTCTGTGGTACACTGGGGTCCCTGCAGTGCTTGCTCTCTGCTTAGCCTTTGAGGCGACTTAAGTATCTGTCCCAGGCCGTGAGGGATATTGGAAAGCTAGGCTGGGGTGAGACTGTGGGGTGCTCCCTTCCTCCTTTCAGGGTTTGTGAATAGCACACCAAAAGCACAGGCAAAATATTGGCTCTCTCTTCACCTCATTAATTATTTCTTTTGCTGAGAAGAATCTTTTTAGTTTGAATTCCATCCCATTTATTAATTCTTGATTTTATTTCTTGGGCTTTAGGAGTCTTGTTAAGGAAATTGGGGCCTAATCTGATGTGATAAAGATTTGGGCCTACTTAGTGATTACAGAAATGCAAATCAAAACTACTCTAGGATTTCATCTCACTCCAGTCATAATGGCAGTTATCAAGAATACAAACAACAATAAGTGTTGGTGAGGATGTGGGGGGAAAAGGCATACTCATGCATTGCTGGTGCAACCAATCTGGAAAGCTGTACAGAGATTCCTTATAAAACTTAGAATGGATTCACCATTTGATCCAGCTATCACGCTCTAAACCTGAAGGACTTAAAATCAGCACACTATAGTAACACAGCCACATCAATGTTTATAGCAGCTCAATTCACAATAGCTAAACTGTGGAACCAACATAGATGCCCTTCAACAGAGGACTGGATAAAGAAACTGTGGTATATATACACAGTGGAATATTACTCAGCATTGAAAGAGAACAAAATTATGGTATTTGCAGGTAAATGGATGGAGATGAAGAATATCATGCTAAGTGAAGTAAACCAATCCCCAAAAACCAAAGGCATAATGTTCTCTCTGATAAGTGGATGTTGATCCATAATAGGTTTGGGGACATGGAAAAAATGGAGGAACTGTGATTGGGCAAAGAAGAGGGAGGGAAAAGAAGGGGGCATGGGGTAGGAAAGATCGTGGAATGAGATGGACATCATTACCCTAGGTTCATGTATAACTGCACATATGATGCAATGCTATATTGTACACAACCAGAGAAATGAAAAGTTGTGCTGCAATTGCGTACAATGAATCCAAATGCATTCTGCTGTCATATACATCTAATTAGAATAATAATAAAAAAGAAGCACAGGAAGGAACCAAGTGACAAAACAAGATGGCAGCCCATAGAATGGGAGATTTCCAAACCAATGTGCAATCAGGGGATTAATAGATAAGGAATCCATATGACTCAGTAGCAAAACAAAAAAAGAAAAACAAAAAAAAAGACCCCTCAATTTAAAAAAAGGCAAAGGGGCTGGGTGGGGTGGCCCACACCTATAATCCCCGTGACTCAGGAGGCTGAGGCAGGAGGATCACAAGTTCAGAGTTAGCTATAGCAATTTCGTGAGAACCTCAACAACTTAGCATCACCCAGACTTAAAAACTGAGAAGATTTGGGGATGTGACTCAGTGGTTAAGTGCCCCTGAGTTCAATCCCTGGTACCCTCCCCCCCCAAAAAAAGAATATACACAGTCAACAGGTTTCTGAAAATATGCTCAATACCACTAATAGGAAAATGCAAATTAAAACCACAATGAGTATACTACCTCACACCTTTTAGGATGGCTATTATCAAAAAGTCAAAAGATAACATGTGTTGATATAGACATAGAGAAAAGGAAGCCCTCAAGTACTGTTGGTGGGAATGTGAATTGGTATGGTCATAATGGAAAATAGTATGCAAGTTCTTTTTTTTTTTTTGTTTTTTATTTCATTTAGAGGCTTTTATTTATTTTTGTTGTTGTTGTTTTTGTTTGTGAGTTTTTTTTGACTTTAAAAATGTTGCTGTTGCTTTTTATTTATTTTTTTTTTATTTTTATTTTTATTTTTTTATTGGTCGTTCATAACATTACATAGCTCTTAATACATCATATTACACGGTTTGATTCAAGTGGATTATGAACTCCCGCTTTTACCCCGTATACAGATTGCTGTATCACATCAGTTACCCTTCCATTGATTGACATATTGCCTTTCTAGTGTCTGATGTATTCTGCTGTCTGTCCTATTCTCTACTATCCCCCCTCCCCTCCCCTCCCCTCCCCTCCCCTTTTCTATCTCTACCCCTTCTACTGTAAATCATGTCTTCCATTTGTATTATCTTGTCTTACCCCTCCTTTCCTCTTATATGACATTTTGTATAACCCTGAGGATCGCCTTCCATTTCCATGCAATTTCCCTTCTCACTCCCTTTCCCTCCCACCTCTCATCCCTGTTTAATGTAAATATTCTTCTCAAGCTCTTCGTCCCTACCCTGTCCTTGTTAACTCCCCTTATATCAAAGGGGTCATTTGGTATTTGTTTTTTAAAGATTGACTAGCTTCACTTAGCATAATCTGCTCTAATGCCATCCATTTCCCTCCAAATTCTATGATTTTAGTATGCAAGTTCTTAAAAAAATAAAAAATAAACTGCCATAGGTCCAGCAATCCCACTTCTATGTAGATATCCAGAGGAAATAAAATTACTATCTCAAAGAGACATCTGCAATTCCTCGTGTCTTGCATTATTCCTAAGAGCTAAGATATGGAGGCAACCCAGGTATCTGTTGATAGATGAATGGGTAAAGAAAATGGAGCATTATTCAGCTCTACAAAAGGAAAGTCTCACATTTGTGCACCCAGAGAACATTATTGCCATATGCAAAATGAAGTAAGTCCGCCCCAGAAAAATAATTCTGCAGGATCTTGCATGTGGAATCTGAAAGAGTCAAATTCATAGAAAAAGAGAGCAGAATGTGTGCCGGGGCCTGGGGAGTTGGGGTAAAGGGTAGAAGTTGGTCAAAGGATACAAACTAAGAAGGGAAAATGAATAAATTCTGGAGACCTAACATATAGCATGGGGACTTTAGTTCAAAATAATGCATTGCACACTTGGAGTTTGCTAGGAGAATAAATATTAAGTATTCTTACCACACATGAAAGAGTAACTAGGTGGGGCTGGAGATGTGGCTCAGCGGTAGCGCGCTCGCCTGGCATGCGTGCGGCCCGGGTTCGATCCTCAGCACCACATACCAACAAAGATGTTGTGTCCGCCGAGAACTAAAAAATAAATATTAAAAAAAAAAAAAAAAAAAAAAGAGTAACTAGGTGAGGTGGATCTGTTAGCTTGATGGTGGCCATCATTTCACAATATATACATATATCAAAACATCACAGTGTACCCCTGCGGATGGAAGTCCTTCTTGTTATCCTACTCTTCACACACAGGTCTCGGGCCTCCCAGGCTACTCGGATGCTTTTCTGCCTTTGAAGTTGCTCCGGAGACGGGAACCAGAAGGGGCTGCAGTAGGAAGTTAGCTCATCTCTTTCTACCCGGCCAACTCTGGTTTATCTTTCAGCTCCCGCCCTGCCTGGCCACATCTGTGTACATTTACTTATTCCTCACATCCGTATTGTGGGCGTGGGTATTTTCCCCTGACTGCTTCTTTCAAAACCTTGCCCCGAGCAGGAGGCTTTTTAGACCGCGTTTAGTCCAAATAGTTTGAGCCAACACATCCACATTACCAGACTCCGCAGAGGGCTTGATTCCGGCTCTGGTCCCTACAGATGTTCTGTCAGCTCTTGAGCCATCGACATAGGAAGCTGGCCTGGCCAGAGACAGCCCAAGTGCCAGAATGACCTCATCGCTGGGCCTGGCGAAGGGCGCAGAGACCTGAATGAACAGGAAGGAGCCTGACCCTTGGGAGCTCAGTGAAGAGTGGATTTTGCCGTTGTTTTTTTTTTTTTTTTTTTTTAAAGATAGTGCCTTTAATAAAAATGACATGAACGAAGGAGGCAGATGTCCTGGGTTCAAATCCTGAACCAACACAACCTTGTGTTACTTACTGCTTGATGTTTCTGAGCTCAGATTCTGCAAAATGGGAATAATGACAACAACCGATTGTCGTGAGAGATGACAGACCGTCTTCATAAAGTGTGTGGCTCCAGACCAGGATCCTAGGAAGCTCTCAGTGGTGTGATTGTCGTTGGGACTGTTGATCAAGTGGAGATTCTATAGGCACTGCCTTCTAGAAAAACTTTCCTAGAGAGGGCAATGTTTTCCTTTCAATTCTGGCCACACAGCAGAACCACATGACGTGGTTTTAAAAATGCGTTGGCCTGGTTTTTCGATCCTGGTGATTGTCATCTGTGAGTTGCATGTGGTGCCCTAGAATTTGTGCTTTTCAAAGTGCTTCAGGTGATTCTGATGTACCCTCTGGTTTAACTCCAAGGAATGAATTTCCCTGTGTAGAATCTCAGGCAATGGGGGGAGTGCTGGAGGTGGTGGGGGTGAGGTTTGCACGGCAGGGAGGGCTGTTTTTTGGAAACTCTGCGGGAAGTCTTATGATTGTCCCTGTCTGTTATGGGAATCCTGGAAACCATTCCATTCTGCTTGTTCTCCTCCTTCCTGCAGCAATGGAGGCAGATGATGGTGGGGAGAGCCCAAGCGATGAGGCCTGGGTCACAGATGCCCCCATGTCCCTGTGCTGTGACAGGCCCACCCCACCTTTCCCCATAGTGCCTCCAGAACTCTGCCTAAACCACAGCTTTGGAAGGAGGCTTCTTCCCCGTCTGTTCTCTATTGCTTCCCTCGCTCATCAGAGTTCTGAGCAGCATTTCCCCCCTCTGCCCTGCCCACATTGTTCACTTTGCCTGGTGGTGCCTGACCTCTATCCCTGGCTCTGATCCCAGGAAACTTTCTTGTTGAAATGGAAAGATGTGAATTTTGCTTTCCTCTGTTTATGGTCTGCACACAGAGAAGTGCCCCCCAAGTAGAGCAGGGTATGGCATTAAAAGAAAATTCTCATCTCACCTATATCCCAGTTAATTTTGTTTCTGGTGGTTAATGCCGATGCCTGGGAGACAGTGAGAAGGGCCCTGGCCAACCTTCTAAGTTTGTCTTTCAGAAAGACCATTCACAGACACAGCAAGGATGGACCAGCTCCTGAGAGGGTCCTCAGTATCCCAACAGTGTTGAAATACATAAACCAGAACAATATCAGAGAATCAGAGTTCTGATTTCTATTTTTCAGTATTTGGGGCATCTAATTTATTTTCCACCAATTCTCTCTAGCCCTGGGCCACTATGCTAATTTGAATCAATAGCCTAAGAGGTCATCATAAGTGAAATCACAAGCCTGGGAACTTTGAACATGCTAAGATTTTTCTTTTTCTTCACAAATGAGTATGTCAATGATCATATGCCCACGAGTGAGTGACGGCGGTAAAGAAAGCAGACCATGGGGCCAGGAAATTAGGGAGCCATTTTTAGGATGCCTGTCTTTGCTTTCTGAAATGTTCCTTTTCTTTCTTCTCTCTCTCTCTCTCTCTCTTTGTCCCCCCTCTCCATCTCCTTTCCTTTTTCTTTCTTTCGTCTTTTATTTGTATTTGTAAGGAAATCTATCATCTCTCTCCAGTTCTCTGGCCTTAAATACCCCCCTAAGTATGATGATTCTTCAAAGGAAGTCTTCTTCAATACTTCCGTCCACGCCCCTCCTGGGCTGAAGACTGAGTGCCCCCCTGTCCGGGTATCTGTAGGCTTCTCACACTTCCACTGACCCAATCTGAGCTCCCAGTTTTCCTCCCTAAGTCTGCTGTTTCCACAGTCTTTGCCATCATCAGGGTCAAGAAGGGCGCCTGGCGCCTGGAGGGTGTGGAGTAAATATCTGTAGAATGAAGAATGAGAAATGAAGGTCTCCTAACTCTATGTGTGGAGCTGGGCATGGATCTGACCCTGCTCTGTGGTGAAGGAGAAGCGTGTCGCAGGTGAGTGTCCACCTCACACACACACACACACACACACACAAAATGGAAGGTGCTGCTCGCCCTTCTGTGGATTGTACCAGAACAGAGAGCCGTGTCATGTACGCACAAGGTGTTAGGCCACTTGACACATCTCTGACCTGTCAACCAAATGATTTCTCAGTGTGTTCCTTCTTTGCAAGGAGACAGATGTCTTCATTGTCCCAGGAACATGTCATCCCATTTCTCCCCTTAAGCCTCCTCTCCTGTCCCAGGCCTGGAATACTTGTCTCCATCAGGAATCCTTCCAGATTTTTTCCCTACTTTCAAGGCCTCTGTCGCTGCTGCCCCCTGCACAGTCTGCATCCCGTCATCTTTCAGCTGCATGGATCCGGTGCGGCTCCTCTTTCCCAGTGTGACCCATGTTGAATTGCACCTTGCCTCGTTTTGCATACGTTCAGCTCATTTCCTCACATGGGAACCTCTCAAGGCCAACACTTTTGTTTCTCATTTTCTTATATCATCACAGCATGAAGCATGAAAGAACTGTTTTGTTTTGGGTTTTTTTTTTTTTTGCAAATATTAAAAAAAAAAGTTTTGGTAACAATTTTATGTGGTGACATAAAATTTACCATTATGATTGTTTTTCAATCATAATGATACTAAGTATACTTGTATTATTGGGCAGTTAAACTTCAGAATTCTTCATCTTGCAAATTCAAAGCTCCTTGCTCCAGTTTGGATGTTGAGCATCCACCAAACACTTGATTATTAAAGACTTGGTCCCCAGGGTGGCACTACTGGGAGGTGGTAGAACCTTTAGGAGGTGGTGTCCAGTGGGAACTTCCCTATGTTATTGGGGGAGTGCCCTTGAGAGGGCTCGTGGATCCCAGACCTCTTGGTCTTTTTTTTTTTTTTTTGCTTCCTGGGCATGAGGTAAGCAGTTTGTTTTATTGCACACTCCCCACCATTGCCACCTGGTGTGTCCACCACAGGCTCAAAGCAATGGGTCCACCTGATTCTTGACGGGAACTTCCAAAACTGTGAATCAAGATACTTGTTTTTTCTCTATAAGTTAATTGTCTCAAGCATTTTGTTATAGTGATGAAAACCTGACTATGACACCTCTTAAATCACTAACTGGTTTCTCCTATCCCCCACTCTTCCATTTTCTGTCTCTATCAATTTGACTACTATGGGTACTTCATATATGAATGGAATATTTATCTTATTGTAACTGGCTTCACTTATCATCCTGTCCTCAGGATTCATCTGTGTGATAGCATATGTCAATTTCTTTCCTTTGGAAGGGTGCATACGATTGTATTGTAGATATATATCACATTTTGCTTCTTTTTTTTTTTTTAATCCATCAGTGGATACTTGACAGCATCCATTGGTGGTTACTGTCTTTTGGCTATTGTGATGAATATTTCTATGAACCTGAGCATATGACTCTCTCTCTGAGATCCTGTGTCCAGTCCTTTTGGGTGTATATCCAGAAGTGGAATTGCTGGATCATGATAATTGTGTTTTATTTGGAAAGGGTCTGCCATGCAGTTTCCCACTGCAGCTGCACCATTTTGCATTTCCATCAACAGTGGACGAGGGTTGAAATTTTTCTACATTCTTGTCAACTGTTATTATTTTCTAATTTTTTTTTCTTTGAGAGTAGCTACCATTTGCATTTCTCTAATGACTGATGATGTTGGGCATCTTTCCAAGAACTTCCTGGCCATTTGTATTTCTTCTTTGGAGAATTGTCTGTCCAAATCCTTTGCCCCTTTTAAAATCGTGTTTTGTTATTGAGCTGTAGTTCTTTACCTACTCTGGGTATAAATCCTCATCAGGTTCGTGATCTGCAACAACTGGATACTTTTGATAGCAACTCATTGATAACCATTGACTAAATATTGTCAGGGTCTGCACCTGGAGCTTCTGAGATGCCAGCTGGTAGGCCACTTGAAAGAAAAAAAATTGATGTATAAATGTATGCCAGGCATTATCCATACCCAGTCTCTTGGAAAACTCACCACTACCATGTAAGGGAGGCAGCATCACTTCCAATTTACAGATGAGGACTTTTCTGAGGCTCAGAGAAGTCAGGTAGGTTTCTTGAGGTGCCCCAGCCTAATACATGACAGGCTAGGATGTGGCACCAAGCCTGACTCCCCACATTGCCTCCTGCACCTCCAGGCTGCATGAGAGAGCATGAGCCATCTTTCCCATGAGTTGCCCATCACTCTTCTTTTCCAGATTTCATTACAGAAACCCCTGTGTCCAGCAAGCTGGCCCCTGCCAGCACCCTGACTCTGCAGAATGCCCTCTTTCTCCAAGTTTGGAACTCAACATGACCCCAGGACCTCGTGCTCCTTTACTTGGCCTGTATGGGGAGGGCAGATACTTTGGCTCTTTCATTCTATTATCTTTACTCTCCTGTTTCTAACTTAGTTCTTAGAACTTAGTTCTTCAGATCTGCTTCCCCACATTCAACAGGAAGCCCAGGCTGGGCAGACAGGGCTTTGGGCTGGTACAGAAAGGAGGAAAGACAAGCCGACTCCATGGGTGCTGGACTGGGTGGCAGACACAACTGAAGGGCAGTGAGGGAGGCTGGGCCTTTGACAACCAAGTGACAGTGTAGTTCAGGCTGCTGGGACTCAAAAAACAGAGACAGAAAGGAATTTAATGTGTTCTTGAATCATCTTCCCTATCTGCTATGCGTGCGTGCTCAGGAAAGCCAACCTGTTCAATATTTGGCTGACAAAAGGTAGTTAGGAAGGATGCATGCTGCAAACAAAATGTATGGTGCAGCCCATTGGCTAAGAGATGGGATCTTTGGGTCATGCATTGTTCTAGCCCCTTGGCCTCGGTTGACTTGGGAATTGAATGAGCATCCTTGGCATGCGGCTGGCAGCTCATGGGGTACAGTTCGGCTGCAGGACACAGCCCAGCCACTTGGATGACCGCCCAACACAGACCAAGAGCTTCACCAACCCCAGAGAGGAATTCCACTAGGTATGGGATGGCATTCACACAATGTGGATTGCCTATTTTTAATATTATAGCACACATAATGAGGACTAAATAATAAATAAGTACTTTATGAACACTGTCGTGGTTCATTTTTGTGAGAATGTTATGAAGTTTAGGTGCTATTCTTAGAGAGGCCAAGTGAATTTCCCAGAGCCTCACAACTGGTAGGTAGATGATGGGACCCAGACTTCAACCCCGTTGTGCTTTGTTTCCAAAGTCTCTGGTTTCCAGTCTTCATTACAGGAGCTGCAGGAAGACAGGATGTGGTTTGATCAGAGGTCATCATTATAAATGCTTCTTACCTTTGCACACAAGGTGATCTTCCAGAGATATTTGTAGGGGTCAAGCATTACATAAAAGGATAAGGCTTTTTCTGGTGAGAACGTATTTTCTATATTAATGGAAACTTTACTTGTCCAAAGCCTGAGTTCTTGCAGTGTGAATGATTTTTCTAGATTCTTAACAATAAGTGGCAAATAATATATCATCTTCAACAGCCCCCTTATCCTCACACCTGAAGTGTTGTTCTATTCTTTGAAGGTTTTTTAAATTGGTTAAAATACACATAACATAAAGCATACCACTAGTGACAATTAGTATATTCACAGTGTTGTGCAACTATTACTATTCTCTGGTTCCAGAATATTCTCATCACTCCAAAAGCAAACTCTGTACTAATTAAGTAGGTGCTTCCCAATCCTCTCTTCCCCAGCCCCTAGAAAACATTAATCTGCTTTCTGAGTCCAAGGATTTGCACACTCTGGGTATTTCAGATCGTTGGAGTCAGATCATATGCAGCCTTGTGTGTGTTCTGTTAGTTTTGCCACCCATGGTTCCTGTTTTCCATACCCAAACTTGCAGTCCTCCTGCACCAGTGTGGGGCCGCCCTGCAGCCTTGGGTTCTCAGTTCCAAGGTGGGTGCTGATCAGAGACACTAAGCTGGGCAAATACCTGGGCAAGTTACGTGAGTTCTCTGAGTCTCATGTTTGTTTTGGGCCTTAGGCAATTATTTCAGATTTTTCTTCCTTAGTTTGCTTCCTCCACAATATGGGAATATATTAGTGTCTATGTCACAGGGTGTTTCTGAGGATTAATGAGGAAATCTCTGGAAGTACTCAGAGCCCTGTTCTGTATGGGGGCTGCTCAGTGGGAATATTACTTCATGCTTGGGGAGTCTTCGGTGCCAAGGGTTAGATGGGGCCCCACATCATTCACAAGAACAGTCACTCAGGCCTTGTGGTCAGTTATCTTCATCGTCCCTCAGAGCCAGCCTGAATATTGTCACCAGAGCAGTGCCAATCACTCACTCTTCGTCTCAGGAGCTTCCCGAGACCCTCCACTACCTAGAGTAGAGTTCACTTCCTTAGCTCTGCTCCGAGGGCCTCTGCACCTCACCTGATTCCCTTCTGATTTCTCTTCCCATCCTCTTTGCCAAGAACCTGTCCCCTGCCCCACCTCTGTGGCCCCCCAGTACCCCCTGGGCCTTCCAGCCTCTGTGCCTTTGCACACAATCTCTTGTCTGTTGGGAATGACCTTCCACCTGTCAGCATCAGGCCAAGCTCTGCTCACTGCTCTCCCTCGGGCTCTTCTTCTGTCATGGTAATAGGAACAGCAGAGGGTTGTTCCCAGGTCTATGTATCATCACACATGACTGCGATGACTCCTTGCTCATCTTAATATTAACCAGATAATAAAGCATGGGTGTGTGGGTGTTGTCATCATAGCATGTCATTATATTAAGACCATGTGTACAAACCCGCCTTTCCAACTAGATTGCAAATTCCTTGAGGACAGAGCCATGTCTTGTTGACCTCTGTATGTCCCTGTTTATGCCTAGCAGAGTGCCCTGCATACAGAAAGTTTTCATACTGTTTATTAAATTGAATTAAAATGCTATCCACCATTGACCCAGAGTGCTAAGCAGGTGTGTGTGTGTGTGTGTGTGTGTGTGTGTGTGTGTGTATGTGTGCATGTACGTGTAAAATCTTCATTTGGCAACAGGTATTAATCTGGTTTCCAGACAGTTCCTGTGTGTAACTCTGGCTTCTGTAATCAAATCAAACCAGTCAGGTCTCTGAAGAAGGGCCTATGGATCTTCCACAGCATTTCGCACCTGGTTGGGCAGACAGAATTTGATCAGTTTGTCCTTGATGGACATGACTGATTTGAAAAAAATTACCAAAGCAACATTTTTGAAACTATGAAGAAGAAAATGAAAATCTCCTGTAATCCCACCTCTCACGCACCCCAAATCCATCTTTCCAAGTTAACTGCTATTAACATTAAAATAAGTTAATATCTTGTTTAATAACTAACATTTATTGAAGGTTTGCTACACGTAAATTGATTGCACTCAGATTAAACTTTATTCCTACTGTGAGGCAGCTAGTATTTTGCCCATCTTACAGAACAGGAAACTGAGGCACACAGAGACTTAATTCATCCAAAGCCCTGAGGCTTGTAAGTAGAGGAGCGGAGTTTTAAACCCAAGTGATCTGGCTTCAGGGTCTGTACCCTTAACTCTGTGCTAAACTGCCTGCGACACCACCTCCCTCCCAGCCCAGATCTATCCCTCCTGCTCCTCCCCTACATGTTGAGTGGAGCAGCTGGTCTTTCTTTCTCCTGTGCACTCACTGTTTGTGTGATGTTGAGACAACCCCTTTACCTCTTTGAGCCTGTTTTCTTGTCTGTAAATCTGGGAACTGGTCTCAGTGATCTCCATTATTCAGCCAGAACATTCTGTGATGTTGGGAATTAAACTTTGAAGCGGGGACTTGCTTTTCTGACATCCTTTCTCTCCCCTCCTCTTCTCCCGCACCTGCAGGCATATTATCTTTCCTGCCATACAGGCAGGCAGGCGGACAGTCGAGTCACCCTGACCCAGGTCCCTCCCCCACCCCAGCATGCCTGCAGAAGCTGCTGGCCAGCGGAGCAAGAGTCCTCTCGGTGGGGCTCATTGAGTAGCAGGACTTGGTGGGTTATGTAAGCCACTTATGATCCTGTTCTTATTGGTTTTAATGGGGTTTGCATCCTTTGAATTGCAGATGGGGTCCCCCTGTTGTTTATGGGGGCTTCCTGGAGCACAGTTTAGGAAGGGGATCTCTAGGGCTTATGGGGGCTTCCTCAGGGCATGCACATTTAGTGGTACCCTTGTATTTTTTTTTCTTCCCCCACTGACAGCCTTCCAGGTCAAGGCAAAGGGTGTAGGACTGAGTTTATCTGAACACTGTATGGGCATGTGTATACCTCTGCAGCATGTGTGACAGGGGCTAAGTAACGTTTGGATCTCCTAGTACTACAAGACAACAAGTCTAGCTGGGTTGGGGGTACCTGCTTGTAATACCAGCAGCTCAGGAGGCTGAGGCAGAGGATCGTGAGTTCAAAGCCAACCTCAGCAAAATCGAGGCGCTAAGCAACTCAGTGAGACCCTGTCTCTAAATAAAATACAAAATAGGGCTGGGGATGTGGCTCAGTGGTCAAGTGCCCCTGAATTCAATCCTTGCTATCCCCCACCCACCAAAAAAAAAAGACAAGAGGCTGCTGGGCCCCCATCCACCTCAGTTCCCAATCCAGAGGTCTGAGGCAG
The DNA here is from genome assembly GCF_045843805.1 of Urocitellus parryii. Taxonomy (NCBI): domain Eukaryota; kingdom Metazoa; phylum Chordata; class Mammalia; order Rodentia; family Sciuridae; genus Urocitellus; species Urocitellus parryii. The sequence continues at coordinate 67,648,863 of NC_135542.1, forward strand.
AACCTGACAGTGTGCATTTCTAGCTAGTTCTCAGGTGATGCTGAAGTGCTGTTCTAGGGATTACACTGGGATAGCCACTGTCACTGAGAAGTTTTACAGAGAACTTTACGTCCCTTTCAGTCCTAAACAGAAACTAAGCTAAGACATTTTTGGCCATGATTTTAGGTAAACTGTATTCACTTGTATTTCAGTATACAGAAGGAATAATTGCATTTCCTCTTGACATACAGTCACGATGATGTCTGTTCATTATTTTGTTTGGCTGTAATTCAGGATGTCCTGAGACCCCTTTGAGGCTGACCCAGCCTGCATGAGTTGTTGGTTTACATTTTGCATTTCCAGATCCTTCCTTTACAGTCAGCTGCCTTGCTGTGTCTGGCTGGTACGCTGGTATCTGTCTTCCCTGGCTGCAGCTCTTTTTCAAAGAAACTTTCTTATTAGAATGGTCACACGTATAAAAATAAGGAGAGTAGGACAATGAACTCTCATCTACCCATCATCTAGATTTTTAACATTTTTCCCTCATCTTTTTTTTTTCTTGCAGAAGTATTCTAAAGCCAATTCCAGACATCCTAACAACATTCCCCTCCCAAATATTTCCGACTGCATCTCTAAAAACAAAACAAAAAAAGCACATTTTCTTTCATAACCACAAAACCACGATCATAGCTAACAAATCCAACAATAGGTCCTAAATATTATCTAATACTCAAGCCATGTTTCAATTTCCCTAGTTGTTCATAAAAATCTTTCCAGTTGATTAGGAGACAAGCAAGACTTGTATATTCAGGCTGCTTTGGTACTGTTTCCTTCAAATTTGCTTTTTTTTTTGGTGGGGGGGATTCGTCCACAGTGAGTTGGGGATAGATGCTGTTATTTACCCAGGGCTGATGAAATATATCTAAAGTAGGAAAAGCAGGTGTCAGGTTAGGTAGAGCCAGCTCTACTGCCTGCTCAGCTCTCTATTTTGTTCCATTTTCTTTGATCTGGAGAGGCAAGGAGCTGGGCTTGGGGGGTGACTTCTAGATCAGTGAATTGCTTTCATGGTATATAGTGTTAGATATGCTTATAGAGTGGCTAAGTTGCCTGGGGGAGGAATAGAAACCTCACCCTTAGGACTTGTGGCTGTAGCTGTTCTAGAGTGTTTGGGACATGTGCTTGCTTTCCTCCCCCTCAGGTTTCCCTTTCTCCCTCTGTTAAAGATCCAGCCTTCACGGAGTCCCTCTGGATGGGAAATACTTCTTGGAGCTCCAGGTCCTGAGAGTGCACACACACCTAGTTCACTTGGGTGGCCTGCTCTCTCTGCCAGAAGTATGATAAATAAATATCGATGTGCTGTGCTCGGCCCGTGGCAGGCCTGCCCTCCTGCTCATCTCTCATGTAGGTGTTTCCAACATGTTATAGCTTTCTAATTTAGCTTCCCCATCCGAATCAAAGGTCCCTCTCTACAGTCTAAATGCCATGGTGTACCCGTGGCTGGGGCTGACGTGTATTGGAAAGCAAAGCTGTCCTGCGTCACACAGCATCAGCTGTACTGCCATATGGCTCACAAGGCGGTGCTAGGAGAGGCTGCCAGCATCAAGCTGGGCTGAGGACTGAGGCCTGGAGCTCTGAGGCCTGGAGCTCTGTGTGTGTGTGTGGCAGGGGAGGGGGCTGGACTCTTCTGGACAGGAACCGGATTGCTAGGACTCCAGGGGGCTTTCTACCACGGGTTCAGGATGGAAGAGATGGCAGCAGTATGCATGGAGATGCTGTAGGGGTCTGGCCTGGAGGCAAGGAGAGTGTACTTGGCTGGTGGATTGATTTCAGCCCACTGAAGTCCCCTATGCTGTTTGCCAACCCCCCCCCAGGATGACACTAACAGCCCCTCTTTTGTGGCCGCATCCCGACCACATTGTGTTACAATGCACATTGCTTTGCCCTTGCTTTCCTGGGGACTGGAAGATCCTCAGAGTTGGTGAGGTTGCCCATCTTGCTGTTTGGAACACCCTGGTGCTCAATAGATGGGAAGATGTTACTGAAGCCCAGGAAAGGAAGGGAAGGGAAGTGTCTTTGTGGTGAATTAGGGGAAAAACATGGTAGAAAAATTCATCAGAGATGATCCTGAGAGTCACAGTACATCCAGCCTGCCCAAGGGATGACGCTTCATTCTGTAGTGACCGCTGATGGGTGCCATTTTGCTGAGAAAGGCTTACTGCATCCTGGTCCTCATCTCTTCCTGCCTGAAGGACCATACATCCACTAGGTTTAGCTCAAATTTTTTTTGTGAGAACTATTAGGTTATTCAGTATTATATCCATTGTAAGCACATCTCACCCCTGATCTAGACCTTATGTCAGATGAGGGCAGACTTTACCCTCGTTTTCTCTTTCCATCTTCCTTAACCCTGACACTGCAGTTTACCATGTTAACAAGGACTCAAAACTAGTTGCCCAATGAAATGCCAGGCTGCTGTGCTCAGTGAGTACTGAAGAAATGGCTCAGAGAGTTCAGAGGAGGGAGTGATCCATGATGCTGGATTCATCAGACAGTCCCCTCTTGAAAGTGCCCGAATGGTGGGCACTGGAAGAATTCCAGAAGGTGGAGGGTGGGTGCAGGAGGAGGATGGGGAGCAAGATTCCAAGTGGGAAAGATCAGAGGAGGCTTTGAACCCCCACCACTGGGAATCAAAAGAGGTGTGGCTAATTAGCTTGGAACCACTGGCTTCTGGGCGTTGACTAGACACACAGCGTGCTGCCAAGATCAGTGTAGACCAAGCATAGGGAAGGGTGGCAACAAAATTCTTAAAACATGATGCTGACGCCAGTTCTTGGTGAGACAAATGGGGATGAGTCAAGTTAGGAGAGAAGCATTTGCTTATCGGAGGGAGAGCCACCCTGTTTTCTAGGTTCTTGGACTGTGAAAAAACACAACTCTCCAGACACCAGATGCTGGAGCACAGAAGAAAGTGAGGCTGAGGGGCTCCCACCCTCAGGCTCAAGTGGGCTTGCTGGACAGGAAATGGGGGCCTGGATTGGAGAGGATGGGTCAGTACAAAATTTCAGACTTCGAAAAGCCACGATTGTACAGTCTTTTTTGGAAAACATTTTGGCAGTTTCCTGAAAAGTTACAGATGAACCCACTGTGATCCGGCCATTCCATTCCTACGTATTTACCCAAGATAAATGAGAGGTAAGAACGAGCTTCATTCACCTCTCAGAAGCCCATAATATCCAGCACAGGCCCGACGACAGGAAGGTCTTCAAAGCCTTTGCCCATCAGGGAACCGATTCACAGGTGGAATTAGCCAATTTCCATGGCTACCTTTGTTCATCCGGGTCTCATCCACACATTTCCATAGAAACTTCACTCAAAAGAGCCCCGAACCGGAGAAGTCCCCGAGGTGCCTCAGGAGAGACTGGATAAATACACTATGGAATATCTGTGGAAACTATGGGTCTCACAATAATTACGTGGAGTGAAAAGAGCCAGAGCAAAAAAAGAAGACAAACTACACAGTTCTACTCATACAAAGTTCTGGAAAAAGCCAACTCATCTAGAGTGACAGAAAAGAAAACAGCGGTTGCTGTGAGATGGGTGGGAGTGGGGGGTGATAAAGGCCTCTGAGGAAACTTCTGGGGCTGAAGAACATGGTCACACTCTTGATTGTGGTGAGGGCTTCCCAAATGCCAACGTGTAGCAGAACTTTCCAGATTGACTCTTTAAATGTGCTCGATTCATGATGGGTTCATTCTGCCTTAATAAAACTGTTAGAAATAAATAAAAATTTATTGGGAGATACAAGTTGATTGGGAGAGTCCGTGTGGGTCAATTAAAAAAGCCGTTATTGGGAAGTTCTTACAGTTGTTCCTTGGTAGCCTCAGGAGTTTGGTTCTGGGAATCCCACCCAAGAGTCCCCAAATCTTAAGAGGCTCAAGTCTCTGGCATGGAGTAGCTTTTGCGTGTAATTGGAGTACATTCTCCCACCAATTTAAATCACTTTTAGGTTGCTTATGATACCTAATACAACAAAAGTGCAGCCTCCCTAGTTGTCATACTATATTGTTTAGGCAATTTTGACAAGAAGAATAAAAGCCTGTACTTGCTCAGTGCAGATGAAAAAAAAGTTTTAAATCATTTGAATCCATGGGGGTTAGAAAAACCAGCCTCAAGGAGCTTGGAATGGCAGGGACAGTCCACCATTAAAATGGAACATAATTCAGGCGGGCCTTGATGGAGTCGAATCCTGGAGAAAAACAAAAATGTCTTTGAGGACTAGTGAGGGACCTCGGAGGTGGATGTGGGATCAGAGGTGAACTTCGCACTGAGTGGTGAGAATGTCGAACAGTGAAGTGCCAATAAGCGAGGGCTAAGACAGAGTGGTCAACTTTATCAAAGAACAAGCGAGGGGCTGGTGCAGAGGTCGAGGGTGACAAGGGCTAATGTGGACAACAAAGGCTGGATGGGCTGGTGGTCACACTGCCTGGCTGCGTGTGCTGGCGATACCACTCAGGAACTGGGCAGCCTCTGGACAAATTAACCTAACATCCCTGTTGCTATGACAAAATATCTGAGATCAAATAATTTATAAACAATGGAAGTTTATTTGGCTTTAAATTCTAGAGTCTGGAAAGTCCAAGAGCATGCCATTGCCATCTGCTCAGCCCCGGGTGAGGCCTTCTTGGGGCATTGTAACATGGTGGAGGGCCTGTCGTGGTGAGACAGCAAGAGTGCTAGCTCGGGTCTCTCTTCCTCTTCTTTTAAAGTCACTAATGCCTTGGGGGGGCCCACCAGGGGGCCCACCCGGCCCACCCTCAAGACCTCATCTAATCCTAATTAGTTCTCAAAGTTGCCACCTCTACATGTCATTAACATTTGGGAATTGCATTCAAGCCATAGAAGCCAGTGTTTCCTAACCTGAACCCTCCCACCTCCTAACTATTAATAGCTTTGTTGAGGTACAATTCCCACGCTATGCAATCTACCTGTTGAAAATGGACAGTTCGATGGTTTCTAATATATTCATAAAGTTGTGCAATCGTCATGACTATGAGTTTAAAAAACGTTTTCATTTTTATCAGTCTAACAAGAAGCCTCATACCGTTCATGTTAACTCACATTTCCCCCTCCCCCAGCCCCTGTCAACCAACAACATATTTTCCATCTCCATGGATCTGCCCATTCTGGACATTTTATATAAATGGTTTCATGCAATATGAGGCTTTTGTGTCTGGCTGCTTTCACTTAGTGTATTGCTTTTTAGATCTACCCATTGTCATACTATGTGTCAAGAGAGCTCAGGCCTTTTCTGTGGCTGAGTAATACTCCAATGTATTGGACATAACACATTTGCTTTGTTAGTGGATGGGCAGTTAAGATGTTTGTACCCTTGGTCTATTATGAATAATTCTGCTATAAACATGCATATGCAAGTCTTTGTCCTCTCCCCTTTTTGGGGGTTATCGGGGAATTAACTCAAGGGCACTTGACCACTGAGCCACATCCCCGGCCCTATTTTGTATTTTATTTAGAGACAGGGACTCACTGAATTGCTTAGCACCTCTCCATTGCTGAGGCTGGCTTGGAACTCATGATCCTCCTGCCTCAGCCTCCTGAGCTGCTGGGATTCTAGGCATGTACTACCACGCCCGGCTGTCCTCCCCCTTTTTAAATCTACCTTTTGAGAGTTTTGAAATCTACTTTTATATAAAATTTCTATAAAAATCTACCTTTCGAGAGTTGAGTATTTCATGCCTCCCACGTGTTGTTTGAAGATCACAAAGTAAACTCCACTGTTTAAAAGTAACTTTGACTATGACTCTCCAGACCCTCCCTCTCTGCATCAGGGCACTGTGCTGTCTCCTGCCCCTACCCTACACTGAGAATCCCCGATCTAGACATATGCAGGAAAAGAACATGCTAGAACAAGGCAACGTCAATAAATAACAAATGAGTGGGACGTGGGGTCATCATTTTCATGTGTTATGAGCTGGTCTGCTTTGAAAGGGAGCCGGCTCCAGGTCCTGTGCATAAGGAGCGCATTAGGCTGAGGGGGCTTGGAGGCTGGGCGCAAAGCTGACACATGTGTCAGAAGAGGAGCCAGCCAGATGGCTCTGATTTATCCGTGTCAGCGCAGGGCTGGGGAAGCGCTCGGCTGGGCTGCAACGCTGCGGCCAGGCTTCCTGTAGCAACCATCCCTTGGCAGACTGGGCCTCTCCCCTCACACCTGAGCTCCTTGGGGAAGGCCAGGGTGGCAGTGGCTGGGAGGTGCCAGTGGTTCCTCGAATTCAGCAATTAGCAGCATCTCTTTAAGCGCACACTGCTTCATTCTAATCTGAAATGTCAGTTATTACCCTCTTCTGATTTAAGTATAGAAGAGCCTCAGTTATGATCTAGGGAATAAGACAGAAATAGCTGGTCGGTGCTGGTGAGTAATCTTCTAAAAGCATTTGCAGGGATCATCCTTGTCATGCTGTCACATGCTGTTTGAGTGAATGCTCCCCAGCCGGCATTTAGAGTGGGGGGTGGGCTGTGGAGTGGTGGCGCTTCTTAGGGAAATCCTAGGTTCAGATTCCCCACAGTTTCTGTTCAGGGTCACCCAGAAGCACGTGCTGTTTTGGAGTCCCTAATGAGTGGCTGTGGTTAGATCTTGTGGGAGCTCCTGAAGGCACCGGAGCAGCCCTGGAGTCTCGGCTTAGGTGCTGGTTAGAAGGAGCAACAGCTGCGTACAGAGGGTGCATTTGAGGGTGTCGAAGGAAAGGGCTTCAAGAGTGGCTGGAATTAGAGGAGGGAGAGATGTCTGGGGGCTGCAGGGATCTGGGAGGGTATCCTAGAGAAAGGGTGAAGTGTGAAGATAGTAGGGGTAGAACATTTTGCTTTTACTGGAGTCTCAGCCTGCTTTTGTCTACCCAGGATGGAGGCTACTATTGCAAGCCGCCTTGTACAATAAAATCAGAAAACATAAATAGAAAATTGAGGTCACAGAAAGAAAGAAATTGGCTCATGGAGTTGTTCTCGTTGAGCACTGGATTTGGTCTGTGCTTGAGGGCAGCGGGGACGAAATGAAAATCAGGTTGATTCTACAGATTTCTTGATCAGAAAGGGAAAAGTCTACCACCTCCTTAGGGGAGGCAAAGTTCTTCCTGGCACAGGTTTCTAAAATCATTTTCCCATGTGGGAGTTTACTTAAAGGACACAGTGGCACAATAACTATGGACCCATCAACAACAAAAGCCTTTAGAAATGTGGGAGGTTGGACACCAAGGTGTGACACAATGAAGGTGATTTGGTCAGTGGCTAAGCTGGCAGGATCCAGTTGTGTGGCTTTTGGCGGCTCTGACTTGATGGAAAACGAACTCAGAAGCGTTTGCCAGAAGACAGGGGACATGTTCCCGATGGAGCAGAACGTAGAGAAGGGAGACTGCCCTGGCCCTGGTGAGATTACACCCGGGGAAAGGATGTGGATGGTCCCCTCCCGCTGAGTTTCCACTCTGTATCCTATAATTACCCTGTCTGTGTATTGGATTTGGTACTGAGTGTCCTGGCTTCCAGAACCAAAAAGGAAACACACATCTGATACCAGCATCCCAAACTGGCCTTGCCTCTATTGACAGCATCCTGTAGCACACAATTCTTTGGTCTCTATGAACCGAGGCATTATAGCACCTACTCTTATCCCTGAAAAATTCTCAGGCACTTTGAAAGCTAAAAAGGATAATTTTACTTAAAAAAAAAAAATCAGGATGGATTACCTACTAGCAGGCTGCTTTTGCAACTACTATCACAGCTGCCATTTGTTGATTATGTCCTCCGTCCCAAGTGCTTTTCCTCCATTGTAGTTATGGCCTTCTCATAAGAACCTCCAGAAGTATGTCCTGTTATCATCTTAATTTCATTGGGGAGGCTGGGGCTGGTGGAGATTTAGATATGCTCTCAAGCTCCCAGACTGAAGGAGATTCTAGCTGCCTCCCCACTGTTAGGTCTGATGGCCTCGGACTTGGCTTCCAGTCTACTCTCTGGCCATGGATCTCTTCTTCCTTCTCATGCTCTCCGTGATGGCCTGGGTCTTCTGTTGCAAGCCTGTCCTGTGCCTCCAGCAATTCTCCAGCCTCTTGTATTGAGATAAGCACTTCCCTGTCTGATTTCACACGTTGCTTTCTGTCCTCAGGGTCCCATCATGTTGCATCCTTTCTGCTGGAGCCTGTGCTGTCTGCATTCCATTGGTCCAATGTAAGAATCATAAAAGCAGAACCCAGGCCTCCCTGTTTTTAAAGCCTATTGTACTCTCAGGACCCCCAGGAAATCCCAGATGCTTCCCATCTGGGAGGTGCTGCCTAACGGGGGTTGGGGAGGGGTCAAGCCCAGCCTGGGTTTCCATCGCAGCCTCTCACCCGAATTCCCTTCCTTGGTGTGCTCCACTCAGGAGCTCCACCCTCCAGGGCAGTAGCTGCCATATGCCACTGCTTTTTTATCATATCAAAAATATTTCCAAAGGATTTTAATGTTAACAATACATTTTAAAATCTCACTCTCAGGATGGGGTTGTAGCTCAGTGGTAGATCACTCACCTTGCATGCATGAGTCACCGGGTCCGAATCTCAAGACCACATAAAAATAAATAAATAAAGATACTGTGTCCATCTACAACTAAAAAAATATTTTTTAAAAAATCTCACTCTTAGTAATGGAGGAGGAGGAAGAGGATGGCATTTCGTCCAGTTGTCTTACTTCTGAAGGATTTGGAACTCCTCCTACCTTCATCCACTAGGATCAACATGAATTCATTTCTGTTGGAAGTGATTGTGTATCTGGGGATACTGCCAAATTGGTCCCACTATGTTGGGAAAGCTTGTGACCGACTGAATGATGTCCAGATTCATGCTGAAATCTCTGCTTCTGTTTTGGTCAATTATATATATATATAATTTTTGCTCCCAGCTGACCTTTGTCACTTGGGAATAGGATGGGATGTGCTGGGTGGTCTCAAACTCACATCCTCAGAGGCTTGAAGGAAATTCCCTTTTGGTATATTAGGGCTCTTTTTTATTCTTTGAAGCTTTTAAAGGATCATACTTTCAATGGAATCAAAAAGGCCCCTTATGCCAGGCTCTATCTTGGGGGTAGCCTGGAAAGGCAAGGAAATGGTGGTCTAAAAGAGGGACTGTGAGTGGCTCTCCCAGGGGCCTGTATATCTGAAGTTGCCTGCATATCTTCATTTCTTTCATTGACATAATAGTTATCCTCTGTGGAGTGCTCATTTTATGCTGGGTACATAAAGCGCATTGAGTGCATTTGCTTATTTAATCTACCCAGAAACCTAACGCACAACTATTGGCCCACTTTACAGATAAGAAAGTGGCAGGGCCAGAATGGGAACCCTCTGTGCTGTCAGAGGCTGTAATGTTCAGCGTGGTCAAAGTGCAAACTACAGGTGCTGGAAGAAAGCTCTGTCCCTTTGAGTGTTTTCTTCTCATTTATCTACTATAGATTTAGGTGTGCTTTGCCTGGGTCTGTGCATGGGAGGGGTGTTTCCTCCTCAGAAAAGGAATCTTTTCAGCAAACACCAACAGCAGAGAACAAAGCTTATGTTAAAAAGCAGGGGCTGAAATGACTTCGTGACACTTCTCATCCTCACCTCCAAACCCAGGCCTCCTGCAGGGTGGCCAACTACAGGAAATGGTGGCTTAGGTCACCGTGCATTTCTCCCCGTGAAGTCCCTTGCAAACATCCTCAGTGTCATTGATTTCCCCTCTTCTGGAGAGTTCTGAGCATGGAGATTCTGTGATATCCAACCTGGAGGCTGATTCTTCACTCTCCCTGGGTAGAACCGTCTCCTGCAGCTTCTGGTACCAGGGCCCCTCTGTTCTCTTGTCGCTGCCCTCCTTCCAGAATTAATGGGCCCTGGAGTCAGGAAGGTCAGGGCATCATGTAGTTTAACCCACTCATTTTATTGGGGGGTAGGGAGAGAAGGGAAGCTCTAAAGACTCTTTTGTGGTAGAGAGAAAGTTAGACATACCCTATTAAGATAATTCTGATGCAAAATGACCAGATTGGGGGGCTTTGTTGCTGGTTTTGGTGGGATCTTTGCAGCACACATAGGATTTTTCCACTTGGATCTGAAGTCCTTTTACTTGATTAGCATTGCATCTCCCCGTTTTGCTTATGTTTCTGGCTGCTTCTGATTTTTAGTACCAAACTACAGAATCTCAAAACTAGAAGGACACGTTGATATCCTCAAGTGTGGCTTCTTAGAATTTGGATTATCACTTGAATAATCATTATCATCATTGTCTAGAAAGGCTTAAGGTCACCCACTGGGGTTGAGACCAGTACATCCATTATAGTTCCAGGTGAATATTGGAGGAACTAAAGAGTCCCTCTACTTCAAGAAGAATTTTCTTTAGTGTGTGTGTGTGTGTGTGTTTTCCTCTTTTTTTTTTTTTTTTCTTTTGAGTATCTTCAAACAAAGCTGGTTTAGATAAATGTCAGTAGGTGAATGTGTTAGTCAGTTTTTGGTCACTATAACAATATGCCTGAGATAATTAACCTATAAAGAGAAAAGATTTATTTTGGTTCATAGTTTTCAAGTCCATGATTAGTTGCTTTGAGCAAAGAATCACATTATGGTGGGAGCATCTGTTGGAACAAAGCTGCTTACCTTGTGGTCAGGAGGCAAAAAAAGAGAGTAAGGAGGGGGCTAGGTACCCCTTCAAGGGCACCCCGCTACCAATGACCTAAAGACCTCTCACTAGGCCCTAACTCTTAAGTTTTCACCATCTCCCAAGAGCACCAAGATGGGCACCAAGACTTTAACACACAGGCCTTTGGGGGAACATTCAAGATCCAAACTATAGCAGTGAAAATATTGAGCCCACTTAAGTTAACACTTATGCAATACAAGAGGGGTGGAATTCTAACCCATCTGAGAAAATTCAGACACATGTTTTACTAAAAGCCTGTAAATAAAGACAGAAGATCTTAGTTCAAAGAAAGGAATTATTATAGTTGACAATAAAAGCCCAAATAGGACCTTAATTAAGGATTAGCCAATTAAGTAATTCCTTAATTAATCTGCTAACTGGTTTCTGTTGCAACCAGGGAGTTGCAACAGTCTTTAGGCATGACCTACCTGTACACATATGTGTGAGAATTAATATCTGCCGCCCAGATGTGTGGAGGGTGACAGGCCTGACCTCAAACCCCAACAGGGAAACCTAGACCTAAGGGGGAGGTGACAGCAGGTTTCAAGTCTCTAAGTTTCTCTGTGTCCATTTCCTATATACTACAGAGTTGAGAAAATTTTGATCTGTTCATTGAATACACCCCTGTAGAAGCAAAGTTAAATTATTTCCATGCCTGAGGCTAAAGATAAAGGTTATTATCATCTTTGGAGTGGAACGAAATAGTTGTCCATTGGGTTGCCAATGAATGAGACCATATAGTTTTAAAAACTCCATATTGAAATTAATGTATAAAAAGTAGTGTTTGTGACCTTACTCTTCTGTCACAAATGGTTTGACTTGTATGTCTTAGGGACCTCTGGTATCTCTCAGATCCCTCTTTACCATCAGGAATAGACATGCTGGAGAACCCGGACCCTGCTGGAGCCATGCCTTTTTCCAGTGGCTCTGGCCTGGGGCAGCCCTAAATGCTAGACCCTTAAAACTCATCTGTGCACATGACCTTGTTTTCAAGAAATCATCAAACTTGGATGGAAGAAATGCCTTTCCCTCCATATATTCTTAAACCATGCAAAACTTGAAGAGAAATTTAACACGTGCTTCTAACTAATTTTGACTTAATTCTTCAGTGTTTGCTTTCTTTTTTAAGAAGATTCCATGTGATGAGAAAACCTGGGACTCAAGCTTTCTGAATAGGGTTTCTGTTTTTTTGGGGGGTGGTGTGGGGTGGGGATTTGAACTCAGGGACACTTGACCACTGAGCCACACCCCCAGCCCTATTTTCTATTTTCTTTAAACACAGGGTCTTGCTGAGTGGCTTAGCACCTCACTTTTGCTAAAGCTGGCTTTGAACTTGGAATCTTTCTGCCTCAGCCTCCCGAGCTGCTGGGATTACAGGTGTGTGCAACCAAGCCTAGCTCTGAAGATGGTTTCTAGATAACACCTACAAAATAATGTGTGGCCAAAGCCCGTGGAGCATGCAGGTTTGTAAGGCGTGAATCCTGGATGGAGTTCTGAGGGGATGCTTCATTTGGACTCCCTGGTGCATGAAAGTCATAGGTCACCATCTCCAAAGCCCCTCATTCTTAAATGTCACCCTCTCCCTGCGAGGCGGGTGTGTGTAGTGCAGCTATACCCTTTGTGGTTTGCTTCCCAGGGTCTTCATTCAGTTCCACATATTTCTCTCCAAAATTCTATCATTCTTTTTCCACTTCTTTCTTTTCCCTTTCATTTTGGGAAGAGGGTTTAGGAAAAGAGGTTAAGTATCTTGGCTGAAATTCTGATGGTGCTAGAAATAGAACTCTAGATCATTGACCCTCACACCCCAGGCCCAAGAAGAGACCACCCAGCAGGACTGTGTGCTGCCCCCAGAGATGCTTCCCAGAGCATTAATGTACGGAAGGGGATTTCCCCTTCTTCCTGAATCCCACTTCACTCTGAAGGGCCTGTCCAAGTTTAGGGCAGGGAATGGCACTGGGTGGCTGTGGGGTGAAGAAAGAACTAATTCCATAATTCCAGAAGTTGGTTCCATCCTGAGCCCCCTACCCCTACCTCCAGGTAACAACTAGGACAGTTAAAAGAACTCCTGGAGACAGGAGAGAGATTTCAGGAGTCTGGCAAGCACAGCAGTTCCCTGTGTTGCTGGCAGGTGCCCAAGTTTAATCTGTGTTTATGGGAATTTGCAGGGTTGAGCTGTGGTGGATGGAAATACAGGTCTGTAGGCTCCATCATCAATTAAGTTTCCTGCTCATCCAAAAACTTCAGGCCAAGATAATCAAGCAGGCGAAGGGAAAAGAGCAGATTATTTACTAATGCAAAGGACTTGGATAAATGTGTAATTACCTTTTTGGTTCTGAGTGCTGTGCAGACCTCTGCTTGTGATCCTGAAGGAAGACTTTGAGTGAGAAACCAGTCTAGCACTTTCTCGCTGGAGTAAGAAAGTTCTGTGATCTCATATTGGTTGGTTTTATTCTTTTTTTTTTTTTTTAATCTCTCTCTCAACACAAAGACCTTTTAGTTTTCTTTTGGTAAGACCAGGAACACTCCTAGAGGATCAATGGAATTAAAGGTGAAGAGAGAACTGTGAGAGGTAAATCACAGTAAGACCAAGGAAGAACCTCAGGTGTAGCTGGTTAACCCACAACAGTAAATCGGGGTGGAATGTTAGACCCTAGGATGGCCTATGGGAGGGGGATACTTTCTAGTTAGGGTGGATAGCATTTGGTGGTCTTCTAGAATCATATTCCACAGGTGTCACTGTTATTCAAGGACCTAGGGGTGGGACAAAAGAAAAAAGCCTAACATCCTGTGGGAACATTGGGGGAAGTGGCACTGCTGTGTCCTGCTTTGGTCTTTGGATTTGCTTCCCATGCAAATGTGCTTTTTACTTTGAAGGGATCTGGGTAAATAATTATAACAAAAATTAGCTGGAGGCAACAGCTTTCTCAAATATTCTCTTTCTGAAAGGAGGGTGGAGAGGAATGAGCCCAACCCTCTACCTGAGGACATTTCTGTTCTCTGTAACTGTTTTTTTTTAAAAAGGAACAAGAAAGTAAAGAGTCTACACAGCAATGTCTCTCTTTAACCAACCTTCTCATGTGCAATTTCAAGTGCTTTCAGAATTTGGAAGAGTGTTTATTTCAGAGCTATGCGTTGTCTCAGCAGGCTTATTTTGCTTATCCCAAAGTCTGGATATTCCTGCCTCTTCTCATTCCAAGGGCGTTTATGTAGAGTGTGTGTAATCAACCAGGTTCTCACTGCAGAGAGTTTAAATAGGAAGACTCGCGTTTGGCCCTTCTGATACTGAAGTCTATGCATACAGAAGAATTTTATAATCTGAGACCTTCAAACGACAGGGCATACTTTCATTGTCCCCAAGTTTGATTAAGACTCAAAGGAACAGCCTTACAGAGAATGTGCCTTTGCTCTCAACAGCACTTCTGTGGACTCGTCCACTATACCATGGGTGACCACTGGAAGGGTCCATGTGTTGGATTCCTTCATGGGATGGTTTTACTGGAGGAGGACTTAGGGCTTTATTTTTAGGAGTTGAAGGACCTCTCTTAGCCTCTGTGTCCCAGGTGTGTGTCTCTCGGATTGTGGTCAACTTCAAACAACAAGGGATAGGAAAATTTTGTGAAAATAGTGGATCCATGCAAAAAAAAAAAAAAAACCCAAAAAACAAAAAAACACACCTCCAACAACAAAACTTGGCCTGGTATCAAGCAGAGGAGTTAAAACTCCAAGTGACAAGTCTCTAGAAGCTTTTTGGAGGAAACCCGTTTCTTGGAAGGGGTGCCAGTGCCCTGATGAGAAGCAAAAACACTGGCCAGGCCTGGTGGATAGTTACCCAAAGCCAGATGACCTAGATCACAGAGGAGGATCTCTGACCTGGCTCAGCTTTTCACACCTTTCTCAACCAGATGTTTTCTGATGGGTGGTCATGACCTCTCAGGAAATTTCACAATTTTTGGTAGTGGAAAGAAGTCAAAAGAATTCAGAACCTCCAAAAGCTTGTTCCATTGCTAAATGTACATTTGGGGAATGCTTTTCTTCATTTGCCCTCTCCTGGCCTGACTCTAATTATCTACAGAAACATCTGATTAACTCCAAATGACACGGCCTATGTATGAGTCCCATGGGGACGAGTTTTGGAAGGAACTTTCCAGAACCATATCACATTTCATTAGTTGGGCTCCTGCTTTCATGGCACTATCAGACTTTGGTTGGGAAATGAGAGACATTTTAGCTTTTCCTTACCTCTTTTCTTCCACAAAAGCATAAGTCACTGATAGTTGGCTAGAGGGTTAGGAGGACAGGAGGGCCACTCAGGGCTGAGGATGTGGTATTAACTGGTTCTTTATCTTCTCACCTGTAGCTCCCTCCCTGAATAATCGGCCAAAAAGACAGGTGTGAAAACGGATGCTGAGCAATTATGGTCCTTGCCCTCTCTGTTTACCCAGATCTTCTGTGTCCTTCACATGTCAGATCAAGGAAAACCCATTTCCAACTCTAGTTATCTGTCCCTTCTCTTAATAGCTACAGCAATTACATTATTTACCATGTAGTTTAACACAAATTTCATACATAATATTGCTACTATGTCATATATCCAAATGTTAGATCTATACCTCAGCCACGGAGGCCCAGAGCAGATCAGCTGTCTTTGTGTGTCCACGAGGCAAGAACTGGCTTAGCCACAGATACTTATCAATTGTCTGATCATTCCGCCGCTGACACATTTGTCTCCCCCAAACCTGATTTCGGTCCTTGGCAGATCCTGAGCAATTTTGGCAGCTGAGCTGTGGGACAAGACTTAAGTTATTTGTTCCCATTTATTGGTGAACTGGGCAGTCCATCCAAATTTAAAATTCTCTAATCAGATTAGCTCATTTTTAATCACCCGGAGTCTGGCAGGGTTTGCTCTGTGTGGGAGCTGGCAAGGCCCGACGGTTGCATTGACTTCCTTTGTGTACTCTTGATGAAGGTCTTTTCATCCTCGCCCACCTTGTGCTTCAAAAACTGAGTCAAGCTGTGTCTCAAGGAGCTTTTTCTACCCTTCCTTTTTTCTTCTACCCCTTTTGTTAGGTCTGATGGCTTTACAGCCATGCTGCCTGCCCTTTGCCAGGGTTAGGAGGAGTATATTTGCATGTGTGTGTCCCTGTGCTTAGGTATACATGTGTACACACACACACACACACACATATGTTTTTGCATGCATATTTAAGTATTGTGCACACTCATGCACAATTGCTGATGCATAGTCTGACTAGGCAAAGTAAAAATAGTGTCTGACTAGGCAAAGTAAAAATCTAGCCTCTATCTATCTATCTATCTATCTACCTATCTATCTATCTATCTATCATCTATCTATCTTTTGATGTTCGGGATTGAACCAGGATACTTTGCCACTGAGCTACATCCCTACCTCTTTTTATTTTTTATTTTGAGACCAGGTGTCACTAAGTCACAGAGGCCGGCCTTGAACTTGTGATCCTCCTGCCTCAGCTTCCTGAGTCCCTGGGATACAGGCATACACCACCATCCCTGGCAAAACTAACCATTTTCATTCAGAGACTATAGTTTATTTCTCACTGCCATTAAGTTTATTTAACCTGTGATACAGAAATAAGTTGTTTTCTCTTGTACAGGTGTGTTAGTCAAGTTTCCATCACTGTATGATGAAATGCTTGGAATAATTGCCTTATAAAGAGAAAGGTTTATTTTGGCTCAGAGTTTTTGGGGCTTCCAGTCCGTGAGTAGGCAGACCCGTTGCTTTTAGGCTTCTCTTGGGCCTGCTGGATGGCAATAGCAGGAGAGTTGGCAGAGAAAACTGCTCACTCACTGGCAGGAAGTGAAACAGGAAGAAGAACAAGTCAGGGTCCCACAGTCCCCTTCAAGTCACACCTTCAATGACTTAAGGACCTCCCACTAGATTCTACCTTCCAAAGGTTCCATCACCTCCCAACAGCTCTACTCTGGGGACCAAGCTTTTTTACACATGGGCCTTTTGGGACGTCCAACACCAAACTGTAGCAATAGGCATTGGCCATTTTGCCTTTAGCATGACATTTGCATTCTCTGCTCACGTATTTTGCTATGCTTTGCTTCTTGAGATCCCACCTAGGGTCCAGGATCAAACAGATGCAGGTTGCTGAGTGCTAATATTGTCTTCAAATGCTCAAATTCCAGCACCCTGGTAAAATGGTGGGAAGTGTGAGGCGGGCCCTTCTGAGGACAGTTAGGCAGAAACATGTATTATTTGCAGTCTCCTGTGGCGCCTAGCCCTTGCCAGGGTGCAGTGGGCACATACTTACTCTGTACCCACTCACACACACCATTCCTGGATAATTCTGCAAAAAGTAGGATTGTAAAACTCTCTTTCCAATATTCCACAGGAAGCACTCTTCTGTGCCTTGTCCCCTTGCTTAGGTGGTAGTGGATGCTGTTGGAGCAGCCTGAGTGAGCCCTGACCCCCCTCTCAGAGACTGCAGTAGCGGTGGGCAATGTTTGGCTGCCCATTCCCTCCACAGAGTTGCGCCTCTTCCTGGGTTAAGCTCAGGGCGTTTGGGACAATCTGGAGTTACTACACAGATGCATGGGGAAGGTGGAAGTCAAGCTTCCTCTGTCTGAAACACAACACTGGCTGGGTGGCTTCTTTATTTTCGGGGCATGGTGTTACTCTTTTGTTACAAAAGTACAAATGTGGCCAGCTTTGCATGTTCACGAAGATCATAGTTTTGGAGCTGGGTTCTGAGACATCAGACTCATGGCGTCCCTTGTGCCATGTTCCTGGGGCTTGCAGAATGACAACTGACTATTTTCCCCATGGCCTGAGTACTGCTCAGGCTTCGTACCTTCACAGGAGGACCAGGCAGCGCACAGCATGGTACTTGCCTCCAAAACCACAAAAACACCCTGTGATTTAGGCAAGCGGCAGTTATGGTTATCTTTCCTGCATAGGTGGATGATGAAACTGAGACAGCTAGCAGACGGGATGCCAGCTCTCCAACCGCACCCTCTCTCTTGACCTGCAGGTCACCAGCACCAGCCCCATCCGCAGTAGATTATTTCTTCCTTCCTAAAAGTCCAGGCTGCCTTTTGCCACGCAGAGACAATGAGATCCTTAACCACGGGTGAAAGAGACCAACCGAATCAAAACAAACAAGGGCTTTTTTTTAAAAAAAAAAACCAACACTTTTCTTAGGAAGTCATTAAGAAATTATTGAGATGATTAATGTGGGTGGAAAATATTTAACTTTGGTCATTGTTTAGGCTGGCCAGTTTGATTGCATTAGGAATTGGCTTCAAGAAAGTGCTATAGTGTTCTCTCCCAGTGTTCCTTCCGCCCCGGGTGCTACAGTCAGGTGACCTCTAGGTTCAGGGATGACCAGGGGCCACCGTAGTTGGAGAGGGGGGTCCATGGTGAATGAGTATTGGGGTAGGAAGGATGGTGGAGTCAGACTTCCCCTGCCCAGCCAAGTGACCTCTTTGCCCTGTGGTGGCAAAGATGGTGAGGATCTAGAGGATTTGGAAGCCGAAGGAAAACAAAAGAGAGGACTCCGGGTGAAGGCAAAGTGAGAAGGAGCCAGTGGATCTGTTTACAGGGCTCCAAGAGGCTTGCGTGAGGCACATCCTTTTTCTGGCAGAGGCGGCCAGCGGTCAGCTGGGAAGAGCCTCTCAGACAGCTAATGAGAGGTTCCTCCACTCTGGTGCTGCCATCTCCCTCCCCAGCGGGTGGGGATGAGAACCTGTCGGCCACAGGTTGACCTCTCTCTCCAGCGTCCCCTGCATGGGCATCTGGGAGACACAGCATGTGCTCAGAGGCCCAGGATTTTCCTCCTCCCATTGTGACGTGGACTGAAACCTGGCCATCTTCCTCTCCTCCTCCTTTGTCTTTTCTTAGAACTTTTGTTCCTGTTTCTCACTTTCCTAAGACACAGGGAGGTGGAGCAACTCTCTGAAGAGATTGTGGGGGGCGGGGAGCTGCCCACCACCATGGGAGGCAGGATGTGCCCCTTCCTCTCCGGAGACCCCAGCTCTTCTGCCCCTGCTGGGAAGCTTTCTCCAGGGCCCCACATCTGGCACCATCTGCTTGGGAGGTGTTCAGTCATTGTCACGAGGGCCAAACTGTAGCCCTCAGCTCTCTGAAAGCACCTTTCACTGGTCAGTGCAAGAGGACGGAGGGAAGGGGCCAGCCCACCTTATCATTTGACAGCAAAGGAAACCGAGGCCCAGAAGAGAGACTGAGTGGCTGGTGCAAGCAGATTTAGCAGGTAGTTTGGGTAGCAGTTAGACTGAGCACCCAGCCATGCTGGTACCTAATTCAGTGTTTTTCTTCATAAAGCCAGAAAACAGGGGGAAAGGGAGGGAGTAAAAGTAGCTAACAGACACAAGGAAACAGAGAGTGTTGGAAAGAGAAAAGGGAGTTTGTGGAACTGGGGAAGGATGTTCTATCTACTGTCAAGGGTCCTGATGAGAAAGAAATGCAGTAAATACGTCTCCTAATAAATGGTAAATGCAGATTTTGTTCCCCGGCCCTGATTTTTCTCAATCACTTTCACTAGTTAGTTGATGGTCCCGTGGGGTCTTCCTGACCCTGGGCTTTTACCCCAGTGAGCAAGACAACCGTGCTTGTTAAGAGTGAAGTGACAGCTCACAGCTGCTTATTCACACTGAGTTGAGCATCTACTGTGCTCTCACTTTGTAAGACGAAGTCATGGGTCCTGCAGAACAGGCTATGTATAGAAAAGGCCACGGTGGGGGGACACCTGGGGAACAGGAGTGGGAGCTGCAGTGGACAAATAGACAGACACTGGAGCAGTGTAAAGTAAGCAGCAGCTGCTCCACAGCCAGGCTAGTGTCCTGTACTATGTCACCCTATTTAGTCCCTTCTTATTGGATATTTAGGATTTGGCTCACTTGACTAGAGTGGGGCAGCAGGTGGCCCGGGGTGGCATCTGGGCTTAAATTGGGAAGGGCTTCTGGGAAAGGTGAACTGTCTTTCTCTGAAAGGCAACTGGATCC
Organism: Urocitellus parryii; assembly: GCF_045843805.1. NCBI lineage: Eukaryota > Metazoa > Chordata > Mammalia > Rodentia > Sciuridae > Urocitellus > Urocitellus parryii. Next base: position 67,668,548 of record NC_135542.1, read on the forward strand.
TTGCTCAGTGTCTGTCCCCGGCTCCTCTGCCCCTCCACTTCAGGTTTCCTTGGGCACTTGGCCAGCGGGAGGGTTTTCTGAGCAAGAGCCCCTCAGGGTGAGTCTTTAAAGGCTATGAGTCCCAGAAGGTCTGTCTTGGCTGCTGGGACCTGTAGCCCTGACACTCTGCTCTTGGATGGATGGGCCAGCTAGAGGTCATGTCATTGTCCCCAGGAGAAGACCTGCCCAAGCTTCAGGAGGGTGGGTGAAGACACTGACAAAGGCTACGACAGTCACCACATATGTGCCTGGCCCTGTGCTGAGCAGTTTACAAACAGCAGCTCACCTGGTCTTGACAGTAGCTTCCTGATAGAGGTGCTGTCATCCTCCTTCTGCAGAAATAACCAATGGCACCAAGAGGCAGGGATGGGATTCTGACCTATTCTTTCTTACTCCAAAGACCTCGTTCCAAGGATCAGGCTACATTGCCTCCTCATTCATTACCCCTGGGGCCTCTCTTTTCTCATCTGTAATATTAGGTCTTGAATGAGCTGAATGCTTGGGTACCTCTTGGCACTGCCATCCTACAATTTCAGAGACGGGGTGTCCCCAAGTGAGAAAAAACCTTGACCTTTGAAGTGATGTTGCTTCAGAAGTGTTGGAGAGTCAAATTTCTGAGCCCCTGTATGGCCCACAGCAGCCTTGGCCTATTTCTCAACTCATTTCTCCTCTGGTGCCCAGTGCTGGGCACACTTTGGGCAATCCCAGAGCTGCCAGCTCTCAGGAGAAGGTACACTGGAGCAGATGCCTCAGGCTCCACCCCTGCAGACTGGACCCTTCTCTTAGCACATGTCCCTGCCAGCGACACTCACTAGTCAGAGCCTAGTGCTGTCACCCTGCAGCTGCTCCTGGCTGCCACATCAGTTAGAAATAGAAATTCTCTTTGGCCCCAGAGCGTGCCCTTCGGCTCGGCTGCTGCTCATCTGGGGATCCTGCCTGCTCTCCCTTAGTGGGTGGGGCCCCTCAGAGGGACAGGAGTTTGGAAAAAGCAGGGAACTGGCATCTGGGAGTCCCAGGGCCGTCCTTGGCATTGGTCAAGGTCTGCGATAGGACCTCACAGAAGGTGATCTGATGCTGGCCTGGCAGAGAGGTCTTCTCACTCCCCCTATAGCTTCCCTGTGGAGGAGCTCCCTAAATCCATGCCAAGGGAGCTGTGGGCACGGGATGGGGCAGAATCCTGGAACATGCTACAACTTGAGGAGTTGTATGCCCACCTTTTTTCTCTTTCCCCTAAATTCTTCCCTTCCCATCTCCCCTGTCTCCCTTCTACTCTGCTAAGCATCCCTTGCCCGCTTCTGTACCCATGTGACTTTCTGCCTTGAGGACAGTTGAAAGTTAGGTAGTCAGGTATGGCTTTTCTTGTGACCCTACAGGGCAGGCAGTATTAAGAGTGGCATTTGGCCACGGGTGGTGTTGTGCAGTCACAGGACCAGGGAGACACAGGCCTTGGCTTCTGGAACCATCAGGCCTCCAACTGTGCCTCCTGATGGAGGAATCCAGCCAGGGCGCCTGGTTACCCTGATTATGACTCCCTCCTGGAGGGCCCGCCCAAGGTGCCTGGCCTCAGAGCCAACGCACCCCTTCCCCTGTGTGTCTGAATCTTGGCCCTGCTCCTCCTGTTCCTGAGGCTGCCTCCAAGTCCAGGGTATCACACTGACCTGAGGAAGCACAATGACATGGTCCCAGCAGGGTGTGGTCAAGGAAGTTGTTTTTACTAATGGTAAACAGGATAGTAAAACAACAATAGCAAGGCAGGCACTTCTTCCCAGGGACTGCTAGTGGGTTTCTCTGCATTCTGGATGGTCCACAGCTTTCTCCTCTTTAATGTGGGACTGATTCCCAAGGGGGTCGACATTGAGGAAGGAACAAAGGGCTTTTGAGACTGTGTCAGTCACTGTGGCTGGAACCTTACCCACATGTGATTGCCCCCCAAAGCCCCGTGTCTGTGTTTGTAGCCCCTGTTTTGCTCATGAGGAGAGAGGGCTCGAGGGCTTTAAATAGGCTGCTGGTGGTCGTGGGGTTGAGACGTATGCTGGCCAGGCTGCTGGCACATCTGCTTGCTACAGGGGTCACGGTCTTCCTGCTTCCACAGTGTGCTCTGTGTGTGAGAGTGTATTCTCTTTGTGTGTGTGTGTGTGTGTGTGTGTGTGCATGTGTGGGGGGGAGCAGATGTGTAGATAGATGAACTTCATGCAGTTTAACCAGTTCCAGGCTTCATGCAGTGCTGATGGCATCTGAGGTTTATGAAGTTCCCTTACCAGCAAGAGTTTATTCCTATTCCCCTGAGTTTCTAGGGATCTCTTAAACAGAAGTAGCCCCAAACATTTCCATATAATTGTTGATTTCTACCTATGTTCATACCACCATGAAAGATGAAAAGGAGGTGCTCAAACTGTTACACTTCTGGAAACTGAGGACCAAAGAAGGAAAGCAATCCAGAATCTGACCCCTTCTCTCCATTTCTACTGCCCCAGTCAATGGTCTGCCATCTGCTGCCAGGGTCATTGCAGTAGCCTCCTAATTGTTCTCTCTACTTCTTCCCTAGACCTCTTCCTGCTGCCCCAGAAAACATGATCTTAGGTTATATTATCCCTCTGTTCAGGATCCCAGGATGGGTTCTCACTGTGGAGGGAAACCCACTTACAACAGCCTGTAAGGCTCTGCCTGCTCTGTGCTCCTCTCCCCCACTGCTTTTTAAATTTCTCTCTTCAGACCATTCCACCGGCTTCCCGTTGTTTCCAAGACATACCAGGCCCTCCAGCCTTTGCACCAGCTATGCCCTCTGCCTGGATCCCTTTTGATCTGATCCCTCCCTTCAAGTCTTTGCTCTAATGTCGCTATAGTGAGGCTTGTCCTGAATACCCTACTGAAAACCACAGCGCTCTTCTGTCATCCAGATCCTCCTTTCCCTGGGCTATTTATCTATCTATTTATTTTTTCCTGAGTACTTACACGTCCTAATATATCATGTAATTTACTTATGTACCGGTAGCATGTAAGTTTTATTAGGATAGTGATTTCCCCCCCACTTTTTACCAGTGTATCCCAAGTACCTAGAACATTACCGGACTCATAGTAGGTATTTCTAACAATTTTTAATGAATGCATGAAATCACATATAAGGTCCATGAGGGAGTCATTTCTAAAGCCTTGAGATTTTACTCCTAACATAAAAAAAAAATTTCCCCAAGTGTTGGGAGCGGCAACTGAATTATGGGTTTTGAACTATCCTGTGGCAAAGGCGATGCCCCTCTGGAGAAGTCTCGGTGCAAAGGTACTGATGGAGATAACTCAGTTGCTATGGTGACGCCCTGTTCAACAGAAGGTTATGTGCCAGCCACAGAGCCATTCAGTTCTTAACCATGAGTTTTAGAGGCCAGCTGCTCAGGGTTAGAAAGTTAGGGGCACAAGCTGATAATCATAATCGGGTTGCTCAAACTCATGATCTTGGCTCCTCTTGCTTTGTAGAAACTTTCCCACAATAACCCTTTCTGTGGTAAAATGTATATAATAAATGTGCTGAGCTGACTTGTGGTCATTGAACTCCATCAGAATGTGGTACCCACCAGGTCCCAGCTTTTTTTCTCGTTGCGCGTCTGTTTGTTTTTTCTAATCCCCCATTGCCCCTCATCCGGTTTCCTGAATTAACTGTTATGCAGGTTGCATGTGTTTGATGTTAGAAGAAAATAGTTCTATTCTCCAAGTTAAATCAAAAGTTAGCACTGGCCGCAGAATGCAGAAGGGCACTGTCATGTACTGTTATACAGTTTGTGCCAGGCATAGCATGCATGTTATCTCATCTGGTCTGCACATCTTTCCTAGGAAGAAAGCGAGACTCAAAGAAGACAGAGTGACCGTGGCTGTGGCCACTCAGGGATAGAACTACTTTTAATCCCAAGTCAGTCTGGCCTCAAAGCTTACCTCACCTCTCTCGGGAAAAACAGCATTGCTAATCCAGTTGTTGGCCCCTCAGTATCCTGCCAGCCGTGTAGAGTCCAATACTTGATGCTCAACCTAAGTCTTCTGGATCCTGCTCCTTTTGCCCAATATTATGTGGGCTTCTCCCTTGTCTTGTTCTCCTTTTTCCTCTGAGGTTTTGGATTGCTGGCACTCATTACTCACATATTGGCCTTTGCTCAAACGTCTGCTAAAGCAAGCCAGGAAGTTGCAGAAAAGCAACTGCAGGGTTTGACAAGTCACCAAGGGGCATGTCAGCTTGCTGAAATCCAGAGCCCACCCTCCACTCTGGCCCTCCCCTCTCCAGATGAATTTAGATTGGTTCTGTGAAGGGAGGCTGCCGAGGAGTGTGGTCAAGGTTGGCCTGCTGTTCTTGTCCTCTATGGGCTCCTCCCTGGATGAGCACACACCCATGCATTTCAGAAAGACTCAGTCTCTATCCTGTTGATGACCCGTGAAGGGTGAATTAATTCCTTTGACACAAGGAGTCCTTGTTCTCCTCATGGTGATTAGATATACCATGCAAAATTACTAACACGGTCATGTGCCGCATAATGATGCTTTGATCAAAGACAGACCCCATTTATGACAGCAGTCCCATAAGATTATATTGCACAGTGACATCATAGCTGACTTAGTTTGTGTAAGCACACTCTATGATGTTTGCACAATGATGAAATCACCTAACTACACATTTCTCAGAATATATCGCCATCGTTAAGTGGCAACACATGACAACATTACAAATGCATGAATCAGGGACAGATATGATCTATGGGCTATGTGCTATGTGTGGCTTCCTCAGTTGTTAGTTTTTGGAATTGAAAAATTACTATATAAATGTAGTGTTCTTAAGAATTAAAAGAGAGAACTGAGGACAATAAGGTGAACCAAAGATGGGTCTCTGTAGTGCGAGGGACACACATCTGGAATTAAGTATTTGTGATAGGGATAACATCCTCTTCAAATTGGAAGGGCCAGGCAAGCTGGGCCCAGGGTTGTGGTGGCTCACACTTTGTCCATTTTCCCCAGTGGGACAGGAGAAACCCTCCTGTTGGCTACTAAAAGAGCAATGCTCAGGGACATCAAGCACTCCTTCTAGGACACTGGGTTCCAAAGAAGTGAAGCCTTTGGAAGTTACCATGGAGACAGGAAGGCTTCCCTGGTGCTTCGTGGGACTGTTCAAGGGCATTTCTTATCCCTCTCATCTCAAGTTTCAAGGGACACAGAGCTCTTTACCTTCCTCAGCCTCCAGTTCCTCGTGGGCTCAGGAGAAGGTTGAGTTGAAGCACTAAGAGTGGATGGCCCTGGAGGATTGGAAGCGACTGACTGGCAGGGCTGGATTCGTTCTCCTTGCATTTATTACTGCTGGCTTTGTGGATTTATCATCCAGCCTTCCAGGACAATTAATTGGTCAGTGAATTCCATGCATAACATGCGCCTGAATAGTGAAGCTTCTGAGAAGAGACAATCAGAGGGAGCCCTGCTTAAACTCTCCTTACTTCCTGAGCCGTTCCTCTGGCATTTTTGGTGGGGTCAGGGATCAGACATCATTATCTGAGTCTCCTCTTGAGTTTCAGCCGTGGTGCTCAGTATGTGCTCCCTGACCTGAGAGGTACTGAATCCACCATTTCCTACTGAAGAGAACAAATAACCAGAAACGTGCAGATTAAAGAAGCATGGATGGCTTCCTTAGGGTGTCCTCATTAAGGACCCAGTGCAGACTCTCACTCCTCAAAGGACTTTGATCTTGAACTTAGTATTTTTTTTTTTTTTGGTAGGTGGTCTGCTTGCAAACTTACTTTGCTTTTAATGAAGACCTCCCTGCGAAAAATATTAATTCAGATGATCTAATCAGAGCCACATGTGAAGTTTGAATGATACTGTTCTGCCTCCTGCTCTTCTGTCCCCTCCCCTCATGACACAGGGAATCTGCCCTTGGAGAAAACTGCTGGAAGAGGCCGGCCTTGGTCTTTTATCATGGATGGTTCTGGATCTTCTCTAGATATTTGCTGGAATGCTCTAAGCAAACTCCTCCAAAGAGCCCAGAATGCCAACCTTCCTTCCAATCTATCTGTCTTGCCTAGAAAAAGACCCCTACCCTTGACATGAAAATTCTCATTATATTAAATAGGACACAGGAAACTTTAGGAGCAGGGTGGCCTAATGAGAGGAATGCAGGGTCTCTGGACTGGTAAGGGTGCCAAGGACTCGTTGGGCTGCATGCCCTCTTTTTTTGTTATTGTAGTGCAGGACACAGGTGCCATCATTTGGCACACTTTTCTGTGAGTATATTCCACTTCCATCCAAAGTGAAGAAGAGAAAATAATAAAGAGACTAATAAACACAAATTCAGGGCAGTGCTCGCTTGGGGGCAGGGACAGGGAGGAGGATATCATTAGGGAACATACTGGACTTGCAATGACACAATTGGTGAGATTTTAGGTTGGGTTATCTAGCTCCTTTGAATTATTTGTCTTATGATTCATAACTCAAATAATACCCATATTCTTTTGCATGTATCAAATATTTAATAGTAAGCTGTATGAGGATATAGTAGAAAGATCCTGCAGGATCTATGGCCATGTTGCTCTTGGCTGAATATGAATATTCCCAGATCCTCAGTTGGCTCATCTGCACAATGGGGATTATCATCTGCAATTAATAACTCAGTTGGCAATAGGGATATGTATCATAAGGCAAAGTAGAGGGTGTTTCCAGAGCATAAAATACCAGGACTTAACCTAGTTGAAAGGGGAAGGGGTGTCCGGGAAAACCTCCCCGAGAAGATAAAATTTGAGGTGGGTGTTGACAGAAGCTAGTTTTAAGTCGGCAGAATCATACTGGATTCCTCTCCCCTTATCCTCAAATACAGCTAGGTCCTTTGGGGAAATGTGACAGAAATGCTCTAGAGAAGCATGGAATTTCAGAGCTGCAGTGGATCTCAGAGGACACTGTATCCCCTCCCTCCTCCTCAGTGTTGCTGATGAAGAAAATGAAGCCCAAGAGGTAATGTGACTCCCCAGACCCTCGAGCAAGAGAACGGGGGCTGGAACCCGGGGCCAGGCCTGTGCCTGTTACATGCCAGGCACACTTCTAGTGCCCTTCATGCTTGATGTCCAATCTTCACAAGTAGTTTCTTTGTTTATAGGTAGGTAAACTGAGGGTCAGAGAGGTCATACGGCTCAGTCTAGGGTCAGAATTTGAACCCATTCTGACTACAGAGCCCCACACTCCTAATCTGGATGCCACCTTCCTCCCTCCAGAACCTCAGTTTGCACTATTTCTACTGACCTGGGTCATTTCTCGTTTCCCCTCCCTTCACGGAGCTATTCTATGGTCTTTTTGGAGAGAAAAGATAGTAGCAAAAATTTAACACAGGCACCAACCATGAGTGCCTAAAATGAGACAGAATATAAGCCCTATGGACTTAAAGTGGGTGAACAGGGGTGAACATGGCTTTTTTTTTTGGCACTGGGGATTGAACTCGGGGTGCTTAACCATTGAGCAATATCCCAGCCCTTTCTTGTATTTTGTTTAGAGACAGGGTCTTGCTGAGTTGCTTAGGGCCTTGCTAAGTTGCTGAGACTTGGCTTTGAACTTGTGATCCTCCTGCCTCAGCCTCCTGAGCCACGGAGATTACAGGTGTGAGCCACTGCATGTGGTTTTTTCTTTTTTCTTTTCTTATTTTAAAGCAGGGGTACAACATGGTCAATGCCCTGTATAGAGAAAATGGAGGGTGGGCCTTGGGAGCGGCAAGCGAGTTTAGCTCTTAGGCTCCATGTTCCTTACTGAGAGCCCAGGGAGAGCGGGAGGGTGGCAGGGATGAGTTGTCGTGGTTCTCTGAAATCCCTGGCTGGCAGGTGCTGTTGAGACCAGTCATGGAAGACGCTGCCACCAGGTAGAAAAGTTCAGACTTGGTGCGGAGGCAGTAGGGAGCCAGAGAGGGGTTTTGAGCAGGGGGTCACAAAGGGGACAGTGTTTATTTTAAGAAGGGAACCTGAGAGTCCTTTATCTTCCTGCCATGCTTCTCTGGAGACTGACCTTCCAGGAGGGTCAGTCTGTGCCTGGCCTCAGGTTCGGGAGTTTGTGCTGGAGGGGTCCCTGCCAGGGAGACTCCCATTTCCACTGGTCATGGGGATGTTGCTTTTCAGATGTGGAGGGCTGAGTCATGGTTTGGACTTCTAGGAAGTTTTCACTGGGGCTGGTGTTCCCTCTTTGAGATGGGCCCCCCACTTCCACTCAACACTCCCTCCAGCCCCCAAGACTTTTTCTTCTCAACATTCCTACCTGTGCCCTACAGAGGCAGCCTCGATGGGATCTCATCATTGGTACTAAGGGATGTTCTTCTAAGTCGGGTGCATTTCCTCAGGCTAACTTCTATTCCACCGTGATGGGGAAATTAAGATGGGAATTCCCACTTTTATATCATCTGTTTCAGAAAGATGTTTATTTTCCCCTACAGACGGCCCTCCCCTCTATTTGCATAAAGGCAAGAAAACAATACTGCCACCTAGTGGAAATTCAAAGTGTGACCTTCCGAGCTCCTCCTACTGACCCCAGTAGATTATTTTCTGTAATTAATATTTAAATTAATGGGCAGTCCTGGGCACAATGTTCTTCCATGTGTATGGATCCAAGTGGATTTTCAGGTCCCCTTCTTGTTCTCTTAAAACTTACAGTTGCAAATCTCAGAGGGCCTATTTTGTGTATATCAGACAGAAATAGGTACAGGAAATAGGTACAGGAAATTTACCTACTTTTCCTTGACTGTGCCACATGCCAGTCCAAGGAGGTAGGGATCTGAATACCCACTTTACATAAAGGGAAAACAAGGCCAAGAAAGATTAATTAAGTAACTTTGAACTTTATTGAGCAACCAGTATGTCCAACCATGTATGAGTCTGCCTCGTACTGAGGTCATTCAGACACCACCGAAGAGCATGGTCCCAGCCAACTTGCACTAGAAGGAAGACCTTCACATACTGAGATAGTCCAGGAACTCAGACTGAAGGGGAGGGGTGGGTCTGCAAGATTGTATCAGTAGAGGAGAAGGGTTGGGGGTGAAGGCATGGAGGAGCCCCAGCAAGGCATGTCTGTAACCAGGACAGCCCTTGAGAGCTAAGTGTGTGTATGTGTGTGTGTTGGGGGGAGGGAGCTCCAGGGAGTCACCATGTCTACTCCCATGCTCTATTTATGACTCAAGAACAAGATGTGCTTGGTGATAGAAATTTAAACCGTGTAGAAGTGTATAATGTCAAAAGAAAAGAAAAAAAAATATCTCACTTTAGCCCCATCCTCCCCCAGAAAACTAGACTAATAGTTAAAAGTTTGGTATATAGGTGATCCCTGACTTATAAGTTTTCAACTTTATGATGGTGCACTAATGATATACATTTGGTAGAAACTGAAGTTTGAATTTTGAATTTGCATCTAGCAAATTCCCAGGCTAGCAAAAAAGCAGTACAATTCCACTTCTCAGTTTACACCCAAAGGACTTAAAATCAGCATATTACAGTGATGCAGCCACATCACATCAATATTTACAGCAGCTCAATTCATAATAGCTAAACGATGGAACTGACCTACGTGCCCTTCTACAGATGAATGGATGAAAAATATGTGATATGTATGTGATGGAGTATTACTCAGCCTTAAAGAAGAATGAATTTATGGCATTTGCTGATAAATGGATGGAGCTGGAGAATATCATGCTAAGCAAAATAAGCCAATCCCAAAGAATCAAAGGCTGAATGTTTTCTCTGATATGCAGATGCTAATTCACAATGGGTGTGACTAGGGAAGAATAGAGTTACTTTAGGTAGAGGGGAGAGAAGAGAGGGAAGACGTATGGGGTTATGAAGACTAATAGAATGAATCAGATATTATTACCATCTATATCACTATATGACTGGTGTGATTCTACATCATGTACAACCAGAAGAATGAGAAATTATACTCCATTATAGATGATGTATCAAAAAGGAAAAAAAAAGGGGGGCAGTACAATTCTATAATACTTTCCTGTGGTGCTGGGCAGTGACAGTGACCATAGTTTCCAGGCAGCCACCCACATGATCATGAAGGAAAATAACTAATATTCTATAGTGTGCTGGGTGGCTAAGCTGTCATGTTTGGTAGGTTAGGTATATTAAATGCATTTTTGGGGCTTGTAGTATTTTCAACTTTTGATGGCTTTATTGGAATGAAGCCCCATTATAAATAAAGGAATGTCTATGAATGCTTCCAGAAGATTCCTTATGCCTATAAAGCTATAATAGATGTATATGCTTATCCATATAATACATATATATAATACAAATTAATGCAGCCATATTTAATGTGATTTATTTTGAATAGGATTATATCTTAACTACAGTTTTGTAATGTCTTAGTCATGAAAATTCAAATTTGTCATCTTTAAACTTAGTATTTTTACTATGGAAATTTTAGACATGCACAAAAATAGAATATTATAATAAATCTACCCCTGCCTGATTCAATACTTATTAATTCATGGACAAAGGGCACTTTACTACTGAGCCACATCTCTAGACACCTTTTTATTTTATTTTTTTTCATTTTGAGAGTCTCACTAAATTGCTGAGGGCCTCACTAAGTTGTGTAGGGCCTCACTAAATTGCTGAGACTGGCTTTGAACTTGCACTCCTCCTGAGCTGCTGGGATTCAAATCATGTGCCACTGCACCTGGCCAGATTGGATAATTTTAAATAAAGCTCACACAATGTTGTCACACATTGCATCTAGAAATATAGCTGTATCAATCTGAAAAGATAGAGGCACTTTAACAAAATATTATGTAGTCTCAATGCCATTATCACATTTTTTTAAAGCATGACTTCCTCTAAATCATCAAATATCCAATCAGTATTCAAAGTTTTCTAATTGTCTTAAAAACTTTTAGCACCTGATGTATTTGAAAATTCAGATAAAGTCTATGTATAACATTTGGTTGATGGTTTTTAAATTTCATTTCATTCATAATTTTCTTTTTCCATTTTTTCATTTTTGCCTTTTTTTTTTTTTTTGGTTGAAGACGCTTAGTCATTTGTCTATAAACTTTCCCACACTTTGGATTTAATTGATTGCATTCTCAAGGTCTTTGAACCTGTTCCTCTGTTGCTGTATTTCTGTAAACCAGTAGTTAGTTCTAACAGAATCAGACCTGATGTCTTGGCAAAAAAAAAAAAAAAAAATTAAAAAAATGCCCAGAAGCTTCTTGGGCAGGGGAATGACCCAGAGCAGGAGTAGCGAGCAGGTGGGTGCAGGGAAAGAAGGGGACAGTCAGGCTTCTCAAGCATCCCTTTGAGTTGCTCTTCCTGGGCACTGGGGCTCCCCAAGCCCCATAGGGTTGGTTTCAAGGGCACTCAGTTGCTGGGGGTGGGTGTCACAAATCATCAGAGTCTTTCTTGGGGACCCCTAGGGTCATCTGATCCCGTCATCTGGTCTGCTGGGGCTGACTGGCAGCTCTTCTTCATGACAAGTGGCATGTGGTTTCCTCTTGCTGTGGTCCCACATTTACTTCTTCCTTCTTCTCAGGAATGAAAGGTCTCCAATTTTACAAAGGAACCATAAAAATGCCTTTCTTCCCCTTTTTCAGCCTATTCCTCCAGTTGACCTGCTGAGCCCCTGAGGACAGCTAGGCTGGACCATGTTTGCAGAAACTGCCATTGCCCCTGAAATGCTATACATGTCCTATGTTAAACTCCTGAAGAAGAATCACTTAATTTAGAAATCTAGAGACTCTCCCTGAACCCTACATCCCACCCTATCCCTGTCCCTGGGAGTCTTTTTTGGGGGGAGTACCGGGGATTGAACTCAGGGGTACTTGATCACTGAGCTATTTTATAGTCCTATTTTGTATTGTATTTACCCACAGGATCTTAGTGCCTCGATTAGTTACTTAGTGCCTTGCTTTGGCTGAAGCTGACTTTGAACTTGTGATCCTCCTGTCTTAGCCTCCCGAGCTGCTGGGATTACAGGCGTGCACACCCGGCTCTCTGGAAGTCTTTAGCCACATTTTTCTTAAGCAACTGTACCCCGTTTTTCCATGCCTCCCTTCCCCTCCCCCACCCTGGGAATGAATTGCACTTCTTCACAACAACCTGTTTGCTATTTTCTATTCACCAAAGACTCAGACCCAGGGTTGCTCATCCCCAGCAACAAAAGGGTTGATCATTTGGTTGCTCTCTTGGCTCAGTGAAATGTATGCTTTTCTTCAAGCTTTGAAAAATATTAAAAATAGTTCCACAACATCATTTTCATGAGCTCTGAGAAGTCTGGGTCAGCATGGGTAGGATTACTTAATTACCAGAATTGTGAATCTCATTGTTGGAGAGGACCACAAAGATGACCTGGTTTACTGTTCTCATTCACCCCCTCCCCACGGTTCTCATCCACCCCCTCCTCTGTTCCTTCAATTGAAAAGAAAAGAAAAAAAAACATATATATATATATAAACTCTAGGTAATTGACATCCTTTCTCAGAATCAGTAGATAATAAATGGAAATGAGGTTTGAGCCCAATCTTTGGTTATGTCTCAGAATTCTTGTACATTGTATGATGTACCCACAGAGATAAATCAGTGAGGAGGGGCAACCTTCAAATAGTCGTTCTGTGCAGTGGGAGCCATATCTCCTCTGCCCTCTGCTCTCTCTTGAGCTGGCTTAAGGGAGGGATACTTTCTAGACTAAGCCACCAAAGCCTCACCAAGCCCCCTCTTGCTGTCCTCTTGTCCACGTCCTTCTGTGACTCTGGCCCAGTAAGAACTCACAGGTTTAACTGCCCACTTCCTGGGGGATGTTCGCTGACTTCACAGACTGTATTTGGGTTCTTTCCAGGAGGTGGTGTGTGCTGTAATGACACAAACCCCAGATGGACTTAGGTTCAAATCCCGAATTCCAATTTGACATCAGTGTGTTGTTGGGCAAGTCACTTAGTTTAGGACCCTCAGTTCCTGTATCTTGAAGATGGGCTCACAGTCCCGGTCCCAGGACTGGTATGACTGTTCCAGAGTGTACAACCCCAGCTCATGGCGTACGTACCCTGCGTGTTTACTAAATGGTGGTTATTAGGACTGGAAAGACAAGAGTCGAATCCAGCCTCCAGGGAACAGGGCGTGAGCAAGATTTAAGATAGAAAGCCAGTGTTTTTCAGGATAATGTGTGCTTTTGTTTGACCCTAAGATTGGGGAAAGATAGCTGTTTTTTTTTTTTTTTTTTTTTTTTTGTAAAGTGTCTATTTTTCTTGCTCACAAGCTCTAAACTGAGTGAGATAATCAACTCTCTGTGATATAATCTCTGGAGTGTGTTCTTGGTGGATTGATCACACACACACACACACACACACACACACACACTTGGCAAAGGGGAACAAGCTCAGCAAACCTCTCCCCACAAGTTGGCACATGGCATCTGCCGGGTCGTTAGCCACAGTTTCCTCCTGTCTGAATCCAGGGAGCAAAACTGGGTTAGGAACAGTTCATGAGAAACATCCCCTCCGCCGACCTCCTCAGGTACTTCCTCTTTATTATTTCATTACTTTTTGTCTCGGCGAATTTTGCTCTTACAATTTCAAGATAATCAATTTATTTTCGTGCGCCTTCCCCATCCAAATTGGATTACGGATCGCTGGCCCAGGGGCCGGCGTGCGCTCGCAGGCTGGTGCTTGGCAGCCTGGGTCCTTGGGAGGCTTGGACTGTTTGTTTATTTTCAATTGAAGCCCTAAGTGCTGGAATGACTTCCACCTCCTTCGCACACAGCCATCTCAAAACCCCCTTTGTTCCCTGGTTGCCGAGGACAAATACTCGGGGTTTTCATTAGCTGTGGGTGAGAGTGCCAGTTTTGTTGGCACCGTCCTGCCGGTCTCTGTCCTGTGGTCAGCCTTTTTATTTAAAAATTTAAAAAAAAAATCACTCTGCCTGTGCGCACACATACATCCCTACCCTCCCAAGGCGACACCGTGACGTTTACCTGACTGTTGGTTCTCCTTCCAGGAACAGAAACATCAGTGGGTAAGGAAAACAGGACTGGGTCCCAGGCCAGGAACTGTGGTTTCCTGCACTGCATTTCAGCTTTTCCTTCTCTGGCTCTCTAATTCTATCTGCATTTTCTTATTTCGTGTTCCCCTTTGGTTGTGTGGAGGTAGTTTTCTTATTGTTTAATGCCACCTCCAGTGGCAGAGGGAGAATGAACTAGAACACAGACTGGGCTCCATGCTAGGCAGGAACACAGTTTTCCTTGGCCTTTTAGATGTGGGGATGTTAAATAGCCCACCCTGTTCGCTGGTCACGGGTGACCTTTCCCTTGGTGTGGTTCATGGACCCTGACCAGCAGTAGCATCTTCCAGGGGCTGGGAAATGTGCACACTCTTGAGTCCTACTCCAGACTCCCTGAATCTCAATTTCTGGTGGTGGGCTCAGGAATCTGATAGCAAAGTCACAGATCTGCCTTTATTAAAGGCATTTGCAGAAGATACTCCTGCTGCCATCACTCATTTCTCTCTTTATCTTCAAGGCTATGACTTTGAACCTTGTTAGCATCCAACCCACAGGTAGTTTTTATTCTCCATTATCTTTTGGTCCATGTCTTGCCCAGAGAAATGCCTCCTGTGATCAGAGAACAGGGTGGGCTGTTGAACATCTCTGCATCTAAAAGACCAAGGAAACTGGTGCTCCTGGCTAGCATGGAGCCTAAATCTTGTTCTCATTAATTCTTCCTCTGTCAGGGTCATTCTGTGCTTGTTTTCAAGGAGTCCAGGACTTAGTTGAAGAGATAAAAGTGAATTTATATTAAAAGAAAAGTAACTGCACATGGCAAAGAAGGCCAAGTGAAAATATATGAAATAAATTTGATTTTTAAAGGAGAGGAGGTGTTGGCCTTTGTGTAGGAGTCTAAGGAAGGACTGTTGTAGGGTTGGAGTTAGGCAGGAAAGCAGTCCTTATAGAAGTGGCCCTGCAGACAGCAACCTGCTGGAGAGGAGGGACTCGTGTGGGTGAGGTATGGAGCTGAACCTTCCAAAGAAGAAGGCAGAATTGGACCAGTTAGGAAGGACTGTGAATCTAGAAGATTTGTTTTGGGGAAGATTAAATGATAATCATATTAATTGGAATTTAGTGAAGAAAATTTGGCAAATCACTGCTATAATCAGTGTCATGTTGGGATTTGTGGTCAGAATCCAATTTCCTAATTTGGTGTCTTTTCATTTCATTCCACTGAGGTGCTCCAAAATAGAGATCTCATTCCACTGGAGGGGCTGGAGAAGATTTTAGGTAAAATGTGGACAAGACACACCCTAACCTTTTTATAAACATCTTTCATTACAAAGAATTTCATACACTCACAAAAGTGCGACATGATCAGAACTTTGATTTAGCAATGAAAACTCCATAAGTCAATAATGTGAAGTTTAAAAGCAGAGAAAAAAAATAATGTTTGGGGATAGAAATCAAAATGGCAGTTGCCTTTGATTGTGGTAAGGGGTCCTTGGCTGGGAAGGGGCAGGAGAGAACTTTCTGGATAATGATGATGTTGTCTTCATTGTGGTGACGGTTATATAAGTGTATGCGTTTGCCAAACTCAGTGAACTGTGTGCTTAGGATCTGGGTATTTAATTATACCTCAAAAATAAAGTTATTTCTCCTCCCTCTCCTTCAATTTTCTTTCAAGCCTTATATCAAGGAGAAACTCTTAGCTTGGGGCTTCCGTGTCATTAATTTCTTCTTAATACTTGTTTATCTCTTTTTAAAAACAAAGGCAGAGGGCCTTAAAATAACATGATTTGTTTTCATTGTATTAAATAATTATGTATGGCCAGTGATACTGGTTTTCCTAAGAAGTATTGTATTTCTTTTAAATGTGAAGTTATTTAAGAAAGAAGGAAACAGTAAGCATACACTGTGAAAACGGAGGGTGGCATGTGACTGGCTGAGGTTTGTGAACACTGGAGGGACTGGGAGCTACTACTTCAGGGGCGCTCCTATGTGATAAAAGGGTCTTGCTGAGAAATGACCTGTTTGTCCTGATACCACTCAGACATGGCTGGTAACGTTTGATTTGGTTTTGCAAATTCATGGTGACAGTTCCCCTGAGAGCCAGTGGCATTAGGAGATGGTATCTGGTTTAGGGGATCTCCGGTAGCCTAGAGACCAATCAGTCCAGGCCCAGGAAACAGAGCAGATGTTTCACTGTTCTTCCAGGAACCAAGACTCTGACCTCTTCCTCTTGTGTATTCCTGGATAGCTGGGAGGCAGCCCGTGCTGTCTGTTGGAGTGAAATGAAGACAAAGGGTCAGGAAAGCCTCGAATCTGTCCCTAACCTGTTGTAGTGACCCAGTACCTTCTAGGGCTCTGATGTGGCAGCAGATACAGCCAAGCTGCCTTGGTACTGAAGGTTGAGTTTCCTGGCCTTGTTGGGCCACAAGGAGTAAGTAGCTATCCCCTTTTCTCCAGGGGCCTGGGCCTTCTATAGACATGTGCTGGGACCTTTGTGGGCAAAGACTAATGTAGCAGGGACATCAATTGTAGTTTTCCAGTGACTTATTTGTGCGCCGTGGTCCTCCTTACACTCTGGGTTCCAGGGAATGCTGATGGGCTTTCCAGCTCGCCTGTCCAGCTTTGTTGTGGATCCCTTGCCTGGCCACCCAGAAGAATGTGTCCCAAGTTTCCAGGAGGAGTTACAGTGAAGAGACAGTTCAAGTGACAGTTTCTGTTTAACCGCCTCACTTGTGGGGTTCCAAGAAAACTGTGACATCAATGAAGTTTGTATTCTCTACCCCAACTTCCGTTTCTGTACCCGCCCACTCCATCTCTTTCTGGCTGCTCCTAGGATCTGCTTTCAGCCATTTTATCTTTAGGTTCCATCTGCACACTCCCTAATCCACTGCGTGGAGAGGAGGCAAACCCAGAGCAGCCGGGCTCTGCTCCTGGGGATGGGGCAGGCTTTGGCATTGGAGGCTCAGTTAGGAGGGAGGGTCTTTTGTGTGACAAGTCAGAGGTGAGAGAGAGGTGGCAAGTGTCCAACTTCATTATTGAATAATAGCAATAAACCTTCCCGGGGGGGTTCGCCAGGGGAGAGTGGGCCTGAATGCTCTATTCGCCTTCTAGGCCACCCAGTCCTCTAATAACCCAGAGAGGGAGCCACCACGGTCATGGGAAAAGCCCCATGGTCAGCTTTGTTTACAGATGTGGGAATGGAGGGCTTAGGCAGTGTGAGCAACCTGTGTGAAGCCACACGGTGATGGTGCAGCTGGGATTCAAATCCAGCTGCTTAGTTCCAGAATCTACTGTTAACTATGAAGTTGGTATTTCTCCAACTTGCCCCAGGAGTCACCTGAGGCTTTGGTTAAAGTCCAGAATCCCCAGATGTTTCCATGAGAGCCATGAGCCACGGGTTTGGGAATCTGCACATAGACCACAGTCTGGTGTATGTCTTATCTACCACTGGCAGGTTTAGAAACATTTGCACGGGTCCATATGAGAGTGAGGTGCTGTCCCCGAAACTGGAAGGAGCCTGTCTGCAGTGGTAGCCCTGCTGGGAGCCCTGAGCCTCCTGCCATGAGCTCGGGATCAGTGGGATGGTGCTCAGACTTAGCCAAGATGCATTTCCAGGCGTGGCTCCGTGAGCAGACCTAAATGGGTTTGGGGATGGGTTTATAGAATGCCTAGAAAGATGAGCGGAATGAAATATAACATCAGACAGAGAGGGGGGCAGAGAACCTGAGTCAGAGGAGCAGCTGGAGGACTCCTGGCCAGTCATCAACACTGGGCACAGCTGGTCACAGAGCAGCAATGAGTCCGCAGGGGGCCTGGGAGGGACAGTTCAGCTGTGGGCAGTGGGGCTGGTCAGATGGTTTCCTAACCATGTATTTCATGGGACGTTGATAGGAGGGAGGGATAACTGGACACACACATAAACGAGAGCATCCTTCAACCTGAGATTCCACGTGCAGCTGAATGGAGGGATACTGAAGAAATCAATGAGGACTACAGAATTCTCCAGCGTTGTACAAGATCCGTGGTTTAAACCAAGATTTAGGGGGATGGAGACACGGGTGGGGTAGGGCTGCATGTGGAAAAACTTGCAGGATGTGCTGAAAAAGCACACGTGTGTGTTCCAACGTCTGATTTGGATTCTCGAATTCACTAATAGAGTCTGTGGTATTTTTAGCCTTGTTATCAGACCATGGAGCAGATTTTCAAGGCTTGTAGGATGTATCTATTCAAATAACCTATGTGACTGAGTGGCTGCTCACCCGAACGTTTTTGTTCCAGGAGAGTACAATGGCAGGAAGTGCTGCTGCGGGAAATGGCCACTCCATCAGGGCCTCCAGTGCAGCCCAGGGCCCTCCAGGATTGCACAGGCCCTGGCCATTGTCCTGCAACCTCGGGTAACCTCCACTTTTCTCTGTTCCTTTTTCATCTTCTGCAGGCTGGGAGGGTATCAAGGGAGGGATATAGTAAGCTCTGGGAAATTGATTAGGGAATATACTTTGTATCACATTCTGAAACTTCCATAAAAGTTGTCTAGGGTGTGGATTCTCTAATCAAGCAGCCGAGAGCGTGATTCTGTGGTCCTGATGGTGGTGGTGGTGGTGGTGGTGGTGGAGTGGAGGATGTACAGTAGAGCTTTTTAGAGATCTGAGGCCTATAACTGATTCAAGACCCCCAAAAAGGTCTTGAGGCTGCTCAAAGAGGCCAGGTCAGTGTCCCCAGACCTTTGGAAAGAAGAGCAGGTGTGTGTTCCAGCCCCTCCAACCCTCACACATCTGCTTTTGTCTCTGGTCACTCTCCTGGTGGCAGAGGGAGGTTTTACTATGGGTTTTCTGAACTGGTTTGTAGAGGGCTTCTCACTGTCCTGGGGCTTGAGGAAAAGGGAGAGTGGCCTTCACTGTGCTGACCCCTCATTCCTGCTGATCAGTTTCATTTCCTTTTTAGATATTTGACTTTCCAAATAGAGGGCAAGGCAGAGATCCTACTACTAAAAGGTTGAAGGCCTCAGAGAGGAACAACATGTGAGATAGAAAAGTCCCAGGGTTCTGAAATCCAGCCCTCTGGCTTTCAGTGGGGATATAAGGTCTCAGTGCAGAGCTCTCCCTGTGGATCCAGGGAGCAGGCTGTCAGCCCAGCCCTGCTCCCACAGAACATGCTTCCTTCTAGGGTCAGGTACCCCAAGGGCCAGTAGGGTCAGTATTACACTGTATTTCTGCAACTCTCCCTTTTTTCCTCTGTAATACCCTTTCTTTTCCTTTATTTCTTTATTGAAGCATGAGGTCAGTTGATTGATCCTGAGTGATTAAACGGATGCCTGACTTAGCCCTTGCTAAATGAAATCCTGATGACTTCCTGAACCGCAGAATCTGTATGGGTCGCTATGCAAAGTGATTGCACTTTTCTTAGCGACAGCCTTTTCTAGATGTGGGTTAATATGGTCCTGTCTGCCCTTGCTGATTGACAGGGCACTGAAGCCCTGATGTTCACTGTCAGCTGTCACTGCAGGATGGCATGGTGGTTGAGAGCTCAAGCTCTGATTGGCTGTCTGGATGAGATTCCTGGCTCTAGGATGGGTGAACCGCAGGACCTCTCTGGATCTCCAGTTTTTCATCCATCAAATATTTGAGCAGGATGATGCTGAATCCATCGGGTGCTGTAAATGACCCCATGCCTGCAGGTACTTAGTTGACACATAGTTTAAGTGCTCATTAAATATTAAGTTATTTTCACTAGCCACTGGCCATCAGTATCCTAACACAAAGGTGGGGAAACTGCCCATCCTACGCCTTCACCTCTATTCAGCTCCTTCTTCTGGCTCTGACACGTGGTGACTTCTGGTGTCACACTGTTCGAGTTCATGTCTCACTTTTGCCACTCATTATCAATGTGACCTTGCACAATTGACTTAACCTCTCAGTGCCTGGGTTTTCTTACTTGTAAAATGAGGTTAAGAATAGTTGCTCCTTTAAAGCTTGGTTTTAGAGTTAAAAAGAGATTGCCTATTATAAACATACCCATTCTGTCATAATCATTGATAAAAGGCAAGTGTTATAGTTAATTTCTTTACCCTTCCTTCCTCCAGAATAGATTTAAGCAGAGCACAGAAGGTGGTATTCAGTAAACAAAATGTGCTGGAAAGTGCTCTTCTGACCCTGAGAGAGCTGAGAAGGATGCTTTCCTTTTGCTGAATTTGGGTGAATGATGAAAAGAGAACTCTGAACCCCACTGGTTCTTAGTCTATTTCCTGGGCTGCTGCTCTTCCTTGCTTTTTGTTTTTCTTTGGCTGCTACAGTGTGTTCTGTTTGGTTAGATAGTTCAGGGGGAGGGAAGCAAGGAAGAAGAAATTGCCCTGAGACTTCTTCAAAGCTCCCTCTTTGGAAACCCTGAGAGCAGACCCATTTCTTAGATCTCCGCAACAAGAATTACTGACTAGCCCAAGCTGCTGGTTGTTTCCCTTAAGTCTGTGTCAAAAAGCAGTTCTTAATAGCAGCCTTGGCTTATAGATTTTCCTCCCTGATGTTCTCAGTTTGAGTTCTGTGTGTGCACATGGTGATGGCAGGCCCCCAGCTAGTTCCAGGTGTGGAGCTCTTGTTTCCGCAACTGTAATCAAGGCCAAATTCTCAGCTTTGATTGAGGCCACTGGCCCCCATCAACAATAGCAACAATGGTTCAGATGTCCCTGAAGATATGTTTGGAAGTGGGATCTGGACTCAGGCAGAACCTGAGCTGGTGCCTATCAAGGACACGGACAGGTCTTCTGCTCACTTGTCAACTGTCTTTTCCAAAATCCTCAAGCCAGGCAAGAGGATTTTGGAGTCACAAGTGTTCAATGTTTTTTTTTTTTTTTTGTTATTGTTGTTGTTGTTTGTTTGTTTGTTTGTTTATTTTGGATTGGTCCTGGTTGTTGGGACACTCACAGAAACTAATAGATTTAGACTCAGTTTGCAGCAATCCCACATCCCCGAGTCTGACATTCAAAGAATAGGCTTCTGATCATCCTGAGAACCTGGCCTCGTTGTCAGGAGGCAGCAGCCGCTGGACTCCACTACAGATGCAGGGAGACGCAGATGTTGGAGCTTGCTGCAAATGGAATTGTTGACCAGTCAATGCAGAACCCTTCCTCAGGAGAATGGCGTCATTGATTTATGAATTATGGCCCTTTTAAACTCTCCGCTTGCCTTCTCGGATATCGACGTTTTAAAAAGCGATTTCTCATGTGGATCCCTTTCAGCAACACATAGACACGGCCCGAGATTAGCTCTTCTGCTTGAATAAATGGACTAGAGCACTCTGGGCTGGCGTTTCCTTTGAATAATGAATTATTCAGGGAGAGATTTTTGTTTCTGAAAATGGCAAACACATTGCCAAGACAGAGAGGAAGGAATTGCACTCTGGCTGGGTTTCTTCCTATCTTTTAGGGAGGGGGCAACCAGCCAAAACGCAGCGAAATGCTGGCTCATTCCCATTTTGCCTCTTTCCCGTGCAGACCCCAGTGCAAACCGTTCTCGTGGTTCCAAGTGCCTGGGGAAGAAACTGGGCACTGCTGGAAATCTCCAGGAGACTGTGACTATCACCTGACACCCTGGTCCCTGGAGGGAGAGCCGGGAGGGTCTCGTTCTCTCCTTTTCCTTCTGTCTCCGACTTCCTGTCTTCCTCTCACAGTGTCAATTTTGGACTCTGGAGATACTAGCCTCCTTCATTTCTAATTATTTGAAATAGTAACCATTAATCTACCCATCCTTTATGGATCACCTGTGAAACCCCATGCAGGAGGGGCTGTTATCACCTGCTTCTATTTTGCGCTGTCTCTTTTAAACAAGGGGGAAAAGAGAAACTTAAAGAAGAAGAGGTTTCAGGATCATAGAACTAATAACAACAGCGATTCAGACCTCGCTGCTGTGGTTGATCTGTTGTTTTCTGAACTTTATTTTAATCTTTGCACCCATTTCTGTCTTCCTGAGGAGGTGAGGCCAGCACCTCTTTCTTCCTCTTCTTATGGCCTCCCACTGGGTTTCCAGAAACCACAGCATCTATGCTGAGGAGTGCCTGGGCCTGGCCTGGTGGTTTCTGGTCCTCCCTGGCAAATGTGTCTGCTGTGGCGGGCCAGACCTTTCCCTGGGACTTCGCTCCTGGATTCATCCTGGTACATGCCCTTTGGCCTTAGACTCTTCCGTTCTGTCTTTGACCTCTTGTGCTCCACACCTGTGCTCTGCTCTGCTTACCCTCTAACCTTAAACCCTTGAACAACTTCAGTTTCCCCAGTCAATGACCGGCTGCCTGTCCACACTGGATTCTCTACCTGGTCCAAAGATCATAGTCAGCTACTTCAAACCATGCACCCTGGCTCCCTGGGCTCCGATTTCCTCTCCAGGGGCTCCTTTGCTCCTTCTCATCTGTTGATCCTGCCCAGGTGGCTAGGAGCAAAGCAGAACTAACTACACAGTGCTTCAGGATACTGCACATGTGTCCATGCAGATCTGGGCTGCTTTCAGGAAGACCCCCACCCAGGGGACTTAAAAAAAAAGCTTGTTTAAAACTTTATTTTATGTATGTATGTATGTATGTATGTATTGTGGTGCTGAGGATAGAACCGAGTGCCTCATGTGTGCTAAGTGAGTGCTCTACCACTGAGCCACAACTCCAGCCCCCAGGTGTGACTTTTTAGAATTTCCAGCCTATGGAAAAGCTGAAAAGAAGAGAGAAGTAAACATGGCTCATTATCTCCAAGTAACTCTCCTAATTTTCATCCCCTTCCTTCTGGAAGGTTCTTTGACAACAGTAATGTCTTCCACTTCTGTCTTTGTTCACGCTGTTCCTTCAGTGTAGAATGCCCTTCCCTGCTCTATATGCGTAAATCCAGTTAGTTCTTTGATATCTTCTGCAGAATCCCCACCCTAATGTCTGTCCTGGTTTTGTTGTCCTTTCCTATGGTGACAAAACATCCAGGTGTCACTGGTAGGACATAGTAGTTGATAGATTCTGGAGCCTGACTGCCTGGATTCAAGTGTCATCTATTATTAGCTGTGAGATCTGGGCAGTCATTTACCTCTCTATGTCTCTACTTCCTTGCCGCTAAACAGAGGATAATAATAATTTCTACTTCTTAGGAATGCAGATAGTATGAAATGAATTAATATGTTACATGAACAAGGCACATCTGTGTAGTAAGTGCCACATATGGAAGTATGAAGTTTCTATGAAGTTACTATGAAGTTTCTTCTGATAGCATTTAGTATTATCAAACTGAAATTATCACCAAGCCTGAAGTTCTTGAGAGGAGGCACTGTCTTGTTTTGACGTGGATGGTCTAATTCCAGGCAAATTA
Source organism: Urocitellus parryii (assembly GCF_045843805.1). Lineage (NCBI taxonomy): Eukaryota > Metazoa > Chordata > Mammalia > Rodentia > Sciuridae > Urocitellus > Urocitellus parryii. The sequence continues at coordinate 67,691,879 of NC_135542.1, forward strand.
ACCTAACCTCTCTGGCCTCAGCTTCTCCATCTGCAAAGTTGGGTTAGATGATATCTACTCACTGGAAGGATGGAAGGAGTAAATACAGGCAAAGTGCTGAGAACAATGCTGGGTTTGTTGCTGCAGCCAATCAGGGTGAGCCATTGCTGCTAGCTAATGCACATTTTTTTTCCAGGGTCTGGGGTCAAGAATTGTGGAGCTAGAAAGGACTTCAGAGGTCAGGAGGGTTCTTTAACATTACAGATAAAGATCTCAGAGTCATTAAGAAATCATTGAGGGTCACATTGCTCTATTTCCTATTTATTTGAGCTATAACGATGCAAGATAGTAAGTACCTAGGAGCAGAAAATGTGGTTCAGACCTGGTAGCCTTCAGGGAGGAAGAGAATAATGCTTGCTGTGTGGTGACAGCAAGCATTTTGTGTAACAGGCTGGGCAGGTATGAGTAGTGCCATTGACATGTGGAGAGACTGCCCCCAAGCTCACTTTAGCTAGCATCACAAAAGCTGACCCCTCAGGGCACATTGCTTAGTCTGCACTGAGCCAAACCCCTACCAAAAATAGCTGAGAAATGGGGAGAGAGTTATCCATGAATTTCCACACTCATACTAGGCTACTCAATTCCTCATACCCGGAGTGGCCACACATCCTGGCTTGTCCAGGATGGTCCAGTTTATGCCTAGGGACCCAGTAAAATGATGCCAAGTATACCTGTTCACTCAGAAGTGTCTGTTTGACACCTTGAGACCAAATCTTTTTTTTTTTTTTTTTTTTTTTTTTTTTTTAATATTTATTTTTTTTTAGTTCTCGGGGGACACAACATCTTTGTTGGTATGTGGCGCTGAGGATCGAACCCGGGCCGCACGCATTCCAGGCGAGCGCGCCACCGCTGAGCCACATCTCCAGCCCCTTGAGACCAAATCTTATGCTTCATTTTGTGATCTTGCCGGCTTCTTCCACACACCGGGCTGAGACCATAGTTTCCCTCCATTTATTTTTTGTGCAAACTAGTGGAGCCCACCAAAACCGCGGGAGGAGGCAGAGCTGCATTTAAACAGGACTGTCTGAGGGCCTCACCTGCTAGCACAGCAGCATTTTGTAATGGCTGGCTGGAGTCCACACACCCAGGAAGGACTTCGAGGTACTTCATTGTCCTATTGGATCAAAGCACCGTCCTTTTCACTTAGGGATACCTTGGCAACTTTGGTGCTTTCAGTTAAATGTTGCTAATCTCATATGTGCTGTAGCCTGGGAAAGATCTAGGAAATCCAGACTTCTGATGGAACTCTAGTATTTAACTATTTAACTGAATTTTAGCTGGAAGGAGAATGCAAATTGCCAACACAGCAAAACCACGTGCTGAATCTCTTGATTTGCCAAAAGCCAGGAATGTAGGTTTGTTCCCATTTCCTCAGAATTGCATTCACATGCACACTACTCCAGTGAAAGATACACAGTATGAGAAATCCAGGAGCGGCTTCTTGGTGTTCTGGGTGGCGGTGAGGCCAGTCATAACATGTGGATTTTCTCCAGCCTTAATCTCAAGGAGCACAGCAAAGTCATTTGTACAAATGAAGTGCACAGTGAAAACCACTGTTCTACTCGGTTAGGCTGAGATGTAAAAGATGGATGGGACAAATAAAAAGTCGTTATAGAATAAGAAAGAATTTTACATGAACAGAGCATATAATAGGGGCTACTTTTTACCATGTCATTTCACAGATGTGGAAACCGAGGCTCCCAGAAGATGTTATCCAGCTAGTATGTAGCAAAGCTGTGATTTGAATTTGGAAGCCAATGAAAGTTGTCACAGCTTCCTGTTTTGGCACAAATGCCTGCCTCTATTTGTGGGATCTAGAATAGAGGCTAATGGAACTCTGCATACCACGTGTTCAAAGATTTCAATGTCATAAGTCAAACAGATTATTAGAATGTTCCAGTCTCCGAGGTTGACCCATATACCTTCAGAATTACAAAATAAAAGTTGTAAAGCATGAATTTTTTATATTGAAAACCAGCAAATTATATTCAAGTGCAAGTTGAACATTTGATGAGAATATTTTTTTTGCTAATTTTCATTATTTTGATCAGTAATTAAGTGTTAAATCTATTAAACCAAGAATTTGCAATATCATTTCAAATTATATATGGATCAGGCTCAAGAAATCTCATTATTTTCAGTTTCTAAGAATGTGAACATTTTCATTCATTACTGATTTTCTATTTCTTTTTTTCAAATCCTTTTTACTTCTGAGCTCTACCCTCTTTTCAGTTTCCACTTATTCTGATTGAGCTACAAAATTACAAAATGATGTGTACATTTAAAATAAAAAATTTGAATAAATATGTAAAGTGCAGTAAATATACAGATTAAAAATTTAAATTGCATCGACATTTTAAAACAGTTATTTTTTTCTGCCAAAGTATTTGAAATTAAATAACAAATATCAATATAATTAATGACTATATTCCAGGTGAGCACACCTGGAATGGCTGGAGGTCAGGCAACCCTGTGGCACCTGGCAGATGTGAGGGAGATTTCAGTACACAGTTGGCTACAAGCTGTAGCTCAATCAATAACCCTGTCTGGACTGGGGTTCAAGGGCAGCCTCCATTCCCCAGAAGGATTAAAGGTGTGTGACAAGGACAAGAGAGAGCACAATCTTGGCAGAACTAGGCTTCTGGGCAGGAAACCAAGTCCATGCCTGCAGCCCTATGGAGAGTTTCAGTTGGCGGTTTAAGTCAGAAGAGCAGAAGAAAACTTCCACTGTTTAAGATGGGGAAGGATTTGGAATGGAAGAAGCTATAAAGCTAAATTTCTTTCTTCTACAAATACGCATCGACTGTCTCCTAGACTGTGCACTCCATGCTAGGTACTCGTAGGTGTGAAGGAGCCAGGGTTCTAGCTTCTCCCTTACTAGGTGATGAAAATCCACCATGTAAACTGGACAGAAGAGTAGATTATTATTATACCTAAAGATTCGTGTGGTCAAAAAAAAAATGTGTCAGATTACCTGGGTCAAAAAAGATTTCTCTCTGGGCATGGTGGCACATGCCTGTAATCCCAGGGACTCAGGAGGCTGAGGCAGGAGGATCGTGAATTCAAAGCCAGCCTTAGCAATGTGAGGCACTAAGCAACTCAGTGAGACCTGTCTCTAAATAAAATACCCATTTCTAAATAAAATAGGGCTGGGGACATGGCTCAGTGGTTGAGTGCCGTTGAATTCAATCCCTGGCACCCCCTCACCACCACCACCAAAAAAGATTTCTCAGCCAGTCTTAGAAGGTGGGTAAATATTAGCTAGGGGAAGGGCATCTCAGACAGAGGGAATAGCATAAGTAAAAAAAAAAAAAAATGAGAGATGAATGACAGCATTAGAATGTTCTAGAATTTCAGTGTGCATATAAAGTTTAGTGGAGGAATTGGAGGGTGGTAACTGATGCAAATGGAAAGGGTCAACTGCCACTGAAGCCCTGCTTTGCTAGGCTCAGGAGGGCCTTCCTAATCTCGTAGGCCAGGATAAAAGAGTTTTAAGCTGAAAAAATGCTCAGGAAAATTGGGATTTTAGAATATTTTTAGTATCTCATCAGAGGTTGAGTTTTAAAATGAACTGTTTGGGGGTGAATTTGAGGAGAAGATGACCAGAAGAGGGACACCACAGTTAAGATGGCTGCTCTAGAATCCAGGCAGAAGGGAATAGAATCGCAGCCCTGGTTGGTGGACCCGTGGCCTGGGCCAGGGCAAATGGAGGTGGGATATGCACCCCAGTCTCCAGCTAGGGCAAGGTGATGGGGGATCCTGGGGGAGTGCAACTGGGAAACTAGGTGGAGGGGAGGTTGTGGGAGCCTGGAGGGCACAGGCAGAGTGGGAGATGATATGGAAAAAGAACAAAACCCAGAGAGGTCGTCTTCTGTGGGTGAGCCCTGGTTGTCGCTATGGGCAGGTTGCCCAGCCTGAAGGGGACTGCTGGAGGTCTGAGCGTGGTGCCCAGATTGGTCTAGAATCCATCTTGGAGACCCAGATAGCCATTTATGCTATCCTTATGGCTGGGGTCAATATCATACCTCTTCTTTACTGAAAAATAGGGATAACTACACCTGCCATCCAAGCTGAGGTTAAAATCAATACTGCATTTCTTTGAGTTTAAGGCATTTTCCCCTGTCTTTAGTATCTATGAATTCCAGAAACATCTTACAGAAGTAGCCTGTTACACTTTAATTGGCAGCATTTTTTTTCATTCTGAGAAATATTTACCATAATAGTTCATTTTACAGTGATGGTGTCTTAGATTGGATAAGCTGCTATAATTAACATATGACTTGAAGATCTCAACAGAGTGGACTATTATGACGCCTTTGACACTGGCCTCCTACTGAAGAGGAGGCTCTGCCTTCTGGCTTAATCTTCACAACAACAAACAAATTAAAATGCATTAAGGCACAATTCTAAAAGCAAATTCAGTAAGCTCTTCAGGGAAGGCAGATTACTTTAGAATGCTCTGCTCAGCTGCAGCCAGGGATTTGCTAGATCTCTAAAAGCAGAGAGGAACTAAGGCATGGGCTTCCCTTTGTTCCTTCCATGGGAGGAGCCCAGTTCAGACTTGTGTGCAAATTAAGATTGTTGGATATAGAAGTAGAACACACACACACACACACACACACACACACACAACATATACACTAGACACAGGAGTGAGCTAAGATTTGCTAGGATAATCTCAATTATCATGCAGCTTTTTAAGTCACTGGCTTGAGAACACAGTTCACCTCTGGATACCATGTGACACTACCATTATCCTCACCTGTTTAATGAGGAAATCTAAAGTGTTGGGTCAGGTAGGAGCAACTTAGATTGGAACCAGTTAAATGATTATATGAAAGGTGTTACTAAATATAGCTTAGATGCATATGTTTTTTAAGTACAATAAAATATGTCTTGAAAGGTGGTACTTAATTTCCCAACAATATTCCAAAGCAATTTAAAAGACAAATGCGAATTTTAAAATGTCTCAGCTGGTGGTAAATCTTAGAGGAATCATATTTATAAGCACCACAAGCCCTGGAGAAAAAGGAGAACATTTAGACAGAAGAGAATGAGATTTGGTCCACACCCGTGTTGAATCACACAAGATGATCTGGTCATTTAGCTGTGACCATGTTGCCATGCAAAATAGTGCATTGAAATTAAATCCCGAGATAAGAATGTTGGCTATGTACTTTAGGGCCTGTGTGGCCTTAGAAGAGGTAGTACTGTTCCTGAGCACAGTCAAACTTCCAGTGTTAGCTTCCTGCTGGAATTTTGCAACACAGACAGTTTTGGCTCCTTTTGGGTGGGGGTCACCATTGGAAAGTGGCTTGTGACTCTGCTTTACTCACTTGCATTATCAGAGATGGTGGGCAGGATTTACTAGAATCCCTTTGACCCTGCTTGCTACGTTTGACTTAAGAGAGTGGTCACGGGCATGCTTTTAACTTTAATCCCTCTCTGGTCCTCTGCTGTAAGTTGGCTTTTAATATTAATTAATGGCTCGGGTTTGGACAGTTACCATGCTCAGCAGTTATGAGCGCTGGCTCGCTCTCTGTGGGCGATGCTCTATTTAGGTCAATGGAATAAATGTTTAGTAAATTGTTTCTGAAATGTTTTATTAACAGAGTGCTGTCCCCCAAAGTACTGTATACACTGTACATGTAGTTAATTTCATGAAATGTATTATGCTGGTTTTGTGGGGCATCCCATAAAATAGTCTGTATAAACTTGCAAAGATTCTATAGAGAGAATGTTGTTTCATGGGCAACGGTACAAGTCAGGATTCCCGTGTCCTCATCCTTACCCCATCAGGCTCCCATGTTGGAGCCAAGCCTTGGATTTGCTGTCTTGCAGGAAGATGTCTCTCCTTTCCTAGACAGGGGGTCCTGAGTTGCCCAGGCAGTCTCTGGCTGATTCATCTGTGTCACCATCTCTGTAGCACACAAGTCAATGTGTCCCCTGCCATGGGTGCTCAATGAATGATTTTAGGGAGCACTTTATGAAGATGCTGTGGCCAGTGGAGCAAATTTAACGCAGTTTAGTCAAAGCCAAGAGCTATTAGGGGTAATAATGGAGTGAGTCTCAACTCTGACTGAACATCAGCATTATTTTGAGGCACTTTAAAAAATATACCATGCCCCAACCTACTTACTGCCATGAATCCCAAGGAGAGGACCTGGGCATGTCACGTCAGGATGTCTGCAGATTATTCTAATGGCCTTTCAGGGTGAGTGCACCTAGTCTCAGTTGGCAAGGCAAATTGGGAAGGCCTGGTCCTAGTCAAGAAGTACTCCTCTGACGTTGAGCATTGGAAGATGTATGTAGGAAAGGACTGAGCCCCAGGGAATCCTCTGTAGACTGTTCCAGAAAGGGCTCTGCTGCAGGGGTTTGGAGTTGATCTGCTTCTATGGAGGCCGACCTCATGAGGAAGGAACATGGTTCACATGGAAAGCAATTCAGTTCTCGATTGAGAGAGGAGAGATTGTTGTTCCTCCTCCAAGCACTTAGGGAATGTAGAGACCAAGGGACTCAAGACTCTGGCAGTGGGCTTGGTTATGTTAATGTGTGGGATATTGGAAATCAGAGATTAGGGCAACAGCCCAGAAAGATCAATGAGAAATCAAATTTGATTGTTCCAAAAGGCTTCTCTATTTGTTTCTTTGGGACAGTTCTAAAGACTTTAGGCCTTTTAAAGACCCTTTGATTGAATGTATCAACTGTTTTTAGCATGGCTCTGTTATGTTTTATACAGAAAGAAATGGCCATTCTACAAATATTTTCTAGAATGAGGCTGGATATATAGATATAAAGGAGAAGGAAAAGAAAACACACACACACACACACACACACACACACACGTCAAAGGCCCAGTAATTAGAATAGCTGAGCCATAATATCTTTTTTTCCTTTTCAGATACTCTTCTGAGCACTGATTTCATCTTTGCAGGAGCTCTATGAGTTAGACAATATTGTTATCATACTTAAATTTAGAAAGAAGATAGAGGTACAGAGAGGGTAGATAACTTGTCCATGATAATGCAACTGGATTCAAATCCAGTCTGGCAGTATGTTTTTGTGCTTATAATCATGACACATAGACCTCTTAAGAAACTTAGAGCCTGGTGAGAGAGAGTTACACATTAGTGATGAGTCCGCCCTTCTCTGCGGGGTCCTGAATCCCTTCCTGGTGTTCTTGCCCACTTACTAAGTGCACTGTGCTATTGTTTATTTCTGTCTGCTCTTTACTTGCTTGTCTCTGGACCATGACTCCTGGAGCATAGGAGTCCTACAGCACAGACCCTGGCAATGAAAGATCCTGGAAGAATATCCACTTATTGAGAGCTGATGGAAACAATGGCATGTGTCAGTTCACTTTGGGATAGAAATTGTGATTATAACTCTCCTGTTTTACACGTAAAGAAAGGACCTCTGGAGAGTATACAACTGGAGAATTGAAATGTTGCACTCCATTTATGTACCATGAATTGAAATGCATTCTGCTGTCATGTACAACTAAGTAGAACACAACAATAACAACAACAACAATAATAATAACAACAAAGTTTTTTTAAAAAAGAAAGGACTTTTGGAGAGGTTAAGGAACTCGCCCAAGGTCATACAGCCATTCAGTGTGTCTGTGTCTATGCATCTAACTTCTCTGTGGTCTGATTCAGTAAGCATTCCAGGGCTAGAGCTTGCGATGGCGGGTGTTCCGCTGCCTGGGAGATCCAAGGAGGTGGGAATCCACATGCACCTCCATGCACCTCCATGAGAAAGTAGATTGTAGAAGTTTCGATCTGGGATTTCTTGCTGGTACATTAGCTGAGTGAGACCCTGCGTGAGAGCTTGCTTGTGGCTTCCAAGGACAGGCAGGGCACCAGCGTCGCATGTCAGTGTGCTGTGGTGCCCTCGCCCCAGCTCAACGGCCCATCCCGCCCTCGGCTCACACTCATTTTCACTTCCTGCTGCACCTCAGTGAACCGCAGACACAGGAGACGGAGCCTGGCCGGTACAGGGACTCCCAGACATCTGGTTCTCTACTTTCACTTGTTTGATTCCTTTATTTAATTAAGTAGTTAAATTTAAAAATTGTGACAAAATACACATAAAACTTACTACCATCTTACCCATCTCCAAGTGCACAGTCGTGTGCGCTAAGGATGCTCAGACTGTTCTGTTACCATCACCACCATCTATTCTCAAAACCCCTTTCATCTTGCCGAACAACTTGGGAGCATTCAACACCTGCTGCCAAAGAGTCTCCCCTCCCCGCAGCCCCTGGCAACTACCTCTATTTTCAAATTCTAGGAATTTGACTCTCTAGGATCCTCCCTTGAATCCCACAGCATCTGTCTTTTCGCGGCTGGCTTATTTCACTTAGATGGCTCCATTCTTTCCCCTTAGTTAACTTCAGGTTGGATGCAGATGAGTGGGCAAGGAGGCTGTGAGTGTGTTGGGGTCTAAGGGAGGTGGGGTGGTGCTGAGATCCCAGGGGATATGGAAGAAGGGTCCCAGCTTGTCCCTTGCATCTTCTGTAGGGCTTGCTTATCAGTTGTGTCCCTGAGGGCAGGGACACTGCCTAGGGAGCCAGTGCAGGTGGCCCTTGGTGAGGCTGATGGGGCTGTGCTGACGCTGCTTCTGAGAGCTGTCTGCAGGCCTGGGGACATAAGAGAACACAGACACAGCATGCAGGGCTGGTGAGGGCTGGGGAGAGGCCCAGCTCTGTTTTTTTTTTTTTTTTTTTTTTTTTTTTGCGGTGCTGGGAATTGGACCCAGAGCCTTGTGCATGCAAGGCAAACATTCTACCAACTGAGCTATGTCCCCAGTCCCCCAGCATGGTTTTGAAGGGTGGCTCAACCTTTTCTTTTACTGAAGATGTGATCTTCAGTTAGCTTAGCTGCTTGACTCCTCTCAGCCTCTGTTTTCTCATCTGAGAAATGGAAGGGATAATACCAACCTGACAATGTGGTTGTGAAGATGTTACGTACATCAAGTGCAAAGCACAAACACACAGTAGGCCCTCACAGATAGCAACCATGGGGTGGTCTACAATGGGCTTCTTATAGTGTTTTAAAAGAAGATGAAATCTCCCAACTGAATGGGGTGTTCTGGTCTTCGCCAGTGCCTTAGAATCATGGCTGCTAATTTCTCTTATTTTTAGTGTGTTTCACATAGAAATGAGAAGTGGAAGGGTGAATAGGCGTGGTAGGTAGTGGCTGATGTTTACTAATCTTATTTAAAAAAAAAAAAAAAACCCAGAAAGCAATGAAGGGGACTGAAAAGCCATTTGTTGAAATGAAAAATGCAGGTGCACATTGAACAGATCCTGGCTGGAGTCCATGTCCGCTTCCTTGGGGAAAGACCTCCTGAGCTACTCACCACCCATCCTTCCTGACTCTCTACTGTCTAACCTGGGGCTTCTCAAAGTGTAACCCTGGAGGAGTAGTGGCAGCATTGCCTGGAGACTCGTTATTTTATTCTGAGACCTCTTCCTAGAGTTCCTGAATCAGAAACTCCGTGAGGGAGCCCAGAAACCCAAGCTTTAATTAGTCCTGCTGGTGATTTTGAAGCAAGTTCAAGTTTAAGAGCTCCAGCTTCACCCCCCCCTCCCCCGCCCCGGCAATTTCTACTTTCTTCCCCTCTGCTGCTTGGCATATACTTGCTGCTCCATCCAGATTGGTCTCCCCTTTGAAAACACAGGAAGCATTTCCACCCTTACGCTGTTGCTGGGCCATCTCCCTTGGCCAGATTATTCTTGGGAGCCTACGCATTCTCCAGGGTTGTCCTCAGATCTCAGCACCCAGACTGCTTCTGGTCACCAGTACAGAGCGGTCACTCCCTCACTGATCCTCTCAGGATCTGACCCTGTCACTGTCACTTTACAGCTAGTTAACTGGGTTGCACCCCAATCCAAAGTTGTAGATTGGTTGGCGATCTGGTCCTGGTTGGAAAGGACTGTGCCCTCTTTCTCCTTTAATACTCCGAGTATCTTGTACCAGTGATACACCGGTAATGCAGCCCATGGCGGGTACACATATTATACCTGGTGGATTTATTGACATTGGTAAGCTTGGAGGTTAGAGAAAAAGAACTGTAGAAAATTGTCCGGGGAGCACTGTTCCTGTCATTTCTGGTGGTGCATCGAGACCAGCGTTAACAACCATAAGAAACTGCTATTCCCCAGATGCCCGACTTTTCACATCATTAGAGGAAACTCAACAGGTGCTGCTGGAGCACTGATTAAACAATTATCACCCCTCCCTGGCTTCCTGTTTGTGTACCGCCTGGAGAAGCAGAGTCGAGTTGCAGATGGAGCCACCCCTTCCCTCTGCTGAGCTAGTTGCCACAGAGCTGCCAGGATTGGCGCCGCGTGGCCTGGGCATGGGGGTGGGTGAGGGGCTTGTCTCTGCACCTGCCTGCCCTGCTGAAGATGCTCTCAAGGCTGCCGAGACGCTGTTCTAAGTAGAGAAGGATAATTTTAGAGCTGAGAATCATTGAGCCCAGTCTGGGATGGGCCGTCTGAGGCCAAGGAGAGGAAGCGCCTTGCTTAGTCACTCGGCTGATGGGAGTGGAGCTGGAGGGGATACTGGTCCCTCTGATTCCTAACTTAGAGTTCTCCAACTGTAACCAGGATCTGCATGGGTTGAATGACAGTTTTGGGGTCTCTTTATTAACTATGCCCCTGTATTGCTGGGCCAACCTTTCTAAATTACTATCAACTATAGTCTGCCCAGAATCTAGCACTTGAGAGTCCTCAGCCACCATGGAGATGTGTCCCCACCCCCCCACAGTTTATGTGGTAAGAGACTGAGTAAACTCACAGAGGAAAGGACTCAGGCGTGGGTGCATCCCATGCACCCATGGGATGAGAGTCTTCCTGGTCCTGAAACTCTGCAGGCCTTCATCCCGATCCCTAGATCCTCTCAGGAGTAAGAGGTTTGTATTAGAACCGGGACAACTAAGAAATTTGTACTGATTTTGTTATCCCGTAGCAGGAATGGCAATTAAATGTCATTCATAACTCTTTTTGATACTAATGGCCACCTAGAATGTGACCTCGAGAAGCATTTTGAGTCAGGGCTCTTGGGGGGCGGGGGGAGGTGGAAGGAGAAAGCCCCATGACTGATTAACGACATCTGCCAAGAACAGCGTAAAGGAGAACTTGCAGCTGTGCACAGATGGAATCACTGCAGGCCTATTAGTAACAATTTCTCTTGGAAGTCATCTCATTGTTAGGTTTGACTGTGACAGAAAACCCCAAATAACAGTGACTTGGGGAAGAGAGATGTGTATTTTTTCTCACACAGAAAAGTCTGGGTAGCAGTCCAAGGAGGGGTTGGTAAGCCAAGGTCACAGGGTTCCAAGTGCCTTCTGACTCGGGGTGGTCTCCATCTTTTTGTCCAAGACATCCTGGGCATCTCTGTCCCAGGCATTAGGATGGAGAAAAAGATTATTAGAGGATATATATTTTATAAAAAAGTAAAATCATGGGGCCGGGGTTGTGGCTCAGTGGTAGAGCGCTTGCCTAGCATGGGTGAGGCACTCACTGGGTTTGATCCCATGCACCACATAAAAATAAAAACAAATAAAATAAAGGTATTGTGTCCATCTACAACTAAAAAGAAAAAAATAAAAAATAAGGTAAAATCATGACTGTCAAACAAACATAAGATAAACACATAGAAAATTTTATTTAACCCATTAATGAATGGGGAAAACAGTAAGATGTTAGAGCTGGTTCAAAGGAGAAGTGAACATGTGCCTATAGTCTATCAGGAATGCTGCAGTGAACCTACAGTTAGATATAAAATTAACCAATATCCAATCCAATACCAGTTTTTTAAAAATGAATTTGCATTTTTATGATAGTGTGTTTGCATTATTAATAGTACTTTTTCACTCACAAAGTTGTACAACAGTACACAGAAAGTAAGTCTGAGATAACAGAAGTATGCCCTGGATGGGCACTCGATTGTTTTCTTTATGCATTTCAAAGTCTCACAATTTTTCTTTGACCAGATGAAAATGGAGAACATGAAGGGGATATGTCTGCCTGTGTTTAAGGAATGTTCATAAAAATCACTGTGTATGCATTCACTTATGTCCTATGGCCAGAATATAGTCACATGGCCACCTGGTAATAAGGGAGTTTAGATGTGGCCTATATACATTCTGTTGTATGGGGAAGGGGGTCCACAGACACTGAGGGAGACTCATCTGTGGTTACTGCAGCCCTGTCCTTGACTAGAGCAAGAGGCAACTACAGTGAGAGGCAACCGAAGTCCATCAGATCATTTGTGGTCCATCCATGCCACGCAACATGGTGTGGCCCTTCAAAGAAGGAGGCAGCAGTATGCGTACTGATATAAGGATGTCCAAGGTTCAGTGGGAACTGCAAACACACAGAAGAGTGTGTATAACAGATTGCTGCTTCAGTTGGAAAAAAAAAAAAGACAAACCAAATGTGCTTCTACATACATAGAGTCTCAGTGAAAGGAAAAAAATAAGGACTAACAGTCTCTGGATAACTGGGGGCCACAAAAAAGGAGACTTTATAATTATTTTGGTTCGTTTTGAATTGGTACCATGTTCATGTATTATCTATAGTCACCATCTTTGGATATTTCCAGGGAAAACTGGAACTGGTCTGAGGCTATGGAAGCAGTGAGAATTCTAAAGTGTTACAACAGGTTGACCAGACATGGGGAGAAGCGGAACTTGGAGAGGAACATGGAATTCTAGAATAACAGTACATGGTAGGGAATCTTTTCACTGCACATTCTTTTGTGATTCTTGAATTTCAAAGCACTTGGTTTTGATATTATTTTAAAACAAATTATATTTAAAAATAGAAGTAAAATTTTAATAATTATGGTGGCTGTTTCAGATATGCACACACCTCTGTATACAACTCCTTCCCATTTTTATACTCATTCATTCATTCATTCATTCTTGTGAAGAGATTCCACCACAGGGGAAATTTCTTGGTGTTATCTGTAGTCATCTCTTCCTAAAGTGGGAAGGAGAGTGATCTGAGAGCTTAGCAGCCTGGGTTTTGGCTTCGTCCTCAAACTTGGGCAGCCCAGGAGCCCTGTGAGTTTGGGAGAATCACACCCGCTCTCTGAGTAGAAATTCTGCCTGTGTAAGTCAGGTGTAACTACACTTCCACTTCCCTTGCGGGGACATGTTCAGGATTGTGTTCTGGTGGTGGTGGTGGCGATGGTGGTGGTGTTCATTTGTCAGTGCTGGTGAAAAATGTAAAGCATTATTCAAATGCAAAGGATTGTTATTACCCATTGAGATACAAGTCTTACACAGAAATTCTATCCTGAGCAGCAGAAAGGCAATTTGAAACCTGAAGCCCAAAATGGGAACTGTTGACCTCTTGGCCAGCAAAACCAGGACTTAGGGTGCATGGATGGGTGTGTGCTGAGCCTCACTGGTGGATCACACAGGAGACTGAAGAGTATTATGGTGAAGAGCCAAAGCCCATGACTGCTGGTTTTCCCTTCCAGCTCCTGGGTGACCTTGGGCAGGTGACTGAGTCCCTCTGGGCCTCCGTGTTCTCTTCTGTATAGTGGGGGTAATACTAGCACCCACCTCATTGTCCTGAGCATTAAATGAGCTAAAGTGGAAAGAATTCATTAGACCAGTGCCTGGCGCAGAGCAAGTGCTGTGCAGTGGTGGTCACCGTGTGTACTTAAGTAGGTATGTCAGTTAACTGTGCTGTTGACCTTCAAAGCACCCAGCACAGCAACCAGCGTTCAGTGTGGTAGTATCATAATCTTGGTGGTGGTGGGAAAAGTGGATTGTTGTGGGCTGGGGTAGTGACTCAGTGGTAGAGCGCTTGCCCAGCATGGGTTGGATTTTCATTACTGAAAAAGTCCATGGACACCTTAAAAAAAAAAAGTGAATAGTTGATGGTACTTTTCTTTGCTTTTGTGTATCTTGTAATTAAGTGGTAGAAAGACTTATGTGAAACAACACATATCAGCAAGAACAAATAGTGCACTGGGTGAATACTTCAATGTTGAGGGCACATATTAGAGTTATTAAGCCTTGGCAAGGTGACAGGTACCTTAAGTTTTTAGCTTGATTGGAAAAAAAAAAAAAACACCAAAAAACAGAAAGGACAAAAATTGGAAGAAATTCTATTGAAAATTCCATTTCTAGGGTTTCCTGGCCCAGCTAGCATCCCGGGAATGAGCCTTGTTTAGGATGGAGTTAATAAGCTTTTGGCATCTAGTTCCAGGATGCAAAACTTAAGGGAATTCTGCATTATCTCATCCAGTGTGCTAATCACCAGCCAGGAAGCCATTACACCTTCCTGAGGCACTTATCTAACTGGATTCAGAAGTGCAGATGCCTCCTCCCAGGCCTGGGATGGGCTCCCTGGCTTCTCTCTGCCAGGGCCTTTGTGGCCACGGGTCATTTTAAAAAAGAAGGGCCTTAAAGTGGCTCCATGACTGCATTAGCAGGAAAGGGCACACCGGGGTTAATGGCTAGATGCAGATGGCTCTTCCATGATGATTCTCTGCTGTGAAGCAGATGCAGGTGCTAATGAAGGAAGAAGGAGGCTCCTGGGCTCTGTCTTCTCCTTGCCTTCCAACCCAGCCTCTGCTAGACTCTAGGTAGGATGAGAGAGTTTAGAGTTGGAAGGAACCCCAGGAGCCAGCCCTTCCCTTCCACAAAATAACAATGGAGCTCCAGGGAGATACAAAGAGGTCACCCAGAGACTTGATCCAAGCCAGGCCTAGCACTCAGAGCTCAGGGCCTTAACCCTGGAGGCCACTTAGGACAGCTCAGGGAGAAAACACAGAATAGGGTCTACATTATGGTCTGTCCTGAATTGTCCTCTGCAAAATGCAAAGAACCTATGGGGCATTTATTAGGAATCGCTGAGATAATATAAAATACGCAATGCCACTCACAGAGCACATGTTCCAGAATGCCAGCGTTGGCTCTCAAAGACAGCTGAAGTTAGCTGAATATTTGTGAAAGCGAATCCTCCGAGAGCATGCATAGTAAATTTGAAACTGAGTATAGTAGTGTATGTCCTACATGAATCATGCAAATTAACTCCCTTCGGGGAACAGGGTAGACAAGATAATCAGAGAAGGCCTCTGGGAGGGGGAAGGTTGAGAAAAGGAGGGATTTGGACAGGTGAATTTCACGTTGGAGTGGCCTAGAGCGTAACCACCTGCAGCCATCATGATGATGTTTGCTTCATCTGGGACCCCAGCCCAACTTTGGTGCCAGTTTGAGAAGAATCTTGAAGCCAGAGCTGGAGATTGCCAGAGGCAAACTGGGATGGATTTGATCAGATTTCCCACACGGAGAATGATGTGGAGCCATTTCCCTAGAGAACCGTAGACTTGGGTCCTGCCACAGCCCTCGCCTCTTGCCACCCATCCCAAGCGCTGTCAGATGTGCTCCCGTCTGCAGGGTGGCAGTTCCCAACTGCAGCTGGAGGTCAAAGCCCCACCTCTGTCCAGAGCTCTGCCTTGGTTCCTGGCACCACTGTTGGGGGCTGAGTTCACTCCTCCTCCAGGGGGATTTTAGTAATCTTTTTTTTTGTTGAAAACTGGGAAGGCGAATCAAACTCACAGACAAAATATGTAGTCGTATGTGGAAAAGGAGGGATGGATAATCTCGCATCATCACCGGTTTGGAAGGAAAAGAAGAGCCCTAATTCCCCTCGGGCTGAGCGGCTTGTGGGTGTGAGCCAGGCATCTTGACGCTTTCAATCCTCAGGCATATTCAGGAAGTGTATTAGGAGCCAAGAATGTTTGGTGCGATGGATTTGCTGAGATGTCCTAGCCCTGCTGACATCTTGTGGAGCGCTTTCTCCTCTCTAGAGCCTTCTGTAGCATCTTAGCCACAGGCTGCAGTTGTCTTGATGGGCTCTGATAAGAAAAAAACCCCGAGAAGGCGTGCCACATCCCCAGCCTGGGAGCTGTGGCAATGTGTCTTCTCCCAAACCTAACCAACAGGGGCGTTGGTTTGGACGCTCTCTAAATTCCTTTCAGCGCTAAAGTTTCATGCTCTGGGGTTGAGATGGCTCCAGCTGCACTGGTTTAGAGCAGGTCAGAGGTGGCTGTTCCCACCCTGTTTCAGAAAACCAGGCGCCCTCCCTCCCCATAGGGGAGGAGAATTACCCTCCAGTATAATTTGGTCCCCTAGCCAGAACTTCATTACCATTTAAGAAGGCATGCTAATCTCATAAGAGGATTATGCAGGAAATTTGATACACCAGCAGGCCGGCCACCTTTGGTCTCTCTTTGGTGGTTCAGGGTCAAGAATATCATTTTTTTCTTTTTAACAGTGTCGTCTATCATTTGGCATAGTGTTTGTGCTACAGCCAAAATGAGCTGTGGCCATTGATTACAGGGTATTTGGGGTATTAAATTTTTTTTCTCTCTCCGTGGCTCAGTTGTATCCTCTTCCACTGTCCCTGCCCTGCCATTCTTCCCCTTGGCCCTGTCCCACAGGCTCCTGTTCTTGCTTGCCATTTGGTTGTGTGGCTTTAGAGTCCCAACTCAAGT
Source organism: Urocitellus parryii (assembly GCF_045843805.1). NCBI lineage: Eukaryota > Metazoa > Chordata > Mammalia > Rodentia > Sciuridae > Urocitellus > Urocitellus parryii. The sequence goes on from NC_135542.1 coordinate 67,708,450, forward strand.
GCTTTCTCTTTTTCCTCCTGGGTCCCAACCTGACCCCATCAGATCTCAGTAAAGGCCCTGCACTCAGAAAGTGCCCAAGCTACGCTTCCAGTAGCTTGCAGGGGAGGTGGGTGTGGGAGAGGGTGGGTAGCCTAAGGGAACTCCCTGGGCCAATTGTAAATAGCCAGATGTTTTCTGCTGAAGGCCACCCCCCCACCACCACCACCACGCAGCCAGGACACTTAATTGATATTCTATCAATATTCTAGCAAATATACCATATTTATTTATTGATGTATTTATTTATTTTGAATCCTGGGGATTGAACTCAGGGGCACTCAACTACATCCCCAGCCCTGTTTTGTATTTAGTTTAGAGACAGGGTCTCACTGAGACGCTTAGTGCCTCAGTTTTGCAGAGGCTGGCTTTAAACTCAGGATCCTCCTTTCCTCAGCCTCTGGAGTTGCTGGGATTAGGCGTGTGCCACCTGCCCAGCTGGCTATCCCACTCTCTATATCTCTTTTGTAAGAAAAAACTACGGTCGTTGTTGAGGAACAACATGAGTTTAGAGCAGAAAACTGGGATGACTAGCAGCTACTGCTGCTGCTGGAACCTGTGCTTCTGCCACTTTGCCATTCTGTGGGCTTAGGTATATCATCCTCAGGTCTCTATTTCTCATCTGAAAAAACAAAAAAAGAACCCCCAAACGGGAGCATTATCCACCCCACCATTCCGGGGCCAGCACTGGGATTATAGACATGAATGCCCTGAAGTACAAATGAGATGGTAAGGGTGTCAAAGGCATCTGCAGGATCCTGACAATGAGAGCAAGACACATTTCAGGTGTCTCTGCTGTAACCATCTGCCCTTGGTCTGTGAGTGCTGGGAAGACATGCCTTTGCTTAGGTTTGTATTTATTCGTCTTTGCTTATTTTCACATTTAATTAAATTTCTACAGTTATGCCACCTGGCACTGTGGAATACAGAAGTTTGAGGTGTGGCATTTCCCAATCAGTGTGTGATTTCAGGATTATGCTTTAGGGGCTCAGTTTACCTCTTCTCTTAGCCTAAAGCAACTGTGAAGGTGAGAGGACAGTTGTTGTAAGTGACCAGGCCACATGGTATCTGTGCGTTGCCCCTGGACTGTAGTGAGGCCTAAAGTTCTTGGGGTGTCTGGATGCTCTGGACCTGGGACACTAGTTAATGCTTTTTCTGGGGATGAGACCCTGTGGCCTTTCCCAGGTATCCTCGGGGGTGGATTCTGAGCACCTCATCATCCCTAACGCTCGGACGTATTCTTGCCTTTCTGTGTCTTCTGGGGAGACAGAAGCAATCCAGTGCTGGCCCGACTCCACACTTCTTGTGAAACTCCTGGCTTCTGTTCCTTGTTTTGTTTCAATTCATCTTTCTTTCCTTATCTTTAGAGTCCTACCATATTTTTCTTATAATTGTTTTCCAGGTACTGAGGCTTTCCTTTCTGTTCTCTCTTCCACAGACTTACCCCCAAGCCCTGGTCTGTCCCCAGGCCACCTTGTGCTCCCCGAGGCCCATGGGTCAGCCAGACTGACCTTCCCTGCCTTCCAAATGTGCCCCTCCTCTGTGTGGTGTTCCTGTCGCTCCTTCCTTTCCCTCACTGTCAGAGGGTGAGCTGGCGAGGTCTGGAGGAGAGGGGAGGTGCGGTTTCTTTCAAAGGTGAAGCACTTTTAAAGAGAGAATCTTCTCAGGATCATCATGAGGATTCAGAGATTAGAATTTTTTTCTACAGTCACCTCTGAACTCCTTTGATAAGTGTTTCTGAAAGTCCACAGGGACATAGAAAGTGCTCTGTAAAGAAATGATTCAAATGATAGAAATGATAGAAAGCCTGCAGAGAGAGCGTGGGGTGTGTGTGTGTGTGTGTGTGTGTGTGTGTGTGTGTGTGTTGGGGTAGGCACACACCTCACCGGGAGGGACTTTTTCCTGGCAGCCCTATCCTTTGCATAATAGCCATGGCTCACTTATTTGGCTTTGCAATTCATGCATAATAGGCCTGTTCAGTTTGTTGAGTGCCAACTTTTAAAATCCCAAATAACCCTCAAACTCTGCTCACCTGGAGGCTCAACCAAGTTCAGTGGTCTGTCTGAGTCTACCCTGGATGCTCTGGACCTGGAACACTAGTTAATGCTTTTTTCTGGGGAATGAGACCCAGAAAAAGGAGAAGCCACGAACATAGTCCTGCCTTTTAAGGCAAGCCTGATGCTCTCTCCACCTCCCCTCCCACAGTGGGGGGGGGGGGACACAGATGGACACTTCACTGCCTGCTTTTGAAGGTCAGGGTGGGCTACAGGTAGGGTTCCATCCAGCTCTGGTAGCAATAAGACTAGGTTCAGTCTTCCTGGAATTTCTCCTTCTCAACCCTGAAGTTGGGCAGAGTTTAAATCAGTTTGGTTTTTAGAGTACAACAGGAAAAAAAGAAAGTGACATGCTTACGATGCTATGACTTTCTCCCTATTGGTGCAACAAGAATTTCATAATAATTTTGCATAATCAGTTGATCAGCAGGGTAAAAATTGTTATCAGTCACATAGACATGTAAGTTCTGTTTTTACTTTTTTGGCATTCATAGGACATGTTTTTGTTACATCAAAATGTTCATTCCAAATATTTGGGATTGAAGCTGTAAACACAAATCAATCTTGCGACTTCGTAGATTTCTATCTTTATGGCTTCAGAAGATAGATGGACTGGCTGCCCTACACCCCCTTCTGGATTTGAAAGTTGCCTTTCATCTGAGCCACAAGGATAACATTTACGAGATCAATACCCCACCGGAAGTTTTAGCAAAGAAAGAATAAACGGCCCTGGGTCTCCGTTATGAGACCAGATGTTTGCTGAGGAAGGACAGGACCCTGGTGGGCAAGGCTCTCGGAAACTGTTATTAAACGGGAACATCCAAAGGGTTCATCTGTCACTTGAGGATTCCACCCTCCTTCCCTCCTTTCTTCCTTCATTTTTCCCATCTGCCTTATCTCCTTCCCAGCCAGCATTCTGAGCTGATGGTTTGAATTCAGAACAGAGGATCGTAACAAGCCTCCGACTCTGGTGGAGAATGACCACTGCAGTTTTAATACGAGGAGGTGGAGACCTGTTTTTGATGTTTTTAATGCCTTGTTTTCTCCTTTGCCCTGCTTCAGCTCTCACCACACATATTTCCAAAACATGTCTAATGATAAAAACCTGTGTAAACATTCTCAAATTGGCCACCAAATGTATCCAGTAGCTTGCAGTCCGGGGTATTTGCTGAGGAAGAAAGCAAGTATGGCCCATTTGGTGTGATGGCTTAAATGCTCCAAGGACTGTTTGATGTTGGAAATGTTGGAGGCTCTTGCAGGAAGGTCTGTTGAGAATGAGGCCTTTGCTCTCCTGCTTACAAAAGGCAAAGGGAGGGAGATCGGTCATCGTCATAGCCAGGATGATGCTGGTGGACAGTTTTTATATAAATTAACTCATCAGACCCTCACAACAAACCTTTGAGGCAGGTACTGTGTTTCAGTCAGCTTTTATACCGCTGTGACTAAAGGATCAGAACAGAACAACTGTAAGGAGGAAGAGTTTATTTGAGGGCTCACAGTTTCAGAGGTCTTAGTCCATAGAAGGCCAGCTCCATTCCTCAGGGTTCAAGGTGGGCAAAAACATCATGGTGGATGGTGGCAGAGGGAAGCAACTCACATCATGTGATCAAGAAGCAGAGAGAGAGACTCCACTCTCCAGATACAAATATATACACCTCTCCATGCCCTAAGTCCCACCTCCTCCAGCCACACCCCACCACTTCAGTTACCACTCAGGTAATCCCTGTCAGTAGATTAATTCATGATTAGGTTAAGAGTCTTACAACCCAATCATTTTTCCTCGGAACCTTCTTGCATTATCTTGCACGTGAGCTTTTGGGGGATACCTCACATCCAAAACATAACATACCCTTTCCCCCAGTTTGCGGAGTGCAAATGAGGCACAGAGAGAGTAGCTGGTTAGCCTGAGGTCATGCCATTGCTAGGTGGGGCTTGGGCCCAATCAGTTGGCTCCAAAGGCCACGCACCCCATGCCATGTGGTCTGTCTTTTCCTCTTGTCTCCAGAACTCACCTGGCTCAAAATGCTGCCTTTCCTCTGGGGCAGTCAAGGAGAATGCCACTCTCATGAGTCAAGGTCTAGATGGATCCAAGAGGACACATTGTCCTCAACTGCTTCAGCCACAGAGCTGAGTGGCCCATCTGTTCTCCAAGCCTGTGGTTTCACGGATGGTTCTCTTCTTCCAGCTCGCTCGCTGCCAAGCTGACTGATGGATTGCATGTGGTTTTTTCATGTTTCTGGGCCTGGGATGAGGGTCCAGGTGATGGTAAGGCAGCACCCACATAGTGCAGATGGGATGTGGGAGGTTAAAGGACTGAGGCTGGATTGGATGACATTCCATAGCAAGCTGGTTTGTGAAATTGCTTGACTCAGAGTCCTGAGAGCCACGGACTGGAGCTTTGAAACCCATGGTGGTACCCTGGGAGGTGCGGAATGTAAAGCAAGTCATAACTCATTTTTCCTATAAAGCTTCAGGATAGCTCTCTGGGTAAACGAAGAACAATGGTAAGACTACAGGGAAGCAACAACACAACAAAATAATTGCATCAAGATGGGTTTGGGCCCTGTCACTGCACAGCCCACGGTACAGATCTGGGGTGGTGGTTTCTTTGTAAAGTAATAGTGAATTTAATGGGGTTGCAAGTGATCACTGGTCTGGAGAAGGCAGATGGAACCTGCATGCAGGACTTTTACAGGGCTGAGATGAGCTCAACAGCAAAATAAAGGAGAATGTTTATAGTGGGTTGACTGAAGGGATGCATCTTCAATGGGTTCTCCAGCTGACTGTAATGGAAACATCATGGAGCTTTGGTTTTTCTTGGTATGAAACCATTTAACCAACAAAAGTTTATTGAGCATTTTTAAAGTGCCCAGCAGTGTTCCACGTGCTCTGGCAGAGAGAGGGGAATCTCCAGGGCCCAGCAAGAATGATTTAGGTGTGGCTCTGCCTATGAGGGGCTCCAGCATTGAGAGCAGATTCCAGGTGGCCATGGGTTCAAAAGTTCAGGTAGATTTCATTTGGACTTTTCAGAGGGGAGAGTTTGGGAGGAACCAACGATGTGGAGGAAGGGCAGAGTGTGGTAGGAGGGCGAGATGGCTGAAGCTTAAGGGGGTTGGGAGACCTGGGAGCGTTGATGAGGGCTGGCTTTTGAAAGATGTTAAATGCCAGCAAGAAATGTAGCTTATGGCAGTAGGAATTCCAAGTGGAAGATTTTTTTTTTTTTTTAACTTTTTCATTTGGAAATGAGATCCTTAGGATAACTTCTGTCCCTGGGTCTTGATTCAGACCTAAGTGCTGTTGAAGTTTTCAAACTCCCTGCAGGAGTTCTCAGTGGAGGCCCTTGAGCTGCTGACAGACTGTCTTGGGACATGTGGTCCTTAGTGGCAGAAGCCAGGCAAGAATCCTGGCCTTCTGGCTCTTTCTCCCTGGCATCAGGCTGAAGGCTTATGGAGGCTCCCTCACTTCCAGAAAGCTTGTGTAGTCCTGGTGACAGATATTCTTATGTCAGAGATCTCAGAAGCAGCATCTTTGAACCTCAAGCATTGGGGGAACCATGCTTGGGGCAGGGAGCTTGGGAACTCTGTGTTCAGAACTCCTAAGGAGGGCCTGGGACCCCTGCAAGCCCCTGGTGCCCTATGGTAATCCTATAGGATGATGTAGATACACTGTGTTTTGTATTATTTGGAAACTGGTTGATTGATGGAAAGGAGGTACAGCATTTAAAAACTCTTGTTGATGTCTACAGTTATATCATTCAGTATGGAACACTTAGAAGTTGAAGTAATGATCTTGCTTAGTTATAGATGCTAATGGAGGCTATAGAGCTTACAACCCGGATGGAAGAAGGCCACAACTGTTTATTGAACAGCTCTTAGTTGCAGGAGCCTCTGTTAGACTCTCGGGACTGAGGGGTGTTTGGAGGACTATAGGGTCCGGGTGATGCCCCAGAAAAGCTACCTGTGGAGTCATATAGTTGAGAAGAGAGTTCCTGACAATCTGGATGATGCTGAATGCCAAAGGAGTGGCTCAGGTGGAGAATGTTTGATGAGGGCAGGAGGATCTAGGATGGGTCCCGGGAAGGAACACGTTTGGAGCTGATTTGGAGACTGGCGTGTGTTTGGGCAGGATGGTGACTGGGGGTGAGTCTAGCCAGAGCAGTGGGTATTTTCAGTGGTGAGCATCGGGCACAGTGCAGAGGAAGTGGGTGGCCATGTTGAGGAACTGAATTCCATCCTGTGGTTAGTTTTGAGGGACATTTTGGAGCCAAGGGCCCCCTTATGGATCAGCTGGGTTTCTGCATGCTGGATGGATTGTGTTAAGGAGGATGATGGGAGATCTGGGAACTTCAGGCCAGAGGCTTTGAGGGATGGTATCAGGAGTGGAAATGGATCCAAAATAGGCATAGCAGCTTGTGAAGAAGGACTTGAGGCTCCAAATGAATGGCTGGGAGAACAGCCTATAGAATGTTCTAGAATTTGTCCAGTGCTCTCTGAGTTTTTTGTGTCTATACATATTTTTTTTTCTAAAAATTATTGTGTAAAGTCAGCCTATATCAGTTATTTCACATTCAAATTTATGTACGTATAGAGGCACATGGAATCAAGGAAGCTAGATGTCCTCTCACCTCCAGATGGAAGAAAAATTATTCTGTAGCTTGGGGAAAACCCAGGGCATTTTAAGAGCAGTTGGTTTACAGAGAATGAAATGTGAACCAATCCAGGAAAGAAGTGCTGTGGGCTCTTGGGAAAGATTAGAAACTAACTCAAATTGTGCACCCCCAAGCTGCACCAGTAGATAAGGCAAGGGTCTGGGGGCGCACAAGCCCTCTAGGGCTCCCTGCATCTTGCCTTCAGGTCAGCCTCCTCTGGGAAGGAATCTGTTGTTGAAGGGAGGTGCGTGTGATTGCCAGCCCTCTCCAACTCTGTGTGGTGACTTCCTTCCTTTTGTCTGGGTTTAGATGCATCAGGATGACTCTGAGCTCTGAGCCCCGGGACCTGCAATTTCAACCTGGTTAACTAAGATGACTTGGCAATTTAGGTGGTGGTAGGGGTGCCTTTGGAGATGCTGTGGGGCAAGAGGTGTGAATCTGTGTCACATGCAGAATGGATTACTTAATTAAGGACTACATTTTTCCCACAAGGTGGACTACTCTTTTCTGCCTTAGGAGTGTTTGCCTCTTAACCTTTTCTCTCCATTAAGGAGGGTTGCTGCTTAACTCTTTATTTGGATAATGATTCCCTTATGCAAAATATAAACTCACATTAATAATTATCTTTCTCTTCCACTAAAGGGCCTGTGATGGATATGTAATGATCCAAACAAAACATGATCACAGAAAAGTGACTTGATTATCTATTTACTCTTCTCACTGGGTTTTCTACTCACTTCTTTGTGATTAACCCTGGTTATTCCCCCAACCCCCAAAATGAACAGATACCATGCTAGGCCCAGGGTAGATTTAAGATGATTGGGACTCTGTCCCTAAAGAGCTCAGGCTCCTACTGAAGTTAGTTGTTCCTCGCTGTGCGGCACTGGGCTCCAGGCAACTTGGCAAGGAATGAAGCAGGCTCAACTAGGACTCTGAATGTTGGGGTGGATTGCTAGGACTGTGACTCTTAGGGTTTGAGAAGCTTGCCCTTGACATCAAAATCCTTCCCATGGCCTCAACCGATACACACAGCCAGCAAAGTTTATCAGCGGTCACTTTGATTCTCATTCTGGATAAAAGAAAACTAGAATTAGTTGGAAAATATTTCGTAACTTAGTTTCTCAGACAGGTTATTGAGGCCTTGGATCTCATTAAATCCGGAAGCCTGTCATTCACTGATGGATTCATGAATTAGAGAATCAGCGGTAATTTGACTTTCTAGGAGAGGTAGTGGTGGATTTCCACAGGTTTGACTGGGTACCAGGGGATGCATTACACTCCAGAATAATCACCCCATAGCAATAAAATTGGGACAGAGAGCAGAAAGAAAAGTCATGAGTGAACCATGGTGGTAGGTGCCACTAGCTGCGTGGTTCAGGTGCCACCTGCAGGCTTTCTAAGAGAGCAGCTTCCATCTGTCTGTAATTGTGCTTCAGGTGTACCACACCTGTTCCTTTGGCTGTCTTGTGTTTCTGTCCCAAGTTGCTCCGGGACTCACTTCCACCTCTGAACTGTGCTCTAAATGTGCTTGCTGAGAAGAGCTAGGACGTGCGGAACTGGCAGCCACCCAGGCGTCTGAGATGCATGTGCTCTGGGCAGGTGCCTCTGTCCCCGTGCTGGTAAAGATTTTGCTCAGTCAGTGCCCACGCAGAGGGTAGCAGCTCCTGGGGCGAGCGAGCACGTGGCATCTGGCTGGGCTGGGCCGATCTTGGCCCTCGGAGCACATGCTCACGGGCTTGCTGGCTTTCCCTTGGCACCTCGTGGCAGCTGGCAGGCTCGTTTCACACCCAGAGGCCATCCCATGTGGTGCTGAGTCTGCACCCCTGGCTGTCTATGGGGCACAGCTGAGCGTGCCACGTAGAAGTTTCCCAGGGTTGGTTGTGGTGAGGTAATCTCAGGGCGATCAAAGGGAACCAGGGATAATTTGCAGGCTCCATCAGGATAGTCCTGTTGTTTGCACAATTAGTTCCATTAGTCCTCCCCAATCATGGAAGGTAAACAGACACGCTTTGATGTCAGGGAAAACGTCTTTACGAAGAAAGGCAAGGATGAAGTGATCAGCTCCTTTTCTCCAAAGCACTTATCATTATAAATTCTGAACAAGGTTTTAATAACAACCACTCCCTGCTGCCTCGGAAGGAGAGGACTAAGAAAAGAGCTGGGGAGACCCTCAGGGGGACATCGTGACTCCCAGAATGCATACCTGTAGCCTGGGGAGTTATCCATCCTTGTGTCCCCCACAGGGACACAGATGGGTGTCAAGGACTCATTCCCCAACTGAGATCTTTAGGAAAACCAGGGCTTGACCTTTGACCACTGTCCAGTGGAGTGTTCACATTGGTTTCCTGTCACCCTCACCCCTCTCCTCCCTTGGCTTTTTCCTCCTTCTCCTCCTCCTCCTCCTCCTCCTCCTCCTCCTCCTCCTCTTCCTCCTCCTTATCTTTGTATTTTGGAAAATTTCAAACATACTCAGAAGTAGAGCAGAAAATGTCCAACTTTCTAGTTGGTATTTAATTATCCCCACCCCCTCCCTCTGTGTGGTATTTCTTACTTTTTGAGTGTTGCTCATCTGTTCATGATGGGGTTCCTGGGAGTTCTGATAGAGATTCCTTGTCTCTTCTTCCTTAGAAGTTGAATGGGTCAACAATCTGGGTCTACGTGGAGGTTTTCTGAGACTAGGAAGGAACAAGGCAGAAGTGGTTGGGGGAGATTGGCCAGTGGAACCCTGGAAAAGGCAGAAGAATGTGGCCCATTTGGTGGGCTGGATGGATTCAGCAGTATGCTTTGCCTTTTCATTTTTATTCATTGTTGTTTACAAAGCCACTACCTTTAGCAAACCTGCCAACTCTGGACCCCCCCCCCCCCCAGAATGAATGGAGTGGTAATTGTGTCCATTCAGCAGCTATATCAACAGCCTCTTCACCTTGCCCCTTTGTCATGTCCTGTTTTAAGCCACGAAGGTACACCTAAGGGACTTGGTGATTCTGCAGTGTAGGAGGGAACTGGGGCAGGGGCCTGTGCCCCAGTCTTTCACTCCAGTCAAAAGACCAGGGACTTGGGACACCCGTTGCAGACCCCCTCACTTCATCCTGATAGAAGTTTGGAGCTGGGGTGCTTGGTGGTGGAGGATGGGACATGTAGGTACCCTAGAGCAGCTGCAGCAGGCAGACAGGTTTCCCAGCCACAGGAAATGTCTTTATGCTAACTTCAAACGTTGGTTCAGTTTTTCTATCTTTTTTTCCTCACCACACAAACCCCACCTTGCAAAGTGTTCAGAGTTAGTTTGTTGGTGTAAGAAATCAGTGTTATGACTAGATTAAAAACAACTATATTGTGTCTGTGAGTGTATGTGTGTGTGTGAGAGTGTATGTGTGTGTGTTTTAAGAGGATGACATATATATGTCTCTTTTGAAGACAAAAGACTAAAAAAGACAAAAAATAAAAACAAAAAGAACAAAAGCCTTTATACTCTGTGTGTCTGGGGCCAGTGTGTGTGTGTGTGTGTGTGTGTGTGTGTGTGTTGTTGGTGGTGGTGGTTTGGAGAGAGGAAGGAGGGAAGTCAAAGTAGACTCCACCCAGGGCAGCAGAGGTCAGGCCTCTGTACTGAGGTCTGACATCTGGGCAGCTCTGTCCTCGTCTTCCTGATCTCTGTTGGAGGGCATTTGGGGTTAATCCTGATTCCTCCAGTTTCATGAATCAAACTGTAGATCTACATCCCTTATCAAAAACCCACAGGGCCAGATTTGCTTAGAAAGTCAGACTTTTTTGAATTTTAGAAGGTTGATAGAGCATATATTTTGTATACCATGTATCACCCCTTCATGATCATCCTTCATTATCAAATAAATTAATATTTCTATATCACAAATGTGTAAATATTCACATTAAGTGAAATAAATATAGATAATAAGTATCCTTGTGTTAATTTGGGTCAGCTTTTTTTGACAATTGATCTTGATCCAAACTTCAAAAGAACTTTCAGATTTTAAAACTATCTGGCTGTCAGAATTGTGGGTCAGGCATTGTGGATCTGTGCCATCTGTCTGCCTGCACAGATAACCAAATTTATACTTTATGCTAGGACCTTTCCCCTGAACTTCAGATTGGTTTTATCTAGTTGTTCCCAGCTGTGGACATTAAGTCTGTGTTAACCTGCTCCTGATGCCCATGCCCATCCTGTTCTCTGCCCTGCTCAGTGGGGGGCACGTCCATGTTTTGCTCAGGCCAGAAATCTCTGTGCACTGCCTAACTCTCTTACCCTGTGTGCAAACCCTCAGCATACCCTTTTGGTTCAAAATATACGCACACTCTGGCCAATTCCCATGACTGCCAACCTTTCCTCGCCACCATTCTTTCTTGCCTGGATCATTGTGATGGCCTCCTAAGGGGCCTTCTTGCTTCCTCATTTGTGCCTAAGCTTTGCTCTCCACATGGCACATGGCATCCTGATGAGTTCTTTTAAAGTGGGAGTCACAGCATGCACTGCTGAGCTCAAACTCTGCTGAGGACGCCCATGCCACTCAGAGCCATAGAGTATTTGCCACATGCCACCTCTTTGACCTCAGCTTCTGCAGCTTCCTCCACTTGATCCCAGTTATTCCCATATCCACTGACTCCTGGCAAAGGCTAACTAAGATCTGTCCTATCTCCCAGTCTTTACACTTGCTCCTCTCTCTGCCCCAGATGTGCTCAGGGCTGATCCTTCCAGTAATCAGGAAGGTTTTCCTTGATGACCTGGGATCAATTAACATAGTCTCCAAACCCAGACTTTGAACTTGCTTTTTTTTTTCTTGCAAATAAGGCATATAATACTCTAAGTGAAAGACAATCAAAAGCAAAACAAATTAGAAAAGCTCTATTGAGGAAACTGGGTTTCAGTTTCTTCTATCCTAAACAAAGCATTGATGGATGGCTATAAGGATAGACTTAAAAGTTTTAAACTTTATTTCCCTTTGATGTCCTAGGAGGGCTGAGAACCTCCTTTGTGCTTGGGGAGTGGTTTCTTTCTTCTACTTACTGGGAGCCCTGCCACCTCTTAATTAATTAACAATTGTAAATGGCCCTAAGCACTCTGGGTCTGAGCTCACAGAATCCCTCTCCTGTGGTCTGGAACACATCACAAGTGATAGAACCTTTATCTGCACTGGCCCAGATTCCATGTGGAAATCTAATATCCAGGACAGAAAGCCACACCTAGAAAGTGGCCTTCTGACATGCAGAGCATGAACACGCTATTTTCAGATCCCCTTGGCTGTGCACTTCAGCAAGCATCTTCCCTGCTAAGAGGTTGGTGTGGGCTTCGGTGGTGGAAGTCTCCTTTACTGTCTGGCTGAGTGAACCTGTTCATTTGTAAAGGCCCAGACATTGTAAGAGTGGATAGCAGGAGTTGCCCATTTTCACAGGGTAGCTAGTCCTGGCTTTTCATATGTAATTTGTACCTGAAAATGTTTGTATTCATTTAGTTACAGAAATCAGTTGAACGTTCTGAGATGATCATTAGATTCTGTGGAAACGTGGACTCCATCCCAGAAATTAAAAAAACTGTGCCACACTTCTTAATTACCTCTCCTTTACCATCTTGACACATAAAAGTTTTAAAATTTTGCTACTTTTAAAATTCAGCACAGAGGGTTGAATGTCTGATTGAAGGGAAAAATATCACTGATTTTGATCTGCTTTATTAATTGCATTTTGATTTCAATGAAATAAGTTTGAGGACTTTGCTTGGTTTTCTTAAAACCAGCATTTTTTTTCTTTCTTTCTTTTTTTTTTTTCTGTTTTATTGGATGTTCAAGACAATAGGGGAATATATTCCAAAGAATGGCTGTGGAAACCAAGACGGTAGCACTCTGCAGCTAGGTGAGGGGCACTGTATGGTGACTTCATAATGGAAGCTTGTCACTTGATCAATGAGTTCTTTGTGGCCATGACAATTTGTTACATGAGAAATAGTTTAGAGGTAACGTATAAAAAAACTATAGGGCTGAGTCACCCCACAAAATTGGAGATACATTATCATATAAAGAAGGACATGTGATCAAAGCAAAGGATTTTTAACCTAGTTTATGTTATTTGAAGCTTTTTCTTAGTGTGTTCAATCTGTACCCCTCTGAGGAATATACCAGCTCCTTATCATCATAATTGGTAATTGGGTTTGAGTGGGGCTGTTACCATTTGACCAGAAAATTACATTTTTAAAGAAATATGCAAATTTAGAAATGACTTCTCATTTTTAAATTCATACCTTAAAGAACTGAAAATTAAGATAAATGAGTTTATTTTTCTTTCTTTTAACTCTGAACAGTTTGCAGAGGTGCTTGAATGGTTGGCTCAACCTCATTGTGTCAGTTTTCTTACCTGCATATGGGGGATTGTGTTAGATAATGTCCTTATTTATTTTTAACCCCAAAGTTATAGTAGGAAGTAGGAAAAAAATAGAAAGTTTAGAGACTATAGATATATGCACAAAGAAATAGAAATCACACAGTAGTCCACTCCTCTGTAGATAGATAACCATCTTTTCCTTTGTGTGTGCATCTACCCCAAACACATCCTAGGTGTACAAAACTGGATCACAGAATACATATTCCTTTATGATCTAATTCTCCCACATAATACCATATTGTAATATCATTACATATTATTAAATATGATTCTAAAGATTTTTTTCATGATTATATGGTATCCAATAATTTGAACATTCTACAATTTATTTAAATAGTTTGCTATTACTAAAGAATTAGTTTCTAATTTTACACTCTTAAATGCTATAGTGAGCAGACACATTGGCACAAGCCTTTAATCCCAGCAGTTCAGGAGGCTGAGGCCAGCCTTAGCAACTTAGCAAGGCCCGAAGCAACTCAGGGAGATCCTGTCTCAAAATAAAAAAATAAATAAAAAGGGCTGGGGATGTGGCTCAATGGTTAAGTGTCCCTGGGTTCAATTCCTGGTACCAAATAAATAAATAAATAAATAAATAAATAAATAAATAAAATGCTGTATTGATCATCCTTGTAGTTAAATCTTTTTGCACATGTGTAATTTGGGATAAGTTCCCAGAAGTAGATTTGCAAGGTCAAGGGATTTTTTTTTTTTTTTTTTTTTTTTTTGCTATATAATGTCAAAATACTCTTTACAAAATCTGTGCCAATTTACACTTCATCAGCAGTGTGGAGCTGTGTCTGTTTCTCCCTGCTGTCCCCAACACTGCATATTATCCTTTCAGATGATGTGTTTTGGGAATTTCCATTCAAGGTGGCCTTAGAGCAAATGTGTTTGTTTCTTTGGCTGCTTAAAACTCCATCTAAGTAATAGAAAAGGAAGAAGGGTGGCAGGCCCATAGCCACTGAGCAAGCAAAGAGGAAGCCATAGTCACACCATTGCAGTGACTGTCCGGAAAGTGAGAGTAGAGGGCAGGGTGGTGACTGACGGAGCAGACTGGAGTCACCCAGGAGCCTTAGCCCAGAGCAGGGGCAGAGGGTCCTAGAGCCTACCACGAGCCAGTGAGTCTGCAGAGCGGGGCTCCAGGCTGGGGGACTGTGCTTTCTGCAGAGGGTGCGGATGAGCTCTGTGTCTGATGACCAGCATCTGAGGGGTTCTTTGCGTGGAATCACGTCCACCACTCTCACTGCAGAGGGATCTGGACTCCCAGGGTATAAAACTGGCAGGTTACTTGAAAGACCAATGGTACGATGGCTTGGGGAGAACCAGCAAAGCAGGGGTCCCTGCTCTAAGGGCAGCTCCCAGCATCTAACCCTAAGGGCAATTAGGGATGGTATCCTTAGAAAGGTGTGGTATTCATAAACAAACAAACAAACAAAAAAACCAGAAAGAGAGAGAGAGAGAGAGAGAGAGAGAGAGAACACCACAAAAACATAGGAAGGCACTTTTGGAAAGTCATCATATTGTCAGAAATAAATGCAGTGGAAGGATTATAGGATAAAGTCAAGGAGATCTCCTAGAATATGGAATAAAAAGATAAAAGAAATGGAAATCTATATTCCATATACCATATGGTGAGAGAACTAAAGATCAATCCAACATCTGCATGAGAGTTTCATAAAAAGAAGAAGGAAAACCAAGAGGCCAGTTTCAATGAATAAACAGAAGAGCATCTCCCACAAGTTATTTCATTCAGCACAATGGATCAGAAAAGACTCCATGACACACATCATCGTGAAATTTTAAAACACAGAGAGTAAAACAGATCCCAAACTTCCAGGGAATGAAAACAAAACAGGCAAACTAAGTGACATACTAAACAGAGCAGTCAAGCAGTATCAGCCTGTTGATAGTGTTGATGTTAGAAGGTTTTGATAGATTGTGATTTTTTTTTCCTTTTTTGGTACTGGGGATTGAACTCAGGGGCACTCAACCGCTGAGCCACATCCCCAGCCCTGTTTTGTATTTTATTTAGAGACAGGGTCTCACTGAGTTGCTTAGCATCTTGCCATTGCCGAGGCTGGCTTTGAACTTGTGCTCCTCCTGTCTCAGTCTCTCAAGCTGCTGGGATTACAGGTGTGCCCCTCCACGCCCAGCAGGTTGTGATTTTTTTTTAACCTAGAATTTTATATCTAGCCATATTATCAATTATGTGTGAAGACAGGTGGAAAGGTTTTCGATAATTGGTTTTCTATCCACTCTTGATCAGTATTTCAATCAGAATGCGCTCTATTAACAAAACCAAGGGAACGATCCAGAACAAAGAAGATAATGGATTCTAATAACAGTGGCTGCACACAGCTGAGCAGTGAAAGGATGTGCAGTTCTATAGCTGTGCAGCACAAGAGGGCAGTGAGGGCGGACGAGGGAGGACAGGACAGTGAGGGTCTCCAGAAGGGCAAACCCTGAGAGAAAATGACCCTAGGAAAACTTGAAGATCTGAGAAAGGCAACTGGTAGAGTGAAAAAGGAATAATCCACCTGAACTTGATGGTAAATCTATAACCCATTGAGTGGCATATGGGTTGCTACATTGGGCCAGTGGAAAGTGTATCTAATACAATTTACAAAGGCATCATATGTAAATACCACTAACTTGTTTTCAGACTTTAGTACCAATGTATACACATGGAACTTAATTCTGATTAGAGAACAGAATGTCAGTGCTGTCAACCTTGAGAATCCAAAGATAAAGACAGATGACAGATCTTTCCTTCCTCCTTTCCCTCTCTTTTCTAATCTTCTGCTCTTCCCTCCCTGTCTCTCTTCTCTCTTTCTTCCTTTCTCCTTCCCTCCCTTCCTCCTTTCTTTCTTTCCTTTCTGATTGAACCCAGCCTCATGTGTGCCAGACAAGCACTTTACCACAGAGCTATATCCTCAGCCCCCAAACTAAGAATTTGTGATGCATTATTATTATTTTTTGGAAAGGGAAGAGGAAGAAGGTTGTGAACTCGCCATGGTGGCCCATGCCTGTAATCTTAGCGGCTCGGGAGGCTGAGGCAGGAGGATCGCAAGTTCAAAGCCAGCCTTGTGAGGTGCTAAGCAACTCAGTGAGACCTGTCTCTAAATAAAATACAAAATGGGGCTGGGGATGTGGCTTAGTGGTCAAGTGCCCCTGTGTTCAATCCCTGGTACCACACACACACAAAAAAAGATTGTGAGTGAGCTATTCTTCATCTATCTCAGCTGCAGAGCAAGACAGAAATCAGGAAACTGAGGTACAGACATTTTATTCAGGAACATAGCTATAACTACCAGCAAAACCCAAGTAGGAATTATTAAAATCAGTTCCCTCTGGGGACCAATGGGACAGAGAACTATTGCTTCTCATCACAGGGAGACATGTAGCTTTTTGATTTCTTAAAACTAAACACATTACAATAGTTAGTTTTGGTTATATTTTAATTACTCAATAACATATAAATACATAATCCAAAAGAAAATTTGGCTAGTTTTGCAGGCAAAAGAAAACTATTTACCCTGGTTTTGTTTCTTTGCGCACCTAAACCAAGTCAGTTCAAAGTTGCTTCTGACTCTTAAATTTCATGCTTCCATAATTTTTATAAAATGGCTCCAACTATATGAAGAGAAGCAATGGCAAATAGGACTTGATGTACAGAATATCGCCATCCAGGAATGGTCCCTGGAGGCCATTTATTCCCTGAGGTTGGGCAGCCTGCATCACATCTGTGCTCAGTCTGAGCTGCCCAGCTGTCTTGCTTGTGGGTTTGGTGTGCTTTAAGCCAGCCTTTCAGGAGGGCAATGATAGGGCTTTGCTTTTGTTGCTCTTGTGTCCAAGAAGCAACTCTGTTATCATTATCCACACAGCATGGGCCCCAGGAACAGCTACAATTTGTTCTTTCACAGTCTCCTGGAGCACCTGCTGCTTGCTGGGCAGGTGCCAAGCTCCAGGGTAACAGTCGGGAGTGTTGGGTTTGGCGTTGGAGAGTCCTGCTTCCATCCACACTGCTCTTCTTCAGAGGATGAGAAGGTGGACAAGTTATTTCCATCTCTGAGCCTCAGTCTTGTCACCTATGCAGCTCTTAGGAATAAGGATATTCCTCCCTGGCTAGATAACACATGTAGAGTGCTCAGTAAAGGGTGTTTATCACAACTGTGATGCTTATTATGAATAAAACAATCTCTCTTTTAGAGAAACTCAAAGGGTTGGACAACAATGACAATATGTTTGATTTTGAAGGGAGTCATCTTTGTGAGCAGCCACTGGTGAAAGGTTCTGCTAGATTGTGATGTTATCAGACAGAAAAGTCCTGATACAAAGATGACATGTTTGTTGTTGCCAAGTCCTGAGCTGCTAAGTGAGTTTGCCTCTGTTCCATGTGGATTCGTTCAGTTCCACTTGGGCCTCATTATGGATTATCTGCCTTGTGTCCATCTCTGGATCAGGAACTGTGGAACCCTCAAGGAGGATGTGGTTTTGGATGTGGTTGAGGTGTTCATGGTTTGGGTGGAAATAATAACAATGACCCGGCAGTTAATGTCTGTGGGCAGCCAGCTGCATGTCAGGCACCGCTCCAAGAGCTTTGCCATCTTGTTGAATCCTCCCTGGCATCATAGTGACACTCTCAATCTATCAGATGAGGAAATCAAAGCCAGTGCCACACAGCTTATAATAGGCAGAGCTGGGATTTGAACCCCAGTCGACTAGCTTCAGAGCTATTCCTCTCCACCACTGAGATACACCGGCTTCACATAAGACATAGGAAATGTAAAATAAAACACACATCCAAATACACCCCGTGAGAGCGACCGTTCCAAATCAAAAAAGCAAACTGCAAAGTGCAGATTGAGAGCAGGGAGTCTATCTCTTCTGAATGTCTGGGGGAAGTGGCTACATTTTCCTGTGGTTTGTGCTCATTGCCTCCTCTTAGGGTACACAGTCCTGTCCTGCCATTTCCCACCAAGAATGCAGAAACACTATCCAGTGACCAGACCAGAGGATGCTTTGTAAACCATTATACCCTCTCCACCTTAGGTTTGGCACCTTCTTGTGTTTTCTCTGCTCAGGAGGGCATTTGTGCATGAAGTTATTTTTTAGCTACCTTCATCATCAGAGAGCGCCATCTCTTTTCAGGACCATTTCTGAGAGCCCCACTGAGGAGAGAAAGCAGGTGCTAACCTGAATTTGCTCCTTTTCCAGCACATCAAAAGGTAGGGTGTGGAACACAGGCCTCTGGTCCAGAAAATACGAGTTTCCCCAGAGATGATGGATGCAACTCAGCTGGTTCTATGACCTCAGCTGGTTCTGATGGTGATAGGAAAGCAATCTGCCAGCCAGATGCGAGGGAGCATTCTACAATGGGGGTGGGGGGTGTGGAAGTTTGAAACAGCTGCCAGGTGAAAGGGACATTTTGTTTTTTTTAAAAAAGGTATTCATTTAAACTTTGTAACAGGTTATCTTGGAACATACATTTCATTTTTTTATATTTATTTATTTTGATAGGAAGGATTGAACTGAGAGGTGCTCTACCCCGAGCTACATCCCCAGCCCTTTTTATTATAATTATTATTATTTTTTTTTAATTATGAGACAGGGTCTCACTGAGTTGCTTAGGTCCTTGCTAAGATGCTGAGGCTGGCCTCAAAATCACAATCCTCTTGCTTCAGCCTCCTAATGGTTCAAAAAGGTTAACAATCAGCTTCTTCTGATCTCTCTTGCTCTCATTCTGTAGTGTTTGCCTCTTGAGGCAGCCTCTATTTCCTATTGATTAGGACTCCTCCCAGAGACAGTTTGTCTTCAGAACAAGTGTGTGTGTACACCCACATACCCCCATGGCTGAAGAGCAAAACAAACATTTTGTCCCTTGCTTCCCCACCCTGCCACCCCCACTTAGTACACCCCAGAGATAGGTTCTATAATGTCAGTACAGTTTGATCTCTTTCATTCTTTTTCAGGACTTGTATTGTGATGCCTACGATGTACCAAAACTTATCTAAGCCGTCCTGCATTCATAAATATTTAGGTCACTGAGGTCATTAAAAAAAAAAAAACGTTCTAAAGCAGTTGGTCTAATTATCTTGTTTTATCTACAAGGAAACACAGATCTGCACACAGAGACAGAGTGAAGTAATTCAGTAGACTCTTGAACCTACATTTTGGAAGTGTTTTCTTGCTATTATTGTATTTTGATCACAGCCGACATGAGAAGGTGGCTGAGCTGTGTGCCTGTGAATGTGTTTGCACACGTGGGTGGGTGTGTGAATGTGCGCGCCCACGCGGGTAGGTGTGCATTATGTTGTGTGACAGATGTGCTCTGGAAAAACTCTGAATGAGTCTTTTTACTTTTAAACATGGAATATGAGATCTTAAATGCTCTGAGGGTGGGAAGATGATCTGTTATTTAAAGGAAACTTGGGCGGAATCCTTATGTGAAATGAGGACTTCATTTTTTTTTCCTTAAAAAAAAAAAAGATTCATTGAGATGTCGTTTACATTTAACGAAGTGCAGCTTGTTGCTCTCTGCCAGTGGGTGCATTCACTAAGCACCCTGACAACCAAGGAATAGAATGCTTCTGTCACCTCCCAAAGTGTCCCCTGTGTCTCTTGGTAGTCACGGCTACCTCTGACTCCAGGGGGTCACCCATGAGCTTTTTGAAATATAAATTAGTCTAGGACATCGCACAAGTGGAATTGGCTTAGCATCCATTTTCTCTGGTGTCTCTAGATAATTTTTTGGTATGATTGACTAAAGTTCCATTCCAGCACTGTTCGCTCATTCATGTACCTGTTGTAGGATGTTTGGGTCATTGACAGTTTGGGGCTGTGAGGAATGAAGCTACTGTGAACCTTTGTGTATAGGTTGATGGCTTCGAAGGTAAATCATCTCCATGATTCACCTGTGCAGATCCAGTTTTTAAATGTATTGAAGTAAAATAAGGCCATTCATTCATTCATTGAGGCAATGTGCACAAGTACGTATAAGGTCTCTCCTTTGTGCTGACAGACAGGTCCTGCCCTGCCGGGATATACACTAATGTCTTGGCCCTGCAGCGAAAGGGGTCTGAGAAAGAAATAGTCCTCTTCCCTGCTTTATTTTATGAAAAGTAGTCCATTTCAAGCCTGTTATCAGAGTGGAACCCTAAAAGTGTTGCATTACATGTTTACCCTCTGCCTTTTGACCGGTCAGTGCGCTCTACTAATGAAGTAGCAAATTCTTCCCCAAATGAAGAGTCTTTTATTAAATCAGCTGCTAATTTAAAAATCAGCACCACCAGCAGCTTAAACACTGCCACATTTTGGGCCTCTATGCTTGCTGTGTGATGTCCCACACTCTGCTGGCTCACCTCTGCTGTGCCAGGCTGTCTTCGGTTTGCAGTATGCCCAATGTGTGGGAGCAGTGAAAGGGGTGCAGGACTTGGGCCGTGGGTCCTCTGCTCTGGGAAAGAATCCCTTAGTCTCTTTTGATGGCTCCTTTTCCACCTCCTCCTTCACTCCCCGCCCTCCTCCAAGTGAAAAAGAAAAAGAAACAAACATTCAAAGATCCGGGACCTCAACAGTGGAACAAGGCCAGTGCAAAGCTCTCTGTCTCCTTCTTCTCCTTTCTGGAGTCTCTTTTTCTGATGCGACTTTGCGTGTCTCCAAGCTTCCTGCCTGAGGACAGCTGGAGAGGGAAGCAAAACTCAAATTGGGTGCGTGTGACCCCGTGGTCTGTCCCGGGGAAAGATTTGCTTCGTGGTTTCAGGTGAAAGTTGAGCTTGTGGTTAGGAGGAAGCTTGACTTTGAGTTTCTGGCCTCTCTTCCCTTGAACCCAATGACCCCTGAAACCCAGGCATGCAGACACCTGTGGATCACTTGGGACTGAGTATTGCACTGAGCAGGCAGCCCGGGGCTCGTGGGCAGGCGAGGCCTTCTGATTTTGCTCCCTGTTGGCAGAGTTCCCGCCCAGCAGGTGTGGTGTGCTGGGAGAAACAGCCAGGAGCTGAGGGTGTGGGTTTAGACCCTGCCCATTACCTCCAGGCTGCGCAGCTCCGGGGGACACATTCCCAGAAACAGGGTGTGCGAGATGCTGCCTGAACTTTTGCAGCTGGTGTGCCCCTCATGGCACACTGTGGAACAGAGTTGCCAATTACCTTCCTTCATCTCAGTTTTCTCATACGAAGGATGACGCTAAGAACACCTCTGTTGCCTTATAGGTTAATTGTCTGGAATAAATGAACGAAGGTATTCGAAGGGCTTTGAACATAGTCAGGTACGCCCCACGACTCTAACCTTGGTACTGTATTTGATATTCTCAACATATCTGTAGAGTCACGAGATGTCCTGGAAGAATATGTCATGATATCAACTTGGGGCGAGAAAATAGCCTTTTTTGTTAGGGGCAAGTTGGTTGTAGTAGAAAGAACACTGGACTGAGAAGCCCAATATTTGCAGGCTGGGCCTTTGAATAACAAAGGCAGCGGTCATGACTCTTTTGCTGTGTGATCTCATTGACCCTCACAATAGCCCAAATGACATGGGACTTGTTACTAGCTCCACATCACAGAACGGCAGTCTGAGTACAGAGGGTACTTGCTCACTTCAGGCCACCCACCAAGTCTACTTTCTCCCACCGCACGCACTCTAACGTTTGCATGCTGAGTGCTCTGCACACTTTCTCACATGATCCATTTTGCAGATGAACAAGCTGAGGCTGGTAGAGGCCACTCAGTGGGACACTCAGAAGGGACAACACTGGGCTTCAACTCTGGTCTGATGCCAAAGGCTGTGTTTGTCTCCTCGTGTTTGCCTGCCTGGCTTCTGGCCCTGGATGGAGGGATAGCCAAAGGCACTGTAGCTTGAAATAAGATCATTATCAAAGAAAACAGAGATGGTAACTTGGAAGACTGTCAAGGAAAGGTACCAGGTCTCAAAAGATTTGATGAATAGGGCTGCGCTGGAACAACTGGGAGGAACCCGGAGTACAGAGCGGGTTCAGAACTAACCCTGGGAAGGGCTGGAGGAGGTGGCGGGTCTGCTTTTATGTATTGCCAGTGCTGGGCACTGTTGCCCATTGACGGCTTTCAGGATTGTGCAGGGCTGGGCACCTACATTGCTTTATTTATCCAGGCCACATGATCATGAGTAGAATTTGTGATGAAACCAAGTTGCCTTGTGCTCAGTGACCACCCCTTGTGCTCAGCGACCCCTCCAGTCATCGCCATGGAAGTCCCGCCTCCCTAGATGGATTTTCAGAGCCTCCCCACTTGGCTGGCTGGGGTTTGGCCAGCACTCAGCGGCTATCTGCCCAGGCTGCAAAGCTCTTTGTTGCTTTTGGCATGTTTAATAGCTTAATTTCTATTTTTCTGTCGGGAAATGCAGTTCACCAGCCCCAAGGCAGCAGTAGGGCGCTCGAATGGTTTCTGATTGCTATCTTGAACGTTAATATCCTAATACGTTTGATTGTCAATGACTGGTCCTCCCAGCCACGAGTTCTCACTCCCCTTCTGCAAAGATAGGCTCACTGCCTGCCTCCGGACAGGCCCCGCCACCCATCTCGTTCCTGTGCTGTCCTCCTCCCTGCTTTTCCCAGATAGCATTGTATTTTGCCCATGAAGGCCACAATCGTGGGAAATCTTTGACTTGGAGGATATGAGAAAGTGTTTCATTTTGCTGGCGGGGTTGGGAGGGATGATCTAATCTACAAAAGGCATACATTATTTAAATTCCATACTTTGGGGGCAAGAGGGCCCCTGATAGTTTTGAACTTTGGCAGGGACAGGATTCTGGTTTGGCTCTGTTCAGAAGGACCAGTGGTTGGTTTTCCTGTTTGTAATTCAGCGCAGGGGCTGGGTAAGATTTGTGGTGGGGCCAGTATTAGTGGTGAGAGTTCTGGGGAACATTTTCTTTACCCATAAACTTAGAATCATGGACTCTTGGGGTGGAAGGGATGAGGAAAGTTATCTCATGGAATCATTAATTTGTTGGTTGGTTCCCATCTGGATCCGAGACTCAGTAAGCAAATCCAGTGGGATACCTGGAGGCAGTACAGATCTGCTCACTGCACTCCCTTATTCCTTCTCCAGACAGAGCACCTGAACTGTCACTAGTGGCTTTATTCATGAGACATGGAAGTTCCCTTTTAAAAAGAATGAAAATTCGAGGGAAACCTTAAATGCTCTCAGCCATTAAAGGCAAAGTCTGACAATGAAGTGGGGTTTAAAAGTGATTCTGGATGCCTGGATTTTTTTTTTTTTTTTTTTTTGGTAGGGTGAGAGAGGTTGGTGGGGGTTCAAGTTCAAGTTCAGTTTCTTTGCCTCATAGGCACTCACATGTGGTGCTCATGGTCTAGTCACCTCTGCTTCCCTTCTTCCTTGGGGATGAAGGCTTAGAGGGGTGAATGACCCAGGATAGGTTATGGATGTCCCAAACACAGAACCTTTTCCTAAGTTCAGGAATGTGTATTGTGCATTTCCTGACCAATAGACCATGAGCGCAGGGTGCAGATATGGCTATTATACTGACTAGCAGGGATGATGCTATGTGGACACTATGTTGGTTTAACAGGAGCCATGATTAGGACATGTCTGGTGTACTGTGGGTAATGAATTCTGACTGTGCATATCTGGAAAGGCTTCAGAGAGGAGGTGATAATTGACTTTGACCTTGAAGGAGGAGGAGGAATCCACCAGACTGCTTTTTCCTAAGTAGCTTGCTAAATGTGTAGTTGCTCCTTGTTGGGGACAATGGGAAAAAAATAAAAGAGGAGGGATAGTGGTTCCTGCCCTCCAGAGAATGCACAGCTTGTTGGGGGGAGCGAGCCTGGCACTTATGAACCAATTAGAGCTCTGTGTAGACAGATGGGATTGTGGGGGAGTGTGCAGCTAGCCAGGGGACTTGGTGATCCAAGCTTTCCAGAGTACTACTCTCTCATAGAGGGCCCAGTTCTGTAAGGAGAGTGCGGACCTTGCACAGATGTCTTAACTTCAAGAGACCCAGCCCTCTGATTTTTCTCTCACCGTGTGATTTTATCTAGTTAGCTGGATTTGAGGCAGGGAGGGAATAAGGTGGGGTAGGGAGAGAAGGTCAATGGTAAGAGGTTAGTGGTATTGACTTTCTCTTTACAACCTTAGTAGAAGTCTGGGCTTGCAAAGCATATTGTCTAGCCAGCACTGAGCCTGAGCGTGCAGTCCCCTGCATCTCGCATAAGCCTCACACACCTTCCCGAGCCTTTGTTTATGTTGTTTCTTCACCTGGAACTTCCTGGCTTTCTTGCTCATCAAGACTTCATAGGCTGCTTTTCTGTACCAGTTTTAGGCTCCTTGGGCCTGTCACCAGTTCTCCGTGCCTCATCACTGAGCTGGTACAGCACTGTTCTCTGCTTCTTAACTCCTTGATGAGGATATAAATCCTCTGAGTACAGGACTGGTGCCTTTTGCTTCTCTTACTTCCCCTGGAAGCAGTTGGTATAGAATGAAGAACACAAGTTTCTTTGGCTGGTCTTGGCATTGAATCTCAGCACTGCCACTCCTCTTGGGACCTAGAACCTGGACCACGGTTTCCTTATCTCAGATGAGATATAACAGGGTTTTTCAACCTTTGCACTGGTGCAGCGTTGGACTGGATGATTCTTTGTGGGGACTGTCCTATGCACTGTTAGGTGTTGAGCAGCCTCCCTAGCCTCTACCTTTAGATACCAGTTGTAGCATTCTCTTGCCAGTCATGACAATCAAAAACATCTCCAGATGTTTGCTAAGTGTTCCTTGTAGAGCAGAATCCATCCCAGTTGAGAACCACTCGGAAGATGCTACCTTTGGAGTATGCAGCAGACTTCTTAGTACTGCATCTGGGACACCATAGAGGTTCAGTCAATGTTGATTCTCTTTCATTCCTAATTCACTGGACACATTGTGGACCGAGGAATTGCCTGGCTCTGTGACTGTAGGATTCAGCAGTTTGGGATGGAAATGTCGTGGAACCCTTGAGTTGCCCACACAAAATGCACTAACCTGCACTGTGATCTTCTTAATTGCAGATTGATCTGGAGCCAGAAGGAAGAGTATATGTGATCATCGATCTCTCAGGGTCGTCAGGCGAAGGTAGGAGAGTGTGACTTCTCATCTGTGTCCTCTTCCATTGACCCTTGTCTTCCAGGTCTCTCCCTTCCCTTTTTTGGCTGAGACATACCACAGTGATATTTAACTAATTGGCATACTTTAAAGGAAATGGGTATTTTGAAGATGCTACGACTGTGTACCAAAAGGGACCAGCCATCTGTTAACTGGTGGAGCAGAGGGAAGATTTCTGACTTACCAAATGAGGCCAATAAAAGGCATTTCCGCAAGCAGTGTGCAAGGCAGGCTTTGGCGGAGTGGCAGCCTCTCCCAGGAGGCTTCTGTGGGGTTTGTGTGTGTGCCATAGAAGGAAGTAAAACCAGTTGGTCTAACGGTATTCAGAAATGAAACAAATAAGGTGTTAAACGTCAGGATCTTACTTCTTTAGAGCACTTATAGATTGTTTTGTCTGTTTTTTTTACCTAGCAAAAGCCCTGCTCTTAGAGAGGAATAAGGGGTGAGGGAACAGCTGCTCCTTCTGGCTGATTAGACAGCTTATGGATTTTTTCGGATAGCTGGACTTTCAGTCTCTCTTCTTTTTACTCCCTCTTCTTTCTCAATTTTTTTTTTCTTTGCTCACTAAATACCTTTTAAGGGTTTGTGCGGGATGGTGAAGACTGAGCAAACAGGGCAGAAGGAAAGGCTAGAAAATTAAACCTTATTCAGACAGGAGCAAAGGGATCCTGACCAACTTCAGCTTAGACAAGGATGGGAGTTAGGACTGAAACTCAGTTTGGGGAGCATCTTTCCTGTCGTGCTTTCTCTGGGCAGGGTATAGAACAATTAGTATTAATAACACGGCAGAGAGATTGGGAGACAGTAACCGTTTCCTCTTTGCAATGTGGAAAAAAAACCTAGGGGCTGTCTTCCAATTGGAAGGATGGCTTATCAGCTCTCCTAGATGGAAAGCTCCGGCCTTTCACAATAGCTCCCCCAGAATCCTGGGGCATCACAACCTCGTACACAGTCTCTAGGTGAGGGATTGGTGCTGAGGGAAGAGTATGTAAGCAAATTCAAAGTAGCTGGTGAAATGATCACACTTGAGCGTGGCGACCCATGGGTTTCATTTGGCTAATTAGTTGCCCAGTCTTCAACAGGTGTTCAGAATAATTTGATAATTGTGTATATCTAAGGATGACACCTAGAATCTAGTCCTCTTAATAAATCTCAATGATGTGGCACAGGTTTGAAGCTTTCAACATCCTTTGGGTATTGGGCACATACACTTTCTGCTTTTTATTGCAATTACATTTTGGCATTTCCAACTTCCCTTCTTTGCTTTTAGCACTGAACAGCCCAGAATAGAATCTGTTGTAGAAGATTTGAGGATGTAACAATATTTCGTATGAAATTCTAAGACCTCCAAGAGGGCCTGAAGGGAAGTAGAAGGACTACCAGTGTGCCTACCACCCAGGTTAAGAAATAAAGCAATCTAGCCCAGCAAGGTGCTTCATACCTTTAGTCCCAGTTATTTGGGAGGCTGAGGCAGAAGGATTGCTTGAGCTCAGGATCTCAATGCTAGCCTGGGAAATGCAGCAAGACCCTGTCTCAAAAAAACAAACAAACAAACAAAAAACCCAAGCAAACCACCAACAACAATAAATTAAAAAATAAATATGCCAGGCATGGTGGCACATGCCTATAATTCCAATAGCTCGAGAGGCTGAGGCAGGAGGATCATGAGTTCAAAGCCAGCCTCATCAAAAGTGAGGCACTAAGCAACTCAGTGACACCTTGCCTCTAAATAAAATACAAAACAGGTCTGGGAATGTGGTTCAGTGGTCAAGTGCTCCTGAGTTCAATCCCTGGTACCAAATAAATAAATAAATAAATAATAAAATAAAACAAAGCAGCTAGTAGGGTGAAGGCTTGTAGCTGCTTTTAACATCTGTGTAACATAATGTGTGATAAAGTTCACCAGACTTAAGGTTTTATAGTGACCTCCTAATTGTAGAAACCAGTGAGACATTTGATAGGCAAAAATCAATTCTCTTTTTTCCTTTTATATTCTTAATTAAACGTGTATTTCCTGTTCCAAGATGCTGGACAACCCATGGCAGGCTTAGATGATTTTCTTTTTCTTTGAAAAGATTAATGACTTGCAGAATTGTAGAAGGCATTCTTTTTTTTCTACATTAGAGGGAAAGGAGGTGGACGATGAATGAATAAATAAATCAAAAGCAATGGATTTTTTTACTTCTTGCTTCTATGGCTTATTGCTTGTGAATAGCCAAAACAATTTTCACTGGGTTAAATTCCGAGTCTATTTTTTTTTTTTATCTCTTTCATCTAAAGAAAATAGAGTTTACTTTAGAAATGCTGACACATGCCAGAATCTGTAAAGTGCTCTGAAGAAAAGAAGATGTGTTTTCACTCTTTTTTTTTTCCTGCTGTTCCCAGGACTCAGGGTCTCTCCTGTGGGTAGTAGATGGACTTGCAGTAATCCTTTTTTTGAAAATGATGTTGGGCTTTGTATTTATGGTGCCTACCTGTTTTCCCAGCCCTGTGGCTGGGATTGTGAGGGCTTTTGGTCCAGAGGTGGTTTGGGTTCTGGAAGGGTTGGGAGGGTGAGACAAGGACCTAGAGAATGAGAAACCATGACATTCCCTACCTGGATCACAGGCGAAGGGCCCAGGGGAAACACAGTCATCACAGAGGTCCTGTTGGAATTATAGACTGTAGACACAGGTTCTTGTCAAAGTCCCTTTCTTGAGTGAAAATACTAATTTTGCTCTGTGGTCAGGGTGAAAAGAGAGTTGAAATGAGACACAGCTGAAGTCTTGTCTCTCTCTTATTC
The DNA here is from genome assembly GCF_045843805.1 of Urocitellus parryii. Taxonomy (NCBI): domain Eukaryota; kingdom Metazoa; phylum Chordata; class Mammalia; order Rodentia; family Sciuridae; genus Urocitellus; species Urocitellus parryii. Next base: position 67,736,476 of record NC_135542.1, read on the forward strand.
TGTCTCAAGCCATCCTTTGGTTCCCCTGTGGCCAATGGTCCAGCTCCATCAATGGAAAAAAATGTACTCATAGAAATTGCACAAACTGCACAACACACCCACATTCCAAAGAGCTCAGAGAAATGTGTATGGGTGAGACAGTGCAAATATACCCCCTTCTTCTAGGATATGCTAAAAGATTCTTTCTCTTGCTAACATGCTGTTAGAAAGCCTTGGGTGTCTCCATCCGCTGTAGCTGAATATAATGTGATTTCTAACTGTCTAATAAAATTCCACTGCAGGCATGTCCTGTGCAGTTCACCATAATGGGATGTGACCAGTGTGTGCTTTCGCTAAACCAGGCAACCTAACCCCAGATGTAAAAGTTCAGGGCAGATGACAGTTAAGGTCATTTCTGGTCATATGATTTTGTCCTTTGGTATAATTTGAATAGACACTTGTCAAGAGCTCATGGCTGAGGGCTGGCTAATTTCTACAGGTATAGGGGTAAAGAGAAGTGGACTTTTTCAATCAGGTACAGGCCTAGAAACTTTACCTATATTATCCCAAGTGGCAAAACTACTCCCAGAATGCCCTTGTGTGAACCCCTATCTCAGGTGCTTCTTAGTGTTTTGCTTTCATCATAGATAAAATCCCATAAGCATGGTGCTCTGGGGTCACCAGATATTTAAATTAAAGTGTAATTAGCACAGGTAATAGAAACATAAATAGCAATTCTTAAATATGCAAATGATTGTTTCTTGCTGTGTATTCATGTTTTGTCCTTTTTTATAGCACGACTTGTGTATGATTTTTTATTCTTTATAATAATATGGCAATTTTTATTGATCATAGGCCTCCAGGTGAAAGATGGTCAGGGCCTGACTCAGGACTTATAGGCTCTCCTTCATGGTGCAGGGTTCATCCGGTGCAGGGTTCCATCCTGGTGCATGGTTCATCCGGGAGAGTTCTTCAGAGTCTAAACTGACAATAGATGTAACAGTAGGTCTCACTGGCATGTTTGGTTCGCCAAATTGTTTCTCCAATAACATGCAGAGGATGCAACTAATTTGAAGAATTTTGAAACATAAGCACCACAAATCATATGGTTAAATCAAGTTCTGGAGGGACTGTGTGTTGTGGAAGTAGATGATGAGAAGCAGGGACCTGGACTCATCCGCTTCCTATTTTATCTGTAGCCGCACAGGGCAGACAGCATTCAGTCTACCCTCTGGGAAGGAGCATAGCCTTAGGAGTCCATCAAACCTGGATGTAAATCCTGACTGTTGTGCTTATTAGCTTAGAGCTTCAGATTTCTCACCCATAATATGGGGATAATAGCACTGTGACGGGTACTGTGGCAGGGTTACTATAAGAACAGTGTCTTAGCCAGGCTGGCACACATCTGTAATCCCAGCTATTTGGGAGTCTGAGGCAGGAGGATCGCAAGTTTAAGGTGAGTCCAAGTAACTTGGTGAGACCGTGAATCAAAATTTTTTTAAAAAAATTAATAACTAAAAAGGGCTTGGGATGTAGCCCAGTGTTAGAGCACCCCTGATTCAATCTCCAGTAGCACAATCAAAAGGAAGCAGAGGAGAACTGTTCCTGGGCACAGTGCCCTTCAATACAGGAGATGCTCAAGAATGCCTGAAAGCCCGGGAGAAGGGAGGGCAGGGGGTGGGCACAGTTCTAGGCAGTCACCTTGGGAGCAGCAGGTGAGGTGTTCAAGGAAACAGTTCAAGGGTAGGTTTCTGGCTGTGGGCATGTTCATCAGACCCAGGAACAGGGCAGAGTCAAAAAGAGGCAAGCTATGGGACAATAGATCTGTCAGGGAGTAAGGGACTGCTTTTTTTTGCTGAGTTCAGGCCTTGCTGTGTTTTGACTCCATCCTCTCTTTCTTCACCCTTCCCCAAATGAAGGAATTCCCAGAAGGACCCTCTCCAGCATTCCTGAGCTACTCACTTAGGTCCTTAGGTCTTTAATGTCAGGAACTTCTCCTTGTTGGAGCCTGACTTATATCCCGGCCTGCTGCGTGCAGACTGAGAGCATGTGGTACCCTTGCTCTCCCAGACCCCGGGGGGAAAGCCCTTCATCTCTTTGGAGGCAGTTATTAAACCTGTCTTCTTGAGACTGAATCCATCTAATTCCTTGACTTTTCTGAAGGGATATTTCAGAAATCTTAACACATCTTTTTTAGTTCTCTTCTAGACTTTTCTAAGGTTGCACTGAGACAGATGTGATCAAACCAGCTATGGTTCCAGAAAGAGAACAAGCGTGTCAAGATTATAGCTTTACCAAATGCCTGACAGTGTTAGCTCCAGGTGGAGATGGGAAGTTAACCGGGCCAGTGATGTGCCTGAGGCCACAGGGTTGGTTATGAGGAACTGCCGGGTCCAGACTCCAGGCTTCGTTTGGTCCAGGCTCCTGCTCTAGGTTGGGACCCTCATAATGGGTCTGCCAGCACAGTAAGGACTGTACCTGTCTGAAAAAGTCCACTTCTCTTAACCCCTGAACCCTGATGCTTTTTTTTAAGTTTATTTTCTTCAGAAAGCTTTTAACAGAAATATAAAGCTACAGTTCTTAGCTTTTAATCCTCAGGTGACCCCAGGAGTCCCTTTCATGAATAAGCAGGTCTGTTCCCTTAGCATTGAAGGCTGCCTGGTACAGGAAAGGTTGGGAGCTTCTGGGTCTCTCTGTAATGTGGGTCCATAACTAAATAGTGATCTGAAACTAGACCTGACTTGATTTCAAGCAGGACAGTGATCTTTCCTACTGACTTGCCCTTCTCATTAAAGCCTCTGGAGTCTGTGTTGACAGAGGGATCAGAGCCCTGCCCTCCAGCTACAAGTCTGCCTCTGCCAATGGGCAGGATGTATGTAGATAGCATCTCTCAGATTCCTACTTAAACTTCAGTTTATAACAATTCTCTTTTCTCCTAATTTCTATATTATTGAACCCAGTGCCGTCTGGTTACCAGGCAGTTAAAAGGAACCATTTGTTTAAGTGAACAATAGTCACCAATGTCCTTGAACCAATGTGCCCAGTTTGTTGTCTTGCTGGGTTTGGGGGGATGGGAAGCAGGAAGATAAGTGGAAAATGAGAGCTGGCACTCACCAGAATCAGAAAACATGGCGCTTGCCTTCAAGGAACTTGCAATTCCATGAGGAATCCAGGACTCACAGGAACAAAGTATCAGAGAGCAATGCAAGACGATGTCAGTAAGTTGGAACTGGAATCCAGGAAGACTTCCAGGAAGAGGCAGGGCTTGGGTTGGAAAGGCAAAGAGAGGCTGGGTAATCATGGAAGAAATGGAGAGGCCATTCTGAGTGAAGAGACTCATGTCTCATCATCCGAGACAACTTGAAGGCTCTTGTTTTTAGGAATGGCTGGTAGACCTGATAAATTAAATAGATGGAATGGGTGCAAACAAAGACAGCCATCCGTGTTGCAGGCAGGAAATTTCATGCTGGGCAAGCAAGCGAATGAAATGCCATAAATGATTAATCTGTGTTTGAAGGCAGTTGTTCTGGGTGTAACTTCTTGGTCAAAGCCTCTCTCCCATCCAGTTTCCAAAGGAGGAGGAGTGTTCCAGGTCGAAGTCGATCAAGCCTAGGACGTTGGGTGGAGCACCTGTTACAGGAATGGTACTGAGGTGTTTATCCCTTCTGACCTTTTTTGGGGTGATCTTTCTCTGCCCCCTTAGCAACTCCATAGAGTCCCTATCCCAGCATTCTCTTCTTCTGCCGTCTTTCTAAGGAGTCCCTAAATCAAGCCTGGATACTCCTGTGCTTTCTCCTTTCAAGTTCTGTCCAGTCTCTGATAGGTGAAGGAGAATTTCCAGATCCCTAAGCAGGGAACTTCAGTACCAGGCACCAGCTCCAAGGTGCTGATCCATCTCTCCGGGATGTGCTTTAGGAAATGGATTCTGATCCTGTTCACCCCACAGGCCTGCCAGACATCCATGGATACGTCAGCTTCTCTAGTAGTACATGGAAACAGAAAACAAGAAAATAAAAATGCAGATGTTCAATAATATGGATCTTACAGTATGTACAATCTTACAATAGGTACCCCACATTCCCTTACCCACCTCCAGCCCAGTATAACTGCTTGTTGCCACTGGTACTCAAACACTGCGAGCAGATCCTCCAGTCTCCAGATTTGGGGCTCCCTCCTTGTCTTGATGGAATAAATGTTTATTCCTAGAAGTGACCCATAGGCACCAGATGAGATACGGGGAGCCAGCTTGGAAACAGTGAGCACCAAGCCCCTGTCAAGGAGTTTATAATGTTACAAAGAGACATTGCTAAAATGCTTGATGAGCAATAAGCCAAGAAACCCTCATTTCCTTCCAAATAGCCTCTAGATGCACAGCAGTTCCTCTGAAATGAATCATCCATGGTTAACAACACCAAATGCCAACCATTAGCAGATGAAAAACAGAATTGAATCAGGAGTGTTTGGAGAGCAGAGCTCTTTATGATCACTGCTAGGGCCTCCTTCCCGCCTGCCATTATGGGAGCATGAATATATATTTTCTGTTGACTGCATGCCTGTTTTACTAATGAAGTAATTGAAGAACAAATAGTCATGTGGAAGAAATAAGCTTGTAGAAAGGGTGGGTTTATAACAGACCTGTTGTCAGGACGTGGGCCCTGGGCTTCCCTCATACTGTTCCACTCTGTCTCTGTTGTCTTATTATATATCATTTCTGCATCTTTGACAGAATATTGTTTTGGGAAATTCATGTTTGCAGGTCAGATCATATTTGGCCAAAGTGGCCTATAATTTAATCTTTTACCATTGTTAATGTCCTCATGATTTGGCTTAAAAGAAAGGGGTATTTCCATTCATCTAACCTAATTTAGAGAGTTGTCTTTCAGTACCAATTATTCTATTCTTTTATCTACTGAAAATTGGACAGTGCTGACAGCTGTATTGATGTTCCTTATTACCTAGCTTTGTTGAAACATTCACATTTTCACAATCAAGTGCATTCACCATCATCAATCAAGGGGCTAACATTGGTCCTTCATTGCAAACCTTTGGTGGGAGCTTATGTAAACCATGGAAGGGGTGTATACATGCCCAGGTGCACACAGTGAGAACAAATGTCTCTGAATGGCTTATTCTGCCTCCCCTCTATCCTCAATTCCTTCATGGAAGAACGGCTTGTTTTCTTATCTGATTTATGCAAGATCCTAGAGGCACAGAGGTAATAATGAACATGGCCCCTGCTCTCAAGATGCTGGTAGAAGGAGGCAAACAGTAGGCCACTAAACACAGTCGTGTGTTTAAGCTGTTTGGTGTTACATGGTGCATGCAGTGGGGCCACCAAGAAGACTCCTTTCCACTTGAGGGTTCTCCCTGGGGTGGGCCGTCAGTAAATAGCACTAACACTCATCCCACAGGGTCCCATTGGAGCCACACAACAATCCTGAAATACAAGTAGTGACAGCTATCCTCTTTTCCACTGAAACAGAGCTACTGCCCACCAGTGATCCATCCAATGAGAAGAACAAATAAAGGAGGGTTAGGACTTGGTTTATCAAAATGAACTTTTCAGAAATACATTTGATTTATATTTTCACTCATTCATTCATTCATTTATCAGGCACCTATTTATGTAAGTTACTCTACTCAATATGAGGGCACAGAGGTGAAAAATATAAATAGGAATCCCTTGGGGATTATATTCAAGTGGATATGCTTTCATACGTGTGTGTGTGCATGTGTATCTCTGTGTGTATGTATGTATGTTTGTGTGTGTGTGTGTGTGTGTGTGTGTGTGATCTCTTTGTAATGATACATACCAAACTGGCAACAGTTATTGTCTTGGGGCCACAGGGAAGGAAAAAGGAGATTTTGGAAAGGAAGGAACATTTCTTGTCTAGCCTATAATTTTTTTTTTTTACCTTTCCATGTATGTGTATGAACCACTTAAAAATTATTTAGAATTTTTTTTAAAAGGGTAGGTAGAATGTGACCATTCTTTTACACACAGGTACAGTGACTTGCCACTCGCCAGAAGCTACAGAGGTTTCTAGAAAACTCTATCAGAGAGCAGTGGCCCACTGAGTCCACAGAGCAACACATCTAGGGGCAGGGAGCTCTGGGAACAATGCTCTTGACATACTTACTGCTCAGAAGACCCCTTTGATACATAATAAAACACTGGAATTAGGAAGTCCCTCAGACAGAGCCTGTCACTGAGGACTACTGATGTGGACAGGCAGGTGGGAACAGGGATGGAAGCACATTAACTCCAGAAAGCCTCTTGCCCCTGCCTGTGGCCCTGCTTGCACCTAATGGATGGACCATCTGTCTCACTGTGGTGGAGGCTGCACTGTTCAGTGCTTAGCATCTTCTATTTCTTGTTCCAAGCTCGGTCCACAAACTGAGGACTTCACTAGTTTTGGCATCTTCTATCCAGCTTCTATCCAGCAGGGGGCTGCCAGTGGTCCTAACCTCTTTCCCATGCATTCCTGTTTGTCTGTTTTCTGACCTTGACAATAATCGTGAGGTATTGTTCCAAGGAAGAGGTGTTCTCTGTAGCAGGAACCCCTGACTTCTACTAGTGATCTATGTGAATTATTTCTAAATTGTCTGGAAGCATGGATTTGAGGGATGCTGAAGTTCAATTTCAGGTGTGCATATGTGTTACTGGGACCTGCATTTTAGTTCCTGCTCCACAATAAGTTAATTACTTGATTTACTGGCTCATTCAACAAATGTGTACTGAAAGTCTTGCCTGCCAGGTACCATGCTAAGAACTGAGGGTAATAATAATAATAATAATAATAATAATAATAATAACAACAACAACAACAACAACTATAGCCCCTGCCTGCTGGGAGCTCCCAAGCTAAGGGTCTTCCAGCAAAGTCACACACTCTACTGGGGCCCCTATGGTCTGATGTGCACACACAAAAAGCCCCTTCTAGCCCTGTGGTTGTGAGTCAAACCTAAGGGAAATTTGCAAATAGCTGGGCACCTGGAAGGGGGAAGTGAAACAAAATTTTTCAAGCCAAATCTCTGTTTAAGGATTGTTTTATTTAATTTACTCCTAAATGGATCTGGCAGATGGGTTTTATCATCACTATTTTACACATGAGGAAAATGAGGTTTATCGAATGGTTTAAGTTTGTGAATCACTGTGCAAAAGTAGATTTTGACTCAGTGGGCTTGGGATGGGACCAGAGGTCTGGCATGGCTAACCAGCTCTGGGGAGATGCCCATGCTGCTGGTCCCCAGACCACCCTTTTGAGTAGCAAGAGGCTGTAGACCCGAGCTGATCCCTCGGAACCGTGCTTAGTAGGCATCTGTTTCTATCTGATTCACAATTAAGAGGGAGATCTACTGATTCCCCTCATCTCTGGCTCCCAATCATTTAGTCCACTTTACAGTTAGTATCTTTGAATCCTTTTCTGGCTAGAGACTTCTCCTCCCCACTCTCCTTTTCTTCTGGGCAAGGGGACTAAGAAGGCTCTGGGCAGCTTGGGCAATGCCCAGGCCTTGGGTGTTAGTCCTGGCTTTAGTAGTGTGCTGAAGGTCAAATAAAAATGGACAGCATGAGAGATGAGAAAAAGAACCAATTTATACCAAGAAAACAAAGCACCAAGTCACCCTTCTAAAAGCCACCAGTCAGGATATTGGATTTTTGGTTTTTGTGTTTGTTTTTCTATAAATACCCTGAAGTATTGAGTGGTGCTTGAATTTGATCCCACTGTGCTAATTTTCTCCTGGTTCCTGGGGCTTTAATTAAAGTAACTCACCCAGGGACCTTGCTAGAACTTACCTCTACGTGACTGTCCCCTGATAGGCAGCTTGCACCTCCTTTTTATAGAAGGGGAAATGCAGAGAGTGTTCTGGATTAAGGGCTGGGTACACACTAGGGGCCTAATGTTTACTTGTTGGATAAATGAATGCATGACTAAATGAAAATAACAGGAGAAAGTGTCACTTTTGAAGGAAACTATTGTGATAAATAAGGTGTTTGACTGACTTTGCTTTGGATAATCAGTTGTTTCATATTCCAATGTACAATCAGTTTCATGGGGGGAGGTATGGGACTGAATGTTTAAGTTTTTTGTGCCAAGTACTTATTAGGGGCTTTCTGAGGCCACCTCAGTGATTTCTCATACATACAAAGTCCCCAATTATAATACCTAATACCTTGTCCCCTCCCAGTTTATTCAGCTACTTCTCTGTTCTTTCAAAATTAGTTTTCAAGTTTGCCTCCTCCTCAGGGCCCTCCCACACTGGCTTACCCCACCTGCTCCCTCTGGTTCACAAGACGGTATTTGCCCACAGGATTCTCTTTGCTGTTCCTTACAATCATGTACTCATACATTTATTTTGTATCTATGACTAGAGCCCATGTGGGGCCCTATTTGCCCCGTGGACCACAACCATTGGAGGGCAGAGATTTCTGCAAATATGAGCCCAGGAGCTGAGAGGTGCCAACAGACTAGAGCCAGTCCAGTGCAGTGAGGCTCCTGTCCTACCTGGTGACACTGCAGGCTGAGCCTGGAGCTTCATCCTGCCTTTCTGACTACACAGAACCAGTTTGAGAATAAAGACCATCACTGTACTGGAAGTCTCTCTGTCCTGTAGGGAACCAGACATGCCTGCAGACCACCAAAACCCAGCATGAAAGAACTTGGCATAGAGGCACGGAACAAGTCTAGAGGAGCCTTGATTATTGCAGGACCTCTTTGGGCATGAGGCCCCCAAACACACAGAATTCAGCAGTGAACTGCTTTATGGTGAGGTATAATGCCAGTAACCCCTTTATTGAAATTGGAAGCTTGGATTCTGTTCTTGGTCCTGGCACCAACCAGCCCCTTAAAGGTGAACAGATCACTGGGTATTTCTGACCCTTAGCTGGATTGGATTGACACCACTGAGATGCCCTGGTTCAGCAGGTGCTCTGGATTTTGGATTCCCAGGGTTGAAGACTTTCTGTACCTAGGTGTGAGTCAGCAAGCACGTCTCTTCATCTCTGTCAGATCCAATTACCTTTGCCAAAGAGCAGGAGCCTCATTAGCGTGAGAAGTGGTGTATATCTTTAAGAACTTAAAGAGTATCCAAGGGGAAGAGTGGGGAGAGCTTATTCTGTGTCTCCTTAGGCAGCTCTAGGTCTGGAAGAGTTACAGGGAGTTAGAGGGAGGCAGATCTAAGCTGGGTTTAGTATGTTATTCCTCCAATGGGCAGAGCTCGCCAGCTGTTAAATACACTTGAACAGCAAGCAGGGAGCTCTCCATCTCTGGAGTTGTTCAAGTGGGGACCAAAGGATCATTTAAAAATTTTGTAGAAAGGATGTTTGAGCTGGAGGGCTGGATTGGATAATTGCGGTTCTTTTTCTGATATAGTGAACAAAAGTTTCCATTCTACATTTTTTTATAAGATCTGAATATTTGTAACAAGTAACTTCCATAATTATATACAAATGGATGATAATATGGCAATTACTTATTTTATTAAAAAAGGAGAACAAGAGTGGATGAAATAATAGGGAGAGGAAAAAAGCTGGATCTTAACATCTATTTATGGAATAGTTATATTTCTTGAAAATTCAAAAAAAAGAGGAAATGTTAAATACTCAAATCTAGTTATGAAAGAACTAGGAACAGCTCCGTATTTTAATGGGCCTCAAATTGTGGGAACTACTCCTATGATTGCTTTTTTTTTTAAGTGAAGAAAATCTTAATGTCATTAGTCACTTCTTAATTTCTATTCCAAAACTTGGATGTGGGGTTTGCTTAAAAAGTGGCCCCTGGGTGTATGGTTGACGAACAGGCCCATCTGTGAGGAAGAAAAATGGTGACAAAAATCTCTGCCTTTAAGAGAAGCATCCTTCCTGCATGCTTGTTCATGTGAGCTGTGAGGTAAAGATTTCCTCCTCAGACTTAGGATACACCTTGCATGGAAGCCACAGCAGTGAGAAGACACGAGGATTTCCTCATGAAGCGTTTAATTAGCCTTTTGCCCTGAGAAGAGGCTTTCTTTGGGGGTAGAAAGCTCCTCCCTGGGATGGGTGATGTGTTGCCACAGACTAGACAAAGTCTGGCCTGTGCCAGGTGGGGCACGGTCAGGTGGTTGACTCCTCCTCATAATGTTGACCTTCCCTCTAATGCTTGATGTTTTCCCCTTTAGAGCTTTGGAACTGATATCCATTGAAACAACCACCCTCCCTTCCCTCCAAAACAAACAAGGCCAGTCTTTGTGGAAAGATAGCATCCTCAGACTTCCTTGAGGCTCCTTGTGCATGAAGAAGCAACAGCCGGGTTTGTAGGCAGTCCATTCCTTAAGTTTGCACATGATGCTTCTAAAAATACATCTGAAAGCCAAGGGAATGAAAGTTGAACATTTGAGTTAAACGTTATGATGGGGGAATTTCATTACCAGAGAACTAAAATGTATTATAATATCCTCTCATTATGTCTCATTGTTTAGACACAGTCTTTGGTAATATTTCCAATGTTTTGTGCTTTTTTAAAAACGGATTTTTCTTTTTTTTCTTTTCAGTTGGTATCTGGGCAGTGAGTCAACCCCTTTATGAGCCGGGAGGGTCCATCTGAGACTACAACTGTAGGATTGGCTCCACCAGCCTCTGTTCTCTAAAAGAGAAGCGATCCATCTTTTTCAGACTAGGGCTAACATTCACTTTTTTAATTTAAAAATGTTTCGTTGTTGTTGTAGATGGACAGGATACTTTTATTTTGCTGATTTATTTTTATGTGGTGCTGCTGAGATTCGAAAACAGAGCCTCATATGTACTAGGTGGGCGCTCAATCACTGGGCTATGGCCCTAGCCCCAATATTCACATTTAAAAAAAAAAATTCTTTTTTTTTTTTTTTTTTTTGCTGTAGTTGGACAAACATCTCTATTTTATTTATTTATTTTTATGTGGTGCTGAGGATCGAACCCAGGGCCTCACACATGCTAGGCGAGTGCTCCACCGCTGAGCCACAATCCCAGCCCTCACATTTTTTTTAATCATTATTTTGATTTCTTTCTTTCTTTTTTTTTTTTTTTTTAAAAAAAAGGATAGGAGGCCATGAAATCTTCAAATAATTGCATAAACACTCTTGTCAGTCTAAGCTCTGTCGAGGAGAGGACTGCGTCTTTTGATCTCGGCAGGTCCACCATGGGGAAGGCAGTGTCAGAGACAGTGGTGCTTAGGAAATACGTGGTAAGTGAACTAAGGGATGATTGTGGTCCCAATAAAATGGCGAAGCTGTGGAGATGGCAAGATGCTTGGCACGCAGGAAGTGCCCTGTGTCATGTTCCTGCCCGCTGATGGCAGAGCCGCTATGTTTGGCCTGTGTGTTGTTTGAAGGTTAACTGCACTGAAAGTCAAGAATTGCCCGTAACCGGTGGGTTCGGGGTCACCAGGACTGTTGGCAGAGCGGCTGCTGCTTGGAAGACAGACCTCACCTGCTTAATTACAGATGTCCCTCCAGCTGCTTGACCTCACCCTGCCTGTAATTATGGCTCTTGCAGCCACTCTGCTGCCAGGCCAACCAAAAACACCTAGCTCTGTCTGGAGAGGAACCTATTTTGTTTTTATTTTTAATCTTTTAAAATGTAAACCAAGCTAGGGTCCTTCCTTTCCTATACTGCACGAGGCCTTTGGGAATCTTCTTTGCCTTAGAAATCCAAGGATGATTTCTTTGTTTGACTTAAGGATAAATTCCCTCTGTTGATTTGTTTATTTTGAATCAATCTGTCCTTAATTTAAATCAGCTTTGTCCTCCCTCCCTTCCACTATTTTTATTTTGTAATTATATATCCCAGATCACATGTATCTAGGAGCCAGTGTAAGAAAAGTTCATTGCCTGTGCCTTTGCAGCCTCCTGGGGACCAGTCACTAATCTTGTCTTCATCCTTGATTCCCCTAAGGTTATTTCTATCCTGAATTTTGGTTTTACTATCTATAGTGTATGAAGTTTTCCTAAATAGCATGAAGTTTTACCTGCTTTTGACCCTTATTTAAATAGTACATATGAATTCTTTGTGGTCCATCCAGCACTGTACCTTTGAGGTTCGTCCATGTTGGAGTGTATGTGGGCTACTGTTCCTTCATTATTATTTCTGTATATTATTCCATCATGTTAGTATGTCAGAATTCATTTATCCATTTTTCCTATTCGTGAATACGTGGATTATTTTCAAGTTTTTGTTGTTAGGGACAATGCTATGTTTGGGGCACATGTGCATCCAACTCTAGTTTCTTGGTTATTTCCCTAGGAGCTAAATTGATGGTTCAATATATACACGTGTACATTCAGTCTTACTAGGTGATGATAAATTGTTTTCTGAAGTGACAGTGCCGGTCAATGCTACTGCAAGACACGTTTGCCATATCCGCTTGCTTTGTATCTTCATAACATAACCATTATGGTTTTAATTTGTATTTTGAATTACTTTTTTATATCTCTGATTATTGATGATACTGAGAATACTTTCAGCAAGTTCTTGACCTTCCTTCAGAAATGTGTGCTCACTCCTTTCCTGCATTTTTCTGTCATGCATTTATCTATTCCTTATTGCTTCAGAGGCAGTTTTATGAGATGCAAATATCTTCCCCTAGTTTGTGGCTGATCCTTTCATTCTCTCTATGGTCACCTGATACACAGACATCCAAAGAATGAAACTTAGTGAATCTTGAATAAATCATTTCACATGTTTGGGCTTCCAAACATGTTTCTGCTTGGGTAAATGAGCATGCGGATGTATTCCGACTCCAGTCCCTCAGTAAGTAGTTCACCATGGCAAAATGAGTGGACATGTCTGAAAGCACATTTTCAAAGTGCAGAACCACATACACATGTAATACAGGAAGTCTAGGTTCTTCTCTACCTTGTCATAGTGCCTCCATTTTTTATACTTAGCATACTCCCCTGGGAACATTTTGTTACTGAAGTTACTTTTTAAAAAAAAAAATCACTTAGTGTCTTATGAAATTATTGTTGGCTTACTATTTTCTCTTTGCCTCCCTCAAATATATGCACTCCAGGGCAAGAGTTTTTATTAAACTGTTTTTGATTGTTTGGCTAGCAACTTGGAATAACGCCTGGCACCTTGTAGATGCTCAATAAATATTTGCTCAGTGAGTGACAGAATCAGTCCTTACTGGTGGTCATGGTGTTGTTGCTCTGGAGTCATCCAAATGCTGTCTTTAGGAGTTGCTCCTTATTCGGCAAAACTGTAAACTTTAAGCAGTGGATTGATTGGTCAGTGTCATCTGTGGCCTTTTCCTTTCCGGAGAGGGTGGGTGGAGCAAGAGGAAGGGCTTCACACCCTTGGGAGCAGAGAGCTCAGTTTTTAAACTTGTAGCTGGGCTGGCACTCTTCTGCGATTTCTTAGGGTGAGACCAGAATTTCCCAGGCTATTTTCTTTGCCCTTCTGTGTGGTTGCTCTCAAGTTTGCTGCTTTTCCCAACCCTGTTGGCTTTTGCTTTGTTGCTATAGAAATGAGAGCTGGGGGTGGGGGGCGGTGTGTGCATGTGAGGGCTGGGAGAGGGGCTGTAGCAGAGGCACTGGCCATGGATGCTAAGGGAGTGGGACCAGTGGAAGATGGTCCCCATGGAAGTGTCTCTGAAGGGCCTGCCCACTTTTGAGGGCACTGTCTCCAGAGAGCCTTTAACTTCACATGGTAAACACTTGGGGAACAGGCTCCCTTTGTGGATCTGCAGTGCTCCCTTGGCACTTATCCAGCCCTTCAGTGGAACATCTGGAAAGCCTTGGCCCCCTCCCCGTGCCAGAGCCGCTGAGCTCTAGAGACAGAGGTCGATGACCTCTCCTTGGCTGCTTCTTAACCCTCGTCCCAGACAAGTGTGTCCCTGGGAACCAGCGAGAAGCACAGATCTCTGATGCCAAGGCTTGTGCACTATCGCTGTCCTACTTTCACTTCTGATAAAACAGAGGAGGCAGAGAAAGGGCCTGGGTAGGGAGAGGGATGAGAATTTGGCTTTTCAGGAAATCAGAACTCAAGTGGGGAGCCCTGCTTCCTTCTTACTGGTTTTCTGGCTGGGAAAACAGCAGGCTGAGCTATTGCCTGATGTTAATGCTCCTTCATGCTGGGGCTGACATTAGGGGTGGGCTTGGGGCTAAAGACTAATTTGGTTCCAACCGCCACAGGTACCCCTAGCAATCCCTGGGAGATAATTCTGAAAAAGTGCCTGGTGATTTTTTATGCACATAATTTATAACACACTGGGTGTGCTGAAGTTAGTGAAAGGGACTTTTGATGCATAATAGATTGGGGGTAAATATGCCATGTAATTACCTGTTCTGTAGTAATGTTTTATAACCCATGTATTCGGTTGCACACTTAATACTCATTATACATATAAAACACATACAAGAAAAAAAATAGAGTAGAAATGTCCATAACCCTTTCTCAATAACAAATGTGCTCCTTGCATGTGGGGTCAGATACCCAAGACCAGCTTATTTTCAATTTCACTTATAAATAAAAGCTTTTACTCTTACCTCTTCCTTGCACATTGTAGGTATTCAACAAATATCGTTTGAACCACTGATTTCCCTTTACCCAGATATCTGCTGCAGGTTTATCCTACTGGCAAACCTGCTCAGGTAGCACAAAGATGAAGTGCCAGGTTTGAAACATTATAATGTCAGAAGCCAACTAAATGTCTATAACTAAGGGACATTTTGTGCCATTCTATAATGGAATATTTTAAGCAACCATTTTACATTTTTATGTATTAATGGGGACATATATTCAAAATAAACCATTAAGAAAGTATGTTAGAATACTTTCTTAATGGTTTATTTTAGTATTTTAGTATGTTAGGTATACTATGACCTCATTCGTGTAAAAAGAAACATGTGTGTGTGTGTGTGTGTGTGTGTGTATTGAATATATATGTATATATGTACACTAGACTTGCATAAACATAAAAAATTGCCTCTGAAAAGTGGGAAGGGGGTCCTAGGAGCTTTTTCTTACCCTCTGTCCCTTCAGTTTATGGACATTTCTGCCTTGGGTTTACATAGGTATAAATTCTGTTACTCTAGATGCCTCATCGTGTGGCCTCTTGGTGTACCATGACCACTTCCTCTTCTCACAACGGTCTGCCTCCTCCTCCTCCTTGCAGATCTCACAGCCTCTGTGTAACCTCCTGACCCTCTCCCCAGTGCAGCCTGGCCTCCTCTGAAGAGCCACATAGCTTCTGGTCATTCCACTTAGTGGTGCATGAGGACTGTCTGACTTAGTTCTGTTTTGCTTTTCTGCCTTAACTCCTCCCATAGGCTGTCAGGAGCGAGCGTGGCACTGTGCACTGGAAGGCATCAGGCACTCCCTGACTATGCAGTCCGAGGGTTGGGGGGTCTTCTCTACTGGCTCTTCTGGTATCCTGTGTTTCTGGTGCTGGATCTGAGCCATTGACTTCTGGGACCCATATCCAAGGGCTGCATTACTAGGAAACCTAGTGCCAGGTCATCCTACAAATGATGCCCAGGGCTTTGGGGATTGCTAGGACTCAGTGCAGACATCTGATTACCAAAAGTCAGCTCTGCCCCCGAGGTTGTATGTATACAATTCATGTAAATATATGCACACTTACATTCATAATCACCTGTGCAGTGTACTGCTGGGCCCAGAGTTTGGCAAGGGCTACATTCTCACCGAAAACTGATGTATCCTCCTGCCCCAAATCAGAGCATTGCATTTTGACTAAAAACTTTTTTTTTGAGGGGGGGGGGTTATACCAGGGATTGAATTCAGGAGCACTAGACCACTGAGCCACATCCCCTGCCCTGTTTTGTATTTTATTTAGATTCAGGGCCTCTCTGAGTTGCTTAGTGCCTTGCTTTTGCTGAGGTTGGCTTTGAACTCGCAATCCTCCTGCCTCAGCCTCCTGAGCTCCTGGAATTATGGGTGTGCGCCACTGCACCCAGCTGGAAACTGTTTTGAGTAACAATTTTAGTGGTTCTCTGTTCTTCAGGCGCCACCTTCTTTGCTTGTTTGAGCCCTGCTGCTAGAGATGAGAGCAAATGGGGACAATATATGTGGTTTGAGGGTTTGGAATGGGGTTGTGGGACAGGACAGCTGGTCCCAACAGTATGTCCTATTGTTGTGTGTTTGAGGCTTCTGCAAGTTGGGTATGTAGAATGAAAGTCTCTAACATCTAATTCGCATTCAGCCTCAACTGTCTGTCTAGGGTACCTACCTTTCGAGTAAGAATATGGCTCTTCTGGAAAATATATAGGGTCTCAGGGCTATTTACTGTATTGCCTGGATAATGTAGTCCTTGATGCTTCCTCCATGAAGATGGGAAAACTTGTTCACACACTCAAAAGGCAGAAAGTTTAGTCCCAGACACAAGCTTACCTGCGAACACAATATGAGGGTAATGTAGCACTCTCAAAGGACCAATGGCTATGAATCAGGACACCTAGTGGGAGTCTCTTGAAGGGCCAGAGAAGTGCCTGCCTTCTCTCCCTACCACCTCCCTCCTTCCTGCCTTTTCTTTCTCATTGGTTAGTTGCTCACAAGCTGGGCTAACTCTGGGGATGCAGACGAGTCAGACAGTCCTTATTCTCAGGGAGTTCACACTTCAGGAGTAGAAATGAGTATTTAAACAGAGTAAGTGCAGCACAGAGCCATGGATTTAGGAGATCGTTCTGTTCAGGATTCCTGGAGCCTCAAAGGATGGACTGGCCAAGTCTTCCTGGCTCATTAGAAGTCTTGGAAGAAGCTCTTTCCTGATGGGGGAGGATAAGCAGGTGTGGCCGCAGGCTGCAACTGGACGTGTAGGAGATGGGCTTTGGGGGCCAGGCTGGGCTCAGAAGGAGGGATGTAAACAGTGTGCCTGGTTGGACTGGAGACATATGGAAGGCAGCCATCAGATGGGTCCTGCTACCAACAGATGGGCCAATAGAAAGGCCATCGAGCTTCAAGTGTGACCTTGACTGTGGCTTACCTGAACTGACCCCTCACTTTTCCAAATTTCGATTTCCTCGTTTGTAGATTAGTTTAGTGGAGGGGAACTTCCCCTCTGTCCTGTGAGGGTTTGGCAATTGGGTCTATGAAATACGCAGACGTAGATCAGCAGGAGCAACAATTTCGTGCATAGCAGCATCACATGAATTTAGGGGAGGGCAAAGGATTTGTGGAAAAGCTGAATGGCCCCTGTTCCAGGTGAAGCCTGGAACAGTCTTTCTGGGTCTGGTGGCAGCCTCTAGCCTCCTCTTCTGTTATTTGAGTTTAATCCTTGCTAATGAGGAGGTTCCTGGGGAGGGGGTAGTACTATTGTGTTCCTTTAGCAGATAAGGGGAGCTCCAAGAAAGCTCTTCCCTACATCTGCTGTTTCCCAGGTGCCTGAGTTTGAAGTCCAAGGTGTGTATTGTGAGGTGGCATTTCCTGAACTCCTTCCATGGAAGCAATTCAACTTCTCTTCCTATGGCCACTTTTGTGTGGAGGAGGAATCTGGGGCTCTGATGCAGTTGGTTAGAAAGAGGACTGGGTCTGAATGGTTGTCGCTTGTCAGAGCCACATTCTGTTTTCTCTGCCTGTTTCCCTCCTCAGCACGGAGGTCCCTCTCCATTTGACCTGTTGGCCTAGGGACCCTGAGTTTTCTGATGTTTCCTACAAAATTTTCTGTATATTACGGTAACACATTTGAAGGGAAGAAGGCCCATAGCTTCACGTTGGCTCTTAGAAGAATTCAAGACCTCAACACGATTAAGAATAGTTGTTCTGGAGAATGACCTTGATGACCTTGGGACTCACCTGCCACCCTGGTGTAACCTTTGTTCCTGGTCCCCACCCCTTGCCCATATTTTTAGGAATGAAATACGTGACACAATAGATTATTCTAGGCAATTATTTTTCACTGGAAAGAAATGTAAAACGTTACAATAGAAGTATTTCTGAAATGTAAACTTAGTTGCCTTTTTAAGGACAATGTACTGAACATAAGTGTTTAATGTTTTGGACATTTTTATGAACGTTAATTATTGGCTTGTGTTCTTCTAAGGAGTGTGAGGGGTGTAGGATTTGTCCCTATGCCAAAGAACCCCAGGTTGTCTTCTTTCTTCTGTAATTCCTCCCCACCACTCCTATGGATTATGAAGAGATATCTTCCTTTATGTATAATTGTTAGCGTGGGAACCTGAGGAAGGACTTTAGCTTTTCTTTTGAAGTAAAGTACTTGTTTTTATAATTGTCACTTGCTGCTTGGGCATAGAGAGCTGTACTATAGGCTCCAGAGCAGTGGGTCTCAAACCTGAACATGCATTCACCATCACCTGGAGGGCTGGTTAAAATATAGCCTGCTGGGCCCTCTTCAAACTTTCTGATTCTGGAGATCTGGGCAAAGGTCAAGATTTTGCATTCCTAACAAGCTTCCCAGGTAATGTGAGATTTCAGGTCAGGGGACCAATTTTGAGAACCACTGTTTTAGAGCAGTACTTCTCAAACTTTCATGTGCATATAAATCATCTAGGGAGTCTTATTAAAATGCAAGCCTGAGTCATAAAGTCTGGGTAGGGTCTGAGATTTTGCTTTTGTAGCCAGCTCCCAGGTGATGCTCATTCTGCTGGATTATGGGCTAGGTTTATGTAGAAAGACTGAAGCAGAGGCTCAAAACCCTTGCCAATGAGAGAGACCTGAGGAAAGAGGAGAAGAGTGAAAAGGAGAAAGAGAGTAATTTCCCCAAACCGATAAATCAGAATCTTTGTGCATGGGGCCTAAGCATCAATATAGCTCCCTGGTGATTTGGTGGGTAGTCAAGATTGAGAATCCTGTTCTCAAAGTTGGGATTCTACTTAAAATCTGTCTTCTAAATAAATGGAATATTTCAGTATTTCATATTTGATTGAGTTGGTTTGATTATCATCTCCAAAATTGAGATGTCACTAATGTAGTACCAAGGGTGGGGATTTTCAGAGGTGATTGGGCTTCACTCATGTTGGGCTTGCTTTCCCTTCTGCTATGGGAGAACACAGGAAGAGGGCACAGCATTCCTTCCCTCCCAAGAATGCAGCAACCTAGTGCCATCTTGGAAGCAGAGAATCCTCACCAGACAAATGAACCTGCTGGCTCCTTGATCTTGGACTTACTAGTCTCTAGGACTTTTTGTTTCAGCTTTTTGTAAGTTACTAAGGCTCAGGTTTTTTGTTATAGCAGCACAGATAGACTGAGATAGCTTTGTTGGTTTCCAAATGTGCCTTGACTGGAGAGATATGGAAGGCAACACTGCCTCCTGCTGGTAATAGATGGACCAGTCAAAAGGACATTGAGGATTTAAGTGGGACCCTGCTGTCACTGGCTCACTGGACTGACCCCACACTTTTCCAGATTATTCTTTCCTCATTTATAGAGTGGTGTGGGTAAAGTAAAAATTTCCCTCTATCTGCTAACATATTTGAGGATATCATCTGGAAAGCTTTAAAAGATAAGATTTGTACTTAACTATGTAGGATTATTTTGAGGTGAAGACATTGATCTATATTGACTAATCTATAGCCACTAATGATTTGTAGCTATTTAAATTAAATAGTTTCAATGGGAAAAAAAATTAATGTCTCTTGTGACACCAGCCACATTTCAAATGCTCAGTGGTCACATGTGGCTAGCTGCATGGATACTGCTGAAAGTTCTATTGGAGAGCATTAGGATATGAACTGAGACTGGCTGTGATAGATAATTGTTGAAGCTGGGTGATCGGGTCCCTGGGGGTTCATTATCCTGTTTTGTCTACTTTAAATAGCTTTAACATTTTCCATAATAAATTGTTCAAAAAATATATGCCCCACTTCAGAGCAACGAAATCAGAATCCTTAGGGGTGGGGTCGGGCATCCAAAGTTGGTCTGGCAGAGCTCCCCAGGTCTTCCCAGTGTACCGCCAGGGTTGAGCCTTGCTGGGCTAATTGAATAGGTGTGCTTAAAGATGATGAGACCCAGCTGTGCTCCCAGCCTGCATGACCTTCAATCAGACTAGGCACTTGCTTTTTTTCCTGGCTTGGCTAATGAGGATGGGGATGCTGTTCTGCTTTCCTTTCAGACATACAGCAAAATCCAGGGAGAAGGAGCTGAAAGCCTCTGAGTGTACATGAAATACGTTTACTGCTTTTTCTTGTTCCCAGTATGGCCACAGTGAGGCCTTGCAGTAGGGTTGCCAGATACAGCAAATAAAAATACAGGAGGCCCCATTACATTTGAGTTTTAGATAAATTATGAATTAATTTTTTCATGTAAGTATGTCTTGAGCAATATTTGAAACATATAGTAAAAAGTTATTTGTATTTTTTTCTGGCGATTCTACGCTGGAGCCTCTTTCCCTGTTGCAGTTGGCAGGGTGGGGACCCTGAGCCTTTGTTTGTAGCTGCAGATCTGTGGAGCTGCCTTTGTCTGGGGAGCTTTTCTGTTCACCAGCATTGGGAAGGAGATGGGGTCAACAGAGAGAATGCTCTTAAAACCCCATGTAGCAGCGTCTCTCCATTCATTCAGGTCTTTCATTCCTTGCACTGGAAGTCTCCAGTTTTTCTCATATAAATCATACAGCACTTGCTCATAGTGTGTTAGATTTATGACTGAGAGTTGTGGAGTTGTTGTGTGTAGGTGTGTGTGCCAACAGGTTTTTAATTTCAAACTCCAATTGTTCATTTCAATTGTTGGGATAGACAGGCAGTCTGCTGGCTTTCAGATCTTGTCCTTGCGAAGGAGGAAGCAGAAGAGCCAAAGCCCAGTGATCTGGGGCCCTGGAGTGTCAGGCCCTTCCACAGCCATTGCTGTAGGGCAGCCCTGTGGGGAATCCCAGGTCACTTTTGTTTGTTGGACTCCTGAACATTGTTCCATTCAGTCAGAGAAAGTCCATTTTCAAAACCAAAATAGCTTTTTAAAAAAATTCCTCCTTCTGACCAGGTTTGCCCATGGGCCCACATGGGCACAGCTCTTTATCTGCTCCTTAGCTCATTACTGTCCTTACAGGGCAGTTCTCAATCCTGACTTCAGCCTGAAATTATCTGTGAAGCTTAAAAAAAAAAAAGTACATGCCTGGTTTGGGGGGTGTGTTTGGACTCTGTATTTTATAAAGTTCTTCCAGTGACTTTAATACTCAGCTTGGCTTAAGAATATTTGCCTTGAAGCCTCAAACAAAAGAAACTTTTTAAACACAGTTAGTCCTAGGTAACAAAGGGAAGCCGCAAATGAATTTATACTAAAGGGTGGGTGGTGGCTAGCCTAACTCTCTTGATTTTTGCATGTTAAATAATTGGTAGAATTTTCATCTGTGTATTTTAGCTGCTTAGTTGGGTAAAGATGAACGGTCCACTTTGTTGCAGGTGCATGGATTTTCTTCACCTTCAAGGCTCTTGGTGGTAGATACTCTGTTTTACAGCTGGGTGCAGTTGCTGATAGAAATATTTGACATGCACTTTTTACAGTATTTGACTAAATACTTCAAATATAAAAATCAATAAGTCAACATGAATGACTCAGAGTCTCTAATAGCTTCAGAATAATGTGGCTTGTACTCAATGTTAGCTGTCATTGTTAATTGTCATTATGACCAAGTTACTGTGCATTCCAACCGTGTCCTTAGGGAAAAGAGGATTAGATGAGGGAATAAAACCTATTAAGTTCTGTGTCCTATTTAAAGCAGCTTTTGTAATACTGCTAATAACTGTTAATAATAATAGAAGCCACAAAATACTGCTAATGACCATTAAAAAAAAAAAAAAGCTACCATTCATTAAGCACTGTTCCTGTTTTCTTTCTTATGACCACTATATGAGGTGGGGACAGTTTTCCTTCCTGTTGTCCTGAGTGTAGCCAGGTTGGGTTACCTGAAGCAGCACACCTAGGAAGTTTGCACTTGGACAGTCTGGCCCATCCTGATCATCAGTGACCTTGGGGAGGCACGCTCCTCTGGGGCTTTCAGGGTCCTCACCTGTGAGACCAGGCATTTGGATAAGTGACTTCCTTTAGATCTGCATCAGTTGCCTGCCAAGGACTCTGCATCTCCTTTAACCCATCAAGACGCGGGGTTTTCAATTCTGCCAGTGTTTCAACAAAATTGACACAAGTGCATTGAGATAGATTGGAAATCAAAATCGAGTGCATATGTCAATTAACATTATAATTCAATTATATTCTTAACACATAATTACATGTTAAACTGTATTTAAATTTTTACAGGTGTTCTACCTCTGGGATGAGGGGACAGAGTGGGCTAAGAGTCCTGGAGTATCATTCTACTCATCCTCGGGAGGAGGTCAGGAGCCTACTAGGTGACAAGGTTGCAGATGTGCACAACTAAACTGTGAAGTGCCGTTCGGGGACTTCTTGGGGTGAATTGTCCCAGAGAAAGGGGGCTGAGCATTGTTTTGAGAGGAAAAGGCCCACAAGGTCAAGGCCTACACCAGTATTTCTGTTTGGATGCTCTTGAGAGTCTGACCTGTTTTAAAGTAAAATTGAAGAAATGAGTTTCATCCTCACTTATTTTTTTTTTACATATTTTAACATTGACTTTCATTCTGGCGTTTAAATTACTTTAATAAAGGCAAATTCACATGGAGGCTTTTTGCCGTTGATGACTGAGTTACTTGTCAGACGTGCAGAGCTGAGCTCCCACCTGCCAGCGGAGTGAACAGTGTCATGGAGGCAGTTTTGATAATAGGAAGGTAGGGGGTCAAGTCAGGAGAGCTTTGTGCTCAGGCGCTGCGTGGTTCCCTGAGCCACACGCCCTTGTTCCAATCCCGTTCTGATGGCCTTGTAGCCTCACGTCTTCAGGCAGGTTTCTGTGACTTTTCTAAGCCTGATTTCCTCATTTATAAGTGGGCTGTGGTGACACTGTGAAGAGGAATGAAGTGCTGGGACCTAGAAGGCCTTCTTGTCAACAGACCCCCTAGATCTCTGAAGGACTTAGACCCAAGGGGACAAACAGCACTCAGGAGAAACAGGCTTCCCAGGAGGTGAGGAGTGACTGCCCCATCCCTACCTGTCCCCAGGGGCCTCTGGGCACACAGTGGGGCCTGGGATGGTGCAAGAGACTTCTCAGAGTGGGGCCTGCATGTGTTCCCTGTCTTTGAAGATCCCAGGGTGTCCTGTTCCTTTCCGAGGGACTGCGATTGACTGTGGATCCATAAAGCAGTCAGCTCAGCTGACCGGAGATGGGACCCTCCTGGTGTCTGACTCTCCTCTCCACCCCCAGAGAGGCTCCTTGGTGCATGGCCCTGGCTTTGAGAGCCTTTCATTCCCTCCCTGGTGGGGACAAATGGCAGGTTGAGCAGGTTCACATGTACAACTGCAGCTGGGGCCTGGGATCTTTGTCCGAGGAACGTTTAATGGATAAAACCTTTTACCTGTTGGAGATTAAATGCTCTGGGAAGCCTGTGGTTAGATAACCTAGCACTGAGGAGAAACACTATCAATAATTGCTCTGTTGTTTTGCGCTGCTTCTCTTGATAGGAACTAAAGCGCGTTTCTCAGCAGCAAGAGCAATAAAAACACCTTCCGAGGAGGAGCTGGCTTTTCCTGACTCCTCGAGAGCAAGTGATTTAGAGGTATCTCTGTGGGAGATTAAATGGGATTCAGGTAAGCAGCTGAAGGGTTTACGTGGGATTACGCTGGAAAAACACCATCCTGGGGGGTATTTTCCTTTGCAGAGAAGAGGGGAGAAGCAGAGGCTTTGGAAGTCAGGTTTGCGGTGCAACTTGAAGGGATGAAAAGCGGATGTCTCCATGGCCTTCTTCAGACAGTGCCTGGACACAGGAGACAGGCCTTTTTTCCCACCTGCTAGAATCTTCCCCTGAGATATTGGAGTGTATGTTGATCAGGGGGACAAGGGGTAACCTGAGGACCTCGGGCCAGCCAGACCAGTGAGCTCCTTCCCTCAATTCCACAAATGTTTCTGGCACCACCTACTTAGTGCCAGGTACTGTAGTTGACACTGGGCGTAGAGTGAGAATAAACCAGACACAAATCTCCGCTCTTTTAGAGCTTAGATTCCACTGGGGAAAACAGACTGCAGACGAGTCACAGTTGCTATATAATTTTCATCAAGGAGAAAAAAATAAAGCAAGAAAGAGGAATATGAAGTGTCCAGAAGTTATTAGCTAAGATTATAGGTTTACAGGGAGACCTTGAGACCTTTGAGGAACTTGGTGAAGGTAGTGGTAGGGAAGCGAACTATGCAGGAATAAAAGAAGATGGTGTGGGCAGAGAAAACAGCAAGTGCAAAGGCCCTGTGCACATGGGAGTCATTGTGTCTGAACCAGAGAGAACTGGGAGGCGTAGGTAGGAAACAGGGTCAGAGAGGCAGAAGAGAACCAACTCAGCAGGGCTTTCAGGTCCCCGTCAGGACTCTGGCCTTGGCTCTGAAGTAAGGTGGGAGCCATTAGAGGGTTCTGAGCAGAAAAATGACCCGATTGAAGATTTAATAGGATTATTCTGACTCCTTTGTAACAGTGGACAGTAAGAGACAAAGTCAGATCCAGAGGCTGATGAGGAGCACTGCCATGATCCAGGCCAGTAGTAACAGTGGCCTGAATCAGTGTGGTGGGGATAAGAAGTAGTGTTTGGCATATTTGAGCATGTGGAGTTGGACTGAGTTGACATGCCCTAAGTTGACTGTAAGGGAGAAATCAAGGATGACTCCAAGGTGTTTGGTCTGAGCAACTGAAAAGATAACGGATACAGAGAGACTCTAGGGTGAGGGATCTAATTTGGAGCTCCATTTTGGCCATGTTAAGGTGGAGAGGTTCCAGCTGGGCATAACAGCACATGCCTCTAATCCAAGGCATGTGACTCCCAGTTCTCTCTACTTGGAAAGCTGAGGCCAGAGGGTTGTGAATCTGAGGCCAGTCTGGGCAACTTAGCATGACCTGGTCTCAAAAGAAGAAGAAAAAACAAAACCCAAGGCTGACATCTGGGTGATGTTCAGGGTGGCTTCGTGGAGGGCTCTGGTGCTCAGCCTGTGCTGGAGATGTAAATTGAGGACTCAGGAGAATGTAGGTGGTCTATAGAGGAGACCAGGGCACCTGGGAACCGCAAGGGCCCTTAGTGACTGCCTTCTGCACACCTGTCATCTCTTAAAGAGGAAATGAAAGGTCATACCTTCAGTCAATTGGAAAATCTGAGTTAGGGCACAGCTCGGCTAAGGCCTACCCAGATAATTCTTTACAGTGTTTTAAAAGTATTTTTTTTTAGCTCTAGATGGATACAACATCTTTATTTTGTTTATTTATTTTTTATGTGGTGCTGAGGATCGGAACCTAGTGCCTCACATGTGCAGCTGAGTCACAACCCCAGCCCTTTACAGTGTTTTTATGGGAGCTGATAGAGTTTACTGAGGCTTGCATTCTCTCTGTCTCTGCCTCCCTCCCTCTCTCTCTCTCTCTCTCTCTCTCTCTCTCTCTCACACACACACACACACACTCTGTTGTCTTAATATGGATGGCCACTCCTTTACAATCCCCAACTACCCTAGAGTGTCATTTAAGAATCACAAAGCCCATGGACAGCCCTCTACTGGCCAATGGAGAGATGAGACCAGAAATTGGGAAAAAGCATGTAGAAATTCTTATGATGACTTGACATTGCTACAACATCCAAGGGCAACGTCAGTAGACTGGTCTGGTTGAGCAGGGTGTGGACGGGTTTGGATGTTGTTGAACTCAGTGGTGGCTCATTTATACTATGAGTGTGTATGGATCAGGTGTGATAGGACCATGTAGCAGATTGGAAATAAAACAAATAAACATGGGTCCTTCACTACCCAGGGCTGAGAGGCACTGCCTCAGCATGATGCCGCTGGAGGGAAGCCCTCAATAAATCCTTGTTAGATGTGAGGAGAGAATCTTGTAATTATTCTAAGACTCAGGCTTCGTCTCTGCCAGATGTGGGTGCCGACAGCTGATGATATCTCCGTGGGGAGAGCTTCCTTTTCTTCCTGGTGGCCTGAGGTGCCAACCTGCCGTCTTCCTTGCTCTCAGCTCAGTGTCAGTCAATGCCCTCCTTCAAAGCAGTTCTTTCAGTCATCCAGCCTGTCCTAAAGTGTGAGCCCTGCAGTGTTTCCAAGGGGGCTTCTAGAACTCCCAAGGCTGAGTCTCTCTTGGCCATTCAGACTAAGGAGGAGCCACCTGTTGCCTTCAGTTACGTACTGAGCTGTCGGATAAAGAATTTTGGAGGGAGACAGGTGTTGGACAAGTGCCATTGTTAACCTCTTGAGTCTTAGTCCTTTCTTCACTATAAAATGAGGCAACCTTCCCCACCTCATGGTGCTATTGGGAACGTTCAAGGACACAGTATGTGCCTAGTAGAGGGCCTGGCATTGAAAAGATGCTCAACACAAGTCCCATTAAGCCACGTTATGCAGGTGACCTTCTGATTTTGAATTCAGATTCACCTCAGTCTTCTATCCCTCAGCTCCTTGCTCTGTACCTATGCTCTTTCCCCCCTGCCTTCTTCCCTGCTTTGTCTGCCTGTAGGATTTGTGGTCACCATGCTGGATCCTGGGTCGCTGGACTGGCTGCTGCTCTTGTTTCCACCGATGACTCCAGAGGGCTCCTTTCCTGCTGGTAGTGACAGGAGGGAGCTGCAGGGGCTTTTGCTTATATAGTGGGCTGCTCTGAACTGTGCTTGTCCCCCAGCATCCTACACCGCCATCTGCAAGTCCCAGTGAGAAAGGAGGCAGCTCATCTGCCATGTCCCAAGTAGGCTCTCTGACCTGCCTGCAATGCCTCCTAGGGCTGTTTTCCCATCTTGTCACTTGCTTCCGAGCCATTGGCCAAATGCCACTCTTTCTGGTCTTCCTGTCTCCTTCTCTCACCCTCTGGCTTGAGTTTTTGGAAGAGTCCCATGGGAAGGGTGAGGAGGGTGTTGCCATGGGACATAGCAAATGTCTAACTCAGGTGTAACACCTCTCATATTGTACTGAAATGCCATCTTGAGTGACCCTTGCCTTCAGGTTCTAAATTCCTGATGATTAATATGCAGATGGTGGTTCATAGTTCCAACTAGCTGCATTCTTCTATTTTCAGAGAAAGGATTCTTGCTTTCTGCCTACTGCTGGCACTGGATCTCAGATTTCAGAATCTGCCACTAAACAGATGGCAGTTGGGGATATTTGGGAATTAAATGCCTCATTCTATTAGTCTGATTCTGGCCTGTTTTAATTTGGATATAGCTTATGTCCACTTGGCCTGTGTTTCCAACAGGTAAAAGTATCCTGTCTTGTTTAAATAGGAGGAAAATTAAATCAATATATTATGAAGAGAGTGTATGTATATACATACGCCATGTATCATATACCTACAGAACTCCAAATGGATGCATCTGGTCTTCAGGGGTCCCCTCAGCTGTGGCAGGATTGAGGTTGTGGGTGACATGGGTGTCAGGGATAGGGTGGGTATGTAAGGCAGCTCCTCCAGGTTAGAACCAGAGAAGAAATAGTGCAGAAGAGTCTAGGAGAAAAGAACAATTAAATGCAAATGTCCTTGAACAATAGCAGAGAAAATCATATATCTGAGTTCAAGATGAAACCACCAATATTGTAAACTCCCACAGCCTGTATGATCTCTTGTCTTAGCGTTTTCATCGATTGCTTCCAGTCGCTATGATTTAAAGTCTGCCAACGCAGTATCTACAGCCATACTGAAGACTCTTCAAGTTGGCCACCCATTCTGTTGTTGCATGTTAAGCGGGATGTTGAAGCACAGGATCTAGTTCTAGAGGGACCAGGAGAGGGGTCTGGAGGCTTAGAGGTGAGTTCATAGCAGAGACACTTTGCATGTTTCAAGCCCTTATGGTGGTGATCTGCATGCATGAGAATGGGGGTTATGTGGAAAGGAGATTAATTTGATCTGCCTCAGAAAAACAGAGAAAACCAAGGGGGAGAAATGGAAACTCAAGGTGAGATTTTCCTACAACAGAAGTGGCTGCTTTGTGGGTGGTAGAGGGCTCCCACCCTGGAAATGTTCATGCAGATGACATTCTGCCAAAAGAGGGTCCAGCAGGGCCTGAGAGGTTGGAGTAAATGAATTTGCAAACTCCTGTTTTTGAAAATGAGTGACATCTTTCTTCTAGTTTATATCAATATTCAGAGTCTTCTGTATTTCTTGTAGTGTCGGGAGGACGCTGTCCTCAGAAAATGATAAATGTTTGTTAATTAGTATAATGGGGAGGTTTTATAATTGCAAAATTAAATCAGTTTCTGCACAGCTTGGTAACAGCAGTGAGAATAATCTTCTATGGGTGTTGAAAATCCACATATGCTACCCAAAATTTGGTCTGTCCATCTGGGGAGTGGGGAATGAAAATCCTCAGTTGTATGTCATCTTTCAGGTCATCGTTAGCTTTTCCTCACCCCCAAATTCACTCTCCAGCCTCCTCATTTCCCAAATGGCCCAACTGGCTCCTTAATTTTTTGTCCCTAAAAGCACTAGCCCTTGATGTTCTATGTCACCGTAGAAAGGGACCTCACCCATAGAAAGAGTAATACACCGATGCTGTGGCTCTGAAATCAACAGTGGTCTGACTGATCTCCCTACTTCTAATTTCCCCTTATTTCATCTTCCACAGTCTTGCCTGAGTAGTTTAGAGGGCCCATCTCATCAAATCACTACCTAGTTTAAAATCCTTCAGCATTTCCCCATCCTCTGCAAAATATACATCCAAATTACTGTGTCAGAAAACAAACTCTTGTCTTCTGGCCCCTGTGATTGTTTTCAGGTCATCCGTAGCTTATCTTCACTCACAAATTCACTCTCTAACCTTGTCACTCCCTCAGTGGCCCAACTTGCTCTTTATTCTTTGTCCCTAAAAGCACTAGCTTTTGGTGTTTGTGCTTAAGTCTATTATATTGCAACTTCAAGCCATAGATGGTGTTTCCTGTCCTCTCCCTTTTAATCATTTGGGACAATTCTCTTTTGTTCTTCCCCTGTGTATAGGCTGGCCCAGACTATTCCTCCAACCATGGGATAGGCCATATTTTTCTTTCATCTTTGCCCCTTACCACACTGGATAGTCAGTTTTGCTTTTCCATTGCTGGGCCTTTGCAAATGCTGCTTCTTCTACTTGGATCACTATTCTTGGCCAACTCAACAGCTTCTCATTTTTTATATTTTGCAATCTTTTGTGAATAGCATACTGTTGGATTCTTAAAAACCCAGACTGAAAGTCTTTGTCTCTTAATTGGAGGTTATAGTCTATTTATATTTAATGTAATTACTGATATGTTTGCACTTAAATCTAACATTTTGTTCTTTGTATATATACCCTGTTCTGTCTTTCTTTCCTTTCTTGACTACATTTGGGCTGAATTAATTTTTTTTTCTTGTTTTCTCTCTTCACTAATTTGGAAAATGGGCATTCTCCTTCTATTAGTGATTGCCTTGGAAATTTATATATATATATATATATATATATATATATATATATATTTGTATTTATATGTACATATGTGTATATGTATGCTATATATGTGTATGCATACATATACATACATACATACATACATATAGGAAATTAATTAGACTAGAGGGTCTCTACCACTGAGCTATAGCCTCAGTTCTTTTTAGTTTTTATTTCGAGACAGCTGGCTTCGAACTTTCGATCCTCCTGCCTCAGCCTCTCTAGTTGCTGGGATTACAGGTGTGTGCCATTGCACCTGGCCCACTTAAATATATTTATGTATACTTACCAAGTTTCAAAATTAATTAAATTTTTACTCTTCTTCTGGATAATACAAGGAACTTAGAATGATTTACATTTACTTTCACCATGTTCATCTCGTGCTTTTATTGATGAAAATTTTAATCATATTAAAGGAAGTCCTATAAAACATTACACTTGTTTTATACAGCAATATTTGTTAGCTGTATTCCTATATTGATCACGTCTTTTGCTCTTCATTCATATACTTTAGCCTTGTATTTGGGAATATTTTCTTTTTAAAGTACATCCTTTAGAAATTCCTTTCCTGAACTGTGTAAACTCTCTCACTTTCATTTGTTTGGTAATATTTTTCATCATCTTTATTCTTGGATGGCTTTTTTCCTTTTTGATGATACAAAATTCTAGAGAGGCAGTTATTTTCTTCTAGCACATTAAGGGTATCTTTCCACTATCTTGTAATATTGCCATCAAGAAGCCATTTATCATTCTGTCACTCTTTTGAAGATTATGTTTTTATTTTCAGGGTTTCTCTTAAGATTCTTATTCTTGTCTGTGGTATGAATTTTCATAGTAATGTGCCTAGATGTGGATTTTTATTTTTCCTTCTTAGAATCAAATGGGCTTTTAAACTGACATACTGATGATATTTCTCAAAAGTTTTAGAAAATTATTAGTTGTTAGCTCTTCAGATATTGCCTCTAGCCAACTCTTTTCCCCTCTGTGACTAGGATCCCGATATACCCCATCTTCTTTCCTATATCTTCTATGTATTTTTTTATCTTTTTATCTTTCCATGATTCACTCTGGATAACTAATTTTTCTGGTCAAGTCTTTCTCCACCTGTATCCAAGCTGATATTAAACCTCTGAGTTTTCAAATTGTTATTATATTTTTAATTTCTAGAAGTTCTTTTTAAAATGTTTTGGGTCAGGCTGGAGTTTGGGTTCAGTAGTAGAACACTCACCTAGCTCATGTGAGGCCCTGGGTTCCATCCTCAGCAATATATATTGTATCATATCCAACTACAATTAAAAAATGAATATTAAAAAAAATCTTGATTATGCTAAGCGAAGCTAGCCAATCCTTAAAAAACAAATGCCAAATGTCTTCTTTGATATAAAGAGAGCAACTAAGAACAGAGCAGGGAGGAAGAGCAGGAGGAAAAGATTAACATTGAAGAAAGACAAATGGGGGGAGAGAGAAGGGAAAGCATATGGAAATGGTAGGAGACCCTCAGTGTTACACAAAATTACATAGAAGAGGATGTGAGGGGAAAGTGGGGGAAACAAGGGAGAGAATTGAACAACAGCAGATGAGGTAGAGAGGGAAGATGGGAGGGGAGGGGAGGGGGGATAGTAGGGGATAGGAAAGGTAGCAGAATACAACAGTCACTAAGATGCCATTATGTAAAAATGTGAGTGTGTAACAGATGTGATTCTGCCATTTGTATTTGGGGTAAAAATGGGAGTTCATAACCCAATTGAGTCAAATGTATGAAAGATGATATATCATGAGCTTGGTAATGTTTTGAACAACCAATAATAATAATAATAATAAAAATCTTCTGGGTCACTTTCCTGTTCCTGACATTTTTTAACTTTTCCTTTAACTCAATATTATAAGCATTCTTGTTTTGTAGTCTGATCATTCCAATTTCTGAAGTTTTTGGTTCTATTCTTATGGTTTTTGGCTGGTTCTTGCCTATGATGACTGGTTTCCTTATGGACTGTTTAAAATAGTTCTTGGGACAAAACAAGCCCTAAATAAAAGTTGAATATTATTAGTTTTAGCTTTTTAATGCACATTTACCAAAGGCCTATAAGCACTAAGAAATCAAAGACTTAATTCTAGTCATGTAAAGTTTGATCATGTGCTCTCTCTCTATATATACTTATTCATTTATCTCCACATCACTGTGCAGTGGTATTATGCCTATCTCGACAGATGAGGAAACCAAGACCAGCATGATGGGGTAACACAGTCAGAGGCAGAGCCAAGAATCCAAGTCAGCCCTTCTGCCTCTGATATCTGTATTCTTAAACTTACACTCTACTGTTGAAGGAACAAGATTGAATTATAATTGGCTTTCCCAAGGCCGCCCAGGGCTATGTGCAGTTGTGCAGATTAACTAGAAACTAGAAGCCCAAGGGTAGCCTGAGGGCTCCCTGCTCGAGGGTCGTCATTACAGTAGCTTCAATAGAGATGCTTCCTTGTCTCCACTGGGTTTATGGGTTATTTTTAAAAAGCTGATGTGACAGGTCCACTGGCTAACAGGGAAGAGAGAAAAAAAAAATACGAGTAATTTTTTTTTTCAAGTTTAGAGTTGAAATAAGTAAGTTATGATTGTTTCTTAGGCTTTGGTGGCTTGTCTCATGCTTTTCCTTCCTAGTTCATGATGACATCATCAATGATATATGGAGATCAGATTCTGAATTTTGGGATGAGGGGGTCATGTTTGTACCGCCACACAGAAGCTGTCAAGTCACAGGGTTTTGATTGTCATGCATTGTCATTTTGCACTGTCCTACAGGATGCTGGCCTATCTATCTCCTGTACCCATGAGCTCTGGGGCTTTTGTGCATCATCTTGCTGGGATGCCCTCCATCACAGGGTGATCTGAGCAATGGCTTTTGTCACTTCCTTAGTGGATGAGTTACTCTGTGGCCTTCTACAATTGCAGAGACTGAAGAATACATAGTTGTTGTAGGGACTTGGCTTCACCTATGCGGGGGGGAAAAGGAGGTTTGGAAAATTGTCACTGTGGAATAAACCATTGTTGATTGTTAGATACTTTTCCTTATGTGACTTGGTGGGCATTTTTCCTTCCTGAATTACCCAGAAATTATTTTAATTCTCAGTGACTCCCTGCCCCTGCGGACATGTCCACAGTGGAGAAGGAGGAAGAAGTATAAAACCCCCACCTGATAGGTTCGAATCATGATTACACTTACCTCTGTGGGCCTGCACTGAACTTTTAAATGTTCTGGTGACAATTCTGAGCCGGTTAATTCTAGGGCTGCCCTGACTTCTGTCACCACCTCTGGCAGGACAAGTCTTTGAGGAGGCAAGCAGGTTCCAGCAGTAAGACTTGGAAGTTGTCGATAAGGCTGGCTGCTGTTTAGGATTCATAAGGTTTGATGCCAATGGCAAAGCCAGACAGAAACTGTGCTCTACGGCCACGTGTGGTGAGGACCAGTTGCTGCCCAGATATGTAACTCTCTGGGCTCAAATCTTCCTTAGGTTAAAAAAAGAAAAGAAAAAAAAAATCTTCATGTATTCAAATGTACATTTTAGTCCTTTTTTGAAGACTGACTCATTCCCCAGCCAGCCATACTGTGTATTCATTGTGTGTGTTCACTGCCTTTCAACCCTTCCATTTGGGGACTACCCTAAACAGATTGCTCATGAATAGAGCTAAGTATGGATTTTGCTTTTGTGGAGATTAACTGGTCACTGCGTTTGCACTGATTGAAGCTGCAGAGGCGCACAGCAATCCCAGGAGGATTGGAGGCTCCCTGCAGAGTGGCCTCTTGCCTGGCTCTGGTGATGTGTCTCAGTGTCCCAGGAAGGCCCATGACAGCCCCTGTAGCTGCACCAGCTCTGGCCAGCAGCTTATGCCCTGCAGGTGTGGAGTTTGGGAGGGGTCCATCATACTAGGGATACCCCAACACGTGCATGCACCATCTTGACTGTCTCCTCCCCCTTGCTGTGTGGGGTTTTGCCTTTTTGAGGTGGGAGTCGTTAAATGTACCCTGTAGTTTTTACACATTCATAGCTTAAGGATGAAGTGCCACCATAACCTCATTATACTGTGACATCATTCAGCTCCTTAGGAAGGAGTTGCCTCCCTCCCTATCATGTCACCCTGGAAGGGGAAGCTGGGCTGGCACACTTAGTTTTCTGCAAAGCCACTGTGATGAGGGTGTGGGGTCATGGTCTAGGTAGGGGAGTGGGTGGGAGATGGTCCCCCTCCCCAGCCTGGGAGATGCTCAGGCTGGGCTTTGGGTCTGGGGGTTTTTTCCTAGGAAGTTGCTTCCCTCATCTCAGTGCTTTGCAGAACTGAAGTTTGTGTTCATTCATTCTTTGTTTTTCAGATCACTGTGGAATCCATGAGGCTGTGCTTGGCCTTCTGGGGCACAGAGCTGGTTTTTTATGTCAAATGCATTGAGAGTAGGTGACTTTGTGGACTGCCATAAGACCCCTCTCCCTGCAGTCAGTTTCTGGAACTTATTTCTGCAAATTGTTGTAAAACAGGGCTGATGATGTGAAATTTAGGGTTAGTGGTGGGAACTCCTGAAGGGGTAGCCAGGAGGGCTCTGAGTTCAAGTTCTGTCTCTCAAGGCAAGTTACTTAAGCTCAGAGTTCAGTTTCCTTC
The DNA here is from genome assembly GCF_045843805.1 of Urocitellus parryii. Taxonomy (NCBI): domain Eukaryota; kingdom Metazoa; phylum Chordata; class Mammalia; order Rodentia; family Sciuridae; genus Urocitellus; species Urocitellus parryii. The sequence continues at coordinate 67,770,486 of NC_135542.1, forward strand.
TTGATAAAATAGACATGCTACTATGGATTTACTGAATGGATGCCTATGGAAATGTCTCCATTTTATTGCTGGGTAAACTAAGTCCAGAAGTGACCTGCCCCAGGCTCACAGTGTGAAGACAGGATGGCAGTCAGGAAGGAGGCCTGGGTGCAAGTCCAAGTCCTCCAGGTTTGGGTCCAGGAAGCCTTTCTTCAAGCCTCATAGCCTCAGGCAAGTCATTTGGTTTCTAGAACCTCTGTTTCAGTGCAGGCAAAATGGGAACAGTAACTGTCACAGCAAGGATCCTGTCTTGACCCCCGTGACAATGTGACAAGACAAAAGGGAGGTAGCATATGCCTTATAAACTGTTAGGAATTTTACAGCTGCAAAACATTTTCTACTTTTACAGCCTGTTGGTGACTGGGCAGGCTAACAATGAGCTCTTCAGACTTCCTGGCCTGTGGGCTCTTGAAGTGATTTTTTTTTTTTTTTAACAAATGTTTCCATGGCTAGTTTTTCTAATTTTGAATGTATTACTTATAGTAAAAATTCAACTAGTAGAGAACGTGGAGCGTGAAAGACACCTTCTCCCACATCAGTTCTACTCCCCAGAGGTGACTCCTATTTACTTTTTGCATGTCTTTCTAGATATCGTCCATGCACTCATGCACACACGAGCACACAGACATATATGCATCTCATTATATAAGCCGTGTGTGTCCTGTTGCATGGGCCATATATATATATTTGTTTTTACCAAGAGCCCAAATGATGAAGATCAAGGTAGTTTCCAGAATATTGATTATTAGGAAGATTGCCACGTCCAGCGGGGAGATACTTGCTTGCATCTTGGTACCCTGGACTTAAGACAGATGTCGTAAGCAGCACCAATGGCCCCAAGTTCTCAGAATTATCTCTTGCATTCAGTGGAATGATTCTGTCCTCAGAATTATGTTGCTAATACTGTGGTTTTTCACTGCTCCACCCAGTTAAATTTAATCACACCATGTGACTTCCAAATAAAATGCTGTGTGTGTCTGGAGGAAAAGGGACCTGACAAAGCTTCCCTTTTTTTAGATCTTTGAGAATACAGCAAGCTCTCTTCCAAAAGCCCTGCTTTCAGAGCCCTTCTGCCTGCAACATTTATATTTGCAGTTCATTCTCCAGTTGTCCTTGGGAGAAGCTGTTGCTATTAATTGGGTTGCAGAGAGTGGCTCTGTATATTTTAAAATATGTCTTCCTACACATAAAACAAGTCTGGTCAGCTTCATTTAAAAAAATAAAAATAAAAAGCTTACCAACATGAATTCATACATCCACTTGATTCCATCCACCCTGGATGGCCATCTGGACACTGCATTGTCATAATTTACCCAAATTTCTGTGACTGTTGTTGATGACAAATGGGATTTATGTCCCTAGCTAAAGCAAACACTTCAAACATCTTAAAGTGAATATTTTGGGGTTAGAGCAATTCTTATGATTTCATGTTACAGTGTGAAATGGCTTCACTTATGGTTTCAAAAAAAAAAATCCACAGATTTGTGGGTTTTGGTGCTTTGATTTTAATGTTGATATTTTTCCAAAATGTCATGGGTAAGACAACTTAAAAAGCTAAATAATATTCCAAATACTCCAGGGGGCCTGAAAGGAATTGTGTGGAGTTGAGCCTTTTGTTTTAACAAAGTTTCTCTTGAAAATGTAACTCCAACCATCAGGTTTGCAGGGAATCTTGAGCCTTCCTCTCCTCTAGGCCTGGATCCTTTGCCTCCTCCTCCTTCTCCTAGGGAAGCTTGTCTGGGCATCTTGCCACTAACCCAGCTCTTGCTGGTAGGTATGACTGCAACCTGCCTTGGCCCCACGTACTGGATAACTCCCTGGGTAGGCCCTGGGGTGCTTGATGAGTGAGTTGCAGAACTGACCTCAGCCCAGGGACCTTTGTCTGCTGGTGACTCTTGTCATTTGTTGTCCTAGTTCCTAACCCCCTCTGCAGAGGCCAGAGCTTGGAGGGCTTTAGCTTGTCCAGCTGGTGCCTGTTGACTGTCTCTTCCTGAGGACTCCTACCTGGTGGCCATCTGCTCTCCAAGCACACTGTTATCAAAGGACTTGCTGAGAGGGGTCATGGTGTTTCAAGACTGGCAGTGAACAAAGCTGACAGACTGATTTCTGTGTATCAAAAAACTGTAGAAGCAGGAGCCATCCCTGCTTCAAAACAAGAACAGCAGCAACAACAACAAAGACCCAGAACTACATAACCACGGGTACAGCATATCTAAGGACGCCATCTTATAGGACTAAAGTGAGAATAATAACTCTACAACGAATCTTGACAATGCTATTGAAGTAAAATGATTTTTTTAAAGAAACCTCTCCAGTTCTTGGCTGTCATCTAAAGGAAGCATTGCATTTTGAGCATCCTGACTTTTTATGAAGCTCATAAAACTCTGTCTCTAAATGCCAATGTGCTGAAAAGTTATGAGTGTTAAAAAGTTATATGAGTATTTAGCAGTATAGAAAAAGGTCTCTCTTTTCTTATGGTATCTGAATGATAGTAATAATAGTAGTGGTAATAAATGTCATCCTTTAGTAGAATACTTTCTCCCCCAAACCTTTTAGACCTTTTCTCTTCCTATAAAGTGGATGATATCACTGTCTCCATGTGGCAGGAACAGGCATCTGGAACTCAGAGCTTTTCATGGGTTGGAATTAGAATGCAGGTGTATTGCTGCTTCTTGTAGATATTGCTGCCTGGGTTTTTGTATGGTTTCTCCCTGTGGTAGCTTATAACATAAAGTTGCTACTCCACAAGCAGTTTTAGCCTCATTACTGCTTGGGAGGCACACATCTGAGTTGATCTGACCCAGGAAGGATGCATCGTTGCAGAAAGACAGCTTGGCAGGGTTCGCTTTCATCATTTTGGCCTCAGTTAGCCATGCAGGTGGCTTCCCATCTGAATGGAACATAGATGATTGTCTCTGTTTGGAATCCTACAGCCATCAAGGTGATACCGAGAGGTTTAATCATCTTTGCTGGAGTACCAGCTTGAGCTAGGTGTGGCTCAAGCTTCAGTTTCAGGAAACAAAGTCTATTGTAGCAAACTTAAGAAAGGATTTATTATGGGGAATTAAATGGATGCTAGAATCAACATCTGTACACCGATGTCCTGGTCTTGCCTCCTGGTACCTATGAAGCTGGTACCTGATGCTGAAACATTGGCCAATAAAACTGTCATAAAAGAACCAGATGCCTCCTGGGCTTTTCTTGCTGAGCAAATAGCAACTTGCTGCCCAAGTGTGGTCTCTGCCTTACTTTTGCTTTCTAAATTTTACAAAAATGCATCTGACTGGCCAACCTAAGTCATATCTGGACACTTGGCTGCCAGAGCTCTGAGGCATGGGGTTTTAGCATTCTAGCCTCTGCAGGGTATGTGGCCACACAAGAAGGAAGAAGAATGTATCTCTTGTGGTCTGTGATCAGTAGAAATGGACATCGATCTCCAGAGTTAGCTGAAGAGACCAGAACTGAAGTTACAGGCAGAACATGGAGTAGTTGTGAACCTTTCTGGCATGTGTAGGTGACTCAGAAATAACAAAGAGTTAAAAGTAGTGCAAGGCTACGGGTTTGTCTCCTGACTTCTGTTTAGTTTCTTTGGGACCGATAAACTGATGTTGTAACATCCCACATGTGTTCTTGCAAACTCCAATCACACTGGAAGTTGTTAGGGGAAACAAGATGTTAAAAGGCCTTTTGATTGCAGAGCCTCTCCTATGCTTAGGTTTGTTGCACATCTCTAGATGGGAATATGGCATGTAAGGGTTCCCCAAACCTGACCACAGAAAAGCCTCATGTCCAAAAAATGCAGAAGTAGTGTTTCCCAACAGAAATGGGAAATGCTATTTTGAAGAGGAAGCAGTGGTTCTGTGGAGATGAGGTTTGCTTGATTTCTAGGGAGTTGAACTTTTTCCATAGCCTCCTTCTAAAATGTTTACTCCCCAACTTATAGAATTTCCTGGAGGGCAGATGGCACTCTGCCCTTCAGGAAGAACCAAATGACAGGAGTCCCTGACCTGGGAAGTCAGCCTGGATGGTCAGGTAGGATTCTTGTAGGAATCCATATGGTCTGAGAGTCATCCCTGGGGCCTTCCAGGAGGGAGCCTGTGATCACTATTAGAAATGATAGCAATAATGAAGTGTTAATCAGTTGTAGACCATGTCTCCTTTGTGTTGCTCTGTTATAGAAGCAGATGGTGTTGCTGACAAGGAACTGCCTTTAGTTCCAGGAAAATGAGGGCACCAGAGTGGGCAGGATCACTGGTGTGTTCTGCAGGAGGGATCTTCAGGGTGTAAGTGTCCCTGACTGCTGCAACTGAGCAGCACATAAAATACACAGAGGCCAGGAGAAGGCAGACCCTACCTTATAAGGATGTACAGCTTTGACAGCAAAGCCTGAGTGACAATGAGTATTGGACCCTGAGTCAAGGTAATTGGTGAGCATCCTCCAAATATCAGATGTTGCAGAAGAGGGAAAGAGAAGATATATATATTTTACATATTTTTAAAATATTTTATTTGTTGTAGGTGGGCACAATACCTTTATTTATTTTTATGTGGTGTTGAGGATTGAACTCAGTGCTTCACATGGGTCCCAAGTCCCATGAGAAGATATTTTTAAAGATGAACACAGGTCAGGCGTGGTGGTTTGGGAGGCTGAGGCAGGGGGATCTCAAGTTCAAAGTCAGCCTCAGCAAAAGTGAGGCATTAAACAACTCAGTGAGACCCTGTCTGTAAATAAAATATGAAATAGGGCTGGGGATGTGGCTCAGTGGTCAAATGCCCCTGAGTTCAATCCCCAGCAAACCACCACCACCACCCCCTGCAAAAAAAAAAAAAAAAAAAAAAAAACAGAATTGTATAATAAATCCCCCTCCGCCCATACCCAGCTTAGAGAGTTATCTACAGTATTAGTCAACTCTCCATAACTGTCATAAATACCTGAGATAAATCAAAAAGAGGAAAGGTTTATTTTGGCTCACAATTTTGGAGGTTTCAGTCCATGGTTGGGTGGCCATGTTGTTTCTGGGGCCTTTGGTGGGGGAGTATGTCATGTCAGGGAGTTTGGGATAGAGGGAGCTTCTCACCTCATGGTGGCTGGGCAACAAAGAAGAGGAGGGGTCAGGACCTCAGTATCCCCTTTTAGGGCTCGCTTCCAGTGATTTCCCTTTTTTCCACTAGGCCCCTCCTCTTAAACGTTCCACTACCTCTGAATGGTGCCACGGGCTAGGGATATGCTTCTAAGACACAGGCCTTTGGGAAACATTCAAGATCCAAGAGCTGAGCTGGGCACAGTGGCTCATGCCTGTAATCCCAGTGGCTTGGGAAGCAGAGGCAGGAAGATTTTGAGTTCAAAGCCAGCCTCAGCAAAAAGCAAGGCGCTAAGCAACTCAGTGAGACCCTGTCTCTAAATAAAACGCAAAATAGGTCTGGGGATGTGGCTCAGTGGTCGAGTGCTCCTGAGTTCAATTCCCGTACCACCCCCCACCCCCAACTCACACAAAGATCTAAGAGCTACACTCTGCCAGGCCACAGGAAGCTCAGCCCAAGTTATACCACTGAGTCTACCAGTGTTGCCACTGCCTCTGGTGCCAATCATCACTGCTGGATGCCTACTGTGGGGCATCCTGTGCCTATGTCATTTCTTCAAGTTTCCAAATTCTTAAATCATCCTGTGCCTATGTTATTCCTTCAAGTTTCCAAATCCCAGGTGAACAGCTCCCCCCATCCCCCCACCCCCGAACAGGGGCTGCCAATGGGAAAGGAGTGTCTGACTCCTTCAGCTTCTATTGCAGACCTAAGTCTGGCTCCTCTAAGAATCATGCAGTGAACCCCAGGGTGGTGGTGGAGAGAATGTTGTAGTGGGGATTCCTTCAGAAAGAAAAGGGATTTGGGGCTGGGGCTGTAGCTCAGTGGCAGAGTGTTTTCCTCACATGGGTAGGGCACTGGGTTCAATCCTCAGCAACACATAAAAATAAACAAATAAAACAAAGGCATGCTGTCCATCTACAACTACCAATAAATAAATTAAAAAAATAAAATTTAAAGAAAAATTAAAAGAAAAGGGATTTTGATGTTAAGCACACAAAAAGGTGAGTGTCCACCCTGAGTATCACTGTCCTGCTGGACTATCTTCTTTCCCAGCATGGTCACAAGGACTTTGCTTTCCTTAGAAATACCATTTTCATCTGTTGCTGTGCTTTTCGATTCCCATGGCAACTGTGCGAGTCCAGGAGCTCCTCACTGTCAGGTGCCTCAGAATCTTCTGTCCAGGTTTCCCACTTCGGGTCACCCCCAACTCCAATTCTTCCTACATGCTGCTGCTGCTACACTGATCTTAACCAAAGTAGCATGGTGGCTCAAATTTTTGATACCCTCCTGCTGCCTGGATGATAATGGTTAAGTCCTTACCTTGGCCCTGCTTTCTGTAGTCGACATCTGGCCTCCATTTTCAGCTCCTTCTCTATCATTCCAGAGATTGTCTTTCCAGCTAATCAAGTCCCCTGACACGCTCTGTGCCTTGCCACCTCGCTGCTTTGCTCTTTGATACTTCTGTGGTCCAAAAGGCCTTCCCTTGCAAAACCTCTGTTACACTCAGGTTCTGCTGACCTCCCTGGAGAGAAGTGACCAGTTTCTTTGAGCTCCTGTGGAACACATTGCCCTTTTATGTCTGTTGTCCATTTAGATGGATGAACTCGTTGGACAGCATGCTACTGTTCTTTAAATTTCTCTTATGTGGCAGCACAATGCTGGGTACATGGGGACTCACTAGATATTTGATGCTTGCTTTATTCATAGGAAGAAACCAAAGCAAAAATATTTTTAAAAATAGGGAAAACATACAATGCAGAGTGGAGTATAGGCAGGCTGAGGACTTGGGGACCAGGCAAACTGGAGTGGGGCAGTTAAGTTTTTGCTTATTGGTGGTTTAAATCCAACCAAGACTCTTTGGTTGTGTTCTTCTCAAGTCGACTTAGAGTGTCTGTGTGGTTTAAAGGATATTGTGGAGTAGCCTAGAATCAGGATAAATGGCTTTCCAGAGACTCAAGCATGCATCTGTATAAATAGAGGTAGATGTGGCCTGTGTTCAAGCAAAGTTGGATGCTTAGCTGGGCATGGATTTACCAACACACGTGGGTAACAAATGGATTCTCCTCACAGCTTGCACCAATATAGAATTTTAATATGTATCATTGTGCTCTTCGCAGCAAGAGTGAAAAGAAAGTGTAGCCAGCAACAATGTGCCCCCTGGGGTTGCTGTTGATTGATGACTTCTCAAGGGCGGCAGCTCAGGGAATTTACCATGAAAGTTGGCCTGGGCCTCCTGCCCGTTTTCCCATCAACTCATTCTCCTGTGCAGAGGAGTGTGGAAAGGCACCCTGAGTTGGGCTGTTTGTATCCCTCTTAGAACCTGGAAGGCCATATCCACAGCAAAGTTCAAGTACAGAAGAATGAGAAGGGACAGTTGAGAAAGGACTGGAAACATGCAGAGTGTTCGTTCAACTGATCAGTTTGGTGGAAACGAAAGAAAGAAGTGATCTATTCCTTCAGAGAGCGCGTGGAAATTTGGCAATAGAACAGATGGTCCTCGAGAATGGCAGCTGTCCTGTCCACTGGGGGGAATGTGATTGGAGATCACAAGGAGAGGTGGCCCCTCAGGATCATCTGCTCTCCTCTTCATCACAGCCTGGCTTATGACCTTCTGCTTTTGGTCTTCCCCAGCACCCTTTCTTCCACTCTTGTTTAGGCGATCAGTGACCTCACTGTGCGCACTCCCTTGAATTGTAGATTCTTTTCCTAATGAATAGTCAGGCTTCCTACTAGGCTGTGAGCTTTTGAGGACAGGGCTGGTCTGTTCTTTCTATGCCGAAGACTCAGCAACATGACAAGCAGCATGTGGAGCCTGGGACTCTAGGACCACAACCCCAGCTTCTCTGCTTCCAGCCAAAGGACTTCTAACCTCTGTAAGTCTCAGTTTTCCCATTTTCAGATTCCAGAGGTAACAAGGTGTGCATGGCCCTTGGCCATAGCAGGCATTCAGCAAACACTGTCCTGCTCATCCTTCCACACCTTGAAACCCAGCACTCCATTACACATGGTGGAAACATGATGGTATTTAGTAAATGCAGGTCTTCTGATTAGTGGTAATGAGTCGTTGTGACAGCAGTTTTTGAAAGTCTCCTTTAGCCAACATGCACTCAGTAGTCTCTCTGAGGGAGCCTAAAATTTGTTTTATTTTGAGTGATTAAGGAAAGAGGTTGTTTGAAAGAGGAAGATTAAGGAAATGTATTGCTGTGCAGAGTAATGAATACCAGGTAAAGTCATCTTAAGGGAGAGGAAGTTAAAGAGTCCAATAAAAGGAGCAATAAAAATTAATGGGATAAACTTACGATAGAAGGGGAAATAGATTGAATGTTCTGGGAATTGGTATTACATTAATATCCAAGAATCTCTTGGAGGTGGCAGTCTAGCAGTGGCTCAGGGAAGGTGGATCTGAGCAAGTTGCTTGCCTGAACTACAGTTTCCTTAACTCTAGAATGTGGCTAATAATACCACTGTGTGGAGCCCTGGTTAGAACGGGGTCTGACTGTGTATGTAGATTCCATATTGCCTAGCACACAGCACTCCTTTTCTCTTTCCCTTGGATGCAACAAATGTTAGTATTAAAAGTGAACAACTAGCTGGCATGGTGGCATATGCCTGTAATTCCAGTGACTCGGGAGGCTGAGGCAGAAGGATCACAAGTTCAAAACTAGCCTCGGGAAAACTGGAAATCCATATGCAACAAAATGAAGTTAAACCCCTATCTCTCACCATGCACAAAACTCAACTCACACTGGATCAAGGACCTAGGAATTAAACCAGAGACTCTGCGTCTAATGGAAGAAAAAGTAGGCCCAAATCTCCATCATGTCCCATTAGGCCCCAACTTCCTTAATAAGACTTCTACAGCACAAGAATTAAAATCAAGAATTAATAAATGCGATGGATCCAAATAAAAATCTTCTTCTTAGGAAAAGAAACAATCTGTGAGGTGAAAAGGGAGCCTACATTTTGGGAGCAAATTTTTACCACTTGAACATCAGATAGAGCACTAATCTCTAGGGTATATAAAGAACACAAAAAGCTAAATACCAAAACAAAAACAAAAACAAAAAAAACCCCAAATAACCCAATCAATAAATTGGCCAAGGACCTGAACAGACACTTCTCAGAAGAGGGTATACAATCAATCAACAAATATATGAAAAAACGTTCATCATCGTTAGCAATTAGAGAAATGCAAATCAAAACTACTCTAAGATTTCATTTCATTCCAGTCGGAATGGTAGCTTTTAAGAATACAAACAACAACTATTGATGAGGATGTGGGGGGGAAAGGCACACTATACATTGCTGGTGGAACTGCAAAATGGTGCAGCCAATATGGAAAGAAGTATGGAGATTCCTTGGGAAACTGGGAATGGAACCACCTTTTGATCCAGCTATCCCACTCCACGGTCTATACCCAAAGGACTTAAAAAAAAAAAAAAAAAGCATACAGGGACATAGCCACATCAATGTTTATAGCAGCACAATTTCACAATAGCTAAACTGTGGAGCCAACCTAGATACTCTTCAGGAGATGAATGGATAAAGAAAATGTGGTATATATACACAATGGAATGTTACTCATCAATAAAATAGAATAAAATCATGGCATTTACAGGTAAATGGATGGAGTTGGAGAACATAATGCTAAGTGAAGTTAGCTAATCACCAAAAAACAAATGCTGAATGTTTTCTCTGAAATAAGGAGGATAATTCATAGTGGGGTTGAGAGGGGGAGCATGGGAGGAATAGACAAATTCTAGATCAGGCAAAGGAGTGAGAGGGGAAGTGAGGGGGGCATGGGGATAGAAAAGATGGTGGAATGAGATGGACATCATGACCCTAAGTACATGCATGAAGACAAGAATGATGTGAACATACTTTATGTACAACCAGAAATATGAATAATTGTGCTCTATATGGTAATATGAATTGTAATATATTCTGCTGTCATATATAACAAATTAGAATAACAGATTTAAAAAACTAGCCTCAGCAACTTAGTGAGACCCTGTCTCAAAGTAAAAAATAAAAATGGGCTTTAATGGTAAAGTGTCCCTGGGTTCAATCCCCAGTACAAAAAAAAAAAAAAAAAGAAAAGAAAAAAGGAAAAATTAAACAATACTATTATCCCAGCAACTCAGGAAGCTGAGGCAAGAGGATTGCAAGTTCAAGAATAGTCTCATAAACTTAGCAAGACCCTGTCTCACAATTTAAAAATACAAAACGTCTGGGGTAAAGCTCAGTGGTAAAGTACCACTAGGTTTAATCCTCAGTATTCCCCTGCAAAGTGAGGAATATCACTCAAGTTTTTGGCTATAATTTGGAACTTGGGACAAACTTTGGAACTTAGTAAGGCAGATTTGCTTGTTGAGGGCATTCATCGCAAGGGATGTAAGGGTTGGTCATATGCTGAGGAGAATGGACAGATATGCAGGTGTCTCCTTGAGAAATGAGATGAATTGTTTCAGACTGTTCACTGTAGAGGAGGCACATGTTTGTGAATTGGTATCTGATTTATTTGTTGGCCTCTGGTCACTAGTTTCCAGTTGTAGCTCTACCTTGGAACCCCCATAGCTATAGTCCCAGCAGTTCCCAGCAGCAGTGAGCAGAGATAGAAGGTATAGCCGGCCAAGGCCAGATAGCCATGTGGCGATTTAAAAGGGGAGCACTGTAGGACACCAGGAAAAGCCTCCTTAATTCTTCTTCAGTTTGGCTAGGGGGAGAAGAAAAACAACTCTTTTCTGAGTTTATGCAAAACAATCATGTTTTATTCATCATTTGGAAAAGTCACCCTTATGGCATGTGGGGCGGGTGATGTCAGCTTTTCCATCTTAGCTGGAGCAAATGTTCCTGAGCCCTTATGCTCTGTTCTAGGCTGGGGAAACTCAGTCGAAGAAGACATTGTTCCTATCCCAGGGTATCAGGGGGAAGTCTGTGGCCTGGAGAGAGGGGAGCTGTGAAATAGGGCAGCGTGGGGGACACAGGCACAGGACTCTCCAGGGAGCTGGTTTTGTGCTCTAGCTGAAGTTCCTGTGTGGATCTGTGTCCACCAGGAAGGCCTCCAGTGTGGAAGGATTCTTGAGTAGGGTATCAGCCTTGTATTATGGTCATAACTTGGGGTTTGCTGACCTTGATGTTGCTCCTTTGTGGTATGAAGAGATCTGGTCCTGGGTCACCTGCAACCTGGCCGTGGTTGCTTAACCTTCTGCAGGTGTATGTAGCTCATGGTAGGTCTGTTTTTCACACCCCGCCTAGAGGTGACCTTCATACATGGAGGGGAGAAATTTGAATGTCATGGACTTTACGTGGCTATGGAGAGGAAGGAGCTTTTTGCCTCATCCTGTCTCCTTGAAAAGTAGGAGTCCTCCTAAAAATTTGCCATGACCACCTACCTACTTGCCTGTTTTATTCAGCTTTCTTCTGGAACTTCTCTTCCCTGACTTTTGATATATTAGATTTATATATTTGAATCAAGAAATTGGCTTTTGGGGGCATAATGTGTATATTTTCCTTACAGGATAATAGGTAATTTTGAGTCATTGAACCTTTATCAGTAGGGAAATATACAAATACTTTGATTTAAATGGATTGAAGAGAAAATACCCATAGTTGCAATGATCCTGAACATATACAAACTCGATGTGTGTTCATAAGTACCAGAGGTAACTTATGTGTGTCTGGAGCCACAGGAACAGCCTTTAAAGGGAGGACATCTGAGGGAAAAAGCAATGACCATCAAAAATCATATTGGTGATATTATTAAATATGATCTTAGAATTGCCTACAATTAAACATACACTCAAATCATCTAGAAAACTGTCCATTCTTCAATGCAGTAAGAAGCATAGGCATTAATATCTATTTTATTCATCCATTGGTCCATTGATTTTTGCAGTCTTGGCCAGCACTCCCCAGACTCTGTTTCATAGGAGTTGATCCAATACCTATAAGCTTCTGTGGGACCCCACTTGCTACTTAGCATTGCTGAGTCTGAACGCAGACTCCCCTTTTTGGTTGTTTCCCATCTTATTTGGTGCCAATAGAAATAGGTCATTTTATTTTTAAAAATTGAGAAGCTCATCTAGGACAAAGGGATGGTCAACTAGCCAGTGTTGCAGAATGAAATGTAACTGAGGGGCCTTAGGGGAAACAGGGAGCATTGCTCAAGATGACTGCCAAATGTCTGGAGGCACACGAGGGAAATGTGCCATGCTTTCTAAAACTATGTTCCAGCGACTTGCATGGAGGAGATTGTGCCTTCTCCAGCCCTGGACATTGTCTGACCAGAGTAAGAGATGCCAGGTTGGGGAGGTTGCTTTCTCAGCCACCCAAGTATTTTCTCATTGATCTGCTTGAAATTCCACCCCAGGAGACTCAGTTCTTTAGTTTAGAATTGGCTTTAACTAGTAACCACTGCCAGTCAGGGCATGATGAGAGAGGCACTCAGATAAACTGCTGGTAGAACAGACATCTGTCTGTCTGAGGCAGTTTGGCAACATGTATGACAATCATTTCAGAAGTATAAACCTCTTCAGGCTGGGGATATAGCTCAGTTGGTAGAGTGCTTGCCTTGCATGCACAAAGCCCTGGGTTCAATCCCCAGCACAAGAATAAAACAAAACAAAAAGAAGTAAAAACCTCTTTTTACCCATCATTTCCACTTCTATCAATTTATGCTAAGGACACAGTTGGACAAGGATACATGGGTGGGTCTCCACTTCAGGCTCAGTAATGATACAGATGATGGATAATAACTTAAATATCTCTCTCTCTCTCTCTCTCTCTCTCTCTCTCTCTCTCTCTCTTTCTCTGTAAAAAAAGGGTACTGGCTAAGTATATTTAGATATACTTACAAATAAAATACTACAAAGCTGTTTCAAATGTTGTTATGGTTCCATGTTTAGTGACTTGAAATAGTGTCCAATATTCTTAAAGGACAAAGAGTAGATTTCAAATAGCGTGAGCTCATTTTGTAAAGTAAGCAAATACAAAACATATATAAAGTTATATGTTAAATGATTATCTCTGGATAAGACTAGGAATAATTCTTAAACTATATTTTTATGTATACTTCAAATTATAATAAAATAAGCCTACACTAGTGGTATAAAATATCTATTTTTAAAAGGACACAAAGCATAAATATTCCCTAAGTGATAGAAAATGATTTAGGTCACCATGGCTTTACAAGAAATTAACCCCAGTCTTGGCTGCTTTGAATAGTAGACATTTATTATCTAATAACATCTATGGATCAGGAATTCAGGAGTAGCTTAGCTTTGTTGGTTTTGCTGACTCAGGGACCCTCACAAGGTTGCTGTCAGTCTCCCATGGCTGTTGGTGGGAGGCCTCAGTTTCTTGCCATGTGAGTATGTGCCCAGAGCTGCTTAAGTGCACTCACATGTGGCTGCTGGCCTCCACAGAGAGTGACCTAAGAGCAAGAATGAAACCACAGTGGTCCCGGTGACCTCGTCTCTGAAATCACACATCAATTTACTTACTCATTACAGGCAAGTTGCTAAGTCCAGCCTGTACTAGAAGGGAGGAGCATTCAGCATTACCTCTTAAGGGAGGAGGATGAAAGAATTTGTGGACATATTTTAAAACAGCCACAAATCCATGAAATCATTTTCAGTCCACAACATGTATGGTTAGGATCTACCCTGGGAGCCATCTTTCTTAGTGGGTAATGGAAAATGATCCTAAAGGATGGGAGTTTTGATTTTGACATGAGTATGTGCTTGGGGGATGTTTAAGGAACAGAAAGCTACTAATAGAGGACAGGTCTTAGGATTCCCGACTTTACCATATATTGCTCATGTACTTTGGCTAAGTCAGATAACCCCTTGCTTTTTCTATCAGGTTATGCTGTGGATCAAATAATCAAATGCATTTGAAAGTGCAGCATCAACTTGAGAACTCTGAAGGAAGCTGACAGTTACTAGCATTACTGCCATGTTGCTGATGGGAGTTCAGTGTGAATTGGAGTGGAGTGGAGCATAGAAATAGAGTAGGGAGCAGAGAGAAGGAATTGAGTACTATTACATATAGATTAGTGCTTGGTACATTCTGCCCTGGATGCTGCCTTTTTCATGGACTAGGCCTTAGTGGGTAGCAAAGATCCAGGACAGTGATCCTTCACATAAATCCCTGTATCCACCATGACCTCATATGAGTTCATGGTGAAGCGTGGTGTGTGGGGGGGTGGAGTAAGCCCCCAATCTTCTTAGCTTGGTCATATATCTGTTTATTGCTTCAGGAGATAGATGTCTGTTTTAGTCAACTTTATGTTGCTGTGACCAACATACCTGACCAGAATAGCTTGAGAAGGAGGTTTAGTCCGTGGCCAGCCACCTCTATCACTCTGGCCACCTCTGGCAGAAGATGTGGCAGAGGAAAACTGCTCACTCCATGGGAGACAGGAAGCAGAGAGAGAAGAGTTGGAGGAACAAGATATAATCCCCAGGGGCATGCCCATACCTATTTCCTTCTGTCATACTCCACCTGCCTATATTTTCCACCTAGTACATTAGTCCTTTTAAATTATTAATCCATCAAAGGGATTCATTTGCTGATGAGGTTACAACTCTCAAAAAGCTGATCATTTTACCTCTGAACTTTCCTGCATTGTCTCACATGAACTTTTGAGGAACAACCTACATCCAAACCATAACAACGTTTATTCCCAGCTCTATGCCAAGCCTGGGGCTAGGACTGGGGGGATGCAAGGTAAGGGAGGCCCCAACTCCTTCTCCCCAGGATCCAAGTCCATCAGGACAGGCTGATGTGCAAAGGTTCTGAAAGATTGAGCTTTGGATGGTGGCCTCATTCCCTACGCCTGGATTTGAGCGTCAGGAAATAGTTTTCTCAGATGGCTTTACTCTCTCAGAGGTCACATAGCTCTGAAAATTTTATGTCTTTGGAAATTAAATACTTTCCCCCCCACCGATGTTTATAGGCTCTTTAGAGTGTTGGGCAAAGATGAAGCCAGGCAATTGCATTCAGATGATTGCAATTTGTACTCCTCCTTCCTTCCAAGTCTTAGTGGCCAACACCACACAGTTTCCACAGCCCTTTCCATGCTTGTCCAGAAGGGGCAAGGCCTGAAGGCTGTGCTTTCCAGAGCAGCTTTTTGCCCTAGGTTTCACCTGCTGTTGACTGGGGCTGCTTGCAGGAAAGGTGGACACAATCTGGGGAGAACACTACACGGTTGGTTCTTTTTCCTTTTGCTCATTTACATTTCTAGTGTGAGGCAACCATAAACATTCAGAAATAATCCTTGTGCTATTAACCTAGAATGAACTGTGTGAAAGGTAAATTATTTTTTATTTAGCTGTTTGAGACCTCTGACTATGCGTTGTATAGTAAACCAGGACAGTTCAAAGTTCCTTCCCATCAGATCCACTGCTCTGCAGCAGACTTAAATGGGAACTGTTGCTTCAGATAAAATGCAATGTAAAAAAGGAGTAAAAGGAAAAACTCCAACAGAAAATAATAACTGTTTATGAGGATGTGGAGAAACAGAAATCTTTGTGCATGACTGGTAGGCACATAAAATGTTGTAGCCACTATGGAAAACTGTATGATGTCTGAAAAAATTTTTTTAAAAGATGAAGTGCCATCTGATTCAGCAGTTCCACTACTGGTGCATCTCCAAGAACTGAAAGTGGGGACTTAAGTGGATATTTGTATGTCAATGTGCATAGTGGCATTATTCACAATGATGAAGGGGGAAACACCTTAGATGTCCATTGCATAAATGAATTAACAAAATGTAGTGTATACACATAAGGGAATATTCAGCCTTGAAAAGGAAGGAAGTCTAGAGAGAGAGAGAGAGAGAGAGAGAGAGAGAGAGAGAGAGAGAGAGAGAGAGAATGAATTTCAATATTTATTCTTTAGTTTTTGGCGGACACAACATCTTTGTTGGTATGTGGTGCTGAGGATCGAATCGGGCCGCACGCATGCCAGGCGAGCACACTACCGCTTGAGCCACATCCCCAGCCCCATGGTTGAATCTTGAGGACATTTCACTAAGTGAAATAAGCCAGACACAAGGAGACACATGCTGCATGATTCCACTTATGTGAGGTACTAGAATAGTCAAATTCAAGGACAGAAAGAATGATAGTAGTTGCCAGTGGTGGAGAAGGGTAGGGGGAAAAGTGGAGCTCTTGTTCAGTGGGTACATGTTTCAGTTTGGGAAGATGGAAAAGCTCAGGGGGTGGATGGTGGTAATGGTTGCACAACAATGTGGATATAATTAATGCTGCTGAATTGTGTACTTAAGAAGGGCTAGAATGATAAGCATTATTTAATTTATGTTTTACTACAGTAAACAATGTAATATGTAATTGGTTTTCAAGTTGAGCTGCTGGCCTCAATCTAGGCCATGGGATAGAGCCTTGAACTATACAGAGAGTCTGACTGTGAGGAGATCTTCTAGGTTATTTTCTACTAAGAAAAAAAATGGACAATAAACATTTTACAAATGATTAAGGTGATAGTGGGTATTATAAGGACTTTGAAAAAGACAAAATTAGGTAATTAATGTGGTAGGAGAACCATATGGTACATATTGGGAGTGTGGGGTGTGTGTTCGCTGAGTGGCTGGGTAAGAATTCTGAAAAATTGACATTTGGGCTAAGTCCTAAGTGAGTAGAAATTATTTGATCCACCAAACCCTAATGAATGTATTTAGACTCCTATTTTACTAATAATCTCACTGAGGCCTAGAAATATTGCTATAAAAATCCAGAACTTATTACAAATTGTGCTGCAAAACCAATAGTGATTGTCCAGAATATTCCTCATTGGTTGCTTGAGGACTGAGATGGGGACAAGCCAGGCTTTGGTGTTTTAGAATGTTAAAACCTTTCTTACCGATTACCAAATGCTCAGCTCTGGCAATCTTTTCACTCAGAAAAATGTATTCGCCAGTTTACATGTTTCTCATTTAATTTTGGAGGGGACTAAATCTAAAAGTTTGCCATGGGTCACCATGGAAAGACTTCATGCATTTTAGAAAACAATTGATCTGTAGAAATCAGTTGATTACTGATAGTTTAGGAGATCAGCCTATTTTACCTTGGAAACTAAGGCTATTTATTTAAAGCTCTAAATATGGAGTTTGAAGATTATTTTATAATTGACTCGAGATGGAAAGAATTATGCTTCTGGGACAAAGGAGTGTGTACACAGAGACTCCCCTTTTGTTGCTCACATTTTTCTTTTAAAGTCAGAGTCTTTGGGTGGAAGACGAGAGCTCCCTGAAGAATCTGGAAATGCATTGGCCTTGGTTTGCGATGGAGCTCACAGCACTATGTCTATAAAGCCCTGAACTCCAGCCAGGTGCATTAAATAAGAGTATGGTGACTTCAGAGTTGAGAGTAAGCCATTTGCAAAGTTCTTTAAAAGAGTACCTGGCTCTCTTTGCCTTAGGATAGTGAAGTAGTATTTGCCAAGACAGAAGAATTGAATTTATTTGAATTTCTGGGTTACATATTACATGTAATCCTTGGAAATTTTAATTTTAACCAGGATATTATCTCACTTTCATGAAAATCTCCAACCCTCTGAGGTCGTTCCCACTTTCACTGACTTGGTTTGAATTGGGATGTGTGCCAGGGGTAATGGCGACTAATGGGAAATATAGACAATGTGGACCAGAAGGTAACTTCAAGATTAATCTTTCATCTTTCCTGTGTTAGAGAAGCCAGTTTGTGTTTGCTCTAGAAAACTCACCCATTATTTCTGATACCTGCAATAATGGAACACAGGTGCAAGAGTAAACATTCTGTCCACATGCCCTTATAGAAGGCCTACGGGATGCCCGGCCCATCTTGCACTAAAGGGGCCATGGTAAACCAGGAGAGTCTCACCCTCAAACAGCAGCATCAAGTCTGCATGAGGAGCCTAAATATGAAGAAATGAGGTGATCAGACAATAATAGCCAGAGAGTCAAATCGAGATATTTGGAGTAGTATCCTGAGGGAATGGGATATGTGAAAAGGTATTCTGGGAATAGTTGCTAAATGAAAAGTCAGAGAAATAAGGAAGTAAGTGATCAGTGTGGACTGGAGAGGTCAGGGAGGTTTCTTGGAGGATCTGGGACTTAGGTCAGGCTTGGACCCTGGATAGGAAGACTTCTAGAGAATTCAGGTCCCCAGATTTCAACAAAGGGGTAGAAAGAAATATTAACCCAAGGATCAGTTAAATTTGAGAAATGTTCATATGTTCCTAATATCCACAGTGTTCTCTGCAGGGTTAAATGTGTTAGAAAGTATAAGTGGAGGCCCCTGGGTTTGGTGGCCAAATAAGTTTAAAGAGTGCTGGAATAAGAAGCTAAGAATGTTTGTATTACCAGACTCTATGGGCCTTTCATATGGTGATGTTCACATTGATTTTTTTCCCCACAGGCTTTTACTACAAGAGGGTTCCTGCTTATTCCATTATAGCGCCATGTTGATTTCCAGAAGGATTCTGCAGAAATAAGAGTTCCAAATAACTGGGAAAATTCTAGCCTAAAGGATCTTATTTTAGAGTGTCATTTAGTGTAAGACACTAGCAGTAGTCATGTTTTCAGTGGTCTGAATGCCCAGGGGAATTGATTGAAAGGAAGTTGGAGGGACTTCATTTAAAGAAACCAGTGAAAGAATGGTCCTCTGAGGGATCCCAATCTGGAATAAAATACCCTAGGGCTGTTTTCAGTTCAGAAATTATTCCTCAACATATTAATAGGCACATAAGCCAGACATTTTAAAAAACTACTTTTGTTAATGTCATTCTTTTTCTTCTCTTGAGATATGGGGGAGGATTTTGTGTCAACAGTATGGCCTCACTCTGCCGTCCCATTGGGAGGGAGCTCTGGGTTAGAGCAGCTGAGGCTGTGAGGGGAGGCAAAGCTCAAAAATCTGGCAGGACTGGGGCTGCCAGATAAAGCCCAGGACATCCAGTTAAATTGGAATCTCAGCTTAACCCACAATTTTTCATATAGCAATGTTCCAAATATTAGGTGGGACATACTTGAACAAGAAATATTACTCATTGTTTCCCTGGAACTGAAATTTAACCTGGGCATTCTGGATTTTTATTTTCTAAATCTGGCAACCCCATGCAAGATGTCGGGTGAGCCTAGACACACAGATTTGAAAATGACTTCAAATGGGTAAGGTAAAAATAACACGGATTGGTTCAAAGCGCTGGAGAACCCAGACCCTCCCTCTAGTGAGCTGGGTTCATATATCCTCAACCCCCCTCCCCACCTCCATTCACTTTTGTCATATTCCACGTAGTTGGGGAGAGTTTTTATTTTATATATATATAATACTACTTCACTATCCTGGCTAATATTCTATATGGCTCTCATGAAATGAAACAAATGTAAGATGCAAAATTTACCAAAAAAGCTTTTCAGCTTTTTGGATTCTGTTGAAAATACAAAATCTTAGTTTCATGGAAATAAGCCAGAAGTCTGGACACCAAAAAGTCTCTCTGGGTTTGTTTCCTACATGTGATGGACATCATGAGGGTGGCCATATGTCCGTCCAGGGCAGAGAACAGTGAGGAGAAGACAGTTCTCCCCTTTGGAATTTAAAGTGCAATAGAGGACACCAAGTTATCTCAGGAAGCTGTGTCTCCTTATTGACTGGATGGGATGAGTGTTTTGAGCAGGGAGAGACGTTCTCAGTGTGGGCACCAGAGGCTCTGGTCATTTTTCCCCTGACAAGAAGCCAAGTGTCTTATCTCCACATTTAGTCATGATTCTCCAAGAGCCAGGGCTTACTGTGAGTGGGCTCTGCCCAAGGATTTCATCAGGAGTGCAAAGGATCGACTAATCTCTTCTTGGAAAGTTCTGCTGTGACTCTCTGGTTAGCTAAACAGCTGGCCCAACTGTACCCCTCTTTTCCATGACTTGCTCCCTCTTCCCTGTGCCCCCGAAGCCCACTTTTCTCCCAGCCCTGTGTGGGACAGGGACCTATGAAGCGGGCATGCTTCTGACAGCAGGGACCTATGTGGGCTGGGAGCGGCTGCTGTGCTGTGTGAATGGGGGTTGGCAGGCCTTGGGCTGGTGGGTGGGGGGCACTGTGTATGAGGGCCACGACATGGAGTTTATGGAGAACCTGTAGCTTCTGTTGACCATAGTACACACACTGGCAGGGCCTTTAAGTCACTTCAGGCACGGGGCACACAGAGACTAGCTGGCTGCTGCCAATGTTAATCACACTGCTGGTGCTCACTGTATCCTATGGCAACAGCGGCTCCTTGTTAATTCAGAGTGATGCTGGGGGCAGGCAGTGTTACAGGCTGCTTCACACTGGCAGGGGACAAACCCTGGGTCACGAGCACCCTTGATGTATGGCCAAGCCCCAGGAACTCCCTCACTTGCTGTCCAGCACACCCCACCCTAACCCAGTTTTGGAGTCTGGTAGTGGGAGGAGAGGGAAGCTCCAATAAAATGCTGTTCCAGAGGTCACGCTGAACCCTGCACAATGAGTCCATTAGATTCCACAATCGATATCCAGCTTCTAAACATTATGTATATTGATGAGCTGATTGCTAGGAGACTAGTGCTGAGGGAATTGCAATCTATTTTACTGGGGCCAAATTGGTTGTTGATGGGCCATAGTAGACTGTGGCTTTAATAATCAGCTAAAAACATCCTGCAATCTAGTAAAACAGCTTAAGTACGTTGGAGCTCAGAATGCTTTCCTGAAAGCCAGGCGTGCAGGTTTTCACGGGGCCCTGCAGGTCTGGTCTGAGGATAGCTAGCCAGCCAGGACACCAGCTAAAGCCTCTGCTAGTGTTGGAGTGTACAGAGCAAGACAGGGAAGGCAGAGACAAGGCAGTAAAATTCTGCTACTGGTATGGAGGCAGGGATGGAGAGTGGATGGCCACTGGCTCATGCCCCTGGCCGTCCATGAATATGCAGATTTGCCTGAACTGTTTACCCAGCTTGCGTCTCAGGACTCAGTTATAAATTGGGTGAGATAGTGAGAAATAATTTCTATGATGAAATTGGGTCCATGAGGCTGACTGGGGTGAGGATGTGTTTGTGCAGGGTGTGATGTGTGCACATGGAGGGAGGCTGTTTTCAGTGATGGTACCCTTTGACCTTATTCTCCCATCCACATGTCCCAGGTCATGAGCATGAGCTGGTATCATGGTGTCATGCTGGAAATGAGTATAAACTCTTCTACTTAATTAGCTCGACTCAAAGCCAGTTACTCTGTAGCTAGATGATGGCTAAGGCTGAGTTGAAGGGTTTTGGTTCTCTGGATTGCTGGTCACTAGTGGGCATTGCCTGGTCACTGATGGGCATGGGGATGTTGAGTCTGGGAGGCCACGCTGCTCACAGGGCACAGGCATCTCTGCTTGGGGCAGGACACTGTCAAGGTGCAGAGAATAGATTTCTGAAGGCAGGAAGTTGAAGGCAATTCAGTTAATCAAACCTGTAAAGAGCTCCAGTTGCAGAATTGTTCTGTATGTGGTAGGGGCAATGTTTTACAGGGTCTCTGACTATCATTCTTTCCTCCGGGGCTGCCTGGGGCTCCTGCTTGTCACTCCAGGTTCAGGCCCAGAGAAAGTGCAAAGGGCCCCCTGAATTAGGGTAGGTCAGAAAGCATCTTCCCACAGTCCCTTAAGGAGGCTGGGTTGGGAAGTCCTCCCAGTCATCTCCCGATCAGAAGTAGGGCAGGGGAGGCACAGGTGTAAAGATGGAAGGAAGGAGGTCAGAGGGCACGCCCAGCACCTTGAATGCTGCAGAGCAGAGGTAAAATGTCAGCATCACCAGTGTGATTAGATCAGCAATGAAGAAACCCCAAGAGAAAAGAAAAGCTGAAAGGTCACAGAGCATCTGGTTGAGAGTGAAAGGGGTTTCAGTGGACTGGCAGTTGGCAAAGGGAGGAGCTAATCAGCCCCCTATGGAGTGACTTTTCAGGAATTAGAGGCAGGCAAATTGATATCAAGGAAGCATTTGAATGGACTCAGGTCAAGAACATCCCTGAGGCCCTCCACAGTGTTCTCTGAAGAGCTTCTGGTGGTAGCTCCCCTGTGGGATTTAGGAGAAAAAAATTGGAGTAGGCTGGCTTCCTTTGTCACCCACCTGGTCTTCATGATGCTATGGTCTGTTCCATCTAGAGAGAAGAAGCATAAGGCCCAGAGAAGCTGCCCCTTACTACCTGATGACCATGAGCAAACCCTCTCACCCTCTGAGTCTCTGTTGCCTTGCTCTCAAATGGGCATAATGTTAGCTCCTACTGTAGGGCTTTGTTCTGATTTGATGTCTGCAAAGTGCTGAGAATAGTATCTGGTATCCATATTAATAAAGTAAACTGTGGTATGCTCAATTTTCCCTTCCCAGGATTCTTATTTCATCTCTTTCAAACCTTCGCAGGCCAGGAGGTGATTATCACTGTGTCTTTGAGGCAGGGGACTCCTGGGAGACCTCAGAGAGTTTCCAGGTGCAGGTGGCTGGTTGGTGGCAGCTCAAGGCTGAGAACCAAAGTCTCCTGAGTATTGAGCACACCACCAGCACTGGGGAGGAAGTGATTCCTGTCCTGAGGCTCCTTGCTGTCTCTCCTTTTACATTGCTCCTCCCTCAGTTCTCAGTCTCATCTTTGGCCTATGGGCCTGCTTCCTAGGCAAAGGGAAATGAATAGATTAAAAAAGAACTTCTAGGCACTAAGAAGAAGAAAGTGCCAAAGAGGGAGGCAGGCCCTGTACAAAGAAGGGTATATGGGCCATGCACTGTGTAAGCCTGCAGGGACTAGGAGCAAGGCTCTAGGGCTTAAGGGTTTGAAGATGTAGTGTGCCCCTGGGTGCTAAGGATGTAGGATGTAAGTGACCACTCCACCTTCCCACTCTTAGGATGAAGGCCTAGCCCACGGACATGCATTTCATCCACTTGCCAACAGATCAGAGGTCAGGTGGCAGGTTATCTGGGAAATCGAGCATGCTATCTTCTGAAGGGGTCAGTCTAGCTTCTTGGCTTCTTATTGAAAACCAGCGCAACTGGAATGGCTTCTTATCCAGATAGAGGGGCTGTCATGACCCATCAGGACCAAGGCAGGTGGGAGAGTTCACTGTTGCCCTCCCCCAAGAGCCCTCACCCCTGCTACCACCCCCTCTGTAGCTCCTGGTGCCAGAGCAGCATGACTTCTCAGACTACAGTGTGCACACGAGTGACCTGCAAACAGTCACAAGTGCTACAGTCCAGATTCCGATTCAGCAGGTGAGCCTGTGGCCACAAGTTCTGCAATTGTAATCAGCTTCCAGTTTTGCTGCTGCTGCTGCTCAGGGACCTCATGGAGAAGCCAGGGCCTAGGGGACACATTGGCATGGCCAGAATGTCTTTTCCACGGAGAGCCATTGCTCCTATAACATAGCTCCGCCTTCCTCCTTGCACTCACAGGGAGTTTAGCACCAGCCAGATGGGACCAAGACTGGCGGAGGCTAATGAGGTCCCACTGGGGAAATGGGGAGCACCTCTCTGAGACAGTGTCACTGCATTTTCCCATGGTGGGGGAATTGTCCTCCAGGGTGGGCAAAACCACAGAGAGAAGGGAGCAGGCAGCTGTGCAGCTGGTGAATCCCTGCCTGCTCCTTGCTCAGAGCCTGCAGTCATCTGCTCAGGCAGCTTTCCACTTAGCACTCTGATTTCTGTGTCCAATCGATTGGCCACTCTTTGTGCCACGTTATAGTGCATGACTGAGGCTTGACCTTGAAGCCAGCCAGCCATGGAAACTTCTGTCTTTCATTGTCATTTTGAACTTAGCAAAAGGTTGGCAGAGGAAAAAAAACACCAAATCATTTTGCTAAAGTAACATCATTAGTGATGCTACTTCTTTGCATTAAATCCTGCACTTATTGATATGATAATAGTACCACTCCCTTCCATTTGTGGATTATTTTATGTTTTACAGAGCACGTTCAAAGTCATTATCTTATTTGGTACTCCAAATGCAATTATGAGATGAAAGAAGATCATTGTCCCCAGGAAACTGAGGCTCGGATTGGTTTATGAGCTTGCCTTCCAGAAATCACCAGGCAGCAGGGAAGAGAATGGAGATGGATGCTCTTTTTCTTGTTAGAGGTGATATTGACAGTTCAATAGACTTGCTGACACTACAGCAATGTGCCCTGTTCCAGACATCGTGATTCCTTACCAAGTAAGATTCTTGAGGTCTGGCAAGAATGATATGGGTACTAAAGTACGTAGTTGAGAATGCTCCAAAGTTTAGAAAGGTGTGAAAGTAGAAATAAACAAAGCCAACAAAAACCAGCAAAAGCAAACGGAGGGAAATAAGCTAGAAAGTGTGCTTTCAGTTATTCTCTCTCTCTCTCTCTCTCTCTCTCTCTCTCTCTCTCTCTTTCTCCCCACCCCCAAACGCTGTTTAGTTTTTCCCTAGTGAAGTTCACATTCCATAGGGAGGCATTTACAAAGGCCATCCAGGGAAGAGTCTGCAGGCAGTGCTTGTTGGATTCACTCCTGAAATGTCACCTCCAGGTCACCCTACCTGTCTGTTTCCTTTGGACAGGCTTTCCAAGTCCCTGCCTGTGACAAGGTAGAATGCAGACACGTGGCTAACCACAACTCAATTATCTCCAAACCTTATTTAGGCTCCAGTTCCATGTGCTTGGGGTTGCCATGGAGACAGTCTACTGCTCTCTCCCTTAAATAGAACCGGAATCACACTTCTGCTTATGTGCAAGGTAGAAGTGACAGAGCTGTGTTTCTGTAAATGGCCGTTTCCGGTAGATGTGGCTCCAGCCCAGTGCCCAGGAATATATGAGCAGGGTATCTAAACTCAGATACAAGGTTCTTAAAAAAAAAAAAAAAGCTGAACAAAACAAAACAAAACACCTAAGAATAATTTGTAGTTCCAATTGTAGTTAATGATTCTAGGAATATCATTGCTAAATTGCTGTTTTACAAAAAAAATCATCATGCCTCACCATAAAAATCTCTGAGACCATTATCACCATGAACTTGTTGGTCTTGGGTCTGAGAGGCTGTGTGTAGTTCCAGACTCTGATAAATGGGGGTGCTATGCCAGGAGCCCTGCCCTGGGGACACACTGGTATACATGAACATGCTGGCTGTGTCTTAGTGCTGCGCCTGGGTGTGAGGGGAGCAGCAGCAGAAAGGGTAACCTGAGTGCACCTTACACAGAGGTGGGCTGGGGGTCCAATCCT
This sequence comes from Urocitellus parryii, assembly GCF_045843805.1. NCBI lineage: Eukaryota > Metazoa > Chordata > Mammalia > Rodentia > Sciuridae > Urocitellus > Urocitellus parryii. The sequence continues at coordinate 67,795,806 of NC_135542.1, forward strand.
AACTCTCCTGTCGTTAGCTTGGGCTCTTCTGCTGCATTGATCGGTATCTCAGAGCCTTGGCTGCTGGACACTTTCTCACTAAGTTTGTTACGAGCATAAAATGATGTTGTTGGGAGAGCCTGGCAAGTGCTCAGCAAACATGAGTCCTCTCCTCCATCCCTTCCTACCTGTTGGAGGAGGGTGGGCCAGCAGTGAAGGGGAGGACAGAGGATTCCCAGGGTGTGAGAAAACTCAGCCAAGCTGGGGATTGCAGCTGAAGGTAGGATCAGGGTACAGGGGGCATCCTGGGGTATGGGGCTCCTGCACTGGTTCTGCCACACAGGCATTAAGTCCCCCCCCCCCCCGCCCCAGCAAGGGGAGAGTGCCCAGGAGCATTTGTGGATTCTCTTGGATATAGAGAAGAGGACTGGGGCAAAAGTGATCTGGTCACAGAAGGAAAAGTTACAATCATTACTCTTTTTCCATGTCAGAAAGCAGGACCTATTGCCTGAAGCAGCTCCTGCATCCAGACCTAAGCCAAAGCTGCAGGAATCTGCCTCTGCTCAAGAAATGCTGTCTCTTGTCATTTCCAGCCTGAAAGGGTTTTCTTTATAAATTTCCACTGATGGAAATCCAGGGAAGATGCTAATCCATCATCATTAGGAAGAGATGAGTAATTTCCTTAAAATTAAAGTCTTTTTCTCATCAATATCTTCCCCGGCTTTCCCCCAACCTTCCCCAGCATTCCTCTTAAAAAAGAATCACTGAGACCATGTGCCATGGAGCAGGTAGCAGAGCTGGATGAGGAGTGTTTCCTGGGCTCAGAAGCACCGTGAGATGCACGCATAGCCTCTTGGGATAGTAGGTCAGTAAGACTCAACTGTAGCTTGAGGCAGCTATGACTGTCCGACTGTCCATTTCCTGGAGATTGTGCCTTTGGTTACACATGATCCCTGTTTTCCCTAGACCCTGGTAGCTAGATGAGAAATTGCTTTTAAAGAATATTCTTTGTTAGCCCTCCTGGAGACTGGATGGATGGATTCAATGATCATTTAAGTCTCTGTCAGTCTTCTAGGCCTGAGGATAACTGACTGCTGATGTCCCCTGGCTCAAGGAAGATGGAGGTGTCTTGGTGCAATGGTACAGTCAGGGCACTCAAATTGAGCCTGTGTTCAGTCCTATACAGCTACTTGGTAGTTCTATTACTTTGACGTCTCCAAGCTTAAAAATTTTTATTTGATAAATGCAAATAGCAGCAGAACTGGGGATATGGTTCAGGGGTAGAGTGCTTGTTAGCATATGGAAGCCATAGGTTGGATCCCCAGCATCACAATCAAAACAACAAGACCAATAATTTATTATTATTTCTGTACCCACCTAGTGAGGATTCTTATGAGGATTAACAAGGTGTGCTTTGGTTAGTCTTCAAGATGCTCTTGATATGCCAGCTCTTGCTCTTGCTTGTTGCTAATGGTGGTGCTGGGGGCAGTTATTGTTTTTATTCAGGATGACAAACAACAACATCAAAGCCCTAGAGGAAAATAGATAATTTTCAGTTCTCAGGGAGCTGGGAAAAATGTTTCCCAAACATTTTAGTAACTGGGTTTAAGAGAGTGAATACATTTCAGGATTTTTCTCTTTTCCCTAGATCTACTTGTGGAGCATAGTAGTCACTGTGGTAGGCATAATACCAGTAATAATGGTAAATAATTCTCAAAGTACTTTTATGATCTCATTGGATCTTTTCAACACTCTAGAAGATGGGCAGGGAAGGTGTTCTCCTGTGACAGAGACGAGGAGAGGGGTTAAGGGTTCTGGCTGGCGCTAATCATTAGTAGCTAAGCCCTCCCAGCCTCTTGCTGCAGGGTCCAGGCACTTCTCTGAGAGTGAGCTTCAGCTTTAAGGAGCAGGACTAGAGAGAAGAAAATACAGGGAGAACATCACATGTGCTCCTGCTGAATCTGCTCTGCCTTCAGTTGTGTGGAGGAGGGGTGCTTCCCTAAGGGTGGGGGCTGGGGTTCTGCCACTTGCTGCAGAGCCCTGATTGTAAAAGGTTCATGACTCCAGGCCCCAGCCCTTGTCAGAAGAGAAGGCTTCTGACAGCTCCTGGCAGTAGAGATAATTCCGGAGGCTGGAAGGCACTTCCCTGGGGACAGTAAGAGACAGGCTTTGCAGGTGGCATGAAATAGCAGAGAGCTAGAAATGAACCTCTGAAGCATATCTTGACAGAAATCTCCACTGGAACTGCCAGGACCCATTCTTGGCACCTGGCTCAGCCAGGTAGAACTTGGGGGCCTCTAATCCAGAGTAGATTTCTGAGAAAAAAAGCTTTAAAGAGAGGTAGGAGGTTCCAAAATGACAAATGTTCTGGAGTCTGGAAAGGGGCCACATGCACATTTGCCTGAAAGCCTGGGGAACCCATGCCAGAGCCCTTAGGAATAGCCTGATGAAATTCAAGCCCACATTTTTGGGGCCACTCTGGAGACATGGCGGTTAGGTGGGGACATTGGAGAAATGTTTGAAATTGGTGCGCACGCGAGTTCAACAAGTCCTGCCATCAATTATGTCTTTTCTCACTTCCAGATTATCGAGAAGAGAGGTTATGCCTTGAATATCATGTAAGGCAACAGTGCCCTCAGACCTCAAGGAGATGCTCCCTAGAAGTGTGTTTCCTCTATTCAGCTAGACAAGTGCTGTGGCCTCCTATGCACTCCCTGCCCAGCCATCCCTGCACAGTGGGGCGCTGGGCTCTGCTGTTCCTTGGACTAGGTGGATCTCACTTGAGAACTGTTAAATTCCATGGCCTGGCTGGATCTGCTTGGCCCCAGTTGTTAGAACTTCTGGCTGAAAGGCCTCCTAGTTTCTATCTGTCCATCTACTCAAACAGGTTGAGTGCGGTCCAGGCCTCTGGGAATATAACCTGCAGACATTGTCCCTGCCATCCAGGGATTTGGTGCATAGACAGGGAGAGGAGCCAGGTGTATAAACAGACTCATTACAGCGAACTGTGTTTACCTTCCTTCCATGATGATCCAAGGACTTTCTTGACAAGGCCAGCAAGCCACAGTTTCTGTTCCTCAAGTCCTAGAAAAACAAACAAGAATCTCCTACTTTTCTTTCTTCCCCCTTTATGCACTACTTACTGAGATTTTATTTGTGGTCTACATACTTAATGAAGCCTAGTACTTTTCTTCCTGGGTAGACACCATCAACAGTGCAAGGCCTGTTAGTGGATACTGTTTTTTCTGCATCTGCAGCAAAGTGTAATTCACATTCTAGTCCCGAAATAGCTTACTGGGGACTTAAATTACACATATGCACAGGGTGTCATGCTAGAGGTGGTGAGGACATGAAGTAGTTTACTGTTCAATTAGGGAGATAATAAAACCTGACATGAATTTTAGGAAAAAAAAATGATGCAAGTCTTTGGAGGATAAGTTCCAGTGCACTTAGAAGAGCTAATAAAATGAGTGAGTGGTGGGGGCCTGAGACTGAATATGGGAACACCAGAGGGAGTGAAGGGTTCTTTTTGGACAAGTGGGGCTGGATATGTCTTGGGGGCTGGTGGCTTCCATGGCTGGCACTCAGAGGACTATTCTGCACAGTAGGATGAGACTTGGGAATTGTTAGCAGATAGATAATCTGAAAGCAGTGATATTCTAGGAGAATCTTCCAGAAAGTCAAGCCAAGAATAGAGCCTGGGATGGCCCCAAATCTGTGGGACAGGCAGGCGAAGAGGGACCTCTGAAATAGATGAGGAAGGGCCACCCAGAAGGGCAGGAGGGACAGCCTAGGGGAGGGGGCTGGCCTCTAAACAAATGACATTAAAAACAAAGTAGAATTTATTAGCCTTATTCCAGAATGGTCAGAATGAGAGCTGAGGACAGTTGCTGGATCCTGCCTCTGAGAGGGAGCACGTTCAGGAAAAGTCAAGGGTGAAAGCCAGATGGCCCTGCATTGATAAGAAAGAAGGAGCAGGGGAGAGGAGGGAGAAGTACAGAAGACCCCAACTCTAGGATTGTGAGGGGAGAAGGGGGTACAGGGAAGAGCTTTCAATACCCTTGACCCCAGAGATGGGGCTGGTGACTTTCTGTGTACAGAGCAGACTGAGCTCAGAGAGGTTAAAAAAAAAACTTGTCCTTTTCTACATTCCTGTCGTCAACAGCAATCACCACCTCACTCCAGTAAAGTTTATTAAAAATGTCTTTCCAAAGATATTGCAAATAGAAAGTGACAAAGTAAGGATTCAAATCCCAATACACTTGGCTTCAAAGTTGAGGTTTTTGCTACTCAAAGTGTGGTCCAGGCATGCTGATGTCCCCTGGGACCTGATTTAATGCAGACTATGGACCTACAAAATCAGAATCCACATCTCAAGATCTCAGGTAATGGCTTCGGGCATGGTGGCATATTCCTGTAATCCCGGCGATTTAGGAGGCTGAGGCAAGAGGATTGCAAATTCAAGGCCATCCTAAACAACTTAGTGAGGCCCTTTCTCAAAAAAAAAAAAAAAAAAAAAAAATCAAAAAGGGCTGGGGCTGTAGTTCAATGGTAAAGTGCCCTCAGGTTCAATCCTAGGAACATGCCCCGCCCCTCAGATCCCAGGTGATACACACTCACATTAAAGTAGAGGAGGCCTGCTTTGTGCTTTCCTGTTAAGGTTTTTTTTTTTTTTTTTTTTAAGGTTGTTCATAGACCTTTATTTTATTTATTTATATGCGGTGCTGAGAATCAAGCCCAGTGCCTCACACATGCCAGGCAAGTGTGCTACCACTGAGCTCCAGCCCCAGCCCCTCCTGTTAAGTTTTAATGATCCAAGCATGAGGTACGGAGGACCTAAATTACCAGGTTGACAAAAAAAAAGAGAGAGAAATGTGAAAGAGACAAGCAATGCCTTCTTGCTAGTGGCGTAAGATACCTGCATGTCCTCAGCTGCTCTTAAAGCTCTTGGCCAGGAAGGGCACCAAGCTCCCCAGGCCCTTCTGCCTGTCCTTTTCCATAGGATGATAGCACATTGAGCTCTGGGCAAGTTTCACTAGATTTTTAATTAACAGCTATTTTCTTCAAATAATAATGCAGATGCAAAGGAAGAACGCAGTCTTTCAATCGCTAGCATAATTAAGCTGCAGAGATTAGTCTGATCTTTGCTGCCTCTCTAGAGCTCTCCAAGGGAAGATAACTCATGTGCATGAAGATTTTCTCAGATGTTTTGCTTCTAAAGAATTCAGCAGCTGCTTACTCACGATGTTTTTAAATTCTGGCTACCATCTCTGGAGTGCTTGGTTTTTGAATGAGCACGCACTTCAGGGTTCCGGTTGGTCCCTTTTCGTCTGCACCGAAACAACCAGATCACTTGCAAAACACCAAGGGGATTTAAATCCATGCTCATTCAACTTTTAAAAATATATGAGCTGGGCTGGATGGAGTGTTTGCCTAGCATGTATGAGGCACTGGGTGCAATCCTCAACACCACATATAAAAATAAATAAATAAAATAGAAATATATATGTACCCATGAGCTGAGGGCAGTGACATATACCTGTAATCCTCAGATACTTGGGAGGCTGAGGCAGGAGGATCTCAAGTTTAAGTCCAGCCTCAGCAACTTCATGTGACTCTGTCTCAAAATAAAAAACTTAAAATGTTGGGCTTATAGCACAATGGTAAAGTGTCTCCCTGGGTATCAAAAGAGAAAAAAAAAAAAAAAGAAAGGAAAAAAAATCAGAAAAATGCCAAAGTATGTCATACATTAGGTGCAACAACTATTGTATGAATCTACTGTTTCAGTTATGCCAATGCTGTAAGGGTCAAAAAGTGTGCAAGCCAATTATTGGAATCATATATATATATTACCTATTTCCAGGCAAGTTTCTACTTACTGGTTTCAGTAGTCTGCATTTGAAAGCATTCCCAGAGATCACCACCATCAGCCGTGTTCAAGATCTGCTGATCTGTTCTGACTTCCGCCCAGCAGAGAATTCCCTGTTACACTATTTCCAGCAGGTGATCCAGCCCTAGGTCCCAGCATTGTCTCCCGAGTGATACCAGGGAAGTAGTCTGAAGAGCCTAGTTTGCGAAGCTCCTTTCTCCTCAAGCTGTGTGCAGCTCAGGCCTTTGTGGGAGGCATCTTCTTAGGGGAGCCTCCCCAGGGACTGCCCTGAATCCTGCTTGCCCACAGGCTTTGCAGGCTTTGGTTAGTCCCTGAATCCATCTGTCCTTTCTTCCCCACTGACAGCTCTAAAAAGCAGCTCCTATGGTCTCCTGAAGCTTTCCTTTCTGCATTCAAGCCGCTCTGGGGTCTTAAACCATCCTAAATGAGTGATGGTAGCAACACTCTTCCTTGATACTACTGTTGCATTTTGAGTAGGTCTTTTGTCAAAAAATGAGCCCTATTCACTAAATACAGAGTTAGTGGCTTTTGTGAGCACGGAGTTCTGCTTCTGCCACTGCCAGCCACATGACCCTGGGCCTTGGTGTCCTCATTTGTAAAGTGAGCCTGCTTGACTGACTGACCCCACTATACAAAGCTCTGGTTTTATTAACTGGGAGGTGAGAATATGACTTTGAGTGCGAATAATAGTCTCATTTTCATGTTAAAGTCAATGAGCCATAATCAGATTAGGAATTTTTTAAGAGTCCATAGGGTCGTTCAGTGATGGCAAATTAATCAAGTGTTGCTTTTATTGACTTGGCGTACATAGGAGGTAATGAATACGCAAATAGCCCTGCGGGAGCACCCAGCTCCGGGGATTATACATGCATGCCCAATATGGAACTCTTTCTTGGTCTTCCCTCCTCAAAATTCTATTTTCAGCCACTGAAGAAAGTATCCTTTTGCTAAGATTTACCATAGTGTATTTTAGACTGAAGACATTTTTGCTCTTTCCTTACAGCTGAAATTCTGTGCAAAATAATATAAAACTATGACGGAGTTGGGCATGCTGTTCTTTCAGCCCAAGGAGTCTTTATTTTTTTTATTTTTTTTTTTTTTAGGAATAAGTAGATATTTTTTAAAGGGTTCAGCCAGCACATCTGTTGTTAGCCTCCAAGCACATCTTTAAGATCCATGGCATGAATTTGCAAGAAGAAAGGGTTTAAATATTAATAAGATTGGGAATCAGCTGTTTAGGATGAGTGAGCCCCAAAGAACTTTGTCATTAGAGATTTAGGTTCCCTGGGGCCTTCCAGGAGCAAGTCCTTTCTACCTGCAAAGTGAAAAAGGACAAATAAAAGTCATCAAAGGCTCCTGGAGGTGGATGTAGATTTTTAAGTCTCCCTGGGGCTTCAGCAAATGCACCCAATCCTGCTCACATTTGCTGCTTTAGCTCCGCAAAGGGGCTGCTTCTGTTGGCTCAGTGACAGTGCCCTCGGCCTCACCCAGGCAACGGCTAGAGACAGGAGTGGGCTAGAGAAACCAGAGAGGACTCAGGGGGGATGTCCCACCACGGTGACTGCTGAAGGGCCTGCATCCTCTTAGAATGGGATTGTCATCGGGGAGAAAAATCAGGACAGTGTAACCAATGTGTCTGGGGATCCTACCACTTACTGTGAAAGGTGGTGGGGCTTGGAGAGTGAGGGCAGCCTAGGCCTCGCTGAAGGAGGGCCAGGATGGAATGGCGCTCTCTGTAGTCACAGAGAAAGACCATCTGGACCCAGGATCGGAGGGTTTCATGTTGGTATTTACTGTCACTACTTATTTTTCCTTTTAAAGTTGTCTATGATGGAGTGTTCTTATGACAGGAGAGAGAAATAGTTCTTTTGTTCTATATGTGTCGAGGAAATTTCTTTCTGGGCAATGTCTTCAGTGGTGATGTTTTATTTGGGTAGTTTCCACATCCTCTCAAATTGGGTATTTCTCTAGCCAAATTGAGAATCTTGGATGTGCTGAATCTCTCTAGGCTACACTTTTAAAAGAGCATACTGTCCAAACACAGCCAAGCCCTGTTAGGCAGTGTCTTGCTGCACACGTTTATTCAGTCCTACAGATGGACTTTCCCAAGCCATCTGGGGAAGGGTGGGCTGTGCGTGTCCTTCCCCATCACGGGAGGGGGGGGGCGGGGGGGGAGAGAAGGGGTGTCCCAGTGGGCTTCAGCCTTATCTCTTGTCTACTCTGTAAAGGCTTTGCCCTCTTTTCCAAAACGTGAACCCATTTATTTTTAGTTAATACATTTGAGATTCAACCTCTACCAGTCCACTCAACAATTTACAAGGGCTGGAGAATAGGACCAGAGTTGGGAAGCGCCCACGTGGGCTAGAGAGCCAAGGTCAAGGACCCTGTTGTTGTTAAAGTCAACATGTGCAAACACACAGGCCTGAGGGACAACCATGTGAGATTATGTAGGATTAAGGACCAGAAAAGCTCAGACAGGAAATGCAATTGAGGGAGGAAAAAAAAAATCAGCATATAAGTCATTTTTATAGTTACTTTAAAATCAGATGATTCAAATTCAACCCCAGTCCCTGAAGCCTTCATGGTTGTGTGTAGTAAACCAATCTGTGCACCAGTTGGAAACTAGAGGCACAGGCAGGAATTATGGGCTGGAGTCCCCCCTGTGGCCCAGGATGGCTGGGACTGAGGGTCCCCAGGCAGCAGAGTGAGGCGGAGGGGAAGTGCAGACCTCAGCTCCTGGCCCTTTGGTGTGTTCTGCCCACAGGAGGGACCCTGATCTAGAATGTTGCAGAAGCTGAAGGGTCTCCGTGGCTTTTATTGCCTTGGTTATGTGTCCTTTTGTGGTCCCAGAGCCCCAACTTCCAGAAGCTTCCTTTCTCAATGGGAACACAAGAGGGCCCAATGGAAAAGCTGAACAACAGCACAGTGTCTATGGGGTGAACCCTCAACTGAAAGTCCAGAAAAGGCGAATTTGTGGAGGCAGCAAGTAGATTAATGGTACTGCGTGGAGCAGGGAATCGGAGGACAGGGGGTGACAGCTGTAGGGGAAGGGATTCTTTCCTACAGGAAAATGTCCCAAACCTAGCTGTGGAGATGGCTGCACTTATCTGAGAATATAGTAAAAACCATTGAGTTGTGCACTTTCAGTGGGTGAATTTATGAGATGTGACTCATCTCAAACCCTTTTATAAAAAAAAAAAAATCAACCACACAACACCCCCTAGTTCCTCTCCTCTACCTGCTTCACAAGCCTGTGTCCCAGGCATTAATGACCACCAGCCAGGATCTCAGCTCGTCACTACGGAGGTGAGCTGAGGTGACAAGAAGAAAGGGCCCCCCATTCTGCAGAATTCGAGGAAGTCTGGAGAAGCCCCCACCCTAGTGTTTACCTACAAAATAGAAATAAACTGATAAAGTAGTAGTCTTCAGTGAACTCAAATAGCCTGAAGAATATGAGCCAGATAGCCCTGGTAGAACTCCTGAACTCCCAGGGAGAGAAGACTGGCCCAGAGAATGAGTTGAGTGGAGCTGGAGCTGTTGAATTCCTATGGTCTCTAAGAGAAATTGTGGCCAAGGATCATAAGAAATAAAAATATGCATAAAGAGTTAATGGCCCTTTAAAAGAAAAGGGGGGAATAATAATGGTTGACTTTAATTGAGCACTTATTATTTGCTCATTCTGTTTTAAAGCTTTTGCATGTATTATCTTTTTTGTTCCTCCATGACAACCCAATGCATTTAGTATTCCCATTTTCTAGACAAGGAAACTTGGTTACTGAGTAGTTGGGTCACTTGTGCAAGGCCTTGCATCTAGTAAGTGGTGGAGCCAGGTAAAGTGACAAGGTGGCCAGTGGCCAGAGACCCTAGGTCCGTCATCTCTGGTTGGCAGAGCTTCACCCAGTTATCCTGATATGCTGCTGTGATTTTCCACATGTACCATTGTGAAGAAAAGGCAGAGATTCTGGGGGTTTTCACCCTTCTGTGCTACTTTTGTGGGGAGACAGCGTTGGCTACAGTATGGTCTCTCTTTGGTGTGATGCCTGCTGGTTTACAGAAAGGACTCAATACATTCACTGCCTTGAGCTGAATTAATCCAGATATAGAATGAATGAAGGCAGTTAACTAATTTCTAGGTGGTTGTTGCTATTTGGTTTAGTGGTGAGAATAGAAACATAACTAATATATATCTACACACTCCCTGACCTGGGGAAAATGAATGAGAGATTCAAATGAGATTCCAAGTGGGCAGGTTCTCTGCAATTGCAAAACAAACCCCTTCTGCACAGGGGATTCTTCCTCCACAGGACTATATTTTCTTAAGGAAACCCCATGGTGTGAACGTAGTTACTAATGAGCTGATGTTCCTCTGGGAGGTCAAGTTGAAAGATGGGGGTGGAGGTGGCATGAATCCTTCTCCATTGACATCAGTTTTGAAGTTCTCTCTGACTCTGGAGGATTTCTGTAGCCTGGGCAGTCATACTCCATATGAAGGCAATGCCCTGAGGCCCCCCTGCCCAGCCTCTGACTCCCTTTTCCTGCAGCCTGGGCAGCATCTGTGTCTCTCTCCATCTGGTTTGGTGCCTTCTTAGGGGAGATACCTTGATTTATCATAATATTAATACCAGCGCTGCATCCATAGGCAACACATTCTCTAGATGCACATTTTCTCATTGGAGCTCCAACAATCCCCGGGGTGAACAGGTAAGTACTGCTGTCCCTCTTTTCTTTTTCTTTATTTTTTTAAAATTATTTTTTAGTTGTAGTTGGACACAATACCTTTATTTGGTTTATTTATTTTTATGTGGTGCTGAGGATCAAACCCAGGGCCTCACACATGCTAGGCGAGCTCTCTACTGCTGAGCCCCAGCCCCAGCCCTGCTTTCCCTCTTTTCTAGGTGAAACTCCTGAAGCTCATTTTCCAGGCCTCTAGGTCTGGGTAATTGGTGGACTCTGATCTCCAGTCCCAGGAAGCTTAGGTCAAAAATCACCCCATCCTGTCTGATCCTATATTTGGTTTCTATCCCCATAGTCACTGGGAGAGCTTGAGTTCCATTAAAAATTCATTAAGTAGTGATTTCAGAAACCAAGCATCCAGAGCAGAAGACAGAAAGCTAACAAGCAAGTGCCTCAGAAGGGGGTGAACTCCCTCCCTGGAATTGCACCTAGGCCCTACTCTGAACTCCTCCTTTATCTCCTGCATGATCTTCCACCTACTCCCTTCCTTCTGATCATCTTCACCAATCACCTCCTCCTGGGCTGCTCCTGCCCTGAGCGTGGGTGGCCCAGTCTGCACCTGGCAGCACTGCCCAGGGCGCCTCCTACTCAGGCCTATGCTTACCAGGAGGCCAGAGCCATTCTCTAATAGAGACGTGCACAGCGCTGATCCTGCAGCTGGTGTTGCTAAGCAGCTGGCTGTCGGTTGCCTGGAGATTATCACAGAGCCGAGATGCCATTGCTAGCGTCTGGATCTGCTCTTGCGCAGGGATGCGCTGGGACACCTAAGCACGGCTGAACCTTTCTCTTGCGGCTCCAACATGGTGCTAAATCCCTCTCACTTGAGAGGACATCCTTCACATTCTGTTCATTGGCAGCAATAAAAGATCAGGTTGTAATATCCCTGGTTTTACAGGGCTCCCTTTCTTCAGGGTCTAAGAGGGGAGAAAATGCCAGACCTTCTGTAAAGCAGGATAAAGGAAAGACAGAAACCGAGCCTTTGTGTTTAGAAGGGAGGAGAAGAAAATGGTGCTTTGGATTTGCTTAGAGTGACTGTTGATAGGTGGGGAGTAATCTCCACCTGCTGAGTGGAGAACACAGCTGAAAGTTCCGTGGGAGAGACTGTGGCATGGAAAGTCTTCTAGACGATGTAGAAATGATAGGTCTCTGGACCCCTGGGCTGATATTGTGGCACTTTCTTTCTTGAGGTTTTGACAGCTCTCAGGACAGGAGACGGGAATGCTCGGTAACTCACCAGTCATGCCTCAGCAGAGTGTTTCTGTGCTCAGAGCCACGGCTGGGACCAGGGTCGGATTTCTTCCTCCCACAGGGAAGATGTGCCAAGCAAGGGAGATAGTATATGTGACTCTGGCCTGCTATTGTCATTTGCAGCCAGGCTTGGAGGCAGAGACAACCGAGTGTGTTTGTCACCTTTGCCGTGTTCTCAGCCCTGTTTCGGGCTCCATGGTGGAGGGAGAAGTATAAGACACGTGACTTCTGTTCCCAGGGGAGTTGAGAAGACACTTGTGACACAGTGTATGAGGGCATATGAATAAGAGCTGACTTGTAGCACAGGCTTTGGGATGTGGGAGGGCAGAGCAGAGGCCTTGAGAAGGCTCCTCAGGAGGTGTGGGGCTGAGATGGGCCTTGGAGGATGGATTTCCATGAGCCGAGGGAAGGAGGGAGAAAATTCTGGCCAGGGAGAGCCTGGCAAGCAGAGGTGAAGTGTTTGGAAGAGCTTGGAATATCACAGGAAGGCAGGGAACCAAGCTGACCAGAGCTGATTGTCCTTGTGGGTAGCAGACACCCAGGGCAGAGGCAGTTATTGGAGAAGAAAGGTATGAATAGACCAACGTTTAAACATGAGTTTGCTGCATCCTGGGCTCCTTGGAGATTGGGAGACGGAGGTTGGGTGAGATCTCCCTCTATAGCCTTGGTTCCCAGTAAACAAACCGATCCAGTCCACCTGGCCACATTCTCTCTCCTCCTGTGGCTGAAGTGTATCAGGAACTTTCACTGGACTCTTCCTCATGATTGGGGAACAGACAGTGGCTGTTTGTTCCTGGCCCAGACAATTCATTGCTAATAATTTGTTTCTTGCTCTTTACAACAAAGGAAAGGAAAATGCCATATTTTCCAGAAGAATCCTTAAGTTTAATTTGAGGCTTGCTTTACCAGGCCAATTGTTTTTGAATAGGAAAGTGAAGGACAGAAGGCAAAGGGGACATCAAGACATCAAGGACACAGCGTTGGGACAGGTTGAAGGGAACCTTCTTCACTGGAGAAAAGTGATGTACGGATGCGGGAGAGTGGAGAGGTTGGGAAATCATAGGACCCACCGCCCTCCCTCACTAGGCTGTTGCAATGTTAAAGAATGTGGAAGGGTGTGTTAGAGATGGCACTGTTACGTCGCTGGCCTAACAATGCTGAGAGTTGTAGTCACACCAGTGGCAGCAAAGAATTGCACAGAAATCAATTCCTGGGAGAAGTGAGGCTAAACCCAGGACTTGAACTGAGAGCAGAAATGGTGGAGGGCGGTAGTGGATTCCCAAAGCCAGGCCAGGGCTGTGCAGAAGCAGCAGAGCTCTGGGGGCCTCAGGGCTCATCAGCCAGTGGGATGAGGACAGCTCTGAGTGCAGGGGACCAAGGAGCCAACCTGAGGGCTCATGGCAGCCAGGACTAGGGACATTGAAGAAGGCCAAGTGGGTGATGCTAGGCACAGTGGGCTGGGTGTTGAAAGGTATCAGCCTGCCTCTAAGGTAAGTTTGTGAAAGCCTAGAAGGAAAGAGAGAAAGATCTGGAGCCTGATGTTGGGCAGCCAGGACTTGAGGATTGTTCTTTAGAATGTCCACTTTCTCATTTCTGAGGTTTATGATTTATATTGAAGGTTCCCTTTCTTTTTTTTTTAGAAGCCCTCTGAGCAAACAAATTGTCCCAACTCTTATTTCACCTGTCCTTTTCAAGTATCTGCATGTTTATTATCAATTATTATCAGTAAGTATCTACCAGGTACCTGATATCCACCCAGCTGAGCCGTGAATCCAGGGGAGGGCATGAGCTCAGGCTGCTCACAGGCTGCACAGGGAGCGTTTAGACGAAGGTTGCTCTTGTGACCTAAGTCTGTGGCATTAATGAGATAAGACTGCTGTCATCATAGGCTGGGAATTCCAGCAACAGGTAGGACTTGTGCTAGGACTTAAAGTTTCTGCATAAGGGGATGAGACACTGGGGTCATCATTGCTGGCCTAGACACAGGGATACTGGTGTTCAGTGGGGAGGTGAGGCTAATTCAGGTGGGCTGAATCAGACTGGGATAATTCAGTGGGGCAGAATATTCGAAGCCTCAATATCATCCACTTTTGATGGGGAGTTTCTAAAAGAAAATTGTGCCAGTTTCTTTTATATCCCAGGAAACTGGGGACTTGCATCTCCCAGACTTGTGCAGTATAAATAACTCAAAAATTTTGAGAAATGACAAGGTTGGCAGGCATGAATTTTCAGGCTGCTGCTCAGCAGCTGACTGCTGGGGCTTGCAATGACAGGCATGGAAACCTGGCTGGCTGATTTCAAATCCTCCTTCCTTCGGGGCCCTGGCCAGGGGGATAGGGAGAGGAGGATGGAGAGGAATCCACAATTTGTTTCAGGGCAACACTCATAACGACTATCTTCAAAGAAAGTCCTGCCACAAGTTGTCATTACTCAGCAAGTCAGGAAGGAGCAAGTAAAATCAATGAGCTTTGTGATGTCCATATCTTAAGGATCCTTTGTGATAATGACGATGGTGACATTAGTGGTCTTGATGACGGTGGCCGTGGTGGATGGTGGCAGTCATTGTGATAATGCTGGTGGTAGCAGCAGTAGTTATGATGGTGGCAGTGGTGGTGATGGTACTTATGGTGGTGGTGGTGATGGTAGTGGGTGGTGGTGACGGTGGCAGTCATTGCAATGGCACTGATAGCAGCAGTGGTAGTCATGATGTCATGATGCTGCTGTTGGGGGTTAAGGATGATGAAGAGGAAGAGTCCTTGCACTTACGTGTACTGGTAGATGACATGGCTCTTCCATAAAGGTTATCTTATTGCTCTTAAAGCAAAACTATGAGTTAGACAGAGAAGGGGCCGTCTTCAGTTGGAAGCCCAGAGGATGAGGTTCAGAAGGCTTTGTAAACCAGTGTCCTCTTTCCCTGCCTCTTTCCTTGTCTCTGGTGTTGAGTGTTAAATGAGTGACAAGGAAGTGCCCAGACTGAGAGGGTTTCCTGCAGGCCAGAGGCACCAAAAAGTATTCCAGAAATAGAATTTGAGTTTGGAAGTTTGGGGTGAAAGTAATGCACAGAACGTGAAAGGTATAGGATGTACATGGGATGGGCTGTTAGAGGAAAGGGAGGTGGGAAGAGATCATTTGGGAATAAGCAGATATAGTTGGTTTCCCTGGGATTGGATCCTAGAAAAGGAATGGAAACCAGTATTCATCGACTTCCCTGAATGTGCCAGACTCTGTGCTAAGTGCTTTTGTATACAGTATTCTAATTGAATCCTAAAAATCACCCTGGGAAGTCATTATTATTATCTTTTTTTTTTTTTTTAAAGAGAGAGTGAATGAGAGAGAAGAGAGAGAGAGAGAGAGAGAGAGAGAGAGAGAGAGAGAGAGAGAGAGAGAACTTTAACATCTATTTTTCAGTTTTTTTTGGCGGACACAACATCTTTGTTGGTATGTGGTGCTGAGGATCGAACCCGGGCTGCACGCATGCCAGGCGAGAGCGCTACCGCCCGAGCCACATCCCCAGCCCTATTATCTCTTTTTTAAACAGTTAAAAATTGATGCATAAGCCCAATAAATTCAACCCAGTTTCAACCTGGTTCTAGATGAACTCATTTTATGCTGTGATTACTAGAAGGAGGTGACCTAGACCTCTGCAAGTTGGACTTGGGGTATGTGATCACGAGTACAGTGCAGATTCAAAACAATAATGCTTTATTTTGGAATATAGCAATAATTTTCTAGATACATTTGTTGTCCCATTTTTTAGTCCTTCTCCAAACCTGTGCATGGAAGATGGTAGATACTTTTAACCCAAGGCTGCTGATCCTGAGAGAGGGAAAGTGTTTTCCTGAGCACGGCAAGTGTTGATGACACAGAGAAGCTAAGAGCAAGGTTTGCTCAGCCTTCCTCCATGTTTTTCCCTGACTTCTACCAACAGTACCAGTGGGTATTTTTTTTCCCTAGAGAGGCTGCAGCTCATGCACAGAATACATGTAGATCAGAATCAGATCATTCTTTGGCTGATGGAGCCCCTGGTGTGCTTTTACCTGAGGCCAGAGTCCTCAGTGGAAGCCTGGGGACTTCTCTCTCGGCACTTGGCTGCACCTGTCCAAGCAAGCCCAGCCGTACTTCCCGGCCTCCTGCGCTGGCTGTAGGCGGAGCAGTTGGATCTGGAATTGTGTGTTCTTTCTGCTTTCCCCTTTTAGAAGGGATGGATTTAGCCCTGGCATGCCAAATACAAACCCTCACTTCATCTCGAGAGCTCTTCCCGTCCACCCCGCCTTGGGCAGGCTATTTACAGACTTGTCATGATCTGCTCGTCATCCTACCACGAGGGTCAATCCACCAGTGAAATGAAAGGAAAGATAGGCCCCCAAGCCGACCAATTTGGGCAGATGAGCCTTATATAACACGTGCTAAAAATATGCAGCTAATTGGAATGGAAAAGCGAAAAATGAGTTGTGCTTCAGCCTGAGTCTGAGACACCAAAGAGCGACAGAGGAGCAGTTCCTCCCAGTGAAGATGCCCATATATAAATAAGTTTACTCTTGTGTGTACTCTCCCTTGTGTGGCTTTTTAACCATGTTCAGTTCTCACCCTTCCCCCCATGGGACTGACTTTGGGCAGCAGAAACCAAGACTAAGGGAGAATCAAAGAAAAGATGCCAAGTGCCTCAGTCCCTTTGGGACAGAAGGAAGCGTGCCCAGGTGGGGAGTCAGGTGTTGAGATGCCAATAAAGCTCTGACTCTGACTTCTTCCAAAGCCAAACAGAAAACTCAGATTCTCAAAGGGTTCTTTCTGCCCTGAAAACTGGTTACCTAGTGGGGATTTTTCCTAAGAAATGCAAGGAAAACTATTTTCCCCATCTCTCCCTTCCCCCTGGTTCTCATTCCACCAGTCAACTCCTCTCCTTCCCTCACATCTTTTTCCTCTGGCCTCTTCCCCTCTGCCTCCAACACGCTCAATCCTCCCTTAACGCACCGTTGTACGCGTGATTTGTGTTCAGAAATTTCATTTCCTATAGAGTGTCAACTCCCTGAGGGCAGGGCCTTGTTCTAACCTGACCACCACTGTATTTCTGGAATGCCTGGGTCAAGATGCACAGTGCCTGGGTCAAGGTGGCACCAACTGCTTGTTGAATACATGGATCATTCACTGAATCAGTCAATGGACACACCAAAGGTGGCTCGTTATAGCTTCTGAAAAATATACTGTGAAAAATTAAACCTGTCAAGTCCGCTTTTGGTGTCTTCCAGGATAGATGACACTTCCATCCAGCTCACCAGTCACCCAATTACTGTACTGTAAGACACCCCGCAAATGAGAACACAAGATCTCTAAAGATAGCAGAGCCAGATGTCAGGAGTGAATTTTAAGAAGGTTAACTTTGATGTGCAGAAGGGGTTAGAGAATCACAGGTTGATAAGAGATTTGAAAATGACCTGGCACTACTTACCAGTTTAAAAATGAAGAAGTGAAGGCCTATGGTGTTCAGAAAATGTGACCAAAAATGACATGGTTAGTTAGTAGCAGATCCAGAATAGGGCCTGGTGGCTCACGTTGAATGCTCAATAAATCTTACAAAGGTCAGGGGCATGACTCCAGCATCCAGCCCTGCCCAGGCTCCACCCTGCCCCTCGATGGTAAGAGAGGAGTATCTATTGATTCAGGATGCAGGGCAGCCCTCCCACAGCGCGTGCTACCCACTTCCAATCCCAATGCTTGTGTTTGGTCTGTGGAGGGCGTGGCGATTGCAGTTACTCCTTGTGACCTCCGCTGCCTCATGGCTGAGAGGAGATGGCCATCACTTGAGGATTTATGGCACCTGGAATCCACTCCATGCATTTGTTGTTTGGTTGGTTTTGTCTGACTCAAAAATTTGTGGCTGCAAAAGATTCCTGGTGACACATCAGAAATGCTTGATGTGCACTTGCTTAGGAGCTGGCTGTAGGAAGATTTGAAGGTGGAACGTGAGGAGAGGTGTGCAGATTCCTCCTTCCACCCTCTCCTCGGCTTGAGGTCAGATTGCACATGCGATTTAGGAGAAGGCAGCTTACCGTGCCTGCCTGGATGCTGCAGGGCACATCATTGTGTCCCTGATTCCCCATTTTCTCAGCTGTAACTCATATAACTTATTTCATCTTTATGCTGACCCTGTGGGGGTCCCCACTTTGAGGTTGCAGAACAGAGGCCAGGATGTTACATAAGTTGCCCCAGATCTGGCATACTTTAAAGCCCATGTTTTTGATTGACAGTCATGTTGTCCCTAGATTGATTTTTCTTTGAGGGATGGGGAGAGACGGGATCTCACTATGTTCCTCAAGCTGATATCAAATTTTTGGGTTCAAGTGATCCTCCTGACTCAGCCTCCTCAGTAGCTGGTGTGCACCACTATGACTAGCTGGGTTGATATTTTAATATTTCTTTTGTAAGTCCCTGCATTCACTAGTAACACATTAAATTTATTATATAATTGTCATGTAGTATTTGTGTGATAGTGTACTAGTTTATGATGTACCTGGCTCTGTGCTGAGTGCTATGATTTGTGCTAGAGGAATTACTCCAGACTTCTGCTTTCAGGGAGCTTATTATACTTAAGGTGAACACATACCAGATGTTCCAAACAGGCTCCAGGTGATCAGATGCCAGGATGAATGTGATCAGGGTAAATGCTCTGACAACAACTTCTAGTTGCATCAGATCGTCGACCTAAATTTGCCACAGAAACAGCTCCCAGATGGGGATTGACACTCTAGTTGAAGCTACAAGGGGTATTTACCTTCACCATTATTCCATAGGGCTTACTTCGCTACACACTTGGTGTCTTAAATATTCTGTAATTGAATAGTTCATTGTAGGCAATGCTGCATGTAACCAACTTTGTTAACTTTTTAATTAAAGTAGCATAGACACTGGAATTTTGCATAGCTCCTAAGTATAAGGCTTGCTGAAACCTCACAAAGTGAAGAATGTGTGCTCAGCACCCAGATGAAGCAGCAGAACATGACCAGCCCCTTCCATGCTCCCTCCCAGCCACACCCCTTCTGCTGCCTTCTTTGACTTCCAAGAGCAGGGAATAGTTTTACTTGGTTTTGAACTTGAAACAAATGGTTACATGTGGTATGTACTCTTGTGTCTCCTTTGTTTCATTCAGCTGTATGTTTCTGAGATGCATCTATGTTGTGGATCATTTATTCACTTCTACTGCTGTGGAGTAGCCTGTTGTAAGAGGCTATCTAACCATTCTACTATTGGTGGGCCTATGGTTGTTCCAGCTTTAGGTAGTACAAATAATGCTATGATGAATATTCTAGGTTGAGTCTTTTAGTGAACAAGCGTACACACTGGTATTGAGCACATCCCCGGGAACCAGGATTGCTGGGTCACAAGGTTGTGTCTGCTCATCTTCAGTAGTTACCCTGTTCCAAAATGACTGTACTGGTTTATATAGCACCATCAGTGGAGAGAATATACTGCTCCACAGCCCCTCCCCACCACCTGGTATTGCTCATCTCTTTCCCATCTTTAGCTTTTCTGTGGATATATTTCATTCTATTTTTTCTTATTGTGGAAAAATATACATAATATTAAATTTACTATTATAACCTTTTTAAAATGTAGAGTGGCGTTTGGTACACACCATCACCACCATCCATCCATTTCTAGAACTTTCTTTTTATGTCTTCCAAATGGAAACTCCACAGCCATTAAAAACACAATCTCACCAGGCATAGTGGCACACACTTGTACCCCCAGCAGCTTGAGAGGCTGAGGCAGGAGGATCACGAGTTCAAAGCCAGCCTCAGCAAAATCGAGGCACTAAGCAACTCAGCAAGACCCTGTTTCTCAATAAAATATAAAAAGGGCTAGGGATGTGGTTCAGTGGCTGAGTGCCCCTGAGTTGGTTCTCCTGTACAAAACAAACAAACAAACAAACAAAAACCACTCTCCACATTTCCTTCTTCCCTGACCCCTGGCATCTGTCATTCTACTTTATCTCTATGAATTTGATCACTCCAGGTGGAGTCACTCAATATTTGTTTGTAACTAGCTCATTTCACTTAGCAACATGTCCTTAGGACTTCCCCATGTTGTGACATGCATCAGATCATTTGACATGCGTCCTTGTTTGTTAAGACTAAATAGTATTGCATTGTATATATAGGCAGACCACATTTTGTTCATCCATCCATCCATCAATGGACATTTGAGTTTTTCCCACCATTTGGCTTATGTGAATAATGCTGCTATGAACATTGGTATACAGATATCTAGATATTTCTTCTAGTCCCTGTTTTGTGTGTGTGTGTGTGTGTGTGTGTGTGTTTGTGTGTGTGGTGTGTATGTGTGTGTGTACACCACACTCTGTTTATATATTCATTCTGGCTTTAATTTGCATCTCCCTATCAACTTTGCATTGCATTTCTCTTGAGCATCTCTTTATGTGTGTACTGGCTATTTGGATATCCTGTTTGAGAAGTGCCTGCTCAAGTCTCTTACCCATTTTTCTATTAAAATATCGGTCTTTTTCTTATTGATTTGTAGGAAGGCTTTATAGAGCTTGAGTATGAGTCTTTGTTGACTATATGAATTGTGTGCATGCACCTTCTTCCAGTCTGTGGCTCATCTTTTTACTCCTTAAGAATGTATTTTGAGGGGCTGAAGTTGTAGCTCAGCAGTATTTGCCTCATACTTGTGAGGCAGTGGGTTCAATTCCTAGCACCACATATAAATAAGCAAATAAAACAAAGGTCCATCAACAACTAAAAACTATTTTTAAAAGAATGTATTTTGAGCCAGGCATGATAGCACATGCCTGTAATCCTAGTGACTCAGAGGCTAAGGCAGGAGGATCGCAGTTTTGAGGCCTGCCTCAATAACATAGAAAGACCCTGTCTCTAAAAAATAAAAAAAATGCTAAGGATGTAGCTCAGCAGTAAAGTGCCCCCGAGTTCAATCCCAAGTACAGAGAGAGAGAGAGGGCAAAGGGATGTATTTTGATGAGCAGAAGTTCCTATCTAATGTAGTCCAATGTATCCAATTTTTCCTTTATGGTTGCTTTTTTGTTTGTGTTCTCATTTAGAAAGTGCTGCCCACCCCAAAGCTGTATGGATATTTACCTGTGATTTCTTCCATAATCCTTGTTGTTTTACCTTTAAACTATAAGACTACCTTTTTGATTGAGGATACTCTTTTGAACCCAGGGTAACTAGGCTCCTTCCAGCACAAACCCAGGACTTGGGCAGCCCTGTAGCAGACTCATGTTAACTTTGGTTGGTGGTGGGAGCATCCATGGGTGCAGGTGCTCCTTGTTTTAGGCATCCTGTGTGTTTTCTGGAAGGGTTGCATGCAAATTATATCTAGTAGATTTGGCCATATTATAAGCATCAAGTCTGACGTTTTGGACATTTGTACTGGGTTAGGAGGTATTCACCTAAATGGGCCTCTGCTTGAACTTGCTAAATTGACTGTGCCTCCCATTCCCCTGACTGATGCCCTTGAAGGCTCTTGGTCATAGTGTGGTGGCCTGGGCTCTGTTCTCACTAGGCATTGTCCTGTCATTTTAATTACGTATTCATCAAAAGTCACTTATCTTTGTTCTTATTGTAATCATATAACTTTCATGGAAGTTTATTTAATGAAGTATGAGTGAGAAGAGAAAACTTTTCTATGAAAAGTGGATTGTGTGATACAAAGAGTCAAAGATCATAAAAATTGCTATTGAATTATAGGTGAGAGAATGAACAATAAAAGTCTAGATAATAAAGCTCTAAAAAGATCCTGAATTTAGATCACTTTTTTTTTTTTTGCACTGCTAAAAAGACACCAAAATTGGAAATCATAGAGACAATGCAGAACTCAAAATAGGGATCATGCTCAAAGACCTTGACCTCCCATCAGTGGCAAATGAGTATATGTATGTTATTTGCTTTCAGAAAAATGTTACAAGACTGAATGCATGCTGACAGTTAAATTATTTAAGGTTCATAGATTTTATTTTTGCATGATTCTTTGCTTTAACTTTTTAATCAAGCAAATACCATTCACTCACTACAAATAAGGGGGGAGGGGGGTAGAGGAAGGAAACCCCTGTCCTAGAACTGGCCTTAAGCTAAGAACTTCTTTGAGTACTCTTTCATCAAAAAACAAAAATATTAATACATGAAAATTTGCATTCTCTTCCATGTTCATAAATAAAATTTAAAATATTTTTTTTCCAAAATTTTCAAATAAAATTATGATTTAGCTGAGTTCTGTGACAGACGTTGCATTTTAAATAGCTTCTTAATGAGCTGTAGCGCCAGTGTGTGTTTGTTTCCTTCATGCTCTTTAAAGTGGGCCCGTCCTGCTGATGCCTGGTGATTCGGGGGCTTTGGGCCCCCGTCTGTCCCCTGGGGGGACCGTGAGTGCAGGAGCTCCTCTGTTGAGAGTACAGTACAGTGCCATTTGGGAGCCAGCCTCCTGCCCTGCATCTGAGACTGGGTTCTTTACCCAGAAAAGGCTGACACTGAGGGCCAGCCTGCCATTGGTGCCACAGATGCCACTGTAGCCCACTACTCTGTACCCACCTGTTACCAGTCTGATGTACTCCAAAGTCCTTTTTTGGGAGTTATTCATTTGCTCTGCTGGTATCAGGTTTGGAGATAATTTTATTTTAGGATTGCACTTATTTATTCCACTCTCTTCCCCTCCCGTGTCATAACTCAGTAACCTGTGCCCCAGGCAGTGCCAGGAATGTGCTTAGAAAGCAAGGGGAAGCCTTTGGGCCGGCACCCACACAGCTCCGAAACACCCAAGGACAGTCTGCCTGAGTCACTGCCTTGGTGGCAGTGGGCCAAGAGAGGACTCATCCAGTAGCGCCTCTGCCCTCACCGTCTTCCTCCTCCAAAGTGTTTCTTGAGGGAGAGGAAACCAGAGGGAGGCCCCAGATCCAAGGCATTGACTCGGGCGCCCCCATGTGGCCATGGTGGGTGGGTTCAGAAAATACAGCCAGATTCCTGGCCTTTCTCATGTGAAGGCCAGAGAGCCCACCAAGCAGGCTGCACCCTCCTATTTTTGCATAATCTTTGATTTTTGTCATCATTTCTTAACAGTTAAGCATCCCAATGCCACGTTTCACTTGAGTTGTAAAGCATGGTTGTGGGGGCCTCTGGATTTTTCCTTGGTGTGGGGAACACTCCCTCTCAGTTCTTAGAGACTCCCTCCACCCCACGGCCTCATATAGGTCTGTGTTCTTATTAAATGCAGCAGGGGCAAAAACGAAGGCTTTCCTATCCCTCTTACACTTTTGGCCTATAATCAATCCGCAGGTGTTTACCCAACACCTGCCAGAAACTCTCTTGAATGGAATCTGCAGCAGCAAGCCCAGAGCCTGGTGGGGACACAGAGCTTCCAGGGAGAGCATTTTGAACTCCACAGAAGCCTCCAGACTTCTTTGATGGGCTTCGGAGGTAGTGACCACCCAAGAGGGTTTCCAGGGAAGAGCAAGGCCAACCCCCATTGTTGGGAAGAAAGGACTCAACTTCCATTTGTATTTATCTGTCTATGCTTTAAAAATGTTTTCCTTCTGTTTACCGTTTCATAGTTACACTTAAATAAAAATACCTGCTTAGAGGGTTAGAGCAGATACTGTTGTCTCAGATTTAGCTGTGTCGCTTGGCCTGCTACAGAGGTCACCTTCACACTACACCTATGACTTCCTGTTTCTTGAAGGGTGACCTGAGTTAATGATATGGGGCTAAAACCTGACAGGTTTCACATTTTAGGTGGTTTGGTTTTTAAGAACACTCCTCTTCTGTGTATATCATTGTTCTGATAATAGCTAACATTATTGAGGGTCGACTGTGGGTCTGGTAGTGTGTCCTAGTAATATTCTCAATGTCACGCCAACTCTGCCTTCTTTAGAGATGAGGAAACTGAGGCAGACAAGTCACCATGGGGCTCTGGGAGAACACAGGTCTCACTGGAACCAAGGTCTGTCGCCCTCCTGGCCACCACACGGGATTCTCTGCTGTGGGACACGGTCTACCCTCATCCCCTTCACTGTCACTCAGAAGCCTGACTGCAAAGTCTGTCTCTCTCTTCTTCCACCTCTTCTCTTTTTCCTCCTTCTGTTCCTCTCGCATTCTCAGGAATCTGTGTGGCCTTGGAAATGAAGAATGAAGACTGTCTCCATTCACACGTAGCCATCTGCTCTGGAGAAGATAGGAGTACACTCCCCCTACAGGGCAGGGCTGAGGGGGTGGTGTTGAGCCCCTCGGAGGGTCTGGCTGAATGCTGAAGCCAGTGTAGACAGCTTGCCTGCAGGGGTGTTATCTGGCAAGTCAGTGCAGCTTCTGGGTTTTTGAGAACTAAAGGTGACCACACAGTTGAGCCTCAAAGAAAGGGCACAGTTGAGAATGAAAAGGGCACTCTTCACTATTTGCAATGTCTGAGAACTGGGTGCAATGGAGGATTGTCCTGGGTGAACCGGAACTAACACCCTCCCTACCTACTCTATAAATACCCCCCAATTCCTGCCTTGTTTCCTCAACCGAATTTTTGGACATTTTAGTGATCACCCCCAGCCATTCTTGCTGTAGTTATTTATTCAGTTGATGAACTTTTTTCCAGGCCTCTCATTTGTATTCCTCCATCACTTATAGATCCCTTGCCTTGGCATAAATGTTGCCCTTTCCCGGCTATTTGACCACAAATTTGTTGTATCCTGCCTTTGTAGAACAAAGTAAACAAATATGCAAATTTGCTTGAATTGAGAAAGCCTGTACTTGCAAACTTGTGCCAGTTTTCTCTCTCACTGATTTACAAGTCTCTAAAACATTGGCCTGCTTTCAGATGCATTAGATTGTGAACCCACAGGGCAGAGGCTGGGGCCTTCTCACTCCCTTAGGCACAGCAGGCCCCTCATTGGTACCTCCCTGGTGCGCTCTGAGCTCCCTGCCCTCCTGGAGTAGTGTGGTCAGTGCTCGGGAATCCAGCACAATAGGCTGATTCTGCTCTGGCTCCGACCTCATCCAACCCCACTGTCCTGGTGAGATCCAGCCCAGCCAGCAGGGAGGAGGTGCTGGCCTATAACTCTCCTTGTTGTTTCTTCTCCTGGAAAATGAAAAAACAAAAGCCAGAGAAAGTGAAGCTCTGCAGATGATACAGAGCCTCCCTCTCAGGGTTACTTGGGGCTTCGCTGGAATGATGGATATAGGTATGTCAGAGACATTTGACACAGTGTGACATGTTATTAAAGATCTTAAGCATTTGTTCTAGTCTCCCCAGCAGTGACAGGCAAGAGACAGGCTTGTGTTTAACCAGCCCCACCACCTTCCTCTGGGCTCCTTTTTCTTACCTAATGTGACTTACTGGCAAGTGGCTGGACCCGGGGACACACCTCACTTCCCCCTCTGCTCCTCATTCTTCATTTTATCCCATGTGTTCCTGGAGAGTGCCCTCTGGTCACTTTTCTTTGACCAGATTTCTAAGACTTTCAGACCCATTTTCAAGTTCATGTCATTAAGAGAAAATGCAATGAATTTAAAAAATGTCATTCTCAAGTGGCTCCAGGGGCAGCAAATGCAGTTTTAAGGCTTGCTTGCTATGCATTGTGGGAATCTGCTGTCATTGCTGGGATGTGGGTGTGATCTGACCCCTCTCTGTGCTGTACATTCAGAAAACAGGAACACCTTCGCCTGCTCCCAGTCTGACCGCCCGGAGTCTCCTTGCTTAGCTGACTTGGTGTTTTAGAATTCATCTGCGTCTTCCTGTCTTCCTTCCTCCCTTACTTTCTGACTTTCAGAAATTTGCATCAGCAATACAAAGTGCAGGTTTCTGTCTTGTGCAAAAGAACTCAGACCTCACTTCCCATTCATTACCTGATATATGCTAAGAATAATATAATAGCCCTAAGTAGGATGTGTGTGTATGTGCATGTATGTGTGTATATGTGTATGTGCATGCATATGTGTGTGTGTGTGTGTGTGTGTGTGTGTCTAGGAATTGGGGAGAGACCAGATTAGAGGCAGCTGTGGCTTAAAGGGAGTGTCCAAAATGGAATTTGTAGAGAGCCCTTGCTAGGCAGGATGAGCTACTGGGATTTGTAAACAATAGACTTTCCATCTGTATTCATTTTCTTACCTAAGAAACAGCAACAAAAAATGCTGGGCTTTAATATTTAATGTGTGAACAGCTAAGAGTACATTTTTATAATTTATAAGGAAAAAAAATATTTGGCTTGTATGTGACATAGAAAAAAAAATGTGTAGACTTCTGGCTTAGTCAATCCAAGTAGGAGCAAAAAAAATGGAACAAGCAGGGAGTATGTCAACTGGGGCAAGAGCAAAGAGGCTGACGTGTACGTGCACACTGTGTACAGCATACATGTGCACACTCACGTGCTCATATGCTCACATGCTTATGCTGATGCCCACCCCACACTCATATAACATATGCACATCACACATACACTCACCTTTGCTCACTACCATACATACAAACACCAGCACCCCCTGCAAACTCTCAAATACATTGTAAAAATAACCTACAGTGATTGAAAACTTCCCAACTGAACAGATGACTTAGGAATTAACCAAAAGCAGGGACAGACACTCCCAGAAATGGAAGGGGCACCGTAGCATAGTTAGTCCCGTGGCAAAGCCCTCTTGTAGCCACCTGCTGACTGCTTTAACCCATCCTGATTGCCTGGATCAGTCTTGAACCTCAAGAAGCCAGCATGTGGCACTAGACCTTGGGGATCAAGGCCTTCTCTGTGCAGCCAGCCAGGACATCATCTATTGTATCATCCATGGTACAAGGTGATCTGGGGGCAGATGAGAGGAAAAGATGTGGCTGCAGCTCAGGAAGCTTAATACTTGGGTTGGGAGGCAATACAGACCTACATCAGACTTGTCACTTGTGGATGTTTATGAAGTGCCAAACTGTAGGAGGAGGGCCACGATAGGTGGCTCTGTGGGAGGCTTTCAGGAATTTATAGGACTTCAGCTGTATCCTGAAGGATGGGCAGTTGAATTAAAGGGGAGAGGAAAGGGGGAATTCAGCCAGTGCAATTCCATCAGTTGAGGGCCTGAGGACCAGATGAAAACTAAAGTCACTTACCCTGACATGAGTGGTGCCTTGGTCATTGGGCAACTCAAGCAGGCACTGGAGGAGCTGTGGAGGGACTTCAAGTGATGGAAAGTTATTGACTAGACAACCTTGAAGGTGCACTTGAGCCCTAGCATTTTATGATAACATGATGGCTTTTCCTGGCTGGTTCTTGCTAGGAGGTGATAAATTCA
Organism: Urocitellus parryii; assembly: GCF_045843805.1. Lineage (NCBI taxonomy): Eukaryota > Metazoa > Chordata > Mammalia > Rodentia > Sciuridae > Urocitellus > Urocitellus parryii. The sequence goes on from NC_135542.1 coordinate 67,822,932, forward strand.
CTGATTGTAGGGAGGTTGTTCAAGGGGATAAAAGACACTCGCTGCAGGAGAGGTTTACCTTTTCTACTCTGATTAAAACAGGAGAGCCAGGCAAGAGCCTGCTGCAGGTAGCTGAAGCTCTGTCTGAGGTGGCTCCATCTTTCCCAAGAGCTGTCAAAGCAAACTCTTGGAAACCAAGCCTAACTGCTGGTCTGCATTTGTTACTTCTTTTTGAGGTGTGCCTCCTGGCATGATCCATAGAATGTGAGCACTCTTGCTTAGAGAGAGATGTGTAGGGACCAGGAACTAATAACAAATAATTTTTTTTCCTTCTCAGATTTATCTAGAGCAATTCCTATGAGACCTTGATTCTGATTCTACCTGTTAAATGTTGACAAAATGAATTATTGTGCTAGTTAAGTTCCAAAGATGCCAATTAAAGGAACATTTTTGGCCAAAGACTGCTTATCTGGGTGCATCCTGAGATGCCTCAAAAAATTTCCAGGTGGGAGTTGAGCATGGTGGTACATGCCTATAATCCCAGATACTTGGGAGGCTGAGGCAGAATGATCACAAGTTTGAAGCCAGCATGGGCAACTTAGTGACTTTGTCTCGAAATAAAATAAAAGGGACTATAGGTACACTCAATGATAGAGTGCTTGCCTGGCATAAGTGAGGCCCTGGGTTTAATCTCCAGTACTGCAAGTATTATTATTATTATTATTATTATTATTATTAGTAGTAGTAGTAGTAGTAGTAGTTATATATAGATAGGATAAGATATTGACATCATACTATTGTTTGGTTGATGACTTCCGTATTGTACAAGTGAAAAATATAATGCAAGGTATAAGCAACATATTCCTCCCTAGATTCCAGTTAGGTGGTATAAATGAACAAGTATCTTATAAATTTCATTATAATCAATAGTATTGATTGTCGTATTACATGTGACATGTCATGCATGAGGAATGTACATCCATTATTATATGAAAGGTCTCAGGGTGGGACCTGGGCTGGCCCAGGGCATGTAATTAATAAATTACTGGAGAATCAATGAGAGGGTCCTCACAGGAAGGATTTAAACCTGAATGGAATACAAATTCCACTGTGTGCTATGCTGTGTTACATAAGCATGGTCTGTTTTCCAGTTCTGCAATTAACTGTTGGGAAAGTCACTTCATCTTCTTGAGATTCAGCTTTTTCAACAAGAAAGTGCTTTATAACACATTATGCATGTTTTAGTACATATATAATTAAGTATATACATTAAACTTTGCATAAATTTTTAAACTTTTAACTATTAAATGCCATATATACTAATAGTAAGACACATTTAGCATTATTTAAGAGTCTTTAAGATGTAAAATGAAAAATATCCAACCTCCCCAGCCTTGTAGCCCTGCTTTCCAGAAGTAGTCACTGCTGTTCTTTATATACTTTAAAGCGTCACACAAATATGTGTGGTTAGAATTATCATTTATTTCAGACAGTATTTCAACTTTTATGGCATTTAGTAAATGCCAAAGAGAATGACTGCATCTTGAGGTGAGGACTCAGCAGCAAAGATTTGGGTGGCTTTAAGAGTTCATTTTAGGTAGTTTGCCATTTTTGAATATTGTAGGTGGTAAATTCCTTTGTTAAAGGACACGATTAAATATACCCTAAGCCAAACTAACATTTATACATTTGTTCCTCCATTAAAAATGATTTTGCATTTACCATGAGTAAAAGCACTTACCCAACCTACAAAAGATATAAAGGACCATAACATCTCATGTAGGTACTGTTGTATTTGTGCCAAAAGAGGGGTGCAGGTAGAGGGCCCTGAGATTTCTACTTGCAACCCTCTCACCAGGGGCTAAGGCAGGGCTTCAAGGAAACAGAAACATTTGAATTGGCCTTTGCAGATTAGTTAGAATTTGGACACACAAAATGAGAATTGGTTTTCCTATGAAGGCTCAGAATCATTGAGATTACACTGTCCAGAATTTCTTTTTGCTGTCATTGTTTTATAGGTTTGGAAACAGGCACTGAGCTGTGAAGTGATCTGTTCAGAGGCAGAGCCAGGGTGATGTCTGAGTCAGGTGTGGAAGAATCTAGGTGTTCTGGTCTATTCCCATGCTCAGCCCCCACAAGGCCATTCCATGCATATTCATGCCCGAATTCATTGACCCCAAATCCTTTTAGGACTGAATCATTTGGTAATGACTCAGTTCTGCTCTCCATTCCGCATTACTACTGTACTTCTCTTTACTGCATCCTGATTTCTTGATGCTACTTTTGTTCTGTTGCTTGTGGGTGGCCTCGGGGACTGTCAGGAAGGGCCTCTTGTATCTCTGAGCTGCTGTTCCCAAGCTTGACCTCTGTAAAGGATGCTTTTGAGCATGCACATAAAAGACTGTTCTGGTTGGAGGGGTGGCTGTGCTGCTGTATACAGTTGTCAAAACTTATTGGCTTGTACATTTAAGATCTATGCATTCCACGTTGTTTAAATTAATCCTCAATATAAGCAAAACCAAAACCCCAAAACCCTCACTTCAGTGTCCTCACTCGTTAATCCTTGTATATTTAGGCTGGTGAATTTTCCATTAGAGGATTTGGCAATGGCAACAGAGGTGGCTCATAGTAATGCAGGGACCCTTGTCATCACCCTTTCCCTGTGCACTAGTGTTCTTTCCACTTCCTATTCCTCTCCCAGTCTCCCCACTCCCTGTTTTCCCCCATTTGGCAGGGAGATGATTGACACATCAATGCATTAAGACTAGGATGTGTGCAGGAGGATTTTGGTGTTGGAGGAGGTTTTCACACAGGGCAGTGACACTACACAATAACTACAGCATAGCTGTCATTTTCTGATCAGACACTATGCAAAGTGCTTTCCATGAGTTATCACATTGAGCCCTCACAGTCACCACTGAGGTAGATACCACTATTACCTCTTCCTTACAGACACCGTACAGAGAGGCCACACAACTGTGCTTCACTGTATAGACCAGAATTAGAATCCAGACATCTGGCACCAAGGCCAGGACTCTTTTTATACAGCTCTTGGGAGGAAAGAACGACTTTTAGTGGAGGACTATTAGGCACTGGTGGGGGAAGGCCATTTGAAGAAGGGCATCCCCGTTTCCTTAAATGATACCTCAGGAATGGCCACTTATACCTACATGTGAAGCCATGATTGGTGGTTATGATGAACCAAAAAAAAAAAAAAAAAAAAAAAAGGAGTAGATTTGATGCTCTCCATGTACAAGTTATTTTGTGTTTATTAATGCCATAAGTTTTCCCATCTGCAAGAAGAGGATTGACTGGGAATACATGGCAGAGCCCTCTCAGAGTATATAGGATATTGTTGAATAATAACCAAGATGACCAGAGTGTGTGGAACTACTCTATGAAAGACCCAGGAGGAGACCTGCATCTCTTACCTCCCTGCCCACCACCAGGCTCTGGGATTGCCATAGGACCCTGGATGGGATCATTGGTGGCTGGGAGTCACGCTCGGTCAACTGTGACTAACTGTGCAAGAAGGCCATTTGGCCTATTTGCTTTCCCATTTGTTTTCTGGCTTGCTTCACTCGAATCTATTTAAATTTTGTGGAAAGGATATGGGTTATAAATGACCCAAGTCAGAACCTTGAAACATGCTGGCTCAGCACTTCCCAGGCTTTGTAGGGAAAACAGGTAAACTCCTGTCCATTTGTGGGGAGAGAGGATGAGGGCCCTGAGAACAGAGCTGTTTAATCCCATCAGATTCAGCCCTCCAGCTCCTATTCAGGGTAAATCAAAGATGACAAGAGAAGGTGATGGTCTCCCTGCCAGCTAACTGTCCCTAAACTAGGTGAGATTCTGGCTGGAGTCTTGGGAAATAGCCATTTGTAAGAGGCTCTTGGTGAAATGCTGTAAAGAGGATGAATTTGAGGTCAATGGGATCAGGTTTGCTGGTCAGTTCCTTCCTTGCCTGTCTGATGGGGTTTCTGTGGGGAGAAAGTATGAATAAAGGCGACTGTGTTCTGGAACAGCTCAGGATTCTGCACCAGTGCAAGCTAACTGCTGCTCAGTGGAGTTTCAACTCCTCTACACCAGCTGTATGTAGCACGGTGGTTCACAGCAACCAGGAACTCCAGGAACAACTGTCTGACATAGTTTCTTGGCAAACCCTTGAGACCTAGAGTCTGGGAAGTTTATGTCCTCTAGCATCTCTCAGCCACCAAAAGAAATACATGTCCAAAGAGGGTGGACAGAAAACTCTCTGAACCACTCTCCATCACCTGGTATATTTATTTTTTTTTGTAAAAACAGGTCCATGAGCATGAAGTATGGTATATACATGCAATGGAATAGTATTCAGTGATAACAAGAAAGGAAGTACTGATGCATGCTACCATATGGGTGAACCTTGAAGACATCATGCTAAGTGAAAAGTAGCTGGTTACAGAACACCATATATTGTATGATTCCATTTGTATGGCATGTCCAGAATAGGCAAATCCATAGAGACAGAAAGTAAATTAGTGATTGACACGGGCTGAGGGCCTGCAGGATGGGAGATGCCAGCTAGAGGTATGGTGCTTTTTCAGGGGGTGATAAAAATGTTGTAAAATTGTTGATAAAAACTGCTTGCACAATCTGTTAATGGTGCACTTTCAGCTGGTAAGTTGTATGGTATATGAATTATACCAAAAAAACTATTGCCCTTCAAAATATATTTAAGAAATAAATGATACAAACTAAAAAAAAGTATTAAAATGTTAAAAAAATAAAAATAATGTTCATACTGAGTTCTTTTACTTGTACACATCAGCTGATCTTTGGCTACCCGAAGACATGTTTTTATGAGGTATGTCAGTGTGCTCTTGGAAAATTTCTTTTTAGTAAGCATTTATCCATTTTGCCACATGGTCTTTGCAATCACCATTTGTATTCTACCAGTTTGCCATTCCACTTGCTCCTTTTTCCAGTTGGTAGGCATCCAGATTTGTGCCAGAGGTGATTCTCTACGTGGCATTTCTATAGAACTAAAATTGTGTGATTAGGGTTATTTCTTGGGGGTGAGACTATCAAGTCAGGATTTCTTGCTATGAACTTTGTATTCCTTTTCTCACCTATTTTCCTCCAACAAAGTTTGGAGGTGTAAAAATGAATTATATAGCCAGGCAAAGTCACACATGCCTATAATCCCTGTGACTTGGGAGGCTGAGGCAGGAGGATCTCAAGTTCAAGTTCAGCCTCTGCAACTTAGTAAGACTCTAAGTAATTGGTCAAAACCCTGTCTCAAGATAAATTTAAAAGGGCAAGGGATATAGCTTAATGGTAGAGTGCTCCTGGGTTCAACCCCCAGTACTACAAAATAAATCACATTTTTATTTTATTTTAATTAATTAATTAATTTGAGTATTGGGTTTGAACCCAGGGCTGCTTTACCACTAGCTACATTCCTAACCCTTTTTTATCTTTTAATTTTGAGGCAGGGTCTCTCTAAGTTGTTGATGGTCTTGCTAAGTTGCTGAGGCTGGCCTGGAAATTGCCATCCTCCCACCTCAGCCTCCTGACCTGCTCAGGTATTGCTCACGTATATAAACATGCTAGCTCTAAATGTTAGGCACTGCCTGATAACTGTGGCTCTGAGGAACAATGAATAAATCTATAAGTTGCATCTGTTTTAAAGTTGTATTATACAAGATGATTGCATATGTCATGTTTATTGTCACATCTTCAACTTCAGTGCACCGGGTCCTTGCTGTACCATAGTGTGGCAGATCCAGGACAGGTGCTTATCAGTACATGGGCACCCAGGGCCATTAAAAAAGTTGAAAATATTTTAAACAGATGAAAACATAAGAATAATTTAGTGGCAGTCTAAATATTCATTACTCACAGTTTACAAACACGAAACATTTAATTTTTGCTTTGGATCTTTTTCATTTGCTCTGTTAAAGAAATAAAACATTAGATCCGGTTGAAGTACCCTTGAGATTGGGGGTTTCTACTCTTATGCCCCTCTAGATATAACTACTGGGCTGAATGAAATTTGGTATTTAGCCCATTCACATGTGTGCTTTGTAAAGAAAAACATGCTTGTGTATCCATAAATGTTTGTGTTGTGAATTAGGTTTTATATAAATGCTATACGGTATGTATTATTTTGTAATTTGCCTTTTAAAAGGAATCACTGTGTATTAAAGATGTATCTGTGTTGATATCATAAACCTAGTTCATTCTTTTTAACTACTAATGATATTCCTCCTATGACAACGTCACATTATTAACCCATTCGCTTTTTTGGTGAATGTTTTAGTTCTTTTGAATTTTTTACTACCACAGTGTTCCGGTGATTATCTCTGTGTCTCTCTGGGTATATTGTGCCACTTTCTCCAGGCTGTATCCTTAGGAAGGAACTGCTGTCTCATAGGATGTATTCATCTGCCTAGTCAATTATTGCCAAATTGCTTTTCAACAGGGTTAAAAGAATTCACACTCCATCAGCAGTATGTAAGCATTGTTTATATCCTCACCAACACTTAACAATGTCAGATTTTATTTTTTGCCAACCAGTTAGTATAACATGGCATAATGACATATGGTATAACGATTAGGAATTATTGTTTCAATTTGTGTTTTTCCGGTTACTTATGAGGTTGAGGTCCTTTTAGGATTCCTTGCAATTCTCTGTCCCCCAGAAGAAAATGTTCCTGTTCTTTGCTTATTTTTCTCCTTAGTCATAAGTCTTAGTCTTTTTCTTATTGAAGGTAGGACCTTTTGATATACATTGAATAAATAAGTCCGAATTTGTCATCTGTTGCAAATGTCTTTTCTCAGTGTTTGTGGCCTGTCATTATAATTTGTTGTATCTTCTGGGCAAAAAAATTTATATTTTAGTATGATTATATTTGACTTGTATTTTTTTGCATTCTGTTTAATATATCCTCTAAATGACATGTTAATATTTTATTATTTTTAAAATAAAAGTTTTGGTGTTTTGCTTCTTATGCTTGTGTCTAATTCTGTCCCCTGCCCCACCCAATTTGACAACCGGTGAACCTAGGATGGTTCCATGTTTTCCCATTGAACTTTCTCTTGTTTCTGGTTTACTTTTTTTTTTTTTTTATTGTCTGTTTGTGCCTCTGAGTCAATTTACACTATTTTAATTGTTTTAACTATAAAATAAATTTTGGTATTGGAGGAGCCTCCCATTATTTATTCTGCTTTATCCACACTTTTTGCTATTTTTCTTCCAGGCATTTGAGGATTAGTTTTTTAAATTCCATAAGAAACCTACTGGGATTTAAAGTACAGTATTCATATTTGAATTACTGATTTTTTTTTCAAATGGTTAGATTTATTCACGTTTTGAACTTCTTCCTTATGAAACAAAACCCTTGCCTAAAATAAATCCTTAGAAAATATGCTCCTAATTGGTATCTTGGGAAACCTAACTAAAAAGTTTTCCGCAAAGTGAAATTTTGACCAAAGGCTGGAGAAGTCTTCAGCAAAGTTATTATTCTTTTCCTTAATGAAATCAATACATTTATGAAAAACTAATGCTTAGTTTTAAAAGCAGGATTAAAAACAGGTCACTGCTTTACACATCAGATAATTTATCACCCTGTAATGGACATGGGCCAATCTTTGATCTTTAGACAAGTGTGTTTGATTTTCATGTTTTATTATGAAGAGCTTTATCTTGAAATATCCTGGCAGACTTTCAGTTACATTCACTGAGAGCTAATTTATTCCTGCTTCTCACATTCTAATTTTGAAGATAGCTGATAAAGATGTCACAGCTTATTTGCATGAGGAACTCTGGCTGAGTGAGGAGAAAATAGCTGTCAAGGTCATTACCAGGGTTTATTCTTGACTCTGCCCCAGTTTCCCCAGGGATTACCGGATCCCTGGTCTGATGAAGTCGCAGGCCAAATGTGCAATGAGACATAGAGAAAAAGACAACTTCAGTTTCACAGAAAGAGACAGATGGTATGGCCGGGGTGGGGTGCAGCTCAGCCCTATGTCTGCCCAGGGTCTCTTGGTTATGCTTGTCCTGTTGGCTCAACTTGAGACATGTGCAAGGACCAGGCGCAGTGCTTGGTGGGCAAATTCAAGGATTGGCATTTCTTGAGTCCCTTGCGATCCTGGATCCTCTCATTAGATGTCCTTGAGCTACTGGGCTCAACTCCTCTATTGGCACACTTGGTGGCACCGGGGGTTTCTGCTTAGGGCCATATTTACTTGGTCACCAAGACAAGAAAGCCCCTAGTGGTGTCCTTGCATGTCCTCTGGTGTTGTCTATTGTGGTCATGATTGTGAATCGCACTCTGAACCTTCCCATGGCATAAAACCCAGTGCCCAGACCTGCACTTTAAACCAGTGTTCTTCACACCCTGTGATGTTGCCTGCTGTGCTGGCTGCAGCGGGTTTCCTGGGGAGCTGAGTGGAGTGGCCCTGGAGTCTGTGGCTATACCAGCTTCCCAGGTGAATAATGACCAGGACTGTGAACCACTGCTCTAGACAAGCTTTAACCTCAGGCCATGGACAGGAACCTGGTCACCTAGGAAGCAGCTTCACAGAGACTTCATGGGCATCTCAGATGTGGCCTCTGCCTTGCAAACCTTTGGGCTTCTGTAACTGCCGCTTAATCCTTATGTCTTCATTGAAACTAGGGGATATTCTGTATCCGTGGCCTCAACACCTGAGCCAGGGCCCCTCCCAGCCCAGAAGGGAGGCCTTTTGACCTAGGGCCACACTTAGATGTTAACCACAAAATTCGAGCTCCACTGCTTTTAAGTTTAAATGTCCGCTCTTGCTCGAGCCAGGCTAGACCATGCAGCACCAAACAAAATTGGGATCCCAATAGAGCCAGTGCAGCCCTATGCAGGAGGCAAGTGTAGCAAAGGCTGAGGGCTTTTGTGCAGTGCACAACCTATACAATCAGGCACAGTGAATTTGGCTTTCCCACAGTGCACCCTCTGAGTTTGTGCCAACCTGATTAAAAGTGCTATCAGAGCAGTTCTAGGACTGTAAAACTGGCCAGTCTCAGCTGATGTAGGCTGTCCACAGAACCCTCAAATCCTAGAATATCAGAACTGAAAAGGATAGAAATCACTTAGTTGGACATTTCCATATCTTCACACAGATAAACTGAATCCCAGAGAATGCAAGGAACTTAACCAAGGCACCGGACTAGGAACCCAGGTCCCCAGCTCATAACGATCATGCTCATTCCATTGTACCATGCTCCTCTTGGGCCTTACTGTAAGTCATTATGTTGTGTAGCTCGCTCGCTCTCTCTCTCTCTCTCTCTCTCTCTCTCTCTCTCTCTCTCTCTCTCCCTTTCTCTCTCTTTTTCTCATTGATTCAACTCACCCCTCCTTTTTCTCAAAGTATACATTCTAAAGGAGCATGAACTCAAGCAAATTTATTAGAAAATACCCCAGGCACTATTGGTAAAAGTTCAAATTAAAGGAGCATAAAGCAACCTCTATTTTACGCTGAAATTGCTATGTTAAAATTTAGATTTACCCAATAGCTGAATTAAGGTGTAATTATTAGCATTACTAAAACATTTAGTCACTCTTCAAAAGCACTCTCCACAGGGTACCCCTATATAGCATTTAATGTACATCAAATATTAGGTTTGATGGATGGAAAGTACATTGATGTACAGTTTTCCACACGCTTTTTTTTTTTTTTAAAGGAAAAGAAGACTGAAAGTGCTTTGTTGAAGTCGTGTTGTGCCACACAACACCAAGATCCCACATGAGACAGCCAGGTCCTGTTTTCCAAGAGCTTATAAAACATCGGGACAAAACACAGCCAGCCAAACAGGACTGTGGGTTCCCTTGGGAGGATGTTCTTTCCATGGCAGGCTGGGCTCACCCTGACAGCGCAGTGAGCAGGCAGGAAGGTCAGGCCAGGCGCCTTCGTGACATTACTGAGCAGTGTTTGACATGATGAAATTCTCAAGTGATGGTACTTCTGCGCTGAGCCCAGACCAGTTATTTTCAAAACTTCAGCATTTGCATGAGATGACTTGACAGGTAGCGGGCTCTGGGGCCCCCTCCCCACTGCCATCTGGTCTAGGCAGATGCACATTTAACACACTAGTGATTTTGATGGGATACACCTGGAGGATCTTTGCACCAAAGGGGACTTGAAGACACAGACTCATCCTATGCAGTTTTATCTCTGGGAGGATGAGGCCAAGGCACAAGAGATGACCGACCCAGGGTTCACGTACCTGAGCAGTGTCAGAGCCAAGTCCATCATGGGACTCCTAGTGAGAGCCCTTCTCAATTTAGACAGAGTATGCTTCCTTCTTCCCCTGTTTCTCACCCAATCCCTCTCCTCCTAGAAGGCCTTGTAGGATCTCTGACAGAGTAGTCCCCCCACCTCCAAAAGTGACATAGACCAAAACACTTGTTCGATGTCACTGGCAGCTGCTGAGGCCCTCATTGCTGTGTCCCTCAATGTCTCTTCTGATTTTTTTTTTTGTTTGTTTTCATTTTTAGTACCAGGGATTGAACCCAGTGGTGCTTAACCAGTGAGTCACATCCCCAGCCCTTTAAAAAATATTTTTATTTAGAGAACTGCTTCCCCTGCTCACCCAGGAGCAGGATGTAGGAAGCTGATCTCTCGCCAGATTGCTTTAGGACCTTGCTAAATTGCTGAGGCTGGCTCAGAACTCTCGGTCCTCCTATCCTCCTGCCTCAGCCTCCAGAGCTGCTGGGATTACAGGCGTGAGTCACTGCGTGCGATACCTCTTCTGATTTTGGTTGGCGCCACTACCCACTTTCTATCAGTTCCTCCCCAACACTGACTACACAGTAAAGTCCTCAATGCCTGGCTCCACTCCTAGAGCTTGAGCCTCGGCTGGCTTGTGGCGCCCCCCACCCACAAGTTTATCTCAGAGTTCTCCAGGGGAGTGTATTATGCATCCAGGGTGGGGAGCCAGTGTCCTGCAATATTCCTTCTCGTTATTTTGGTACCTGCTGAATCTAATTTGCTAGTTGGTGTGGGCAAACTTGGAGAAGCTATTTTCCTAATGCATGGGAGTGGCTCTGCCTTGCCCCTGCAATCATACCTAGTGCTCTTGCCTATTAGATTTAAAAATTCACATTTAAACACCATTTTCTATAGCTCTCTTAAATGTCCTTCCTATGAAAAAATGCCCTCATTCCCCGTTCAAGGGCAGGAAATGTGAGAAGAACAATGTGGACTTTGGGACCAAGAAACCCAGATCTGGTCTACCCATGGTTCTCAATGTTATTTTTTGGGTTAAAATCACCTGGGAAGTTTTAGAACTTCCCCGTGTGAGGACCAAGAACTGTTCCCAGAGCATTGAAATGGGACTGTCCTCTCTGAAGACAGGAACAATGTATTTAAGGTGGCCACTGTTTTATAGGGAGAAAGTCTCCAATGTGTCTCACTGGAAGGAAAGAGGAAGAAGCTGATCATAAAACCGGAGCTTCTCAGTTTTCCATGTGGGAGAGCATAGATGACCAAAGGAGAGCTGTGCTGCTAGGCAGGGGACAGGGCAGGTATCCAGACCTTCTGCCTCTCCCTCTTAGGGCAAAGTGCCCTCCTTCAGCCCCTCATGAGACTTGGCTGCATTTTCAGGGGCACCGGGGTGCCCTCCTAATCAGGGACTCTGTTTCCCCTTTTGTACATTCGACCTTCACTCAGCCATTTGCTCGGTTGCTGTATGGGTCACCTGCGCACAAGAGCTGCTTCCCCTGCTCACCCCGTAGCAGGAGGTAAGAAGCTGACCTCTGAGACTCCCCATCTACCCCACTGGAGACATCTTAGTGCCTCAGAAGCCCCTCTCTCCCGTCACCCTGAGCTGCCTCAACCGCTGGCAAGTCTGGAGCACAGAAGAGTGACCCGGGGCATTTCCCATCTCAGCACAGACATCTCCAGCAATTCTGGTGACCCACGGGACTGCAGGCAAGACAGGGCAGTGGTTCTTAGAGTGTATTCCCTTGGTTTCAGGCCTGTCCGCATCTCCTGAGAGTCTTAGAATATAAGTTCTCAGGCCCTGATGTGGACCTGATGAATTGAAACTCTGAGTGGGGACCCAGAGTTCTGCCTTAATAAGACTCCAGGAGATCTGAATGCACGAGCAAGTCTGAAAACCCACAGGCCTACTCCTTCGGGTTTGTCTTACTCGCTGCTATAGTCGCACTTGCACGCCCAGTTTACTTTGTCTCCTTGGGGATATACCCAACTCACACGTTTAGGTTATAGCTAGAAAGTCCTGGCCTTTGGTGGAGTTACCAGTTTGGACAGCGATCTCACCTTTCCATGCCTTTTCTGTGCTCCTCTCCCATAATGAAGGGAGCTTTGGTGGCACAGGGTGTTCATGCGGTTCCAGTGGTTCCGAGCAGAGAAGAAAACCATCTTCAAATAAATTCACCATGTCTCCATGACATTACAAAGGACTGGTACATCCAAACCAGGTGAGGACTAATGGTTTCCTGATCACTGAAATCTCAATGCTGAGGCAAATGACTTTATATGCCATTTAGAAAATTTCTGAAAAAAAGAAATATCCTCACCATCAAATAATTCTTTATCAACATTGCATTGTCCATTTGTCCTTTACGGTTATCAGATGACCAAAGAACACCTAATGAGATATAACATGAGACTCCAAATATGCTGACCTTAACCCAGCATGACGTTCTTCTTGCAACTCTGTTCTGCAAGATTAAAAGACTAATGAAATTGAATGATTTGACTTAAGCATATGTGAAAACAGGAAACATCCACAGAGAGTGCATATTCACTCAAGATGCTTGGATTTCTAAAAGAAATATACAAAATTGGTTTGATTAGTATTTTTGAAAAGGAGAGAGTGGGAACCCTTCTTGCAATGTGCTGTAACATGAAAGAACTCTTAGGTTGGAAACAATTACACGTCAAGAAGCATATGTACTTACTGTGCTATTGTGGTCCTCGGTGGATTGTTAAATTGTGAGAACTGGGGATGGCTTTTATTTTGTGAAAAGACATTTTAATCACATTGTATTTATGGAAAAAAATACTTAGTTATTTTGAGCTGTAAGAAGATGAATCACAATATGCTTTAATACCACATTGCTTTCCTTACATATTATTGTCAATACTTTGGTGTTTCACTCAATTAATAATGATTAGAGCTAGCAATGAGGGTTTTGGGGTGAGGAGGGAAGAGGATTGCAAAAGGAATCTTGACGGCTTCTTAAAGTGACTGGCAGTCTAGTGGAGGAAGCCAAGGAACGCTACAGGGCGCACTTGAGGAAGTGCATGATTAAATGTTTAATGGATGAGCAACGAGTTGAATGTTAACGACTCTGAGTGCTATGGTGGTTCAAAGAAGAGGAGATCTCTGTGGATTGTTCTGATAAGGAAGTTTTTCATGGGGGAGTGAGTTAGTAAAGGATGGGAAAGATTTTAATTAGGAGGTGGAAGAAAGACCCATGTACAGAAACAAGGAAGATTGGTGCCAGTGGAATCTCAGGAAGATTGAGTGTGACTTCTGGATGCAAAGTCAGGAGACTCACCTGGGTGGGGTGGTGGGTGCCCCAGAAAGGAAGAATGAAAAGCCTGCCAGATGGCCGAGCCCAGTGACATTATACCAGACACAGCAGTTTTCTCTGAACTCATGGTGACAGTGCCCTCTGCTTGGTGGAGTCCTCAGTGGCAAGTTAATTTAAATCTTTCAGTTGCTGTGCATTCTAAACTATCCTCAGGGCCATTCTTCCAATCTGTATAGTTCCTGGCATGGGACTGAAGATACAGTGGGTCCTCCCTGCATTATTTTTCTCCATTTTTTTAAATAAGATTTTATTTACATACAGTAAAATTCACTGTGTGTTTTTTTTTTTTTAGCATACAGTTCTGCAAGTTTTGACAAATGCATGCAGCCATGTAACCCCTAGCATAATTAAAATGTGGACTGGTTTCATGATCCCCAAATTCTCCCTTTATCTTTTCCCTTTCATAGACAAACCCTTTGTTCATCTTCAGCTCCTGGTGACCATGGATCTCTTTTCAATGCCTATAACTTTGCCTTTTTCAGAATGTCATTTAAGTGGCATATACAGTCTATGTAGGCTTTTCCCTGCCCTAGCCAACATCATGCTTTGGGATTTATCCGAGTTGCCTTTATTCATAATTTGTTCCTTTTTGTTGCTGAGTACAGTTTCACTGTATGAATGTGCACCAGTTTGTGGGTTTATCCTTCCCCCAGTTGAGGGAACTTTGGATTGTTTTCAGTTTTTTTGGTGATTATAAAGAAAGCTGCTAGGAATATTTGCATATAGGCTTTTGTGTGAATGTAAGTTTTTACTTCATTCGAATAAATCCGTAGGAGTAGGGTTGCTAGATTGTGTGTGCCAAGTTTTTTCCCAAGTGCCAGAGCCATTTTGAATGGTGACCAGCAAGTGAGAGGCTAAGAATCATCCTGAAGTTCTTCTGCTTAAGGACATGTCAAGTTTTAGGTACTTCTCACCCAGAAATCAACTGGAGTTGTTCTCTTGAGCTGCAAATTGGAGGGTGGGGTGATTGAGCTTTTTAAAAAGCCCCAGGAGAGGAGGAGGAGGATTGCTCTGCTCTTGTGTGTTGGACAGGTGCAGGAAGAACCTCCTTTCAGCAGATCATCTGGGTTGGGCCGCTAGCCAGAGAGTCCAGGCAGCTCCAGGACGAAGCTGGACGCCTTCCTGAACACCACCATCTTGCTTTCTCAGGAAGCTGGTGAAAGAACAAAATACAGAACATGGTGACTTTGTTTTCTCTCTCCTGTCTTAACACACACACACATACAAACCCACACACAGAGACACACACACACACTTTTAAGCTCTCCATTCTAGTTTTCTGATAATAAGATTTGATCTGGGCTTTGCTGTAGGGACAAAAGAATGACATTTATTTAAAAAACGAACGAATAAACAAAAAAACCCTTGAAGTAGTCACGTCAACCTTTGCAGCTTCAGGATTGAAGAGGAGAGTGAGCTGTGAGAAGAGAATAGATTTCTTCATTCCTGCCCTGAGGTCGACAAGTTCCACAAGCACTCTGGCCACTATCGCTGTTTCTGTAGGGTCTTGGGGTGGTTCACTGTGTGAGCTAAGGAAGGTCCATCTCCCCAGGATGAGGGGCACTTGGGTGGAGGGTAGAAGGATAGCAGGCTCACATCTTGGTCAGTAGGAACTTGAAGGACCAGGGAAAGTAGAGTATCTTACCTGAAGCAAACCCACCTGCTTTCTGGGAAAGTTATGGGGTCATTTAACCACTTAACAGCTGGGCCCAGTGACTTAACCATCGCCTGCACTTCCTGACACTTTTATTATTTCTCTTTCTCCATCTCCTTTGTCTTACCAGTCTTCCTTTGCCTTTTATGTTCTTCTTTTTATCTTCGAGCTCTCTGAAACTCTCTTTCCTGCCTAGATCGTCTAGTAAGAAATATCCACCTGGTCAGCTTCATGGGAACCCTGCCCAGGACTCCAGATTTCTTTGGGAGAGGTCATGATTTTTCTTCTTTAATTTTAAAATTAATGAGAGATCCACACTTCCTTGGCAAAGAAGCGGTTTGGAGCGGGGGGAAAAAACCAAACCTAGTACATTGTGGTATTTTGGAAAGTCATATAGGTGCCTAATCTTGAGCAGCTCTCTAGGGCCCACAGTGGGGTATCTAGGGTCACCTGGGCATGAGAGGCTGTGATTGTCAGCGCACTGTGTCCATCTTCCTTGAACTCTGCTGCCTCGTGTGGGAGATGGGAATGGCTGATATAAACAGCACTGGAAGGGCGTGGACCTCTCAGTAAATAACCCCATAACCTTTAAAGCTGCCGTGCAAAAAGCTTGCTGTTTATTTGAGGGGGAAGGGAGATGTCAAACTGGGCTTGGCTTGGCGTTGATAGTACCCCCCTCCCCACAACCACCAGCTAACCACTGGGGACAGACATACCCAGCGAAGCCAGGCACATGTAAATATTGCATTCTAAAACATGAACAACAGCAGGACCTGACCCCATGTCACAAAGTACTCAGGTGCCTGAGAGTTCAGCGAAGGCTCGGTTTCCTGTGATTCATCCTGAACATCACTGACACTGCGGGGACTTGGGGCCTCTCCCTTGGCTGGTGTCCTGAGTGGCTGCTGGGAGCCCTCTTTGAACTTTTAGCAGATCTGCCTGAAGGGTGTTTTGCTCCGTGGTTTCCTCCTGAGGTTGTGACTTGCCTTGGGTACCAGAAGCTCCACTGTGACTCCATCACATGACAGAACAGAGAAGGGAGGGGATGAAGGAGCGAATGGATCTGGACTGGGAGCCAGTAAACTTCCCCCTCGAGTGAAATTCCTCTCTTCAGGGCTTCCTGCTCACCACAGTGTCCTTGGCACCAGAAAGCATAGGCCAGCAGGACCAGGGTTTGCCTGCCCTGTTTTTCAAACCATTGACACCTGTTACTCAGTTCACACCTGTGCTGTTGGTCCTGCCCTGTGGATATGCAGTGTCTTGAAGTGTTTTATTTCTTTCCTATAGAGCACAAGCTAGCCATGGTTTTATTGTCATAACTGGACAGAATATAAGCTCTGGCATGAATACAGCAAAGGTCATTCAGAAAGGGAAGAAGAGCCAGAAGAAAACAGTTTATATTAAATTTGAGATGCTAATCTTGAAATGCCACCCATGCTCCTCTGATTAGATTACACACTGAATCAAACATGCAGACAATCCCAGGCCTCGGTGCTCAGACGCTTCTGAGGCTCATTGTGTGAGTCCGGGAAGATACAGACAACCTAGAACCATCTCTCTGAAGGAATTACTTGCCATTTCCTCTTTCCTGTTTTGAACGTGATTTTTTTTTCCCAGTGTATTGTGAGAGCACAACATGTAGGATGGACTCTTTGGCATCACATAAATGTTTACTTAATATTGAAAACTCACTGTCATGAAGCATTTGTTTCACTTGAAAATATTATAGCCTATTTTCTTCAGGGAAAATAAATAAATAAAAGGCCCTGCTGCTTTGATTTTCAGTACCCTGTCTTGTTTTGCTTTCCGTCCTTGCATTTTTAACCAATAAATCCATAAAGTCAAACCAGGGAATTCTTGAGAGCCAAGATTAAACTCCCCAGTGGTCAGGCTCTGATGTGGCTCAAGGCTGCCACTACCAGCTTGGGGTTTGAGCAGAGCCTCAGGTCCTCATCTTGATAGTTAAGGAAACAGAGGCCCCCAAGAGTAAATGACTTGTTCAAGGACATCAAGAGAGGCGAAAAGAAGGAGCTCAGGGAAAAGAGGTCTCACAGCGTGCCTCCTTGTGCAAGACCCTGAACATGGAGAGTCGATGGCCAGCCGTGCCTATTGGTGAGTCTGGTCTGAGTCGAGTTAACACTTAGGTTAGTTTATCCTTGCCACAGGTACCTTAGAAGGAAGTGTGGCCTCCAAGGGTTCTCAAGCCTGAGACTTAGAAATTCCTGCTAGATTTTCCTAAACTGAAAGGGATCCTGAGAAGGCCAAGGTCATGGATATTGATATGATTTAGATATGAGGTACCCCCACTCCCCCCCGCCCCAGATCAGGATCCTGTGTTGATGCAGGAATACTGAGAGGTAAAGTGACCGGATTGTGAGAGAGAGCCTTTTGAGTTTGAATGGGCTGGGTGGCGACTGCAGGCAGGTGGGACGTGGCTGGAGGAGGTGGGTCCTTGGGGGTGTGTCTGGGAAGGATGCATCTTCCCTGTGGCCCCTTCCCACCTCACTGGGCCCTTCCCCCATGACATGGGCCTCACCTTGTGCCCAGAGCAATGGAGTGGGCCCCTATGGACTGAGACCTCAGAAACCATGACCCCAGATAACCCTTTCTCCTCTAAGTTGTTCTTTTGGGGTATTTTGGTCACAGCAACAAAAACACAAACTGAAACAGATGTCTGTGACCTTATGTGAGAGCTGCGTTTGGTTCTCCGGGCTCCCTTTCAGTGCAGGAAGAGATGTGGCTCATAAGGGAGGCCACAGGGGACCAGGGAAACCTTCAATGACCAGATCGGCCAGAGAACAATGTGGTGTAGAGTTTGGAGCCAGGGGCCACCTCTCTGTCTTCAGGATGTCCCTCTGATCTAGCTCAGAAGTCTGCCCACCAAGGAGAAGGGAGCAGGTGAGTTAGATCAACAGAAGGACAACTGCATGCTGCAGATCTCTTTTTGCTTTTCCTGCCACCTGCCTGAAACCTGTCGTAGATTCTTCTGCAACAGGGGCTGTTAAATATTCATTGGTGTAAAAGCTCCTGGGAGGTTGAAATTTATAGACTCTTTGAAGGCAGTAGAAGACATGCCAGGAATGTTGCTGAGGGTGGGGGGCCTGGCCGCTTCAGGGGACATGGCTGCTCAGCTTTGTGCCTCTGGTGCCTTCTCGTCATCACACCTGACCAGCCAGGATTTTCCTTTCCACAGAAAGTTTCACCAAAGAAATCCAGCTTGGTGTCGGTCTCTCCCCCATGTGGCTTATCCCTTCTGCTGTGTGACAGAGGCAGCAGTCCAGTAGGGGACCTGTGAAGAGCTGGATGGGTCTTCTGGGAGGTCGGCCAAACTTGATTCTGCCTCAAAGGCTGAGGCAAAGGGACAGTCACCCCGGCTGTGCATGGCTGAGTGCCTCCAGTGACAGCCAGGAGCACCCTCCATCCGGAGGGAGTCAGAGGTGTAGGGGACAGGTCTGGACACTCTGGCTGCCCCTTGGGCCTGGCTGTTCACTCGGTTCAGATCCACGGGCAGTTGGAGAGCTGATGATGTTTGTCATCTGTCCTGTTCTCCATGGCAACCTCTGGTGCCCTCCACGCCTCTTCATGCCGGAGAGTCCCCCGCAGCATTGCCTGCGACTTCAGATGGAGAGAAAGCTTTAAAACATCACTGGAGAGCCCTGGAGAACATTCTTAAAACTATGAAAATACATAATCCCATCATCCTAGTATGGCTTAATTTTTTTTTTTTTAAATATTAGCTTCGACCCATAGATGTATCATTTGGGATTGGGTTATTGTTCGTTCTGCTTTCACGGTTTTGTACCATATTTCCCCCAAGTTTCTCTGGTCTTCTCTTAATCTTAAACTCGATGTAAGTGTAATATGATTATGTCATTAGACCACTCTCTGAATTTTTTTGGGCGGGGGAGGTACCGGGGACTGAACTCTGGGGTGCTTGACCACTGAGCCACACCCCAGCCCTATTTTGTATTTTATTTAGAGACAGGATCTCACTGAGGTGAGAACTTTCCATCCTCCTGCCTCAGCCTCTTGAGCTTCTGGGATTATAGGCGTATACGACTTTGCCTGGCCCACTTTCCCAGTTTTTAAAAATTTCTTTCTATTTATTTATCTATTTGATACTGGGGATTGAACCCAGGGGCACTTTACCACTATATTTCCGGCAGTTTTTATTTTTTCATTTTGAGACAGGGTCTCACTAAGTTTCCCAGGATCTTGCCAAGTTGCTGGGGCTGGCCGTGAACTTGCCGTCCTCCCACCTCAGTCTCTTGAGTCACTGGGTTTACAGGCAGGTGCTACCCTGCCCAGCATTTTTTTTAAATTTCTATTTGCTGGTTAATATAGCTATGCAGTGGGGAATGTCTATAAGTTATGAATATACAGCTTTTAGTTTCTATTTAATTATTAGAGTTAATTCCTAAGGAATTTTCAGATCAAAGGAGGTGAATCTCTTTGTACTGTTGGCTATGTACTGTGATATTGTTTTCTGAAAATGTATGTCAACTGGCATTGCCTCCAGCAGTGAAAGAATAAATGAGTTTCCTGGTAGCTTGCCAATAGCGGAAAATATCATTTTTAAACAAATGTGTTTCTTTATTAGGTATTAAATGTTACATCCGCCTTAATGTCAAAGCTGTTCTGCTTTGCATTTTTAAAATTCCTGATGAGTGAATATTTTACATTTCTCCTTCCATTCATTTCATGTTCATGTCATTGATATGGTTATCTGTATGGATCCTGAGGGATACATTTGGACTTGTCGATCCTGAGGGATACATTTGGATTTGCTGATACGTAGACCTGTGTGGTATTCTTTCCGTTTACTCTGAAACGAATTGGGAAGAAACAATCAAACAAGTTCATGTTGTGCAACATTCTGTAACACAATACCCTGGACACACCATGAATGTATCATAGAAAGAAAGAAAAGAAATTGTTCCAGACTAAGGAGACAAAAGAGATCTGGCAGCCAAGTGTAAGGCAAGACCTCCAATGAGCTCTTGGATGAAAAGAAAAGAAAAAAAAAAAACTGTGAAGGATATTTTGGGAACAATTGGGGAAACTTAAATATAAACTACATACTAGATATGTCATATTAGAGTTTTCTTTATTTTGATATTGTGCTTATGTAGGAGAATGTCTTTGTTCTTGGGAGGTAAAGGTTGAAGTATTTAGGGGTGAAGTGTCACTATGTCTTGGATAGTTCAGCAAACTATATGTCATATATATTAAGTGTAATATATGCTATATTATCAATCAGTATATGGTATTGTGTACATTATGTATATATAATATACGTATATTATGTATATTATATATACGTAATATATAATATATTGTTCACACGTGCAAATGTATATTTGCATACTTATTCACTCACACATGATATATTACTCTTACAATAGGCACTGCATTTGATTTTTATTTGTCTGATTTTGCTTTTCTTAGCTTTTTGGTGTTATATCCAATAAATCATTGCCAAGACCAATGCCAACAAGCATTTCCCATGTTTCTCTGAGCCTTATGATTTGGGGTCTTTAAGTTTTTGATCCATTTTGAGCTGATGTTTGAGTATGGTGTGGGAGGTGTCCACATTCACATTTTTTGCAAGTGGATGTCCATTTTTGTCCAGCACCATTAATTGAAGAGATTATCCTTTCTCCATTGTAAATTCTTGGCATCCCTGTTGAAGATCAATCAACTCTTCATGGTTTAAAAGAGTCAATATTGGGGCTGGGGTTGTGGCTCAGTGATAGAGCGCTTGCCTAGCATGGGTGAGGCCCTGGGTTCGATCCTCAGCACCACATAAAAATAAATAATTAAAATAAATGTATTTTAAAAATAAATAAATAAATAAAAGAGTCAATATTAATATATTGTTGATATTGCCCATATTTCCCAAAGTGATCTACAAATCAAGTGTGATTCCTATCTGAATCTCAAAGCCATTTTTCTTTCAGAAACAAATAAATGAGTCTTAAAATTAATACAGAACCCCTAAAGATTGGGTAGCCATAGAAATTCTGAGCAAGAAGAACAAAGCAAGAGGTATCACACTTCCCGGTTTTTGAAATTATTACAAAACTTCAGTAATGAAAACAATAATTGACTGGCATAAAGTATTATCAATATTATTAATAATTAATTAATAATTAATATTATCAATAATAAAATAATAGTGATGATGATAATAATATTATCATTAATAATTAATATTATCAATAATTAAAAACAGACATATGAACTGAGGAAACAGAATAGGAGAGCCCAGAAATAAATCCCCACACCGTGGGATAGCAGAAGCTGTGTTTTGAAATGCTATAGAGATCTGCTTCTGGTGGTGGATTCTGGGGCCCAGTAGAGCTGTTCAGGCTGAGGAACCCGGTGTCTTCTCCCATCACATTATGGTGGCTGCTTCCTTCCCAGCCTGTGGGTGGCAGGGCCCAGGGTGCTTCTGGGTTCAGAGGAATGTGATAGAGAGGTGTTTTCACCAGCCGTGGACTCTGGTCTACTTTCTTCTATTTCCTTCTCATGCTAACTGGAGTGGACAGTCCCTCCCTCCTCCTCAGTGGGCACTCCTGTAACATGGAGATGGTATGAGGACACTTAGCACTTAGCACAGCACCTGCCAGAGGAAGCCTACTGGCCTCTTGGCCATCTCCACTGCCTTAGCTCAGCCTAAAACATTTATTTCTCCCAGTTCTAGAGGCTGGAAGCCTGAGATGAGGTCCAGTGAGGCCCCTCTTCCTGTTTTGTAGATTGCTCTGTCTCACTGCAGGCTCATGTGGCAGAGAGCAACTCACTTGGTTTCTCCCTCTTGGATACTTATCCCACCTTGGGAGGATCCCACCCCAATGACTTCATCTAACCCTAATTACCCAAGGGCCAATTTCCAAATACCATCACACTGGGGATTAAGGCTTCAACATATGAATTTGGGGGCAACACAAGGAGTTTCTAACAATCATCATTATTACTTTTGTTGCCACATGTTACTCCTCTTGCAAAGCATCCTTAGGCTTGGAGTAACCAAGGTGAGGGAAGAATCTTCAGTGGGGTGATGGGTCTCGAGACTATGAAGGCATCTGCTTTCATAGTGTTATATTTCCTTCTCCTTTGATCTTGGAAAAAAAAGGGATTACTTGATCTAGTCTGAGTAGAAGGGAAAAGGAAGGCGGCAGATTGTTTAGACAGCTACTGCTCAGGCTAGTCAATTAGGTGAGTGAGAATTCACACCGCTGACTCCTCCCAGCCCACCGCCCACTGTGATCAGCTCTGTAGTCCTGATTTATTGAGGGAGATGCCCACAGAGGCTCTGGATGAGGAAACAAAATCTGTCCAAGGTCACACAGTTCAGAAGTTGAGCTAAGATTTGAACATTGAGCATTTTAACCTCAGGCCCTTGAAACATGCAGCTGGTATGTGCAGGAATTGGGCACTTTCCTGAAAACTGAATTTGGTTTGGGATGGACTCTTGAAGACACAGGTGGACACAGTGGGAAGATGTGTGTTCTGGGTCTTCCCACCCGTCGGGGTACGCTCACTCCATCCAGCTGAGCAGTGAGACCCCTCAAAGCCCCAAATCCTTCAGTAAGCTCAAAGACTTCCTCCCACCCAGGGCTGCCTCCTCATCTAGGGGTGGGCTGCAGCAGGAGGTCAGTATTAAGATGCACTAACCCACACTGTTTTCTTCTCTGCTCTTGTCCTCCCCCAGCCCCTAAAGACAATGAAGAGCGTGTGTTCAGGGAGCGTATGCGGCCAAGGAAGCGGCAAGGGGCCGTCAGACGCAGGGTCCACCAGGTCAATGGCCACAAGTTCATGGCCACCTACCTTCGGCAGCCCACCTACTGCTCCCACTGCAGAGACTTCATCTGGTAAGCCCCTCTCTCCTGGGATCCTCTAGATATGACCTCACTGTGGCAATAAGGTGGGAAGGTGGGGGAGATCATAAACTTCATTTAAAAAGTGCTGATGAGCCAGGCGCAGTGGTGCATTCCTACAATCCCAGTGGCTAGGAGGCTGCGGCAGGAGGATTGCAAGTTCAAAGCCAGCCTCAGCAACTCAGTGAGGTCCTGTCTCTAAATAAAATATAAAAAAGGACTGGGAATGTGGCTTAGTAGTTAAGCACCCCTGGGTTTAATCCCTGGTACTGAAAGTGCTGATGTAAAGGTGGGAGTCGTGGTACCCACCTGTAAACCTTAATCCCAGCTACTGGGGAGCCTAAAGCAGGAGGATTGCAAGTTCAAGTCCACCCTGGGCAACTTAATGAGACCCTATCTAAAATTTAAAAGGACTGGGGATGTAGCTCAGTGGTAGAGTGCTTGCCTAACATGTATCAGGCCCTGTTTTCTATCTCAGTACCCCAGCCACATACAAAAAAGTGCTAATAATAAACAAATGATGATATTTTATTATAAAAGTTAATAATGAATGAGGTAATGATTTTTTTCACACAAAACCATTGCATTTTAATTTGAAATGAAGAAGAGATTTCTTGAATAAAAGTCTATGTATGAACAATATAAATGTTGGGGGGTGGTTCCAAGGGTAATTTTGACATCGTTTCAGTATCCTGATTTTAAAGTTTAAAAGATGATCTCGATAAGGAAAGAGCCTTGCCTTCTTTGAATCTTATCACCATGCAGAGCTGACAGGCCCTTGAAGGATTTGATAATGACAGCAAGAATTTCCTCTAATAAAATAGGTTGTAGAGGGCTCTCTGAGATTTCAAACTCTCGCTGAAATTGAAAAATAATAAATTTCAGATAAAATAAATTCTACTGTGTGTATTGAAAGAAATAAAATAGAAAATAAGCAGCATTATGTCTTTATCTGATCACAGAAGTCTGTTCCAGTGGTTAAATGTGTGTGGGTGCCTGGGAAGAGTGAATGGAAAGAAGAAACTGGTTCTTGGGGCCTCTATGCTTAGGATCATAACATATTTAAGGAGTTAAATTTTATAATTGATAATATGGTTATATTTTTAGGAAAAGCATGACTTTTAGAGGAACAAGCTGAACTATTTACAAATTAGCTATGATGTCTGGAATTTGTATAAAAAAAAATTACCTGGAAGAGGGGAGAAGGGCTAGGGTCGAGATGAGGTGGAGCAGCCCTGGATTGGTAGTTGGAGCTGGGCAATGGGTATGTGAGGGCCCCTTATATCCATTGCTCAACTTTAATATATATTTGAATTTTTCCATAATTAAATGAAAAAATACCTGGTTGCTGATCTCTGTGATAGAAAGCAATTTTCAGTAACTTTCTAACCTGGTGGCTCCCAGGATGCTGAGATCTAAAAGGAGCAAGAACACAGCAGCAGTGTTTCGAGTGGCTGGGAAGGCTGCCTGGGGAGGTGGCATTTCTCCCTTCACACTCAGGATTCTGATAGGTAGAGAGCAGGAGGCCATGGGCCTTTTGAGTGGCGAAGGAGGATATGGAACACTGGTCTTGGGCTTGGAGGAGGAATTTTAATGAACGTCTACACATGCCAGGTCCTATTTTTAGGCACTGGGAATATTTAATTAAATTTCCCCATTATCCTATGAACTGTGTGGTATTAACTCTGCTAACAGTGCTGGCACTCAGAAATGGAGAAGAGACTATCCAATGTCTTCAATGTCCTCCTGGGAGTGTCAGAGGCACAGTTCCATTTCAGGTTGGCCTGACTTTAAAGCTGATGCTTTTCATGACATCCCACCGGGCTTTCTGGAAAATTCTCTGAGCGTCTTCAAAGCTGGTAGTGACGTGGAGGACACCTATGGATCCAGGCTGGACAGAGCAAGGGAAGTTGAGTTTCCTAGTAGAGGAGATTTGAATTGGGCTCTGGGGCCCTCCTGGTTCCTGAGGTGTGTCTCTTGTCTTACCCTCATGGAGTTAACAGAACTAGCCACTGAGGCGGTTGTGGACAGCTGAGATGACACAGCTCAGGGGAAACCTGCCGGAAACAGAAGCAGAGGCCTTTCCAGCTGTGACACTTCTCATTCCCCACACCCATTCACCATCTGAGCTCCATTGTTGGTATTTTAGACGTGAATCAAGTGGTTAGTCTCACAGGTCTCCCCTAAGCCTGTGGTGAACATCATAGCCCCAGGTTCCTGGGGTGTGGCCCCCAGTGACTTTTGGCTCCCCCTGCTGGGATGATCTGGAACTGCAATAGGCTCCCTGACCTGAGGACAGGAATAAGACTAGGTTGTTTGATTGATTGTTCTATTTCTGTGTTGACTTCCAACCTTGCCCTGGGACCCTCCTCTGGCCATGGAAGGGATCTCTAATGTTAGCCTTCACCCAAACGACAGATTGAAGCATTAGATGTGACCACAGACTGCCTGTAACCCTTGGTAGTCTCTGGGATGCTCAAGAGCATGTCTGCCAGCCACAGCCCTTCTCCACCATCAGAGAGTGAGTCCTGGCACTGCAAGGCGAGAATGTTTATCTCATCCATGAAGAAGACAGTGTTGAACTGTCCAAGGCCTGTCCAGAGCGAGCAGGGTCATTTGTATCTTTCCAGAACACTGCTGCCCTCTCTGGCCCAGCTGTCTGTATAGGAATCCAAGCCCCAGTGCTGACAGACCTGACACCTTCTGCAAGCGCTGGGCTCCCCTCCAGGGCCCCCTGGCAGCAGGCATTTTGAGGCTCCCTGAGAGGGGGAGTGACATTGCACAGCTCAGCTGGCTCTGTGGCACTTAATACAACAGGGGTGGTGGCCACAGTCAGCTGGCTGTAGGTGTTTATTTTTTGACCTTTAGTAAGATTGTGTTTTCTTAAAGGATTGTCTTCTTCTTTGCAGGGGTGTCATAGGAAAGCAGGGATACCAATGTCAAGGTAAGAGGTCTTTGATAAACTAAATCTTTGGAGGCCCTCGTTGGGTTCAGATGACTCACTTGTGGGAGGTGTGTGCCGGGTAGATGACATGGGGACTCTGCAGCATTTGCATGCTGATCGTTCCTCTCTAGGAAGCAGGACCCTGCTAGCTTTGTGCCTGAGTGGTCACTTTCAAGTAAGGGAGGTGCCTTTCAGGTAACTCCCACCCGCCAGGCTTCCAGCAAGCTCCCAATTCTCCAGAATTTTGTGTCAGCGGTAGCAGGCAGCACTTTGATCTTTCCCAGTGAGACACGATCCTTCAATTAGAGGCTCTTCGGAAACCCCACTTGTCCTGCTCTGGGTCTGTGTGTCCTATCAGCGAGCACTTCTCTTTCTCCCTGAAGGAGCTCCCTCGCCTGCTTGTTTGAGTCAATATCTCTGAATGGTTCTTGCCGATTCTCTTTTTTTTTGTCTACTGTGGAATCGTTAACTCTTAAAACTTTAAAGCTCACTTGAAGGAATTGAAGATTTTTTTTTCCCAGTTAATTGACGACAAAAGTAAGGTTAAGTTGTACACACGTGGAGCGTGGTAACACAGGGTGGTCGTGCTAAGCTTCTGTGTGGTGGGAACAGGGAGCCCAGCACTGCCCAGCTTGGGTCTCCCCCATCAGGGGAAGCTCGAATGGGTTCTGTCGGAGGCTGCCGTGTCTTTTGTGTACAAACAGAGAATTACTTACCTCTCCAGCCACCCGTTGCCCATGACCTTACAGGCAAAGCTAGACCTACTTCTTGACAAGTGGAACATTTAAAGTTTGGGGTGTAAGAACACAACCCAGTTTTTTTTAAAAAAGAAAAGTCTAAGAACTTCTATTCCACTTGCTAGAGTTCCCCTTCTCACATCAGCCACCCTGCCACGACTTTGGAACATGGGAGACAACACACCTTCAATGGACAGGGCTCCCTAGGAGAGATGGGAAGGAAGCTGGTCCCCAGCCTCAGCAATGCATAGCGAGAAAGTTGCCCAGTCCTCTCAAAACTCACAAAAACTGCCAGTGTCCCCTGGACATGACTGCTTCATTCTTCTCCAGGGCATTTAAGAAACCTTCATAGCTTTGGTGGCAAAATTTTTTGGAAATAACTGCATTAAGGGCTTTAAGTATTAAATTAAGATTCGGTGGCAGAAGGACAATGGCTCTCCTTGTCCCTCACCGGAGCCCTGATTCCATCTTGGGATGAAGACTTTCTTCTCCAGCCATCACTCAGCCTTCCTATCTCTTTTTGGTTTGCAGTTTGCACTTGCGTCGTCCACAAGCGATGCCATGAGCTCATCATCACCAAGTGCGCTGGATTAAAGAGACAGGAAACACCTGACGAGGTAAATATTTGGAAGATTGGAATTCTGTGCTTTCTTCCCTTTGCTGCCTCCAATACAGTCCCCAAGAAAACTTTATCTCTCTGAGATCCTGCTGCCTTCATTGTGTTGATCATAAACGAAGGGAGTTGTCCAGAGTCTTCCAGTGCTGGGCACATGCCGTGGAGTGAGCACAGCTCCCAGTTGGTCTGATGCAAGAGCAGGCAGACTCCAGAGCCGAAGTGCACAAGGAAAATGTGAATTCCTTTATTTCATTATCTCAGTGGAACACAGGCATGGCCAAGTGACGTAGGTACCCAAGACTCCATATGGGTAATGAACAGAGACAGACAACTCAGGAGCAAGAAGCTTATCTTTAAGTGGGTGAATGGGGAAATAGAGTGGAATGAACCATCCAAGGAACAACTAGGAGGAAGAAATAACCAGGCTGATAATCTAACCAGCATTCACTAGGCACTTGCCCTGACCTTAAGTACTTTGGCATATGTTATTGAATCCCACAACAACCTTAATGGCGTAGGTGTTATTATCATCTGCATCTTAGAGCAGAGAGACAAGAAAGCACAGAGAGGTCAAATTAACTTGTCACAAGTCACACAGCCAGTATGTGAAAGAGCTGTGTTCAAATCCATGTGGTCTGTTCTAGAGTTTGAGCCCTTGACCTCTGCACTATGTTGGTGTCTTGATCTTTGAAACTGGTGTTAGACTGGCTTTAGGGAGGTGGCTAGGGATAAGGAAGCATGAACAGTCAACAGGGAGCCAGGTGTCCCCTAAATGAGCAATTGGAAGAATTATTTTACAATGAGCCCTCCAAAGGAGGTGACAGGTATGATTATGGGCAGCACAGGTATTATCTGTGTTCAGAACAGTTGATTTCAAAGGTGTGCTTTTAATTCAGGGTGAAATATATACTGTATAATCATAGGTCACTGGAGTCAGGGTCAGAGAAAGACCCTGAGTAGATTTATAATCATCTGGGTTTAGATTCAGGTGGGCTTATAATTTGGCTTCCAAAAGGAGTGATTATGAAGACCTTATACCTACTTCTTTAAAATGATTCAAAGCCAGGTACAGGGGCACATGCCTGTAATCCCCAAATCTCAGGAGGCCGAGGAAGGAGGATCCAGAGTTCAAAGCCAGCCTCAGCAAAAGAGAGATGCTGAGTAACACAGTGAGACCCTGTCTCTAAATGAAATACAAAAAAGGGCTGGGGATATGGCTCAGTGGTTGAGTCTCCTGAGTTCAATCCCCAGCCCCCCCCCTTAAAAAAAATAATTCAATCAAACAAAAATAATGTCTTTGCATATAAGACATTTCTTTCCTTGCATCTCATTTTGCTTCCATACCATCTTTGGAAAGCAGCAGGTGGCAAGGCTGACACTGAGTCTTCTGTGCCCTGAAGGGTAGACAGAGCCCTGAGTGCTACAGTTGTTTTCAGAGAGTCTCTTGGTTTGGTTAAAGGAGCACACCAGCACCTGGGTTTCCTGACTCCTGATCTATGGTCAGAAACCAAAGAGCATTGTTGCTCTTATTGCTTTCTCAAGAAAATGAAAGAAGGAAACGGCTTGCCTGCTGCCTGACTTCCTTCCTTCCTGGAGACATTCCACTGGGTACTGATTGGGCACTTCCTATATGGCAGGCATTGTGCCAGGTCCGTAGAAGCAAAGGACACATGAGTCCTGTTCTCAAGGGCAGGACTGTCCATCAGGTCCTGCCCATCAAGTCTCATCCTCAAGGAACCTCTGCAGGCTCTAAAGCTTTCCCTTGCTTCCATGGAGCGAAAAGGCCCCTAAGAGTCATGCAGGTGGAGATGGTGACTTGAAATGCATGGCACCCAATTGACCTGCGACCTACTTCTTCCTTCTCTCTTTCCTGATAGATGAAGTGGTTGAAAGTCTCCAGTGAGCACTGGAGACTCCAAATTTGGTGTGTGTCCAAACTGCCAGGGACTGAGGAAGTAGGGCTCTTGGTGGGGTCAACTGCCTGTCCTGGTGCACCTGCCACCTGCCACCATTATATGCTTCCTGGGGCCAGTGTCCTTCAGCATCAGCGTATCTAACCCACCAGGGTAGTGACTGTGCCCTCTGCCAGGTGCTGCCCATGGAGACTGACCTTTGAGTACCTTTGTGCAGCCACCTTCTGTGCCATGCCTGTGCACAATGCATCTGTGTACATGGGCACCACAAATACGTGCAGCTCTGAACACCATGCCGCCAGCCCTCCCTCCTCTCAGTAGGTGCTCTGCTGATGGGCCTCTTGGGGCTTTTGCACCTGAGCTTGTGACCAGTGGCCTTCCCTGTCTCGTGTCTGCTGTGCCAGGCTGAGGGCTCACACCCGTGCTGCACTTCTACGGTGTAACCAAGGAGTGCGCTGTCTCTGTGTTCGTCACTTTTCTTTCTTCCTCTCTTTCAGTCTTACAATTCTTTCTGCCTCTGTTTTCTGTGAGTCCTGCTCACCCTCTTTGTGTCTTCTGCAGGGGGTGTGGGGATGGAAGCCTGGCCTATCAGCTGATCAGCATGTTCTTGATCTCATTGGGCCTTAATTTCCTCATCAGTGAACTCAGGGCCATGATGGTCCTACCCCAGAGAGTGGTGGTCAGATTTCACTGAGCTATGGTACCTGGTGTGTGGTCAGCACGATACCTTAGTGTCTTAGTGTCCATCTTCATGTAATTATTGCTTGTTCTAACAATGACCCTGGTTTCCAGGACACTGCTGGTTTGCACAGTGCTTTACAGGCTCCTTGTGTCCACCTTGGAGCTGCCAGAAGCCCCCTGCTGGGTGAGGCCTCCGTGTGTGAAGCAGTTCTGAAGGCACACGGTGCTGCCTCGAGTGGCTCAGGTGTGAGGCACACCACTGCCATGTGATGCGACTTTGAAAGGTCTGAAGTCCTGGGGGGCAGGCGTGGGGAAGCAGGCCGGGCCTTGCCAAGCCAGCCAGTGCAGCAGGCGAGGACTTGGGGCCATCAGGAGTGAAGACGGGGCCCAGAGGAGGCTTTCTTCATCTGGTGTCTCAGAGCCAAGCCTACAGTGGCACGTGCTTTCTGGGGAAGAAGTTCCATGGGAGTCCAGTGATGAGGCTCTGGGCCTTGGAGGAGCTGGAAGCAGCCGGCTGACTCTGTGCTTTGCCATCCCACAGGTGGGCTCACAGCGGTTCAGCGTCAACATGCCCCACAAGTTTGGGATCCACAACTACAAAGTCCCTACCTTCTGTGACCACTGTGGGTCCTTGCTCTGGGGCCTCTTGCGGCAGGGTTTGCAGTGTAAAGGTGAGTTGCTCCCTGCCCTCCCCACATCCTCCATGTGTCGATGTCCCCTTTTTTCTCCTGTTTGTTAAAACAAAAACAAAAACAACAACAACTTTGTCTGAGTCTGGACAGCCAGTTCCAGATTTGGCTGGAGCACTGAGCACAAGCCCTTTTTGGCCCTGGTTGCTGACCATGTTACGGCTCTGTGCAGAGGCCAGCTGTGACTGCACAGAGGGAAACATGGTGGAGGATGAAGGCGTGACCCACCTCTTCAGACAGTTACTGAGCTGGGGACAGAACAAGCCTACAAAAGTGTAGGAATAATGTAAGGAGTATCCTGGGGTAGGAAGGAAGACATGCTTTTGGACTTAGGCTGTGGAGTAAGTAAATAGATAGGACCTGGGCTTTTCTCTCATGAGCTTCCTCTTGGAAGGAGCCAGGCTAGGATGCTGTCACAGGAGACATCTTCACAGGCCTGGACATATGTCATAGTCTCCCCATGTCCCCAGGGAGGAAACTGAGGCTCAGAGATGAAGTCATTTGGATACATACACAGCTTAACAGAAGTGGGACTTGATCCTTGGACCCTGAGTCTCAGATTCCTCACTCTGTCCCTCCTGTAAACTGTCTGCTCCAGTGAGTATACTGGGTGGTACAAGGAACAGCACATCATATGGGAACATATTCTGGGAACCTGAAGGAAGAATCCAGTTTTATAAGCTGGACTAGCCTATATAGTAAGGCTGGACTGTGAGCAACCATGAACCATTGGGTAAGAAGAGTGCATGGAGATTATTTTCAAGTAGTATTTATTGTTTGTACTGGATGTATTAATAAATTCCCAAGGTGGGAGGATTTTTAAAATAGGTAAAGTATTAAGGAAATAAACTGAGGACATGGACACATTAGTCATTGACAGGATCCCAGTGAGAAATTATAAAAATTGAAAATGAGGTAATGATGGCAGTGGAATAAAGAGAATAACTTAGAATTTCTGAAGAGGAGTAATTTGTTGGACAGAGCGACCAGATCCCACCAAGGATCGTGATGTGTTGTTCACAGAGATGGGGACTGCATGAGGGAGGACAGGGCTGGAGGCAAAATGGTGGAATGGATTGGGGATGTGGTCTCTTGAGGTGTCTGTGGGAATCAACAGGGAGGTGTCCAGCTGTTTCTCATGGAAACCTGGAAGAGAGGTCTGGACTGGGCATTGGGATTTGGATTTGTCAGTATCTGGTAGGAGTTACAGCTGTTGAGTAGACGTCATCCTCGGGGCCAATGCTTGAGTGGATGGAGAGAAGAGCCAGAAATAACACCTTGGGGAGCTGGGGTGGCAGTTGCCAGCATCCAAGGATGAACCTGCAAAGCCCAGGAGAGGGAAGGACCTCACGGATGGGGGTGGGGAGTAGCGAACAGCAGCATGGTGGGAACCAAAAGTGTGCAGAGTATTTAAAAAACGTTAAAAAGGAAGTGGTGAAGGATGCCAAGTGCTCTTGAGAGGTTTTCTAAGGGAAGATGTGAAACAGGAGATTGGATATAACAATGAGAAGGTCACCATTGACCTCAGCTAGAGCTGTGTTAGTTGGTCAGTGTTATGGAAGCCCAGGTGCAATAGGCTAGAGTAAGAATGGAGGGGGAAATGTATTCAGAATATTTAGATAATCAGGAAAAAGTAGAAAAGGAGACTTTGTAGAGTCAGAAGAGAGAAGGAACCATTGATACAACCAACCAGGGCAGAGACAAGGTAGGGGAGAAAGCAAGAGAGCCTCACCAAGATGGCGGGGAGGTTGCAGACCAGGTAGGTGCAGGCACATCTCTGGCGTCAGGGTGGGGTTTCAGGGCAACCTGAGTGGGCAAGTCATTATGTGCACTTTGAATCTATTGACATGAGATTTCCCTTCTTTTCTGAAATGGGGGGAGTCCTTTTTGAAGTTGAGGGGAGAACTGGAATTGTGGGAGGGGCAGAGAGTGTGGCAAAGATCAGGAATAACTGCTATGGGGACCAGAGACGATGCTGGTCCAGCCCAGGAAGCAGTGCCGACTGCTGACACATCTGGGTTCCTTGTGACCTTCCCAGCATCTCCAAGGCGGGAAGTGAAGCCTTCCCTGTCTCCTCTCCTGTGTCCTTTCGCACACACTACCTTGAACAGAACGGGGCCCACCTGAAATCCTGTGGGCATGAGGTGAAATGCTACAAGGGATGAGGAAGGAAAAAAACGGATCGGGAATCTCAAATGATTTTTAGCAAAGAAGTGAGAGCATTTCTGGAAGGCTGACGGGGGTTGCCAGGAAACATAGAGCCTGCTTTGGATAGGAGCCTGATGAAGTGATGTCTGGTTGTTAGACAAAATACTAATTATTAATGTAAATGAAAAATCTAAATGAAGATACTCTCATCCCATAAATATTAATATATATTTTTTAAAGAGAGAGTGAGAGAGGGAGAGAGAGAGAGAGAGAATTTTTTAATATTTATTTATTTATTTTTTAGTTATCAGCAGACACAACATCTTTGTTTGTATGTGGTGCTGAGGATTGAACCCGGGCTGCAGGCATGCCAGGCGAGTGTGCTACCGCTTGAGCCACATCCCCAGCCCAAATCTTAATATTTTAAGTAAGCAGTGCACACACCCAGGTGTTGCTGTTAGGACTGGGTCCCTGGCTGACCCTGGAAGAAGGCAGGGCCCAGGGGAGGTGTCCTCCGTTCTTTTGGCAGGAAGTGTCCCTATACCTGCTCAGGTAAAGGAGGGGAAAGTGGAATATGTGCTCACAAGACCCCAGGGGAGCAGGCATGGGGTGGGACCACTCAGGAATTAGAAAATAAAGGCTTTTCATTCATTATCACCCAAAGTCCAGAGTTCACATGAAAGTTCACTCTTGGGGTTTCACATTCTATGGGTGTAGACAAATGTATAATGACACAGACCCAACCTTAGAGCATCATACAGAGTCACCAGTCTGCCCTAAAAAAGTCTCATCTATTTATCTTTTCCCATCCTTTCCTAAACGCCAGTCTTCATGGTCATGGCCATGAGGCCAACATGGCCTGCTTCTGCCCAGATCCAAGGCAGGGTCTGCTGCCATGACTACTAAGAACAACTCAAGATACAGTGACCTGTGTGGGAACCCAGTGGAGCTGAAACTTAAGCCCAGGCACCTTGGTCCCGTGTCTGGCTCAGCTCAGGGCCCTCCCCCACACTCCCTGCTCACGAGGCTCAGCTGGGTCTTCATGGCTGCTGGACCCTGCTGGCTGGTCATGCTGGGCTGGAGCCTTGCTCTCCTAGTGCTGGTTGCATATCAGCCATGTGGTTGCTGCTCTGTGCTTCAGCTTTGAGGCCAGTCCCATTCTTTGGAATAGGTTCCAGTAAAACAGTTTTCTTAAAGAGTTTGAACCCAGAAGGAAGGACCCATGAGATTGTCCTGGTCACTCT
Source organism: Urocitellus parryii (assembly GCF_045843805.1). Lineage (NCBI taxonomy): Eukaryota > Metazoa > Chordata > Mammalia > Rodentia > Sciuridae > Urocitellus > Urocitellus parryii. The sequence continues at coordinate 67,856,994 of NC_135542.1, forward strand.
CCCTTCAGCCTACAATTGACCATGCCACCTAGGCTCCAGTATTGTGTATTTACTCTCTCACGGACTGTCTCTGGTTAATGAGAGCACATTTACAGATGTGCCTTGTTTAAAGGCAGAAATAGAAAAAGAGTTTAAAGGCAGAAATAGAAAAAGAGTTGCCTGCTTGGGAGATTTTGCTGGTGTGCAAACATCATAGAATGTACTGATGATCAAAGGTGACTTTAATGTCTCTGGGTGATATAATCCTGCGGGACCACCATTGTTTATGTGCTCAGATGTTGATGGGCAGACACATTGTTAGTGACTGTACTCCTGTTTGACCGGCAGGAAGCAGAACTGGAGAGACTGGTGACATGAACAAGGACACACAACCAGGGACTGGTAGGGGACTGGCCTCTGTCTCTAGGTTGTCCTTTCTCTGTCCTCGGCCACAGAGGGGCCAGACCCTTGGAGGATATCATACAATTGCTGGGTAACTGGGCTCCTTAGCCAAGGGCAGAAAAGCACTGGCACCCAGTGCACAGGTGGGAGACCTCATCCCTTTTTTTTGTCCTTGATGCCGGCATCAGCCCTGTCTGAGGCTCTCCACCTTCGTCCCTGGGCCTGTCTGAGCACCACAGCCTGTAAACAGTCTGGAAACTGCTTCTAAGGCTCAGATGCTAGGTCACGAGGCTCTGGGGCATTTGAACGCTTGGGTTTGTGACTTCAGTCCTACCCCCTCCCCTAGCCTTACTCCCACCTGCACAGCAAACCGGTCTGGGCTCTTTCCCTCCTGTGTCTCAGTTTCTCAGCTGACACTTGTGGTCGGTCCCCTGCACCCACCCAAGGAAGCTTCCAGTGCCTCACAATTGTCATTTCCTTCTCCAAAAAAAATATGGGGTTATCATGATGGGATACAGCCCACCCTGTCCCCATCTGTCTTCTGCTCAAGCTCCCGTGCTCACGTCTCAGCCCAGCCACGCTGAAGTCGGCAGATGCTGAGGGGCAGTTTAACGAGACAGCCAGAGTTCCTTCCACAGCTTGAAGTCACCTACAGGGCCACAGAGACCCTGCTTCATCACAGCTGTCCAGGGGGCTCGGTTGCAGCTCTGTGCTGAGGTGGGAGGAGCATGTGCCTCAGGAAGCCTGGCCTGGGAAGTCCTCCTTGGCCTCTACCCCTCTCTGAGATCCATCTTAGTAACTGTTCTGATCTAAGGCTGCGTTCACAAACTGAGGCACAGTTGTCACCTGCTCTCCAGGACATAACCAATGACAGAACCCTGGAGGAGCTGCAGCCTGTTGAGATCCAGCCTGGGAACTGGGGAAGCTGTCCTGCCCCGGTTTGGTCACTGCCTGCCTGGGTGATCAAATGCAGGTCACCTTAACTGCCCTCCAATGCCCTCCTGCCGCCCGAGGACAGTCATAAAAGTAATAAAAGCAGAGTGACCTTAGGTGCATACCTCAGGGGGTGGCTATGCAGAGTCTCCCTCCCTCCCTTCCTTCTTCTCTTCCTTCCTAAAAAGGAAAAAAAAAAAACCTATGTTGGATATTTAAAAAACTAAAAACTTGAAAAAAGATTTTTATTCTCAACGTTTTTGAAAATGTCAGCCCTTTACTGTTTTTTGAACAGCCAGACCCCTTGTCACAACTTCAAACTTTATTTCTATTTTTATAATTAAAAGAGCATAGTAATATACAAATACACCCTCACTGTGAAAGATTCAAGCAAAACTTGAGAGCGTGTGTGTGTGTGTGTGTGTGTGTGTGTGTGTGTGTATGAAATATTAAAGTTTTCTTTATAGTCTCTTTGGACTTCCATCCCTAGACTTAGTTGCTACTAAAAATTTGTTAGGTGTTTTTTGAGACTGTGTTCACTTACTTCACAACACTTACACACACACACACACACACACACACACACAGAGTTTTAGTATCTATTGCTACAACTTAGTGATGTAAAACAACCAATATTTATTTTATGAGTATCTGCAGGTCAGAAATCGGGGTGCCGCTTAGCTGGGTGCTTTGACCCAGCCATCTCTCCGGAGGTTGAGATCAAGCTGGAAGTGGGCTGTGCTCTCATCTGGAAGCTTGACTTGAAGAAGAGCCACTTCCACACTCATTCATGTGGCCCTGGCAACCTCAGATCCCTGCTAGCTATTGGCCAGAGAGACCCGTTCTTGACCACGTGCCTTCATAAAGCAGCTCCCAACTCGGCAGCTGGCTTCTGTCAGAGCGGGCAGGCGAGAACATAAGAGGATGCCCAAGGCTCTAGCCACAGTCCTTGTAACCTCATCTCAAAAAACGACATCTCATCACTTTTGGCATTTTCTACCTAGAAGAGAATCACTGGGTCCAGCACACACTGAGTGACAGGGGGTCACCTAAGAGTGCGAATCCCTGTGGATGGGGGTCACTGGGCAACCCTAGAAGCTGCCCACCAGGCACACACACATGCCCCCCCCCAATAAATGCCTTCCCTGTGTCTGTGAGGGCTACGCTGAGCACCCGTTTAAAAATGGACACCCTCTTCCGCCTTCTTTTTTACTGTGGCACTTAACCACCTTCTAATATCCACATTACTTATTTATTACATCTATGTTTCTCTCCCCCATCAGAAAACAGGCTCCACGAGGGCAGAGATTTGTGTGTGTCTCTTATTCGCTGCTATTTCCCAGCATCTAGAAAGTGCCTGACACATTGGCACTCAACAAGACATTTGTGAATTGAACCCTATATCCATTGTTCTGTAACTTGATTTTTTTTTTTTTTTTACTATTTCTTGGAATATTTCCAAGGCAGGACATACAGGGCTACTCCATTCTTTTTATGACTGCTTCATAGTCCACATTATGCAGATTTAACAGGTTATTTAAATATTGACCTCTAGATGGATTCTTATTGTTTCTTTCTGGTCACTATTTTAATTAAGGCTCCTGCAAACATCTTCATACAGGCATCTTCATGCCTATGGACAAATAGTTATGAAAGAAAGCCTCCTAGAAGTCCAATTTTAAAAGCCCAAGTCTTGCCAGCAGCTCAGGAAGCTGAGGCAGGAAGATTGAGAGTTCAAAGCCAGAAAGCGACTCTATTCATTTAGAGACCCTGTCTCTAAATAAAATACAAAATAAGGCTAGGGATGAGGCTCAGTGGTGGAGTGCCCCTGAGTTCAATCCCCAGTAGCCCCACCCCTGCCACAAAAAAAAAAAGCGCCAAGTCTTGTTTTGGTGGTTGAATTACGTAAGGAGGACATAAATAAGGGCACTTTTATTTGTCATGTGTTTGTTGCTCAACAAGCCATGTGAATTGATCACTCTCCCTTCTTGTGCATTGGTATTTAACTTTGCACAGTCAGCAAAAATTCGTATATCATGTCATTGTTTGGGATTTCAGTTCCCTGACATCTGCTGGGCTCTGGGCTCTGGACTGACAGTTTCCATCTGTGCTGCTGAAATAGTGCTAACTTACATCAAGTTGGAATACACTCAAAGGCATTTCACCCTACTTTGAGTAAGGGCTTCATTGAGAACTTGGAGATAAAATATGATTTTAGTCTTCTAGAAACTTCAGTAAGTAGAATACTCCATGAGCATTAAGTTAAATAATAGACCACAGGTCAAGTAGTGAATCCAAATATTAATGTGAATAATTCATGGGCAAGAGAGACCAGTACAGCTAGGGTGGTCAGGAAAGGCTTTTGTGGGGAGATACAGCTGGAGCTATACTTGAGGGTAGAGAAAGACCTGGAAAGGTATGGGGGGACCATATCATAGGTGGAGAGCAGGAGAGAGAGGGAGCAACTCGGCATTCAGAACTACAGTGCCACAGAGGGTTCTTGGTTGGTTTTGAGCCTCTTCCAGTGGTGTCTGGCAGTGCCTAGGGACCATGACGAATATGCCCCTTACATGTGGAAGGTTGATACAAGATGTAGTTTTTGAGGAATTCTGGGGAGCAGACAATGGGCCACTCATTCTGGTCTCTGAAAAGTGTTATGATTCCAATGCAGTCAGACTCCCAAGTCTCTTTCTGGGGACATTTGTCCCAGTATGACTCCAAGGGACCACCCCAGGACCTCCTATCTCCCTTCTATCTGGCACTCTGCAGTCATCCCCTCTCCCAACCCTGCCAACATCCATTACCCAATTCCTGTTTCCAATTGTTTGCTGTCTATCTCTGAGCATAGGGTGGCTGATGGTAACCTGCTATGGAATCCAACCATCGTCCTGACTCATCTTCAAATTAGCCTAACGTGAGGAAATGTTTAGATAGGTGTGGTGATGCAGACCTGTCATCCCAGCTACCGGGGAGGCTGAGTCAGGAGGTTTGCAGATTTGAGCCTGGGGCTGTGGCTCAGTGGTATAGCCTCCCCTTGCTTGAGAGGGGGCCTTGGTTCTACACACGCAAAAACTTCTGCAGCGTACATGGGCCCAGCTAATCTGCTCAGGCATGACAGCCATTGTCCTTAGAGACTCTGCTTGTTTTAGACGAATTCCTATTAGCTTGACCCTCCTTGTTGCAATCCTGGCTTTCATCTCGTTTACGCAAAGGGTGGAAACATGGAAATGAAGTCTCTCCAAAAGGAGATGAAGGTCACTGTGCTCAAACCACAAGCTGATCTGAGAGGACTCTGCTGCTGAAGCCCCTCCCCACACATAGTAGGTGCTCAACAAATAGATGGTGACTAGCTGGGTAGTAGGGTAGGGTTATCCATTTATAAGAGCCCTATCTGGGTCAAGTGGTTCTGTTTTTCCTTGGCACAACTTCATTTGGATGAGACCAGTACAAATGCATGTTAACAGGCATCCTAGAAAAAGAAGCCTTAAAGGGCAGCTTAGGGCTGAAAGTGGGTTGGCAGCCCAGGATTAACAGCCCTTGGCTTCTGCCATCTCCATTAGTGACGGGTAGGGGCGTGGGGGCAGTGACATGCGTAGCTCATTTGACCACATTAAAGTGAATGCTCCTCAGGTTTCTTTTGCTGCCAGCTGGCATGTCTACTTTCCTTTGCTGGTCTGCAGCCTCCTGGTGTCACCTGCAGCCTCCAAAAGCCCATGTTCCCAGTGTGGCTGCCTGAATCATCTCGTGCTCTCAGTCCTCAGCCGGCTTAGCCCTCACCTGCCCAGACTTTTCACACCACTTTCAATGTCATTATCTCATGTCATCCATTTTTAACTGACATGTGATTAGGATTTTTAAAACATATTAAGGCAACTACAAAGCTTTCCTATGGAAATATCAGGGTTTTAAAAAATATGAAACAAAGTCCTCTAAAAAACATTTTCTACTTTGCTGTTCTGCCAACTGGTCACGATCGACGGGTTTGACATTTGGACACTAGAGGGCGCCAGTGGTCAAATTATACCGACTCTTCGCACTTGCCAGGAAATTCTCTGAAAGTGGTCCCTTGGTTCATGTCTTTTCTGATGCTTCACAAAGAGCCAGACCAGGGGCTGGTGAGCAGAGCAGGGAAGGTGAGTGCGTGTCCAGTGGCAGCTGTAGCTCAGGGGAGTGTGATGAGAATTCTGAGCAGTGCCGTTGCCTGGAGTATGAGTGGCCCTCCACTAGGACTTTTGGCCAGGCATTACCAAGAGCTCCCTCGTCCAGTCAGCTCCATGGCTGGGTGGGTAGAGCTTTCTTCTTTGTTTTTGTAATCAGAGAAAGCCACTCTCTTACAAGCCCCCCACCTTTAATCCGTCTTCTATTGGATAGCTCAGTTGATTTCTCCAAACCAGGCTTAGGGGGCTCTGTGCCGTCCCTCCCTCCAGGCCGATGACCAGGTTATGCAGGGCAAGCAGGAGGTCTGGGCCAGTCCGCATGGTTTCATTCTAGGAACAGCTTTTGTTCTAATAGGCATTATTTTTTTACAACAGTTTTAGGTTCATAAAACAGAGATTTCCCTTATGCACCCCCCCCCCGCACCCCCAACCCAGGCATAGGCTTCCCAACCATCATTATCCCACACCAGAGTGGCACATTTGTTACCAACTGATGGACTTCCCTCACCATACCAACATCATTCAAAGTCTGTAGTTTACATGAGGGCTCACTCTTGGTGGTGTGTAATCCCTGCCTTTAGACAAATACTTAATGAAATGTATCCACCATTATAGTAACATACAGGGTAGTTTTGCTGCCCTAAAAATCTTCTGTGCTCTGCCTATTCATCCCTCCTTGGCAGCCACAGAGCCTTTTACAGCCTCTGTAGTTTGGCCTTTTCTATGGGGCCATGTAGTTGGGATGGTATCATTTGGAACCTTTTCAGGTTGACTTCTTTTACTTAGTAGCGGGCATTACATGTTCCTCCATTCCTTTTCATGGTTTGATAGGGCATTTATTTTTGAGGTTAAATAATATTTCAGTGTCTGGATGGACCAAAGTTTGTTTCTCTATTAGCCTACAGAAGGACATCTTGCTGGCTTGCAAATTTTAACAGTTATGAATAAAATTACTAAAAACATCTGTGTGCAGAATTTTGTGTGGACATAATTTTTTAACGCATTTAGGTAAATACCAGGAGTGTGAGTGCTAGAGTACATAGTAAGAATATGTTTTGTTTTATAAGAGACTGCTAAGCTGTCTTCCAAAGGGGCTGTACCATTTGACACTCCCACCAACAATGACTGATTTTACATTCCCACCAACAATGCCTGAGAGTTCCTGTAGCTCTTATCCTCACCGGTATTTATTGTTGTCAGAGTTTTGGATTTGGGCCATTTTAATAGAATAGTGTAGGGACTAATTAATTAATTAACTAATTAATTTTAATAGAACTGATCTAATAGTATTAATTTGCAGTTCCCTAGTGACATATGATGCATCTTCTTGACTGCTTATTTACCATCTGAATATCTTCTTTGCTGAGATGTCTGCTCCAATCTTTTCCCCATTTATAAAATTGGGTTGTTCATTTTGTTATTATTGAGTGTGGAAAGTTGGCTGCTTTGAATAACAGCCCTTCATAAGGTACATCTTTTGCAAATACTTTCCCTCCGTCTGTGGTTTTTCTTCTCATTGTCTTGACAGTACCTTTTACAGAGCAGAAACTTTTAATTGTCATGAAGCCCACCTTATCAGTTATTTCTTTGGTGGATCACGTCTTTGGTATTGTTATCTAAAATGGCATGTCCATGCATAAGGTCCCCTAGATGGTCTTCTCTATTAGCATTTACAAGTTTCGTTGTTTTGCATTTTACATGATCCATTTTGAGTTAATTTTTATGGTAGGCATAAATTCTGTGTCTAGATTCAGGGTGTTTTTCTTTGTTGTTGTTTTGTTTTGCTACTCTGGCACCATCTGTCAAAAGGACTGTGTTTGTGCCTTTGTCAAAGATCAGTTGACTATATTTATATGGTTCTCTTTCTGGACTGTCTGTTCCATTCCATTGATCTATTTGTTCTTTTGCCAATTCCACATTGACTTGATTGCTATAGCTATTTGGAAAGTAAAAACCATGAAGATGTGGCACCTATTAAGGTCTTGTTTTAAATTCCCAATTTGATCATTGTAACATTGCCTGCCATCTCTCTCTCTCCTTAAATTATGCTTTTTGCCTTTTAGTACACCTAGTAATTGTTCTTGGAAGCCTGACATGCTGTCCTGGGTAGAGAATGGTGAAATATGCCTGTGATGGTAGGGAGTGGGGACAGGGGAGGCCTCCCATGGTCGTCTGCATAGATCTCGGTCTGGTAGGGAGCCTGTTCCACCTTGCTGCTCGTCCTCCCCTGGCCTCTGGAGGTTTGGCATGACTGGAGTGGGCTGGAGTGGGCATTTCCTTACTCCTGGGTCAGTTAGGATCTGATAAATCCCCGATAGTTTAAGCTCTCATAAAATCGTTTCTCCTAAGGGTAGGTCTTGTTAAGAAGAGCAGAATGTTCTGACCTGTTTGGGAATGGTTTGTCTTCCCCTCCCCCTGCTGAAAGCAGGCAGAGATCTTCTTCTAATTGCTGTGGAGCGCCCTGTATCATGTGACCCCCGCAGAGGAGTGGAGCTGACTGTGGACATGTGCCCCATTTGGGTATAGAATTCAAATGAACTTTTTCTCTCCCCCCCCCCCCCGCCCTGAGGGATCAACTAGGTTCTTTTGGAGTCAGTATTCTATTCCCCTAAATGAAAATGAAATGTGATATTCGTCTATCCTCGTCTCAGACATGTAGAAAGAGTGGTTGGAAGGAAGTAACTAGAAGGAGTGTTATCTCTGCAAGGTGGTTCTGTGTGGTGGAATGAGTGGGGATTTTTATTTTTCTGCATTTTCCAAATTCTATCAAATGAACTTATGTTATTTTTTTTTAAAATGTATTTATTCGAATCTGTTACATATGACAGCAGAACGCAATGCAATTCATATTATACAAATAGAGCACAATTTCTCATATCTCTGGTTGTACCCAAAGTAGAGTCACACCATTTGTGTTTTCATACATGTACTTAGGGTAATGATGTCTGTCTCATTTCACTGTCTTTCCTCCCCACATCCTCCTTTCTTCCCCTGCCTCCCCTTTGCCCTAAAGTTTGTGTAATCCTCCCATGCTGCCTCCTCCATCCCCACCATGTATCAGCCTCCTTATATCAGAGAAAACATTTGTTTTTGAGATTGGCTTTCTTCACTTAGCATTCTATTCTCCAACTCCATCCATTTACCTGCAAATGCATGATTTTAGTCTCTTTTAATGCCGAGTAATGTACCACATTTTCTTTATCCATTCATCTATTGAAGGGCATCTAGGTCGGTTCCACAATTTACCTGTTGTGAACTGTGCTGCTATAAACATTGATGTGGCTGCATCACTGTAATATGCTGTTTTTAAGTCTTTGGGGTATAGCTGGGTCAAATGGTGGTTCCACTCCCAGTTTTCCAAGGAATCTCCATACTGCCTGCACCAATTTGCATATGTTACTTTTTCAAAAGGTAATGCTTTAGACCATAAACACTTGGATATCTCTCCCCTATGTCTCCTTACAGTCTGCAAAATGAATGTTCACCGTCGATGTGAGACCAATGTGGCTCCCAACTGTGGAGTGGATGCCAGAGGGATCGCCAAAGTGCTGGCGGACCTAGGTGTCACTCCGGACAAAATCACCAACAGTGGCCAGAGGAGGAAAAAGGTGAGAGTCTGTTTGGTGGTGTCTCTGGAACTCTCTCCTGGCCTGCCCTTCGTGCTGGCTTCCTGAGAGTGCTCTGGAGGGGGACCGTAAGATTCCTGGGGGTGAGGCATCTTACTCAACACAGAATGTGTTCCAAGAATAAAAGAAAGGAAAAAAGAGTTCAGACAGGTGACATGAAAGTTTCCTTCCAATCTGGGCGCAGGGCACATGTCTGTGATCCCAGCATCTTGGGAGGCTGAGGCAGGATGTTTGAAAGTTTAGGCTAGCCTCAGCAACTTAGCCCTAAGCAACTTGATGAGACTGTCTCAAAATAACAAAGTAGAAAGGACTGGGAATGTGACTCAGTGATAAAGTACCTCTGGGTTCAATCTGCAGTACCCCCTCCCCAAAAAGGGGGGTCTCCTTCCACATTAATAGTGCAGAAGCATGTGTGTGTGTGTGTGTGTGTGTGTGTGTGTGTGTGCGTGCGTAAGAAACGACAAAGTATGGCTCAGTGGTTGAGTGCTTGCCTTGCATGTGTAAGGCAGTGGGTTGGATCCTCAGCACCACATAAAAAATAAAATAAAATAAACAAAATAAAACTGTTCCAGAGTTGGATTTAAAGAGAGAGAGAGAGAGAGAGAGAGAGAGAGAGAGAGAGAGAGAGAGAGAGAGAGAGAGAGATAACAAAGCTAGCCTTGAGAGGGAGGTACATTTGTCAAAAAGACATAAACTTTGAGATGAGGAGTTAGAATTCTAGAAAAAGCATAACAATTCTAGACAAGGAAGTAGATTTACCTGCCTCCAGATTTGGCAGGCAAGCAATTTCAGTGTGTGACTCCACCCTCAACCCACGCTCTTCTCTAGGGAGGGTGTCAAGGTTTGTGCTGGAACCAGCGATGGGCTGCCTGGGGAATACCCTCAATGCCCCACAGCATTGAACATCTGGGCCTTTCTTTAGAGACCAAAGCCCTGCTCCATCCTTGTGACATTTTGAATGCCACAGGGAGGAGATCCGCTTGCTAACGCGTTCTTTTGGTAAGTCAGGGCCTTCAGATATGAACAGAGCTAAAGGCATCTGGAGCGGCCCTTTAGCCTGACTACATTTTTTTTTTTTTTTTAGCCTAGAAATTTTAAGAGATCTCTGAAAAGTAAACTATGAGAGAATCAGAACAATGTTACCTAAGTGAGAAATCCTGGTGTGGGTGGGTGGGGAGGGGCCCTCCCTGCCTGAGGTTAAACATCACCAAGCACTGTACTAAAAAAGCAAGCCCACCTGTGGGTGCCTCCTGCCACCTCGACTCTCAAATGTTCTCTCCAGATTGGCCTTGTACCTGCTGAAGGGCCTATGTTTCCTTGTCTTCTTGGTTTAGAACCCGCCTGTGTCTTTCTCCTGGTGTCCCCAGAAAAGCCTTTTTCTTTCTCAAGGGAAGGTTGGGTTTTTTTTTTTTTCTTTTTTTTTTTCATCTTAACCATCTCCTCCTTCTCTACATTCCCAGCAAACAAAACTGTTTTGCAAGAGTTGCAATAAAAAAAAAAATTCTATGTCTGGTTAACTGTGAGATTTTGTGCTTTGGGTGTCCCTTCTGGGTTCTCTAAATCCCACTGGTAACAATAGGACTTCAGTTGTTGATCCAAGACACTGGAATTGCAAGCAGAAGGTTAGTACCCGAGAATGCCAGGGGCCCCCTGGAGAGGCAGGCTAAGCAAACAGCCTGTGGTGACACTGTTAGCCTGACTCATGGAGGAGCTCTAGAGAGAGTCCTGGCCAGAACAGAAGTTTTGTTTTCCTTCCAGAAGTAAAGTAAGACAGACTCTTTCGTTGTCAGTGAACATTTGAAAGAAAACTCAGTAGCAATCTTCTTTGCTATCTTTGGATGCACTGTTGTTCTTAACGGCCACCATCTGCCTGCCTTGTATTTGGCTAAACCTGGTGGGACAAAGATGACTTGGAGAAATTCAAGAAGGAGCAGAGTCTAGATTAATAGACCTCAGTCCTAAAATTTTTATGCCTGAGATGCTTCTGATGAAAAATCTGGACAAAAGGCAAGTGGTCACCTAAGTTAGTGTGAAGGATGGGAGAAGCCCTCCCCTGGTCAGAAACTAAAAGGTACCCACAGTGGGTAGACCAAGAGCAGAGGGAGCAGGAGTGCTACCGACTTCATGTCACTCAAGGTGGATATGCCAGACCTATGCCAGGGAACACACTTCATTGGTGTGTTCTGTTAAAATTTGCCAACAGATATCAAATACATCTGAAAATATTTATTGAGTGCCTATTATATTAGTTTGTACAAGTCACTGGGGGCATGGACAGTACTATATTTTTTACCTTCAAAGAAAATATAATCTGTCTGAGTAGAGAACCCCATGCAGTGTACACATGCAGATATTAATAATGATATAAAGCTGGGTAAGATATAAATAAATGCCAGACAGATGGCAGAGACAGCCAGCGTCATGTTGCTCTGGGTAAGAGTGTCTGTTGCTTGGACAGGCAGAGGGAGGCTTGATTGAAGAGGTGAGTGAGGTTTGCTTGTTGCATTTGGATAGAATAAAAGTTGAGTGAGCTGAAAGTCCCTCATTTTCTTCCTGTGTTTGGCAAATGAAACTCCAGATCTGAGCTCTCAGACTGTCAAGTCAGCGAGCGCTGCTATGCGCCAGGGGCTCTAGTCTGATGCTCTTGTCACCGCAGTTTGACACTCTTGTCTTTAGGGACACTCACCCTCCTTTCTGATGCCTCTCTCCCTTCTTCCTGTCCTCTCTAGCTTGTTGCTGGTGCCGAGTCCCCACAGCCAGCTTCTGGAAGCTCCCCATCTGAAGAAGATCGATCCAAGTCAGCACCCACCTCCCCTTGTGACCAGGGTGAGACCCTCAGGTTTGCCTTTTTTACCCCTGGGTTCTGTCATCCGAAGGACCAAGGCATGTGAGGCCTCTCCTCTCAAGAACAGCCTGTGACAGCTGACGGCTGGCGGCCCCGGCAGGTCCTCCCACGCCTTTTCTGTATTGATTTCATAATTGTTCTTTCCCTCTACAAGGCTTGCTTGTGTTCATGTTCCTAGTTTTACACTCATACCGACTCTGTGTGGGCGCTGCATTGCTGCCCCAAGGTACAGGCTGAGAAGGGGAAGGTCAGAGAGGTGAAAAGGTTTGTCCCAAAGTCAAGAACTTACTTCTGGTAAGGGTGGGCCCCTGTCCCTTCTGTGTCATCAAACCCTCCCTGGGGGTCATCATTTGTGACCAGGCTTCTTGCTCAGAGTCCATGTGCCGTTCCTGGGGGCCACAAAATAACTGGTCTCACCGGGCATGGTGGTGCACACCTGTAATCCCAGCGGTTTGGGAGGCTGAGGCAGGAGGATCACAAGTTCAAAGCCAGCCTCAGCAACTCAGCAAGGCCCTAAGCAACTCAACAAGACCCTGTCTCTAAATAAATAAAACACAAAATAGGGCTGGCAATGTGGTTCAGTGTTTGAGTGCCCTTGAGTTCGATCCCTGGTATCAAAACAAAAACAAAAAACAAAAAACCCGAAATAACTGGCCTCATTTCCTTTTTTTTTTTTTTTTTTTTTTTTGTGTAGCTCTGTTTCATTTTCTGTGTCTTCATTTTAAAAGAGATCTGACCCCTTCTTAAGTATTTTGATGGTACTATGGCACCTCCAGACTTGTTGGAATTATCCTGGACAGGGTAGGCCTTTTCCTGTTTCATTTTAAGGCTGAAACATCCCCAGGGAGCTTCAAGGAGATTGGGTCAAATGGTAAAGACCCCAAATAAAAGTGAAGTGCCAATGGTGGCTTTTAGGTTTGGCTGCTGCCCAGCACATTGTCCGGCCCCACACAGGGCACAGTACCTCCTGGGACTTCTGCTCTTACAGTTACCAGTCAGCGCAGGCACGAGAACTTCCCAGCAGTGATGTGAGCGCTCAGGGATGGGAAAGCCCTCTGAGTCAGATGTGGCATGCTTATAAAACAGAAATAAGCCACAGTTTCTCAGTCCTCCATTAGAAAAACTCAGAAAGACATTGTCTTCAAGCTCTGAGGCCCCGAACATCTCAAGTTCTACCTTCCAGAATCCACTTAATAACTGAGACTGACCCTGTGGTGCAACTAAGAGCCATCCTTAGTTCCAAGTGAGCGTTAGTAGGTAACTGCTGAATGAATCAGTGTGGGGGTGGCTGGGGTCCCAGAGGCCATCCCCATCTCTTTCCTCCCCAACACAACTGCCCCACCTCCAAGGAGCCCACACCAGAGCTAGGAAGCTCTTCGGGTTCTCTGAATAGGATTTTAGGGCCTCCATCCTTCTGAAAAGAAGCTAAAGGTCTTTCTGTCAAGTGGCACTGGGTCACTCATGCCTGCATTGGGTTTCCAGGACTAGTCTCTCTTCTCCTTCCATAATCCTGGTTATTCATGAGCATCTTTTAAAATTGGCTTACCCTCAAGCTACACATTTCTACAGACAGGTGTGCATGTTGGTGAATGAATTGCCAACTATAAAGCTTCTTCAAATAGAATAGGTCAAAGGATCACCCGGTGTCATTGCTGCAGGTAACTCAGGTCACCTACTCCAGAGGGGTGTGAGATGGTCTCATGGTTGTGAAACCGTCCTGAGGAATTCCTGCCCCATCAGAGATAAATTTGCAACACACGTCACTGTGGGAAGCAGTTCTTTGTTAATGATAAGCCCATTGCTTGTTTTGTCAGTACCCTTGTGTGGGGTACTAGCTTTTAGAGAAAACCCAGCATCAAGGCCATTTAAAGACCTGAGAAGGTAAAGGCTTCCTTGTCCCCTTCGATGGGGATAATTATATCACCAATGATGACTGCCATGATGATTCTGGATAGTTTGACTCTTCAAAGGGAACTTAAAGGGTACTTGTTCCTTTCTGACTCTGCACAGTCCCAGTGAAGGCCTGGATTCCGGTATTACACCTAGAACCACGGAATAGGCCACTAGTCAAAGGGGGCTTTCAGAGAGATATCTGGCTTTGGTATAATCCAAAAGGGTTTGATGGTGAGCGAGTGCTTCAGGGCATTCAGTCTCCTTGAAGCTCCCAGGGGATGTCTCAGTCTTAAAATAAAACAGGAAAAGGCCTACACAGGTCAGAATAATTCCTACAAGTCTGGAGGTCCCATAGTACCATCAAATTATTACGAATAATTATTACAAATGGGTCAAATCTTTCTCTCTCTCTCTCTCTCTCTTTTTTTTTTTTTTTTCTTTTGGTACCAGGGATTGAACTCAGCAACATTCGGCCATTGAGCCACATCCTCAGCCCTATTTTGTATTTTATTAGGGACAGCGTCTCACTGAGCTGCTTAGCACCTTGCTGTTGCCGAGGCTGGCTTTGAACTCGAAATCCTCCTGCCTCAGCCTCTCGAGCTGCTGGGATTACAAGGCATGTGCCACCTCGCTCAGCCAACTCCCTTTGTATACTGAGGCCTGGCTGTGCTTTAAGTGCCAGTGAACTTGCTGGACAAACGAAGGCACACACCAAGGGAAGCCGCCCTGGATTTGTTACTGTGAAGAACTGAAACCTGGTTCAGAGTTCATGTGGGACATTCTGAATGTGGAGTCCTAATGGGAAAAGTCCATGAGATACGTACTAATGCAATATCTTGTTCCCCTCTGGTCCTTAGAACTAAAAGAACTTGAAAACAATATCCGGAAAGCCTTGTCGTTTGATAACCGAGGGGAGGAGCACCGAGCATCATCGTCCACGGACGGCCAGCTGGGGAGCCCTGGTGAGAACGGTGAAGTCCGGCAAGGCCAGGCCAAGCGTTTGGGCCTGGACGAGTTCAACTTCATCAAGGTGTTGGGCAAAGGCAGCTTTGGCAAGGTCTGTGGCACTCACGTGGAGCGCTGTGAATTTTCTCACTGGTTGAATCTAAGATCCTTCTTTGTCAAGTGGAAATAAGCTGAGGCTAGGCACATAGGAGCCCTGGTTCTACTGTTACTTGTCTGTTGGACTTTCGTGTAGTCATTTCACCTCTTTAGGATTCACTTTTTCTCATTTGTCATCCTGTAAGAGGGGGGACAGAAGCCCTGTGGAAGATGTAAAAGGTTTTGTATGTGCTCAGCATCCACTGTCAAGAATAACATGAATGCCTGTCTTTTCTCCTCCAAGAGATCCATCTGGAGCTGTTATTTCATTGTGATGTATTTGAACGTTGTCGTCAATGTTGTTTGAACTGTTGTCAGTGAACTTAGGCTTCCGAACAAATCTTACCAAGGTGTACTTTGGAAGTTAAATGTTATTTAACTGATTTTTTTTTTCCTACATGGGGCAAGAGAATCAAATAATTATCTCATGTCTTGGATCAGAGTCCTCTGCCCTTGGGGCTGTTCTCCATATCCTGCTCCCCACTGAGACGAACACAGTGGTGTGGGGCTTACCTGTTGGTGTGCTCGATGAAGGATTAATCGTCAGTCACTGTTCTGATGGCTGGTGAGATGCAAAAATGCTCCCTGTTCATTTTAGAAAGATGGAGGGAGCCATAGCCTAGAAAGCTGGTTAGCATTTCAAATCAGACTCCTGATTGTCCCCTTGATCTTCTCAAAACCATGCCTGAAAGTCAATGAGAGTTCCCTTTCCAGAATCTTCCAGAGCAGAGAGCTCCTCCTCTGAGGACCAGACAGCTCCCAGAGGTCACACGGCCTCACATGTCCTGGGTGCTTGAAAGCAGAAGCCTGTGGACCAGGCACTTGGCCAGCCGCAGGCCCATTCCACTGTCCTCCAACATGAAGGGCTCTGGGAAGCCGCAGGGCACGGGGCCTGCTTTTCAGCCATCTCACCTGCTCCTATCTCACCCTGAGATCACTTGGCAGGAGTGTAACCGGGTAACTTAAATGCCACAACTGAAGCAATTACATTCTTTAGAGACAAGCTCAATAAGAAACAAACCCCAGGCCTCTGGCTTAGGCTTGACTCCAGGATGTGAGCAGGACCCAGTTTAATTTTGAGCAAGATTCAAAGGGAACAACCACGCTCAGAGTTTTGGGGCTTCTGTAAGGTGGAGACAGGATTGGAAGTTTGATGACTCTGGGGCTCTAAAGTGGTGGTTTAGGAACAATCACAGACAAGGTTTGAGTCACTTTTAGAATCTGTGTTTTTTGTGAGTGGTAAAAAGTCTTCAGATTAACATCACAAATTCCCTGATGAAGTTTTTGGTGGCTGCTCTTTAGCTTTGACAACTCACATTGGAGTGCTGTACTTAGGAGTTAGTTTTTTAAAAAGAGAAAGACTTATGATGTTTGTGGATGAGTGAATGCGAAAATATACAGTGAAAGGAAAACTTCAAGAAAATAGACCTGTGAATTAGCTCTGGGAGAAGGGATCAAGTTTCCAGCTCAGAAGCTGAACAGGAAACCATAGAGACAGACCAGGGCAGATTGAACTGTATAAAGGTACCTACTTCCATTCAACAGGAAAAAAATGGCAGAAAATTTTAACACAGGCTTAGAAAAAAACTTTGTAAAAAGTTAAGGTTTAGTATCTTTTATATCATCTATATACAGATCTGTAAGAAAAATATAAGACAGCAAAAAACTGGACAAAGGAGACAAATAACTGACCCCAAAAGAAAAACAATTAGAAAATAAATATCTTAAAAGTTTCTTTGCATTGAGGCAACATTTCCAACTTGTTGAGCAAAAAGAAAAAAAAAGAAAGAAAGAAAAATAAAAAGACATTTTATTTTATTTTTTATATTTATTTTTTAGTTGTAGTTGGATACGATATCTTTATTTCACTGAGGATCGAACCCAGGGTCTCGCACATGGGAGGCGAGCGCTCTACCGCTGAGCCACAACCCAGCCCAAGAAAAAGACATTTTAAGTGAAAACATGCAATGTCACAATGTCACCATGAGATGAAAATCCTTCTACATGGCTAGCAGCGTGTTGCTAGCCATCCTTTTTAAAAATTAGTGAGGAAACGTGAAAAATATCTAGTCATTAATCTGCTTTTAAAAATGTCTATCGTAAGGATGTAATGCAAGATATTTAAAAAATCATGTACAAAAATACTTAGTATACCTTATATAATATTTAATAATTAGATATAATAAGTTTCTAATATGAGGGAGATAGCTAAGTGAATTGTGGAATATATATACTTTGAACTGAGTAACAATAACTGTGATAATGATGGAGACTCTGCAGAAAATGCTTATGAATTAATGTTTTTCTTAAAAGGGACAACCCTATATTTGCCATATCATAATTGCAAGTATTACAGTATGTCTGAATCATCACTTAACAGATGTGAATTAAACTTCTCTACTTTCCTTGTACAAGCCAGTGATTAAAATTAATGAGTGAGTTGTAGTAGTTATACTAGGATCAGTGTTTTTCCTTAACATTTCTTTTCACTTTTTATTTTATTTTATTTGCAGTGGAATTGAACCCAGTGCCTTGCACTTGCCAGACACGCACTCTACCTCTAAGCTACAGCCCCAGCCCCCTAAACATTTTTCAATGCAGTCATAATATCTTTTTTTAAAAAAACTTTTAATTATTTTATTTTAAGTGTGTCTTAAATTATAAAATTTTAAAAAAAATTAAATTTGTTTTAATTAGTTATACATGTTAGTAGAATGCATTTATGCACTTTGATATATATAGATGGGATATAATTTCATTCTACTATCTTTCCTATTTCTGTATCCCTCCCCTGCCCTCCCATCACTTCCCTCTACCTAATCTAAGATAATGCTGTTCTTCTCTAGTGCCCCCTCCTTATTGTGAATTAGCATCTGCATATTAGAGAAAACATTTGGCCTTTGGTTTTGAAGGATTGGCTTATTTCGCTTAGCATGATATTCTCCAACTCCAACCATTTACTGGCAAATTCCATAATTTTACTCTTCTTTAAAGCTGAGTAGGAGGCATCACAATACCAGACTTTAAACTATACTACAGAGCTATAGTAATAAAAATAGACATGTAGACCAATGGTACAGAATAGAGGACACAGAGCCAAACCCACATAAATATGGTTATATCATATTAGACAAAGGTGCCAAAAACCTTCACTGAAGAAAAGATAGTCTATTCAATAAATGGTGCTGGCAAAACTGGAAATCCATATGTAGCAAAATGAAATTAAACCTCTATCTCTCACCCTGCACAAAGATCAACACAAAGTGGATCAAAGACTTAGGCACTAGAACAGAGACCCTGCGCCTAACAGAAGGAAAAATAGGCCCAAATATTTACCATGTCGGCCTAGGATCTGACTTCCTTAACAAGACTCCTAAAGCTCAAGAAGTAAAATCAAGAATTAATAAGTGGAATGGATTCAAATTAAAAAGCTTTTTCTCAGCAAAGGAAACAATAAAGTGAGGAGAGAGCCTACAGATTGGGAGAAAATCTTTACCACCTCCACCTCAGATGAAACATTAATCTCTAGGATATATAAAGAACTCAAAAAACTTAACACCAAAAAACCCCAAATAACCCAATCAATAAATGGGCTAAGGAACTGAACAGACACTTCACAGAAGAAGAAATACAATCGATCAACATATATATGAAAACATTTTCAACATCTCTAGCAATTAGAGAAATGCAAATCAAAACTACACTAAGATTTCATCTCACTCCTGCCAGAATGACAATCATCAAGAATACAGGCAACAATAAATGTTGGTGAAGATGTGGTGAAAAACGTACACTTATACTTTGCTGGTGGGACTGCAAATTGGTGCAACCACTATGGAAAGCAGTATGGAGATTCCTCAGAGAATTGGGAATGGAACCACCATTTGACCCAGCTATCCCACCCCTTTGTTTATACCCAAAGGACTTAAAATCAGCATACTATAGTAATGCAGCCACATCAATGTTTATAGCAGCTAGACTATGGAACCAACCTAAGTGTCCCTCCATAGATGAATAAATTTTAAAAAATGTGGTATATATACTCGATGGAATTTACTCAGCTTTAAATAAGAGTAAAATTATGGAATACTATTTTAAATTAAATTTAAAAAATAAGTTTTTAAAGTATTTGGTATTAACTTGTGTTCTGCCTTTGATTTCACATACACGTAGTGATGGGGATGATTTTGACTGATTATAGGTCATGTTGGCGGAACTCAAGGGCAAAGATGAAGTATATGCTGTGAAAGTCTTAAAGAAGGATGTCATCCTTCAGGACGATGATGTAGACTGCACGATGACAGAGAAGAGGATTTTGGCACTGGCAAGGAAACACCCATACCTAACCCAACTCTATTGCTGCTTCCAGACCAAGGTACGTTTACCAAGAAGCTAGCTGGCCGCCATCTTGGGGAAGTACTGTAGGACATTGGTATCTGGACTGTCAGGTAAAGTATCCATTTTAGACCTTCTACGTTCTTCCCTCAAAGACTTTGTAAGATGAAACATATTTTACCCTTGAAGAGATCAGGGTGTATTTGAACACCATCTTCTTTTTATGGACACACGATTTTCCATTCAAGGTTGTGCTTATGAAGGATTTTAGGGTCTGGGTCCTGGGAGGATGAGGATTGGGACTGGTAGAACTCCTTGCAGATGAAGCTGGACAAAGCCCATGGCTAAACCCAATATTTGCTCATTGAAAAACCAACAAGTGTGATGTAGCCTTGCTGGGCCCCTGACTTTCTGTCACTCGAATCACTTAACTTCCGTTTTGCTTTCTGGTCAAAAGAAAAAGAGTAACTTGTGTAACGTCATAGGAGGCAAAGGATGTAAATAGTTGCTTAAAATTCCACAGTGAAATGCAGATGTTAGGTGGCATTTTTAGATTCACTCTGTAGGTGCCTGAGGACCAGAAGGTGGCAGTGGAGAGACGAGACAGTCTTAACTACATTGCAGAGTCTGGTCTCTGATTTGGTACTTACTCTTAACAAAGAGAAGGAACCCACATTCTTCAAGAAGCTCCTATTTTATATTTCTTTTCTGTGGGAATAGGGGCAGGTTAAAGTTTTCTATGGATATATTATGGATTTGCAATGTTTGGCTTCTTTAGAAAACAAAAATGACCAAATCCCAAGCTCCTATCTGTGCCAGTCTGGAGCCCAGACAGTGAAGGCTGGAAACATGGGGAAGGGTTTTGGCTCTTTGATATATTCTCACCACCCTGCTGTTGCAAATGCCAGTCTTTCCACTTAAAATTCAACAATTACTTGTACAGAAATTTTTTTTATTTGATTGAATCTTTCTCATGTATCTAGTATTGTGTCAGGTGCTAAAGATACAGTGGTAAACAAGACCCAGTCTCTGACCTCAGGGATTTTACAATCTCTTTGGTTTACAATTACCCAAAGGCTGTTTTCCAGAACCCCAATCACTTGAGAAACTGTAAGCATGAAGGTCTCTGTGGCCG
This sequence comes from Urocitellus parryii, assembly GCF_045843805.1. Lineage (NCBI taxonomy): Eukaryota > Metazoa > Chordata > Mammalia > Rodentia > Sciuridae > Urocitellus > Urocitellus parryii. The sequence goes on from NC_135542.1 coordinate 67,877,400, forward strand.
TAGATGGGGACATTGCAATTTGGACCCCTCTTGTGGAGTCTCCACACATATTTGCTTATTGGAGTTTCTGAGAAGATCTACAGTGAAAAAAGAAAAAGATTACCTTTGTTTAATCTACTATTTCCCAACCGATCTGATCCCAAATCCCATCTCTCTCTCTCTCTCTCTCTCTCTCTCTCTCTCTCTCTCTCTCTCTCTCTCACACACACACACACACACACACACACACCTAATGCACAGTGAGAAATACTGATCTAATGGAATTTGTCCTATTTCTCAGATCTCTTAGGAGAATATGAAATAGCTTCTGAAAAATCTCATTCTGCTCATCCTCCAAAGGTGTGTGTATGTGTGTGTATATGTGCATACGTGTGTGTATATGTGTATATGTGTATATATATATATATATTTTTTTTTTTTTTTTTTTGCTTATGAAACAACAGAGACCCTGTTGAATAAAAATCTACTCCTTTTTAGGACTCAGTGGCCACCCTTGTTTTTGCTCTGTTTTGGGATACCCAACAGTGCCAGGTCAGCGTGAGTGCATGTGTGTGTACAAACGAGAGTCCAAGATGGTGATAGAGCCTCAATGATGGAGACAAACTTTCTCTTTTCTCCACTACAGCTTAGTTCTAGATTTATGAGAAATGTATGATATCTATTTATCTTTATTTTCTTGGTACTGATCACAGGATCTTACACTGGCTGGTGCTCACTATCAGAATCAGACTTGGGAAAATAAGTCTTTTTTTTTTTTTTTTTGGTGGGGAGTGATGTATGGAGATAGAACCCAGGGGTGCTCTACCACTGAGTGACACCCCAGCTCTTGTCATTTTATTTTGAGACAGGGTCTCACTAAGTTTGCCCAGGCTAAACTTGAACTTGCAATCCTCCTGCTTTAGCCTCCCAAGTAGCTGGGGCGACAAGTCTGCACCACCATGCCCAAAAAAGTACAAGTTTTTTGCCTGGAACCCCTCCACATTGGCACAGTCAGACCTGGCATCTCATTTGGCCTCTGCGGTCCCACTCCAGTGTGGCCTTGCTGAGGTATCATAGTGCTACTTTCTTCTGCCTGGGCCAGTGTGGTGTCCCTTCTAGGAGGAAACTCATCTGCCTCCCTGCCCCTGAGGACACCTCTCCCACCTGCCTAACGTCACTTCCTCGGCAAGGCGCCACACTGGCATTCTTTCTTTGAACACACTGCCCAAAGGTCCAGCGTCCTGGGAGGAGTCCACCCACTCGTGAGGATTCTGAATGTGGTGGATCTTGGGAAGCCACATTGAAGGTCACCATGGTGAATGAGGAGGGGAGGAATGGGTAGTAGCCTCAGTGCCGGCAGTGTGTCCTCTCCGCATTGCAGAAGATCAGGGCCAAGGTCCTCACTGTGAGGCAGTTTCAAACACAAGATGATATTGACCGACCCCATGGAGGAATGACACCTTTGTCTGCGGCAAAGTAGTAATCAAACTGGATTTTAGAGTCTGGGTGATGGAGGATGAGGATTGGGAGAGAAGAAACTGTAGTTTTGAGGTTTAATAGTTCTTCAGGTCAGTGGCCAGGAAGCCACGGTGACAGGAGCAGCTTGGTCCCCTCTCCCATGCATGGCAACTCAGTAGGACACCTTTACCTAACTCATGTGGATTCATCTAATTTTTAAAAAGCACATCATGATTTAACCCCACAGAATAACCCTGATGAACTAACGAAGGGAACCTCATGAAGAATCATCTTATAGACCCCCTAGTCTAACTTTTAAAAACTTTGACATTTCCTTTGGTGACCAGTAGTCATATTTTTATTTCATTTTGTTTTATTTTTTGGTACTAGAGATGGAACCCAGGGGTTCTTGTTCACTGAGCCACATCCCCAGCCCCTTTTGTTTTTTTATTTAGAGACAGGATCTCACTGAATTGCTTAGCACCTCACTGTTGCTGAGGCTGGCTTTGAACTCGCAATCCTCCTGCCTCAGCCTCCTGAGCCACTGGGATTGCAGGCACCAGATGACTTTTAAATGGGTAACATTAAGCTATTGTCAGGAGCGGTTCGCTTTTCTCCCTGTCTCTCACACAACTGTTTTCTTGCTTAAGAAAAAAGTTATGGGCTTTAATTATTTCAATGAATAGAAAGTATTTATCGAGCATCTACCATGTGCTAGACCCAGTCCTAGATTCTGAGACTACAGAGCTAAAACGTGTCACCTCTAAATTCACAGAGATTGTGTGGCTGTGTACCCAATGGCCAGTTAAGAGTGACGTTCCACAGCATGGCAGCTCTGCCGGGGGAGCCGTGTAGATTCATCTCAGGTTCTGCAGAAGGCAGCAAGGAATGCTTCCTGGCAGAGGTAGAACCTCACCTGGTCCCTGAAGCATGGGTAACATTTGGAAGAGGATAAGGCCAGGAGGTGGCTGCTAAAACCTAGAAGTTATCCCTGGATCTCACGTCCATTTTATTTCCAGTGCTGAAACTCACCACCCCTGGATCCTGCTTCTTCCAAGGAAATGATATGAGGAAGGGAGAGGAAGAAAGCAAGGGTATTTAGAAAATAAGGGGAAAATTTCCTGCCTCTATGAGATCAGATACTGAGAGGACACGTAGTATAGGGAGCCCTCTTGTTGTGCGGAGGCACACTGCTGGATCGGAAAGTCATGGGCTTGGTCAGGTCAGGTTCAGCCCGATAAGTGATTTCAGGAATTGTCTATCCTTGGTTCCATTTACCCACTGACTGTGAGGGATAGGAAAGCCACAGAGAGGTAGATTTGTTTTGTTTTTTTGTTGTTACAGGAAATAAAATTCCCAGGCATTTTCAGATTCTGTGTATTTGTATTTTATGATCTTCGTTGCGAAACCGTCCCCTCCAACTGGATCCCACAAAACCTGCCTTGAATAATTCCACCCATGATTTGTCCTCTGTAAAACTTGCGAGCTCCATACAGTCCTACCATCCCCCACCCTCTGGCATTTCCTGCCAGGCCTGGGAAGCCAAATCCTAGAGAGTTTCCCTGCAGAGGATACAGGACTCCTGCAGGATCTCCCTGGGCCAGCCCTAGGGGGAAGCGCAACACAGAAAATCCTTAAAATCAACTGGAGACATTTTTCAAAATGCGATTGAATGACCCCTGTGAGCAGGGGAGAGCTGCTGAGGATTGCTGACAGTGTAGGAGAAAAATTATAGTTTCAAGGAACTATTTTGTTTGTTTGGACTATTCACACAGAAGAACAGCAAATCCAAAAAAAAAAGCTGTTGGTAGTTTTTTTTTTAAGAGATGAGATGGCAGATAGAACTGAAGGAGCTGGAGGAAGCAGGGCGGCTTTCCTACTGTCTGTCAGGGCAGCAGCCCTTGAAGAGTGTGAGGGGTTTTGACCCCATGTGGTGCGTGCCTGGGAGAATAGATGGAGATGTGCAGAGCCACCAGCCCGTCTGCGGATTAGGCAGCTGCCCAAGGATCCATGTGCTTGCCACGAAAAGATCTCATATGGAGGTGGTGTCAGTAATTTCTAACAGAGTCCAGTGGAATGAGTCCTGGGGGCTGCTAGAGGCTTCCCATTGATGGGGAATTTATCTATTTATTTATTTTTGAGTTGTAGATGGACACAATACTTTTATTTAGTATTTTTATATGGTGCTAGGGGTTGAACCCAGTATCTGACCCGTGCTAGGCAAGCGCTCTATCACTGAGCCACAACCCCAGCACCCCCGCCCCCCGAATCACTTTTATCCAAGTGAGTCAGACTCCTAGAAATTCTACCCATGGCTGCTGAAGACCATCCTTGCCCTGTAGTGGGCTGGACACCAACACTGTTGTCCCATCAGCCAGCTGACACCTGCCACTGAAGGCCCATGCCCTGCAAACTCATGTAGCAGAGCAAAACTCTGATGAGAGGGCCTATGGCTAGAGTCTGGGACAGCTTGGTGCCCTGGGGGGCACTGGAGGATGAGAGTGTGATGGGGGGATCTCCATGGGGAGCCATTGACAGGCCAGGAACTTTCCTGCAGAGAAACACCACAGGCTTTCCCAACCAAGGAGGCCTCAAGGAGCCGCAGCAGCAGGCCTTCACTGGGTCTGAGAGCATCCTGGAGTTCATTCTGAAGGACGAGAGGCAGGCTGTGGAGTGGATTGACAGTCCTGTCTGGCTTGGTGCAGACAAGGAGGAGTGCTGGCTCTTTATCTAGATAGATGTTGCTGCCTCTGCTCACTTTGCTTATGAGGAAACCTTGCATTCGAATAGGTCAGTTGCTTTTAAAAATGCCTTCACTTCCATCAGTCACCTCTCATTTACCAAGTAGTATCTCTGCAAAGTATGGGCACTTTCTTTTCTATTTACATTTTCTTTTAATTGTGCCAAAATACACCTAATATTTACCCTCTTAACTATTAATTCACTTTCAGTGGGATAAAGTGCATTCATCATATTGTGCAACCGTCACCACCAGCCCTTTGCATCTTGTAAAACAGAAACTCCATACTCATTAAACAAGAACTCCTCATCCTCCCTCCCTCCCACCTGCCCCTGCAACAATTATTCCAAATGCTTCATTCAAATGGAGTTATACAGTAGTTATCTTTTTGTGACTGGCTTAGTTTCTTAGCATAGTGTCTTTAAGATCCATCCCTGTTGTGGTTTGTGTTGGAATTTCCTTTTTAAAGGTCAAATAATATTCCATTGTTTTTCTATACCACATTTTATACATCAGTTCATCCACTGACAGATACTTGGATTTCATTTTAGGTATTACACATAATGCTGTGAAATGCATGTCCATGTATCCCTTGGCGATCCTGCTTTCAGTTCTTTTGCCTGTATGCCTTGAAGTGGGACTCCTGAGTCACACCGTAGTCCTATTTTCCACTGTGTCTGTACCATTTTGCCTCCAGTGGATGTGAAGCTATAAGGATCCCAATTTCTCCACTACCTTGGCACATGTGTGACTTTCTGGGGTTTTTTGTTGTTGTTATTGTTTTCTTTGCTTTTCTGTTTGGGCAGTAGCCATCTTGATGGGTGTGAGCTGGTGTCTCAATTTCCCTAATCATTAGTGGTCCCTCCACTAATGAGCCCCGTGAGGTCTCATGACTTGTTTATAACAGAACCCAGATTGGAATTAAGGTTTCCCAGCAGCCTTTGTTGTTCTCACTGTTTTTCTGCTCCCGACTCTTCCCTCCTGTCCAGTTCTCTACCTCACATAATCTCACCCCCAGATCCCTTCTCCCAAGTCCCCACTTACTGTACCACAGAGAAAGGATTGGAGGGGAAGGCTTAGTTTTCCTTGGACTCAAATGAGATTGGAATGAAAAAAAAAAACAACCCACAATTAATGCCCCTTAAGCTGGTGAGAGTAGCGGGTCAGCCTTGTTCCTGGAAATATTTTCATTTTCTGAAATTGCAAGAGACAAGGGAGGAGAAAGGGGGCCTGGGCACAGGAGTCTGACCCTTGTGTCGGCTCAGCCCCCTCCCTCAACTATTGGCTAATTCTTCTAGAGCTGCTGGTTTTCAAGTTGGGTTTTATGGAGTCCCTCAGTTGTTGCTGCTGCTGCTGCTGCTGTGTGTGTGTGTGTGTGTGTGTGTGTATGTGTGTGTGTGTATTTATGGACATGTATGTAGACACACACGCCCTGTGGATGCTAGACTGGGACTCCACCCTCTGCTTCCTCCATCCAGCAGAGTAGCCCCACTTCTCCCTTCTTCCCGTGTCAGTGTTCCGAGAAAGATAATATTTAAAGAAAGGATTTCACCTTGAATAAAAGGTTTAAAACTACCACAGCTATAAGTGACAGACCAGCCTGGGTCTTTTTATTTCTTGGTACGGGGGATTAAACCCAGAGGTGCTCAACCATTGAGTCACATCCCCTGTCTATTTTATTTTTTGAGACAGGATCTCACTAAGTTTCTTAGGGCCTTGTTAAACTGCTGAGGCTGGCTTTGAACTCACAATCCTCCTCCCTTACCCTCCGGAGCTGCTGGGATTACAGGAGCGCACTACCCTGCCCGGCTGGTATAGGTCTGATGATTTTTTTGCCTACCAATATATAATCTGATTATATATGTGGTATCATTTCTTGTTGGTTTCCATTAAAATGGGCACATTCCAGAAAGCCGGGTAGAGATGGGATTTTGGAAGCAGATGCAAGGTCTGCCTTTCTCAAGTTCAGCAGGAGCGCTCTTTCATTTGATTGCATCACTAACTAAAAGTGAGGACCCACTCTGACAGTTAGAGAAGCCTATGATAGAGAGAATGTGACTGGGACACCACTCCATTGATGATGGAATCCACTCTGTACCAGAACATTTTTAAGTGCCACTGGGAGATGACTGGGACAGGGACTCCTATGTTCAAGGAGAAATGACATGAGATATAGCAAACAATGACTTGGAATAAAGGCTGTATGTGTAAAAAGAAAGGATAGTCTTACACTTACTGAGCACCTATTAAGTGACAAGACTTGTGCAGAGCTAATTTCATAAGTCTTCTCTAAGTCCCATGGGGTATGGGTTTTGTTGCCAGTTCTTTGGTCAGATGAGGAAACTGAGACCAGGGAGGCTCAGCCACTTGGTCAGGATGACACAGAGGCAAATGAGAGAGCTGGGATTCTCATCAGTAATCCCCACCCTTGCCTCCTGGGGGAGAGAAGGGCCACTATGGGGCAGAGTGGATGAGACACATGCTCTGTCCCCTGTGACTGGGTAGGGGAGGAGAAGGGGCACAGACGGTTCAGAGAGGGAGGAGTCTGCGGGAATGGATTCCTAACGCCAGAATGTGCTGGAACAGGAGGCTCACGCTGGGAAGTGGTGAGAAAGACAACTCTGGGAGGAGATTCTGGCTGAGTATGGTGGCATTGTGACAGTGTCGGGCCAGGCGTCTGGGCTTACTTTGGAAGAGGACTTCTTGAAGGCATATAGAAAGTGCTGCTTTAGTGCATGTGCCAGCTCTGTGGAGCAGGGATGAAAGGGAAAGATGCAGAGAGAAGGGCCAGGAGGTAGTTTTAGGAACCCAGGAATATTCAGGCTGTGCAGAAGGCTTCAAAGGAAGTGATGGAGACATTTCTCTTCTTGCATCTGGAAAGGCCAGCCTGCTTACGAGGAAAGCATAGTACTCTAGAAAATATTGACTAGGGAGCCCTGGACAGATTAGAAATAGGGACTTAGATCACCGCCAGTGGCAGTAAGTGACCTGCTCCGTCCTAAGGTATCATTTGCTCCCTGTTCAATGGGTACATAATGATCCAATCTGAATAAAAAGTTTCATCTTGAAATCTAAAACCCGAGGTCCAAGTTATCTAACCCGTTCACCAAACAAAGCCAGTTTCCTCATGGCTGACGTCAGACCTCCCAATCTCTTCCCAACACCCGCCATCTATTGGGTTTCAGGATTTAGCGTGTCTATTTTTAGACTGTGGTCAGATGTTTTCCACAGGGAAAGTCACGTGGCCTTTTCTGGAGAAGCTTCTACCTCGTGTATTGAAATCACTCAGCTGGAGTGGCCTTCCTCCTAGAACCTGAACTTTTTGTTCCCGTGGTCCCTGGTACTTCAGATAACCTTTCCTGCTCTCACTGGGAATCTTGCCAGGTGGGGGGTACGGCCCATTCGGCCCTGGGAGTTTATGAGTGCCCTATCGATCTGCAGAGAGCCTGGGAGACAGTGAAGAGGGCACCCGGAGTCATCAGTCTCTGGTTTAGCCCAGCTTCTGCCACTGAGGTGGCTCTGAGACATTTCTCTGGGCATCGATTTCCTTGTTCCCACTCAAAGATGGGGGGGACCCATGAGAGTTCAGACTCTGGGGTTTATAAGATGCCCCCCCAGAATCTGATTCTAAAGACCTGTGAACGTGCGACTCAGTGGGAGCCACAGGAGACCAGGCCAGATGCAGCGGTTGCTGATGAGATAAAGATGAAGATGACGTTAGTGAGCAGAGCTTCTGCCCAGTGCTCCTTTTTCAAAGCTCACTTCAGTAAATGCTCCTCCCCTGATCAACACCTTGATGGTTGCAAGACTGTCATTCTACACACCAGGTTACAAACTCAGCACTCTTTCTTTTTGTCTTTTAATTTTATTTTTTAAAAAAATTTTTAATTGATTTTATTTTTTTAAATACATGACAGCGGAATGCATTACAATTCTTATTACACATATATACCATGATTTTTCATATCTCTGTTTGTATATAAAGGAGGTTGACACCCAATTCGTGTCTTCACACATATACTTTGGATAATGATGTCCATCACATTCCACCATCCTTGCTAATCCCCTGCCTCCTCCCTTTCTCTGTCCCCCCTCTTCCCTATCTAGAATTCATCCATTCGTCTCCTGTTTCCCCTCCCTACCCCACTATGAGTCAGCCTCCTTATATCAGAGAAAACATTCGGCGTTTGTTTTTTGGGGATTGGCTAACTTCACTTAGCATCATCTTCTCCAACGCCATCCATTTACCTGCAAATGCCATGATTTTATTCTCTTTTATTGCTGAGTAATAATACATTATATATATATGCCACATATTTTTTATCCATTCATCCACTGAAGGGCATCTAGGTTGGCTCCACAGTTTAGCTATTGTGAATTGTGCTGCTATAAACATTGATATGGCTGTGACCCTGTAGTATGCTGTTTTTAAGTTCTTTGAGCTTAGACTGAGGAGAAGGATAGCTAGGTCAAATGGTAGTTCCATTCCCAGATTTCCAAGGAATCTCCATACTGTTTTCCATATTGGCTGCAGCAATTTGCAGTCCCACCAGCAATGTATGAGTGTGCCTTTTTCCCCACATCCTCGCCAACACTTATTGTTGTTTGTCTTCATAATAGCTGCCATTCTGACTGGAGTGAGATGAAATTTTAGAGTGGTTTTGATTTGCATTTCTCTGATTGCTAGAGATGATGAGCATTTTTTTAAATATATTTGTTGATTGTTTATATATATTCTTCTGAGAAGTGTCTGTTCAGGTTCTTGGCCCCAGTCAACACTCTTTCTTTGTTTTAAAATTTCTTTTTTAGTTGCAGATGGATACAATACCTTTATTTTATTTATTTATTTTTTATGTGGTGCTGAGGATCAAGCCCAGTGCCTCACACGTGCTAGGTAAGTGCCCTACCACCGAGCCACAAGCCCAGCCCCTGTTTTTTTTTTTTTTTTCTCTTTTTTCTTGACTGTACTAAGGATTGAACGCAGGACCTCACACAGGCTGGGCTAACTGATCTACCACTGAGCTACACTCTCAGCCCTTTATTTATTTATTTTTATTATTTTTAATTTTTTGAAACAGGCTCTCACTAAGTTGCCCTAGCTAGCCTGGGATTTGAAATCTTCCTGCCTCAGCTTTAGAGTAACTGGGAATACAGGTGTGTCCCACGGCTCCCAGCTGTCAAACAGCTTCAAAGACTAATGGGCCTATCTCAGAAGATCCATCCAAAGGTATTAAAACTGTCTCATTAAAGCACAACAGTTTCTACAACACGACGGGCACAAAATCTTTTAGTTTCTGTCTTATCCAGTAACAGTTTCCATGTCCTTTATGCACATAGGCCCCAGTTGGAGTAAGAGCTTTGCCGTGGTCCTCTTCGCCCACACTGTCTAACCCCTCAGTCATCTAGTCATCTCACAAGTGCTTGGTGAGGGGGGGGCATGAAGTAAGAAATGACTAAGGGCTAGCCCCTTCCCAGAAGAAGTTAGACCCAGCTAGAACATGAATGCTGTGTTAGAACATATTTGTTTCTCAATTATAAAATCTGTTAATAAATTTAGAACCGTAACTAGTTAGTGTGAAGGTCACATCTTTGGCTCTGTGTCCCTAGGTAGCTTGTCCTTCTGACTGCTCAACCTGTAGCTTGAACTAGGGCTAGCACAAGTCAGTCACCAGAACAGTGGCTTCTTGCAGCTTCTCTGAATGCTTTGGTTCATCCACAAGATTTCAGTGAATTCCTACAGGAATCTGTCTCCTTCCTGTCGTTAAGGGAGGTCACATATTGGGACTGGTTCTTTAGTGTGGGGGAGATGGTTACAGGTTCCAGTTAAGAACACTGTGGACAAAGCTGCCCTCCTGGTAGTTTTCTTTAGAGGCTGTTGATATTTCTGGAAGGGGAGAAGGACCATCTAGGTGGCTGGTCATTGTCGTCTATTTCAGCGTTATCCTTGGCTCAATAATAATAATATAGGCAAAAACTTATATAGTGCTCTGTGTGTGTCCCGTTCAATTTCAAGCATTTTGTATATATTAGCATTTAATCACCACAACAACTGTATGAGGTAGGACTATTATCCCAGGGAAGTCACACGATTGGAAGTGGCCAAGCCTGGATTCAAACCCAGTTCATCGGCTTCCAGCAACTTCATTTTGTTTGAATGCCCAGAACAGATTAGATTGAGAAGTCATGAACGAAAATTCAAATCCCAAGACATGTAAGTAAAATGGCAGTTGATTATAGTGGGATGATCAGACTACAGAGGCAGTGTTGCCCCGTGTACCTGGGATACTCTTTAGGACTAGGATTTTTTAGGCAACCCAAGTTGTACAGAGAAAGCAGAAGAAGGAAAAGCAGACCCTCTCCTTCTTGTTAGGAGGACACTATAGAAAGTTGAAGCACCCACTTTTGGAGCACTGGAACATTTTGTTTTTGTCACAACTTTCCAGAGAGAATGTCAGGATGGATCCCTGGCAAAAAGAATTTTCTCAGTTGGCCCCCTTAGGAGGTACAAATTAACTTCTCTTTGGGGCCGATACCATAGTCACTTGGGATTCATCAGCTGTGTGTAATCCATTTATCAGGGACACTCACGTGCAGGTTGCTAGGGAACTAAGCTCATTACCTGGCTCTGGCTTTTAGAGCTGAGCCTGCGGCTCTGAGACTGAATTTGGCCTTCTCTTGTCCTCCAGAAGTAACTAGAAGGTACAGTAGAGTTCTGTGGATCAGCATAGTTGGGGAAAATGATCTTTGTTCTCATTGTTTCCATTACTGTTTATCTGACCCATGCTAATTTGTTGCTTTTTATTTTTCAAGTAATAGCTTAAATCCAACCTCCTTGATCAAGCTTAAACTTATGAACACTTTTTGGCTTCATCAATGTTAACACTAAAAACACACCAACAACCAAATAAAACACATTGCTATAAATGTTGAAATACTTCCACAGTCTAATGAGCTTAGTTCCCTAGCAACCTGCGCACGAGTGTTCTGATAAATAGATTAGCAACAACCAAATAAAACACATTGGTATTAATGTTAAAAGACTTCCACAATCTAATTTACACAGCTTTTAAAATTTCTTTCAGGGAGTTTATTAGAGACTTGGGAAGTATTTTTTTTTTTTTTGATATGTGTAAACTGGAGTTAAACTTCACAAGGAAATAGGATCCAATAGAAGAAAACTTGAAAATAAAAATCTGTCTTTGGTGTGAATTGTTAACCTTACTAAAACCAACTCCTACTATAATACATTTACAAAGGAATTCACTAGAAAATTCCCTGGTTTGGCAAGACCATTTGTATTGCTGGATGGGGTGGCCAAGGTATTAGGCAGAGTAACTGAACCCTGATGTTTTAAGAACAGAGTAGGAGAGGCAAGACACCTGGAATAGGCCCTTTCTGTCTGAGAGAAAGAGTTCTGCTTCAGTATATACCAGTCAGTATTGATATGTATTCCTGGTGCAGATTCAGTTTAGTACCAGATATTCCTGAGATAGAAAGAGACACAGTCCTTGTCTGTAGAACTTCTGGTCTACCCAGGGAGGTAAGGCTAGCCCAGGTGGATCAGAGAATGAAACGGATGATTCTGTATGAAATTGAGCAATGCAGAAATTATTTTAGAATCAAAGAAGAGAGATGAGTGGGCTTGGGTAGTAGGAATACTCCTATGAGTTGGAGAAAACCAAGGAACATCATGCTGTTCTTTCAGGGACCCACTCCTGTCACATGGGAAGGACTCTTTCACAGGACCTTGGGTCTTACTTACTCCTCAGACACACAGGAGTGAGAGCCCATCAGATCAAGGGGATTGGTTCAGAGGAGTCCTGTCATGTGGAAAGGAACAGCCCTCTGGTGGAGATAGACCTGGGTGTTTATGTGGCTTAGATCCTCCTATGCAGCCCCCTGGCCTTGCATTGTCTGTGCTGCTTTAAAACCACATTTATCTTGGGGGGAGGACTAGCCCATTACCATGAGAACCAGAGAGCACCTATGCTCTAGGCAGTGGGTCAATCCTGGAAGTCAGTAGCTTGTGGATGGCATAGACAGAATAAACCGGAATCGTCAGGTATTTGAAATGATAGGTAGATGCGTCTGGCACAAAAACTGATTCCTGTGCATCCAAATGTCCCAGGAAGGATGGGTTCTGTTTAGCTCTTTGAACTAAGTGTTAATTCTTGAAACACTGAATTAAGCATAAAATGCAGATATTCAGATTTGCCTTACTCCCTTTTGGGAAATGATACTAACAGTATGCAGAATAATGGGAGTCAGAATCCTATCTGATCCAAGCAGATAGGCATTTATGCAGGGGAGGATACAGAGTTATAGAGCTATGTTGAAAACTATGCAAATTATTCAAAGTTTAATATGAAAATGTGAAACTTAAAATTCCACCTCCATCAAAAGGGCCATTTAGACTTCATGAGAGAGAAAGACTGCAAAATTAACAAGAATGTAGCTCTTGGGAAAAAGTTACCTATTTTGGAAGATGGTATCTGAAAGGTTTGACCATGTTTCTTTGATCTTTAAATTTACCAAAAATGTCACTTTGATGTCAGGAAATAAAATTTGGATTAAAAAGGCAGGGGGGCCGGGGTTGTGGCTCAGTGGTAGAGCGCTTGCCTAGCATGCATGAGGCACTGGGCTAGATCCCTGGAACCACATAAAAATAAACAAATAAAATAAAAGTATTGTGTCCATCTACAACTAAAAAAAAAAAGAAAGAAGGAAAGAAAGAAAGAAAGAAAGCGGGAATCAGACCACTATCTACCTAAATGTGACAGACAATTTGTCAGAAAAAACAATGCTGTGTGTCATGATATATGGAGAATGTTTGAAGGATGTTTTTCAAGGTCTTTTAAAGGAGAAAGAGGGATCCCTTAAGAATAGAGGCCTGGAAATATAAAATAGGGCTGGGGATGTGGCTCAGTGTTCAGGTGCTCCTGAGTTCAAGCCCCAGTACCAAAAAAAAAAAAAAAAAAAAAAAAAAATCGAGGCCTGAATCATAAGAACTGGTGATTAAAAGGGGAACACACAGACAAATGGTAGAACGAAAGAAGTAAGTCCCAGAAAGATACGTGCAGCATGATTCCATGGGTAGAAAGTTTCCAAACAGACAAAGCTAAGCATATCATTTAGGCTTAAATATATAGGTGATGAAACTAGAAAGAAATCAACACAGTGATGACCGGTGATTACTCCAGGTGGGGGCAGAGAGGGGAAGATGTAATCAAAGAGGTTGGGAAAGGCTTCCAGGGAACAGCAGGCATGGGATTGGTCAATGTAGGTCATGGCCAAAAGGGACTTTATTTGATTATTCTTTAAAATATGCATATATGTTTACATGCTCTTCTGTGAGTATATTTTACAATAAAGGGAAAAGGAGAACGAGACCATGAAAGTATTCAAACTATATCAGACATTAACATTTTAATAGATAACATGCCCTCAAAAAAAAAATCCTAACTTTAATAAAAGCTAAGGTTGAGGACAATGTCTGCTGTCATGATGTTGCTATTGAAGTTTTGATTTTCCTGTTGTCTTTGGCAGTGAGGGCTGTCTCAAGGACAGGAAGCATGGCAACTGGTCACATGGTCTGTGTAGCTGGAAGGATGAAGCCTAGGCCTTTGGCTTTTCCCAAGACAAGGCCACAATGGGGCTGCAGACTGGAGGTTCACCTTCAGCCTGGTCTAGAGCCCTGCTCTTGATGGCCGAGAATTCTTAAGGAGTAACCCTGCCCAGGCCCAGCCTCAGCACGCAGCTCTGACTAGGAGAGAAATCCTTCCTGGTTGCCACAACTTTGGTGTTTCTCAGTATTTTTCTAAGCCACGTTTTACAGCTAACAAGACGTAGCAAACATAGCATTTGGCACTGAGTGTGGTGAACACAACGGCATCTTTCCATTTTCACCTATAAAATTATAAATGAAATAAACTTTTCAGCTGTACACGTCTGTATTCTTTCCAGATTCTGGCAAATCCTTTATGAGGGAGGGGCCCTCGCTGTACCCCTCTCCCTTCTTCCTGCCACTGGTTGAAAATAACTGCTCTCCTTGCTGCCATCACAGCAGCTCATGTTTATATTTTCTATAAGCCAGCAATAGCAGCTGACGGTTTTATAGCACTCATTACATGCCTGTTGTTTTAAAAAGCCTGTTACAAAAATATATTGATTAGTTCATCTTTTTTTTTTTTTTTTTTGGCACTAGGGATTGAACTTGGGACACTCAACCAGTGAGCCACATCCCCAGCCCTATTTTGTATTTTATTTAGAGACAGGGTCCCACTGAGTTGCTTAGTGCCTCGCTGTTGCTAAGGCTGACTTTGAACTCGCGATCCTCATGTCTCAGCTTCCCAAGCTGCTGGGATTACAGGCATGCGCCACTGTGCCCAGCCATTGATTAATTTTTGCAATGGACTTAAGAGGTGGGTACGAGATGCAGGGAGGTAGAATGACTCCTCCAAGGTCCCACAGCTAACAAGTGGTAGAACTGTGACTCAAACCCAGGCAGTCTCTGCTCTGGTGCTCTCCAGGACATTGTGACCCTCAGATACTGTGCTAACAACCTTACAGGTGTAGCGCAGTTTCTTCCACACCTCCGACAGTTTGGTTATTCCCCATTTTCTGGATAATTGTACTGAAGTCGGGAATTTCATTTCATGCCTGGGTGAATAGCAGAGGAAGCCATGGAAGCGGCTCAGGGAAGGGACCAATGAGGATCCCGTTCATATGCTGCCCTTGACTCCCTCTCCCCTGGAATGGCCTCCTTGTGTCCGTCTGCCAGTACCAGGGTGAGTGGCTCCTGCCACAGGAGGCAGGACAAGGGCCAAGCACACAAGCAAGCCTGTTCGCTCAGCTCCTTGCTTAAACATCATGGAAAGGGGCCTGTTTTACTGTTTTTATTTTATTTATTTTTTTGGTGGGAAAGCTTTTTATACAATGCTGGCTGACTCCTGAGCCTTAAAGTAAACAGCTACCTCATCCTGTACAGAGTCAGGAAAAGGAAACTGCAAGAAAATATCAAACTCCTGCAGCTCTCTTAAAAAAAAATAGAAAAGAAAAAAAAAGAAATAGAAATGGAGGAAATGATGTTTAGGGAGATTGACTTATAATAGAAGGCTCCGTGGGTAATGATACCCTTCCCCAGCTGTATGTCTGTATAACTCTGTGTCCCACGCTGTACTTGCTTCTAATGCTCTTTCTGTGATGTAGAAGGGGAATCCACCTGCAAAACATGGCTAGCAGATTCTGTAAGCCTGTTAGAAGGTTCAGTTGCTTTCCCTCAAGAGTGGTACAGAGCTCTTACTTAGAAAACTAGGGTGACTTGAGCTGACTGTTCCTGAGGTTCCCACATCCTGGAAGCGCAACATTTTCACTACCATCTTCTTCATTTGTCTTCATCAACTAAGAACATGGAAAAAATTCTAGACATTCCCCTTGCACGTGGTGAAGACAGCACAGGTGAACCTTCCAGATTACAGACACACCCAGATTTAGAGCAGACTTGCTGAAAACAGGCTCATTTTCTCACAGTATAACAGACAATCTCCTTGTCTAATGCCTGTGTCCTTTGAACCCACAGCACGAGTCTCTGGAGACTCCTTCTCTGGCTCCCTCACTGGGCTTAAGCATTTCCTGTCATCCCAGAATACCTCAGGGCAGTGGCATTTGGCAGGAAGAAGGTGTAGGACAGAAGACGAATTGATCAAAATCACATGGCCATTCCAACCTTATACCGGTTGTGGAGATTCCCAAATGCTGTCCCTTCTTGCCAGTTGCTGTTAGTTTGGGAAAAGCTGTTGCATCCTTCAGATAGGATGCAGAAGATGTAAAGCCACCCCTCCCAGGAGCTCTGAAATGAACATCTAGGGTTGCTGCCATGGTGACACCGTCCCACAGCAAATTGGAATTATGCCCCAACAAAGAGGAATTCTCCACTTAAACGATTCGCCCTTCCTCCTCCAGTCTACTGCGTTTTTCTTGTCCTGTGTGTTGTAAGTTAGTTCCTGTCTTCCTGTGCCACAAACTCCAGGATCCTTGCCATCTTTGTCATCCACAGAATGAGTACATTTTTCCCACCCTGAAAATAGTTTGTGCTTCCTTTTAGGATTAGTGGGAACTTCTCTGGCCATGCGTCCTGCACAGGCCCCTGTACACCACTCGTTTTGTAAGGCGCCGTGTGTTTAACAGCTTCCTTGTGAATGAGGTAGCAAGCAACACACTCTTTTGGATAGTAACAGGAGCGGCGGATTGCAGTGGGATAGCCATTCAGATTTTTATTTGAAATGAATCACTTGCGGATGTTGTACAAATAAACCAAGAGCTTGCCTACTTTTGGCATCATTTACAGCCTGTAATGGCAAATGTCATCCTCTTCCTGCTCTTTCATTGGACCTCAACGTGTTCCCTTCGGCCTCTCTGTCCGCTTTCTGGAAACTCTGGCTTGTGAATTCCTGCCTACTCCCTTTGCCTAGAATGACCCAGCTCTGCTTCTCCAGCAGTCCTGCTCTCTCACCACCTCTCTCACATTCTGCCTCTTCCATGAGCCCTGACATTCACCCAAACCCCTCTACTGTCTGTGTAAGCTTCTTTCTCAAGCAGCACTCAGCATGGATAGCCTGACTGTTTAAATTGTATGCACAAATAAAAAAGTGGTTTTCCCCCTAAGCCAGTTTTAAATATCCAAAGGCAGACAAGACAAATAATTTCTGGAATTAAAGTTAGCTGATTTAATGGCTTTCATTTTCCTGCTAATCCATTATTGTTCCTCTCTCAGCACGTGGCTGTAGAATCCTGATCATCATATGTACCTCACAGCCCCTACTAATGGATTGCAGTTAGCCTAAGAGAGAATCCAGGCTTGGTTCTTTTAAAACCCCACCTTAGACCAACCGCCTCACAGCTCTTTAGGAATACCATATGTCGTGTTGAATAGGTCCTTAGTTTCCAGGGACTTCTTGTTTTTGTTTGTTTTAATATCTGGCAAACGTTAAGAATACCAATGAATCTTGGTTTCTTCCTTTGCAAAATGGAGATGATAATGCTTCCCTCAAAGGACCACCACGGGAATGGTGATAGCTCGTGTGACCGTTAGCACAGCGCCTGGCATGTCGCATGCATTCAACTTTTACATTGTTATACAGGGTCCTTTGTCACTTCATCTTCACAGTGAGTTGCCTATGAGATAGGCAGGGTGCTAGGATATTTTTTATTGACAGATGAGGAAATGAGCACAAATAAGTGAGGGGACTTGCCCCAGGGCCCACGATTCATTAAGACCTAAGAGTGGAACTGAGATTTTTCCAGGACCCACTAGAGTGTTGATGGTCATTCTGGAGAGGAGAGGTAAAGGGCAGCCTTCACTCATGGAAGGAGCCCCAGGTTCCAGCTTCTGCCTGTGAAAACTACCATCCCTCTCCTTTCTGGCAGGACTTGCTTATAATTGTGGTCAGGTTACCTCTTCACCCCCAGTCTTCCAGAACCATCTCCCAGCCCGCCTCCAGTTGTATGATCTGTGAAAGACTACCATGTATTTTTCTTGCATCTCAGTCATCTGAGAAATTTCCAGGATGACCTGAGAGTTTTCATTGGCTAGGTTGAAAAGTACCCAGGCAACCATGATGTGTTGATGCTTAGAGACAGATTAACGAGAGCAAGAAGTGATTAATGCAGAACCCTGTAACTCTAGACGGGCCTAGTCAGGAGGCCGAGAAAAAGGGATGAAGCATTTTAATCCTCTCCCTAATTTCCTCATTAAGAATGACTCTAATTAGCCATGGGTAGAGTTTCTCTTTTAAGGTGTGTGCTTTTTGGGGTCACAGAATGTCATGTTGCCTTGCAGAGACTTCCACCTCTGTAGCCTGCCAGTGTTTGGGGCTGTGAGAAAATAACTCTTTGCCAAAGAATTCATCATGTCCTGGAAACAGGAAAGTATGGGTTGAGGTAGTTACCATCAGTGGTACTTGTAAAGTTCAAGGTTTCATTTATAGAATTGGAACCATTGAATTGGAAGAGAGATCCATTCTCGTCTGTAATCAGTATGGCAGGTGTGAAAGCACGGATCTGACAGCCTGTGCTCGTGAAATAGTACCTGAGAGATCAACACGAAGTATTTACAAAGATGAGTCATTTCTGGGAGGAGAGGAGGGGAAAAAAGTGAACCAAACGTTTGTGATGGACTTAGGCTTATCATTTATTTTATTATAAAATATCATATATTTTATTATATCATTGATACAGCAGTGACAACATATCACCACCTCCTCATCCAGAAGACAGAAGAGGAAGTGGGTAGCCATTCCTGCTTAGCTTCTTCACTAGGCATGATTGCAAGAATTCCCACCCAAATGGGAAGTTCCCTTGGGCTCCACAAAAGAGTCCTATTCCTTAACTTCTGATGGCCCTTGAACATGGATCTTGCTAAATCGACAATTGCATGTCCCTTGTGGCACAAACATTAGTGTTCAAAGGCTATTACAGGGCTACAGTTGAATGGCAAATTAAGGGTCCCAACCGCTGAGACACTGATTCAGTAGAGCTCAGGGTAATAATAAATATTTATTTGCTTGTTCGCTTATTTATTTATTTATTTTGCAGTGCTGGGGATCGAACTCAAGTCCTCATACATGCCAGGCAAATGCTCTACCACTGAGCCACATCCCCAGAGATTTGCATTCTCTAGTACAAGGTGTTTGTTAACCACATTTTGAGAATGATTGCCTGATAGTGGAATAGCCCTTCCCTATAGGAAAGAGTTGGCTTCAAATCAGTCAGCAAGTGACTGCCTCATGCCAGATGGAATTTGGAAGAGATCCAATTGCTGTGATTCTTATCTTTAAGAAGCATATGTATAAAATGGAGTAAGCAGGGCAAGATTTGAAAGAATCAGGTGCTGAGCTACTTGGAGGAGTTTCAAGAATGCTGGAGTGTCGGGGCTAACTGGACATGGGAGGTGACATCTCAGCTGAGCCTGGAGGACTGTAGGATTCAAGTTGATGACTTAGGAGAAGGAGAACATTTCTGATAAAAAGAATATATGTGAAATGTGGTATGAGGGCAGCCTTGACCTTGGCATTTCATCGGCCTGAATAGCATATGTTTCAGTTTTGAGAAATCCCTGGACTCAGAGGACATTGACCAAGGCTCCCTAAAATCTGGCATTAATATTGCTCGAATGAGTACCAAGTTCAGGCAGATGGTCCAACCCACCATCAGCAGGTGGTGACTTGGCCCATGCCTGCTAGAGATGGCAGAAAGCACTTTGGGTTTTTAGAAATTTTGCTCTGAAATGAAGGGTATGTCAGAGCATCCTAAGAGCAAAGACTGTGGTCTGTGATTTCAGAACCTCTGTACTTACACCTTCATGCTGCTCGTTACGCATGGTACAGATTTTTGAAACACTTCCATGTGACCCTTGGATGGAAACTCTGTCCTACCCTATGGAGTTGTGATGAGGACTGAATGGGTTAAGCAGATCACCCCCTAGCACCAGGCCCCTAGGAAACAGTCAATTAATGATGGTGATCATTAGGGCCTCCCCCTCGCCTCCTCTCTGGAGGGGGCTGTGTGCATGTTCTTGTGTATTTGGTGTTGGTTTTTTTTGGTTATCAGAATATCTTCCATTCCAGCTCTCATCGAAAACATTCTCCATAAATTTCTAGCCTTCATTCCATCAAAACACAAGAAATACCAGCATTGCTGCTTCTTTCCCATAGACCACCCTTGCACCTCTGCTGGGGCTCCACTATAACTCCTCTCTGTAACCATCCTCTACCATGGCCTTGGAAGAACTCTAGCCATGAGTTCATGAGAGGAAGCCTTGCAGCCTGGACAAAACCCCAACCAAGAGACCAGATGAGGTGCTGCTGCCTTAACACACCTGAAATCATTCAGCAAATTAACTGTTCTGGCCTACCTGGGAGGGCTGCTGGGAGGATTTGAGATGTATAATGTCATGCATGACTCAGAAGCTAATAAATAGTAGCTTGGCTCATTTCTGATGGTAGTTTTAAGATGAACTCCTTGCTCCTTGCACATTCTGCCTAAACATTGGAGCGACCATGTAACTGCAACCCTGTATATGGTTTCTGCACATCTTGCTTCTGGGAAGGGGACATAAATCTGGATTTCACCTGTGAAGCCCATTCTCAGAAGCAGCCTGTGATCATAAGGGTTGTACTTCTAGGAGCTTCCCCTTTCCTCCAGCAGGGGGGGGGGGGTTATTCTAACTCAGCAAGATCTGAGGGCTTTTGAGCTGAGAATGCTCACAGGGTCCACCAGCCAGCTAGCTCAGGTCCCTCACACCAACAGACACCAACCTGCCTGCCCAAATGGCAGCTTGTGAGACCATGCCTCAGGGTTGGTTTGTTGCTTCTCCAGAAACCTCAGAATTGAAGCTGGGGGAAAGTGTGTACCTATAACCCGAAGCAGCTGAACTCTGTTCTCACAGAGGGAGGGAGGCCCAGACTTCTGTGTGGGTGAGAAGCCCAGAGGACCCAGCTTTATATCACTGGACCACACCCCGGTAGAGGGTCCTTTGGGGGAAGTACCAACTAACTTGAGAGTTTTCCCCTTGACTTCTCCTAGCTACCAGCCAGGAGTCATCCTTTAACCAGGGGTCAAGTGGGCAGCTGTACCGTTGTCGTATGAACACAGGCCTAATCTGCCTGTGAGGTGGTAATGTTGGAGACAGTGAGACAACAGGACACTGTGTCCTTCCCAGTCCCTGCCTGCTCAGCTCCACCCTGTCTTCCCTCTTCAGTCTAGGGGCAGAGACAGTGAGTGTGAAGACACTAGAACATCCTCCTGGGGAGCAGGAGGTAGTGGTCAGGGAAGACATCCTGCAAGAGGCAGGGCTTAAGTTGTCAAGCCAGGTGAACACCTGAGTATGCTCCTGTCAGGAGAGGTGTGAACAAAGCACAGAGGGAGTTGGGGTTGGGCCCTGGTGAAAGATAAAATGGAGGACAGAAGTAAGGGTTGGGTGGAGGAGGCCTCGGGTGACAGGCAGAGAGCGCCATGCAAAGCCAGCAGAAGGCTAGCTGTCCCCACCCTGTTCCACCAAGCGGGCAGCTTGGCCCAGGCTGGTTGAGATGCCACCGCTCACAAGCTGCTTAAATGCAGTAGCAGCCCAGCTCTTCACCCTGCCTGTCTCCCAACAGCCACTGCCCATGGCACTTGGGTTCATCCTCCACTTGCTGACTCAGACTTTCCTGTACTCCTTCCAGTGATGACTATCACTCTGCTAGGGGCACAGACCAGGTCCCCTCCCAACCACAGACACCCTCCCAGACATAAATCTCTAAGGTCTGCGGGAATGTTTTCTGCATTTCTGGAACGGACTAGAATCTCATGGGGAGATTTTCTTATGGAAAGTCATGCTTGGGTTCCAGACTCAAAAGACGGTCAGGGCTGAAGATAAGGATCCCAAACTCCACGTCAGGCTTTTCTGTAAGCAAACCCTGCACGCTCACTTCTGCCCTTCCGTGCCCTTCCGGCAGTCCTTACCTGTGTGTGAGAAAAGCAGGGAGGCATTGTTGCTCCATGACATGGCAAAAAGGGATTACCCACTAATGCCATTTGGTTTAGTGATGCATTGTTACATAAAATACTCTGGAAGAGTCAAATATCCCCTGGGCTAAGGCTCACATCCCCAGGTTGGTAACACTATAGCCAAGTATTGTTTTACTTGCCATTTTTCAGAAGGGGGGGGGAATACCCAAGCCACTATTCTTCCTAATGATCATACTTTTGAAGGAAACAACCACAACTCTCAAACCTTTCTTCAAAGGGCAGGACTTTGTGGAGCTATTGTTCCTTCTCAGGCCACCTTTCAACCTGCAAAAAAACTGGTTTGGGCAACTGTCACATTAAGGATACTGTTAGGAGGTTTGGGGAGTCAGAAGGTTTTAAAGATGGCAACCCAGCTCTAGGGAAGAGGGAAACACCACCACTTCTTCAAAGCCAGATACATGTGTGGCCTTGACGTCTGGTGCTGGTTGACTCTGGCCAATGACTGAACCTCCTGGAAGCTTAGTTTCCTCTATTGAAAGGAGAAGTGGGAGCTGGAATTGTGGCTCAGGGTAGAGCACTTGCCTCATACTAGTGAAGCACTGGGTTTCATCCTCAGCACCACATAAAAATAAATAATTAAAATAAAGGTATCGTATCTACCTATTTAGTTAAAAAAAAAAAAGAAGAAGTTGCGGGGGTGGGTGGGTGACAATGACCATTTCTTAGGGTTGTTTCAAAATTGGGAGACAGTGACTTAATTCCAGTCCCTGTCAAGCCTCAGCTGAGGCGTTGGGTATGGCATTGACAAGCCGGGGGCCCTTCCTCTACATTTATCTTCCTTATAAGTTGTTCATACTGTTGGTATAATTTTGAGGAAAAAAAAATCAAGAGGCTACATAGCATTTAAAATTCTTTTTTTAAGACATTCTGGAGGCAAAAGCCAAATTATTGAAGTTCCCAGACGAGAGAGCAAATGTCGGGTCTTGGCAAAGTGGGATGGGGAATTTTCTGAGTGTGATATTTGAATAAAGAAATCTAAACTGGGAAAAAAAAAGTTTCCCCAGATCTTATCACTGTACAATGAAGAGCTGTATAAAAACTGTTTGTCCCCAACGCATGTTTACTTACCAATGGGCAGGATATCTCAAGGGCCAAAAGTTCAAACTACTGTTTGCTCCCAAATGATGTGTGAACTTAAAATGAACCGGTTTCAAAAGACGCTCCCCAAATGAATAGGTCCACAAAGCTCTGGCCTTGCCAGCAGTCCCCAGTAGTTGTCATGGTCCTTAGTGATGTAGTTTTAAATATCTAGAAAAATGAAGCGAAGGTATGATGGTAACCGCCCCCCCCCCCGCCCCCCAGACACACACTCTCACACAGATACACTTTGTCCAGCCATTTCCTCGTGACCGTCTTGTTCCATTACATCAAGCCTGTAGACTTAGCCATACTTTATAATGATAAAACAGAGCTCCTCTACCAATTCCAAATAGGGGAATGCCAGAAATAAGTGATTTATTAAGGTTTTTTTTTTTTTTTTTTCCTTTGGTACTGGGAATTGAACCCAGGGGCACTCTACCACTGAGCTACATCACCAGCCCTTTTCTTATTTTTTTTAATTCTGAGACAGAGTCTTGCTAAGTTTCTTAGGGCCTTCCCAAGTTGCTAAGACTGGCCTTGAACTTGCAACCCTCCTACCTCTGCCTCCTGAGTTGTTGAAATCACAGACAAGCAGTACTGTGAAGGCTGTTATGATTTTTTTTAATGCTGATTTACTTTGAATTTTCCTATTTATTGCCATGATAACTATGAATGTCTTCAAGTTGGAAATCAGATCTTATTAATCAACAATCAAAGCACCAATAAAGTTCTTGGCTGTGCGTGTATGTGTGTGTGCGTGTGTGTGCATGTACGCACACATGCATAATACTGAGGATTGAAATTGGGTCCTTATGCATGTTCAGCAACTACTCTACTCCAGACCTTTTTTTAATTTTAGTTTTTATGTTGAAACAAAGTCTCCCAAAGTTGCCCACACTGGCCTGAAACTTAACAGTCCTGCTTCAGTCTCCCCAGTTGCAGGGATTAGAGGGGTGTACCTCCACATCCTGCCAATTCTTGGCCTTTAATACATATTCAGGAAGTGTGGGGGGGGGGTTGGTACAATCTAAGTTTCCTTAGGCATCTGAAATACTGTTAAAACAAAGCTTAGTGTGATAGTAAGAAAATGACTTTAAATGGCTAACTTTAAATCCTACATCTGCTCTGACTAGCTATACAATTTGGGTCAAGCTACTTAACTTCTCGGTGCTTCAGTTTCTTCATCTGAAAAAATAAAGATAACAGTGGCCATTAATAGGTTGATTCTGAGGATTAAATGAGTGAATACTGCATGACCTTTTTAGAAAAGTGCATGCCAAGTATAAATTGCTATGCTTTTTTATTATTCTCTTCTAGTTTTCCGACTCTTGCTCCCCACTTGCTACTCGGTGTCTCTCTCACACTTTTCTGTGGAAACAGCAACAGTTTTCTAGCTAGAAAACCAGCCGTCAGTCTGCTGCATTTTCTGTTCACAATTGCACTTGACCCATCCAAGCCTCACATTCCCCCATTAACTTTCCAAAATATTGTTGCTAGATAAATCTTAACCTGGAACTATCCTTCCATCTCTATGGATCATGTTTTCCTGGGTATATTATTGGTTCATGTTATTAAACAACAAGAAACAAAAACCACTTTGTTCCCGGGGTCTAAATTAGAACTCTGGATTGGCTCAGCCTGACTCTTCTTTGAGAAGCCTGCTCCGGTTAATATCCTTTAAGGTTTTTTTCCTCTCCATTTTCCTATGATTTAGTCCAGAAATAATTAAAGATGACAGTGTTGACATCTAGGCTGGAGTGCATACGAGGCCCCTCAGTTGCCCACAAGGTTCAGCTTCTCTCCCTCAGTGGACCTGGAGGAGGGTATCAGGGCTTTCAACACAATCTACTGTCCATGGGTTTCTTTGTGGGTCTCCTGACATCCTGGGTTCATTCATCCTCTGCTTGAGGTGACTGTATTTCATGCTTGCAGGCTGATCCTGTTTCTAGAATTGTCTTTTCACCTCCCAGGTTCGGGAAGACGTTTCATTTGAGTGAATATCTTAAAAACATTTTGGTTTCTCATTCTGGCCTGCTTGTCCTTTAACTGTGGCTGGGGTTCCCTGAAGGCAGGGCCTGTGCTATGTGCATCTCTGCCTTCCCCAGGCTGATCACCAGGTCTGACTCACAGTAGGCGCCTCGCTAGGCAATGTCCAGTAAAT
Source organism: Urocitellus parryii (assembly GCF_045843805.1). Lineage (NCBI taxonomy): Eukaryota > Metazoa > Chordata > Mammalia > Rodentia > Sciuridae > Urocitellus > Urocitellus parryii. The sequence goes on from NC_135542.1 coordinate 67,902,383, forward strand.
TGAGGTGAACAGGGCCTCCGAGATGACTGAGGGTTTAGCTGGTAGACGTGGAGAGTGAGGGGCATTCCAGGGAGAGAATGGACAAGAAAGAGGAGACGGGTGGGAAGCAGGAATTGCAAAGGGTAAACAGCAATTAGACTGCAATTTAGTTACACACAGGAGTCATTGGAGGACAGACAGATGACAGAGTGCTTGAAATACCTCAGGATGGTGTTGTCTGTCCTGACTTTAGGTTGGAATCATTTGGCTACTTCAAAAACCTACGCCTCCTGACCCCAGCCACATTCATGTGAAACAGAATCCTTGGGCCTGGGGTCTCAGGGCACCTTCTGGGGGAAGATGGGAACCACTGCTTAGGACTTCCAGGGACACATACCAGAGCCCACAACAGGAGGTGTTTTTTTCCTGTACATTACTCACCCCCTTGAGGAAGTAGCAGCTGCTGACTCTAGGACTCCTGAGTGACAGTTCAGAATTTAGAATGAACCTAGGAAAAATTGGGTAAAAATCATCGATGACACAGAATCCATGCCAAGGAACCAGTAAAGCCCAGGACAGGCCATGCCGAAGACTTACAAAGACTCTGCTCCCACAATCCTCCGTTTCTCTTAGTTGTATCCTTCATACTCTGAAAATTTCGGATTTCCCAAAAGCTTGCTAAGTAGCTAATCTTGATTTTTCAATGAAACTCAGACCTATTCTCTATCTAGGTCATAGCTAAAGCCATCACATGTACCAGGAATGAGAAGTTTGGAGTTAATTAGGGTTTATATTGCCAGCATTCAAAATAAATCATTCCATTTAGCTGACGTATTCTGACTTTTTGAAAATCATTTCTGTAAGAGAATAAATGGCATGAGGTATTCATTTTATAAGTGGGTTTCTGTTCCACGCGTCTCTAAGCTCACAGCCAGAATGAGGTCTTAAGCTTTTCTCCTAATGGTACCAGTTTGTTAAGACATAGGTCTTAAGCTAACAAATTATTAGTCTTAATCTTAGAGTACTGGGTGCGCCCACATCCCATGGAAGAATTTTCAGACAGTATTTAAAAAAAAAAAAAAGGCTTTTTGAGAGGCTGTGCTGTAGCTCATTGGCAGAAGCTCAGTGGCAGAGTGCTTGCCTAGCATGTAAGGCACTGGGTTTGATTCTCAGCACTACATTCAAATAAATAAAGGTCCATTGACAACTAAAAAGTATTTTTTAAAAAAAGAGAGAAAATAAAGGCATTCTTCCCATCTACAACTACAAATTTTTTAAAAGGATTTTTGGTAGATTAGTCCATTGATCTTTCCTTCAATAAGTCATTATCTTATGCTTTGACTTTTGGACATCATGCTTAAAGAGCCACATACAACTCTCTTGTGAACACTTTGAAATTTAAAGAGAGAAAAAAATACTTATACATATATTCTCCTGTCCTAACTCAAGTCACATCCATGCTGGCTTTTAGAAAAAAAAAACAGAAAACTTTATAGTACAAAAAGGTTTAGTATTTGCCAGAACCGTGGGCATCTTCACATGTGGTCCCAGATAAACTTCAAGAGTATTGGCCTAGGTACCACAAAAGGTGGTGACTTTGGATTTGTTCACCAAATGAACTGCCAAGTCACAAATAATGACTTTATTTTTTTGCTTACCATGGAATGAAGAACATAACACCAAAGTATTTCCCTGTGAATCCCTTTCTATATGCATCATGACAAAATATAGATCAGTTTACAGTGTATTGTTTAATTACATTTAAAATTCTATGAACTGGAGGAATTTGCCCTAAAACTGCACTACACTGCCAACAATTCGATATTGAAAAAGCAAGCCCCTGTCTTAATATTTGAGCGTGAATCATCTTATTTCCCAAACATAAAGCATGGCCGAAGCTTTTCTTTCCCGTGGTTGACTTTTAGTTATCAAAATATGTCTTCTATATCACAGCTTGTCATATAATTTGATGTGATCATCCCCTTCCTAGGAATCCTTTTTATTTATTTATTTTTTACTGTTACATTGTTTGAATATATGAGTTCACACTAAACTCCAAGCACTATCTACTGGGAATACCAACCAGTTCGTATTAACACTAATCAAAGTTCTAGGTTAATCTGAAAAGGAAAAGTCAGAATCATTAAATTAGTAGTTTATTAAAAGACTAGTGCTTGCTGGTCTTTTGTTGTTGTTATTGTTTGTGAGACAGGATCTTGTACGTTATTCAGGCTGGACTCAAACTCCTGTGCTCAAGTGATCCTCCTGCCTCAACCTCCCAAGTGGCTGGACTGCTGGTGTGTGCACCGTGCCCTGCTGGTGCTGGTCTATATAGTGCATAGATTTCTTGAATTCCCATGACATCCCTGTCTGTCCCATATTGTCTCTGTGAGTTCTCCTTTCTGTTTTACTCTCTCCAGGGTCCTAGTCCCCAAAGAATAATGTTGCCACATTTTATTTTTATCGAGGTAAGGAAAAAAAGTTCTTTCTCATTTGTTTGCTGCCTCATCGGTTGGAGTTTTTCACGAGAAACATCCATAAGAAGGAAAAACAAATAAAAGCAAACAGAACGGGTCAGAGTCCAAGATTCTGTTCCAAATATAACCGATGTCTAAACACAGGGAAGATTGGCCAACTGGGCCTAAAAACACTTATGCCAGCCTGCAGGCCTTTCCTTTTGACTCTGCAGAGTGGTGGTCAAAGCCCTGCTTCAAGATTCATCATCTAACTGCTCTTGGTACTTTGGTTTCATTTTAGCAAACAGCATGAGCCCTGAGCAGTCTTCTATTAGGTAACCCACGGGAGAAGACATCTCTCCCAGCCTCCTCCTTGGGAGGCTTCTGTTCCATGTTATGAAATACTAGAGGCAAGCCCCTCTCCTGGTTCTCCCATGTGAGCTGGTCCTGGTAACACCAGTCCGACTGTGGGTTTCTTCCTCGTCATCCTTCTTCCCAGGCCCTGCCCTGGTCAGCCCTTGGGTTTTCAGATATCCCTATACCAATAGGGATATCTGCTGTAGCATTTTTAATTGAAGGAAGAATATAGTTTCAGAAATCATGTGGTCCCCTCTGGAGCTCCAGAGGTCTTTTCAAGCCCCCTTTGGAATTGTGGTGTTTTCCAAGGAAGAACTTTATTCTAAACTCACAAGACAACTTCTCCATCAGGATTAAACATTCAAAGTAGGAAAATTATGAGGGCCCTTCAGCAAAACAGTTTTTTTTTTTTTTTAAAGGTGTTCTGTAAATACGGGATTATTACTGATCCTTGTGTCAAAGTCATGTTTTAAATAAAACAGTTTCAGATCTGTACTTTTAGTGACCCAAAGCTCTCTTTCATCAGAATTATGTCCTTAATCTCTTCTAGGATCACTGCCATAATCTTATCACTCTAATTATAGCCCCCAAAAATGTGAAGTATGTTATATAACTCAGAGCTTGTTTGGACTTCTTATAGACATGCTTATATGGCAAGGAAAACAACTTTCAGTCCAACAGGGAAGGGTAAGAGTCATACATGCAGTAACTATTCCATTTTTTTTAAGTAACATTAGAAATGCCCTGTTGACATCTTTTTAATATATGACATTAAAAAATTTAGCTTAAAGGGCAGTTACATAGCATGTCCTAGAAATAAGTGAGTCAGAAGGCAGTTGTTGTTTATATGGTATTAGGGAAATGATGGAAATATCTGCCAAGCTTTTTCATTTCAGTAAAAACAAAGCATGCTTGGTCATGTGTCTGGGCAGTGGGGATATCGTGGAGCTGGGGAATGGGGTGGAGTTTGGGGAAACCGAGGTGATATATCAAGGAAGGGTTCCATTGCTTATGATCATGCTGGGTGTACCTCCACTATGGAATTCAGAAAGGAATTTCTGTGTGTCCATATATCATTATAATTCAGTTTGTTCTGAAAACGTGAGTATTGTTGTATTTTGAACTAGTGGCTTGTTATATAAAAGTGTCCCATTTATTATTGTGGCAACCATCTCAACACAGGTGAAGGATTCTGAAGGTGGAAGACCTTTTTGTATAAGAATCATAAGCATCTGGCCCATTGGCTGGAGTATCCTGAACATAGTGGCAATGGTTCTGCCCTTCTTAGGATTTCATGCCAACCATCTTGGATTAGAGGCCAAAGAACATTTCTAATCCTGCTCACCAATTATGCAAATTAAATTCAGTTCTGTATTATAAGAGAGATGACTCCATGCCAAACCCTGGTCTAGAGACCCAGAAGAGTTAAGATCACTTCATTCTTAATGGGTACCCAGTGTTTGTTGAATGAATGAGAGAGTCTGTCTTGACCCTTACATTCCTCATGAAATAATAAAGAAGATTTAGCTACATGAAATAATCAAAGAGTACTTGAAGTCCCAGTTATATAATGTGATTTGTTAGAGAAAAGCACTACCTTTGCAACATAGGCTGGCTGGCCAGGGAAGGAATTCCTTATTTGTTTATTTATTTATTTAAATTAGGTTTATGACAGCAGAATGCATTTGATTTCATTGTTCACAGTTGCAGCATAACTTTTCATTTCTCTGGTTGTACACAATGTGTATTCTATATGCAGTCATATATATACATAGAGTAATAATGTCCATCTCATTCTGCTATCTTTCCTGCCCCCATACCCACTCCTCTCCCCCCTCTCCCCTTTGCCCAATCAAAGTCCCTTCTTTTTTCCCATGCCCCTGCCCCCCATTATGGATCAGCATCCACTCATCAGAGAGAACATTTGGACTTTGGTTTTTTGGGGATTGGCTTACTTTGCATAGCATGATATTCTCCAGCTCCATCCATTTACCTGCAAATGGCATGATTTTATTCTCTTTTAATGATGATTAATATTCAATTATGAATATATACCATAGTTTTTTATCCATTCATCTATTGAAGGGCATCTAGGTTGGTGGGAAGGAATTCTTGAAGGAGATAAAATGGCAGCATTTGGATTTTGAGAGAGGAGTGGTGGGAAACACTGCTGGCCAGACTGAAGTCTTAAAGACAAGGAGAGCCTAAAAGGAGAATGAGAGAATGTGTATGTGGTAGAGGAGGATCATGGTGAGGGAAGACCATGAGGGCACCCCCATGACCAGAAGAGTTTGTGTAGGAAGGTTTGGACCAGTTGATAGGAGGGTATGGATGCCACTGTGAGAAAAGGCTGCCTCATCCCTTAATGACATGGGGCAAAGCAGATGTGCAATTGGTCCACCCAGTTCCTCTGACTGGAGCAACAAGTATGGACCCAGCAGTAGCACCAGGGGGAATGACCCCGTAGCTATGCACTCTGGCCAGTGAATGACAACTGTGAATGGGCTTGCCATTCTAATGGTGGTCTGAGTATTTTTCCTTACAAAATATTCGGGCAAGTGGCTCTATCAGTTTTTCCTCTCAGCATCCACTGTTTCCTGAACCTGTTGTTAGTCTCACAACAAACAAACAACAATAACAAAAAAATAATAGTGGCCTAGGTCGAGTCCATCTGGAGCTTTGGGGACTTTGATTCAAACACGATTACTTATTTTTTAACTGGAGACATTCACATGATAAAAACTGTAGCCCTGATAGGATCCCCATTTTTTTTCTCTGCACTCAGAATTTTTTCTTCGTGTTCTTGCTCTTGAGTGAGGGAGTTGCTAATTTAGCATACTGTTACTAACTTTAGAGTTTGTATCATTTAACACCTTGAGTGCAGAGTCTCATAGGAACCAAATGCCCAGCAGCTCTTGGGAGAGACAGGAATGCTGTGGGGTCACCACACACAAAGCTTTCATTTATGCTAATTTAATTTAAAGTGGTTGGTGGATCAATAAATTAGGGCAAGTGTCCTGAGTTCCACTCTACCTGGGGGTGGATGTGACACTGTAGCTAGGACCTGGTTGGTGCTCTGGGGCTTCCAGCTCCTCCCACCTCCCCAAGAGGGGCATCGTTCACACCAAGGATGAATGTAGTGTTCTTTCTTGTGTTCGTACCTGGTTATTCTGTATTGTACTTTATTGTGTGTTTTATATTCTCATACTGTATTTTCCAGAACAGTATACACAAAATTATGTATCCTGTGCTCTGCAGGTGAGATACAGCTGCATTTTTCTTTCTTTTTTGGGAACAGGGGATTAAACTCCAGGACACTTGACTACCCAGCCACATTCCCAGCTCTACTTTGTATTTCATCAGAGACAGGGTCTCACTGAGTTGCTTAGCACCTCAGTTTTGCTGAGGCTGGCTTTGAACTCACGATCCTCCTGCCTCCCAAACTGCTGGGATTACAGGTGTGCACCACCACCTCTGGCTAAAGCTGCATTTTTCAGTGTTTAACCAGTAGGCCCGATTGTGTTTAATTAGTAGGTCATGAAATTAATTTAATGTGTCTCCATGAGCATTTTCACTTTAAAGAAATAGAGTAGAATAGAAAATACAAGAGTACACCACATATAGTAGAGATAAAAATTATATCAGGTAATTCAGTTATTTGTGTGTGTGGGGTGTACACATGCATATCATACACACACACACACACACAACATACAACCTCAAATGAGTAAATACATGGTTCCCTATATGTCAACATGTGTACATTTACTGATTCATCAGTGCTGTGTGTTGTAGTTGTAAGAAATAAACAAAATACTGAGTCAAAGAAAAAGCAATTTTGACCATCCTCTGACCATGCTTTTGCCTTGTGCTGACACATCTATCACTCCCTCCTAAGACAGACCATCACTGAGTGTCCAGGTTGCAGAGATGTTTATGTTGGCAACATTGGAAGGACTTCTTGGGCTTTGATGCTTAGGGTCCTGCATCTTGTCTTGCTCCTTCCCTCTTCCTCCTCTAGAGTTGCAGGGGTGTCCCCTCCACTGTGGAAAATGGAGTATGTTGGACTGTAGGTCTTGACCTACATTGTGGGGCCTGGGCAGGGGGATCCGAGTCAGACACCAGAATAGTATCTCTGGGAAACACAGACAATGCCTGGAGACAGACCTGAGTCACCGTGGACATCCTCAACTGCCGTGGAAAGATGGTGGCTCATGGTTAATGAAATGCCTCCACTTTTTCTGACAGGCAGGTGTCCTCATTCATCCAGCAAGCTATGGCTGGGATTCATTCCCGGCAGAAGTACTGGGTGAGAACACAGGGAGACCAGTTCCTCAGGGGATCATCTGTCATCCTACATGCAGGGCAAACCAGCAGCTCCACGGTTGGCCAAGCTGCCAGTCTCCTGCCTCCATCCTGGCATAACCTTCTTGAACAGTCAGGGATGGGCTCCAGGGCTTCCCCACCTCTAGGGCTTTTCCCATCAATGTGTGTTGACACCTAGATCCTCAGGCCAGTGTTCCTCAAACAGTGGTCTTAGAACCTTTGATTTTTTAGCCAGGCAGGGTGGTGTATGCCTGTAGTCCCAGCTGCTTGTGAGGCTAAGGCAGGAGGATAGCAAACAAAACAAAACAAAAACATCTTTGTGAAATCATCCAAACCAACTCCTGAAGCAAAACTCAAGGCTGAGGCCCAGGTGATATTAACTAGCCTTCTTGGGGATTCTTCTGCATGTCCAAGGTTGAGAATCTTGGCTTTAGGAGTTCTTTGATACACATAGCACTCTGAAAAATGGAGAAAAAATTAAGCTTGTAGATTTTATTAAGAAACCTTTAAGATGGCTTAATTTGGGGTTCTTCTTCTGGTGACAGTTGACATAGCTGGTTGTAACTTTAAAGGAGGGTTGGGTAAGTTAACAGTTGATCTAGAGCAGCAACACTATGATACTTTCCTGAGGGTCCACACCATGGACAAGACCCTTCAGGAGTCCTATTGAAAACAACATCTTCTAAACAAGAACTTGGAGCATGCTATCAACCAGGTCCCTTGGATGGGATTCAAGAAGGCTCTATATTCCCTGTTTATTTCTAATCTAGTCATTGGGTGGAACATGATTCAAATGGTGCTGTTTCCATTTGCATCTACTAGTTAACGAGCAGCTCTTTAAAACTCATCTTGTACCCACACAGAGCTTTTCACCTCTCCTCAACCCAGTGAGGAAGCGCTCTTCTCAGCTGTCTGCTCTGTCCCTTCTCCCAAAGAGTATTCCTTTTGAGCCAGGAGAAATGGAGCTGATACCCAAGAACTAACTACTTGAGGGAGAAGGGCTGTGGCATTGTTTTCCAGCTTTCTGGCCACGTGAACCCCTAGTTAGAGGAATTTCACAGCATAGGATTTAGAGCAGGCTGGGCCAGGTGGATGGATGGCCAAGGACTTTCACCAAACTGTGTCGCTTGTCCGATGCCTTCTTGCTCAACTCTTTTTAATACTCACTGGATAAAAGAATTCAGAAATCTCACCTCCAGTTGGCCAAGAAAACCCCAGGTACTTGAACTTGACAAGATCTTGTAAGTACAACTGATATCTGATGGATGATTCAGGTGCTCTTTTAAAGATCAATGAAGACAGACATGTGGATGGAACAAGAGAAAGGACAAACTCAAGTCATGGAAAACTTTGTTCTAGAAAGTCATGGCACCTTCCACCAGCCTCAACAGGCTGCTGAGCCCACGGTGCTCTGTGAGCCCCAGCAGGAGGGCTTTCAATGGCACAGGCTGCGTAACTTGCTGAGTTAGAGATCACTTTGAAGCTCGGTCCCAATAGTCACATGCTCAATGTTTGAGAAGCTGCATATTTCACAACATCAAATTCGATCAGGACAGACTCTGGATAATGTTGATTATTCAAAGATTCAAATCAGAGTGCTTCCCTGTCTCCTCCCTTTGTTTAATTAACAAATATATTTTTGAGTCAGAATGCTACAATGGCTCAAAAGCAAAAACTTAGGGGGAAACTTTTTCAATTGAGAAGATGTCTTGGCTTAAAATGAGTCCCATCAAAGTATTTCTACTGATTGCTAATCTTTGACACCTCCATCCAGGAAGTTTTCTGTCAAGTACCAAGCCAATCTTGGGAAATTGCATTTGATTTTTAAAATGCTTTTGGCTTCACTAGGACCAGTTGGGTAGCTCATAAAATGAAAATAGAGCTTTGAAAATTGGAAAGCCAACAACACATGTTAATTATCCTCAATAGTCATAAAATCAGTGTCTGTTAATTTAACTCATCTACTTCTGCTCGGTGGTCAAGAACATCACAGATGTGTCCACCTGCACAACATAGCGAGGGTCAGTGACTTGTTTTTAGGCATGTGGAAGAAAAGGAATGTTAAGTTCTCCTGTCTTTCTCTAACTTGCTATGGGACATTAAGGCAGCTACATGGACTCTTTGAGCCTTTGTCTTCATTTGTGAAAGGAAGACAGCATTCCTTCCTAACTTCATTCATTGGGTTGTCCTGAGGCTTGAATGATAGCATTTTGAAAAATCCCATGGGTATTAATAACATGGGGAAGTCCCATCCACTTGTTTGTTTTGTATTCCAACCCCTATCCAATTCCCACTTTGGGGAGCTCTTCACTTCCAACAGGGACCCACATGGTAATCACTGGATTTGATGCTCCACCAATACCCATCTGCCAATTCCTCCTAGCAAACGAATGACTTTCTGAGCAAGGTCTGCTGATCTCAGCACAAAGAGGCAAATTCGCCTGGTGTCAAGGTCTGTCAGTTGTCCTTGATCCCATTTTGTCCTACCTAACACTTGGCTCTTTTCCACCAGGAGACAGGTAATGGCTAGAAATAATCTGCCCTGCATGGAGGTTGGGGTCAGTTCTCACTCTCAGCCTCTGGGGAGCCAGCATCTTCCAGGTGATCTTTGTCCTTGGGAAATTCACTGGGCTTTGAATGCAAAAGGGCCTGGCCAAGGTGCTCAGGACCTTTTCTACTTGGGAAAATTTTTCTCATCTTCAAAGACCCAAAATTTTTGTCATCTTAAAAGACTCTTGTTTTCTTCCTTTCTCCAATCCCAGAAAGAACAGATTCTACACCTTCATACCTCCACATGACACAGATCACAGGACATGGTAGTGAGTCAGACCTGGGGTTAGTGACTCTCCAGGGATGCCTGATGTCTGGCCAGCATAGGAAGAATCCCAGAAATGTTCTATAAACTGCTTAACCAGGCTCTTCTCTGCAGTCTGTACTCCCCAGGCCTCCCTTACAGTCCCCTGATGGATGACTTCACCCCTTAGAGCCAGAGCTGGAAGGGCAGGAAGAAGAACCTTTCTTTCCCCTCTGGACTTAGTGGGTTCAAGATTGTCCAGACCCATCTTTCCTGGATCTGCATGTGTCCTATCCCTTTCCCTGTTTGGTGACCTCAGGGTTGCTGCTGAGAAACCACTTAGCACTACCGGTCTAGTTGCAGAGTGGGCTCAGAGTAAGCCAGGAGCCCCACCTCAGTGGGTGGCCGATGCAGAGGGGGCCTGACGCTGTACACAGCTCAGCCCTCTCAGAACTCCAGCTCCTATTGACTTAAGTGGCCTGAGATAGAGCAACAGGAGATGGAACAGCGTGTGTCTGATTGGTGCAAAGTCCTTTATACACACTCTGCACTTAACTTCAGGCCTGGACCAGAGTTCAGCCCTGGATTGATCCTGAAAAATACTCTAGTCATGGGGCAGCATGTGCCAGTTTTGTCCTTGCTGTGGGAAGAACCTTCTGGTTTTCTTATGAGTATGGAGAAATATGAGTTCAGGAAGGTCTCCCAATGCATTTCCCAAGGCTTGAGAGGCCCCCCTCTGCCTTTCCAACACAAGCTCTCCTAAGACCCTCCTGCTCAAGAATATCTACCTTGGTCCCCTGGCACCAGTGTTCTCCTGCCCAGCCCCTTTTGCTCCACGTCACCTTACCTCTTGATGACAAAACCACTTTAAGTTCTACGGTTGATTTCATGTAAATTAAATTTTCCCATCATGACTGTGAGACCCTTGGGATAAAGACCAGGCAGGTCCTTTTGTCTAAGAATCCAATACCATGCAGGTCGCACTGCATCCACCTAGAGGTGCCTGAGGCACCATCATCATGACCAGTGCATGAGACTGGAGTGTCAACCCTGACCCCACTGCCTGATGGGAAAGCTGAAAGCCCTGTACAATAGGAGGCCCCTTCTCTATTGGCTTCCCCTTGCTCCCTCCATTGCCTGTCCACAGGGTGACAGAGGTGAGTGCCCGGCCTGGGAGGTACCTGCCCTGGTTGGTAAAGTCATTTCCCTTAAACTATGTTTATCTTTCACAAGAATGGGGCCAAAGTAGGAAAGCTTGGCAGAGGCACTGCCACCAAGACTTGAACACTGGTAATTTCTTCTGAGCCCTTTGTGATGGCAGAGTTTATGAAATTTAAGTAAACAGTCTTCTCTTAATCCTTGAGCTGTGAGAAGCTGTCTGAGCCGTCCCTGCATGCCTGCACCGTGGCACACCTAGGCTCCAGTGTTCTGCTTATTAAAAGGTGTCTAATTTCTGTAATCACCTTGGAGTTTCGTGTTTTTAACCATATGGGTTGCAATGGAGAGAAAACATGATTTCCTGTCTTTTGGCTCCGTTTCCTGCCTCCCCCCTCCTCCCTCTCCTTGCCCCTCCTTTGGGAGCTGAATAGATTATGAAATCTTAGGTGTGACCTTGTGGGCTAGGAAGGAGGGAATGCTTTGTTTCTCTCTCCCTCCCACTTCCCCAGCAATGGCCCTTGATGAAGTGCCAAAGGTGACTAGGGACAGTTTCAGGACACTGCCACCCGTGGTCTGGAAAGAACATGAGTGGGTAGATCTTGAAATTTTTTTTTCCCCCAGTCATGTCCTAGGAGTAATTTGGAAGAAGGTCAACACATTTTAAATCTCTCTCCCATTTCCTTTCTTTTTGTCAAAGCCTTACTCTCGTATATGGGGGAAATAACCATGGGCAGAAACATCTGTGCCATCCTCTGGGAGTCCCATGAAGACCTGATTCTCAGTGACCCTCTTCTTGATGCACCTTATTTCCATATTGTGCCCCATGGGAGAGGGACAGGAAAGAGGAGGGCTTCTGTGTGTCATGTCAGGTTAGGGAAACTGGCCCTCTCCATAGGCACCAAGCACTGTTAGACAAGCCCACTAATGAGTACCCAGAACTAAGCTGATTACCAACCCTCCTTCCAACCATGATTCTCACACACACCTTCAATTTCCTGCTCATGTCATTTGATGCTCAGATCTGACCTTCCCAACCCAGGGTGTCATGAGCAGGGCTCATGGCTGTTGGTAATATGGCTCGTCCTCTCAGATCTTAAGATTCTTAAGGAAATGCAAAGGATTCTGAAGAGCCAAAGCAATCTTGAAAAAGAAGAACAAAGTTGGAGGGCTTATACTTCCTGATTTGAAAACTTGCTCTAGAGGTACAGGCATCAAAACAGGTATGGAACTGGAATGAGCTCCACATCAGTGGGGCAGAGCTGAAAGTCTAGAAATGAACCCTTTCATTTGTGTGCATCAATTTGCTTCCAGTGCTGAGACCATTCAGTGGGGAAAGGACAGCTTTCAGCAACTGGTGTTGGGACAGTTAGACTTTCCTCTTTTGCCATCCACAAAAATGAACGCAAAGTGGATACTAACCAGAAAGGTCAGAGGCTGTCATTTACTTCCTGTGAAGTTTTAAGGATGACAATATCCAACGTCGAGAAGAGACAGAAGCAGAAGCAGGAGTGTAGGGTCATCTTTTCGTCAAGAATTTCAGTGATTTCAGAGAAATAACTGGATGAGAGAGAGAGAGAGAGAGAGAGAGAGAGAGAGAGAGAGAGAGAGAGAAAATTGCAAGAATCTTTAAAACTGTTTGGATTGAAATAGACATTTGCACCCTAAAAAGCCTGGATCTAGAAACTTGAACCAAGAAAAGCCTTATGTTATAAGGGAATGTACTTTTAAATATAAAACAGACATGTTCTTTGGGGCATAGACCCATTTTTATTATGACAAAATACACGTAAAACTCCCCTCCCTAATCATTTTTAAGAGTCTTGCTTAGTATTATTAAATACATTCATAGCTCTTCTCATCGGGTAAAATGGAAAACTCTCCACCACCACCATTCTCCAGCCAGTTTTTGACTACCTACTTCATGTAAGTAATATCATATAATATCTTTTTGTGACTGGCTTATTCACTTAGCATAATGGCCTTGAGCTTCACCTATGTTGTAGCGTGTATCAAAATTTCCTTCCTTTCTACGGCTGAAGAATATTCAATTGAATTTTTATACCACCTTCTGCCTCTCCATTCATCTGTTGATGGACATTCAGGTTGCTTCCACATTTTAATTATTGTGAGTAATGTATTCATGGAACATAGATGTACATGCATCTCTTTGAGACATGTTCTTTGGGGCATAGACCCACAAATGGAATTGCTGGATTCTCTAATAATTCTATGTTTAATTTTTCAGGAAAAAAAATCAAAAACAGCACCTGCTTATTGCAGAGTGATACAAGGTAGCACTTCTGTTCCAAGCTCTTGACAAATTGTGAACTCCCTGAAATTACACAACAGCCCTAGGAGGTGGCTACTGTTATTATTCCTATTTTGCAGTGAGGTTATTAAGGCCAAAAAAAAAAAACTGGTTTTGTGACTTGCACCTTGGAAAAATGCAGAACTGGGATACAATTTCAGGCAGCTGACTTCACCACATCGCTTCTTATTTCTTGGGTTTGATAATTGAGGAAATTGAAGTCCAGAGTCACTCATGGTTACACAGCAAGTTAAGTCTGACCTGTCCGGACCTGGTGTTTTTCTTTGGTCCTATGGGTGTATTTCCACATGTGTTAAGGGTTAGGGAGAGAAGAATTACTAGAGGATGGAAACTCTTCTATCCTAGGGACAACTCTTATCCAAATTCAGAGTCCCTGCAGTTTCAACCAGGCAGAGTCCTAGAATTCAGAGATATACCTTAGAAACCCTCAAATTCAATCTCACTCAGAGCCAAAATTCTTCCACAGCTTCTGCATTTTCTGCAATAGAAAGCTCACTCCCTGTAACTACCAATTCTTTGATACTCCTACTAAATAGAAAATTCTTTTAGACACACCCACTGGCGTGGGCTTTGCTGCGACTTCCATTCTCCATCCTGTTTCTGCTCCTTGGAACAAGGCTCCGTGGGTCTAGTTTTTCCATGCCCATCATTGGCAGTTGAAAGTATAGGTCGCAGGAGTCCCAATTTCCTGGATTTGAATCCTGGCTCTGCCACAGACATGCTCTGTAACATTCTGCCTTAGTTTTCTCATCTCTAAAATGGAAACAAGTTGTTGAGAGGAACAGCTTTGCCAGGTATTCCAAGTCAGTAGGATTCAACCAGCTGCCTGCTGTTATATTTGGAAACAATAATTACATTCTATCTTAACCTTCTTCACTATTAATATCCCTGATTCTTATATTCTTATATTAAATAAATGAAAACACTTTTTTTTCCCCCCACTACACCTCTTGACTTTTAATCCCATTGCTTTTAGATCTCTCTCCTGTGGGTGAGCTTTGCCTCCAAATATCGGTCCCAAAAAACAGAAGCCAGAGTTGAGCTTAGTACCACCCCACCCTTACGGAGACCTTCATGTCCTATATGTCATCTGCAGGGATTTTGTGGTACTTTCCCCAAAATCCTTTCCTTTTTCCTTTCTCAAAAGGTATTATTGTATTCAGACAAAAATTGGCAGTAATTAGTGAATTTAAGTGTTTCCAAATTTTAGATCTCTTTCTTGAGTCGACTCATTAACAGCCCTCCTCTGCATTATGAGTAACTATTTCGTTATCTCCAAATATACATTCGGTTTCACCACTCACACGTGGAGTTAGATTTTGTCATCAATCGTCCTTTGTGGGTGGTGGCTGGTCTAAAACTACCTTTTCACATTCTTAAAGACAGCTTTAAAACTGTTATTTTTTAAGTGATGAAATTCATGTTTTTAATATTAATAAGACAAGTATATTAAATAAATGACAACACTTCTGACCCAGGTGGAACTTGGAACTGTTTGGGTTCATATTTCTGCAGAAGAAATGTCCCCACAACCTTGAGGCCCTCTGGTTAGTTCTGGCTCAGGGTGTCTCTGTGGCTGCAGTCAGATGTGGTTTTAACAGTGGGGGAGGGTGGAAGCCGCTGGGGTGGGGGGCGGCTGGCTGCACATCTCCTTCTCTTCATGGCAAAGAGAAGCACACATCTCAGCATCTCTGTGTGGTCTCTCTACATGACCTGCCTTAGGCTTCCTGATAGCATGGTGGCCTCAGGTCAGTCAGCCTGCTTACATGACAGCTGAAATCTTAAAAAGAGAATATTCCAGCCATGTGCAGTGACACACACCTGTAGTCTTGGATAATAAGGAGGCTGAGGCAGGAGGATCGCTTGAGCCCAAGAATTGGAGGCCAGCTTGGGAAACACAGTGAGAACCTGTCTCTAAAGAAAGGATATTCTAGGGGCTGAGGTTGTGGCTCAGAAGTAGAGTGCTTGCCTAGCATGTGTGAGGTGCTGGGTTCGATCCTCAGCCCCACATAAAAATAAATAAATAAATAAATAAGATATTGCGTCCAACTATAACTAAAAAAATATTAGAAAAGGAAAAAAAAGAATATTCCAGTGAACAGTGTAACTGCATTACTTTCTGTGGTGTAAACCCAGAAGTTACAAAGCATCAATTCGGCCATTGAAGCCTACCATGTTTTAAGGGGCGTGTGGAATGTGAATATACCTGCAGTTATATTCTAAAGTTATTGGTAAAGAGAGTGAGGCTTCGAATAAGAAAGCAAAGATTCTTTTTTCACATTCTTTTAATGTTCCAAATGATCACAGGAACTTGGGTTTGAAAGTGTTTTTTACTCAAGCCTTCAGAAGTTTAGCTTGTCCCTCTACAAAAAAATGAGGATCAAGAAATGATCACAACTCCCTTGCCAAGCATTGTCAAGATCTGATAAATAGCCATTTATGAAAAGATCTGGGTGTAAATATGACTGGTAAGATTATTCAGTGATCCCTCTTATCCTAGCCAGAATGCAGAAAGGGCAAAAGAGCTGTTATCAACTGAGGACCAAGAAAATGCAAAATTTGGATTCAGAGCTCAAGACTTACCTCCTAACCCCATGCCTTTTTCTCTGCCCTCACTTTTTCGTTTGCAACAGCAAAATAATAGGAAAAATTCTTGCTTTTCTAGGTTGAGCTGGAAGGAGCCCTAGGGACCCTCTAGTTCCATTCCTGTTGGGTAAATTGACCTCCTCAATTAAGCTCACATAGCTAGAGGAGGCTGGAGGGAGGGTCAGGCTTGCAGCTTCTGCAGACTCCCTGCAAGACACAAACATCCTGGGCTTAGTGGCCTATGGCAGGTCAGACAGGAGGAGCTCAGCTGGCCACAGCATCCAGCTGGCCTTCTGGAAACCTGGAAGAGGCCTGGCTGGGATCCAGACTCTCATTGTGCAGGGGTGGAATGAAATGTTTCCAAAGGAACTGGCTCATTGTTTAGGTGACTAAATATTTATTTGATCCAACCAAACTTCAACCAAAGTACCCAAAGTGACTGGATTCTAAGTCTCATAAGTCTGGCTTGGAAGCAACAGGCCGTGTCAAGGGAAGGTGAGAATGATTTGAAATAAGATAAAGGTGGTTAGGAGGTTCGTGTAAGGTGTTCTGCCTGTCACCTGGAGGAAGGAGGGCTGGCCTCCCCACCAAAGCAGCGTAGGTGCTTCCAATTCTCCAGATATCCCAAATGCCATGGGTTTTGTCACATTGAATAATCCTGCATTCTAGTACTTAAGATCATTCTTTTTAAATAAAATAAACTTGTATGAAAACCTATTTATTTGCACCATAATTATCTACCTTTGGCTAGAAAAATTCTCTTCTGCAACTTAGATGCAGTGGCTTCAGCCCAGGACGCTGTGTCAGGGATGAGCCTTACCCATAGCTTCTTTATGTAACCCGCCAAGCCATTGACCGGTCCTTCAAGCACGAGAGCTTCTCTATTCTGTTTCTGCAATCTGATTCAGAAAAATGCATCTTGGAGGCCATTTGGATTCATCGGGCTTTTCCCAAGAGTAGTGATTTTGCTGATGTTTCCAAGCAAATTAGAAAGGCGGCTCGTTGTTTGGGTTATTTCCTAGCATGCTGGTACTTTTTAGCATCTGAAAATCCTGGGTTTGGCCTGGGTCATCTGTCTGCCACTTGTAATTTGCTCATTTATGACAAAAGTTGAATAATTTGTAAAAAATAAACTAAAATTTAAGAGCTGTTGAACATTTTAGAGATTAGCCAAGAATTTTCTTTTATTGCTACTTTGACATTTCCTGATTGCTTTGTGCTCCAGGTCATGTCTTTGCATTATGACTACATACATGCTACAAATAAAATAAAAAATATTACAGGACTCAAGGAAAAACAGTGAATAAGTTGAATGTAAATTATTCTATATTTTATTAAAGAACATCAGAATGTATCTTTGGCTTTGTAACACATGTTATTGCAAGTTGGGAGAAGACTCGCTTGGCTGTGTATCTTTTCCCTAGAGAACACGCTATTTCAATTTAGGAATGAACTTGTAGTCCCCAAGCTGAAGTCAGCAGCATGGATGGTGAAGGTAGAAAGTTCACATGGGTTCAGGTGGGTCGGACAGCCCTTCTCTCTCATGGGCATTGCCTGGGCATCCCAAGAGCCTGCACTACTGGTGGAACAATTCTATCCAAGGTTTCACGACACCTATTGTGAACCAGTTCTGGGGTGAGCAAAGTGGAGGGTTAACTAAGTTGTCTAGAGCTGCCCTGCCCTTGGGCAGCCCACGTAGGCAGTGAGATGGAACTGGCATCCAGAGGAAATGGGCAAGACCAGAAAAGGCAAATGGTCCCCACTTGAGTTAGCCTCACAAAGCATTTACACACACATACACACACAAATATGCACAGACACCCGCCGTCGCTACAATTTAGTTTTGTCATCTCTGGTATGATGGGGAACCAGTTCTCTCAGGTTCGTTGTTACTGTGCTAAGACCAATGTCCTCCAGCAGTATTTTGGGGTGGGTTTGGTAATGGAATTCTTTCTGAAAATGAATCCTGTAGTGTCACGGAGGGTGTGGCTCAGTGGTAAGCATGTGCTTAGCATGTGCAAGGCCCTGGGTTTGGTCCCAGCACCAAAATAAAACAAAACGCTTCAGAGCTGGGGGGTGGGGAGGGTACCTCAGTGATAGAGTGCTTGCCCCATACATGCAAGGCTCTGGATTCAATCCCCCAGTCCACAAAAAAAAAGTCCTGCAGAGGCGCTCACTATCTGAAATCATAAAAGGGGAATCCCTTTGTGAATGAAGGAAGCTAGCCACTTATGAAACCATTGGTGGCTGGTCCCCAAAGCACCTTCTTGGTGTCCTCAAGGATTCTTGCAGTTAGTAGAGTCTAAAATCCCTCCTTAGTGGTTGGGGGATATCAGGACTGGCAACCAGTCTCCCGGAGATAAGCATGGTGCTCGCTTTCCAAATGCCCTTCAGCCTCTTGCTCTTCATCATGCATCAGTTAAATATGTCTTGCTCCATTGCTAGGTATAAGGTGCCATGTCAGTGCTGAGGATGTGGGAATGAGCAGGGTAGACAGTGCCCCTACTTCCTTGCTAAGGACGGGGGTTTAGACTTCAGGAACACAATCTGGCTGGGTGCAAAGGCTAGGTTCTATGTTCTGGTGACAGGTCCTCCCTGTGGGTGTTACCCAGGCAGCTGTGTCCACCAAGCTTCTTCATGCAAACCATTCTCCTTAGGAAGCCCTGAGAAGCCCCCTGTGCTGAGAATATCCTGCTGGGATTCTAAGACTGTCCCTAGGAATTAGGGACTGGACACAAACTATGGAGACTCAGAGGTAAATGGGAAGGTTGGACAGAGCGGCGTGTGTGGTGCTCAGCAATGCAGTAAGCCTGTTTTCTTCCGGCTTTCCCCCTTCCCCTGCCCCACCCGCTTCACCTCCGGTATATTTTTTCTAGCTATGAATTGAAGGATACAAGCTCAGATTATTAATGTATGTCTCCTACACTGAAACAGTCTCACCAATATTCACGCAGTTCTCCCGTTTCACTAAGTGAATTCTTAGAAATCCCAAAAGAAAGCCAAGTGGGGAAAGTGGGATCATGTTTTTCCTCTACGGTCCTCACTTGAGTATTTTCAGTTAATGACTTCTGCCACTAGAGGGCGATCGTAGTTGGAAAGGCAGAGCTAAGTGGGTCTTAAAATCCGGACTGTTCATTGTGTTTGATCCATCCAGGGCCAGGAAGAGGAGACTGAAGACCCAAAATACCTTAGACTTACCTAGGTGAGCAAATGTGTAACAGTCAATAAGGATAAAATTTGGAACAGCCTTTCTTTCCAACATTGTAGCATATTTTATATGCAAGATCTTAAAGTTTAAAAAAATGGACAGAAGCTAAGCCCGTTTTTCTTTAAAAAAATAGGTACATAGAACCCTGTATATGTTTGTTCCTGTTTTGTGTTTTTGTTTTACTTCTAAAATAAAAACAGCTGAAATAATTTCCGAATTGTCCTGGTCTTGGGAGTGCAGACTGCAGACAACCTTTGAGGTCTGGACCCTCAAAAACCCACCTGATGAGAGATAGCTCTCATCTTTGGAAAAGAGCTGTTTGAGGCTCTGTGAAGTAGCCCATATTTGTTTATTTTCCCTTGCATTTGAAAAGGGAAGTCAAGGATGCTCCTAGGACAGAGAATTCAGCAATTCAGAAAGGATTTGCCAAGTGTTTGGTTGGACAGAGACTCAACTCTGCTTCCTTTTTCAGTCCTAACTAGTCTAGTGACTCCTCTTCTGTCAGAACCAAGGTGGCATTTCCCTGTCAAACTCATTTAAGACACAAATTACTACATAACCTATGAGAAGGGAGGAACATTCGATTTTAATGACTTCACAGACTTCTAGATGCTCTATGAACCCCAAGAATTGACTGAGGTTGTGGTTCTCAGATTCTTCATTGGCTGATAATATTTTGCTGTCTCTGAAAACAGTTAACAGCCCTTAAAATACACAGTCTTATTAAAATTCACAGTCCTGTTCCTTTCACATTTAGTTATCTAAATGTATTTACAAGTGAAGTCCACATGAATTTCAGTTAATGATGCTTTTCTCCATACTAATTGGCAACCCCAAATTCATCAGATTTCCTTGCACCGGTGCTTCCTTTAATAAATGGTACTGGATGATGATGGAAAAACATTCCTAGCAACAAATGTTTAAAGAGTAGCTCAAGGGATTCAGATTATCATCAACAGCCTGCCCCAGAAGCAGAATGCTATCTCTTTTCTAGATTAGATAGAAAGAAGAATTAGAGAGATGCAAGAACTCATTTTCTAAGGATGATTATACTCTGATGTTGGTGACAGCATAAACTGGGGGAATTGAAGAATGCCTCACTGGCCTAAAACCAGTAACATGATAAATTAGTACCCAAGGCTGAGTTACATTCACAGAATGTTTTTGTAGCTCTCTTGGGCTTTCTCCTTGGGCTCCTTTGTGTTGTAGAATGGTGTAACTTTATGCTCCTTTAGGTCTCTCTGCCTCTCTAAATCCATGGTCTGTGAACTTTGCCCCCTACCCTGCCTGATGTAAAGTGGGGAGAAGGGTTGGGGGGGGTACGGTTGTAGGGCACAGTGATCCTCCCTCATTCTCCTTCCGATGTTGGGCTTCATTTTTAACCAAAGTATGAAGGAGAAAGCATCGACTTTCAAATCTTGCTTATTTTTTAATGTTTATTTTTTAGTTTTAAGTGGATACAATATCTTTATTTTTACATTTATGTGGTGCTGAGGATCAAACTCAATGCCTCAAGAATGCTAGGCAAGTGCTCAACCACTAAGCCACAACCCCAGCCCCTCAAATCTTGCTTTTTGAGTCATGTGACCCTTGTATATATTCTTGATCCTGCAAAATTCTGCCACACTTCAAAGCTGGGACGTAGATGATATGAGGATGATTCTCCAAGCTTCTTTTATTCAAATAGGTAAAGGAGTGGAGGAGAGGAATGGTTATTTAAATTTCTGGATGACTTAAGCCTAAAACTGCCTGTTAGGCTGGGGATGCAGCTCAGGGGTAGAGTGCTTGCCTAGCATGCATGAGGGTTCTGGGATCCATCCCTGGTACCCCCCAAAACAAAAAATTAAAAAGTACTTTG
The DNA here is from genome assembly GCF_045843805.1 of Urocitellus parryii. Taxonomy (NCBI): domain Eukaryota; kingdom Metazoa; phylum Chordata; class Mammalia; order Rodentia; family Sciuridae; genus Urocitellus; species Urocitellus parryii. Next base: position 67,923,434 of record NC_135542.1, read on the forward strand.
AAAGGTGGTTATTAAGAAAAAAGAAGAAGTCACTGTTTCAGACCTGAACCTTGAAAGAATGCTGTTGCTCCAGTATCCTCGGGGCAGGGAGCATGTCCGTGGGGAACTTTGCAACTCCTGCAAGAAGCCCCAGTGGGAAACAGTGTTTGGGGCTTGTCATAATTTCTCACATTCTCTTGAAGTAGTTGGTTTCCTAAAAAAGGAAAGCAAGTGTCACTTCATGCGGAGACTTTCTCTGCCTCTGCAAACAGCATGGCTACCTTCTCTTCTGTCCACTTTAGCTTTGGAGTCAAAACACAGCCATTTAGATAAGAGTTGCTCATCTCCCCATCGGAAGGGCCAAACATTATTTGTATGTGAGTATGATCCAGTTCAGATGAGATCTGTCACAGCGAATCTTGGAGAAATTACTTTTCTGATTTTAGCAGAATGCCTTTTACCTTCCTGGATCTTTCCTTTGATCTCTATGTTCAAGAGCTGGTGTCCCTGGGAGCTGGGAACATATGTAAAAAATGAAAATGTAAATATTTTCCAATGGGAAAGTTATCCTAAAATATCTTTATTGTATTTTCAAGCTATAAGTGATCACAGGTGCTTTGAGTCATGTTGTTAATTCCAGGAAAAGTGTTTGCGCAAGTTTGAAAAAAAAAAAATAGAACAGACTGGTTGATTCATGCTATAGCTGATGGCATTATCTCTTGGGGAGCTTTTGCCTTATGCAGATGGGACTGGTGGATCCATGTCTTAACTATGTCTTCTAAGACTGAATGCCTCCCATCTGGCTGGACCCTGTGCACCCATTTGCAAAGATCCAGCAGCCTCCCAGAAACTGCTCTTTCACAGACATTCCAAAGGCTGGGTGCTGACAGCCTAGTCGCCATTTTGACCTTGGCATTTCCCATGAGAGACTGTAGGGGCAACAGTCTGTGACTTAGAGGTAGGACAGGGAAGTGGTGAGGGGCTTCAGGGGACCGTGGGATGATCAGATAGCCCTGGACAAGATCGACTAAGGTGCAGCCTTTGTAAACTTCCTTTCCTCTGTTTTCCTCTCTGTTTCTGCTAACACACCCATCTGAGTGCCGGCTTGGCTAAAGTCACCCAAAGGAAGTGTTGAAGTAATAGGAATCACCTATCTCACTTTATTTATTTAGGCATCACTTTCTTTCCCTCCATCTCTTCCCCAAAAAATTTATGAATGGAAATAGATAAGGGGTATATATCCAGTTTCCAGGGGAAGAAGGCAGGAAATTGTCTAGTCCAATGAGGAATCCTAAACTTATATATTCATTTAACAACCATATCCTACCCATTACATTTTGTTCAAATGAATTGTGAGAATGAATTATTTCTAGTTCTTGGGGCATAGTCTTTGAACTGATCCGTCTGTATCATCTCTTGTAAACTTTCCATTTGGATGATGAGAGCTAGGCAGAAGTTCCTTGCTGTGTTGTTAGGCTGTATGCAACTGTTGTCACTGGCTGACCTTAGGTTATAAGTCCGTGGGAACCATGTCCTAGGTTTCTTATTCGGGAGAGAAGAGTTAATTCTGTGGTCAGATCTGTCTCTGGGTTGGTGGGAAGTTCTTACTCATAAATCTTTTGTCAATACTTCTGTTTTAACCAAGTTGGCAGGGTTTTATCTTATTCAAACAGAGAAACATGGCAAAAGAAAACTCATTTAGGCAATTAAAACTGGTGGTTGATGTGGATCATATGGAATCTGTTCAGAAAGATGACATGACATTACTTCTGTGATGGACAGGATTTAGAACTGCTAACAAATTGGTACCAGGTAGATAGTCTGAGGAGCCTCCCATGATAAAAAAGATAAGTGTAATTTTAATTACTTCATTTGCTAAATAGATGAACATTATTGATGTGTTCAAAAATGTATGTTCTTAAATTGTTAAAAAAAATTGTATGCCTAGCTGTTAATTAGTCAAGCAATGCATTTCTTTATAAAAGATATTTTTTTAGTCTGGTACCACTAGATATTACAATATTAAGGGCTGGGAGTGTAGCTGGCTGCCAAAGAAGCTTGATAGAGCTCATGCTTTGCATGCTTGAGTCCCCGGGTTTCATTCCCAGCACCTAAAAGAGGTGTTACCATATTATATTTGAGTGTCAAATGAATGGCCCACACTGAATAGTGAGACCCTGTCCAGCAAAACAGTTTGGTTCAAACAGTTTGGTTTAATAGGAGAAGAATGGCACTTGAAGCATAGTGCCAGCCTGAAGTGGCTTCAGAGAGCCCCCCCCCCAGGTGGCTGCAGAAAGGGAGACCTGTCAGCCCAAGGCGGTGAATGCAGTCCTGTGGCCTGGTTTTGCTGTCTTACAGTCTCACCTGTCTCTTCTGCATGTTCTGTGTTCAGATATGGGCCCAGCCTACAGGGCACAAAATAAAACCACAAGTAGAATGTCAAGGGCAGACACATCTTAGAATCGTGGGAGAAAGATGAAGAACAAGCAGGGTGGGAGGGGAGGCACACTGTGTGTCTGGCAGATGCACACACACAATGCCCACCAAAGATGGATTGGCATTCATGAAAGTCATACTCAAAATCAGTTCAAAGCAGAAGCACCAAGGTCCACAGTGGAGGGATTGCTTAGGATCGCTTAGGAGAGATTCTTAGAAAGCCAGTTCACTTAATGATCATTATTTGTTTGTCCTTCGAACTTGCAAACCAAGAATTTAATGCAAGGCCAGAGTACCATCAAAGTCATGTGAACCTGGAAACACACGTTGTCCAAGCATTTGTTTAGGTTCCAGGCATTGAACTGCTTACAGGTCAGTATTGGAAGAGAATGCACACCTTTTTTTTTTTTTTTTTTAACTTAATACTTTTAGTTGAAAGCAGGCTTTTCTTACTGGCTTAGTTATTCTTAACTGAGGGTTAGTCAGAAAGCAACTAAAAAATTTTTTCATTGCTCAGGGCTAGTTGTTTGCTGGCATTTTAGACTACTGGTCGATAGAATTTCCCTTGGGATTCTTTTTTTTTTTTTTTTTTTTTTTGGTACTGGGTATGGGACCCAGGGGCACTTTACCACTGACTCAGCCACATCTCCTACTGTTCTATTTTTGTTTTATTTAGTTTTTATTTTGAAACAGGGTCTCACTAAGTTGCTTAGGGCCTCTCTTGGTTGCTGAGTCTGGTCTTAGACTTCCAATTCTCCTGCCTCAGCTTCCTAAGTCTCTGGGATTATAGGCATGCACCACCACACCTGGCCCCCTTGGGGATTCTTAAAAGAAGGGTGATGAATGACTATGGGCCTTAGATGGTCTGTATCCAGAATGAAGAGAGGTAATCAGGTTGGGTGACCCACTTAAGGAATCAGCCACTGAACTTATGAGGATTCCTACTCTGCTGGGTCTTATAAAGCATTCAGAAAGAGATATCAGGGCTGCTGGGGGAGTTAAGACCACGAGACAGTGCTGCATTGGACTGTCTAGAATAATGAGGCTCATCTGAGACAATGTTAGCTCTGCAGAACCAGAACTAGATAAACTATATTTATTAATGGAGCTAATCAGTCATTATGTATTGGTTAGCAATTCTGTGTGAAGCACTGCTCCTGCTCCTGAGGACTAAGAAAGTCCAGCTGACGGGGTAGGGTGGAAAAATAATAGCAGAACCCTCTCAGACTTCAAAACATAGGCAATGTTGTCAGGTAATCTGATGATTACTCCTATTCTGAACATAAACATTAGGTTTAGGAATTGCCATGAAATCAGAAGGGGAAGAAATCTCTAAGGACTCTCTTTATTTGAAATGGGCAACATTAAGGAGGAGGAGAGGATTTGAAGCTACATCCAAGCTATAGAGAGGAAGGACTTGAAGCCATTGCTCAGGTGGTTCAAGGTTGACCAAGAGCAAGGAGTAGTTGTGATATGAAAAAAATGTTGACTTGTGTCAGGTGTGGTGGTGCATGCAAGTAATCTCAGTGACTCAGAAGACTGAGGCAGGAGGATCATAAATTCGAGGCTAGTCTCAGCAACTTAGTGAGACCTTGTCTCAAAAAAAATATTAGAAAAGGTCTCCCCACTGTTGGTTAAATGCACTAGTTGCATGGAGATCTCTGCCTTCATGCTTTCCTGTACCTGGAATACCCCAACACTACTCATTTTCATTCCCTTCCCCCAGGTAAGCCCCAGCTTCTGGGTGGAACCTTCTTCCCCAGTAGCCCCCACACCCCAAATAAAGAAGAAAAATATTAATGGAAACAGTATTTTTTAACACAGTATTTAAAACACTGATGGAAAGTGTATCACAAACAGGGATTGACTATGATCAGATCTGTTTCAATTTAGGTTCCAGGCTCCTGTCTTTCTCATTCACAGCGTTGACAAATCTGCTAGAGGATGAATTTCTACACTGAGAGAAACAGCCTCCTATCTGAGTTTTTGGCCCTCAGTCCATGCTAGAGCTTTGACCTGGTCCTGTATCTGTGTCACCACCTTTTCCCGCTAATTGAGAACAAAAGGCTTGTGAATAGATGAAACACAGACTGTTGTTGTTCTGCTTCTACCATGGCCCGCGTCTGCCTACTGTGGACTGCCTGATGTTGAATGGGGTCTGTGCCCATAGAGTTTAAATAAACAAGACATACAGGAATCCAACACCCTCTTCAAGTGCCAAAATAATGGTTCCACAATTCTTTGCAGCAGTTTCTATGCTATTACACCAAATATTTATGGGTTCATCTCATCGGACTGCTTACTGTTCTGGGTGAACCCGAGTGGAAATGCAGAGATCAAAGAATTTAACAATCAAACACCACCTGTTCATGCTCTGTCATGTAATGAAGGTATTAGTGAAGTGATACGGAAACCCACGTTGACAGGCTGCAGCCTCGAGCCTTGCCCCTTCTGATCTAAAACAATGTGACCCAGTATTCAGGATGCACAGGATTGAGGTGTATGGGTAGGTGAGAGGATTATTTCCAAGTTGCCAGTTTCCCCAGATGAGCACATTTTAATGTTGGCTTCATGAAAGCAGTCAGGATGGACACCAAAGGGGGATTTAGCAGCGTGGAGTTGTCAAGCACACTTTCTTACCATCATGAAGTGGTTGACTTGGTCTTGGGAAGCCATGTGTATATGTGTCTATAAAACTAAAAGGCAACTAGTGGGACAAGAAGCACAGTTATGAAGTAAAACCACCACGATCTAGCCATGGGTGGGAAATTCAGCCCTTGATTTGTTTCATCTGACCTTAAGGCATAGTATGAACTAAACAGAAAATGTTTTATTAAGGTATTGAGACTGGCTTGGATGAGCTCTGTAGAGATACAGCCAGAGGCAGGACACATGGCCCTGCTATGCCTAGGAGACAACTCTGCTATCCAAGAATGAATATTCTAGTTGGATTTAGCAACACACAAAAGTATTAGAGAAAATTACAGAACAAAATGCAGTAGAATCCCCAGATCTTGAAGTTAGAAGGTATGCCCCCGGCACTGACTTAGTCCACTGGTTCCCAAACCTCACCACTCCTGAGGAGCTCTCTGGGGAATTTGAACATAAATGCACATTCTCAGGGCTCTCTCCAGCCTCAGAAGCTCAAAAAATGAGGGGCCTGGAAATCTGAAGGCTTTAGAATACTCCAGAGGGATTCTGAAGCTCAGCCAGCTCATCCAATTCAGCCTCTCCATGAACAAAGAGTGTTTCTGTTAACAACCCTGAAAAGTGACCATCCAGTTGAGGCAGGCATCCCTCAAGTTGGAAGGAACTCACTGTGGAACAAGGCAGTGGGATCCAACATTACTAGAAGATTGGAGTTATTAGAAATCTTTCTTCTGTGGTAATAAAAGGGGCCTTCATTGCTATATCTTCTACACTGGTCTTAGTTTGGCAGTAACACAGACCAAATCTCATTACAACATGGAAGTCCTTCAGATGTTTTAAGCGAGTTCCTCTTCAGTTGGTTCCTTTGTGTGATAGTTCATTTGTTTGTTCGTTTGTTCATTCATTCAGTCCGGACTGTCAGTCTCCTCAAAGATAGGACTTACTGAAGCTGATCATTGCCACATTGCTTCTTGTAGGTTCTGGCCCTTCCTCACGTTCCTATTTGCCTTCTTCCGGGTGAACTCAAGTTTGTCAGCATCAAATATGGTACCCAGCATTGGGGTGCCATGCTGACCATAAGGTCTGACCATCAGAGTCCAATAGGAACAATAGGAGCAGTTGCTTCTGTGTTCTGGCCTCTGGCCTGCTTCTATTGAAGACTGTTCTGAATAATCAAGGGCCCAAACTGATGCAAACAGAAATCTCTGTGGCAAATCAGGAAAGGAAGAGGTCAGTATGGTTGAACTTACCAGGTGTGAGCCAGGTCCTAGTGAATATATGTACCCACTGGAATGGAAAAGAAGACCAGCTTCCTGGTCCTCCAAATGAAGAAACATCAGTTTATTGGATTCCTGATTGCTGCGTCCACCACTGTTTGTGCATATTTTCTGGTCTATATGCCTCCTGTGTCATTGTTCTCCTTGGTAGAATCAGCTCTGACTGTCACACCAAACCCTCTTTTGAGGGTGTGATCATCCTAAACATTCCATCTAAGCAGGTGATATTTTTTCCCCCACACTTGAAGGGAAATACAGTGTCCATTCTTTCTTTGGGGCTGCTTCCTGATATTTGCTTTTCTTTAAAACTGTGATAAGAACATGCATATTTTTAAGAAAGAAAGGCGTAGAAAATTGTGGTATTGAAAGCTGTTAGTAAAGTAAGAGATTCAATTAACTGGTCCCTTGTTGTAAATATACAAGATTGAAAAAAGTTTCCTTGATTTCTTTTCTCTGAATTGACTGGTGGTTTGAACTTAGATATGGGCACATTCCCCTGGTTGGTTAGCAGGATTCCTTTCTAAATTGCGTAAGCAAGCAAAGAAACAAAGAAGGTAGATAGAGAAGACAGCATCAATAGTGGCAGGACTGAAATGGTTCAGGACTCACCTAACCTGGAAACAGGCTTTATTTCAGAACTCTAACATGATCTCTGTAGGTGCTGCTTTTTCTGTTGACACAGTTGGTGATAAAGTGACTCTGTGTTTCTGGAATCAGAATAACCATCTCATAAGCTGCTTCAGTTCCGAGGGGGACCATCTCCAGCAGCAGCAAGTTGAAGACCAGCTAGACTCATTTGGTTCTTTATTAAGCTACACAAGCTCTGGGCCTCGACAGATGAGGATACACAAAAGAGGGGATCATGAGTACCAGCTGTCAGCCACTTATGTCCTGCTAGGACACAGGAAGGCATACAGGTGGAACAGTTTGATGCAGTCCACACCTTGGGGAAGAGCCTGAGCTCATAAGAAGCACTGGAAGAGGGCAAGATCATTAGCAAGGCCTTGGCTGAGTTCGGGAAATGAGATTAGAGCAAGAATACTTGTATTTTTAGGGTTAGGAAGACTTTCAAGAGCCAGGCACGGTGGTGCACGTGGCTCGAGAGGCTGAGACAGGAGAATCACAAGTTTAAAGCCAGCCTCAGCAATAGTGAGGCACTAAGCAACTCAGTGAGAGCCTGTCTCTAAAATCCAAACAGGGCTGTAGATGTGGCTCAGTATTTGAGTGTCCCTGAGTTCAATCTCTGATACACCCCACTCAAAAAAAAAAAAAAAAAAGACTTACAAGAAACACCCTGTAGGTCCTTAACTTTGACTTCAAACAGCTGGCTACCCGGTGTCAGTGGGCCCCAGTGAGCAACCCATTTTTTTTTTTTTCCATTTCAGCTTCAATTATTTCTTGGTAACATCAAAACGGCTTTATTTCATCTTCTTGCCCAGTGTAGGCAGACCAGATTCTAGGTGGGCCCCAGGCTTACCCCAGAAGCCCAGACCTCTGCAAGATGACCAGGCTGCTGGGTAGACCGGACGACGAAGGGGAAGGTTTTGAAGGCTTTCCTGAAGTCCAGATATGCCATGTTTCACAAGTAGCAGTTGATACAGCAAGCAGTCAGTGGGGTGTCACCAGGAGGGGTCCAGATGCTGGCTTGGATGTTGATGCGGATCAAGCAATGGAGAAAAAGATAGAGCCTCCCCAAAACAGGACCGCTGTGAGGTTCCCTGTCGAAACTCTCTTGATTCTGTCATTTTCAAAGAGGAAATTGACCCCATACCATTCCTGGTCCGTTTGTACTGTCATACCATAGGATAGAAACTTTGATTTCATAAGATGCTGGTGATCCCTGTAAAATGAAAGTGTTCTTTGATGATAAGACAGAACTCCCCTCCTTTTCCCCAGCTTTCACACCCAGATGGAAATGTGGGGGGGCAGGGGCCAGGGATTTGAGGTTGTTCCCTGGGCCAAGTGCAGCTCTAATCAGAGGCAGGAAATGTTTATTTGAGTTTTATTGGGTGAGTCATTTTGGTGCAGCTTTAGGTCACTTTAAACTTGGGCCATCCTATTTAAGTCAAATAATCCTAATTTTACGCAATTAGAAACAAACATCATGTGTACATGAGTGAAGTTTAGATCTTCTCAACCAGCAGATGAGATAGTGTGGAGTTTTTGCTATTTGGTCAATTCTCATTTGGTTAAGGGTTTCCGAGAAAAAAAGGCATCTCTCTTTTTACCAAAAGCAGGTTTAGCTCCACCCTCTTTGGCTTCTAGAAGATCATTATAAGAAATGGCCATGTCTACATACAGTGGACTATTACTTAGCCTTTATTATTTAGTCCTACCATGTGCAATGACATGGATGAAGCTGGAGAACATTCTGCTAAGTGAACTAAGCTAGATTTAGAAGGCCAGGTACTACATCATAGCACTTACATCATGTATCTAAAATAGTTGAACTTATAAAAGCAGGAAATAAAGTGGTGGTTGCCAGGAACTGGGAGAGGGAGACTCAGGAGGTGTCAGTTGAAGTTTTACTTACATGAGTAAGTCCTTGAGATCCGTGCAGTGACAACCAGAGTCACCAATACTCTATTATATGTATAAAATGTTGCTAAGAAGGTAGTTTTTATGTTATGTTCTGTCACAAACACACAGATAATAAAGAGGGTGGGAGGACACTTTGGGACATGATGGACATGTTTGTGGCATCAAATGTGGTTAGGGTTCCCCTAGGGTATACTTATCTCCAAGCTTACTAAGTTCTGTACATGAACTATGGACAGCTTTTTTATGTCAATCATACCTCAATCATGTGGTTTTTCTTTTTTTAATTTTTAATTGATTTTTTAAAAAAATAAATGACAGCAGAATGCATTACAATTCTTATTATACATATACAGCACAATTTTTCACATCTCTGATTGTATACAAAGTATGTTCACACCAATTCATGTCTTCATACACGTACTTTGGATAATGATGTCCATCACATTCCACCATCCTTGCTAATCCCATGCCCCCTCCCTCCCCCCCCCACCTGCCCTATTTAGAGTTCGTCTGTTCCTCCAATGCTCCCCCTCCCTACCCCACTATGAATCAGCCTCCTTATATCAGAGAAAACATTCGGTATTTTGTGGGAGTGGGATTGGCTAACCTCACTTAGCATTATCTTATCCAACTCCATCCATTTACCTGCAAATGCCATGATTTTATTCTCTTTTATTGCTGAGTAATATTCCATTGTATTTATATGCCACATTTTCTTTATCCATTCATCTATTGAAGGTCATCTAGGTTGGTTCCACAGTTTAGCTATTGTGAATTGTGCTGCTATAAACATTGATGTGGCTGGGTCCCTCTAGTATGCTGTTTTTAAGTCCTTTGAGTATAGACCAAGGAGAGGGATAGCTGGGTCAAATGGTGGTTCCAGTGGTTTTTCTTTAAAAGAAGTGGATAAAAATAATGGTGTTGTATTCAGAAAGAAAAAGAGCCATGTAGAAGTCAATTTTATATTTCCCATACTTCTGTTGGTATTGATGAAATTGGTCATTACTATAGGAACTTGGTTGCCATGACCCTGAATTTGGTGAAGGACTACAAGGTCATTATATCTGAGTGAGACTTGTAACACTAGGAGGTGGAAGGAGGAGTAGGCCTATTAGAGAAGGGCTGAGAATGTGGGGAAATAGAAAAACATCATTGAGATGAGTATTGTTGTTATTGCATAGGAACATTCATATTGCTAATGATAATTATCACTCAGAGGAGACGATTTCACTCTCTGAATTGGCGAGACTCTTCCGTTTGCTTATCCACACTGACCTCCCGACGGCACACAGTGGCTGATGTGTGACAGCCATTAATCGAGGCTCTGCTGGTGTGCAGGGACGGGGCCGTGTCGGCACGCGGTGTGTCAGCTTCCGAGTGGGAAGGCCCCACGTGATGCTCACTGTTTGCTTACTGTAATGGTGACTGTTCTATCTGTGGCTCAACATCCAGAAATGAGCACATAAAATTCATGTGGTGAAGTTTCCCAAAGTGGTTGCGTCTTTTCTTTGCTAAACCGAGGAAATGTAATGATGAGAAAAAAAAGGTGGCCTGATTTTTTGTTTATTTTGTTTTTCACTTTTCTTTCCTCTTTCTGCTTTCTCTTTCTCTTTCTCACTCTTTCCTTCCTTCCTTCCTCCCACCCTCCCTCCCTCCTGCCTTTCTTTCTTTCTTTCATCAGCCTAGGGATGGAGGTTAGTGGTACAGTCACTTTCCTACCATGCACAAGCCCTGGATTCAATCCCCAGCACTGCAAAACCAAGCCAACAAAACAAAAAAGAAGAAATAAACATTTTTAAGATAATATTTAATATAAAATTGAGATAGTAGAAATGGAATTGCTTTGTCCTACCTTGTTCTAATCCATTTTTCAAAAATGATTTTTCTTAAATGACTATTAATTATGTCATTTTTTAAAAACTCAGACTGCCAGCATTCTTATTGGCCACTTCGTTTTTGATTATCTCTACTTTCTTTCCAACAATGCACAGTGGGCCAGTCTGTCTCCTTCAGAGGCACCCCCAGACTCTTTCATACCTGTGTCATGGGTTTCCAAACCTGTTCCTAGATGTAAAAAACAAAACAAAAAAACTAATCATCTTTTGTCTTGTTTCTTTACGGAGCTCATCCTGCCTGCCTTCCTCATTCCCACCTGAGGGTTTACCTCTGCTCAGTTTTCCCTTCAAGGCTGAGCTTCAAACTTGCAGGGCCTTCTTGTCCTCCCACCTAACATTGTCTAAGACTTTACTCAAGGGCAGGCTTTCCTCCATTTCAGGTTATCTCAACCAAATTCCCATAGCCATGCCAGTTCCACCATTATGGAAAACACACAGGAAGAGTTTTCATACATCTTTCTCCTGCGATGATCTTCTATGAGTGATAAGGCCTGGGTGACCTATCACTGTTCTTTATGACAGTCAAGGAGATAGAAACAAGACACAAAGGTTTCACAGTCTGAGTCGACACCAGAGAGTTTAGTACACACTGATGGAGCGTCCTGTGTGCTCCAGGGTTTCCTGTGTTCCATTTATAGCTCTCAGAAACCAGAAACATCATTTTCCATATCCCCTCACCATCGGAGAGCAGAGAGCCCAGGACAGACCTGGTGACAGGTTAGATGATATGCATGAGGAAGAGGAAAAGAGACATTTCAGAACATGAAATGAAGGGTTGGAGATGTAGCTCAGTGGTAGAACTCTTGCTGGGCTGCACAAGGCCCTGGGTTTGAACCCCAGCACCACACTAAAAAAAAAAAAAAGATTAAAAAAACAGAACGCCGTGAGGACCCACGTCTTCCTTAGGTGCACATACGTCACTGACATATCCGAGGCATGCTGTTCCAAGTCTGGGCTTTTGTTGGGCACTCAAGTGAAATTGACTTAAAAGCGATAGAATCTTTGCACATATAAACAGCCAACAACTGGTGGAGAACGTGTGTCCAAACAAACCCAATTGGCAGGACACGCAGTGCCACTGGGAGGAAGTCTCTGGCTCTCTATCACACCTTCAGGGATGAAGTGGGCGGGCCTGGTCTTCCCTTCAAAGACAGGAGAGGCTAATGCTCTGGGAAAATGGAGCCCAATGGGAATCTCAAACATACGCTGTGGCCCTTCCAGCTTAGTGGCCAGTGTCCACTATTCTTACCCTCCATGGCCATGACACATAATCGCTTTCCTAATTTTATTATTTTCCTTGCTATCACAAGACCATAACTTTTTAGACATTCAGGGGAGATTAAGGGAGGAGGAGGTAGAATAAAGCCTTTAAAATCTTTGATTACCTCAGAAAACATATTTGCTTACTTTACCAGGAAGTTGGTTTTTCGTTTTGTTTTCTACCGATGCCAAGAGGGGATTAATGAGTGGCCGATGGGTTTGCCAGCTTTCTTTTGATTTCAGTTTATATAATTAAGCAGTTCCCAGAATGACTGGAGCTTCTCCCTCTGCGTCAAAACGTGCTTCTCAAATAAGTTGGAGTTAGAGGTCAGCGACAATCCAAACTCACTGCAGAGCAAGAAGGGGAAGGCTTCCTGGCTTTGAAATACCCCTAATACATAAAGAGGGTTGATTGTGCTCTGGGGGCATGCTCACTGAGCTGTTGAGAAGAAATCAGGGTTAAACTAAACTCAGAATAGCTCAAGATGAGGTGAATTAACAAAAGAAGTAACCAGAGAAACCAACTCTGGTTTACTTTTGAATTTCTAGCTGCGGGAACTTTGGCCACGTTCAAGAATATAGGCATGAGCCTGTAATCTCAGAGACCTGGGAGGCTGAGGCAGGAGGATCACAAGTGGGAGGCTCACCTGGGCAACTTAGCTAGACCCTGTCTGAAAATTAAAAATGAAAAGGGTTGGTGATGGAGCTCAGTTCAATCCCCCCAGATTAAAAAAAAAAAATACAGGCATAGAACAGGAACACAGGTATACCAGACCCCACCATGGGCCAGGCTCAGTTCTGGCTGCTGGAGATATAGTAAGGAACTCGAACAACCAGGATTGCTCCTCTCACGATGGTCAGTGGAATGAGCAGGCTTGGGCGGGATGGTGGTCATGGTGATGGCGGAAACGGAGAGGTGTAGGGCAACAGGAGAGGTGCAGAGACACAAGAGGTAGGAGCAGAAAGGTTTGGAGATGAATTTGAGAGATGAGGGAGAGGGAGGATCAGTCGAACTTGCGATCCTCTTGCCTCAGCCTCCTGTGTTGCTGGGGTTACAGGTGTGCACCACCACACCTGGGTCTTTTCAGGAGTCTCTAAATCCCTTAAAAAGACAGGCCAGAATTACCAGCAGTCTTTGCTGTCTGGAGCATTCACATTCCTGAGGGAGAAAATCATGAATCAATTACACAATAAAACCTCGTCTGGGCTGAATCTCATAATAACAAGTGTAGCACATCATGGGAGGACTTGACCTTGTCATTGGAAAGCTTCCCCAAAGAATAGTTGACTGCACTGTTATAAGTCTATAGGACGAGGAAGGATTCATCATGAGAGGAGATTAGTCAAGGTCCTGGGGCAGAGGCAACAAGGGCTAGCTGGAAGGCAAAGACTCGGAAGATTGTAGAGTCCTTGAAGCTATTTATTCTAAGAGTAACAAGAAGGCTTTTAAAGAACTAAACAGAGGGGCTGGGGTGGTGGCTCAGTGGTAGAGTGCTTGCCTAGTATGTGTGAGGCACTGGGTTCAATTCTTAGCACTGCATATAAATAAATAAAATAAAGGTCCATTGACAACTAAAAAATATTTATTTAAAAAAGAAAGAATTAAACAGTAAAGTGAGAGAGAAAAGGGGTTAAGTTACAACTGGGTTTCCCGTCCAGCAGAGTCCCTCTGCCTATAGAATGACTAGCATGTGGATGGGGTGCTGGAATAAATGTGGGGGACATCGCTAAGAGTCAATGCAAGGATCTAGATAAGACAGAGATGCCAGTCACTTGGCGGGGATGATGGTCATGGAAATGGAGAGGTGCAGGCCAAGGTGAGAGGTGCAGAGACACAAGAGGTAGGAGCAGCAAGGCTCGGTGATGGATGTGAGGGATGAGGGAGAGGGAGGATCAAGCTTGACTTCCAGGTTTCTGACTTAGAAAATTGGCTGAAGGGTGTAGGCCTGCCCTGAGCCAGGCAGCCCTGGCCAACGGCCAGTCTGTTAGGGAAAATCATGGAGTCTGTTTCAACATGTTGGTCTGAGTGGCTGTGAGGCATCTGGGGGAGGGCAGAAACACTCTTGGATAAGTGAAACTGAAGCCCGGAGGAGAGGTTTAAGTTTGGGAGTCATCCGTGTAGAGGACCTAGGAACTGTGGGTGTGGACAAGGTCACCCAGCAGCAGAGCAGGGAAACAAGAGGGCTGGGTCCTGGTCCTGTGGGGTTCCCGCACTTCATGGTTGGGAGGAGGAGAAGCATATAAGAGAGGGAGGGAGAAGAACCCCTGGGGTTCTTCTCCTGAAAGCCACAAAGCAGTGTTGGTTGGAAGAGGAGGTAATTAGGGAAGAAAGTCATGGGGAGGTTAGCAAAAAAAAAAAACAAAAAACAAAAAAAAAAACACTTGATAATAATGCTAATAATGCTAAGGGCTACTATACTCTCTGTAACAATAGACATGGGTAATCTTTATGGAGCATCAACTATGAACCAGGCATTTTAACATGGAATTTAATCCTCACAAGAAGCCCGTAAGGCAGGTCCTATTATCTTCAGTTCTACAGGTCAGGAAACTGAGCCCTGAGAGAGATGAAGTCATTTGCCTGAGGTTACACAAGCAGGGAGTGATGAAGTCGAGGTGGGAGTTTTTTTTCTCACTCCACAGCCCCAAAGCTTCAATGCCGTGTATCCAATGTTGTAGAATAAAAATGAGCCGGGAAAGAGGGCGGGAAAGGGAGGATTTCCCCCTTTAGAGAATTGCATTCTTTCAAATACAGTCAAGGAAATACTCCATTGTTCCTGCAGCCGAGTTCAGGGTGGGTGGCTCTGGAGGGCGTTGCAGTGGCTGTTTCTCATGGTGTGGTTCAGCTTGTGGGCAGTGTGAAGTGGACGCTGCTGCTCTACTTGTCATGTGCAAGGCATGCCCCCAGTGCTCTAGAGCAGAGCTTCTCAAAGTGTGGTCCCTGGACCAGCAGCATCAACATCACCCGGATGCAGATGTACAGGCTCCACTCCAGATCTTCAGAAATCTGGGGGAATCCGTGATCTAGTTAACCTTGTGTGATTCTGATGCAAAGTTGGAGAACTCCTGTTCTTGGGAGAATCCTTAAAAAGACAAAAAGGACTGTCGTATAATCCACAATCAACCACACAGATATAAAATACCTTGACAAAAGCCAGATAGAGCCCATGATTTTCAACCCTGGCCACACTTTGAAATCACCTGGGGAGCCTGGGTTCCCCGCCACTTAGAGATATTGATTTTGTTGGGGTGGAGTGGGCCTGAACATTTTGTTTCCTCTATCCATGTTTTTCTATTTAATCGGTGCATTATCGTTGCACATAATGATGGGATTTGTTACATATGGGACATGCACATAATATAACAATTTTATTTGGCCAATATCACACTCCCCAGCACTTCCTCCCTCTGTCTTTACTTCCCAACCCCTGGTCCCTTTCCTCTACTGATCTCCCTTTGATTTTCATGAGATCCCTGTCTCCCCTTACCTTTTTTCCCCCCCTTTCCTCTGTAGCTTCCAACATATGAGAGAAAAAAAATATGACCCTTGACCTTCTGAAAGGTTTGCTTAACATCATGTCTCAAGTTCTATCCACTTTTCTGCAAGTGACATAATTTCATTTTTCTTTTATGACTGAATCAAACTCCATTGTGTATATATATATACCACATTTTCTTTAACCATTCTTCCATTGATGGACACCTAGACTGGTTTCATAGTTTACTGAGCATTGGTTTTTGAAAAAAAGGTTTGGATGCAGAAGGGATGACTGCATGAACAGTCAGCAAGGCAGCTACTTCACCCTGGGGAGAAAATGAGGCAGGCCTTGAAAGGGAAATATAACAACTCAAGGAAGAGAAATTTAGCCCTTAACCCTTCTTGAATACCAGCAAGTCTGAGTAATTCCAGAGATATGGTCAGGACATTTATTGACTCTGGGATTATTGCCTGTAACGTAATAGATATACTTCATGAATAAAGAAAGTACCCTTGGTAATTTTTACTCAGTCTTAATGAAAAACAATGTGCTCCGGGAAGCTTCAGTTAGCCTGTGTATTAAGGATGCACTCTGGCCCTGTGACCTCTCACACCGTTGTTGTTAACCTTCCTCCCAGCTGATCTGATCTGTTTGCTGGCCCCTGGACATGATCACTCTGTTTCCAAGTCCTGGAATTTGTTCCTGCCTCCCCTACCTTCTCTTTCTCTCAAGAAAAAAGCCCATCCCTCCCGCTTCCATGACAACAAGTGGTCCTTTCTCTAAATTCTTTCTATACCCAGTGTAACTTTGCTCCTGTGGTTTAAAAATCATTCTTTCCATCTCCCATCTGCACCCCTGAATTATAACCCCCACTCTCCCCAGGGCAGTGATATACTTCATTGCCTGTCTAGCACAGCATTCCTTAGAAAATAGTCATCAAAAAACTGTGCAAGGGAGGCACAGTGGTATACTCCATAATCATAGCTACTCAAGAGGCCGAGGCAGGAGGGTCTCAAGCTTGAGGCCCAGCCTCAGAAACTTAGTGAGACCTGTCTCTAAGTAAAAATAAAATGAGCTGGGGATGGATTCAGTAGTAGAGTGCTACTGGGTTCAATTCCCAGTGTTACAAAAATAATAATAAATAAATAAGAAAGAGAAGGAGAAGATGGAGAAAGAGGAGGAGAAGGAGTATGAGGAGGAGGATGAGGAGAGGAGGAAGAAGAAGGAAGAGGGAGAGGAGCAGAAGAAGAAGAAGAAAGGGGGAAGAGAGAGAGAGAGAGAGAGAGAGAGAGAGAGAGAGAGAGAGAGAAATGAAAAAAGAAACTGCCAAAGTGAATTTTAGTATATCCTCTCCCCATGTTACCATAGATTGCAGATAAGGAAGTGCCACCCTCAGTGAAGTCTGGCAGTGTCTTGGGTCTTCCTGAAGCCTGAGGGAGGATTCATAGGAATCCTAGAGGGAATATCTTCCAAAGCAGAAAGTGGCCCTCCCAGGGGACGGGAGGTCTCACAGCCATTATCATTTATTGTTGTAAAATTGATGGCAAGGTATTTCACATTACAGTCTTCTAAATTTCCTAGGACTTCCGTAACAAATTTCCACAAACTTAATTGGCTTAACCCAACAGAATTCATCCTCTCACATTTCTAGAGACCACAAGTTTGAGAGAGCATTCCTGAGCCACAGTCCAGAGGTCAGCGTGCCAGGCTGTTCTCCCTCCAGAGGCTCCAGCCTCTGGCCACTGCCTGCGTTCTTGGACTTGTGGTTGCAGACGCTCGAGTCTCTGCCTCCATTGTCCCACTGCCTCCCCATGCTCCCCAAATCTCCCTTTACCTCCCTCTTGGAAGGACACTAGTGATTGCCCAGGGCCCACCCCAGTGATCCAGCCGAGTCTCTTCTCAGAATCCCCGACTTCGTCACATCTGCAGTATACTCTTTCTCCTATTAAGAGCCACACATTCCAGGGATTAAGGCCTGGGCATCTTTTGGAAGATCATTATTCAGTCTACCCGAAAGAAACCCAGTGCTTCCAAAAAGACAAAGGCTTGTCCAGAGCCACACCTCAAGTTATGACCAGAATCAAAGGCCTGGTTTCTCCTTTCTGACAATTTAAATAAGACAGAGAACAAAGGTTTTATTGTTGTGGTGGTTGGGTTTTGTTTGTTTGTTTGTTTTGGTATCAGGGATTGAATCCAGAGGCACCTGCCACGGAGCCACATCCTCAGCCTTTTTTATTGTTTGAGACAGAGTCTTGCTAAGTGGCTGAGGGTCTTGCTAAGACGCTGAGGCTAGCCTCAAACTTGCAATCTTCCTGCCTCAGCCTCTCAAGTAGCAGGGATGACAGGCATGTGCCTCCCCACCCAGCAAGAAATAAGTTTTTAAATCACACTCTGTACCCTAACTTATGTGCTTCATTCCTTTGTCCTCTTGCTGGCTCCTGTGCTCCCAGCATTTACCCACCTTTGAGCCTTCCTGCCCCTTGAGCCCTGGTTGTCACCCCTGGCTCACAGCATAGTGGCCTGTGTAGACAGGCTGCCACAAAATGACCTAAATGGCATTTTCTTCTCTCCCTGCAGGACCGCCTCTTTTTCGTCATGGAATATGTGAATGGTGGAGACCTCATGTTCCAGATTCAGCGCTCCCGAAAATTTGACGAGCCTCGTTCACGATTCTATGCTGCCGAGGTCACGTCGGCCCTCATGTTCCTGCACCAGCATGGCGTGATCTACAGGTAGCTCCTTCTCTCCTCTTTCCTGAAAGCCAAAGAGTAAAGACTTCTCCAGCC
This sequence comes from Urocitellus parryii, assembly GCF_045843805.1. Lineage (NCBI taxonomy): Eukaryota > Metazoa > Chordata > Mammalia > Rodentia > Sciuridae > Urocitellus > Urocitellus parryii. The sequence goes on from NC_135542.1 coordinate 67,941,736, forward strand.
ACTTGAACTTGGCTCTTTTCCCAACTGGTCTCCCAGCAACTGGCTTTAGATGAGTTGTTTGTTCTAATTTGCTTACAGAAGACTTTTGGGGGGACTGTTTGTCACTGTGAATGTTAATATTTGAATGGTCCCTGGAGATTTGACCCACTGTTTGTGCCAGTTTTGATTTAAAGCTCAGAGATGACATTTAAAGGCTTGGCGCCGAGTGACCTTGGGGCGACTTTCATTTCTCTCTCTCCCCCACCGGCTTCCTTGAGCATCAGGGCATCCTCTTGGCTTTTTCCTTCTGTGCCATGAACTTCCTCCCCTTCCCGATCTTTTGCCACTTCCTGAGTTTGTTTGGCTCAGTTGTCTCCAGCTGATAGAATCAGGGAAGGGGGAGTTGCTCCAAGGGGACTGGGGAGGGGGGGTTATGATCTAGGATGGGGGAGGGGAGTGGGAACTAGACATTACCCAACAGGAAGTGACATTTTACAGATTGTCCAGTCCTTTATTACTGCCCAATTCCTTCCAAGAAACACACACACACACACACACACACACACACACACACACACTTTCCGGTAACGGAGCATAACTGTTTAGGCAGGCTTTTCTGTGAGGTCAAGAATTCTGGGAGGAGTAAATATTTATAATTAGCAACAAGGACATTGAAGTTCCCTGAGGTTTTTTTTTTTTTTTTTTTTCCCAGTGACTATCAATATCTTTACTTGGTCTTTGCCTCCTCATTTTTTTGTTTTTTTAATTGGGTGGAAGAGCAGCTGTCTTGGTTTAACTTAGAACTTAGTTACTTAACCTAAAGTTTTCTAACCTGCCCTTGAGAGCAATGGCCTGAGTAAATGTTCTTTGCGGGGTTCTGGTCAACCCCACCCCAGGCTTCCCTTCCTTCTGTCATCTCTCAACTTCCTAATGCAAGGAAAAAATAGTGAATGGTTCTCCCCAGCCCACATAACAAAGCCCATACTTTTTATCGTGCTATCATGGCCCTCCACAATGGAGCCCATGTATTTATTTCCTATTGTCTATATAACCCATAACCACAAACAGAGGCTTCGGACAGCACCCATTTATTATCTCCTTGTTTTGCAGGAGCCCAGCTCACCAGCATCCTGTGTTCAGGGTCTCACAGGGCTGTGATTGAGGTGTCAGCTAGGCTGCATTCTCCTCTGAAGTTTGAGCTGCTATTCCAAGCCCATGTGCTGATGGCAGAATTCTTTTCCTTGCAGCCTTAGAACTCATGTGGCTTGCTTCTGCAAGGCCAGCAAGAGAGTCTTTCCTGCTTCAAGTCACTAACTTCAGAGAAGTCCTGGACCCTTATTGATTTATTTACTTGTTTTGCTATGTGAGGGGTGGAACCCAGGGCCTTGTGCATGCCAGGCAAATGTTCTATCTCTGAGCTACACCCCCCAACCCAGGCCCACCGAAGGAACCTTAATTATATCTACAAAAATCTCTGTACCTTTGCCATATAATGTAACGTAATCACAATAGTGACATCACATCTTTTTTGCCTACTCCATTTGTTAAAAGTGAAATCATAGGTTGCATCTACTCCAGGGAAGTAGCTGGAGTGGGTAACTGGGGTGTGGCTCATTGGGAGTCATCTCAGGTAGTGTCTGGCACAGCCCAGTATACCCTTCTCACCCCAATTCTAACAATGCCTTGTTTTGAAGCCACCAGCCCAGAGGCCACTTGCAATGCTATCTGCCTGGCCCCATCATCCTGTGTGACTCTCTCTATCCCTCGCGCTGTCGTTGGTGAATGAATTGCAATTTGATGCTCTCATTGCTGCACCTGCTGTTAGCAGTAGACCTCCACATGTGTCCTTCACTAAGTTGCAAACTCTCCAAAGGGCCACTTCTTCTTTTTAAACCCTTATCTTGTTGTTCTTATTCTTCATCTTCTTGCCTTGCACACAATTTATATCAAATATGACTGTTGACTTCAATTAGTCTTAAACTCTAATCTTTGCCACCAAAGCAATTTGAAAGCTAGTTAGAGATGTGGAAAGATCATCCATGCTACTTGTCAGTGCCTGGTGACAAGAAAAATTGCCATTCCTTGGGATGTCTCCCTAATACCATCCCTGTTAGAGCAGGTACAAGTCATCCACAGTTTACTAGCAAAGATAGAGACTCTGGAATAATTGGTCCAAGGTCATTCTTGGTAAGTGGCAGGAATATTAAGTGTAAAATAAGTATAAAGTGTGTAATACTCACACTTAAGAGTATTAAGTGTGACATTTCCTGCTGTGCATGTGACACTTGTTAGGATGCCTTTTCAAGTCCAACTCCAAGCTCTTTAACTTATTATTCTAGGTGCTCCAGAACTTGACCTTCCCTTATATTTCTGCTTCCCTCTCACCACACCTGTGACCACTTTTGCTCTTTTGGCTTCTATGAACTATTCTCTCTTCATCTCTCTGGTGTTCTCCTTTCCCTGATCATGGCAGAACCTGGGCTGGCTCCTTACCTTCCTGTCTCATTCTTTAAATGCAACTTTTCTGCAGGACCCTTCACCCCTCTTTATTCTTACCCCAAATATTCTCCCTGGGCAATTCCAACCTTCCCATGGCTTGGAATGGCTTCTATATGCCCCACGATTCTCTGATCTCTATAGCTAGCTCCCAGGTTCTCCCCAGAACCCAAACAAAAGCAGTTCCTCACATGTATCCTACCCTCTTGGTTCTCCAAATTATTTGCTATTCTACCCCAAATACTCATCTCTACCTCTTGAAGCTTGACCTTTAAGGCCCTCTTCCCTCTTTCCCTGGAAGATTTTTAACAGTTTATTGACAACTCACTCCCTGACTCTTGGTTTTCCACCCTCCCAGTCTGTCCTCCAACCCCGCTGTTGCTGCTCAGTGTTATTTTAAAGCTGATTGCCATATGGTCCCTTCTTAGCATCCTTTGACCCTTATAAGAGAAAGCCCAACCCCCTGCGTGGACTCAGACTCCCTGCCACCCTGGCACTGTGCAGCTCTGTGGCTTGGGCATGGATGGAAGTGAAGGGTATGGCAGTGAGTGGGAACAGCATCTAGCCCCACTCTATTTGCGTGAGTAGCTTCAACCTCAAGAAAGAGGTGTTTTTGTTTTTCTTCCCAAAGGTGTCTTTTTGTGTATCTTAGGTCATTTTGTGCAGTTACAACAGAATAACTGAGTGGGTCATTTATAAAAGACAGAGCTTTCTTGGCCCACAGTTCTAGAGGCTAGGAAATTCAAGAACAAGGCGTCAGCATCTGATGAGACTTTCTTGCTGTGTCATAATATGGTGGAAGGCACCATGTGATCCAAGACCAAAAACAATGGTGGAAAGAGGAAGGGAGGGCGGAGATGAGGGGCTTATGCAAGATAAGGTAAGCTCACTCTGGGGACAATGGCATTGGTCCACTCATGAGCCAGAGCCCACATAACTTAAATGCCTCTGAAAGGTCCTACCTCCCAGTACCATCACAATGGCAGTTAAGTTTCAAGGTGAGCTTTAGCATTGTGTTTCTCACAAAGACACCTCATGTGCTAACAGGGCCCGAGTGGCCCCTGATGATCTTTTGAATTCTATCAGCACCCTAAACATGGATCCTACCCTCTTAGTTCTCCAGATTACTTGCTATTCTACTGCAAATACTGTTCTCTTTCATTTCTCTGTGCCTTTGTTCCCTCTGGCCCTGGGATTCCCTTGTCTTAATGATTGTTTCCCAATTCACATCCAGGATCTGTCTCAGAGTCCCAGGTTTAAAAAAAAAAAATACCAATTCCATAATACTAGAGGAGGGGAAATAGATAAGGGTATAGATTAAAAAAAAAGAATGGTCACGGGTTGATGATTGCTGAAGCCGAATGATAGGTATTTGGAGGTCATTCTTTCATCTACTTCTGTGTATTTTTTGCCACAATGACAACAGAATGCAGATAGATCCCAGCGTAACACACCTAGAGCCTTTGATTTCATAGGTCTGCTATGGGTTCAGGAATCTATGTACTTTTAAAATGTTCTCCAGAGGGTTGGGGTAGGGGGCAGAGCTCTAGAGAAATTCCATCCTGCCTATATTACTGTGTCATGTGCCCCCTCCTCTGTGTAGCTTTCTCCATCATGGGATCAGGTCTCCCCTAAGCACCATAGCATCTCTCTGAACCATGCATTGAGCAGGTTCCCTTTGCTAACCTTGTCCTTGAACTTATGATACCTATTCTGTGGGTGAGAACTGCCCCAGAGGGAGCTTACCTGAGTGATCTAGGACGGCACCTGTTTGTGGTTGGTGTTCAATACGTGTCTGTTTTCCGGTCTGTACTGCTCCAGAACCTTCCAGTCTATGGGGTTGCTACTTCATAGGTGTGTACTTCTTGAAAGTCTCTGTTTAAAGCATTCCTAACAGAGCAATACGCATTTTTCCCCCTTGAGTATAAACAATACCCAGTTCCTCCTTTATCTCTGATGTTACGGATATAAGGGGACTGTATGCCCATGTTGCTTTTGTTCCAAGTTTCCCACATAAGGGATATAGAGGGAGTCAGTATGAGGTTGACTGAGAGGCTGTGATTGTCCTTACCTATTTGTTTTTGGCTGTTCTGAATATAGGCAGAGACTGTATCTTGCAAGATAAAGACAGTTTATTTAGGAGATCAGCAAGACCAAGCTTTGGAGAATGAACTTCTTTGCCAAAGTTGAGACTGAATTTTCCAGCCTTCCTGCTGGAATTCATACACGTGCCAATTTAGTGGCGAGTTGGCCAGTGATCTCTGGCTGATGTTTCATACGTGAAAGACAATGCAAGCTCATAGGCACAGCCCCATTTTCTCTGGTCCTCCTTAGGGTCAGTCCATCTGCCCCAGGCAGCACAAGGTACTTGTTAGTGTCAAATCTATGTGCTATGGCAGGCGACTGCATTAGATCACCGTGTTCCCACTCTTCCTGGCTGAGGCTTGGGAAAATCCTTCTCCACCTACACTTACTCACACACACTGGGAGAGGTGGAAGTATCAAAGGGTGGACCTTCTGTCCAAACTTGATAGAGGGAACTTTCTCCTCCTCTATGTCATGCTCGGTACTTGTACATGTTCAACAGCAGTGACTGACAAAGACTGCACCTCACTCATGTGGCATAAAAGACAGAAGAGAGAGATTGTGATGGACCTCAGAGGGGGGAGAGGTGCACCCTGAGAAGGGAGCTTGGCACATAGAAAACCTTCTCTTTTTTTAAGAGAGAGAGAGAATTTTTTTAATATTTATTTTTCAGTTTTTGACGGACACAACATCTTTATTTTATGTGGTGCTGAGGATCGAACCCAGCACCCTGCACATGCCAGGCAAGCGCATTACCGCTTGAGCCACATCCCCAGCCCAGAAATGCACCTTCTTATTCTTTTCTAATCTAAAAGTCAGGAGCACCGCACATCAGCAGTGGTAAAGAACACAGACCCCACAACTCAGCCAAGTGTCTTAAAGCTTTCTGTCTCTGTGTCTTCATCTAGAAAGTGGGATTGACAGTTGTGCTTGTCTCCTGAAGCTGTAGGGATTTCATGAGTTAATAGCTCTCAGTGATTTTGAAGAATGCCTGCTTCAGTAAAGCCTAATAAATGTTAGCTAACCTAATAAGATTACATTGAGTTGATTTTTATTAAGATCTATCAAAAGAACATTGGAGATCTTTTATGCAATGTAGGCTCCAAAAGGAGATTCTGGAATCACATTAGAAGAATGAATTCCTTCTTACCCTTTTTCCTTCCTTCAGTAAAGTTGGACTTTTTTAAATGAAAAAAATGTCATAGGAGACATTGAACAAATAAAAAAAAATTAAGACATATTTTTTATTTGTTAAGAAATGTTTATTTTATTTTTATGTGGTGCTGAGTATTGAACCCAGTGCCTCACACATACTAGGAAAGTGCTCTACCACTGAGCTACAACCCCAGCCCAAACAAATAAAATTTTAAATAGTAAAGAAAGAGTGTGGAGTCAGTTTCCTCATCACAGATCTCATAGCTGCCCAAGGGTAAGCAGTTTAATAGTTTCCACAGGATTCTTTAAGAAATCTCAAGCGAGTTATAGAACCTCTTTGTGACTTGTTTCCATTTGAGAAGTTCAGATCACACCTGGCTCATTGGTCTCCTTCTTCAGGTAGTTAAGAGTGATTGCCAGGAGTCCAACTGCTAGTCAATGTGAAAACAATGGGGAATGAAGGCCATTTTATTTATGTAAAGTATCATGAAAGATTAACATTTGGCATTTGAGCACTAAAATTTGGTCTTGGTCCACCGTTGAGGGAAGTTTTAAGTTGCAAAGCTCCCCTGCTCTTTCAATTTCCCAAGCCTTCTGATTCTTAATGAGCCATTGTCCTCACTTGCAGAGTCATCTTCCCTAGGTGCCTGTTACACTAGCTGTGCTCTCCAAGCCCAGACAGAGTTTAATCAGGCCTTCCTGGTGGTCAAAGGGAGTGTGTGTGCCTAGATCCCTGGAATCGCCTTCTGTCATTGGCACAATTGGAGATGGCCTTACAAAAACGTCTTTAATTAAACCTGTGTTAATAATTGGAAAGCCTGATACTAATACTGAGGTCTAATATAGTCTCATCTCCTTCCAGTCCATTGACCATTTATTTAAAGCTAATGCAAATCAGGGGAGAAGTGGATGGTGGAGTGGTCCTCTATATTTGCCTTTCCAGTCTTCGAGGACCTGGTGACCAATAGAACTTGGTCACCAAGGACTGTTCTCAGCTCTTAGTTTTCCCTCACCTTTTATTAAAATGAAATTTGAATATCAAACTCCCAAGAGTCTAAGGGTAGAGTCTCTAGTGGGAGGATATCAGCTACTGTGGCAGGAATTGTGAGTGAATGTTTAATCAAAGGCCTCAGAGACTACAGAATCCAGCGCCTTCATTTTATAGATGTGGAATTTGAACACCAAAATTGGGCAGTAACTCACCCAAGTTTACACAGTGAAATAGTTGGAAGCCTAAATGTTATTTTAATCAAAGATACAATACAGATAAAGAAGCAACAGTTCTGCAAGGTGTTTCGATAAATAAAGAACAGTTTTCTATTCCCCACCCCCTTCTGCTCCATTTTCCCTTCCAAATAAGCAACACTTTTACTTTCTTAGCTTTCAGTAAGGACCTCTATATTTCCACATCACATTATATTATTGTTACTTTTTTGTGTTTTAGGTCCTACCTAGTTACTTTCTTCTGTGGAAGATGAGGGTCTAGTTCTCTTTCCTGCTTACGCACCCCCTGTTCCCTGTCACTTAACACTCCCTTCCCAGTCCCACATCCTCTCTGTACAGTTTACTGTACTTTTGGTTAAATGAATATACAGTGTGCTCACTATTATGACTGTGAAATATGCTGTGGAACTAAGTCATGTGGTATGCCATAAATACTTTCCCTTGGCTATATTTTTTGGTTAATAATTATTTCTTTGTTTTTCTGTTTACTCATTATTAATTTACCCACAAACTTACAAATTTTCCACATTATCCCTTAGGATGATTAGATACAATTGGTGTTCTATCAATTTCCCATTCTTGGATAAATTTCTTCCAGAAGCTTCTAAACTGACCTAGTATGAAGAGATGTTCTTTGTGCCAGTTGCTGGGATTTCCCCATCACTGTTGTCCACTTCTTCCTTTTCTTGCCGTCCTGTGTTGAAGCTTCTGTTTCCTATATCTCACATCTTCCTCTTTCTTGCTAGACTCCCTCGATTTATTATAGCACCTGCAGTAGTTTTTCATGTCTAAAATCATCTTTATTTTATTCTCCAACTTGATGAGTGCTTGCCCACACAAAGTTGTCGAGATTGAAAACTGGTTTTGATCAAAATTTGAAGGTGTTCCAATGTCTCCTTACTTCCATTGTTGCTATTAAAAAGTCTAAAGTCATTCTGATTCTTGATCCTTTGTATGAACCTATTTCATTTTTTCCAGAAATGTGTTACAGTTTTCTGTTTCCATTATTCTAAAATTATTTAATGATAAAGTATAGGTTTGTTTTTATCCATTAGTTTGATTTCTGGATAGACCTTTTTAATTTGGAAAATTGACCTTCAGTTTTGGAAAATATTTTTCTTCTTTAACAATTTCTGTTTTCTCTTTCTGTAACTATCATTTGGATGTTGGTTAATTGAGGTTAATTCTAGACTAATCTGGCTAGCCACCCAGAAAACTCTATCCATTGATAAGAGTTAGACCTTCCCTCCTAAAGGGCTTAGATCACCCCAGGATCACCTTCTAGTGTCCTGTCTGAAGCAGGAAGTTCTGACAGCCTGCACTGCAGGAGTCAAGGGAAGGGAGAGGGCTGGAGGACCAACTTCCAGAGTACATGTGTTTGTTTAGTTCTCCTGTTCTCCCTGGTGCCCAGTTCCCTCCCCCTAGGTCTGGAGATTTTCTTTCTTCTCTTCTCTAGAGAATCAACCTCTTGGGGTAGAAAGAGGAAATAAAAGAATCTGGGTTTATAACTTCTTTTTGGTCAAAACTCTGGTTTTATTTCTCTGTGCATTAGCAGCATCATCTCCATAGATAACTTATCACTTAATCCTGAACTTTGGAGGAGGGGATGAAATTATGCATTATAAATTTACTTTTTCTTGACTTTCTGCACTCACTGCTGGTTCAAGATTCAGCTTTGGATCACCCATTTGTGTTCCAGCTTCCAAATGGTGTGGCTGATGTTTCTTCTCTTGTTCTCCCATTTTTGTGTGTAGTTTGGGAATGAAGAGAAAAATAATAGTAGGCATCTACTTATCCTCTTTATCTAAAGTCAATAATAATAACAAGGACAGCAATCACAGCCACAGCTGTGGCATGAGGTAACTACTGTTATTATCCATAGGATTCATGATCTTTCCAAGAAGACTTTTCCAGATCCTCTGTCCCACTTTCACTGCCAGAGCTAGGTCACCCTGTCCTGATTGCTGCTGATTGTGTGTGACGAAGCAAAGTTGTATTTTGAAGAAAGTTCTGCATTTGGGTCAGAAAATACTGGGTCTGCCTCATTTTTGTTGTGTCTTGCTGGGTAGAATAATCAAACTGTTTGTAGTCTAGTTTCTTCTCTGTGCCTTGGGAATTATAACGCAAAATTCCTTAGAGTGTTTTGAAAATTACATGAGACAACATCAGCAGAGTGCATAGTATCATTCATAGCACCTAGTAGGCTCCATAAATATTGGTTGAGTGGATGGAGAGCATCAGATTTTGGAGTCAGAAGGTGCTGTGGGCTGAATTATGCCCCCATCACTCAAATTTACAGGTTGAATCTCTAAACACTGGTCCTTCCTTAAAGAGGTGATTAAGGCAAAATTAGGTCATTAGAGTATGTCCTAGTCCAACATGACCCATGTCCTTATAAAAATGGGAGACTGGGATACAAAAAAGCACAATGAGAAGCCCATGTGAGGACACCAGAAGGAGATAGCCATTTGCAAGCCAAAGAGAGAGGCTTCAGAACAAACCAGCCTGCCAGCACCTTGGGCTTGGACTTCCAGCCTCCACCATCATAGAAAATAAAATTCTGGGGCTGGAGATGTGGCTCAGTGGTAGCGCGCTCGCCTGGCATGCGTGCGGCCCGGGTTCGATCCTCAGCACCACATACCAACAAAGATGTTGTGTCCGCCGAGAACTAAAAAAAAATAAATATTGAAAGAATTCCCTCTCTCTCTCTCTCTCTCTCTCTCTCTCTCTCTCTCTCTCTCTCCTCTCTCACTCTCTCTTTAAAAAAAAAAAAAAGAAAATAAAATTCTGTTGATTAAGTCATCCAACCTGTGGTTTTTAATGGAAGCTTTAGCAAACTCATCAGAGGATCTGGGTTCAAACCCCAGAATTGTCATTTACTATGTAGCCCTGGGCAAATGGTCTCATTCTGAGCCACAGTTTCCTCATCTGTAAATGGTAATAATAATAAATATTAAGTAAGATGGTAAAACCTGTGGACTTGGCATAAGTCATAAGAGTTAAATAAGCTAATGATCATAAAAATGCCTGTGGAGGTTGTTTTGGGGTTCATCCAGTGGTCAGGGGGTATTGACTTATCCACAAAGAAAGCAGTAGTGTAAGATCCACATTTTGGAGAAGCAAGGATAGGCAGGTGCGTTTGTGTCTTTTGTGCAGGTTAAGGGTCTACCTAGGACAGGGCTGTGATCTCAGGACCAGGCAATATTACAGAAAAATGTAACTTTCTTTAGTGGTATTCTATTCCTATTGGTATTTTGGAACCCTAGGGCAGGATGGTCCCTCAGAATTTATAGGGGATCAGTTTTAGGACCTCTTTGGGTACTAAAATCCATAGATGTTCGAAGTCCCTTACATAAAATGGTGCCTATTTTTATATAACTTATGTAAATCCTCTTGGATACCTTAAATCATCTCTGGTTTACTTAGCCTATTTAAAACAAAGTCAATGCTATGTAAATAGTTGTTATATTGTATTATTTTGGAAATAATGACTAAAAATCATCTACATGTTCAATACAGATACATTTTTTTTTCAGTACTAGGGATTAATTAAGAGATACTCTACCATTGAACTATTTCCCCAGACTTTTTCACTTTATTTTGAGACAGGGTCTTGCTAAGTTGCCCAGGTTGACCTCAACTTTGCAATCCTCCTGCCTCAGCCTCCTGAGTTGCTGGGATTTCAGGCATACACCACATCCAGCTCAGACATGACTCTTAAGAAATATTTTCTCATTAAGGTTGGTTGAATCTACAGATGCAGAAGCCGTGGATTGGGAGGGCCAACTGTACTGATTAACTGCAGGAACACACTGATGGATCTGCTTACATTAGAAAGCTACAGTCTGACTGGGGCCTCAACCTCCTTCTCAGGCTCCCTTGCACCCAGCCACCTTCTTGAACTCCCACACAGCCCCCACCATCCAGTCCTATAGGATTTGCCTCAACAAATAAGCTGACATCGGCAATGTGCATATTAGTCATGAGGGTCATCTTGTCCCTCTCTCATGCTATATAAATGAAGGACTTGTCCCCCTGATAAAGGAAAGCTAAATATCAGCCCAGGATCTTCTTTTTTTGTAAGTCCAATTGTACTTGAGGATGAGACCATCTTTACTGCTAACTGGTTTCAGTCAGGGTCACCTACTGATCACAGTGTGGCTGGAGTCACTGTGACATGATTCAGTGGAGGGCAGAAGGAGAGAGTGGAGACAGAGCTGGTTGGGATGAAAGCCAAGTTTACACTGCTCCGAGGAAGCCGCGTTATTGCTGACCAGATCAGAAGTAGCGTTCTGACTCCCGTTGACATCGGATGTTCAGGGCAAACAGGAAGTTTGGAACCAGAGGGAAATTCCTGATTAAATGTGTTTGAATGTTTCAGCTAGTAATGTGTGTTCAAAGGAAAAATGCCCAGGGAACTCTGTGATCTTGTGGCTCTCCTGGTACGTAGCATAGAACTGAATAGTGATTAAGAACACGACTCTGGAAGTCCTGGGCTCCAATGCTGCCTCTGTGGCTTCAATATATGATCTTGGGCAAGGAACTTAACTTCTTTAAACTTCAGTTTCTCCATCTGTACAATGGGATTGCTACCTCCCCCATGGACATGTTGTGTGCATCAAATGAGTTAAAAACGGGTAAAGCTCTAAGAACTATGTCTAGTACAGAAGAGGCGCCCCCTACATGTTAGTGGCAGAGAGTATGGTTGATAAGATTCACTTTGTGTCTCAGAAATTTCATCATGGCTGTATCCTGCCGGTTGGCAAACTGATGAAAACATCTTCTTTGTTCAGAATCTTCCAAATAAAGTGGTTGGAGGCATCAGGACCTGTCCTGTGAAGGAGAATTTGATACCTGTATATTACTTTTACTTTATGACTGTGCAGTGTTTTATAGTAAGTAGGAATCCTGGAACAAGTATTGCTTCAATGTATTCAACAGTAGGGACTGAATTCTCCAAGGTTGAGTCATAGATTTTGTTTCTTCAGTGCTTTAGCTAATGATTGAGCTATTCAAATAGGGATTGTTTTAGCAAACAATCATGGGCTTTGCGGTGGTAAGCAGAGTCTTGTGTGAACACCTAGTCTGGTCTCCGGGAGGTTGGCTGTGTTTGTTTGGAGGTGACTTGGGCTGGAGGTGGGACTGGGGCCAGGTACTGTGGTGAAGGAGGCAGAGAAGAGCTTCTCTCTTTGGTCCTGGAGTCACAGGCTGAAGGATTGATGCTGGTAGTTTTTGCCACCAACTCTTTCTTTGCCTCTGGGGCTCTTCTCCTAGCATTCCTGGCTGATTGATTCTCATGAGCAAGGATTTGGGGCATTCAATTGCTCAGAAGACTTTAATGACTGTGTTATCGCAAGATAATGTCCAGACTCTTCTGCCTCTTACACAACATCACCCACAAGCTTTGGCTTTCTCTGGCTTCATCTCTGGAATTTTTGCACCCAGGTCTCTCTCTATCTGCAACTGACCCCTGCCTGTCTTCCCAGGTACTTCTCCCACTGACCTTCTCTTTGAGTTACTTCTGGAGTTACTTCTGTTCACGGACAAACCTCTGGCACACCCATGCACCCTGTGCACTTTTATGTTGATCCTGAACGGAAACGGTCACAGCACATCCATTGGGCCTTTGCTTAGGAATATCATCTTTTCTTGCAATACCGTGTTGTTTTCTCATCCTTTAAGATTCAGGTTCATTTTTCTGGCTCTTTCCAACAAAGTTAGTCATTTCTTCCTCCTCTTAACATTGCATCTGCTACATCATATGTTAGCATCTCTCACACTGTATTGTAACTATTTCTTAAATGATCCTATAGGGATTCCACAGGTCATGATACGTTATATGGTTTTACCCAGTGGCCTGTGATTCTTTGGTCAATCTATTCAAATGCATCAAGAAAACATCTCCAGGGAGATGAGGGGATTTTTCTAACAGACTTCTTGCTGGACTAGTCTTTCCCTGGGCCTCCTTTCCATGTGCCCTGCCCACATGTCTTTTTATTCCTCACGAAGTCTGATTGCTGGATTGCTACTGTGGGAAGAACCCCAGGCTAGACATAGGGCCAGGACTCTAATAAAGCCCTATCATAGCTGGGCGGCCTTAGGCAAATTACTTCTCCACTCTGAGCCTCAGTTTCTTCACCTACACAGTGTGATGGCCAGATTGGATGATCTGGTTCTGCGACCCCAAGATTGTTTGGTCTGGGAACACCTTGAACAAATCTGAAAATGAATGTTCAAAAATACTCAAAGTTATGTTAGTGAGGCTGCAGAGGGTCACAGACTCTAAGTAGCAAGAGTGTCCAGATGCCCCTCAGGGAGGTTTAGAGATCACGGCCTATGATTCTGTGATGTCTTGGAATGTAAGACCTCATCGGCACGTGGTCCCGCGTTTAGCTCTCTGGTGTCTGAAATCACCAGCTGTGGGTCCACCCACTCTTATCCACAGTCCTCCCTCTCAATCGAATGAGTAGTTTTTTAAGGTTCTGATGTTGTCAAATTAAGTACTTATCCCGGTGGTAGACAGAGCCCCTTCTAGGGACTGCTATAGACCATGTGAGCAAGGACTTCTGGTCCAGGGGCAGGGGTATTTGCTTGGAAAGCCCTGATCCTGTGGGGTTGAGAATCGCACAGCCATGGGGCAACAGCAACAAACCCTCGGGAGCAAAAATCCCTTGTTGGAGATCTGCTCATGCAGAAGCATTGGCTTCAAGGGGATTCCTTGACTGTTGGGGAGTCACCAAGGAAGCGAGGAAGCCTGTCTGCTGTCTGAACAGCAGTGTTTTGGCAGACAACGTGGTCAAGTGTGCTTGTTAAGTCACCTAGGTGTGCCAAGTGCAGGCCTTCAAGGTAGGATGTTAAGAAGAGACAGTCTCTGCCCTCTTGGCACTAAATTTGGGTGGGGACAGCAGACAATAAAACAAGCAATAACAATAAAAACTGATAAGATTTATGATGGAGGAAAATTAAGAGCGCTACCAGGGAAACAGCCTGGCTAGATACCTCAGCTGGTCTGGAGAAAGTCGGGGAAGGCTTTTTGGGGGAAGTGACCTCTCTCCAAGAGGCCCAGTGGGGTAGGTGGGAGTTGGCCAGAGAAGGACATGAAGAGTATGCCAAGGAATGGGAACAGGATGTGCAGAGGCTTCAGGGAGCGGCAGGAGAGAACTCCAAATGGGTCTTTGGGTCTAAAGAGTTTCTGTGAGCCTGGAACTCAATGCACAGAGAGAGGCATGGTGAGGAATAAGTTTGAGGGGCATACAGGGACCCCAGCCTGAGGGGCTACGGATGACTCTCAAAACACTAAGTGCAGGGTCACATGACCTTGGGTTGTATTTTTGTGGGAACTCTGAAAAATAGTCCCCCTATTTATTAGAATTCTGAAGGTGGGAGAGAATTGAAGGGGTTAGTTACTCCAGTTCCATTTTTTTATAGATGAATAAATGGAAACTCAGGGACTCGTCCAAGGTCACTCAGTCCCTTAGTGACAAAGACATAGCCAAGACTCAGTACTCTGATGTTTTAATGATGTGTGCTGATAAACTAACTCTGGGAAGGAAAAAAAAAAAAACAGCAAACCTGATTTGTAGCATTTGCAGATTTCTGTGCTGCAGATATTCCCCATGGGGCCAAATTTAAGATCCTCATGTTTACCAACCAGCTCATAAAATTCCTAAATATTTTGCAATCTGCTCTTGTAAGGTGGTGCGAGTCAACCACAGCACCCAGTAGAAAGCGGATGTGTGGACCTCTTCCCAGCATGCTCAGTCACATGGCACTGGTAGCTTGAAGTCAGCTCTGTGGGAATATTTACATCATGGAAATTGGCAAATGCTGAAGGTGAATCTCTCCCTCGCTGGAGAGCCATTGATAGGTCTTTACCACTATACCACTTGAGTGCACTGTCTGCTGGCCAGTAGTCAGAAACTTCCTCAGAAGGCACCAGCTATCCTCACAGCTCTGGGCTTGATTTCCACATCTGTAGGGCGCAGATCATATCAAAGTTTGATAAATTCAAGACTTTTGATTTTAAGACATACCATTGTTTTTATTCAAACTTTTAATTTTAGTATAGTTTTAGAGAAAAAAATTGCAAAGATATTACAGAGAGTCCTCATATACCCCACACCTAGCTTCCTCTACCATTAACATCTTCTACTGGTGAATTTGCCACAGTTAATGGAACAATATTTATATATTATTATTATTAACTAAGTCCATACTTTAATCCAGATTTCCTAAGTTTTTATCTGATGTTCTTCATACCCAACCTCCTGGTTCCCATCTAAAGTATCACATTACATCACTTTTATAGTCATACCTTTTAAGACTACTTTTGGCTAGGACAATTTCTCAAATTTTCCTTGTTTTAATGACCTTAGCAGTTTGAGGAGTACTAGTTAGGTATTTTATTGAATATCTTCCATTGGGATTCATCTGATGTTTTTCTCTGACTAGATAGTGATTATGAGTTTGGAAGAGGAAGACCCCATTTTTTTTATTACATCATTTCAAAGTGCATGCTGTTGTTGAGAGCCACAGCTGAAGGGGCCCCAGCAAACTTCCAGCTGCCAGCAAACTTCCAGCTGCCAGCTAATGATTGGCTCACAGCGGCCCCAGCAACTTCTAGCTGCCAACTGATTGGCTCATCTGCGGTGATGCTCATTGGGCTGTTTCCCCGCCCTTTTAGACCATGGAGCCGCTCATCGGGGGACTTTTTTTGGCTCCGCCCACACGACCCAGCCAATCGGCCTCAAGAGCAGGAGGAGTGGGGGAGGTTGAGAGGCTTGTGGGAAGCCGGTGGTGGCAGCTGGGCTCTGAAGGTTTTTCCTGAGGAGCTGTTTTGTTTGGCTGTGTGGTTCTAAAAATAAAGTTTGTTTCTTTTGACAAGTGGCTCCTGAATTGTGCCCAGCCAGACTGCCGCATGCTGTCAACATGACTTATTGTTGGTATTGATCTTAGTTACCTATCTGTGTACCTGAGATAGTATCTGCCAGTTTTCCTTTTTTAATTTTAATGCCCCTGACCACCAAAAGCTCATGTCCACCTCACAGTGGAAAACGAGGTGAGGTAGAACATCTGGCAGAAGGGCATAGGGAAAGAAATCTGCTCAGCACATGGCAGCCTGCAAGCAGAGAGAGTTTACTAGGTCCCTCCACCGTGAAGTTACTCATTCCCCCCACTTTTCTTTACTGTATTCCTCAGAAGTTCAAAGTCACTATGAAAACCCCATACTTACCAATAGGGGGTAGTTATATTCCAGATCCTTGAGGGCCAAGTAACCACATAAGTTATTTAGATCTCTTCTGCATGGAAGATTTATTTCCTCCCTCATTATTTATTTGCTCATTTATTTATATCAGCATAAACTCATGGATATTTATTTTATACTTTGGGTAATAATCCAATATGACTTTACTTATTTTATTGTTCCAGATCTGCTCATTGGGAGCTCTTTCAGTTAACTTCTTTATTTCTTTAGTATACTGCCATCATTTGGTGGTGGGGGGGTTGTTTAGTTTTGAGGACTTCCTTATTTTCTGGCACTATAACATGCCTCAGGCTTATCTTATATATTTCCTGCCACAGTCCTAAAATAACTCAAGGATTATTCCAAGGATCCTTGCCTCCTTTTACTGAAGGATGGTAATAGAACCCAAACTATGGATATGAGGCATGCTTGCTGCTATTGGGGTGTCATTTCTTTCAGGCCCTCTCAAATGACAGAGCAGGGAATTACATATCTACTAACTCATGGACATAGACATATCTATACATATTTCTCCGTGTAGCTGTATCTATGTTAAGCTAAACATAAGTCCACAATGATGTCTCTAATCCTAATCTGTGACCACATGGGTCATCCTATCTGCCTCCCCTTACTTATGCCACTCTGATAGTGAGAACTGGCTTTCACAATCTGCCATCCAGGTACTTAACTGTTCATTTCCAGTATACGTCTCTAGTGGTATCAGAATTCTTCACCTGAACTAAGATGGGAAACAACTTCATCAACGCGCATACTGTATTAGTTTGCTAGATATGTAAACTAATACAGTAGTTTTAGTTTTGTAATATGTAGTATTACACATTAACAAAATACCACACACTTTGATGCTTAAACTACAGATTTATTTTCTCGCAGATCTGGAGGTCCCATGCCCAAGATCAAGGTGCCAGCAATGTGCTTTCCTCTGAGGGCCAGAAGGGAAAGATCTGTTCCAAGCCTTTCTCCTTGCAGATGCCACCCTCTTGCTGCCTTTTACATGGCTGTCCCTCTCTACACACACATACCAGGTGCTTCTATGGGTCCTCATATCCTCTTCTTATAAATCCAATCAGATTGTATTAGAGTCCACTCCAATGGCGTTATTTTAAGGCCTTAAAGGCCCTGTCTCTGAATATAGTCACATTCTGCAGTACTGGGAGATTAGGATTTCAACATATGAATCTGGTGGCGAGAGGCACAGATTAGCCCATTGCTGTACAGTGCCAATGTATAGTTTCTTTTCTGCATAGTCTCACAGACTCCACTAATTTCCAAAGTTGCCATTCAATGAAGTTCTTGCAAATGTTTGTAATTCAGGCAGATTATTACTATTATTACTATTACTATTATTAGGTACTGGGGATTGAACCCAGTAGTGCTTAAGCCCAGTGCCAAATCCCCATTCCTCCTCCTCCTCTTCCTCCTCCTCCTCCTCCTCCTCCTCCTTCTTCTTCTTCTTTTTTTGTTGTTTGTTTGTTTGTTTTTGTGACAGCATCTCACTAAGTTGCTTAGGGCCTCACTAAACTGCTAAGGCCTGCCTCGAACTTGCTCTCTTCCTTCCATGACCTCCTAAGTTGCTTGGATTATAGATGTGCACCACCATACCCCAGCTCCAGACAGATTATTTCTTAACATCTTGCATTTCATCCTGGGATTCCTCAACCTCCTAAATGACTTTTTCAATTCACATACATTGAGGCTCACTCTTGTTCTATAAATTTCTGCGGATTTTGCATAGTCCCACATATCCATATATGAAGAGTTACACTGCCTAAAAAACTTCCCTGCCCTTCTTATTCTACCCTCCCTTCTTCCCCAAGCCTATGGTAACCCTTTGTCTTTGCTTTCACTATAATTTTGTCTTTTTCACAATGCCATACAATTGGAATTGGAATTTTGTAGTATGCAATCTTTTCAGATTGACTCCTTTCACCTAGCAGCATGTATTTAAGATTTATCTATGTCTTTGTTGTTTAATAGGGTATTTTTTCTTATTGAGGAATAATATTCCATTTTATGGACGTACCACAGCCTGTTTATCCATTTTTCTACTGGAGTTATATTCCAGATCCTTGAGGGCTGAGTAACCACATGAGTTATTTAGAATTCTTCTGCATGGAAGATTTATTTCCTCCCTCATGATTTATTTTAGCAAATTTAACATCTTCATTGCTTCTAGTTTTTGGTGATTATGAATAAGGCTGATAAACATTTATTTACAGATTTTGGTCATAAATGTATATTTTCAAACCAACTGGGACTTAGGAGAGGATACTTAGACTACCGAATTATATGGTAGTCTATGCTTAGCTTTTTGAGAAACCACTATATTGCTTTACAAAGTGGCTGAACCATTTTGAATCCCTATCAATCAATAACAAATGATCATTATATAATAATCCACTTTATGACTCATAATTTTCCTCTTTTATCATTTTATATATTAATGGGATTGGGAATGATATTTCAACTCATGGAGTTTACCCTAATCCAACCGTCCTTTATCCACCTGTCACCTCCTTCTCAACCTCTAGTGATTGTCCCTTATTCAGATTGTCATTTTTTTTTAACTTTCATAAGAAAGAATATGTAGTACTTACCCTTCTGTGTCTGGCTTACTTCACTTAAAATAATGTCTTACATTTCCGGCTTAATGCTGCTTTGTCTGAAATTAGTATAGGCATTCTAACTTTCTTTTAGAAAAGGCACTGTGTTTTCACCCAGTTATCTAACTTTCTTTGGATCAGCATTAGCATATTTCTTTCTCTATCCCTTTACTTTTAACCTAGATGAATCTATCTTTAAGGTGGGCTTCTCAGAGACAACATATAGCTGGACCTATGAGGTTTTTGTTTGCCTGTTGTTTTTTTTTTTTTATCAACTCTGACAATGTCTCTTTTGATTGGCACTTAAATTGATTATTGATATAGTTGGATTAATATCTACCCTTTTTGTAACTATTTTCTATTTATTATGTTAGTTCTTTGATTCCTTTTCCTCTCTCCTCTTTTTTCCCCCCACTAACAAGAAAAGTTGCCAATTGCCAGATACATCTAATGTTAAATTTGCTAAAATGTGAAAAAAATTATGTTCTAGAATCCATGACATATTGCCAGGGTACCCCCCTCTCAAGGAAGTTTTGAGACTTAAATAAAACAATTCATCAAAACACGTAGCACAGTATTTGGTGTGGCGGTGAGCACTGCCTATTAGCCATTTTGCTAGTTGCTGTATTAGAACTACCAAATGACTTTAGGGACCTCACAGCTGATTTAGACTCTGCAGTCCCATCACCAAAACATTGACAATAATCAACTTAAATACACAGCAATATAGTTCTAGACCACTTGGTTTGTAGTCACTGTGAACAAGTTCTCTTAGCCCATAGTTAAATGCAGAAACCCTGAAGTCAGACAACACTGTTTGTTACCCACACTGTTACTTGCAGGTGTCTGGCCTTGAAGAGGTCTCTTCATCTCTCCAAGTCTCAGATTTCTTACCTTCGAAACATTTATACTAACACCATCCCCATTGAATGTGGTCAGGACCTAAATCATAGATGGGGTCAGGTGACCAAATCATAGATATTATTAAGGCTACTAGTTGTCATCATATTTCTTCCTCTGGGCCAGGTGCCCCCTGGGACTCTGTCTCTCATTTTAAGCTAGAAACTCTGGGTAGGCAGAGGCTGCATCGAAGGTATTAGATATTAGCTGAGACAATGTCTTGAACTGTAGAGAGAAATCTCCACGGGTGGAATCTTCAGCCACTGTCATGGCCAGGGGAAAGAAGATGGCACTATTTCCCAGGGGACTTTCTCTCAACCCTGGCTGGGGTTGACTTTTAGACCAAAATCCTAAAGATTTCCTGAATGACGAAGCCAACAGGGCAATGTGACAGGGACAGCTCCTCTCATGCCCAGCATAAAGCAGTGAACCTGAAAGGAACACCGGCCACTTGTTCAGCCCAGTCCTGACATTTGCAGGGATCAGACACAATTCTGCTTTACCGCTGCTGTTTTCTCTTCAAGAATATTCTAGATACTGCTAGTTATTCATTTTTTTTTACTTGTATTTCTCGTTTATTTTTGTTTCCTGGATCTGTAGTTCAGGTTTAGTGGGAACACCTTTCTCCTCACTCCTCGAACATTTTTTGATGTTTGAACAACTCCCAGGCTGGGCCTTTGGACCCAGACGAGCTGGGAGACACACACGTTCAGAAGAATCCTGAAGTGCTTGGCTCTGGTTTACAGCAGGGGCGGATACGTTCAGAGCTAGGCCTGCCCTAGGAGGAAGTTTCTGTGTCTGTCTTAGTTTCCTGTGGTCAGGGGCTTTGTTGTGATTTTTCTGAGTCAAGGCCATGATTTTCCCAAACATTGGGCATAGCTTGCCCAACATGCTAGAAACAGTATTGCCCTCCCAGAGTCCAAGGCTTCTAGGAGAATCTAAGACCCCTTCCTTAAGTGCCTTATGAGTCAATAAGAATTCTAATGTACTGATATGGGTTTAAAGTATGAGTGTGCATATCTACTGAATTAAGAACAATTAATCTAGATTGCTGAAGCCAAGAAAAAGGCATAAGGTAGAGGGGAAAAAAACATTTGAGGCCTTAATAATATATATTTAGGAATCTGTCTTCCCAAGATATGTGTTATAGACGATCCCGGGAAATCCTGTCCCAATCAGCCTGGGCTGCTGAGGAAATACAGAGACAGTTCCCACCTGCCCTGTGGCCCTCCACATGGATCATGCTACTGGAAAATCGATACCTCTGATATTCCTCCTTGGCCAAAGAGTAGCTCAGTCCTAGGCAGCATTTATTCTGAAAAGATAGCAGAAAAGTAACATTTCATAGGTGATCAGCTATCTAAAGCACAACTAGAAGCTGGGATGGTGGCTCAGTGGTACAGTGACTATCAGGTACAGTGACTAACGATCCCCAGTATTGCCAAAAAAAAAAGCACAAAATTTCCAAGCTCAGCCTGTCACCTGGGACCTTGCTTCCTGGCCTTGCCTCACTCCTTTCACAGGTAGAAGCTGCTTTCCATCCTTGCCAGGCCCCAGCAAAGCAGTGCAGTGGATTACCATATACTGGGAGTCTGAACACCTAACTGTGTTTTGCACAAAGAAATGCATATCTCACAAACCCCAAAACTCCAGTGAAAATTTTCCATCCAATTGGTCTTGCCCAGAGGTTCAAACCACCAATCACAACAGCTGAAAGAACAGCTAAGGGGTGCGAAGAACCCAGGAGCCTCGTTTTTCTGCAGGTTCCCCAGAATTCTCCAGTGGTCCTGCTTTATTGTTGAAGGGCAAGTCTGTGTGTAGACCCCACGGGCTCCAGCCATCCATGAGAGACATCTTTGTATGCATGAGGCCAGATTTTGGAAATATGTCTATGTGCATCATTGCTTACTTCAAAGCTACCGAATTCTTTGTGTGTGTCTATCTGAATTATAAATCAGTGTTTTAGATGGGAGCAAGATTCAGAGCTATAATTAGAACCTGCTTGGAACCAGACACAGGCTACTCTCCCCCTCTGTAATTAGCACCCATCCCAGAGGGTACCCTGGGGAACTCGGCTCAGAGAGTGTGTTCCCACCGCTTGCTTTCTTTTCTTTTATCTTTGGACATGATTCTTTGTCTTTATTTTTCTTTTCAACATAAGACAAACAAACAAAATTCCTTACTGTTAGGAACTTAGGGTTCTTAGTCAACTGAAAGCTTAAAGGTACAAAGGATAAAAGTCGCTTCATAATGTTACAGCGGCAAGAAGATTGGGGTGAAATTTCCCCAAAAGGCAAATGAGCATTTGCCTGGTGGTTTGTGGTATTTTGGACCATGGATAGGGATTTGCTCAATCTCAGAATGTTTTGCTTTAGTTAGTGTTGACTCCCTAGCAAAATTGTTAGCCCTTGGAGATCAGGAACCATGAACTCTCCTTCTCTCATGCACTAAGGTGCTCAGGGTACGGATGGGGATGGAGGACCTGGGACTCCATGTGCACATCACCATGCCCATCTCAGAGCTGCTTTTTGGAACTTCTCAGAGAGCAGTGTGCAAAGGTGGGCATGAATTGCTTTGCATCTGCAATCCAGATTCTTACCTAAAACATCCCTGTGACTGAATAATGTGCAATTTCGTAACCATGACCTGGTTGCTGTCATCCTAGTTTCACACAAAATATAATGATTAAGAAAAATGTGAAAGGAGATTGGAGAGCTGCTGGGGCTACCTGGTTCTATAGCACCTTGGGACAATTACAAAATAAGATGGGATTATTCTGTGTATTCCCCACCTCATCCCACTACACCCCTACCCTCTGCCCTCACCTGAAAAGACTTGGGGTATTTCATTGCTCAGACTTGGTCTGTGCTGTCAACACTACTACTGTCCCCCAGCCTTGCTTGGCTCATTAGGCAGGTTCATGGTCCATATACTTGTCCCCCTGCTCCTCCCTGGGACATGCCTTAAATACCCGCCAAGATGGCTATTTCAGAGAAGGATGCTAATTTAAGGAAAAAGTTCCTGAAAAGGCTGACTGTTGAAATGAGAGGAATAAAAACATCCTATACTGAAATTAGGAGAAGGAGAGGAGGGTATCAAATGAGAAGCTCTCTGGAGGTTAAATTGGAAGAGGGGAAACAAGCTGTGGCTATCAGAAAGACATTTTACTTGGAGAATCCAAGGAGTGGTGTGGTAGTGTGTGTATGTTTGTTTGTTTTTGTTTATTCCTTTGGTTGAAAGTGAAACCAGGAATAAACAAAACAGTTTGGTCGAATTTCATATAAGAAGGAACATGAATAATAGCCAAGAACCCAATTTGAACGCGCCTGTAATCCCAGAGCTCAGGAGGCTGAGGTAGGAGGATCTCAAGTTCAAAGCCAACTTCAGCAACTTAGCAAGGCTCTAAGCACGTCAGCAAGACCCTGTCTCTAAATAAAATATAAAATGAGCTGGGGATGTGGTTCAGGGGTTAAGCACCCCTGGGTTCAATCCCTGGTGGTGGTGGGAGGAGGAGGAGGAGGAGGAGGAGAAAGAAGAAGAAGGAACTCATTTGATGTTTGAAGGGAAGTGAAGAAAACAATTGATGGTGAAATAAATACACTGTAGAAACTGCCAGATTTGCTCTTCCAGAAAGCACATGAGGACATCAGCTGAATAGGAGCGTCTCAATTTTGCCATAAAGAAATAGACTTTTTTTTTTTTAACAAACATACCAGAGTTTATATATCCCTTAACAGTCTTCTCAGGAGACTTCATTCTCAGGGGGGAAAAATGCTTTAGTCCTTGGAATATTTTTATATTCTTCTCTAGGTTTTTATGAGAATAGTCTTTTTGTGTGTGTGCTAAATAGTCCTACTTTGAGAGTAAACCTGATTTCTGAAAACCATTTTATGTCAAAAATAATATGTGCTTATTAAAGGAAAAATGATTTTTCTGAGTATTTTTAAGTGACGGATTCTGAAACAAATTCAACACAAGGCCAGAAGTCACACGGGCTGAAGCCCCAGTGCTTTCCACAGGACCCCCCGGGGAGCCTAAGGGGCAGCTGGGCTGGGGGATACACACCTGTGGGTCAGGGACACTTGCTGAGGGGATCCTGGCTGTTCATGTGGCTCTTAGGCCAGTTCTGTTTTCTCTTCTGTCCTCAGTTTTCTCATTAAAAAAGTGGGATGGTGATAAGACAACTTCATGGATTGTGGTCAATGTTAAATGAGGCAATACAGAGAAAAATACAAAGAAAGGACTTAGTAATTGTTTATCATCATCATCATCATCATCATCATCATCATCATCTTCCTTTAAATTACCTAGGCATGTAGTCAGGTTACATGGTGGGTAATCACTAAATATTGATCTATCCGTTGCAAGGGTGATGTTAAGAATGCCAGGTTTGGACTTGAAAGTCCACCTGTATTTGAAGAATAGGATCTCCTGAAGTAACTGCAGAAGGACTAGAAAAAGCAGTTCTTTTTTTTTTTTTTTTTTTTTTTTTTTTGTTCCAGGGATTGAACTCAGGGGCACTCGACCACAGAGCCACATCCCCAGCCCTATTTTGTATTTTATTTAGAGACAGGGTCTCACTGAGTTGCTAAGTGCCATAGCTGAGGCTGGCTTTGAACTCACAATCCTCAGGCATGGGCCACCACGCCCAGCTGAAAAGCATTTCTAATTCTTGTTCCTGTTCCAAGATGGAGTTTGTTACCCTTTCAGGTCTTTCCCAACTTTAATGGTCTAAAATCATGATATTGAATTATACAGGACAAGGAGATGAATACTAACAAGAAAAAATGATGTTGATAAGGAGCATGGGGAATTGAATAAACTGTCAGAGCCAAGTAACCCTAGAGGAATAGTTTTGGGGACAGTTTTGCAGAACTGATTACCAGAGGGGCTCCTTTATGGTCTTGCCATTTAAGATGATAAGCAGGAGAGGCGTTGCTAGGGATAAATCTACAGAAAATCGCACACACCAAGGAGAGTGGGCACTTGGGTGGTTGTGGGCCAAAGAGGAGAAAGAAACTGCTTAAAGTTGGCCAAAGAGCTGATCACCTTTATGTAATGGTCTTAAATTGGTTAAGAAGATTTTCACAGCTTTTCAGAAGGTTTGAAAGAGAGACTCGCTCCTGGAAGCTCACTGCACTGGCTTCAAATGCCAGTGTGGTCTAGTATTATAAGCAAGGTGTTAAAAATTGTTTTAAAAAATGCAGAGACAAAAACAAATGCAGAGACACAGTAGGGAACACTTCATGGAAATCTTTGAAGTGACAAAAGCAAATGAAGAGGAAGCTATTTGAGGATTATTGCATAATAGTTAACTTCAGTCCCTGATCCTCTCTTGTAAACAGAAGACAGAGTGAGAGAAGTGGTTGTAAACTAAAGCCAAAAGAGTGGCAAGGTGAGGTATAGAAAAGAATAGCACCTTGCCCTTCTTGGGGAATATGCATGAGAATGAAGTTTCCTAGTGATGGACAAGAATCCTTAGGGAATCTTAGACGTTGACCTGCCCAGGCAAGCCTGGAACAGTGACCCCAGGCGTCCAGAAGCCTCTCCCAAAGCAGAGACTGGAACCCAGACCCTCTCGATTGAACAAGTTAGCAAACATTGCCTCTTGGGATGCTGGAGACTGAATGGGATAGGAGCCGAGGGGGAAGTGCAGGGACCGGACTGGCTGCTGGAGGAGGAGAGCAAATGGCCCGAGGAGGTTTTCCTGTCCCTGGTTCCTTGGAACCATAGAGTCAACATGATAAAATTAGCAAAGCTAAGTAGGCAGATTTGTGGGTTTTGGAGGCATAATTGGTCCTGTTTTTCTCCAGTCTTGACCTAACTGGAGTTCACTGGGTATGTAATGGAAAAAAAACAACCAGCTTGATATAAAAATACAGGAAATGCCTGCAATCACTGCTGATTACAGTAGCAGCTTTCCTTCTGTTATTTTTGTGAAGGAGAAAAAAAAAACAGGGTTTGTTAGAACTCCCCCCGCCCTTCTTCCTTAATGGTAGAAACAAGTTGGGCTATGAGTTCATTTTAAGCGTTCTTCACTGTAGCTCAATGATGTCACAATCTTTATAAATAAGGGCAGAAAAGGAGACATTCAAATTCTTGTCATAAGTAAAATTCCTGCGAGTATAAAATTTATACAAATGGCTCTAAAGTTTAGTTCATCGGCCCTGGGAGTTCGTGTTTTCAGAATTCCTCCAATTTCCAGTCCCTATAGACAGAACAGGATGGGTTTAATGTTTAGCATAGCACCTCATTTTGCAGCATGGTGTGCATTAGTTCTAAAAGAGGTAAAATTGTTAGCAGCAGTTTCTTTCGCAGAAACCATTGTTGCTTAGCAAGTGAAGCCACACCTGTAAAGAGCCCCTCTCAATCCAGAGTGAGAAACACGTTGTTCTAATGGTAGGCAGAGAAAGTACTAGATGCTTACCAAAGCAGAGCTTGCAAGGAATGGCCCCACCCAGTCTCTTAGTAGCATTCATTTAGCCCATCTTAATTTTGGCTTCAGGATTCTCAATTCCTGTTGCTTGAATTGAGACAGAACTCTTTGAAATTTATAACTATAATATGCCTTTTAAAATGTCCCCTGGGAAATTTCTCTTGTCTTTCAGTTGGTGGGTACCTTGGGAATTTGCAACTGGTAGGCCACTTGGGTGCCCCCTAGGAGATTCTGGGCCCTGCCCCCCTTCCTTAAGCCCCGAGTCTCCTTTGTTCATAAAGCTCCAGGAGATGCTGTCATAACATTCAATAGACGTAGGAAACTCAGTTCCCCAGCTCAGATAGAAAATAGAACTTGTTTCTTAGGGGGCAGCATTGTTTAGGAGGAAAAAACACTGAACTCAGCTGCAGATACTTATTGCCCATTTTTCTTCACCTCCCTAATGAGAACAGGTGATTCTTGAAATTCCTCTAGTACTATGGTTCTCAAACACTGCTAGTGATTTTGCCCCCAGGGGGCATTTGGCAATGTTGGGGAAACATTTGGGTGGTTGAAACCTGGGGCTGAGGGCCAGTGAGAGGCTAATGCATCCAGTGGGTGGAGGCTGAGGAGCCATTAACCATTCTGCAATGCACAGGCCCCACCACTAAGGATTGTGCAACCTCAGACATCTGGAGTGCTGAGGCTGAAAACCCTCCTCTCCCCTCCAAGTCTGTGATGAGGAGGGGTTATGAGTAAAGAGGCCCCTTGTGTTGCTGATAAGATCTGTTTGGGTATCACCAAGGTCTTCAGGTGGAGCTCAGCCAGAGTTGCAGGTTTTCATATCCTGAAGAAATCAGATAGAGATTTGAACTGCTGAACACAGAAGGCACAAGGGAAAGATTTCCAGTTGCCCTTTCTTTTTCTTTCTCCACTCAGCATGTTCTTGTAATTTAACTTCTCTGGTCATGTTGAACTTTCTTTCAAATGATACCGCCATCTTTGAAAATCCAGAAGGTTTTTTTTTTCTCTTTCTTTCTTTCTTTCTTTCTTTCTTTCTTTCTTTCTTTCTTTCTATAAAGTTCAAGAAAGACAGTTAATCCTGATTAATGTATGAATATCCTCTTCCCACCATTTGTGGCCCCTATATATGATCAATGTGAATATGTGGTACTTGACCTATGTGATCATAAAGATGATTTTTTAAAAGAAGAAACTGACTCATCCAGAGCTGTAAAATTTATTGTCTAAGTACGCATGGTATCCTTTTGAACTGCTTGGATCTGTTCCCAAAGTAAAAACCATTTCTCTCCAGATGAATTTTGTTTCAAATAAAAGTTGGTTGTGTTTTTTTTTTCCCAAAGTCCTTTTGCTGTCACAACTTGATCTAACTAGAGCATCTTAGCTTCACCAACCCTCTCAGCGTCTTTTATGCAGCATTGATATCAGCAAATGATTTGGTGTTCTTGGGATTATAAGGTTCAACGCTATTCAGGCAGACGGTTCTCATTTCCACCTTGGTGTACCTGTTGTAGACATTTCATGGTTTATGGGCTCTTGGAACCAGACTGCCTTGACTCTTTTATGGCATGAGATCAGTCTGAGGAGGACCGTCCCCACACTCTTAGGCAGGCTCCACCTAAGAACTGAGGGTGGTGTCTTGATCTTTCCCTCTGATACCAGAGTATCCTGGGCAGTTCCTCCTTGTCAAAGTCAAAGGACTCCCCCAGGTACCTGGAAATACCTGTCCAGTCTGTGCAGCACCATACTGTAGGCCTGAAATGTTGCAGCTACCTGGAGGAAATGTGCATCCCCTGGCATGAAACTGGGCTTGTGGGGATGGCTAACACAAGTTGGATTATTGATTGATGGGAAATCTGGGGTCAGGCTCACAAATTTTAATATGAGGATCATGTGGCAGAGGCATTCAGCAAATATCAACAAGTACATTTGGATCAAAAATAGAAAAGCATAAACATTCTCAAACACCGAAATGTGTTCCCAATGATGCTCATGAATGCCCATATACAGGAGTCAGGATCTGATCCTGGGGTAAAGACAGCACTATTCTCTTTTACAGTCAACTCACTCACTGAGTGGGCCTCTCCTGAACTGAGTTTATGGATAATTTACTAATTTATAAACTTATTTTTTGTTGCACTAGGGATAGCACCCAGGCCCTTGAACATGCTAAGCAAATACTCTACCCCTAAGCTACACCCAGCCCCAGGTATGCCGGACTTTTAAAAGGAGCACGCTGGGCCAAGGGAAAAACCACACTGATAACTATTAGTAATTATTATTGCATTGTTAAATTGAACAAAGCAATGAGTGTTTTCTGTATGTTCTCTCATTGAACCCTCAGGAAAGCAATCTGTAAGACTGATAATATTGTCCCCATTTTACAGATGAAGAAATGGAGGCTTCACATTGAACTATGAAGCAGAAACATCTAATGGTC
Source organism: Urocitellus parryii (assembly GCF_045843805.1). Lineage (NCBI taxonomy): Eukaryota > Metazoa > Chordata > Mammalia > Rodentia > Sciuridae > Urocitellus > Urocitellus parryii. The sequence goes on from NC_135542.1 coordinate 67,970,319, forward strand.
AGAAAATGAGGGAGCAGCATTGGACCCAGCTTTGTTTGACCCAAGTCTGTTTTCTTTAGTACTGTGCCAACAAGTGTTTGCCTCCATTATTAGTAGAAGAGTCTTTGTGAAGCCAAACTATTTTTCATATAAAATTGAGTTCTGTCCTCCCTTGTAAAGTTGGAGAAAGAATTCTAGAGCACTTTATCAGAGTACCTTCCCTCGGTCTTTGAGGTAATACTATTGCCGAGTGGCTCTGGTTTCAGAAAGCTCTCTCTGGAATGTATGCTTAAACTTTAAGAAGCATGCTTGCACCAGGTACGGTGGCACATGCCTGTAATCCCAGCGGCTTGGGAGGCGGAGGCAGGAGGATCGCAAGTTCAAAGCCAGCCTTAGCAAATGGGGGTGCTAAGCAACTCAATGAGACCCTCTCTCTAAATAAAATACAAAACAGGGCTGAAGGGCCTAGGGTTGTGGCTCAGTGGTAGCATGCTCACCTAGCATGCATGAGGCACTGGGTTTGATCCTCAGCACCACATAAAAATAAAGACAATAAAGTCCATCAACAACTAAAAAAATATTTTTTAAAAAAAGGGCTGGGATACGACTCAGTGGCTGAGTGTCCCTAAGTTCATTCCCCAGTGCCAAAAAAAAAAAAAAAGAAAGAAAAAGAAAAATAATATGCTTGCTCTAGTTCATTAGCAAAAATGTGCAAATACAAGGAAAGGAAAAGTTTTACAATGGAAAATGCTGGAAGTTTGTTTTTTTGTTTTTGTTTTGTCTACACACTGCTGGAAACTCAGAGTAAAAAGAAAAGCAAATCACACACTTTCATGTCTCTCACTGTTAACTCCAATTGTGGGACAGTGACTGGGAAGTAGAAAGGCTGAAATGAGGATCAGTGAGATAATGAGGATAAAAGAGTTGCGGGAAGTCAAAAGTACTACACGAAAGCAAGGAATCTGTTTTAAGGAGAGAATGAATGATTTGGCCTATTTACTCCTAGAATCCTTAGGATTTCTGTATCTCGTAGACCAAAAGCCAGTGTGATAGTCTCCATGTTATATGGTATCCTAGTCACTCTTCAACACTTAGGTATTTGGTGGTGACGGTTGGTGCCTTTCCAAACTCAAAGAGATTAAGTTGCTGACAATGAACCAAGAAGCCAATGTTTATGAGGCACATTACTGATTGAAGGAAAGTAAACTCAAGGCAGAGGAGTTTAAGCAATTTGACCGAGCTAGAGTAGATTGAAAGTGATTTTTTTGGAGGTGGGGGGAGGTGTGGTGGTGCTGGGGATTGAACCCAGGGCCTCATGCATACTAAGTAAGTGCGGTATAAGGGAGTTATATCCCAGTCCGGAAGAGTGACTTTCAAATGTTTGCATATTAATAAAGAGATTTAGAGTCAATTGGCTGATATTACTGTTATTTCCCGTTTTTATTTTGGCATTGCCTCCTGAGACATAAATGACTATGAAGGGACAGCTGTCTCTCAAGAACTTCCTTTCAAAGAATAGTTCAGACTACTCAGCTGGTATTAATGTAAACCAGTCCCTCTTCCTCTATGAAACCTTATTTGATCGGTTCCCTTGACTCTGTTCTGTAACTGTTTTCTTTGTCCAGTTAAAGACTTCTATTTATGTTTAAAATGATCATGTAAAGCCACGGCTCTGCATTGGTGTCAGGGCTTCTGAGAAGAAGCAAGAGATCATGTGCTTTGTCCTCAACGCTCCACTTATTGATCTAGGTTCTTTAAGCACTGGGGATGAGTCTATCAGCCCTCTGAGCTTCCACTCCTTCTAGAAAAGATCCTCACATAGTCCATGTGGGGAATGATATAGATGGTGTGTGTGTGGTTACAGATTATTAGATAGCCCTAAACAATTAAAAATAATCTCTATAGTAGCAATCATCACTTACTTGGTGAATATGATGAGTCTTAAAAAGAACTTTTTTATCTTATCTGGAAAGAGGAATGTATCACTCAGACTATCTTACTGAGGCATAAATGAAGACACCTTGGTAATTATCTGCAGTGATGTCTTATCTATTTCAGCCTATAATTGCCTAATGTTTTTTCCTTGTAGCAACTTCTCAAGTTCATCTTCACTGCATATAACTAAACATGGTGCATATATATATATATATATATATATATATATGCTTAGTGTGTATATATATATGCTAAATGTATATATATATAATATATATATATATATATATATATATATATCTCACCAGATATTTATTAAGTTCCGACTGTATATATACACTAAGTGTTGAAGAGTGACTAGGATACCATATAACATGGACTTTAATTAGAAAATTGGACGTTAATTGATTTGCAATTATATCTATCTAAATATTAGGAGAAATGTCTTTGGTAAAGTTATTTAAGGAAATGAATTATGGTCAGTACTATAGATCATTCTGTAGAACTCAGTAGTCCAAGTTCTGATACAAATAAAAAATAGGCATAGTCCCCATCGTGTGGTTGACAAAGGGGATTGTATGGTTTCTGATACACTGTGCTTCTTTAGAAAGTCCTTTGGAACTAGTTGATGACAGTGACTTTTTTGGTAGACAACTTAGGTAATAATGAATGGATTTTAAATTAAAGTTTGAGATTCTGGGAATCAATGTATTTGGAAGAGGAATCTTTTCTGAAGTCCATATATTGTATTACAGTTCAGCTGCTAAATGCAGGGCATGAACAGGGAAGGGGCAGGAGGACCAACTTACTGTATATGGTTATATATTGTGAGGAGGGAAACAAATCAGTCACTGCCTTCATCTAGCCAAATACAACTCATTTATGGACTTTTTTTTTTCACTTCTCAATGGCTTTCAATAATTTCCTTCTCCTAAATCCACATATGTCAGTAAATGTGGACATTAAAAAAAAATACCATTAACAGTAGAGAGACACTTAGTAGGTGTTTAAGTAAGGAACTTTGAGAATAAAACAAATGTTAAGCCTAAAACAATGAGTCATTCTTAATTCACATTAAGATTAAATAAGCATGAAAATCAGAGACCATTCATACATGATTAGTGCCATCACAACATGGAGTGTGAATCAAAATCCAGTTGTACGTGTCTTCATTGTGTGTAAGTGAAGTGCCTGTTTTAAATGATTAAGAATTACTTAAGACAGGTTAATCTGTGCAAAGATCATGGCAGATGTAAGCAACAGGGTTGGTGCTGCCAAGCCAGGCACTAATACCCCAGCAGGTTGGTTCTTGCTGTGGGGTTTCAGTCAGTGTTGCTTTGTCAGCTTGGCATCCATGTTTGGGCATAGGCAGTGTTATGTTTCCAGAAAAAAAAAAATTTACTTAGTGGATCTTTCCTTAATAAGGACTTCCAAGGTGCCTCCTGTTTTGGAAGCTGACTCTGTTCAGCCCACAGAGATCTCTTTGGATCTCCTCTTTGTCCCTATATTCGTTCTTAACCACCAGATATTTATTAAGTTCTGACTGTATCCCAGGCAATGTGCAAGGTGCTCTGGTGACTGAGTAGTGACCCAGATCCATTCCCCTTGTTCCCTCTTTGTGGACCTCATTGCCTTGCAGGGTCCTTCACATTTCCTTGTGGCAAATACTATGGCAGAGAAAGTCCATGTGCCTTGGACTTCTTAGGAGGGGCACTGAACCAAACTAGGGATTCCATGCACACTTCCTACAGGAAGTGATGGGAGTCATTGGCCAATGGAGAGAACAGAGGAATTTTGCACACGGAGGGAGCAATTTTTACAAAAGCCTGAATGAAAGTGAGCAGTTAATAGTTTGCATCTTTTATTGGACATGTATTTCCCATTTTAATGCCAGATTAAACATCTTTTCCTGGAGGTAATTCTTTCTTGCATTCCTACATAGGTTTAGCACGGATCTGGTTTATGGCAAAGATTTGACAAATATGGGTCCCCTCTCCTTTTCCCTTGAGCATTCAGACTGAAGACCAAGGAATACTGCTATCACAGGCTCCCTGGAGAGTGGTGGGTGAGGAGCTGGGAAGAGCATGCAGGCTAGTGGGCATCACATGCAGGAAAAGGGGTACCACTGAGGCCAGGCAAGGATGCATGAGGAAAGCCACTGCAGCAAGTGAGGTTTCTTAAGGCCCAACATTAACACACGTTTCCTAGATCAGTTCCTCCAAGGTATGTGTGCAGTTGATCTTCAAACTTCAGACTTGATGCTGTTTTAAGCCTTAGGACTTTAACCTAGGAGATGGGGGGGGCAAATGGAAAAAGAGAAAGGCTTGAGGCCAGAAAGCTTACAAATTTGGGCCTTTCTAGTTCATTCTGCCTCTTCAGTTTCGATTCTTTATTTAGCTTTCAGGTTTGCTTGGCTCAGCATCATTGATCCTTGCCCCTCCACCATTAATCATGGATATTTTCTTCACATATCACTAAAACCCTGGATTCTTAGAATCTGTTTTAATATAAAAGCCTCCCACATAATGATTCCTGCAGGTTTTAATAAGAAACTTAATGTTTTATTTTGAAGTTGGAGACAGCTATGTAGAGTTGTTTTTATTTATTTTTTTAATAAGTAAAAGAAAGCATGTGCACCCTAAGCCAGCCTCTACCCTAGCCTCTCAGCTTCTGCACATTCACAGTCGTGTCAACATCCATGGCCAAATCTGCTCCAACCTGCTCTCAGAGCAGAGGCTCGACACCTTCACTATTGCTTATCACTGTTCTTGAATGCTTTTCACGGTATTGAACTATGCTGTCAACCCAAGTTGTGTATTCAGCAGGTGATCAGCAAGTACCTGTGGTGAATGTACAATGCCCAGCAGGGCCTCTCCACCCTCCAACACAATACCCTACCTCCCAAGATAATTCCAAGTTTGTAAGTCTTGGATAACCTGCTACCATGAACAAGCAAGGTGGGGCCGGGGAACTGGTCAAGGTTCTTTATAGGATTTGTGGAGCACACACTCTGTACTTGGAACTGTTATGAACCTTTCCAACATTATCTCATTTGAGCATCACAGTAAGCCTTTGGAAGTGAGTGTTGTTATCCCCGTTTCACACATTAGGAGCCTGAGGCTCCATGAGATTAAACTGCTGTTGTCACATGTTGTTAATAAGAAGTGAGAATAATCTCAGACTCGGCTCCATGAGACGTCATGCTCTCCTGCTTAAAATCAGGCAGCTTTGTCTTACTGATCCTTAAGAGGCATCATGAAGGGTCCTTATTTTGACAAACATTCCCTAATCCTTACATCCTTAATATTTTTTTCCCTCATCTGTCTTAAATATTTCAAAAAATAATTTTTAATTTGTTCTAATTAGTTATACATGGTAGTAAAATGCATCTTGACACATTGTACACAAATGGAGCACAACTTCTCATTCCTCAGACTCTACATGGAGCAGCATCACACCAGTAGTGGAATCATATGTGCATTTAGGGTAATAATGTCTGTCTCATTCCAATGTCCTTCCCATCCCCACCAACCTCCCCTCTCCTCACTTTCCTCTGCACAATCTAAAGTTCCTTCATTCTTCCCTACCCCCCACCCCATTACGGATCAGCATCTGCTTATCAGAAAAAAAAAATTGGCCTTTGTTTTTTTGGTTCTGTCTTTCAACCAGTTTTCCAAAGGTCCAAGTCTAGTTTTTTGATCGACCATTAAGAATCCTGTTGATAAGCCAATGAACTGGGATTACTGAGGGAGAAATCAGGACTGGGGTAAGCACCCTCCTCAAGGCCTTCCTGGCAGGAAACTTCAGCGGTCCAGAGAGCAACCAGACAGTATATCTTGACCACCTTCTGCTCCTGGCAGTGTGTGTCTAGGGAGAATACAGACAGTGCAGCAGATGCAGATCATTCTTTGAGGAGCTTGCAGCTGCTTGGGACTTCCTTCTCTACCACCCATCTGGGCACACATGGAGACTGGGGTGGGTTCATACCTCACTCTGTGGGGCTCCCCAACCCTATCCTAGCTGTGGTCTGTGGGGCAAGGTACTCAGTCTCTAAATCTCAGTTTGGTCTTCTCCAAAATGGGAGTGGTAACAGGACACATTTCACAGTTTGGTTGGGGGGAGGAATGAAATAAGCTCTTTGACATAAAGGGCACTAGTAAGTGCTCACCAAATGCCATTCTTGGGCTCCATACCCTGCTGGTTTCACATGACGTTGGCAGAAGCCAAGTCTTAGAGTCTCAGAGGCCAGGGGCACATGGAAGGTGCTTAACAAATGTTTGTTTAATGGGAAAGAAACAAGGGCATGACCAGAGTTAATTCCAGCTTAAACATTCATTGCACCTTCACTCCTTGGCATTATTTCTTGTTATATTAGTGGATTGTCTCATTTCATGCTAGCATGTAAGCTCCATGGGTTCAGGGACCTTATTTCTTAAAGTTTAAGAACAGTGTATGTCACATAATATACACCCTATAAATATTGGTATGCATGAACAAATCATTTTTTTTTCCCTGTGAAGGGAAGCAAGCTAAGTGGGACCCTAGGACCTCCTGTGCCTGGGTGACCATCTTACTCTCTCAGCTGGGACTCTAGCTGGCCTGGCTTCTTGCTGGACGTCTCCCCTGGGACATGCCTGTGCCTGTGCCTTGCCCCAGCAGCTAGAGGACCCAGGGCAGGGCTCTGTGGGTTGGCAGCTGTTTAGTTTTATGTTGTAAGATTCAACTGGGAGTTGCTGCCATTTGGATTTATTATTTTAATTGTTTTACAGTTTATACTTGTGCCCTGCAGTGATTTTCCATTAAATCAGAACATTCATGGTTTCAAAAAAGAGCAGGTATGGTTGTGGGTGTTTATCTTAACAGCTAATCTCTGGCAATACATATACTATTTGCCAGTCATCAACAGATTAGAAAATTAGCATTTGTTTAATTAACCTCCATTAGGGACTGTCAGCACATGAAAATAGTGATTTTTTTTTCTTAAGCCTGATAAGATGACAGATTTTGCTTTTGTATACTCTTAAGCTTTTAAGAGTAATTGTTTTTTTTTGTTTTGTTTTGTTTTGTTTTCATCTCGATTAGCATAAAGCATTAGGTTGGTAAGGAGAAATTGCAAAATTGGGAAAAGACCAACAACACAAAGTATGATCTAATAAGTCACTTATAATTAACTTTTATGTAGTATGTACACTATATGTACTTTTGTTACATGAAATTTAATGACATATAATCATACAGAATAATCTTTTCATATATTAATCATACTATATACTGTATTGCATATATACTTTATTATATATTATCTGTTGTATATATATGAGAACATATAACTTCCAACATCTGTCTACATATAGCATGCGTTAATCATAAGGTATGCTTTATTGTGTATGTACTTTTTGTATTTACCTTATTGTACAAATAATTAAGTACAGTCCTGCATAAAGAAGTTTTATTTAGCAACAGGCTGTCTGAACAGTGGTGGTCCCATTAGATTGCATCATCTGGAAAGGTAGTCTGTGTAAGTTGTGATGTAAGTATGATGTTCACACTACAACAAAATCACCTAATGACACAGTTCTCAGAACATGTCCCTATCATTAAGTAGACTGTATTTATGATTAATAGATGGGACAGAGAAAGAGAGCTTGAGAGTTACTTATTACCTAGGCCTACTCTCACAGCACATACCTGCCTTCTTGCAGAATATATAAAAAGGCTAACTCTCAACATTTCTCTCCTCTCCGCATCTTTATGTGCTATTAATCATACTTTATGTCACACACACACTTCACTCTACATTACTATATATGTACTTTTAATTAAGATTCATGAATTGGAGCAGCCTCCACTCTACAAAATAGAATGAGAGTTCCCATAGTAGCAGAATAGTGGGTCTTGTAAGGAAAGTGGGGAAAGAAAAAGAAAAAGAAAAAGAAGAAAAACCTGGTTACCATCAGGTGACTTCAGGTTACTTTTTTGTAAAGGTTAAATCGGAATAGACTTTCTTATCAACTAAAATTGGCTTGTTTGGGGATTTGGCTATTTATCTTATCTGATTTCTGGGAAGGTCAAATAAATAACTTGGTTTCAGCCTGGTGGTTTGGATCTTCAGCATGAGTAACTCCATTTTGGTTTGGTCTGTTGGGCCTGGTGCAAGAGGAGCTCAGTCCAAACCAATGGATGCCTATGAATTTCATGTAATAAATATATGAAATGAGGTATATGGTGTGATTAATACCTGTAGTGATGTAGATATGTGAGGATTGAGGGTTATATTTCCTGGCACACCCTCACAGCCTGTGTTAACCACCTTCCTAATTTTCAGTAAAGTTTCAGTTTTGGACTTGACACTTGCCATGATTTTTTTTTATTTCAGAATAGAATAGTTAGAGGACTTATTTGTCATAGATTGGAACAACCAGCAAATTGTCTAAGCTCTTGCTTTCTGGCTGAGAAATGTTCTTTCCACCCACCTTGTCGCATATCTCCACTTGGTTTGGCTCATTGGCTGGCCAACTGACTTACCTAATACAACAGCTTCATTAAAAATCAAATTAAAATGTGCATTCTACACAGGTAGAAATTGCTACTTGACCTTTGGGGATTCTCAAGTTTAGTAAAACCATAAGAGCTAAATGTGAGGGCCTTCTGCTATCTGTGTGTGTACCCCATGTCCTCAGTGTACATCCATGACCTGAACTGTAGGTTGGCTTTGTTTAAAAACTGGGTGTCACTCTTTCCTGGAGCAGAGATGGGTCAGCCTTTTTGAAGTACCTCCCTCCATGGAACATAACTCACTCATAGCTCACCTGCATCTATGGCCAAACCACCTGCACGAGTGTGAGGATCACTCAGTTGGTGGTTGCCAGGAAAGCCAGGAAGTGAACAGCAGCCTCAACCAAATGACATCAAGAAAATCCAAATACTGTTGCAAGAAGGTTGTAGGATTAAAAAAAGAAAAAAGGAAGCAGTTGACTCAGGATGAAGCTAAGCAGTGACCCTGAGGATCCTCAGGAGGCAATGCCAGGCCCCCTCCTACAAGGTCCTGGGAAGTGGCGTTGGAGCTGTGTCTGGCCTAAATAATTTACCAACGCTCTAGTCTTCTGATCAATCCATGTAGGTCCCCTGGAGGAGGTACATTTTAATCACTGCTTGCCAATTTATCTCCGTTACATTAGAGATTTGCAAACAGTTGGGAAGGACACATAGTACACGGAAGGACGAATTTTAATAAGTAAGTAAAGAAATATCCAGAGTACAGATTCCCCCTCCCATGGAATAGTCTGGTAGGCATTGCTGGCCAGGGAACCAGAAGGCATTGGGCCTGGGAGTGGAGAGGACAGACAGCCCAGGAATGCTGAACTGCTGGCGGGTCAGAGCACCATGCACTGACCAACCAACTCCTCAGGGACAGCCTGGGATGGGCATCAGTGGAAGAAAAGCTGCCAGATCCCTCTGGACTTTAAGGCTAGAGTTCGTGGAGAATAAGCAACTTCTGTGGATTGGGCTTCTTCCTGCATGGGGACTGCTGCTGCTTTGCCCAAGGTCATGTCTCCCAGGGTCACATTTTCAGAGTTATTGCTTTCTTTTCTTGTTTTCCCTGAGTCAAATTCTGGAAATCCCCTCCTTTTTTCCCATGGCAAGTTTGAGGTTTAAGGCTCTTTTCGTTACTGAAGCTATTCACTGGGGCTGACCCTGGTACCTGATACCTCCATTGGCTTGAAAATTTTTTTCTCAAAAAATACAACTACTGCTACTACTTATTGTTAGTATGTCCAAGTTATAGGTCTTTGGTTTTTGCTTTTTATTTATGGTGCTGGGAATCAAACCCAGGACCTTGCGCACACTAGGCAAGCACTTTGCCACACACTGAGCTTCACCCCCAGCCCTGTTATTATTTCTAAGTTGGAGTATCAAAGTGTAGAAAGAAAACACCAATAACTATAAATAAGGAAAAATAACTATCTCCTGGGACCTCAGCTAATTATAAAGAGCTCTGAATTACCGAGTTGTAGAGCCCTGTCGCTGGCTGACTTTACCCTTTTCTTGAGATTCTCCCTCTTCCTGGGCCTCCGGACACCACTGTCTCCTGACTTGGCTCTCTGGCTGCTACATCACAAGCCCTAGCCATTCAGTATTGCATTTGCTCACCAGTCTGTTCTAGCCCTCTTCTCTTCTCACGCTATACACCCTCTTCCTAGAAAATCTCACTCATGCCCAAACCTCCACATGGAACCACCTGGTCAGAACATTCAATAAGATGTCTCGGAGGCACCTCAGTCTGAGCATGTGCAGTCTGAACTACTGGTCCACCGTTCCCCTCACCACAAAATCTGGCCTCTCTGGTACACAGTAGGTGCTCGGTCAGTATTCACCAAAGGGATCAATGGAGGATGTCTTTATTTCACAAACTCCAGCAGATTGTGTCCTCCCTGATGAAGATGAGGAATTCTTCTCAGCCTGCCTCATCCTCATGCATCCTCCTCATCTTTTAATCCACAGATTTGAGCCCATAAGACCATGTGTGGGCATGAGCACAGTCCTGCCCCCTTCCTCGCTGGCATACACGCATGCCCTCACACGCACGTGCGCATACACGCATGCCCTCACACACACACACACATTTCTGGTCAGCTGAAATGCACCGCGCGGTCTGAAAGCAAATACCTCCCCTGGCCAAATTAAACAAATACAAATGTGAGATTTCTTTTTTAAGAATAATAAAATCTGTTTTCTGTCCCTTCAGAGGTCAGTCCTTCTTTCAGCCCCCTGGCCCTGCAGTAGGCCTCTGATATCCTCCAAGTAACTGCGGTGACCCTCCGTTTGCAGGAAGACGTGCTTCCCCTACATCCCCCTCAACTTGTGGGGAGTTCCATTTGCGTTTCCTCCACTCTTTTTTTGGGCCGGGGTGACCTGCAAAGGGCTGGCCCATCTCCGAGCACGTGGCTCCTTGCGTGGCTGAACATGGAAGATGTACACTAACTAAAACTTTTGGCAGCTTCTTCTCCTGACCGAAGAGCTTTTTGGATTTTCCTATCTGGGAATTGCAGGCCCTGCATCAGGTTCTGAAGACCACTTCCACCACGCTCCAGGCACGCCTCCAGGAAGGTTACTCTTGGTCCTTCCACTGTAGTGGCGCTTGCTGTGATGACAGTGTTGGCTACACTAAGAACTGCAGATCGCTGGGCCCAAACAAGGCGAGGCCAGCAGCTGTGCCTTATAAGGCTAGTGATGGTGTCCTGTTTTTTCCCTCTCCTGTAGAGTCCCTCATCCCCAGTGCCCTGGCCTATGTCCATGTCTCCCTCCAGACCCTAGGCCCCTCCTTAAGGACAGGAATTATGTCTTTTTTCTCAGTATCTTCAAGGCCTCGCAAGAACAGGCTCAGGGTAGAAACTCAGTGAATACTGTGGAATCATTACACGGAAGGCCAAGTCGGTAAGGGATGTTGTTAGTTGTTATAATTAGGCCATTAACTAGACTGTCACTAAAACAGACTTATTACAGGATCTGCCCGTTAGTCCATTCCAGCGTTCAATGAACACTGAGTACCAGGCACTTTGCAGGGCTCTGGGGACCGAGTTATAAACACAAAGATGCAGTCCCTGTTCTCGTGGAGTTCAAGCGAGGTAAACCAGTCCTACTTCAAGAGATAAGCAAGCAAAGCAATTACAAGATGTGAGCTGTGCTGTGAAGGAAGTGACCAAGGTGCTGTGGCTGAGATTCAAGTAAGGATTGGGGGTGGGTTGGACTCTTTAGATAGAGGGATCAAGAGAGGCATCTTTAAGGGTCCAGCCGAGACCAGAACAATAAGGATTCTGTTCTCTAGGGGGAGAGAACAGTGCTGTGGCAAAGGTCTCAGGCAGGAAAGCATTTGGTGAGCCTGAGGAGCTTCCAGGGACCCAGGTGGCTGGAGAGAAGAGGAAAGTGGCCCAAAATGGCAGGGAGATGGGCCAGTCCCTGAGGCAGAATTAAGGAATTTCAGCTCCACACTGCCCACTGGGGAAGGGGCTGCAGGGGACTCACAGTTGCTTGGGGCTCTTCCTGAATATGAAGGGGTGAATGGATGGGAGGATCGAGAGTAAGCCAGATTCAGCTGTCTCTGATGGTTTTGACTTCAGTGTAATCCTTTTAATAATCATGTTTGAACTTTTCTATATGTTTTCTGGAAATGTGTGCCTGCCTGGATCTGAGAATTCTCCTCTCTACTCACTTATTCCTTCATCCACTTGACCAAACAGTCCTGAGGTGCTGGACTACACTGGCCACTATGGCAATCAGAGGCCCTCTCCTTGTGGCGTCGTCCATCATTTAAGACAGACACATAGTAGGGCCAATTGTAGGACATCAGGGTAAGAGATAGGGACCAGCTAAAGACCTGCCAGCCCCTAGTTGGGACTGTAAGGGGGACAGGGTGAAAAACGAGGCTAGAGGGCCATGTTCATGGAGACTGTAAAAGTTCCCTCACTCCACACTAGAAACCAGGTTCCTGGGACGCCATTGAAGAATACAAGGAAGAGAGAGCACCATCAGATTTACATTTTGTATTAAAAGGCCTGCCGGCAAAAGTTTGCTCCAAGGTGAAAAGGAAACATTTGGTGTTCACTAGCCAGGATTGCAGGTCCAAGCTTCATGGGCTCCAACTTCCTGCACTTCCCGGGGTCATAGACTGGAAGGGTCCTTGGGGATTAACTCATCCATTCTTATCTTACTTTGAGGACAATAATGCTCAGGAAAGCAGCTTGCTTGGGGTCACTTTTGTTCTTGACTCCAGTCTATATTCTGAGCTGCTATTCTGATGAGTAAGTTGACCAATGGCTTAAAGAGGGTGGGAGACTAGATATGGGTGTCACAATGATCCTAGGAGCCACAGGTCAATGCCTATCTCCCATTGGTGGGAGTCAGGAATTTATCCAGGCCTATTAAGGATAAGAAAGTGCTTGTCTTACTATGGTTTTAAAAAATAAATTGGATAATCATGCAATCAGATAAGTTACTCTGCAGTGATTCCAAGTTGTAATGCCAAGGCACAGCCTCAGGCTATTTATTTTGGCTGTAAACTGGGTTGCTGTTTGACACCTCAGGTTCCCAGCTGTTGGTGTAATGGCTGAATGTCTGCTTTCTCCAGATAAGGGGCCATCTGGTGAAAATAGCCTTGTCTAGGTTATCAGTTACATCTTATAAGCATATTGCCACGAGTCAGGAACAGCTACCATCTTAACAGCAACTGTACTCTCTGTCCCACAAAAGGGCAGAGTGTGGATGTAATACAATTTTTTTTTTCTCCTCAGGCAACATAGTAAAGTGGCTAAGAATATGGAAGTGTTGTTAGGAGGGACTCACTGTCACTATTCACCACCTGTGTGTCTAGGACCAGTTAAACAACCCCTCCGATCTTTTATCCTTACCTAGGAAATGGGGATAATATTTATCCTATCAGAAGGGCCCAGTGGTACATGCCTATACGTCCAGCTACTTGGAAAGATGAGGCGGGAGGATCACTTGAGGCAGGAGGATCACTTGAGCCTAGCAGTTTAGGGCCAGCCTCAAGAACACATCACCTTCATCTCTAAAAATGATCATCATCATCATCTACCAGATTCACAGAGTGTTTGTTGAATTCAATGAGATAACACTGAACCTGGCGTAAAAAGGATTTGGGGAAATTTTTTATAAAGGTATTTATTGTTTTACTCCTAAATGATTGAGTTTCCCCCATGAACACTTGGGGAAAGGTTTCCCTGCAGACTGGCCCATATGCAATACTGCCGTTGACTCAGCACTGTAGTAGAGAATTTTGAAAACCTTTACCTTGGGCTTTGAAACAAATTGTGCTTTTGCACTTTTTTTTTTTCCCCCTTGGTACTGGTGATAAAACCTAGGGACACTTTGCCACTAAGCTACATCTCTTTTTTATGTTTGACTTTGAGACAGGGTTTCACTAAGTTGCCTAGGGCTCACTGATAAGTTGCTAAGGTTGGCTTCAAACTATGATCCTCCTGCCTCAGCCTCCCCAGTCTCTGGGATTACAGGCGTGTGCCACTGTTCCCAGTTGTGCCTTTGCTTTCATTGGAGAGGCAATAGATGGACCTTGCTTGCTTCTTGGTTGGTCTAGGGAGGTTTTTGAGAGATTCAGCTTTCCTGGGTGCGAGGGAAGGTTCCTGCCACAGGGAATGCTACAGAGAATACTGGAGGGTTGCATTTATCAATGCCACAACATTGAAGGGAATCTGACTATACATTTCTTTTGAAGGTATTGATTGTTGAATATGAAGGTGTCTGGTTTCATTTTTCAAAAAACATCCCCATTCCCATCTGACTAGCCACTCTCATTCACAAAGTCTCCACTATTTGTCCAAAAATAAGCCGAGTTTCTTTATAACCTCCCTCAAGGGCCTGTGCTCTGGCAACCCAAATACTTGGCATCCCTGAGTAATTTTCTGATCTCTTATCTTCAAGTAACCGAAGGAATTTGCTCTCATGTGCATGGTTCTCGGGCCTGAGCTTTGTGGAACTAATGTGCCACAGGGGCTAAAACATTAAAAATTCAGGTTCTAGTTAAAGGATTCAGGCACATATGAACCTCATCTTTCATGATGAATTTTTGAATCATGCAAAAAGATATTTTTTTTCCATTTTTTTTTTTTTTTTTTTTTGCCTGATAGGTTAAGAGCCTCATGTGCCAACCCTCTGCTAAAATGCTGTGTGGTTTACTGAAGGAAAAGTTTTCTGGCCCTTACTCTGGAGGGGTATCTACCATCGAATTTGGAAGATACAGTGGCCCAAATGGGAAAGGCTGTGTTCAGAAAGGATGTGACAGCTGAGCTGCCCAGTGAGGCAAAAAGGGCTCCATCCAACATCTAAAGTTCAGGTCCTGGCTCACTTCACTAATGTGGGCTTATTCACTGCCCACCCCCACCCCTGGAGATCCCCAGTTGATAGCATGTGGTAGCCACTCCCAGGGCCAAGATCCCAGTCCTAAGAAGGTTATTAAGTGTCTGGAAGCTGTCACATCCATCCTGGTTATTAACACCTGAGTGGTTCCATTCCCACCCCTACCCTACCCCCGACCCCCACCTTTGGTTTCTTCCTGGGGAGCTTCGTGTTCTCATGCACGCATGGGGCGGGGGTGGGGGTCCTATAATTTTCTTATAGCTAGATTGAAAGTCTAGTGTGTCTCTCTCTTTCTCTCTCTCTCTCTCTCATCTATCTTTGGTGGCTCATACCAAATAGGAGATTGTACATATTTTTCACAAATGAAGAGTCATTAGGGATTTAGTGACTTTTCCTGGCAAGGGATCCATGTTTTAAGAAATGATTTTGAGAGACCCCTGGAGAAGGCAGAATTTCTGAAGTAACTACATATCCCAAGCACTGTACTAGAGCTTTTACACAGGTTATGTTGTTCCATCCTGGCAATATAATCCCCATTTAACAAATAAGGAAACTCAGTCTCACAGGTATGTTGGACCAACCCACCATTAACCAGCTAGGAACAGCAGATTCCCGTTCAGAATGGCCTCACTTCCTACCTGAACAAGGGAAAGAGAGAAGTTGGTGGTCCCACTCTGCATCTAGATTACAACATGAAGGACTGACCACTTCTTGTGTATAGACCACTGTCACAGATTTGATACACACAGCGCCATACCTGGGGGGCAAGTGTTAGAAGCTAAGATATGTATTTCAAATTATTCTAAACACATTGCTATAGAGCTCCACAGTTGGTTTCTTGTCATATTGAAAGCATACTTTCACTGGGCGTGGTGGCACACACCTTGAATCCCAGTGGCTCAGGAGGCTGAGGCAGGAAGATCAGCAGTTCAAAGCCAGCCTCAGCAAAAGCCAGGTGCTAAGCAAGACCCTTGCCTCTGAATAAAATACAAAATAGGGCTGGGGATGTGGCTCAGTGGTCTAGGGTCCCTGAGTTCAACTCAGTAACTGCCCCCCCCCCCGAAAAAAACCCGCCCCTCCCCCCAAAAAACTCCACATACTTCTGGGAATGTAGCTCAGTGGGTGGAGCATGCGTTGGCATTCATGAAGCCCTGGGTTCAGTTCTCAGCACCCCTTTCCTGCCCCATAGAGCATACTTTTGTTAAAAACGCTGTCTAACCTATCATACGTGTCCACGAGGTTGCCTTACACACCAGTTCTCTCTCAGTATTAAGTCCTTTTTTCCTTCCCTCACAGCAGACTCATTTTAGGGACCCTTGTTTTTACCCACAGTCCTTTTCCCCTTTCCCACCCCAATAAAGTAGCAAGTCTAGTTGGTCTTAGAAGTCAAGGGTTTTTTTTTTTGTGTGTGTGTTTTTCCCCTGAAACGAACTGCTAGATTTTTTTCCCTTCCTCTGATAGGTTTTATAGAATTTTTTTAAGTACACTGTTGAGGGAATTTCCTTTCTTGACGTCTTTTGGTTTTCTGGAAGAGGCCTGCACTCCTGCCCCAGGGGAGCCTGGGTTCTGCCATCCTGCCTCTAAATCAATCCATCCTTGTCAGTGGCCATGATCTCTCGGCCTCTGTGGCTCCCTTCTCACCACAGTCTTCTTTTCCCAGCCCAGAGGAATTTGGGCCCAAACATCACATAGAGATTTCCAACTCATGCATCTTACATTTTAGCTAAAAGGCAATGTCTCTCTCTCTCTCTCTCTCTCTCTCTCTCTCTCTCTCTCTCTCTCTCTCACACACACACACACACACACACACAGCAGTAGCAGTCACTTGGGGCAGCCCAGTGCTGCCTCTTCCCAACCACGTGACCTCAGGCAAGGCGCCTGTTCTGAGCCTCAGTTTTCTCACATGTTTTAAAAGTTGAGTTAATGATGCCACATGTTGGCCAGGTTGGTCTAGTCAGGGTTCCTGACTCCCAGGGATAAAATGGTGGAAAACACTCCAGGCAAATGTACCCTTTCCTTTTAGTCAAAACATTGCTTCCAAATCTCTATTTGGCTTAATAATCTGGGTCAGGCCATCTTGGAACCTTGATCACTGCTTAAGACTTAGGTTAGAATGGTAGTTGTCAACCAGAGACCCGCAAGGGCTGTTTGGCAAAGTGTCAGTGCAACAAGAGGTCAGTATCAATAACAACTAACTCAGAGGCCATGAACGCTACTAAGATCCTGTCGAGTATAGGACAGCCCCACAGCAAAGAAGTATCTAGTCCCAAATGTCAGTCTGGCCCCATGACAAGGTTGAGAAACCCCGGATCAGAGGGATGCTGAAGAGTCTGCTGTTAGCCTCCTGCCCACAGCCCATGTGGCCCTCTGGCAGCTGGGGAGGAAGTGTTTCCATGGAACTTCTTTCAAGTCTTAGTCTAGTGGAGAGTACAGTAAGGTAGCCGTCAATCCAGGGGACAAGCAACTATGATTAAGGCATTCTGTCTCAGGGGAAATGGTCCTAACTTAGGGACTACTAAAAATGCTCACTATCACCTATTATTATTATTATTTAATGTTGTTTTTGAGATGCTAGTCAATACAATCAGAGAAGAGAAATGCATCAGAAATACAAACACTGAAAACAAAGAGAGGCAATGATCACTGCAGATAATCTGAAAAATTCAGAAGAAGCAGATGGAAAATTACTTTGCAAAAATAAAGAGAATTCAGTAAGTGGCAAGTCAAAAGAATGATAAAAAGAAATCAATAGCTAGCATATACATATGTGACCAGAAAAAAAGCTCTAATTAAAGGAATAACCCCATTTATGATAGAGATTTAAAATATAAAATAATAGCTTGGATTATTTAGAAGTAGGTTTAGGTAGAATTAACCTATAAACTCCAAACAACAGTGCTTTCAATAAGATACAAGATTTTTTTCTTTTTCGTATGAAAGTAATAGGATCATTCCTTGGACTTGATCTTTACTATGGCTGAGGTAGCTACTAAGACCAGGCATTATATATAGCCTCATTCCGGACACAGGAGAGAGGAAGCAAAGAGCAAGAAGGCCTTTCCTTTTAAGGAGACTGCATTATGTTTGATTGGTGGGAACTTAGTCACATAACCACACCCAGCTCCAAGGGCGGCTTTTCACTTTAGTTTATAGCTGCATGGCTACATGCATGACTTAAAAGGGGGGAGGGGAGAGAAAAACTTCAACATTCTCTTACTAACGAAGGAGGTGAGAATGGATATAGGGACAACCAACAATCTGCCATAAAATGTAATAAGAAATGCACAAGATCTATACCAGAGAATTTTAAAATGCTACTAAAGGACACAGTTAAGACTTGGGCAAATGGAAAGATAAACAATATTATTGGATAAGAAAACTCGACATCATGAAAATATCAATTCTCCCTGAGTTAATTTATAACTTTAGATGTGTTCCCAATAAAAACAGTACCAGGATTTCTTTTTAACCAGACAAATGATTCTAAAGTTCATATGGAAAAATAAACAAGTAAGAATAGCCAAGAAATTTGAAAAAGAAGAAGGGGACAAGTTCTGCTAGGTGTTAAAACATCATAATCCTGTGATAATTAAAGTGTAATGTAGAGCAATGTAATAGAATAAAAGATACAGGAAAAAACACAAGTGCACAAGAGGGTTTGACATGAGGACTTAATAAAGGTGCCATTTCCATCAGTGAGGATAAGATGAGCTAGTCAACATCTGGGATTGTTTCCAGATAGCTGGAAACAAGTAAAGTTGGATGTATACTTCACACCTCTTATCAGAACAGATTCCGAAAGCATTAAAAACTTATGCTTATAAAATGAAAGCAAAAGTACTAGAAGTAACCTTGAGAGAATGCTTTTATAGCTTTAAAATGGGCGAAACCTTTCAAATTAAGACATACAATCCAAGAACCATAAAGTAAAGCATCCATTCAGTTACATAAAAATAAATAATATCACCCAAACCACTGTAAGCCATGTCAAAAGCCAAACAATAAACTAGAAAAAGTGTTTGTAACTCTTATCCTGTACAAAGTTTGTTTCCTAAAAGAGAAAGAGCTCCTAGAAATCAATAAAAACAAACACCAAGAAGAAAAAGTTAGCACAGATAAGTCACAAGAAAAAAAATACTCTTTTCTTTTAAAGGTACAAAAAAATGCTGAAACTTACAGAGAAACTTAAGGGTACACTGAGATACGGTTTTTACCTGACATACTCCCTAAACCGGACAACATACCATGTTGGCAAGAATGTGGAGAAGCAAGCACTCTCACATATTGCTCATGGGAGTATACATTTTTCAGCCCAAAGGAGAGTGGTTGGGCAACATTCAAGGACATTCACATTCTTGCAGTATCTAATTCAGAAATTTCTTTTCTAAGAAATGTGTATGATTCCTTGGTACACAGGCAAACATGCAAAAATATCATACGCAGGAGGTTATTCACAGTAACACTGAAATGGCATTTTAGAAATACCCTAAATATTCCCCAATAAAAATAGTGAAATATTATATAGCGTAAAATAAAGAATTAGGAGGTTCTATCTATGTGCCAAGATAGAAAGATCTCCAATACAGATCGAGCAAAAAAAGGTAAGGGCCCCCGAAGACTACATGCAGTCAGCACCTAATTTATTAAAAATGGGGAAATGAATGTATCTTCACATTTTCTTATTTATGTATAAAGTTTGACTGAGAAGATACACAGGAATGAATAAAAAACAATTGCCTGTAAGGAACAGATAGAAAAAAAAAACAAAAAGGAATGGATGAAAGAGGGAGAATTATTACCATCTGCCCTTTGATACTTTCATATTTTTTAAACATAATAATGTCTGACCTATTGAAAAACAAAATTTGAATGAGACAATTTTTTTAATATATTATATGTGCTGAGGATCAAACCCAGTGCCTCACATGTGCTAGGCAAGTGCTCCACCACTGAGCTATAACCTCAGCCCTGAATGAAACTGTTATTAGATAAATCAAATAAGTAAAGGTCACACTGGTTTGTATAGAGGGAAGAGATGTTGCTGGATTTTATTGTATTCCTTCTATTAAAAAAAAAAATGAACCTACTCCTTAATGTCTCATGCCTCGAAAGTGCTCTTGTATTTGAGGACTGAGTAAACAGGGACTAATATCTAGGCAGTTGTCTCTCTGCAAAGCTGTCCAGTTTGCCCAGTACCTACTATGTGCCTGGCTGGGTCCTGAGTGCCTGGGAACTTAAAAGACCACCCACCCTGCTGTGAAGCTGGACCTCAGAATAGGAGTAGGAAAGGCTGGGGTACCACTGCTCCCAACCCTCCTCCCTAGGGAAGCCTATCAAAGAGGCAGCACTAAACACCGGCTGCTGAGAGACTCCTGGTGCAGGAATAGGAAGTGGAGCAGCCATGCTGGTGAGCAGCCATGCTGGCGAGAATGGAGGAAACAATATCTGCCACAGGGTCCTGGCACCACCTCCTTCCAGCAGTCTAGCAACCTTTGTCCCCTACCCCCTTGAGGGGAAGATCCCAGAGGAATGAACCCTCTTTTTTTGTGGGGGGGGGGTTACCAGGGATTGAACCCAGGGGTACTTAACCACTGAGCCACATCCCCATCCTGCCTCCCTTTTTTGTATTTTATTTAGAGACAGGGTCTCACTGAGTTGCTTAGAGCCTTACTAAGTTGCTGAGGCTGGCTTTGAACTTGGGATCCTCCTGCCTCAGCCTCCTGAGCTGCTGGGATTACAGGCGTGCGCCATCTTGCCCAGCTACCCTCTTCTTTTTAATGAGACTCAAGACCCCACACAGGAACAAAATTCGAATAACATCCTGTCTGGTGCCCAGGGATCTTTTGAGCTGCCCTAGCTTTTTCTTTCATACACAAAAAAGAAATAGAAGTCAGTAACTCTTGCATAGGTGGTATTTGTGTGTAGGGGGTTAGAGTTTTGAGGAAATTCAGAGAGCAGAGAGGGAATGGGAGGAAAGTGACAAGAGGTGGGATTTTAGGCACTGGCTGCAGAAGAGCAGGAAGAAGTGTGGTGGGCTGGAGCCTCCCTGGGGCACAGTGCAGGCACAGCTACCTGCAGAACATGCTAGACCAGGTGGTCATACTGGGCTGTCAGGTGGTCATTCTGGGCTGGTAGCTGAGCCAGCTTCTTCCCCAAGGAGAAGCGAGGATAGGAAGCAAAGGGGGCAAAAAGGAGGTGGGGAGAAATGAGACACCCACCTTCCTTTTTTCCCTGAATAGATTAGGAACCTGAGCAGGGGGGAGGGCTGTGTCTGAGGGCCAGGAGGGCTCATGCAGAAACCTGAGCTAGAACAGTCTTGGGTTCAGACCACCTTGGTACATTCTAATCTATCCCATATATACAAAAATCAGAACAGATCCTTCTCGTGACATAACAAATACTTTAAAAGAGGGCATTTTGAGGGCTGGCACCCAGGGCATTTTATCAAGTTAAGAGTTGTGGCCGGTGCTGGAAGAAGTCCGCCCAGGTTGAAGCGAGAGGCTCTAAGATGCCAGCTTTCAGAGCAGGAGGTTCCTGGTAACCTTCAAAACCCACTTGCCTTCTTCCCTCTCCCATTTATTTATTTGTGCAAGGATAAAGTAGTAGCAGAGTGTGCACTTCCTAACTCACAGGGGTCTTCAGGGCATGAATGTCAATCACGAGCTGCTTTCCACACATGTAGAAGCATTATTCTTGTTACTTCTATAAGCATTGCCATTATGATCGTCTCACATCCATACGGACCTTGGAAAGGCAATTCTGGATATTAGAGCACAGAGGGGGAACTTGACTTAGCAGAGCCCAAAGAGCCTGCTGGCTGGCGATGGAACATTTGCAAGTGGGCAGGCAGGACTCCCTCGAACTCAGATTCCCCTGTAGGAAATGCATGTGGTAATATTAAATACCTTCATCTTTCACACTGTTCATCCCATTAGTCCGTCCAACAAGCCCACAAACAGAGTGTGTTATTTTGATTTGACAGGGGATGGCCCAGCCAGGTGACTCTACAGGGCCATGCCATCATTAGTGAAAAACCCCAGGGCACCTGGATCCCAGCCCAGCATTTGTCCCTGCTTTCTTACCCCCAGCCAGAGGTGAGCCTTAACCACACACACTGCCAGGGCAGGAGTCAGGGAGACTGGCCTCAGCGGCTCGGCTTGGTTGGGCTCACTGTTCTTTCTGTAGTTCACAAGCATTTGCTTAGAGCAGCACATTTTATGTGCTCTCTTCTTTCCCAGAGTCCCAGCTGTAAACGGAAACAGGGTCATGGAAGCAAGGCAGGCAGGTCCTAAAGCGCTTCCTGCCCCACCTCTGCACTCAGGCCCGGGTCCCTGGCAGTGGCTGGAGTTCAAGTTCAAATGCCAGCAGGTCATGAGCATGGCCCTTCCTGCTCTCTGCATGCAGGCGAATGGGTGTTCTTTACAAGACCCCCTTCCAGCTCAGAGTGGCTGCTGAAGGAGGCCTAGGGTGGGAATGTCCATCTGCACAGTCTGGATTCTTCTACAAGCCGAAGCCTGGGGTTTCCAGGCTTGGGTGGTAGATAAATTTTTACTTAGAACCCCAGGTTTCATATTAGTTCTTCCATAGAACCACAAAGTGTAAAACAGAGCAGAGGGGAGCCATACTGGCTGAGGCTGGCATGCCCCCCACATGGCCCTCACCTTCTGTACAGAACTATCCACAGCCTCTAAGCCTAGGTGATTGCAACCAGTTCCTCCCCTCAGCCTACACCCCTGGAAGACTGATGCTGTGCCCACATGGTGCTCCCCTAGGTAGGGCGTCTGTCACTGTGGGCACGGATTTCAGACCCCTCTTCCTGGCATCTGAGGCTCTCTGAGGTTGGTCCCAACATACCTGTCTTTCCTCACCATTCAGACCCAATTCTGTGGTCTCTTTAGCACATTTTGCATCTACCTCCTCTCCCTCCCACCTTCTGTCCTCATGGTCTATCCAAACCCAAGCCTCTATCCAAACTTGAGCCGCTGCTCCCTAGAAGCCCTCACTGCCTGCACCAGCCATCTGTGCTCTCACCTCTGAAATCCAGCAGCTCACATACTTCATGCCCTGAAAAACTAGCACCTCAGGGATGCACACCTGTAATTCCAGAGATTTGGGATGCTGAAGCAGGAGGATTTTAAGTCCAAGACCAGCTTCAGCAACTTAGTGGGACCCTCAACAATTTAGTGAGACACTGTCTCAAAATAAGAGGTAGAGTGGCTCTGGGTTAATATGTATACTAATGTCACCATGTGTCCCTCTGCTGATTAACTCATGACAGATGGAGGATAAGCTGCCCCTTTCTCTCAAAGGAAAGTCTCAATAATATGAATTTCAATGCATGGCAGGTCTTTGGTAAATAGCTACTAACTTTAATCTGTTAAGCTGCAGTGGTCTTGCTATGTTTCTGGGGTTGTGGAAGCTCCTTCTTCATGCTGAGGAGAGTGGCAGCACTGTCCACAGTCGATCAACATGAGAGACCCCTGGACTGAGATTGATTTGGGGCACATCACCCCTGTCAGGACTTTTTCTTCTGAAAATTTCCCTAGGATGTGCACCTCTCTTCAACTCAAGAAGCCCCTATCGGGGTGAATGAGACATTAACCATGCAGCCTTGGCCTGTCTTCCAGGGATTTGAAACTGGACAACATTCTTCTAGATGCAGAAGGTCACTGCAAACTGGCCGACTTTGGGATGTGCAAGGAAGGGATTCTGAACGGCGTGACAACCACCACATTCTGTGGCACTCCCGATTACATAGCTCCCGAGGTAAGACCTGTATGCGAACGGCCACCTCCTCCTGGAAAGGCAGGGGTCATCATGCACTGGGGTCATCTCGTAATGCCTTCTCCTAGCACTACCAGGATGGATTCCAGGAGGGAGTTGGGGGAAGGTTAAAGGTTCACTGATCTCAATAAAGATGTGGTGGTGACTGGAGGAGGATGGGTCAGCTAAGTGACAGGCCTGTATCTGGGCAGGGTCTCACTGAGCATCACTCCCCATCCTAGTCCCCGGTCACCAATAAAAGTAGGACTAAGACAAATTGTGGACTTTCATCATCGTTTTCACTTCTTAATAAGCACAATAAAAAGCACCATAGAAAAGGGCAGCCATTTGCTTTATCAGCTGTAACTTGCCGACAGTGAAACCAAGAATCACCCACCATTTCCCCTCCGTGTCAGATCCACCTAGTGGGAAGGCAGGGTGGAGCAAGAAGAGCACAATATAAGCAGAGATCAGAGATATTCATTTTTAGCATCACCAGTGGGTCACCTTGTATGTTTGGGTGTTTTGCTCATCTGGAAGGGCTTGTTTGCTTTGAATCCTTCCGATCTTGTCTAACCCAAGAGAAACATAGTGTTTGTGGATGATTCAGATTTAAGCTAGGCCTGTCATGACACTTAACCAAAATGATCTTGATAGCTCTGAGACATGTAAGATGGGAAGGAAGCACCAATCTCATTAAGCATTGCACATTCAGAGAGATATTAGACATTCAGATTTCATTTTCATGAGCACTTGCTAGATACAAGCAGCGTTGGGGTAAAAATGGACTGAGATGGGGTAAAAAATCTCCTTCTTCTAAGGAAACTTTTGGTCTAGAGGGAGTGACAGATAAGTCAACAGGTAATTAAGCAGAATAAGTCAGTATATAAAACAAGATGGTATCCTCAGGGACTTGGGAGGGCTTCTTTGGAGCACCTGAAGGATGAACTGAATTGTAAAGAATAATGATTTCCTGTGGCTGTAGGGGTGGGAGAACATCCCTGCAAACAAGAGGATCAGAAAAAAAGCAGAGTCGGGGTAGAAGTTCTGAATCCTTTCAAGGCAGAGTGTATGTTTCCAATCTGGGTACTCCCAGGATCCAGCACACAAATCAGGTTCTTAGTAATGGTTGGTTGAATGAATGAATGGGAACTTGTGACATTTCAACATGAGCCAAGGCCAAGGAATAAAAACACTTTGGTCTTTTTA
The DNA here is from genome assembly GCF_045843805.1 of Urocitellus parryii. Taxonomy (NCBI): domain Eukaryota; kingdom Metazoa; phylum Chordata; class Mammalia; order Rodentia; family Sciuridae; genus Urocitellus; species Urocitellus parryii. The sequence goes on from NC_135542.1 coordinate 67,995,096, forward strand.
AGGAAAGGTAAATAGTGTAGCATGAGCAGAGGTTCCTTAGCACCTCTGCTCATGCTACACTAATGAACAAGGTTAGCCAAAGGGCCTAGGGATATGGCTTCATTCTGTAGGAACTGGGGACCCACTAAGGATTGTTCTGGAGGAAGGTCCTAATCAGACCTGTCCCAGGAAGAAGAGTGGCAACCACAGTACAGATCAGAAGACAGAGAACAAGGGATGGACAGCGGAGGGTCTTCACAGGCCAACCACAGCTGGGGAGGCCTGGGGAGGGCCTAGAAGTGAGACGGGTGAGTTGTAATAGGTAAATTCTCTTTAGAGCCTAATCCCTTGGCAGTGAGACCACAGGTACTATAACAAACAGTAACAATTTTGGTCTCTCTGCTAGTCTTTTCGCTTGGCAGTAACACTAGGAATTCAACCGTCAAGAAGAGATAAATGGAAGTGAAAACACTCCATTTGGACCTGGTTTTTCCATCTTCCTCATTTATTTATTTATTTTGGTAACAGGGATTGAGCTTGGGGGCACTCAACCTCTGAGCCACATCCCCAGCCCTATTTTATATTTTATTTAGAGACAGGGTTACTTAGTACCTCGCTTTTGCTGAGGCTGGCTTTGAACTCTCATCCTCCTACCTCATCCTCCCGAGCCTCTGGGATTACAGGTGTGTGCCACTGCGCCTTGTCCTCATTTATCCTTTATCATGACAATGCTTGGTTCCAATTCCTCTGAGTCCATGTCAGAATGGAAGGACTGACACTCCAGTGTAGTATTTAAGGACCCCACCCAAGACAAACCTCACTTTACAATGGACAGAACACCCATTCAGCCCAAAGCACCCCACGGAGGAGACTCTGATGTGTGTTTATAATGAGGTGCTGCCACTCTCCCTTCCTGCTCTGTCCAGCATGCCCACTGCACAGGATCACTGTGACACCAGAAATGGCAGACATCCCTGGTCTTATGGCAGGCAGAGTACAGCTGATAAAGAAAGGGGTCACTGTCTTTATCAAGGGCTAGTGGAAAGATTAAATAAAATTATCCCTCCAAAGTTCTTAGTATGGTGCCTGGCCCACAGTGACCCCTGGCTTACTGGTTATCTTCATTATCTTCATTGTTAGATTACCTAATGAGGCAAGAAAAACATGCCAGAATGCCCCCATGTGCCCTTGATCCCTTGATGAAGTAAGTCCTGAGACTTCTGAGCCTTTGGTTCCTGTCTTTCAAATGAGAATCTTCATGCTGACCCTGCCCATCTCAGCAGGGTGTTTTGAGAATCTAATGAGATTAAAGCAGGGGCGTGCTTCTGAAGGCACGGCCTCTATTCAAATAAGAGAGTCCAACCCTGAAACCAGAGCTATCTTCTGAGGGTTCAGCTGGGCCTACAGCTTCTCTTCCACCACAAACACTTGGCTAGCTCCTCTGGCCCACCTCTCCTTTCTCCATGCCTGGCCCTGTTCCCCAGGAAGTGGCCGCCCATCCTGGGCAACACCTAGTGTCATTAGGCCCAACACCTGCCCTCTCTCCTGCCCCAGCTCTGACCTACTCGAGGGATTGGCTGCCATGCCAGGTCCTCCCATGGCTTACAAAGCCTTGCCCTCTCACCAGCTCCGTTGCCGACATGCGATTAAGAAGCAGGTAATTAGAGCCAAGCACGAAAGACATTTAAAAACAAGAAGGCTCTGAAGGGGTTGGGAAGGGTAGATAGGATCAATCTGTGTCTCGCAGCACCATCTTGTCTGAGCACACACGAACCACCCGGAGGTCTTGTCACCACTCCGCAGAGGCACAGACCCCAGCTGTCCCACCTCCCTAAGGCTAGAGTGGAGCCACCTTATCACCTAAAGCCCCCGAACCCAGGAGTTAACAAGTTACACCCAGTAAGACACACACAGTGATAGATTCAAAAATTATGCATCACACAGTATTGTATATTGTTGAGCACTAAAATGGGCTGGTCATGATGGTGGGCTCAGAAGAATGTTAGAACCCTTGCTCCGGTGCTTTAGAAAGCCCAGGGGAGACAGCTGACCTTGGAAATAGCTAAAAATGCAATAACATGTTTGAAGCACTTGCATATCTTAGGAACTGGCAGGGACTTCGGGAGATAGGAGAAAGTGCTGAGGAAATCTAGGAATGCTTTATGGAGGAGAATAGGGCATAACCTTGACCTCAAAGGACAGAAACTGGTAGTGCCAATAAGCTGTAGTGAACCAGGTGAGGTGCTGGATCTCACAAGGTTGAGAAGGAGCTGACTTTGACTTTGGAACAGAGTAGAATCAATGGCTCCTCAGGGTGGTGGGACCTGTAGCTCTGACCTTACAGATACAACGCACTAATCCCTTGGCAATGAGGCCACAGGTACTATCGAAGCAGATGACTAGCCCCAAATAATTTTGAGTTGGCTGCATTTCTTACTTCTTTTTCATTCCTAATTGGGAAGATTCCTAAACTGCACGAGTGTTTTAGATGCTTTTACTCAAGTCTTCCTATTTACTCACCAGCAATTTAGGATAGCTCTGGAAGAATGTTTTAGCATGTCATGTATGCGTTTAACCTAAGTGATTTTGACTCTGTACATTTGGTCAGAGGAAAAGAGAGAGAAGAGACCAAGAGAGCATCAGGAAGACCAGTAACTATTGCCAAAGACAAAGTTGTACCAGACAATCAAAAAGATAATTGGGCTCTGGCTATGGAAGTAAGGAGAACATTCATTCATGAGGCTGGTCTCAAAAAAAAAAAAAAAAAGGAAGGGGTCTGGGGATTTTTAGAGGCAGGTAAATGAGGAGTTAATCAATGAGTCTCTTGGGAATCATGAAGAACAATGGAGATGGGTCTATGTAGAGCAGAGTGGGTCCTTTGTGGGTAGGAGACAAAGGAGATGGGAAGGCTTATTTTCTGTAATTTCCTTCCCAGGAGCACAGGGCCCAGGTAAATCCAACATTGTCACCATTTAGGGACAGACTGAGATTCCTGTTACCTTTCCCTGGGCGCACTGAGCATGCCGAGGGGCTTTGTGAGATAGAGACCTGAATCAGCCACTCACAGCTTGCTTGTGTCTGTCTCAGTCTGCATCTTTGCTCTCCTGACCCTGATTTTAGTGTTGAGATATGCATTTTTTAAAAACATAACCCTGAATGTAAATCAAGGACTTCATCTGAAGCTCAAAGAAACAGCCATTTGTTCCCACTGAAGGATAGACTATTGGAGAGGTGACACTCAGCCTCTTACAAAGTGCATCCCAGCTCAGTTCTTGGAGCTTGCTGCTTTAGACGCCCCATCCCCAGGTAACACGACAGGGCTCCACACTGTGGGGGAGTGAGTCAGAGATGCAGACCTCCCCATGGGCATTGGTGGCACGGGTGTTGCATTGGGTGGGGGACATTCTTTGGTGGTCCCTAATGTTGCCTGTTTCCTGAACAGATCCTGCAGGAGTTGGAATATGGCCCCTCAGTGGACTGGTGGGCCCTGGGAGTGCTGATGTATGAGATGATGGCTGGGCAGCCCCCCTTTGAGGCTGACAACGAGGACGACCTGTTTGAGTCCATCCTCCATGATGATGTGCTGTACCCAGTCTGGCTCAGCAAGGAGGCCGTCAGCATCTTGAAAGCCGTGAGTCATTGCCCCTGACCTGCCCCTGGGGCTCCTTGCCCCCCACCACACACGCACAGAGACCCCCACACACACCTCTTCTCACCACTGGATGAGAGACGAGCTAAAACAGCCTCCGTGGGGAGTTCAGGCAGGGTTCAGACACTGCTGCAGAGAATGGGGCCTGGGACAGTGGCTCTGCTGGTGGGAAAGGGACAGCGTGTGTGTGGGTTTCCTGAGATGGTACACTGTGTGCGTCTGTGTCCCCCAGCATCTCAGAGGGAACAGATCCAGCCCAGCCTGGGTCATCCCCTCTGCTCCTCACACTCAGGCTAAGTCCTTCTGCTTCTCTGCCACCAGAGAGAGGCCTGTCTGCATTGAAGCCTCCTCTGCGGAAGAGAGAGGAGTGAAGGGCAGGGAGGACAGCCCAGCTGGTGTCCATGACAGCATCACTATGCCTAAGTAGCCAACCAGAAAACATGATGTCCACTCAAGATCCGGGCAGCCATGCTGTATTCAGACACAGTGGAGCCTGTCCCTGCCCTGCCAATGACCCTTCACGGGTGAAAACACTGTACTTTCTCAACATAGTCATTTCTGCAATGTAATGACATTGGTACCAGGTCTAGTAAATGACCTTCCCTCAGTGCAGGGATGGCAACCAGTTTACCCAAGGTCACCTTGCTGGTTGAAGCAGGGCCAGGGTGACAGCCCTGGAATCTCGATTTCCAGTCCTGGCTTCTTTCTTCTATCAGGATGCTCCAAAGCACAGCACTTGAACAGGTGGCATCCACCAAACCTGCCATAATCGAAAACTCTGTGTTTCATCATTTGCTTTCCTGGTCCTTTTCATGACTCCCAATCTTTACTTAATTGCACATATTTTATGAAGAAATTTATCAGTCCCTATAATAGATGGGAAATCAGTATCACTTGTCTTAATTAATTAATTCATGTGAAAAGTTTAACCAGATGTAAAATCCTTGAGCAGGTTTCTGGGGCACACACACACCTGCCTCCATTGCTTCACCCTCCTGTTCCTCCTTGGCCTCCTGTGGCTCCCTGTGGCTCCGGGACCCCTGGCCTTGGAGCCTCGCAGCCACATTCACTGACGCAGCTGAGCTCCTCTGTGTTAAAGCCCTCTTTGTCCTTGCGCTCTGGCACTTGGCCCTGTTCTCCCTGGCATTTGGGCAGCTTCTCCACTCCTTTGCTTCCTCTTCCTCTGCTGCCCCTGCATGTGGGCACACATCAGTGGATGTTCTCAAGTGTTGGCCCAAGAGCAACTTCTCAACGAGGCTCCTCTGTCCTCCCCCAGCCCTTGAAAAATTAAAACTTGTGTGCCCTCTTCTCTGGGCCCTCCCTCCTGCTCCATTTACTCCTGATAGCATTTTCCACTTCCCAGTATTCTCTATGAATTATGGATTGTGTTTATTTTTATGTTTAGCACTTTTCTTCCATGAGAAGGTAAGCTCAGTGAGGGCAGGAGTTTTGTCCACCTCATTTCATGGCTGCACCTGAGGCCTGAGGCACACTGCAGGCCCTGCCAGAGATTCTTTGAAACATGGAAGGCATGTTTTAGCGCTCTGCTTCTTGCTTTTGCCACAGATTGCAAAGTTCAACCAAGTAGGTGATGGAACAGTTGACCTGGTTTAGGTAGGTAGCAGACCAAGCTGGGGAGCACTCACCTATCTCAGCGGTGTCCATTCCCTGGCTGCTGGCTTTCAAAGCCTGAAATCCAGATTTTTTTTTTTTTTTTTGGGTGGTGTTGGAGGCTAGGAAGCTACCAGGGATTGAACTCAGGGGCACTAGACCACTGAGCCACATCCCCAGCCCTATTTTGTATTTTATTTAGAGACAGGGTTTCGCTGAGTTACTCAGCACCTCGCTTTTTCTGAGGCTCTCTTTGAACTTGTGATCCTCCTGCCTCAGCCTCCTGAGCTTCTGGGATTATAGGCATGCGCCACCTTGCCTGACTAAAATCCAGATTTTTATGTAAAATCTCTCCATGTTAAATGATTATAACTCGTTGAATTAGAAGAAAGTCAGGAACCACAGCAAACCCTCGCATGGTCACTCTGGAGAGCCAGTCTTTGGCCCCTGCCCTTACCAGTTCCTTGCTGATGTCACTCATTAGCTCATTGGCTCCCTTCATGAGTGAAGTCTGTCATGCATGGCTCTTTCTTCAGGACGGAGCCCTGGTTCTCCTCTGTCCCTGGGCTCGCCCATAGCCCAGTGCTCTCCCCTTGTCCCCCTGTGCTCTGCACCAGCAACGTCAATAAAGCCCACAGCTCAGGGCTGTGTTCCAGCCACACCCACTTGCAGTTTGCAGGCCTGTGTTCTCAATTCCCTCCTCTACACCTCCACCCAGCTGTCCAGAGGTCCCTCATATTCAGTACGACCCCAGACGAAGCTCATGATTACCCCCTCAAATCTGCGTGCTTCCAAGCTCCCTGGCTCAGTAAATGACACCCCACCCTCCTGCCTGCACAGCTGGAAATGTGGGCGCTCTACTTGATGTCACTTTCTCTTCCTCTGACAGCCTGTGGATCAAGGCCATTCTCCCTCTGAAAATGTTTCATTCTGGTTACATTTCTCTGTGCTCCACCTCTACCACCTGAGTTCAAGCTGCCACCACCTGTCCTTGGGGGAACTGCAGGATCTCCTCATGGGCCCCCTGCTACCTTCTTGCCATCTCTGTCTTCAAGCATCTCGGACCTCATGCCCTATTTAAAATTCAGCCATGACTCATATCTTCAATGAAGCCTGCAAGATCACACACGGGACCCTGGCTACCGCCCTGCCATTCCCCCTCGGGGGCTCTGCTCTGGCACATGGGCCCGAGTGCATGTGCTTTCCTGCTCTGCACCCTGCAGCCAGCCTACTCTTTGTCCACTCTCCACCTCCTTCTTTTTCCTGGGTACTTCTTGCTCCTCCTTTGGGTCTCCTTCTTCATGTTGCTGCCTCAGGAACCCTTCACCAACTTCCCTGCTTCAGAGGGGCCACTCCCTGTTACAGGCTGGCAGCCGGCTGGGCGTCTCTTGTGCCATTCATCACAATTAATTGATTCTCTTGGGTGATTACTGGTGTCTCTTGGCCTCCTTTACTCTTCTGCATGCTCCAGGAGGACCAGGAGCATGTCCCTTGCATCCTCAAGTGATGGCATCCTGCTTGGCATTTTTGCCAGAACGGAGTGGTTGAGAGGTGACGAGGTGACGCCAGCAAGCCATTGAGATGATAATGGTTATGTTAAGCTGTGTATATTAGATCCCTGCTGTCCACCTCCACCTGCTACTTTGGAGTTCTCGTGGGGATTCCCGGAGAGTTCCCATTGGTTGGGGAAGTGCCGGAGGAGGGATTTCCGGTTGGTGGTTCCTGGAGGAGCCACGTGGGTGGCGTTTGGGAGAGTTCCCCGGGAGCGTGTGTGGAGTGTGCTGATGGAGTTCAGAAATAAAGTTTGTTCCTTCTTCAGTGGCTCGTGGTTCGTGCCCAGCCAGACTGCGGCAGCATCCCTATCACCCATCCCAGCCCCTGGGGAAGAATGGAGACTGACCTGTCGGCAGGAAGGAGAAGGGGATTTTAACCAGCAAGTCCTGAGCACCTGCCAGGCCAGCACTCAGCTAGTACCCACAGGGTGCTCTGGGGGCCTCACTTCTCTCTAGCCTCTTCCATGTTGACCTCCCTTCACGAGCCTTTGGCAGAATGACCTCCCACAAGAGGGAATCTGGCTTAGGGGACTGCGCCATCCAACTTTGCAAAATGAATTCTGTTCTTTCCTCTAGTTTATACATAGGGCTTTGCTTGTGTCATTATTTGCTTGCTGCTTGGAATAGGTTTTATTTTGCTTTTGTTTTTTAAAGGGAAATGTATAAAGTGGGACACGGGGAAAGTTCTCTGTATCATTCCTGCTCCCATCACCTACCTGTGAGTGACTCTGTTTTTAGATTTTTATAGACCCTTCCAGAATTTCCTGAGGTATATGCAAGCAAATGCAGATACCAATTCTTATTTCTTTACCTTTTTTAGACAGACTTTCAAAAGCTGTTGCATGTATTTTGTTTTCCTCCCAGTGAGGGATCTTGCCTTTTCCCTTCAACGGCATCTCTTGACAGATGTGTCTCCCTTCAGTACGCCTGTTCCTTCACTGTGGAGCTGCCGTGTGAGGGCAGCTGCCGTGAGGCTCCACCACAGAGGGCCTTGGCCCTCTTGGGGAAGAGATGGGAGCTTTCTCCTGCTCTCGTTCCCAGAGCCCCATCTGGTTCCAGGTCAGCTGATGGGCTGAGGAATGGCCTCTAGCACCCACAGCAGCCAGGACACCATGTCCCACCAAGCGGCACCACCCCGTCCCCCAGCCCTGACGCGGCTCAGCCATTTTCCCATGAGCCTTCCTCCCTGCCCAGTGGCAAAGCTGCTCATTCTGGCTGACGGAGCAGCAGTTCTCCACGGGGGGCCATGTGTGTGTGCCCAAGGCCTATAGTCAGCAGTGCCTGGAGAGATTTTTAGCAGACACAACTCAGGGTGTGAGGGGGCTGCTTCTGGCACGTGAAGGGCAAAGGCCAGAGTTGCTGCTAAACAGCGCACAACACACAGGAGAATTCCTGCTACAAAGAAGTGTCTGGTCCGAAATGTCAGGAGCACTGAGGTTGAGAAGCTTTGACCGGGAGAGATTCAGAACCTAGAGGTCACAACTGTGTTAGCTGGTTAGTGTCTGCGAGCAGAGTCTCTGGCTCAGGGGAGGCTTCCTAGGATGTATGTCCTCCTGAACCTCCACACTTCCCCTCCCAGGAGAGGGGCCAGGAAGAGCTGAGTAGGTGAAGAAGACTCTTCTACTCCCCCCGCCTTGGAACACTCCGCTTCCTCACATTGTCACTTGGTTTTAGAGCCAGACCAGGTTTTCTGTTACTCTGGCTACTGGGCTGTGTCTCTGAGGACAGCTGCGGGTGTGAAAATGGTGTAGGAGTCTAGAGAAGGCCTTTTGCCTCATAGAGTCATGCAGTGCCCAGCCTGGGCAACCGTAAGAGGCCATCACGAAGTCTCTCTTCCTCAGCACAGTGACCTGAGGCCCAGGCTTCAGCCTCCTGAGGCTCACTCATTACAGTTCACTGAGCTCACAGTAGGAGGCAGACATGAAGCCAGGTGCTGGGCAGATGGGACTGATTTCCAAATCACAGAAGTTGCCAAGGGAAAGATATATTTAGATGAATGACAATTTAAGTAAACCAGAAATATGGGACCCAAGGGATCGATAGAGAAGAAGAGAATCTGGGGAAGCTCCCAGAGAAGGCAGCATTTTGACTGGTTGGTAGAAAATGCCTGAGGACTGGAGAGGTTAGAGGATGCAAAGGGCCATCAGGGTTGGCAGGGTGCAGATGAGAAGCCCATGTATGCCACACGAAGAACAGAGACTCCATGAGGGGGGACATCTCAGTGTTTAAGCAGCAGAGTGTTGCTAACTTGTATATTAGAAGGATGACACTCACGGGGACCATTCCCCTGCACTCCTCCCCTGCTGTCTGCATGCTCTCCCCGTCCAGCTGATTCAGCCTGCGCTCATGTGCTTTGGTTTCAAGGGCACCAGAGGAGAAGATGGTAGGAGGCACTTCCTGCCCAAGAGAATCTTCCCTACTGATGAATCCCAAAGTTCAACCACTATAGATTTATTTCTTTGGATCACAGTTTGTCTCTCAAGTTATTTTGTTCAGGTGCAGGCACTTGACCTTGACCCTGTGAAATGAAGCACTTTGTCTCTAAGGTGCAGACACACACACACACACACACACACCACACACACACAGCTTAATTTTAAGTGGCTATCAGAAATATGTCCATTTATGAGCATTTTGGGAGGTTATGCTGGTATATAGCTGCTCAATTAAAGTAATGCTTATCACCACTGACTCAATTACTAGAAATGAATTCCCCTGGTGTGTGGGTCACAGGACACCACCCAGAAAGGACAAAGCACATCAGTATGGTTTCACATGTAAGCACTGAAAAGCAGTAGCCTTTTGTTTTCTTGTTTTATTATCTCTTGAACCTACATTGACACTTTGTATAGATTGGAAATTCAGATATTTAAAAAGTGGGAAGGGGCCAGATCTGGAAAAGGAAAAGGAAAGGAGGTATGATTTGCATGCACATGCATACCTGGTCTTCTTTCTTTCCTCAAACTCAAAAAGGAATTGCTCTCTCACTTAGTCACCTTGATGGGAAGACTTGAATCTGAGGGGGTATCTGAGAGTGAGCAAGAGCCTGAGATCCTCATCTCTGCTTGCTAGCTATGTGACCTTGACCCGGTTAATTATTCTGTGCCTCAAGAACCTCTTTTATAAAGTAGAGATAATAATAGTATGTCATGGGACTGTGTGAGGATGAAATGAATTAACATAAAAGCTACCTTTAGAATGGCGACTAGACACACACGACATCCTTGTGCACGCTCAGAATGCCCGAGAAAGGAAGCCCCTCAAACCGCAAGGTTAAAAACACCGTCCTGGGAGGTGGTATAGAGGATGCCACCTGGGCCGACTTCCGCCTCTTGCCTGCAACCTGTGTCTGCCGAGGCTCTGTGGGTAATTCTGTGTTGTGTCCCCCGCCCCGCAGTTCATGACCAAGAACCCCCACAAGCGCCTGGGCTGTGTGGCTGCGCAGAACGGTGAAGATGCCATCAAGCAGCACCCCTTCTTCAAGGAGATCGACTGGGTGCTCCTGGAGCAGAAGAAGATCAAGCCGCCCTTCAAACCGAGAATTGTAAGTGGAGTCACGAGCACCCTCTACCCCGTGGGTGGGGCCCCCGCACTGGTGCGCAGGTGGCGCGTGCCCCCAAAGGGTGTGGTGGGGCACGTTTCACGGCCTGAGCGACTCGGGCAGGAGGCGGCCCAGAGACCCACTAAGAGAGTCTCTTGGGCCCTCAGCACTGACGTCCGAGAATCTGTCAGCCGCACAGTAACCAAGATGTTGGCCCCAGGAGAACACTTGTTATTCCAGTTGAGGTTTATTTATTTATTTTGATTTTAAAAAATCACAAATGATGCTGGTTTCCCGTGATCGGTAGAGATACAAGGTTTCTCTATAGATAGATGGGGTTGTTAATTTTAAGTTAGTTTATTTAAATGCTGGTCACGGTCACTATGTGCCACTAGCACCCAGTGTGCGCTGGGACCTGCCGGGAGTCTCCCCTGTGGAGGGCTGTTGCCATAGGCCCTGTCCCAGAGCCCCTTCTCGGCGGCGCTCTCTTCCCTCTGCCTTCTGTCACCCACAGCCCCAGAGCCTTAGGCCTGCTGCTTTGGCGGTCACCATGGTGGGTAGTGAAGGGTCTTGCAGCTCGGAGGTTGGAAAGAGGAGGAGACGTGCAGCGTGGGCTTGCCTTGGAAAACACGGGCCATGTCTTGACTGTGGCCTTCTGCTGAAGTGGAGTGAGGCCCTGCGTGCTCCTGAGAGGAAGGAGAAAGGCAGAGACTGAGTGTGTGTGCACGTGTGCAGGTGTGTGTGTGTGTGTGCATGTGTGTGTGATCTTAATTCTGTTGTTTTGTAGCCCACTAAGGAAATAAATCCTTCAGATTGAGAATTGGGATGGCAGAAGGCTAGAGCTAGGGGACTGGGGTCCCAAACAGGGAAGACCTAAGGTCACCCAGTGGGCCCTCAGCCACTGCATCCTATCAGAAGAGCCCTCCCTTCCCACTTCCAAGTACAGAAAAGACCCTCAGGGATTTGGAGGATCTGCAGAGGATTCCACTCCCCCTGATGGGGCTCCTGGGGCACCATTATTGGTAGTGCTGCAATTCTGAGAAATGTTGCAAGGGTCCCTTGAACTGATGGGTATGGTCCTAGCCTCAGCCAGACTAGAGTGAGGTGGGTGAACCAAGCCTGGACCCCCTGTCCTGTCTCTGTCCCTCATGTGCTTCCTCCTTGGGTTTGCATGTTTTGGGGGGAGCACACAGTTTGAGACAGGCTAGACTTAGGTTCTTTGCTAACATCTCCTCCACTCTGGCCCATTTCACCATAGCTCTGGGCCCCCAGCACGAGGCCTGTGCTGAGGGTTTGGGAGACGAGGAAGGTTTAGGGCTCCATCCCCTTCAGCTGACTGCTCCTCTGCTACCACAGGGCTCACTGCAGGCACTAGCCTGCCTGAGGGCTGGGGATGGGGGCCTCACAAAGTGGTCTTGAAGGACAAGATTAATTGAGCCTCTGACCAAATGGAAGAAGTAGGTCACCAAAGGCCTTGCTGAGAAAAAGGAAATATTAAAGCTTGAGATCTAAGGGTGAATTTTAATTCAGACTTAATCTAAGTTAATTCAATCCAAAGGAAAATGAGAAGTGGAGCTAAGGAGAGCCCAGGCCCAATGAACAGAAAACCAGAATGAGATCATGGCTGATCAGATGTCAGTACCAATCTATAAAATGGCACGAACTTACATGGAGACTCTAGGCCAACAAAACCACTTTCAACTAGGTTTGAGGAGCACCCCACCCCAGGTGGGCCAGACAGGGATGGAGCGGCCCCTCCCCGTGGCATAGGGTGGAGGTAAGCAGGGGAGTGAGCTGGTGTGGCCAGAGGAAGCCAGAGAGTCTGTAGAGAGACCTGGAAGGGAGGAAAGAGGGAAGAGCTTTATAAGGCGTTTCAACCTATGGATTCCTGGAGCTGAGTCTCTCCCTGGGGTTTAATATGTATCAGGACCTTGATTGCCACAGGCCTGACCTAGTTTTCACTCAACTCCAGTGGAGGCACCTGCCCTGGGATTTCTGCAGTTCTGAGAGGCTCAGGGCTCCAGGGCCCTGGTCCCAGCAGCTCCTCACCAGCTTCCGGCCTTTACACTGAGACTAGGTGCCCATTGAAGCTGCAGAGCTTCTAAGAGGCATCACACTTTGATCAGTGCCCATCCTCCTTGGAGCCTGGGAAGAATGAGGGGAGGGCCCTGAGAAACAGGTGCAAGGAGACTGTGGGCCCAAGGGCCGTGCAGAACCCACGCAGAGGAAAGAGGAAGAGAGGGAGGAAGGGACAGAAGAGGCTGGCATGTGACTTCCTCCAATAGCGTGTAAGCTTCACCTTGGCTCAGACAGGCAGGGAGTCCTTCAGGTGTGAAAGTGTTCCTCTGGGCAAAGGTATGAGAAACCTCCCAGAAACAGCAGTGTAAAGGAGTTAGATGGGATTCCACCTCCCCTGGGCCTCTGGAGCACAAGGACCAGGGCTTCCCTTCCTTGGGCATCATGAGAACCCATGCCTGAGACTGGAGAGCAGGGCTCTGCACACTTCCTTTGCTGGAGTGCTCAGGTGGGCTTCTGGTGGCTTCCCCACCCCCTGAGAGGTTGATCAAGAGATAGGATGTGGGACATCCAAAAGCTCCCAACAATGTGTCTTGATCAGTTTCCTGAAGACTTCCTCATCATCGCCATGGAAACCGTCTCGTATGCATCCTGTTGCTCTGTCCCCCAAACCTCCACAGTTATCCTTGATGCTGGGCTGGGGCCAGGGAAAGGCTTTATCAGGCTGGTTCAAGTTCAGTTGGGAGGAAAGGTTTAGAACGTCCTGGAGGAAGTGTGCAACGTTGTGCAAGTGGTGTTTCTGGCCACACTTTGAATCACGTCAGTTCTTACAGAGCACCCTACTGAGGTCTTTAAAGACTTCGATTTAAATATCTGGTCCCATTCACATCCTTGGGGCCTGAGATTTCTCACACAAGAAATATAGAAATTGGCAAAGAAAAGAATAACTAGTTTGCATCTAGTTAGCCTCAGGAAGGTGTCCCCACTCGGTGCCTTGGTTGAAAACTTTCCTGAAATGTGGAAACAGCACCAGCATGCGCCATCTGTGGGCTTCAGTCTAGCAGAAACAAATGTTAGGTTAAAAAAAAAAAAAGCCACTGCAGTGATAGGTATACTGTATCTCTCATCTCAGAAAACCTCACAGGACCAGTGTGAAAGCTCACACCAGGTTTTCATGGGCCCTTGTCCCCTCTAACCAACTCAGGGGACCCCAGGGATGTAGGTGTGCTCCCTGCCCAGATAGCAGCAGTCCTCACTGTGCTCAGCATAGGATGGTCACCCACTGAGGTCACTGGGGAGATTGAGACATGGGAAATTGAGGCATGGACCTGCAGAAGTCTTTTATTACTAATGGCTTGAGGGTTCCATCACAGGACTGACTTTCATTGGGCTTGAGGTGTCCTATAATGTGAGGTCCCAACAGGTGCCTGCTTAGGAGAGCTGGAGAAGAAAGAACCTTGACAGAGGAGAGAAGGAAGGCGCATGCAGAACGCAGCATTGGGAAGAAGCAGCCAGATTGGAGGGACTATTAGCAGCCAGGGTCAATGTGAGGTTCTTGGATCCTGGATCTTAGAGACAGGGTTCAAATCAAACAAAAGCCACCACGAGAAGGGAAAGATCAAGGCTATGAGCAAACATCACCAGCCTTGCAGTTTGCAGTGATGCAAGGACACTGGGCACGTTTTAAACAGGCGAGGAAAGCAGGTGCCCAGCACCTCCCATCTGGTAACACTGGACACCTGGGGCATGTGGGGGAGCTCTGGTTTTCTCTGTCTGCAGATAGCTCCATTGCTCCCAAGCTGTACCCCATTGACCTCACACCAGAATGCCACAGTCCCCCAGAAACCTGGTCAGTAGCCACTGCCCCACTCCAGTTGGCTGTGTGGTGCCTGAGTCACAGCGGGTAGGGGGTTTAGGAAGGAACTGGTTTCCTCAGTTGGTTTGTCAGGTGCTGGAAGTAAGGCTAGGAATGGTCCCATCATCCAGTCTAGCAGTTAAGAAGTGTCAAGAGACAGTGGCACGTTTATCCAGAGCTCCTGACCCTCCCCACTCCCACCCCATAGAGGGATCACTTCAGCAGGACCTAACAGGCACAGGGAACCTGCCCTCTGCCCAGGCTGGCTCAGCTGGAGGCTGGGGCCCTGGCTCATGCCCACAGGGGCTGAGACTGCGTCACAAGGACCACTCCCAGGCCTGACTGCCAGCCCCTCTACAGGAAGCCTCACCCCTCTGCAGATATCACCAAGGAGATTGTCCAGATTCCAGGCTGGAATTTGGCCTCTGGTCGGTTTTCATCACATACCTCCACTGGTGGCTATCCCCTCTAGGCTTTTACCTTCCTGAGATGTTTGCTAAGGCAGAGTTTCTGCTTCCTTGGCGCCTAAACCTCCTTGAGTAACCCCTGCCCTGATTCACCAGTTGTCATGAGTGCGAGTGGGTTTCCTGGCTTCAGGTTGTCACCCCTCTGTACTAAATCCCACCCAGGACACCTTTCAGAGGCCTCCGCTTCAACATGGAGATTTTGCTGTCATCGTGATTCCAGCAGTCTTGTGTATCTTCCCTCCTCTAAGTTCCCCTTTATATTCCTCCTCTCCACCCACACTCTGAACTGGTTTTGCACAAACAACATGCTATCAACACCGAAACAAAACTTTGTGCCAACATGGACTCCAATCAGTTTTCTGGAGGTGGTTTTTTCTTGAGAGATGATGTTTGATGTTTTTTAGAGGAAGATGTTTGATGGCAGGTACCCAAGAGTTGGTGGGTGGGGTAATAAGAAAGCCTTTGGTACCAACGAAAACATCCAAGCACGGAAGCCTCTGGTCTGTCCTGTGGGGATTTCCTTCCAAGATGGTGGCGTTATCTAATCACTATTGAAAGTGACACAGTTAACTCTTGTGCTTCTGGAGGGCAGAGTGATGTGTTTGGTGTGGTTGAAGGACACCACCTGATCTTGCCGAGCTTGGGGAGGTTCTCCTTGCTCCTGGATTCCTTCTTATATACCCATTCCTTGTCCCCTAAAGGATTAGGCTCTGAGATTATGCTACCAGGGTTTCAGTGCTGGAATGGGGGGAAGCCGGTCTAGAAGGGAGAGATCTGCCACCCCCAAAACCCAGCTATCCTCAGTGAACACCAAAGGCAATGAGGGAAATGCCGGCCGAGTAAACTTCTCTTTGTGTACGTGTTCTCTCTTTTCAAGTTTGCTTCAGTGTGAATGTCCCTCTTTAAGGTAAGGCCTCCAGAGTGGGGAGTCTCTCCAGGTAGGTGAGCCCGCAGGCCTGGTTACACAGAGGCCCCTTTCAACCTCATGATCCGTCTCCATCCAGCCATCCACGCTGCATGGCAGGACCCCCGAGGGAGGCCCCTCCTGCATGCTCCTGCATGACTGGGCTGTGCTAAGAGAAAACCTGGGAAGTGGGCTTAAGACCCTCATACCCTCACCTAGTTAGCAGCCCAACGAGGAGCCCTGCTGAGTGGGCAGCCCCTTCCCCTAAAGCCAGCCCACCTGCCCAGGAACCATGACACCAGAGGCCAGAGGACCATTAGACACCATCTTCATTCTGCATCATAGAGGAGCAGGAACAGGACTCAGCCAAGTTCTGCAGCCCTTCACCGAGGACATGCCCCTGGACTATGTCTGTGCCGCCATAGTGATTGCCCTTAGCCTCCTAGAGGCTTTAAGCTCCCTCCCAGGGCTGGAGGGCATGGGAAAGTTCCAGAAACCTGGTTTTGGCAGTTGGCTCAGATGGTGGCATTGTACAGAGGACAGGGGACTGGCTTTGACCTCAGGGAGACTGCATTAAAATAAGATTGCTCTCACAGGACAGCCATGTGACCCTGAGAATTCACCTCAGCCCTGGACCTCTGGCCTCCTTATCTGTGAAATGGGATGTGAAGATTTTCCTCATAGAATATAAACAGGATGAGTAACAAATCTAAGATGCTCTGTGCACTATAGCTTCTGGCGACATTTTTTAGTTTCCCTATGTCCATTCCCCAACCCGACTCCAGCTTGTTGAAGCGCTCTCCCTCTCATCCCAAGACTCCAAGAACCAAGAGTTAAGGGTTGCAAGAGATGGTGATGTACGGAGGCTGGGCTCTGCACTCAGAGGCAACCAGGTGACAGTGCAGTGTGGCCTCTGGGATCTTGGAATGAGGAGCACAGTGTCTGACATAGGGCAAGCCCTTGGATGGTGAGAAGACAACAGGAGGCTAACGCTGAGGGAGGCTGACCTAGAGGACACTCCTGCTCCAGGGGGTCGAGAGGCCAGGCATTCAGATGGGAGGTGGCACGTCCCATCAGAGCAGCAGCCATTACAGGCCTGAAAGGCATCTGGAGACTGGGAAGGACCCCATCAGGCGTCTGTGGAGAGCCTACTGGGGCTTCATGGTTACATAGCCCCCACTCTGAGCTGGGAGAGCACCTAGCAAGAGGAGGACTCACCCCAGATGCGGGGATTCCCCAGCCCTTATGCCCCTTGGGATAGAGCCCCAAGTTTCCCAACAATATAAGTCACCCCTGTTATTCTGTGAACTTGTTCACCGCCTTTACTCTCCTGCCTTCATCTCAGTAATGTTCTTGCTGGAAACAGCTGTGTGGCTCTGGGACTTCAACTCTGCCAGGGTGGTAGTCACTGAAGACATGCCATCCCGGTGCATCAGGTTCCCAAACTTCCCTGAGCTTAACAACCTCCATGTAGCATCTTGGACTCCACACCAAGAGATTTCACCATCTGCGAATTCAGAATGCAGGTGTCTTTCTGGGACCTGGGATCAGGGGCTGACCAGTAATCCAGGGTAGAGTCAGAATCCTGGCCGGGTGGCTTGGGCTTGTTGGCTGGGCATTTCTTCCTGCTCTTGGGTTTTCCATTATGACTTAGTGGCTAATAAGTTGGGATATGCCTTCATGGGTTCATCAAAGGAGTGTGCATTGAACTTAACCTCCTCTCTGCCCCACTGGAACTTGAAGTCTCACACACACACACACACACACACACACACACACACACACACACACATATACACGGCCTACCTGAAAGTGTGGGAGGATTTGCTAGGCCCTGCCTGATGAAAGGAGAGAGAAGCAGCAGAAATTGGGCTGGTTTCCTGGATCTGGGCAGAGAAAGTTGGGGAGGTCTATAAAGAGAGAAGCAACCAGGGAAAGCAGGCTTTGGACCACTTTGACACATTGGGGTCTATTGAGTTTGTACTTGGGTTTTTCTCTGAAGCCCTATAGGGGAAGACTGGCAAAAGCAGGAAAAGAATCCATCACCCTGAGGGTTGAGAAGTTTTGGGGGGCAGGGTGGAGAAGCTCTCGTAGGAAAGGCTTAGGGAATAAACAAGCAAGAAGGGAAAATTCTGGTCTTTCCTAACAGGGTTGCTTGCTCGGGAGAGGAGTTTTGAGTTTTGTGTCTCAAGACTGGGAAAGAGAGGGCAAGAGATGGCGTGAAGAGGAAGGCCTTGCCAGACAGGCTGGCAGCCAGGACCTCTGGGGTCTCAGGAGGCAGGTCGCATACCACTGTTAGTCTCACAGATCTCCTTCAGGTGAGGCCTCATTGCTGGAGGAGCACTGCCCTCCTGCCTGTCTCTGCAAAGAAGGGTAAAGGGTGCTCTGGCAGCCAGGGGTGCAGGGACAGTGCTCAGAGGCTGGCTGGTGTGCACTGGAGTCAGAGCAGAAAGAAACCTTCCCCCGGAGGTCTCCGTCCTCCAGCCCTCCTGCCCACGTTTGCTCTTGAAGAGTACAGGTGCCCAAGGACATTGTGCACATGGACAGGGTTCCCCTTCCTCCAGGGCGGGGACCTTGCATCTCCAGGGTCCCATCTGTCATGACAGAAGGAAGTTCTGTGGAAATCAGTATTGCCTTCAGGGGACCAGGACCCTGTTTACTTCCTAATGTTTAGGCTGGGGAGGGGGGTTGGTAATCAAAGTGGATTTGGCCTAAACTTCACATTCAAGTGTTACTCTAGAATTCTGGGATTTGACAAGTAGACTTCAAGTTTGTGACGGCTCATTCGGGTTCAACATCAACCTCAGTCTCTTCAAAGTGAGAAGGAGCCAGGTGCAGTGGCATATACTTGTCATTCCAGCTACTCAGGAGGCTGAGGCAGGAGGACCACAAGTTCAAGGCATCCCTGGGCAACTTAGTGAGGCCCTGTCTCAGAATATAATGAAACTGGTTGTGGATATGGGACAATGGTAAAATGCCCATAGGTTACATTCCCAATACCAACCCCCCCAAAATTTAAAAAATTAAAAAGTGAGATCTGGCTGTACTCTGGCCTACCCTTCCTCCCTGTTTTTCGGGCTCCTCCTTTCTGGATCTTGCCTGGTTAGTATTTTTAAGTTTCTATGACAGAAAATTTCCGTCATATGGTAAAGTAAAGAGAACATCTAATGAATGTGCCCATCACCCAAGGTCAACATTAGCACTGTGTGGTTAACTAATCAAGGGAGGGAGTTCCACCTGCATCGTCTGCAGGTGCATCCCCAGCACTTGGAGTACTTCCGGGCACTCAGAGGGTATTAAATTTACATTTGTGGATAAATGGATGATTTCTGTAGATCTACAATGTTTGTCCTGAGATGATTTCTCTCCCAGATCCCTCTGTAAATTCTCTTCTCACCTTCAATGACCCAAAATAGATTCCAGTCTATGTCTGGGAATTTGGGGTGATTAAATCATGCATTAGGAAACCTGAAATCATTGTTGAATGGTGAGAGAAGGTGGGTGACCTCATCTTGACTTGAGAGGAACATATTCGAGTTCCTATTTCAAAGCCAGCAGGAAGCACAGTCATAAATTCTAGGCCCAGAAAGCTGATTGCTATCTAGAACATTTTCATAAATATAAGGTGAGGAAGAGATTGGTGAGTGGAGGTGCATGGCCTTTGCCAGGAACAGACTAGAAAGTTTCTTTCGGGGATTAAAAATACTCCTGGAATAACTAAACCCCCACAGCTGTGAACAGTGGCACTACTTTGAAGAGTAGATAAATGAAAGAGCTCCCTGATTAGAGCAGAGAGAGGCCCACTTTGCCGGCCCCTTCCTTCTGCTGGAGACACAGCCTCCTGAAGCTTCACCAGCCTGGGATCCTGCCGCTGCACGTCCCTCCGGCTGTGTGGGGCCAACTCGCTGCAGAGCTGGGCCCAGCAAACTCAGGCCCAGGGCAAGCCATGGCAGGCAGGGTGCTGGCTGCTCCCAAGGCTCTTTATTTCTTGGTGTCCACACAGCGTTTTCTGCATCGTGTTCAGTCCCTGAACCCCCTACTTGAGGTTCCCCCAACAGTGGGTTGTCAAAGCAGTTTAGTGACTCGGGTGGAAAAAAAAAATAATGAAGGATATGATAAGGTAAAATAAAATAGGAAAAAAAAGGTAACTAAAGTAGAAAAGAAGAGATAATATGAAAGTAGAATACAGACTACATCACAACTAGTAAAAATATAGTCTGCTGGATCTGTTCTTGGAGTGGTGGCACAAGGTGCCACTTTAAGGTGAGATGCATTAGGTCATCTGTAAATTATATTTCTTACCATTGGTCATAATGTGACATGTCTAAGGCCTGTGCTCCACTGTACCCCTGATGGAAAGGCTTAGTGGGGGTGATGGCTTCATGCACTGGGAGGGATGTGGGCAGGATGCAATTGTTTGTTTTTAACACAGTAGCACTACAGGCAGAAACCCTAGAACTGGTGGCTTGTGCTAGGCCCAGTGCTTCGGGCCTGGGTACAGGTGGCTGTCTTGATGCCTCCCCACAGTGCATGATGGGAGGCAGGATGGCACATGCTGGAGACAGCCTCTAGGTGAGAATAGCTGAAGTCAAGCCCTGACTTCACCTCTTGCTGGCCGACCTGCACCCTGCGCGGTGAGCAGGCCGTTTACTACCTCCCGCCTGGTTCTCATCTGCAAAAAAGGACATGGCAGCACTCACTTCCCCTTGGGGCAGGAGCAGTTTACGTGAATCAGGCCATAAGGGCAGTGCCAACACCTGGCCAGGTCCTCAGCTTCGAGCTTTACTGTTTGTCCCACATAAAATGACTCAGGCTGTCCTAGGCATGGTGCTGGGTGGAAACTGAGACAGACACCTACATCTTCTCCAGTCTGGAAGAGAAGCCAGTTCCTGGCTGGGCCATCATTTGGCCTCAGTTTCGTTAAGTACCAGGAAAGAGAAGTGTGGGACAGGGAGGAAGGTCCAGCCCTCTTTGGGGATGTTTCCCCAGGAAAGGGCATCTCCTTTCCCACAAGTTAGCACCAAACTCTTGTTTTCTGTAGCAAGTCTCAGAGCTCATGTGCAGCACTGGAGAGGGAATGAACCCTACCCTGCTCTCACTTCTGTCCTTGGAAGTGCAGTGGGCTCAACTGCAGAGGGAAACCTTGGTGCTCTCTACTGGGCCCAGAGAATGAAGGGCCCATCCAACTAGAAGGGAGCATGCAAGGTTGGAGTGGGCTGGGCTGGGCATGGTACTGCTGGTGTCAAACTGCCACATGCCTGCCTCATCCCCAGGTACAACTTGCCTCAACTGGGAGCCAAGACTCAGAGGGCACTTAGAGATCCCTCTAGGCCATTTATGAATTCCAGACTGAGTAGCCCCAGTGTGCCTTATATGCTCAATGTGGACTCATCCATCATTGTGTGACCCCAAATGAATTTTAGCTGGAATTGACGCCTTTATCTTTTATTACCAAATTTTAGAGTCAAGTGATCCAAGTCAAAGTGTGCCTGTGTGTGGACCTGGGCAAGCCTGGGATAGTGGTGGGTCAAGAAGGTTAGAGGCAGCAGGGATACATCCTTCCCTTTGGAACTGACCAAAAGGCCTCATTCCCTAGGAAGAATGGGGAAAAGATGAGCCTGGAGCTAATGCCTTCAGACAGTTGGCTTCTCTAGCTCTTGAAAGATTCCTCTGGGAAGAGCCTGAGATACACATCTGCATCTGGGGACTTTCTCTAGACATTTTCATCCTAGACATTGGAGCCTTCCCCCAGGATACCATCCAATTACCAAGGCCAGAGGGGATACCGTGCTGGGGACCTCTGTTATCTAAGGGCCCTTAAGCAAAAGAGGACTTTTTCAAGTCCTGGAAAAGCTTCTCAGGGCTTCCTCCTCTATGTGGATTCCTTGGAGAGTTGTATCAAAGCAAGTCAGGCTTTTTATAGGGGGAAATGTTTAAATCAGTGGTTCTTAACTTAGCTGTGGGTCACCACCTCCTTCCAGAATCTGATAAACTCTCACCAGGAACACGCAAGTGTGTTCACATATGCAACACGGCTCTACTGAATTGTACCATGCACATGGAAGCCCCCAAAGACCCTCTTCTAGGGCAGGGGGTGGCACACTGCAGCCAAATTCAGCCACTACTTGTGTTTGTGCAGCCTACCATTCATTTTAATGACCAAAGAAGAAGGTTTTATGACACATGAAATATGAATTTCGAATGTCAGCGTCCATAAAGGGATCCAGCCAGGGCTCTTCACGTACATATTGTCCATGTTGCTTTTGGGACACAAGGGCAGAGTTAAGTGATTGTGACAGAGACCAGATGGCTCACAGAGCCCAAAATATTTACTATCTGGCCTTTCACAGAAAAATTTACCAAACCTTGCTTGGGTCAGGGTGCGGGTGAGGGGTGGCAGAGCCCAGCTTAAGAAGACTTGCTTTAATTTGTTCACTTTTGCTTAAAATGTTTGAGCCGTAGAACGTAATGGTAGAGGCTGCTTTGGAAATCACCTTGGAAAGCTCCTTCACTTGATCTATGACAGGTGAGGTGCCTGTGCCGACATCTGTGAACACAGGAGTCACCAGGGAGCTGTGTGTTGTGTCCCCAGCTCCCCTGCAACCCCCCACCCCCCCCACTTCCACCCCCACCCCACCCCCCACCACAACCTTCTTTTATAGGCAGCACGGTCTCCCAGCCAACTTTTCAGGGAGTTGTTCTGCAGTTTTGTTTAAAAAGCTTCCAACAAGTATTTGATGTTTAGTGGCAACCTGCCTTCCCGCAGAGAAGAGGTCCCTGAGGGTGGTGTCTATGGAGCCCAGCTAATTCATGGACAAATTGCACAGCTGGCCAAAGTCCTCTGATCCTCGTAATCTCTGCAGGGCATAAGGGAGAGAGTAGGTGTTGGCTAATAATTGGAAATCAGGTTGGTTCTTTCTTTTTCCAAGGTAATTCTAAATGGAATGTGTGAATATACATAGACACATACTTATTTATTTATAGTTTAACAAACAATACCAGGAGAGGAAGAGAGGGGAAATGGTCAAATTCCAGCCAGCAGTGGACCTGACAGAATTGAGTCATAGTTGTTCAGAATGCCTGGTGGTCTGCAGGAATTTGGTCCATTTAGAAAACTAGACTCGGGTGTGCAGTTTGGCCCCCAGAGGAGTGAAGCCACTTTCCCTCCAGAGTGTTTTAGAGAGGAACCAGCCAGGCTGTAGGAAGCACATGTGAAGCCCCTGTCTGAGGCTTCTGTGGCCCCCTCTGCATATCAGTCACCACAACCCTCTTCTTTGGACCAGGGAATGGCCAGGAGCTGAATGGCTTCTCATTTTTAACTTCCTTGAAGCCAATCAATTATGCTTAAGAAACAAATGGATCTTCATTTTCTTCCTCCCTAAAAGGTAGAAGTAACTTTATAAAAACAAAAGTCACATTCTAGAGGCTTGTGTGGCCTATGCAGATAGAACGATTTTTGAAGAACTGAGTCGGCAACATTTGAAAATCAGGAGACTTAACAAGAAAAGGCACAAAAGATCCAAGAGCCAGTGGCATATGTGTCAATGACAGGCAGTGTCACCTGGTGGGGCATGCATCTCACGACTTATTGTTTTCACAGCTCCTCCCAACTGCCCAGCACTGTGTGACCCTGTGTCACACGCAGACACTCACACACCCAACGGAAGACAGTGTTGTAGCCAGCAGCACTCAAAAGTAATTCTGTCTTCCATTCTTCCTTTTTGTTTTTCTTACCTTTCTTATCTTCTTATTCCAGAGAGTTTAAAGATGGCCCACCATAGACTAATGGCTAATAATGAGATCCATTTTTGTTTGTTTATAGAGAAACAAAGAACAACATGGCATGAACAAATATTCCAGAAATAAGTAAAAACATCTGAAGTGATGATACTCTGCTACCTTTTAACCAAAGCTAAGTTTCTTAGCTTTGCCCTGAACCATGAGATACCTGTCAGGACCCCAAGTCTTGGCATCAGAAGTGACTAAGCTGTCCTGTAGCTAAATGCTCGTGACTTCTTTTTCTGATTTGCTATATTGAAATTGATGGGCACTGATTATTTGTTTGGTAAACTTATGGTGCTGTCCTGTATCCTGTCACCAGTAAACCTGGTATAACATCTCAAAAATGTTTCATTATTGGTCAATTTTGAGCATTTGGGTGCATATATATAAACAAACAAGCAGACTCTAGGGAGATATACAAGGTACACTAGAATTTGATGGTGATATTGATTATCAATTTATTGCATTTATTTGCAGTGACTTTTTTGTGTGTGTATATGTGCTTCTGGGGATTGAATCCAGGGTGTTGGGCATGCTAAGGCATGAACCACATCCCCACCCCTGCAGTGACTTTTGTGTGCTTCTCATTGCTCAAAAAATCATGGTGATAATAGAGATTTACCTCTGTTGCTTTATTCATGGTTTCCATGAATCTTCTATAATACCTCTCAATTTCATCTATTAGAAAGTATCTTTCTGTTAAATAAGGTATCAAAAATACCAATCCCAAGAAATAGAGGAAATGTATTAGGAACAACTTATATTAATATGTTCTAAACTAAGTGGAATGAAAATAATTTATGATTGATATTTTAATAGATAAAACTTACAAATGACAAAAAATAAATAAAAAAGATGCCCCATTAGTATACCAGAGGGTACAAAGTAGATACTATGAATGTTATCTGAATGAAAAAAGAAAGATAAAACCAAGGCAAGAAAGAAATGTGCTTTTGGATGGTCACACATTGGCTCTTTACTTTGAGTAAAAGCTAAGACTGAGTAAAAGCTAAGACTGGTTAGTTTTAGATTTAAAGGATATCGGAGATGAAAGCACACATGTTGTCTAGGTGAGACGAAGATTACCTTATGAACTAAGACCAAATGGAAACTTCTTCTGGGGATCAGCCAAAGACAATGCTGTTTGTTCTCAGCCTATAGTTGTGATCCATGCTGAGTAACAAGGAATGCTACTAATTTACATTTACTCTATGTTATATACTGTTCTTACCACTTGAATATAGGATTTCATTTAATCCTTTTAACAAATGTATGGGGAGGACTACTAATATCCCCAGAAAAACTACATACTCTGCCCAAGGCCAGAGAGATTAGTAACTGAAGAATCAGGAGAGAATCTAGGTGGTGGCGCTGCCAGTATGTAGGTTAAACCACTAGCTGTACTACCTACCGGAGGGGGGCACTTAAAGAAATTGTGAATTCCCAGTGAGCTCTCAATGTCCCAATTTTATAAAGCCCAACATAAAATAAGGAAAGAAGGGATGAAACTAAGAAGGAGTGCCAGTGTATAGTGTGAACTTGAAAGGAGGCTAAATCCAGAATACTTTAGGCTCCTAACCAGGCTTTTCGACATCAAAAAGGCCTTTTGAAGCTGATAAGAAAAAGAAGAGAGAAATCCACTCCTCCTCTACATAGACCAGGATATACATCAGAATTACAGAGCTTTCAAAAAATGCAGAGGCCTGGGCCCCACCCCCTGGAGATTCCAGTTCAGGGTATCTGGGTGTCTGTAAGCTCTGATTGTTTTTGATGCCCAGCCAGAATCAAGAACCACTGTATTAAACCATGACCCAGAGCAAGGCTGTTGCTTTTTGCCTCTAATATCCGCCCCCAAGAGAAATGTCTTCAGGACAAAGATCAGGGCAAAAAAAAAAAAAAACACTAAAAGAAAACTGAAGCCCAAGAGAGATGAATTAATTAATTATATTTACTAAAACTCACTGGGGAACCCTAATAGCCCAAACCCAGACCAGATCCCAAAGAAGTTAATTACATAGACTCTCTAGGGATGGGCCAACATCATCATTATTTAAAGGTCCCTCGGGCGAATGTAGGGTGCTACTCTAGGCTCAGGTTATTGGAGGATCTGCTATGCCTGCTACAGTATTTGGTAATTTGAATATGATGGAATAGAGCAGTGAAACCAAGTGTTAGGAGACAAGAAAATGGTCTTCCAGCATTAAAAAAAATAAGGAAAATATGGATTTGGGATACTTTGACATGGATGTTAGTAAAGCAAGTATCTAGAGGTTTTTATGAGAATCAGTTTGTGGATATGTAGGAAAAATGGCAGTCACTTGAAGTAATTAACTTGACAACTTGCAGAGAACTGCTATAGACATTTGTATCTTTATTGCATCCAAACAATGGAAAGAGTCCCTGATATCATCTTCGTGAACAAAATGAAAACCATTACCATGGCCGGTTGATCCTCAGTAGACTCCACAGGACCATGGTAACGACTTCAGGGAGGTTGTTTGCAGAGGCCAGGTCAATCCTGTCATCAACACTATTTTTATAAGTGTCTTTATAGAGATATTGGAGGCATGCCAATCAAATTTTAAGATGTCAAAAAGCTGAAGGACATAGCAGGTAAGATGGAAAATGACATTCCCATAGTAGTTTGTAGTTTACCTGAGCTTTACCTGTATGCTCTGGTAACCCTCATACAGTTAGATGTATTTGTCTTGTTTCCTTCCTAGTAAATCAACTGTGATTCAGAATAAGTTACAGAATGACAATTTATGGTGATTTTAACAAGCTAGAAATATATCCCAAAAAAATCAAGGCTTAGTGTACAGGATTACATATGGATCCTAAAAGTCAATTCCAGAAAAATAAGATAGGGTTCTATTAGTTTCCTAGGTCTCCACTAACCAAGAACTACAAACTTTGGTGGCTTAAAACAACAGAAATTTATTGTATCACAGTTCTGGAGGCAGAAAGTCTGAGATCAGTAACTGATCTCAAAGCCAGCGTCAGCAAAAATGAGGCACAAAGCATGGTATTGGCAAGACCATGCTCCCTCTGAAACTTGCAGGGGAAGGATCCCCCTTGCCTCTCCCAGCTTCTGGTAGCCCCGGACATTCCTTGTCTTGTGGCCACTGAACTCCAGTCTTCACCAGATGCTCTCCCTGTGTCTCCTCACATGATCTTCCTTCTGTGTGTGTCTGTCTCAGAGTCCAGGTTCCCTTCTTATAAGGACACCAGTCACTGGGTCAGAGCCCACCTTAGGACTTTATCTTAATTCAATGACATCTGCAACCCTATTTCCAAATTAGGTTGCATTCTAAGGTTCTTGGGGTTAGGACCTCCCTGTCTGTTCAGGGGAAACACAGTGCAACCTGTAACAGGGTTAAATGGATTAATTACAACTAAGATGGCATAAATGTTTTATCACATCTGCTTACAAACTGATAAAACATGGATACTATTAAGCATCTTTTGAAGGGTTTTTGCCAAGTAGAGGGTAATGCCACTGCAGCTGGCATTGTGCAAACCACAGAGTCAGGAACTGAGCATCAGCTCTGGTCACTACCTGGTAAGAACAAGATGGATGAAAAAGCAAGAGGGTATCACCGAGGCATTGTGGCAAGTTGGGTGCTATAAAAAGCCCCTTGGGCAAGCCTGTGCCAGGTGAACTCTCTGTATATTTTGCCCTGTTTTCTATAAAAAAAATCCAAAAGTATAGATAATTTTAGGCAAAAGAAAGTATAAAGAGGGAGAAAGTCCAGGCGTGGAGGCACACTTCTGTAATCCCAGCAGCTCAGGAGGCTGAGGCAGGAGGATTGTGAGTTCAAAGCCAGCCTCAGCAAAAATGAGGCACAAAGCAACTCAGTGAGACTCTATCTCTAAATAAAATACAAAATAAGACTGGGGATGTGGTTCAATGGTTGAGTGCCCCTGAGTTCAGTCCCCATTAGTACTCCCCCAATCCTCCACCAAAAAAAAGGGGGGTGAAGGATTATGTTTAAATACATTTTTAACTTGAAAGTGAACTTGAAATTCTGCTCCAAGCCCCCTTTTTGCCAGGCAAGGGACTTTGTAGTAGCTCCATCCTTGTTCCATTTAACTTCACACTTCAGCATGCGTGTATATACATATTCACATAGACTCTGTTGATTAGAATGTGGGTTATGATGAACATCTGTACGTATATGAAGATCCAGCTAATTGATGTTGCATAAGCATCCTAATGACTTCGATTCTTGCTTTCTCTTTTAGAATCATATATTTTTAAAGTGAAGCTTAGATAAGAATATCAACATTTCAAAGTTAAGAGGGATTTGATGGATGAAGGAAAATAATTTCAAGCCAATGATCTTTAAATGTCTGCTGTATACCCTGCTTTGCAGTAAAGGGCATACAACACACATGAGATATTAGATGAAGTCCAGGGCAGGGTCCAGGTGGAGCTGGGGGAGCTTCTAGGAGGGTGAGGTGGGATGATGCCAATGTCAGGAAGTCTTAAGAAGGACCCAGAGGGAGGGTGGTATGTATATGAAGAGCTTGTGTTATGGCTCCAGTGTGTGAGAGCTATGAGAATTTCACCAGCCAGAAACAGGAAGTAAGCCTTCAGCCCCCGGCTCATCTCGGTGCCGAGGTCCGAACGCCACAATCCTGGAAGAGCCTCCAGACCTGGCTTGTGAGGCACCCACAGAGCTTCGCCTCTTAGATGTGCTCTCTCGGGAGGATCTGAGGGAATTTGAAAATGCTTCCATATGTTCTACCCATCCCCCACTGCTGACACCCAAATGTGCCCTTCCTTGGTGTCACTTCAGATCTCTCCGGTCCAAGACCTGATTTCTGAAGGGATGCCAAAAGGAATAGGAAAGTCGTTTTTTCCCCAGCACCACCCACAAGGGTCGGAGACACACCCACTAAGTCCCTAGATGCATTCGTCTTGATGGAATTTTCCCCAACCCTGGTTGAAATGGTTTCTATCTTTATTAGAAATTAGGGAACCCAACACACTGGGAAGAGAGAGCCCATGAAGTAGGCTAAGCCTCCTGTTCTGTAGGCCCCCTGGGGCTTAGTGCTGGTCTGGGCTGTCTCTTCTCCAGACCCTTCATCAATTAGATCTCAGCCTCCTCCACCAAATGATAAACCCCTCGGACAGGACAACAGCCACTGGCCCTGAACCCAGGTCACTTTGCGGTCTCCAGATAGAACAGCAGCAAGAGAGGTTGCATTCAGCCATTTCTTCCAGCAGATCTCTGGGTTGTCGGGACATGCTAAGCCCTGGGCTAGGCCGGGGGTGGAATGGTGAGCTGGAGCCAGTCCCTGGCTGCATGGAGCTCACAAATGAGTTGAAAAGAGGGCTTCGGTGTGTGAAGTGCTGTGATATGAGTTCAGAGGAGGTGGTAGTGCCCCCTAGGAGGCTTGGCTCAAACTACTCTCAGAGGGACAAGAGGACTTTTTGAAGGCAGGGCAGCCACACCACTGGGGGAAACATGAGTGGACACAGGGCAGGAGGCCTGGGGTGCAGCAGAGGGTGCCCTGGGCAGAGGGTTGGCTGTGTAAGGGCTTGAGGCAGGAAAAGCCCCATGACAGGGAGCACCTGTGGTTCAGCAGTGCCAGGGAGATGGGTCCAGAGATGTGGGCAAGGATGAGATCTGGGAGGCCTTAGGAGTGGGTGAGTATAGGAAACTGGGTCTTTGTCCCAGAGCAGTGTGGTGCGATAGAAGAACCCTGATCACCAGCGAAAGCATTAGGACCTCCAGGCAGGCCCAGCGAAACACTAGTTCAGGATCTGGAGGTATACAGAGAAATACAAGCTGGGCCCCTAACTTCAAGAGCTCATTGATGCGCATGCACATCATGTGGACTGGCTGGGTAGCATGACCAAGCGGTGTGTCTTTTATGCTCATAGCACACAGGCACTGAGATACAGAGCAGGGAAGGGCTTCACAGTGATGGGGTATCCATTCTGTCAGGGTCTGATCATCTAACATCTGGCTTCTTATTTAGTCTTTGAGGCAACTACAGGGCACCTGTCACCATCCCCTTGTTACAGATGAAAAGACCAAGGCTCACAGAGCATGACTTCAGTGTCATATACTGCCGCAGTCTGGCTGGGCACAAAATCACGAGCCACCACACACCTTGTAGATTCAAACAGCAACTCTTTATTCTCGAACTCACACCACTGGCACTCTACACATGTTCTGGGGAAATCCACTCTCCACCAGTCTCTGAATCCCCAATACTCTCTGAATCCTGAGAGAACTCAACCGGAACTCAAGGAGCGGGCACGCCTGGAACCGCCCTAAACCCAAGGAGGGGGATATTCCCTAATCCCAGCAGGATACACCCTAAACCTGGATCCGCCCTGGTCCTTGAGCAAGGTCACCTTACATGCAATGTCACTGCAAATGACCTGGGTCCAATATGGAGAATCCTTCCTCTAAGCAACATTGGGTAGGCTGACAAAGAAATTGCCATGCGTCATTCCTACTTGGCAATGGCTCTCAGCAATATACCAGGACAGGGATCTTTCTCCTCCTCCGTGTAGCCTTCCCTAAGTGTGGCCGAGAGGTTATGGGAAAATCCTCATGGAGGAGGAAGGGCTGCCAAGTCAGAATGTTGTTCCATGTGTCCAGTGTCACCTCTTTGGCTGTGAGGTGCCGGATAAGAGGCTGGCATTTAGGCAGTAGGGGAGGTGTGGGGGATGGTCAGGGATCAGGATACACTGTGTCTCTGAGAGCTTGCCCTTTGGAACCTTGGCATGGAGTTTTGTATCTGCTTTGTGAGAAGAGCAGCAGCATTTGAAAGGATGAATTCAGTGAGTAAAACTGAGTAAAGGATATCATCTCAGTTCTTTCCAAATTTGAGGATGCTCTGCTGCCAGTAATAGGTGACAGGGTCTGCTTGGGGAAATTCCCAAGTCTCCAATATGAATAGTCAGGAATTGCACACAGTGGGAATGTTGGCTATTTGAATTGGAAATGGGTAACTGACATGCATCTAAAATAGCTCCAAGAAAAATAGAACAGGGCCAAGTTGTGCAAGCGCGTGGGTGAGCCAGGTCTGTGGAAGTCCTGTCAAGAGTCGTACTTTCTTGAATGCCACAGATGATTCCGGGGCTCCTGAGAAAGCTGGAGCTGAGCCTAGCAGCTGTCCATACTAGCCCACCATTGAGCCAGAGGTCCACTGGGAATGACATCCTGAGCTGTATTTACTGAGCCTGGCTCACTGGTGGTAGACAATGAGTTGTGAAATTTGGACATCTTCTAGAATCTAGCTCCAATACTGTGCCCTGTTGACCTCAGAAAAGAAAACCAGCTTCTAAGATTAATCAATGGATATTAATGACTGATCAATGAGCATAATTAAGTAAACAGGGAGAGCCACGCTAGAGAGTTTCTGGCGTGGGCTTTCTGAGGTTCTCTCTATACACACCCTACCCTCTCATTAGTGGTTGGTTGAGAAGGTACTCCAGGGAAGGGGCACTTCTGCCCCTGAGAATAATACCAAAGACCTGGCATTCATGGCCCATCCTGAGTGATGTTACACTTGGACTTTTCCTCCTGCCTGTCTGACTGTGTTTCACCCTACCACTGCGCCTCCTATCCCATTCCACTCCAGCCCAGTGCGGATGCCCCTGGGTTGCCTTTTGGGGTGATGCCTGGTGCCTCCCATGTTATTCTTACCACCTCCCCTCCCACTCCTCCCTCTGGACTAACTGCAGCCAACACAGTGGCCTGTCCTACTCTTACCCTCCCAGATCTTTTAGCTAATCCCTCCCTCTGATAGAGATCTTCAGAAGAGGCCTTCCACACCCTCTCCCCAGGCGCCACCCTCCCACAGCCAGCATGCGTCACCATGGGGATGGGCTTTGTTGTTTGTCTCTGAAGTCCCCCTCCACACAAGGCCTCCCCTTTCCTCTGGCTCCAGTACTCCCTGGGGAAGAACAGATAGTCCTCCTGCCTTGGGCCAGCCCTCCTGGCAGAGGTGACTAAGCCACTCCTGAGCTTTCCCATCTCGAGGGGGCAGCCGGGATGTCCTGCAGCTGCAAATCCTGTTTCTGGAAATCTCTTGAGTTTTCTGTGTTTCTCCTCTGTCCTTTCAAGATCTCTGAGACTTGAACTATGTAGCTCTGAGCCCGAGCGAGAAGACACCAAGCAAGACTGATAGTGCTGAAAGATAGGAAGGATGAGTTCATCCCTGCTCCAAGCAGACCAAGACTCTGATCTCAATCTGGGGGCATTTGAAGATAATCCCCTTGCCCAGCTCATTCGGCCCATGTTATCCAATCTCTCCCGCATCCTCAGCTCGCCCACCATGTTTGCCTAGAGCAAGCTTTTCTGGCTTTATTTCCACTCGGAAGCTCTTCTTATATGTATCCTGGATGAGCTTGACCCTTACTATGTCTTCACATTTCTCCAGGGTCCAGATTTCCTGGCCTTCTACACTATGGGAGGCATCATGCTAAGACCTGGATTTGCTCTTTCGTAGTCAGGGACTGGCCAAGCCACCACACGTTTTCGAGATATTTTCCTCAGATATAAAATCAGCATCACAATACCTGCCTGTTCCATGAACCAAATGAATGAATGAATGTGAAGAAGCTCTATAAACCCTGAGGTAGCCCTTCCCAGAATGTTCTGCTGAACTCAGCTCTCTGGAGAGGTGTTAAACTTCTGAGGGGGAAAAGGAGTTTTAGGTCAGGTTTGAGGAAGATCAGTGTGAACAGAGTGGACCAGATTTCTTTACTGTAGACTTAGAGGTTTTAATTTGCCCGTGTGCATGGCCAATCTCTAAGAGTGGGGTCTAAAATATAGCTTTGTCTCCAAACCACTTTTTCTTCGTGGACTTCTTATTAACAGCTTTTAGGTTACCCGTCTCCACAGAGCATAGCATATGTGAACATTATTTTTCCTACAAATAATCATGTTAGTCTTTCCATAAAATGTATTCCATCATTCAGGTTGCTAATCCTAGGTAGTAACCATTAATCAGTGCCTGGAAAAGTACCTTCAGTCTTTTCAGTGTTATGCTAGGTACTGAGTGAGGAGGGATCTGGTACTGAGGCCTCTGCAGACCCCAGCCTTAGCTCCCACCATCCCTGCCCCAGGCAGCTTGGCAAACCTTCTGTCCTATGTATACATCTTTTGTGTGCCTTCCCCTTGTCTTTGTCCCATCTTTCTCTCTGCCAAGGTACTTCCCTCCCATCTCTACCAACACAATTGTAGTCCAAATCTTCGCGTCTTAGCCCAAGCCCTGATTTCTCCATAGACGCTTTTTTAACCAAAGTAATGTGTTCTAGGCAGGAATACTGGCTCCTCAACTCTACTGTAAGCCCCTACAGAATGGTATTATTTCTATTTGCTGATTTTTTTTCCCCAAACAAAAAACAGAATTCATTTGTGGGTTGATTGATTGGTATACAATCCCCAAACCATAGGACACACAGTCGTCCTTTGGGAACTGACATCTACACTGGCTATGGGTCCTTCTGAGCTGGGAAGTGAGCAGGAGGTTTTCTCACTTCATTCAATAGATACTTAGAACTGCTGGGAAGCCAAGGTTGGATAAGACTAGGTGCCTCCTTTAAGGAATTTACAGTCTAGACAAAAGCATCAGCATGGAAGGTCAACGTATTGAGTGTAGTAGTGGCCAAAACACAGGAACATTAAATGAAGTCACGGTGAGAACAGATGGGGATCGAAGTGGGCTTCCCAGAAGACAATCCTGCCCCCAGCCCATCCTACTGATAGACAGGATACCATCTGGAGCAGACATGGCAGGGTTATGGGGTCTGCCTCTACAGAAAAGAGAACTCTAAAGACTTTGTGGGAGGTGGATTCAAGTTTGTTACCTTGGTCCACAGCAAGGAAGGTCTTGATGGAGCCCAAGACTTATGGCAGAGGGACAAGTGGGTATGAGATGGAAGCTTTGCATCTCACTCTACCCAGACACACACACACACACACACACACACACACACACACACAGCCTGTGGGAATCCCACTTCCCTGCTTTTCCATCACACCCACACACCCCTTCTTCCTTCTCACCTTGATTCATTCTTCCTGTTTTCCTCTGTCACCTCCCGGTCCTGGGGCCATCCATCGTTACCTCATTGGAACAGTCCTGTGTCTGCTCCCAGTAGCTAGAGGCCTGCTTTGGTGAGAGGCTGGCCACCTCAATGCCCATTCCCCATGGGGGGGCCCTTGGGAGGAAGGTCAGCCTCCACTCAGTGTTTTTTCTTTTCTTCTTACAGAAAACCAAAAGAGATGTCAATAACTTTGACCAAGACTTTACTCGGGAAGAGCCGGTGCTCACACTTGTGGATGAAGCAATAGTGAAGCAGATCAACCAGGAGGAATTCAAAGGCTTCTCCTACTTCGGGGAAGACCTCATGCCTTGAGAAGCCTCCGCATACACGTGAAGTTTGCTGATGCTGTAAGGAGCGCTGAGAAGACCCTGTGTGCAGAGGCTCAGAAGATCTCGAACTATTTCTCCTCCCTGGAGCCCCAGTCCCATGTCCACTCTCTATTTATTGCATCCCCATACCCCAGGCCACCTCCTACCCCATCCCCCCCATATCGTCCTGGTGACCAGAAGACATTCTTGGTTCTTGCCCCACCAGGAACACAGACTCCAGTTGGGTCGGCAATTAGCTGTATAAGCTACCATGTTCAGATTGTCAGCAAGCCTGGTTCCACTCCTTAGGGGCTCCCGGCGGTGAAGCAACTTCAGTTCTTTTACCACAAAGGAAAAAAAAAAAAATCAAACAAGAAGACTCTGGCTCTGCCATTGGATGTAGAATCCTGACACCTCTTGCTTCTCGTCCCTCCTGTGCCCTGGCTTGACATCCCTGCCCTCTGCCCAGGAGAAGAGACTGGTGCTTCTTCCACATGAGGGCAGATGCCCTCAAGGCATCTCATATGGAGGGAGCCCAGGGGATGCCCAGGCTGGCAAGCTGTATTGGTTTGCTCCAAAATGGACCATTTTTGCTTGCTTTGGTCTTTTGAGCATGCCAAAGTCATGTAAGTTTGTATCTCATGGAAGAAATCTTTGTAGAAAACATAATTTTGATTTTTGAACTCCATTAACATTTGAAATTATATTATCCAATTTACTTTCTAATTGGCCAAAAGATAGAATTTCCAGTGTGAATTCAGGTAGACATTAAAGGGCTATTGTACAATGAGAATTCAGTCGTCCAAAGTTTGTGCTGTTGATGCTTTAGTGACACATGGGAGCTCTGTGAGTGGAGAGAAAAGGAAGCAAAGTAACATTCCTCATCACTGCAATTCTACCTGAACACAAAGGCCACCACAGTGATGACCAAGACCCTGGGGTTCTTATGAAACTCAGCTCCCAAATTCTCTCTCCAGGTTCATCCTAAGTTCTCAGCATAAATGCTATTTATTTTCTGCAGCCGTGTGTTATTTTGGCACACTTCTACAAAATGATAGTACTACTGTGTTGTGGTTTTTAAACATTAAACATGTAAAGTTAAACATGAAATATCTGCTTTTGGAACAAGTGGAACAAGGCTCAATGTGGATTAGGCAGAGGGTGGCAGGAGATGGAAGAGCAACTTTTTTGAAAACTGACAATGTGGCAAGATATGTACCGGGAATTTTATTTCTGAGTGACATGCGATGGCAACTCATGTAGACACTTCAGTGGACTTGATGTTACCTCCTGTAGATATGCTAACAGTGTTACATTCTTTGATTTCCAAGGGTTCTCTGTGGCTTTGTGTGTATGTTTCCCCAAGGTCACTTGATTACCTATTTTACTGAACTGATTTAGCAGGGAATGGAATCCATTCCAACTGTTGCACGTGGATTTCCCAGCTGCCCCTAAATATATATACTTGTGAGTGGCAGAGTGGCACTAATGAAGCTTTTTGCCTTTTGTACATTTGAGATTTTTGTATATAGTGTTTGCTGCAGGCCTGTGGAATTAATTCATTGAATATAGAGGTATCAACTGCTGCATGTTCAGGCATATTATAAAACTTTAGTCTATGAAAGAATAATTATAATAATGTCCAGGTGCAATACTCTATAAGTGTATTGGTTCAAGTTACCGAAAGATAGGTGTGTTCCCAGCGGTAGGGAGGGGGGTTCTTTGTATTGTTTATTTTAAAAGATGTAAACATATGTTAAGCTATTAAGCTATATTAAGTTTCACATATAGTTCTCCTGTGCTCTGTTATATCCTGATGGAGTCAGGAAAGAGAAAGGAATGTTTTTAATGGTGGTTTCAAAGCTTGGACAGTGACTATTTTGAGCCCTTAGAGAATGTGTCCCTATTTGCATCGTCATTGCATTGTTACTAATGACGACATTTTAGTTCTTTTGTTTTTATTTTTAAAAAACTCAGGTGTAATTATCTGTTCTTATGATGATTGCAAATATTAAATATTATGCTCTATCAGTCCTCGTGTTTGGCATACCAGTGAATTGATGAAGAACATTAGATTAACTTAATTTATCTTCGGTAACTTGACATACCGGGGCAGACTATCTTCTAGGGTGGAGTACAAGCACAGAAACATCTTCATGGTGGCATCATCTCATTTTTTAGGAAGACACGACGATTCACCTGTCATACTCATGCATAACTACTGCTCTCTTTCTTTCTTCTGCTTCTTTTATCATTATGGACTTTGGACAAGCTAGTCACCGCACTCCACAATGCCCAATGGCCTTGTCTGAGGGTTTGACAGTGTCTGCATGGCAGAGGGGGTTCAGCCCTTCCTACAGGACAACTGGCATTTTTTTTTTTCTGGGAAGTCAAATAGTACATTCCACCTGGCAGCTGAAGTAGCCAGCCTGCTCCTTTCCAGCACTCAGAGCCGGGCTGGCTGGGATGCCTCAGCCTGATGAAGTTCTCACACAGGCAGGTGAAATCCAACCTAAACTAGAGAAAAAGGCTTGTGGGTTTCTTCATATTTCCTATTTCATTTTCAACAAGAGTTTGGAAGTGGACATACTGTTACATTTCTGCTAGTTCTTTATAATTCTCTCTCTCCCTCCCTCTTTCTTTCTGTCTCTCTCTCTCTCCTCTCTCTCTCTCTTCTCTCTCTCCTTCCCTCCCTCCCTCTTTCTTTCTCTCTCTCTCTCCTTCTTTCTCTCAGAAAAAAAAAATGGATTGCAAAAAAAAAAAAGCCAAAAAAATATATGAAGGATAGCTGTTCTCCTATGTTTTCTCATTATGAACTTTGTGAAGTGGAAACACAATTCTTTCCTCCAAAGGTGAAAGAAAAAAAACAATGCATTCTTGCTTTAAAAGAAAAAAAAAGGCTAAAAAAATTACCTCTTTTTAAATTATGTGCAAAATAATTCTGGCTAAATATAAAGTGTATTCAATTTAAGGGGTTTTATTTTGTATTGTGATGCTTTATTTGTACATTTTTTCCCTTTCTGGATGTAATTTTAATATCTTGCCATTCATTAGTGTTATTTCATTGTAAACATTATTGTGCCAAATGTACTGTATTCAAAAGGATGTGAATGTGTATTGTTTCAGAACCT
This sequence comes from Urocitellus parryii, assembly GCF_045843805.1. Lineage (NCBI taxonomy): Eukaryota > Metazoa > Chordata > Mammalia > Rodentia > Sciuridae > Urocitellus > Urocitellus parryii. The sequence continues at coordinate 68,031,973 of NC_135542.1, forward strand.
AATAAATACAATGATGTTAAATCTTACTTCTTGGTCCCGATAAGCACTTCTGTCTCCTTTGTCAGTGGCAAAGGGGCATCAACAAAGCTTTTTGGCTTTTGAACATTAGAGATTGCAAAATTCCCAAAGCTAGACAGGCTCATTCATAAGTGTGAAAAACCTGCAAATAACTACTTGCCCAGTCCCCTGGCCCACCCATGCTTGTCCCTGTGCCTCTGAAGCTGACATTTAAAAGGATAAATGAGCTCATGGAGATCAGGGGTGGCTTCAGCTGCCTGGGCATGAGGGGACAGAATCCCATCTGCCTTGGAGCACCATACATGGCCAAGGAAACTACAATTTTGTTTTCCCAAAGAAGTAAATTCTGGATATCCTGGCAACCAAAGTTCTCAGGAGCACTTGCAACCAACTCTCCTCAGGAGCACTTGCAACCAACTCTCCTCAGGACTCAGATTCTGGCTTGCTGCTCAGAACTCTGAGATCCAGGACACTCCTAATAGGGAAATCCCCACAGGCTGGTCTGGAGGACAGACCAGACAGTGGGGCTCTTGCCTAGTTGGCATCCACCTCCCTGCCAGCCTGTATCTGCCCAGGCTGGCAACTCCCCTGCCCTCTGGGTTCCTCCTGCAAGTTCCTTTTCTACCATCCTATTCAATTCAGGTGGTCCTAGCATGCACAGCTTCCCCTCCTCTTTCTCCCCCGTAGACATCTCAGCATTTCTTTCTCTTTCTTTTTGCAGTGCTGGGGATAGAGCCGGGGCCTCAAGCATGCTAGGCAATGGCTGTACCCCTGAGCCACACCCCCAGCCTCAAAATCACTTCTTTAAAGCCCACCAAGAATTGGGCATGTCACCCTGCAGAGCCTTCCTTTCATAGCTGCTCCCCACCCCCATGTTGGCTGCCCACCTGAAGGTGTGAGCATGGATCCCAGACCCACCCCAAGAAGAATGGTGTGTTTATCACATATTTCCTCTCTGATTCCGCCAGCTGTTTTTAGGTAAGTGACCACACAAGGAGAAGCACACCTCCCACCAGTGCCTCTGTCTTATCATGAGTTTAAACAAAAATCAGGAGAAACATGGAACTCACAGAAGCGGAGAGTTACATGGTGGTTGCAGGGACAAGGGAGGAGCACAAAGCTTCAGTTACAGAGGAGGAAAAAGAAATTGGTGGGGATTTGGTTAATAATAATATTTGAAAATTGCTAAAAGAGAAGATCTTTTTGAATCACTCAAATGCAAATTTTACTTAACATCTGAAACCAATCCAGTAATATAATAAAGTTATAAAAATCATTTTGATAGAAAAAGGCTTTTTATAAAAAATAAAAAATGCCTAATGATAAAAACCTATGACAAACTAAAACTATAACAAAACTTTTTTTATCCACTAAAGGACAACTGGGATCAAGTGGACATCATAGTTAATGTGAAGCCAGAGTGCTTTATACCTTAGTTTGTGAAAAAGGGAAAAAATATGTTTTTATGATTTCTGTTAAATATCATTTTGTGAATTTTAAACATGGCTGTAACACAACAAAGAACAAATAGCCTATGCAGATGACATCCTGCATATACAATTTTAATGAATTAGGAGAAAAGATCCTAAGTTCTCAACATACACACAGAGTGAGGCGATAGATGTTATTTAGTTTGATTTCAAAGCATCACATCGTATATAATGAATGCATATAATTTTGATTTGCCAATTATACCTTTAAAGTTGACCAAAAAAATCTCAGGAGAAATAAAAAAGGCCGTATCTCAATGGAAGAGTACTTGCCTAACATACAAGAAACCATAGGTTTGATGCGTAGCACCAGGGGTAAAAAAAGAGAAAGGGAAAGGAAAATAAATAAATAAACAAATAAAGGAGCTATTCAGAAAGGTCAGAAGACATTTCCAAACATTTCCCTGAATTAACTGTGTGTCCTGTCCAAGAGAGCTGTGGCCACTAGTAGATGGCTTGTGACCTACTTCAGGACAACCTGTGTGGCTGTGTCCTATACTGAGAAAACAGCAGATATGATCAATGTCTTACAGAAAGAATCAAGGGAAAGATTATCCCGTCTCTATTTCCTTCTACCCGAGTACCATCAACACTCGGGTTACTAGTAGCCTGAAGATCCCCTGAGAGGAGTTTGCAGACAGACTAAGCAGGTGGGGCCAGAGTTCTCAAAGTGGCAGAGGTGAAACAGAGAGTCACATTAGGAAGTCTGTTTTTTATTGTGAAGTACTCTAGTCCAGATAAAGATACTATTACATATGTAGCTCATTAGCTTTAAGCTATACCTGAAAGGCAATCAGCTGTGCTAATCAGGAATACACCTTCCAAAACCGGTCATCTGGGGGAACAGACAACATTCATGCAGAAAGCTTTACCAGTGCTTTCCCAGCACACCTGGAGGTTTTGCTCTCAGCACCGAGAGGAGGAGAAAACCATTTCCTCAGGAAAAATGGTGGCTCCTTCATTAGCATAAAGGATATTAGAAAGACAGCTTTAGTGGTGTGTGAGATAAGGGGATTGGCAAAGATATTTCAAGACAAATCTCTAAATTTAAAAAAAATGGATATAGGAAACTAGAGAGCCCTCAACTTCCCTTAGTAATCAGAAATGCACATTTAAATCAAACGGCAATACTGCTTCACACCCATCAAAATGACTAAAATAACAAGGCAGACAAAAGATGTGGAATGATGAGAACTTCCAATGTTTCTGGTTTGAGTATAATAAGTCCTCCGAAAAGCATTGGCGGTGTCTACCAAGGCCAAATGTGTATATGGGACTCAGCAGAAAAAGCCATCAGCTCTAAACAGGGAAATGAATTGTAGAATATTCCCCCAGGGAAACACTGTAGAGCCCTGAAAAAGAATGATTGACAAGTACACCAATGCACAACACAGATGAATCTCACAACACAACGCAGGTGAAAGAAGCCAGTCAGAGAGGAACACACACTGAAGGAGTTCACTGATGTGAAGTACATAGACAGACAACCTCCGCTGTCAGAGTCAGGCTAGGGGGTACCTCTGTCTGGAGGGAAAGTAGTGACTCAGAGCACAGAAGGGCTGCTTTCAGAGTGCTGCCTCAGTTTGGATTTTGCAGCTGGGAACTGGCAAACAGGTGGGTTCACTTTGTGATAATTCATGGAGTTTATCCTTGTAATCTGTGCAGTTTTCTGTGTTGTGTTATATTTCAGTGAAAATTTATCCCCTTTTGCGCCTTTCTCACAGCAGTAGTGAGTTATCCCTCCCGAGGGTGGGTGGTGACAAAGTGAGCCCAGCCCCTCTTGCCTTCTCTTTCCTTGAGTTTGCGCGCCCTTTCACCTTCTGCCAAGTTACATTGCCCTCACCAGATGCTACTGCCATGCCCTTGGACTTCCAGCCTTCGGAAGGTAAGCAAAAGAAATTTCTTTCCTTTATAAATGACCCCTTTAAACGTTAGTCTCAGGTAACCTGTGATGTTAATGGAAAATGGTCTAAAACATCTTTGTCCTTCCTGCCTTGGGGATGGCATGCAAGGCTGGACCTGTGAGCTACCTATGTCTCTGTGCCATCGTGGAGGTGTCTTGGTTGCCAAACTCCCACCCACAGCCCTGACCCTGAGGCTGGAATGGGGTGTGTTTCCTCTGAGTCCCTAATAAGGAAAGATGCAATGGGTGGAGCTTTCAGAATGGCCACGAGGCCCTCTGTGCTGGCTAATGAGATGGCTGTAATGGACTCAGAATATGTCCGAGAGATGGTTAGGGAGCAGCTGAGCCTCCCCTTCACTCCTGATCAAGACATACCAAAAACAAACACCTGGGGTTTGCATCACAGAATTAACATAGCCCACAGGAAGTGGGTTGGGCTTGGTTCTTTCACCTTGGGCTGATAACAGTACCTGCCTAAGCCCAATTCCACGTTGGTAAAACAGAGACAATGAGATCTACCACCTCAAAGGCCTGATGTGAAACACCAGCGTGGGGGTCTAAAGCTCCATGGCACAGCGTCTGCTCCTATTGATGATTTCCATAAGGCATACTCGTTCCCGCCGGCTTCTTGAATAGCTAAAAGAGACACCCCGCCTCAGTGTGATATTGTCAAGGACCTGGCAATTGTTAAAAATGGTTTGATGATCTTTGTAGATGGGACCATCTTTGACAGAGCCCAGTCCACCCCTTTTATAAAAGCACCCTTGTCTTCATGTGTCATGAGAGACTTTATGTTCTGGGGCCAACTCTCCCTAGGGCATCAAGAAAATGCTGCTTAAGGATTGAGATCACAGCAGCCCAAGTGCAGGCCCTACCTACCTACCTACCTGCCTGCCTCTACTTTGAAAGGCCGACTTGTGGGCACCGACTGCAGGATTCCACCTTTCATGCCTCCTACTTTAGGCTATTAATAATTGTTTAACATCATTTTGGTTTGGATCTGGAATGTCCCCCAAAGTCAGATGTTTCGAAGGCTTAGTCCCTAGTCCAGCAGTGTTCAGCGACAGGGCTTTGGAGAAGTGGTTGGATCATGAGGCTCTGGCCTCGTCAGTGGGCTCTTAATCTGCAGGCATTCTTGGAACCTGTAGGAGGTGGTACCTAATTGAAGGAGCGGGTTCTTGGGTGCTGTATTTTGTCCATGTCCTACACCCCACCCCCTGCTTCCTAACTACCATCTTTCTTCCGCAATGATGTTCTGCCTCACCTCATGCCCAAAGCAATGGAGCCAGCTCCCCATGGAGAGAACCTGAAACTGTGAGTCAAAACACATCTTTCCTCCTCTTTTTTTCTCAGGTATTTTTCACCGTGATGACAGAAAGCTGACTAACACAAACATTTATTGTCTTCGTTGTTCCCAACCCATACTAAGTATTTCCCATGAAGTAACCTATTTCAACCTCACAGAAATCACATGAAATAGACACTCCAGTTACCCCTATTTTTAGAAGGAAAAAAACCAATGCCCAGAAATTACATAATTGCATAATGAATCCTTACAACTCCATGAAAGTATTGTATTCATATGTCCATCCTTCATAAGAAGACTAAAAATTGCCCAAATTCTCAGACCCCATGATAGGCCAGGCCTTGGGGACCTCAAAGAAAGTACTCTCACACACAACTTATTAATTCACTCATTCATTCACTTATTCCACAAATTTTCATGGAGTTCCTACTATGTGCCAGCCATTCACCTAGACATCAGGGAACAAAAGTATAAAAATTCTGCCCTTATGGAACTTGCATAAGAGTGGGGTATTAACAGATAATAACAAGCAATAAAAATGCCCATTAAGTAAATCACATAATATGTTAGAAATTCCAAGTTAACCCCAGCATTTGGTGTGTGGGGGTGGTATTAGAGAATTGAATGCAGGGCACTTAACCACTGAGCAACATGCCCAGCTTTTATTATTATTATTATTATTATTATTATTATTATTATTTTGAGACAAGGTCTTGCTGAGTTGCATAGAGTTTAGCTAAATTGCTGAGGCTGGCCTTGAACTTGCAATCCTCCTGTCTCAGCCTCCTGAGCTGCTGGGATTATAGGTGTGAACCACCATAGATAGACAGGCTGCCCCTAACATTAAACAATGGTATAAGTAGACCATAGGCTACATATTTTTAAAGTAATGAGTCAAGCCATTATTAAATATGTGCTAGCTTTATCCCTTGGTTAATTATAATCTAGAAGGCCAGGCTAGAATTTAGAATACAGATTCCTTAGAGTACCAGCTCCTGGGAATACAGCTGCCTGGAGAGAGCAGGTCTTGCCTGCAGCCCTCTTTCCCACCCCAAGCTGTGTTCCGTGACAAGAGGACCCAGTAGTCATCCTGTGTGGGTTCCATCCACACCCCTTGGCCAGGATGTGCACACCAGGGGGTTGGGTCACCTTGGGGAAGGATAAGATCAGTGAAGGCTGAGACACTGAACTCAACTCCTGGGGGCAGATAATCCCACATGGGACAGGCACCTCCTCCCCAGTCTAAGACTACATTAGGTAGGCGGTGCTATAGAGAGAGGAAATAAAGTCAGGCCAAGAGGATCCCAAGTGTGAAAAGCAATGGCTGCAGTTTTCCAAAGGCTGGACTATGTTCATCCCTGATTAAGAGAATAAGTGAACAAATGAACCAATGAAGGCTTCTCGGCAGCAGGATGAGGTGTGGGAATGGGCAGGTTTCCCAGGTACACCAGGGCTCCTGAGATCCCTTCAGCTTCCTGCTAGTGAGGACAAGGAAGGTGGGAGGCAAATCAAATAGACCCTCTGAGACGCTTGAGAGTTGCTCCTGTCTGGAGGGCTTTTCCTTGGATCAGAACAGCCTGGAGATGTTCAGTTACTGCCCAGCATGCCCTAAGTTCTCAGGCCTGGAGAACTTGGTTTACCAACTGCACTTCCCTCCAAGACTGGGTTCACCCAGGGCAGAGGCCTGGGCTGTGTCTTTACCCAAAATACCTATGTATTTATAAGCACCTGAAACATTCAAATTATTACCAGGTTTACCAAGCCTGTGTCATTCCTACTTTATTTTATTTATTTATTTTTAATATATTATACTTACATCTTTTTAAATCCCTTTATTTTATTTATTTTTATGTGGTGCTGAAGATCGAACCCAGGGCCTCGCACATGCTAGGTGAGTGCTCTACTGCTGAGCCCCAGCCCCAGCCCCCTACTTTATTGTCCTAAGAAAGGAAAGAGGGCAAAGAGGAGAGGAGAAAGGGGACAGCACCCTTGCTGGGCTGTTTCCTGTTCAGATGGAGCCTTTCAGCTGCTCTAAGGAAGCTCCACTCCCAAAGAACTGGTGAGAGCCCATCCTAGGGGTCATTGCTGTTGAGGAGCAGGAGGAGGGCCACAAAAGAGCACATGGAGGGCCAGGTGGAATCAAGCACAGGCTGGACTGGATGCCCTTCCCCAGCCTCCTCTGTAGCCCAGTCAAGTCCAGCTCCTGCAGAGCTCAGGTCACAGAGTGGCTGGGAGCAGTGGGTCTTGTCCAGTGAACACCTCCTTAAGACCCAGGGCCTGCTGATGTCCTTCTGTAAATGGCCTTACTTTCCACTCCCTCCATTAGTCATGGTGTCCCATCTGTGTTCTTCGGTGTGTGGATGTTGGGAAGAAGAACTTACTGGTCTGTGAAGGACAAAAGCAGCTAAGGCCAAGGTGGGTGAGGCCAGGCAGGAAATCCTGTCCTCCCACCGACCCTCTCTCAACATACCACCTGAGAAGCAGGGAAGAGTTGAATGAAGAGCTGGAGGAAGGAGAGGGTCTACAGGGTAGAAAGGAGGCCAGAAGGAGGGACATGGGAACCTTTCAGTGGCACCAGCTTACGAGCATCATTTTGGCCGGGGTGGAGACAATTGGGTTGCTTAGAAACAGATACGCTTCTGTACCCGTCTCTCCCTTCTGCACCCTCTTAAAGAGGAAAAGACTGGCCAAGCACTGTTCTACCTGGGAGGAAGAAATTAGGCACCCACACTGTTTTAGCAATGAAGGCTCTGAGGCTCAGAGAGGTCAGAAAGTTGTCCAAGCAACACAGGCAACAAGGTGATGGGCACAGATCCAGAGCTCAGTGATTTGAGCCTGGGTCTAGTAAGCACCAAAGACCCAGGTCTTCCCAGCGTGCTCCTGGTTTTCATCCCAACATGAGCTTGCACACTTTTTGGCTTTGCCTGCACAGAGAAATTTCACCTCGATGTAAATTATGCACAATTGTTTGACACAATTAGACTTGTGTTATGCTCTCTAAAGGCTTTGGATGTGAACACAAAGGCAGAGCCAGGAAACAGGCAGAGGCGCCTGGGGTTCTTTCCCTCTTTTCCCACCCTTCTTCCCGTGCCACCTCCTAGCAAGGCCCTGAGAGCTGGTCCTCAAGTCCAACAAAGCCTGCATCCTCCACCCTAGACACCCCGCCCACCATCAAAAAAAGAAACCATCCCTATGGACCATTCTAAGCAGGAAGCCGTTTTCAGTTCACTGGAAAACAGGAAATGCCTCCAAGGGTCTGAAGCCTTTTCAGTGGCTGTGAGCCCTTCTTGCAGGGTCTGTGTCCCCGCCAGCTCCTGAGGATAGCCCTAGCAGCAAGGCCAACCCAGCCCCCAGCCCTGAAAGTGCAATCCTCGGGTGCCATTCAGGAGCTCCCTCGACTCCAGAGCTGCATCTGACACTGTCACTGCCCCCCACCCCCAACCCCTCAGCATTCTGGACTCTAGCCAGAGAGCTCCCCTTGCAGGGAGGCTGCATGAAGCACCAGGCAGGCTAATTAGCTTTGCAGGCTCCAAACACTGACAAGGACAAGGACCTCAGCCCAGCCAGATTAACCTCTACACCCTCCGAGAGACAGGCTGATCCCCGCAACAAAAACTGACTTCCTGACTTCCAATGGTTGACTTTTCCATCCTGTTTGCACACTGACCCTCTGGCTTTGACCTTGTGAAAAACTAACCTTTAATTCTGGCCACCTAACTCTGGCCACAGACCAGGCTCCCACACTTGTCAGCTTTCTCAGTCAATCCCATCATTTGTTGGACATCTACTGAGAGCCAAGTGAAATGAGCCCAACACCACCAATGGCAGGCCCCATGCTCTCATCTAGGGTGGGGCAGTAGAAGCCTCCTTTGAGGCCCCCCACCCACACATTGTTTCTTCCCTGCAACTGAACCTGACCTTGGGTTGATCCCATCATCTCCTGGGACAAGGTCTCTATATGTTTCTCTGCAATGGGATAATGTGCCAAGATGATCTCCAATGTCCTTATCTTGGCGTATGCCAGTAGGGGAGAGCTGGAAGCAGCCTAGGATGTGTGGGAGCTGGGGTTATTAATGGGAGTAGGAGAGCCATGCTGAGTAGGATATAAGAGATCAGGCACTGTCTCTTCTGCATGGTAGATAGAGTTAAAGGAATCCTTCTGTTTGAAAGTCTTTTTCCTGGTTCTACCACATACCAGGGCTCTAATTGGATACCACTGATTCTTTTTTCTTGCCTCAGCTTTTCCATCTGTATAAAAAGCATGGACAGCAGCCATTTAGGATATTTGAGGGCAGACAGAGGGGCCTTTGTAAACATATGGTAGTTTAAATAGACTAGAAGACAAAGTCAGATTCTGGCTGTCCCAGTGTTGACCCAAAAGGTAGAAGAACTAACATTTGCAATTAAAGCCATCTAAGATAGGAACTCTAAGTTTACAATTTGGTTCCCCAGTGAGCACCAGGTTGGGGTGGGTAGATGGTGGGTTAACTAAGGAGGGAGAAGATCTTGATCTAGCCACCTGCTCCACCCTGCCATCAAATCCCTATTAGCAGCATACCACCAGCAAGTCTACCATGAAGGAGCAACAACTCACACATAGACACTATACCACCCTCAGGACTAGTGTATTACTTCTCATGGTCACCTGCCCAGGATCTTATCCTTCAGCAGTCCTTCCCTGTATCAGCTGAGGACAGGATGCTAAAGGAAAAGGCAATTGCTAACTGGGTAAAACCCACAAGAGAAGGTGAAGATAGGACTAGAGTAATAGTTATCAAAGTGAGTCTGACTCCTGGGGTTCCCAAGATGCTTTCATGTGATATAGTGATCTAATTCTATGAAATAAATAACCCCAAAACTGATTAGCTTCAAAGAAGAAACGTATATCCCTGAGTATCTCACTACTCAGGAGCCTGGGTGTGGCTCCCCTGGAGTTCAAGATCTCTCCTTGACACAGGCTAAGATCAAGGTGTCAGCTGGGGCTGTAGTCACGTCTGAAAGCTCAACCAGGGGAAGGTCTGCCTCTAAGCTCACTGCAAGGGCTATTGCCAGGATTCAAGTCTCACTGAGCACTGGCCAGAGGCCTCCCTCAGTCCCTTCTCAACTTCATCTTCTATAGTATAGCTCACAACATGGGAATTGAGCTTCCTCAGAGCAAGAGGGCAGGAGAAGACATATTCAAGATGGAAGCCACAGTATATAATTTCATCTTCAAAGTGACATTTTATCACTTTTGCCATATATATTCCCCTTAGAAGCAAATCACATCCTATCTCTGTGATGCTAGATTTCTTCATATACTTCAACCAAAACATGTCATAGAAGATTTAAGAGCAGATAAACAATTTGGCTGCCTTCCACTAAACTACATGTTAAAGATTTAAAGAATGTGAAACCATGTCACTATATGGGTATACATAACTCAATAAATAAAAAGTCTTTGGGGTCCTCATAATTTTTGAAAGTATAAAAGGGTCCTGAGATCAAGAAGCTTGAAAACAACAGGTCTGAAAAGATACTGCCCAAGAAGGACTGTCCTACTGGACCTCAGGGGACACACTGGAGAGAAGCCCCCAAACAACCAAACATAATCAAGGGTTGAGATCCCTGAGAAAGAGATGGTCAAATGCAGCAAGTGAGACCAAGGGTCTAGATTCCAACTTTCACCGTGTACTCTTTTACACATGGTGTTTCTTAGTGTGCCTTTTCTGCATTTGTGCACTCATCGGTTCACTCTGCACATGTATCTGTTGGCATGAACATGTGTACACTCATGGGTGTATCTGGGCGGGCAAAGAACAAATTATCACATGTGCATGTGCTTCCTTAAGCACAGGTGTGTCTGGAGCCCCCAAGAGACAGGGCCTGGCCTGCTAGCAAATCCAGGGGCATCCTCTAAAAGGAAGGGGTTGTGGAGGATTCACAGACCACCATCACCTCCATGGCTATGTGTGCCTCAAACCCCCTCAGCCTGCTGCTCTCAGCACAAATCTCAAATATTTTCATCCTCTATGGGAACTTCCTGTTCAACTTCCTGTTGATCTTGGACTTTTCTTTTTTACTTGTTTTTTTTTTTTAAGGTTGTAATTACTTAATTTGCCTTTTTATTTTACCCAGAGAAGCTCTGTGGTTTCCAGCTACCTCTGAGAAAGGGAGAAAAAAAATCTTGCCAGAGCAGGCCAAGTCACTGAGTGGAGTTAAAGGAACCGAGGACAGAGAATGAACTCCTCTTTCCATCAAGATAAATGCCGTCTTTCCAAACCTCGGTGTATCGTGTAGGTATTCAAGTGTTTCTGTCTACTGTGCGCCAGTGTGAGGGCAGAGGAGGGGAAGGAGGCCTCAGACAGATTTCTCTGGGATCCAGAAGGGCCTGCCCCAGGGTTTAGTTTGCAGGGCACAGAGACCCCATCAGTTATGACTGCACTTTCTCTTGCCTCCACCTCTAGAGCTGCCAAAGGGAGAGTAGCTAAGAATGTCACCAGCTTCTTGGACAATTCAGCACCTGCCACAGACCAGAGCCCAAACTCAGATCAGTCCAACCAAGCCCCAATCTCATCCCTCATGTCAGTCCTCCTACCCCAAATGAAGGTCACTCTGCCACGTTTGAGCTGATTTACTGGTGTCCTTAGTTTTCCAGCCACCCTCTGCTCCACCAGACTGTTCTTTCAGGTTGAGATCAAAAGTCTGCAGCATTCTTCCTGACATGCACGATGCCCTGCCCTAGCTTTCCTCCCTGGCTGTATTGCTTCCCCGCCTGCCCTGAAGCTGACCTTGTGGTCAAGCCATCCTTGTTTTTCTACCTGGATTTCCTGCATGTTCCAGGACTACTCCTCCTGACAATGAACTTAAGCGAATCTAACTCCCTTTTCTCCCTACTTCCTTCTAGATGCTCTCAGAAGTCAGATCCTGTAGGATTTTCTCACAATCACTCTCACCTGTAGGTCTGGGGTCTCGCCCAATTGGACTCCCAAATAAATGTTTGTAGTTTCATCCCCAGCAGTGCCTTGAAATGATAAACTCACTCATACCTATGCCACTGTTCACAGCTAAAGAGCCTTTCCTTCACCCTCCCACCAGCCCAGCTCAGAGGGGTTTGCCTTTTAGCTGAGATGAACTTTAACCCAACTAATCTTGAAGGTGGGGCTTGAGGCACCCTGGAGGAGATGGGGTGGAGGGGAGCTTCAGTCAGGACTTGCTTAAGGCTGAGCACCACCCAGATAGACTCAAGAGACCAAAGCGAGGTCACTGCCCTCCTCTGGCCTACCTAGAAAAACTGGTCTCCTTCAGCTGCTGGTAGCCCAGAAGGGCCCCCACCCGACTCTGTACAAATGTGAACCGACATCATCTCCAAATATAGTCAGGTAAGAATATAACACTCGGCCTCCACCCCTTAACTTAAAAGGTGGGAATCTGGTGTGGGGGTGCGTGTTGAAGGGTGATCCTCTTCACACGTCGGCCATGAAATATGAAACTATCTTCTTGTGGACAGGGTGTCCTGTTTCTAGCCAAGTGTCTGTCACAGTATGTGCCCCACAAATATTTGAAGCATTGAAGGAGAGGCAGGATGTCTGAGGAATCCTGTGCACTCTTGTGCGCACCAGAGGAATCTCAGTCCTGTCTTCAGGAAGGAGAGGACGCCAATAACAGCCATTTCCTGGGGCTTGCCCTCCTCGGCCTTGGCCTGAGGGGCTCCTTGGAAGGAGTGTTTATGAGACCAGGATTGTTCCTCTGGGCCCAGCCCAACCAAGCAGCATTCCTGGAATCTGTTGTTTATTAGCAGGAATAAGAAGACAGGACACCACTTGCTGGTTAAACCATCTCCTCAGACCTTATCTCTACCCAGCACCTTGAAATATCTCCTCCCCGGACACCTTCACCCAACAGGCTGCTGCCCTCTGAAGCCATGCAGCCTGATGAGGTGCATTGGCCTGTAAGTCTGCTGATTCCTATCCACCTTCAGGGAATTCTCCTTCCTCCACTGTTGGCTGCTGTCTAGAAACTTCCCTCAAGACCCAGGGAGAAAGCTTTGACCAAACCACCTCAGCCCCCACCATCCAGGTCTGTTTATATGGGTAAAGCTCACTTCACCCCAGGTCCCCCAAACCCCAAGACAAGAATTTCAGATGATAGCATGAAATGATTTTTCTTCCCCCAGCTCTCCCCAAGAAACTAGCTAACCCCCACTTCACTGCAGCCCTTACCACAAATCCAGTGTCCTGCAGGGTCTGACTGCTCTGATCTTTCCTGGGGCCAAGTGCCTTCCAATCCCCTGCCTATTTCCTCCTTCTCTATCCCTCCTGTTGAGCTTCTGGGACCTCCAGGCCACCAGCAGCAAACTCACCATGCCCTCCTCTCAGAAATCGGCCTGCACCCTACCACCCTCCTGCATGGAGGCAGATTTGCTCTGAGTCTAGAAGTGAGGTGTGTGTTTTCCTCCCCTTCCACTGACCTTTGCAAGCCTCTCCACTCTTTCCTTCAACATCCCAGCTCCTGTGTCTCTCAATCCCTTTCACAGTATTTTCAGCCATTGCTCTTCCTCTGCAATCTCCCAGCTCTTCTCTAATCATTAGTGCACTGCCTCTCTCCTGACTTCATTTTCTGAGACTCTAGCACCTACACAGCTACTCCACCTGATACTCTGGTGTCCCATTTCCCTGCCTAGCATACCTCTATCCCCAGCCCTTTTTATTTTTTATTTAGAGACAGAGTCTCACCTCTGAAACTTAACCACAAGCTGCCCACTCTCAACACCACCATGAAGCTTTAGAGCCCAGAGTGCACTTGCTCTTGTATCTCCTCAATGAGCTTTGAACTTCCTGGAGACTACCTATGCCTTGATCCTATCAGTTATTCACTATCATTCCCCTTTGATCTTCATATTGCTCTTTCCCCAGCTTAGATTCCATCATCATTACTGTTACTGTACTCCCTTCCAAGCACTCTCAGATTCAGTGTTATTCATCCAAAATCCTAAACTTGCTTAAACCAGCAGTTACACCATGCCTACCCGTGAGCAACTGAAATGGACTGAGATAAATCACAAGTTCTAGAATAGAGGTTTTCCCTTATGTTCATGACCACACAGCACAGTAGACACTTCACTTTTCCTGGCAATCCTGGGAAGGGTTCTGAGTAAGTTTGCTCTCTCACTCTAGAAGATGATCAGCTAATACCTTCAACTCTGGGAAAACCTCTGACAACTTCCTTTCCCTATCCCCACACTTGGAGCTGATGACCTTGAATCATCCTTCATAGGGAAAACAAAAGCCATGTCAAAGAATTCCTCATCCTCCCACCTCCAAATTTACCCTAACAAGGACAAATAGGACAATTTGAAGATGCCATTATAGGGGACATTCTTAATTTGTTCCTGGTTTTACTAAGAAATTTCTTATAGATTTAACATTAAAGCATAAGTTTTAAAAAATATCTCTTTTCCTCTTACTTTCTAATACCAGTTTTCTGTGGGGGTCTCTTGTTTGTTTTAACATGAGTGGGAACTGGGTTAAGTATATTTTCCATATTGACTGATAAAACTATGTGTTGTTCAGTAATCCATAGACAACTGAGTGGAAAATGTAAATCGCTGAGATTTGGGTGTTATTTGCTAAATGGCACTATCAAAGCAAAGCCTAACTATTGTACATTGTAAAATAAGTTGGATTTTTTTTCTTCCTTTTCCTTTTCCCTAAGGGATAGAGTGGAAGGGCCCTAGGGATTAAACCCAAGGTCTTCTGCATGCTAAACACACACTCTACCACTGAGATAGGCCCTCAGTCCCCTCTTTTCTTCTTTTTCTATTATCGGAAACAACTCATTCATTTTTCTATTCTCTGAAATGAAGCTTCCATGTGAAAACATCCCTGGTGTCTTTGGAGGAAAGTATATTTTTGGTTACTGACTCACCTTGATGGTTTATTTGCTGTTTTTTTCATGAATTAATTATTTTCTTCATGAATTAATTTTTTGTTCATGAATTAATCCTTAATTTTTATATAATTCTAGGAATACATCTAGCTGAAATTTCCTTTAAGCTTTCAAATTTATTGTAATTGTCTATTGTTTTTTAAATGTACAGTGAGACATTCATAAGGCTCATCAATCAAAAGGCATACAGACTTATATAATGAAAGGTCCCTTCTGATAATAGTGGACTAGTTAACTCCAACTGCCCTCCAGCTGAGAAAAGTTAAAGAAGCAAGATGGAATATTTTTTAAAAGTTCAGGAGCATCAAAGAACTTTCTAGGAGCTAAGGAATTATGGTGAAGCAAGGAAAACCTGAGAGTTAATCCTGGTCACTCTAAGCTCTGCTTGCCTGAGATAATTTACCTGGGTAAATATCTCTGAAGTAAACCTGACTCCTGGTTGTCTTATGGAGCCAGGAGACAGGGACAAAAGTCAAAGCCCAGAGCTTGCCAAAAGCAGGCACTTTGGTTAAAGCTCTACTCATTGTCTTCAGGGTGGGGTAAGCCAGCAGTAAATAACTCCTTGCATGCTCCAACCTGCAGCCCTCCTCCCTATGATGTAGAGGTCTAAGGTATCTCCAACCTTGAACCTGGATTAAAGTGATCCTAGACACGTAGTATATGTAGGAACCTGGCAGGAGCAAGCAAAGAGGCATTGTGGAATAAGATAATACGGTATATGGGTATAAAATTATTTCTCACAATAACTTTTACATACGATCTATCAGTATTTAATCAAAATTAGGCACACAAGAAAACAAGAATGAGAGCTTACAGGAAATTTTAGACAACAGAAGTAGACCACCCATCTCACAGACCAAATAAATATAGAGGGAAGAAAGAATAAAGTTCAGAGCAAGAATTTGTTAAATAGCAAATGAACATTCAAAATAAATGAGTTAAAGAAATTGAAAGTGACTCTTTGAAAAGACTAATGAGAATGATAAATCGGTAGCTAGATAAGTCAAGAATAAAAAGGAAAACATAACAAACATCATGAATAAAAAAGGATACATGTCTGCAGACATTATAAAGGTAGTGAAAGGGTATTGTGAAACTTTGTCAATAAATCTGAAAATTATATGAAATAAATACCTAGAAAAACACAACTTACCAAAATAGCCCACAAGAAAAATGGAAATCCCCCCAAATCATATAACTATAAAATGAATTGAATCAGCAGTTTAAAATTTTTCCAGAAAACAAGCCCTAACATCTTTGGATATCACTGGTAAATTCTAATATCTAGGGAACAAATGGTTGCAATCTTACAGAAACTTTTCCAGAAAACAAGGAAAGAGCATATATTCTCTATCTTTTTGATAAGACAAAAAGTTCTTGATATCTAAATAAGACAAACATAGTCAGAAAAAGAAAATTATAGGCTTATTTTGCTCAAGAAATATAGATGCAAACAAAATAAAAGCAAACTGAATCCAGGTACCTATTTTTTAAATCTTAAAATATCATATCTTATTTTTAAGAAAGACCTATATTAGGCCCTTCTTACCACTTGCCTAATAAAGGTGTCTGCATTCCTGAACCAGGTAGGAGGACTGGGATCCCCATAAAGTGCCCCTTTGACTGACAGTAGCAATTACACAAGAGCAATACCTTCTTAGTAAATAAGGAAAAGAAAGAAATTCCCTAAGTTTGGCAGCACATATTATATTTGATAAAAACAATGTTGAAATCTTTCCCTTTGAAATTGTGAAAAAAGGCAAAGATACCTACTCATTTCCTGCACTTGGTACTGAACCTGGATGTCCTAATTTGTACAGTAATAGCTGATGAAAACAATAAGGAGAAAAAGAAAGGACATTGATAAGACTAGGAAAGGAAGAAATGCAATTCCTTTCTGAAACAGATGATTGTGAAGTAAACTCAAAAGACTCTGCAGATAAGTCATCAGAATTAATTACAAAATTTAGCAAAATATCTTTACACATTGTTTTAAAGCAAATTTTCTTTCTTTTTTTTAAAATATTTTTTTAGTTGTAGATGAACACAATATCTTTGTTTTGTTTGCTTATTTTTTTATGTGGTGCTGAGGATTGAACCCAGGGCCTCATGCATGAGAGGCAAGACCTCTACCACTGAGCCACAACCCCGGCCAAAATTATATTTCTATATTCCAACATTAATAGATAGAAGTGAAAATTTTAAGAAGATATTGTTAAGATAATAATATATGCAGTGATGCTCACTTGTAATTCCAGGGCTCAAGAAGATTGCAAGTTCAAAGCCAGCCTCAGCAATTTACTAAGTCCCAAGCAACTTAGCAAGACCCTGTATCAAAAAAAAAAAAAAAAAAAAAAGATCTAGGGATGTAGGTCAGTGGTTAAGTGCCCCCCGAGTTCAATCCCCCAGAACCAACAACAGCAACAACAACAAAAATCACACACATACACACACACACACACACACACACACAGTGAATGGCACCTGACAAAAGAAAACCATAAAACATCAAGAAAGAAGAAATTTACCATATTCTTGTAGAAAATCTGAGCCTATCTGTTTTGTTTTCTTTTGTAAGCAACTTAATCTTTATGCATGGCTGGCCAAAAAGATTATCTCTTTTTGTCCTGATGTATCTGACTGTATTCATTTCAAGTGAATTCTGTAGTCTATTTTAGATCATTCAAATATCTGTTCCATTGCACTTTTTTTCCTTTTAAATCACCAGTGACTCCAATTATGCCTGTATTAATCTTCTTTGCCTTTCCAATATCTTATTCTTTGAAAAGCATTATTTCTATTTCACTTTTGTCACATTTTTCAGATTGCTGAGAACCCCATCACTATTTCCTGCCATGCCCATTTTGCCTTATCCCCCCTTTAATTTTATCTTTGTTTCCAAAATAAGTCTTTTTCCTCCTCTTTCTTGAGTACTACCAGTTCATGTTTCATTTCTTTATTATATCACTATCAATTTTTGATTTCTTATCTTTTCCTCCTTTAATTCTTATGTTTATTCTTTGTGATTTTTTTCCCCATAGAAACCAATACTTGGTTAGGCTTTAATTTTTAAATCATAGTGAAACATTTTGACAGAATTTTCCTTTCTTTTTCTCAGCAATATTTTTCTGATGAGTGTTTGGCATCTAGTAAGTGTTGTTGCCCTTTCCCTCCGAATTGGACATTCCTGACCCAGATGTTTACAAGAGGTGGTTTCACTGAGCTGTTTTTGCTGATATTTTCTGCAATCTGCCACCCCAGGCTGTTTTACCATCCTCTGCATATTTTCTTGTATTCCTCCTGTGCTTACACTCCCCACCCATCCTTTCCCCATCTATGACTTTTGCCTTATTTCTTTCTGCCCTGTCCTTTGCGGAACTTGAAACATGTATTTAAAGAAACATTTATCACTGCAGGGTGGGACTCATCCCTAGGAGTATGCTTATGACAATTCTCTGTGATCTTCTACCCCTGTGGTATTTGGATATTGTTTACAAGTCTATGTTACAATTTTTTTTTTTTTACTATAAAGCACTTTATAAAGACCCATGGATTTTTCTCCAAGCAAAGCAGGAGGGTTTCTTATTTCAGAGTGGGACCCTCTGCTAATCTAAGGTCCAAGGCTACTGAGCTCCCAAGTAGGGCTTCTCTGCATTTAGCCTTGCAACTTCTGTGTTGATCATTCCCCATCCCTTGTATGTTTCATATTTGCCCCCTTACTTTGTTGAGAATACAGTGTGTCGTATTTTTTTTTCTTATGTACCTTGTTGCTCATGTGAGACATTTAGGAAGAGAAAGGGGAAATTGCTGATGCATGCTACCATGCTCCTACAATTAAAACAAATAAACAAAAACTGTATTTTTTTTTTTAGAGGTGTATAATGTTTTCATATATAATTGAAGGCTGAAACAATATATTCTATAATGACAACACTAGTTACTTCTAAACAGTAGTTTTTAGAGTATTTTAATACATATTATAATTACAACCAGAGATATGAAAAATTGTGCTCTCTACGTGTAAAAACTGTACTCTATCAGTTTTATCTGTTGGCACCTATGAGTTCACACTGATCCCTCCAATTCTTATTCAACATCATATGATTTGTTCAAGCTTTCCCCCTCTCCTTATTTCTGCCCTGTTACCCCGCCCCCTCCCGCTGCTGCCCCCAACAACAACAACGAAAAAAAAAACTTACCTGGCTCTTGTTATCTACAAGCAATAATGTTCTAACTGCTGTCACAAGTTGCCATAAACTTTGTAGCTTAAAAGAAAACAAATTTATTATCCTATAGTTCAGAGCCTTATGATGAGAATCTCACTGAAGTGAAATCGTGGTGCTGAGCATGCCCTATGACTTTCCAGACCTCTAGAGAATCTGCTTCCTTGACTTTCTCAGCCTCTTGAAGCTACCTACCTTCCTTGCTAATGACCCCTTATATCTTCAAGGCCAGCGATGGCAGACTGAGTCATCAAATGGAACTTCTCCAATCTTCTCTTTTATTGCTTTCTTCCACTTTTTAGGGAAGATTATATTGGACTTACCTGGAAAATGTTAAATAATCACACTATACTAAATCCGGCTGATTAGCAACCTTAATTTCATCTACAACCTTAATTCCTTTTCCCATACACTATAACATAGTCTCAGGTTCTGGGGGTTGAGAAGTTGACACATATGACTCCCCAAATATGTCAAATTATAAAATATGTCAAATTATATAAAAATATATATGCAAGTATTGTTCAGCCCACAGAGAAACAAAAGGGACTTTTGGAATTGCTAATCTATATCCCTTGAGAAACAGATCCGCAGAGAAACACTGGAGGATTTGTATACAGTTCTGGTTTGTTTGTTTGTTTGTTTTTCTTCTTCTTCTTCTTTTTAAACTTATTTATTTATTTATTTAATTTTTGGTACTGGGGATTGAACCCAGAGGTGCTTAACCACTGAGCCACATCCCCAGCCTTTTTAAAAATTTTATTTAGAGAGTTGCTTGGTGCCTTGCTAAGTTGCTGAGGCTGGCTTTGAACTTGCAATCCAATCCTCCTGCTTCAGCCTCCTGAGCCACTGTGATCACAAGTGGACTTTTTGTGTTGCAAAATGAATTTCATAGTACTCGCTTCCAATTCACTGATTGTCTCTTTCACTGTGTTCTCTGAAATTTATCCTCTATATTAATTTATCTATTTGTCCATTTTTAATCATTTCTAATATAAATCTGTAATAGCTTATCTGAAACTCTTGGAGTTAGATATATTTCAGAAACTTTCACACTTAGAAATTAACAGTTGAATATATCACATATATCTATATAAAAACTATAGCAGGCTCTGCACTAGTACATCTTGATCAATAATATTAATACTTATAGATTAAAAATACAAAATTTTATATTAGGCAGGATATATATATATATATATATATATATATATATATATAATATAAATAATTTCACTAAGTTCACTTTAGGCTTTTGTACCAAGTAAGTTCTGTATGAGTTATATTTCATGACCAAATTGAATTATACAGAGTTTTTGTATTCAAAGTTTCAGAATGTGGATCGAAGTTGCAGATATTTATTATTTATAACTACCTATAAATGGTTTATTTTTGTCTGTATTTGTTCTGTTAATAAAAGTAATTTCTTTATTTAGTTTCTTGAATGTCCTAAGGTACTTATTTTAAAGCATTTATCAGATTGTCTTAGAACACAAACAGAAACAAAAATATTTTGGAGGGAGAACTTCAAAACCCAAAAAGGACTATTCTTAATATTCTCAGATAAGAGACTATTGTACTAATTTAAAACATAAAGAATATGTTGTTTCTTAAGTCAGTGAAGAACCTTTAAAAATATAATAAAAAGATGGGGAGATTTTAGAAATTAAGAAATGGTAGTAGAAAATTGCAGTAGAATAATTGAAAATTATTGGCCATTGTTCTTTCAAATATTGATTTTTTTCACCTATTCTAACCCCTTCTGGGACTCCTATTGTATGCATGTTGGATATTTGTTACTGTGTATCGTGTCTTCTTATACATTCTTTTGGTTCCTGCCCACCCACCCCCATCCCCACCCTTTTTTTCCTTTCTGTATTTCAATTTGAATATATTTTCTTAATCTAACCTTGAGTTCACTAAATCCGTCTTCTCTGTGTCTACTCTGGTCCAATTTAAAAAGAAAGAGTTTACTGTTTCCTTAGAAAGAGATTGAAATCTCCAGCAATGAGTAATCATCAAAACTGCTTTTGTATCTATCCTCACTGATGGATGACAATGTGTTTTAGTAACTATAGTTATGAATGCCAGCCAATCTGCAGCAGCCTCACTTAAGAATCCATGTTTCTATAGCCTGAGTTCAATCATAGACTTCTAATACTCTGCCAAGCCTGAGTTCCACCCTTTCCCAAGCTCTGTGCAAGAATGGCTTTATGCTTTACTTGTAGACACAGTGTCTTATTAGGCCAGATCAGTACATTTACCTTTTTGTGATATAGTAAGCAATGGTATCTTTTATTGACAATCCAATCCAGTGAGCTCTTAATGTTAGATGTTTATTATGCAGTCATTAGAAAGTTTCTAATGACTGCATAATACACATAAAGTTTTTTGAAAGCAATTCTAGTTCTCTCTCTCTCTCTCTCTCTCACTAGAGTGAACTATCATTATTTGGAAATCCTTGTCAGCTTACTCCAATGACTGTATTTTCTATGTCTACTTTTATTGGCTTTTTTATCTTTTGATTATTGCTTCTTTTTTGCTTGTTTTTTTGTGTGATTACTAAGTTTTCAATGCAAGCTAAACATTGTGGATGACATGCTTTAGAAACTCTAAATTATGTTACCTTTTCCCAAAGCAGGGGTCAACAAACTATAGCCCACAGGTCAAGATGGCTACTTGCTTTTAAAATGAAGTCAAGGCTGCTTTCATGTTACTATGGCCGAATTGAATAGTTGTCATATAAATTCACAAAGCCCAAACACACTTACTCTTTGGTTTGCTTTTTATTTTTTGTGATGCTAAGGATCAAATCTAAGGCCTTACACGGATTAGGCAAATGTTTACCACCAAGCTACATCCCCAGCCCCTACCCTCTGATAGAGTTTAACTTTGAAAGGCAGTTACATTACTGTGGAGCACCTTGATCCTTTTGAGGCATGAATTTTACTTCCACTTGTGCAGGTGTGTTTTAATTTTGCTCTTCTATGATATGTCTTTTTATGTGGTCTCTGTTGAATGTCCAGAATGGTCCTCAGAGTCTGATTTTCTGCTCTGGCCAGGTAGAATCTTTAATGTCTCCCCAATTGTAAACAATTTCTAAAAATCTCTATTCAGCTCCTTGACTCTATTTCATAGCTCTTCTCTTGAGGCCTACTGTAGTCTCAGCTTGTATATGCACATCTAAGGATTAGCCTAAGGACACACACAAAAAAAATCCTGCCAAGATCTTTAACACTCTATGTGACCTTCTTGTCTTCAGCATCATGCCTCTCCAACATTCCCAAACTCTGATATCTGTTTCCTCCACCCAGCAAGACTTCCTCTTTCTGCTAGAACTCTGCTTCCTTGTACCATAGTTTGAAAATACCTCCAGGAAGGCCAGTGTAATTGTGGGGTTCACTTTGCATGTTTCCCTTAAGGTTTGCATCCTTGCACTGTTTGGTACCTGGTGCCTTAAAAAAAAAAATCCTTGTTATATTTTTTTTCAAATTATGTGTGTTGGTGTGGGGGGGCGCATGGCAGGCAGGTCAATCTGATGCTGCCTATTCCATCATGACCTTCAAGAGAAGGATTGAAAGATAAAGATGAGGAAAACTTCAGCAAAGCAGAATGATAAAAAGAGGATAAATAGATTTGAGATGATAAATAGATCAGCAAATTAGAGAACTATGTCCAGAGCTCCAACATCCAAGAATTGGAGGTTACAGAAAGAATATGTATTACTTATTTATTGCCACTTAACAAATTACCCCAGATCCATGCCTTAAACCAATACTAAACATTTTTGTTTCTTTCACTTGCTGTGGCCATGAGTTCTGGAGTGACTTGGCTAATAGTTCTGGTTTCTCATGAGGTTAGGCTGGATGTTGGCCAGGGCTACAGTTTTCTTTAGACTTAACTATAACTTACAGAATACATTTATTTCCAAGGTGGTTCACTCACATGACTAACAAGTTTATGTTCTTTATTGGTTGTATGTCTCTGTTCTTTATCATCTGAGTCTCTCCATAAAATAGCCTGAGTGTCTTATGATGTAACTGGCTTTTCCCAGAGCAAATGACAAGAAAAAGGGCTGAAGTATCTTTATGACTACCCTTAGATATCATCCATGGTCACTTACACAATATCCTACTGGCAACACAGGTCATCCCTTTCAATTTTCAAGGGGACTACAAAGCAGCAAGGATCACTGGGAAGGGAAAAAAACCCAGAGAAATTATAGAAGAAAATTTTCTAGATAAGAAGCTCATAAGATTCCAGATTAAAGGGCTTTTCATGTTTTTAGCATAATAGATTAAAATAGACTCTCACCCAATGAACATGATCATAAGGTTTCAGAACACAGAAGAATCAAAGAGATCTAAAAAGGAAGATAAAAGATCACATTCAGGATATGATGACTTCATGTTTCTCAAAGCAACATCCTAGGATATACAGTATCATGTCATCCATAATGAATGAAGACATAATATGATGCAGTAATATATTTAAAATTCTGAGGAAAGAAATTATTTTAAGCCTACAGTTTTATTCCCAAGACAAACCATGTGTCAAACTTTAGTGAGGAATAAAGACACTTAGATGTGCACATTTTTTTTTTTTAAATTATCTTTTACCCACCCTCTCTCAGAAAGCTTGGGAAAACGGAGGATCCAGGAAACAAAGGATTCAATGCAAGGAAAGGGAGAAGGAAATTCCCAGAATTTCTCTTTTCTTGGAAGAAAAGATTTCCCAAGACCACATCTATGTGCCAAGTGTACATGGCCAACAGAACAGACTTGAAAAGACCAAGGGGGTCAGAAGATTGTAACATAAGAAGATTAAATTGATATAACATCTGATGTAGTTGAACATATTCAGAGGAGGTTAACACAACTGGTGGAGACTCTAAAGTTGATAAGTTCTGTAAGAGTTAAGTTCTGACATCAGAAGTGTCCCTAGAATAAACTGACAGATTGAATAGAAGAAAATACATATAAATTGAATGACACATCACATGGAAAAATCACAGGAGGTTGATTACCCACTGCTTAACATTATTCAGAAAAGTCCATACTGTTTTTCCTTAGGGGAGTGGGACAGTAGGGAATGTAGACAGTTTTGAGGGCATGTAAATGATTATTAGGGGAACAAGGATCCTGGAAACAGTCTCTTTGGAATTTGAATGAGTACAGGGGACAAGCTGTTATAATGGAAGTTCATCCAGGTGTGGTTAGCTCCTCGGTCTTCTTTTCTGAGCTAGATAACAGGATTCAGAATGTGATAAGGATAGCTCTGTTCCTTGTTGCAGTCTGGTCTCAATGCTCATGAGAAAATTCCAAGCAGAGTCATTCCCTTTGCACCAAATTTCTCAGCATGCTCCCCCCAAAACCCACTATATTTTTGGCATATCATTCTCTGAACCCCAAAATTCCAAAAAGTAAGACAATGGAAAAATAAACTGGATATTAGATCCAGAGAAAACAGAAGACTATTCTAGAAATCAAAAGAATCAAGTCTTACTATGTCTTTGAGAGAACTGGCATTTATGGTCATAAAAATATAAACGTATAAGAACACAGGAAACATAAAATACTGATCTAGCTAAATTATGATATAATTGAACTGGGAGGACAGAATAATGAGAAGTATGCAAGTAAATGATGGGTTAGGACAGGATTTAAAGAGAGCTAAATCTTCATTTTCTACAGTGGGAAATCAATAGATATTACATAGAATGGAAAAATCAATACATATAGCAATATAAGCATGTTCTTTTGAGAAATAGAGGGACATACTATATGAATCAACTTGAAGTCTTTGAAACTGGTTGCCTCTAGGAAGCATAAATTAGAGAAAAATATGGGGAAAGAGAATCTATTTTCATAATAAGCCAATAGAACTAGTTTATTCCTCCAACTATAAATTTTCATGCAAAATAAATAAAAATCATTAAGACCAAGAAAACTAATGACAAAGCAGGGGTAACCAATTTTGTTGAATACTGAGGAACAGTCGCAGAAGGTAAGAACAGATAATAGGTGCTGGTGGTGTAGTTTAGTGGCAGAGTACATGCTTAGCACGTATGAAGCCTGGAGTCCCACCCAGCACCACCCAAAACAAACAACAACAACCACAAGAAAAAACAAGAATAGTTCACTAAAATTGATGACATGCAGGTCATTGGCTACCAGAGGAACAGTCGAGAGAAGAACTTCCTTAGCATTTTTTTAAAAAATTAAAAATCAGTAAATTCATTAACAGAGAAAAGGTAAAACCAAGAGAAAAATAAGGAATATTAGTAGGCATAGCAGGGAAAAGAAATATAATCAACAGACACATGAAAAATGCTCTAGCTCATTCATAATAAAGCAATGCAAATTAAAGCAATATCATGCCTAAGTTTTCTATGTATTGGCACTAAATAAAAATAATAATAATAATGTGCTGAGTATTGGCAAAGATGGGGGAGATTGGCATCCTCCAACATGGCAAGTGGCCAGTGTGAATTAGGGCAGACTTTATAGAAGGCTAACTTAGAATGTCTATGAAAGCAGATCATGTACCTGCCCTTTGAATAAGCAACCCTTCTGGGATCTTTACCCTACAGGCATGCTCAGGCATAGACTCAGTCAATGTCAAAGGCACTCATTGAAAATAATGCAATCATCTCTCCTACAGAACTAGATAAACAAATGTTAGTTTCCCCTGGCACCATAAAGAAGAGCAACTGTTCTGTAAGTGTTCCCATTGAAAAAAAGACAAGATATCTTAAATTTTTAAAAAAGTTTCTCAGTAATTATACCATGAATCCATTTGTAGGATCCATGGAGAAAAGTAATATTTGAAAATGATAATCATTTGCAAGCCCTTAAAACTGACTGCATTCCCACTGTCCCCCTCCCCTAAGGAAAAGGGAGTAGGGACTTTCTGAATCATGTTAAGCACAGGGTAATCAACCTCCTGTGACTTTCCCTTGTTGCATGTTAATAAATTTACACATATTTTCTCCTATTCAATATTTGTCAGTTTATTCTGGTGATGCTCCCGAGGACAGAGAGACAATTTTCCCCCCACTCTTAAAAAACTTATCAACTACAGTTGATCTACTTGATATTCAGTTGAAAGTACTTAGCACTTTCCCTAATATGTTAAGCTATAAAACAAAGACTATGATTGCAAACAAAATGCAAAATTACATTGGACAATGATGTTCAGTAGGCTACAGAGGTAGTGTATAATTTAGACTTTACACTTCTATATGATTTCCCACAGTGTTGTCCTTATTGAACAACTCAATCTTGAGTATTATAGTATTATAAAGTACTATAAATTCATATAATATTCTGTTTATGCGTTTTGTATGTTTTACCTATTGGGTTATTTTAAATGATCCTTTTTTAAAAGTTATGTGATTCTTTGGATTAAAAAAAATTCTAGAAAATAATATTCCCTATTTCCTTCCCCAAGTGGCCTGTACTTTCCTAACCCAATAAGACCTTAAGCCGATTTGTCCTAAACTAGAATTCAGTAGACCTAGGTGCCAGTCCTGGTCCTGTTACTCACCATCTGGGTGACCTTGAACAAACCTCTCAGCCTCTCTTTGATGCTCTTCTCAGTTGTCCTATGGAGGCATACATAGTACCTTTTCTACCACAGTGGGGAGCAAATGAGGTGACAAGAATATGAACCTATAATCTGCAGTGGTACACACAATTAAAAGCCTTTTATTTTGATAGCAAGGAGGACTCTCTCAGAGGTTAAGTGTTTTTGTTTTCTAGATTCCTAGGTTGGAGATGTAAACTTGGGTATTTATTCAATAAGCCTTGATTGTCTCCTTGACCAGGCAGTGTACCAGGGGCTAATGATCTACATCTGAAGCAGTCCCCAGATTGGTAGGTGACAAAGTTGGTTGTCATTGCTACTCTGGGAAATGGGCAAGAAGAAAACATAATTCCCACTTAAGATGGGGAGACTAGGGCTTGGAAAGCTTTGCCAACAACCCCCAGCTAGGCTTCCTGACTCCTGCCCACTGAGGCTGTAACCTTGAAGTGAAGGTCAGAGCCCAGACGGGCAGTAGAGGAAGTATTTTAGAGTAGCTCTGTCTCCCTGGTGCTTCTCACATCTCCCTGGGCTCAGGTCTCAGACCTGCCTGCTGCACCTGAGATTGGACCATCCTGGAAAACTATTTTTGATTACCCTGCCACATTCAGACGATGGGATGGATACTGCCCATCAGGGTCTGTTAACCTTTTCTCTTTTTCTTATTCAAGGACATGACAAGGACATTAGAGAAATGTGCCCCTTGGTAAGATAGCGTTTAGGATAATAGAGAATAACTTCCTCCTGTATGAACTTGGCTTGGGTTGGGCCATTGGGCTATAGGTTCATAACTTGAATAACTGAAGAGATTGGTAAAAATAACTGGGATGAAGTCACTTCCAAATGCACAGCCCCTCACCGCCTCTTTGAATGTACTCCTCAAACCTTCTCTTTTTCTCCTCTTTCTTGGTATCTGTGTTTCTTTCTAACAGGCCCTTGGGTGCCTAATAACCAATATCTATTCACACTGGTTTTCCCTTCCCCCTCCTTCTGTGTCCTCCCTCCAACTCTCCCTCTCATCTCTCTCCCTCACCTTTTTCTAACTTTTTACCAGCCTCATTGCAGACCTACATGCATTTAGGAGTTACTTTTCTTACTGGGACATTGTTTAATTGCTTCTGTTATAAAGGAGGTGAGTTGCATTCTATATGCCAAGAAAAAAAAAAAAGATAAGTCAGCTTAATGTAACTTGTTTTTTTCAGGCCTATAGGCCTGTGACTAGAAAACTAACAGAAACTAACAGGTCTCCCCCTCTAGGTGCACACACAACCACCCTACCCAAGTAGTAAGCCAGCCTGCCGGTGGGCAGAGACAGAGCTCCCAAGTCTGGAAGGAGTTCCCTCCCTGTGGCACCTACCATTTTTCTATATCCTGGAATTGGGTTTAGGGCAGATCCTAGTAACATCCAGACGCCCGAGGAAAAGGACTGGAGGGGAAAGGAGGGAATTCCCCTGAGTGGGTGAGTGGAACAATCCCATTGGGATTGGGTAGAGTTGTTTCCTGCCATCCAACCTCATTGAGCTACCCTGTAAACACCCCATCCACCTCAGCTTCCGGTTCCCCGTGAGCTACCTTAGAATGCCTCTCTTATGAATTGAATTGTGTCCCCATAAAAGATATACGCCGAAGTTCTAACCCCAGTATCTGTGATGAGTCTGATAATCAGGTCTTTGCAGATGTAATCAAGTTAAAATGAGGTCATTAGGGTGGCCATAATCCAATAGGACCAGTGTCCTTGGATGAATTTGAATACAGACACACAGGGGAAATACCAGGGAACAACAAATTCTGGCAGCTGTGAGCCAAGTTCTAAAGGGAACATGGCCCTGTGACACCTCGCTTTCAGACTTCTAGCCTTCAGAACTGAAATGATGTGTCTGCTGCGATTTAAGCCACTCACTTTTTGGTATTTGATTATGGCTTCCCTAGGACAGAAATGTAGTTCCCTCCTACCATACCCTTTTCTTCTGGGAACCCCAAGGAAAGAGAGGGGTTCAGACCCTCACCTGGCTTCTCCCCTGTGCCTCTGCTCTGAGCTCTAGGCTTGCAGCAAACTCACTATTACCTGCTGACATGAGAAGGCATGGTTTTCAGGAACGGACCCTCTTACCTATCCCCGGGGTTGACTTGACTGCCCCCATCATGCACAGTCACTTCTGGGCTGGGGTGCCCAACACAGCTCTCTTACGTCACCATCTCTGCCTGATTATTTTATGAGATCCTCCGACTCAACTCATTCTTTTCCCGGAGACCTGCCCCCTTTGTGGATTCTGCCCCCAGAGGATCTTTGTTTCCCCTCACTCCAGTTCCCCATCTGCCAATCATCTATTCTGGTCTATTTACCTCCTTCTAGTGGCTGAGTCCACTTGTGTCTTTCTCCCCCATCTCTGCCACCCCAGTTCCACATCAGACCCTTTTCAGGAGGGCCTGGAGAGCCCCCGGGCAGTGTCCTGGCTCCAGCCTCGCGCTCTACCCTGTCCTCCACACTGTGCCACGGGGACCTTCCCAAACAGCTCAGAGACCTTCCAGTGCCCATGAACTGGAACTCCAGCTCTCAGCCGGCCCTTCTGGGCACTTGTTCCTTATCGATGCTAATTGTAAAGATCTGGTTCCCTCCTATAGTGGGTTTTAGGCCAGAACACAGTCCACAGGGACACCAGGCGATGCCAACCAACCAAGAGGCCAGACCTTCTGGCAACCGCCGGGCAAAATCATGAAGAAAGATAAACATGGACAGCAGGGTCAGGATGCTTGAAGACTAAGGTAAAGACGGGACTTTGAGGCTGGGCCATCCTCTTACTTCCTCAGTTCTTGTGCTCTGCTCTCAGAGAGGGACATGCCCTCTTTCTACTTCTCTTTCTGCCCTTTCCATTCTACTTTCACCACTGACCATTTGACTTTCTATCTCTAGATCTTCCCAGGAAAGAATCCATCAATCATATCCGTCCCGGTATTCCTTGGGGCAGAGAATTCTTGTCAAGACACTATTATACTTGGAGCAATTGTCCCAGATGGCCCAGTCAGTTGGAGGGGTGTTGGTCACGGGGTTTTGAAGCTGGTTTCCTCATCCCTGGGTAGATGGCAGGTTCTCTAAGGCAGAGCCACTGTATCCATCCGCCAGCTTCTGATGCTCCATCAGCCGACCCCAGCTATGGAGAGAGAACACCGGTGCTCCTCCCACCCTCTCCAGCTTCCCTCGCCAGGGACACTCAGCTTTCAAGGATCAACAAATACTCCTTCTGGCTCCCCTCCCTCTCAGGAAGCCTTTGCTAAGCCCCTCCAGCTCCAGGGGACCCCTCAGTGCGGGCCCCTTGGCTGGCTGCTGATAGCTTCTCGACAGCACTGATGGCCTTCTTTCTTTCCTTTAATCATTGTAAGTCATTGCCATCCTGTCTCCTTAATTGGGCCGGACACACCATGAAAATGGAGACTATTTTATTCATCTTTGTACACAGTCCAAGTGCCTAATATAGAGCCCTGCATACAACCAACTTCAGTTAAATACTTTGGACCCATAAATGAATAAATGATTTGGATTAAATCAGCACAACAGATGATCCCCGGATTTTCTTTTCTTTTTCTTTTTTTCCTTACAACACGAAGAACATTTTAAAACCCTAAGGTCTCAAAGATCCTTCTTCCCACCCTACACCACCTCCTCCTCCAACAGCCCCAAGGTCCTGTCCTCAATCTCAGTGGAATAGCCAGGAACCTGTGCAGTCAGGAGCTGTGTGTGGAGGGCCTGCCAGGGCACGCTGGGTATGGCTGGAGTGCTGCTGGAGCCTGGGGGGTGGGGGAGCCCCAGCGTGCTCTCCCTCACGTCCTTGAAACTGCCCGTCTTCTGACTCAGCTCCAGCATCTCAACTGGTGGATGAATGCCCCAGCCCTGGACAGAGAGCCAATTCAGCCCAGCAGGGGTCTGGAGGGCTCCCAGGAGGGGGAGGCCAGGACACAGGGATGGGGGTTGGGGAGAGGGACTCCACAGTGAGGTTCCAGCGATGGCCAATTCACTCCAGCTGCAGCCCAGGGCACATTCTTCTCCACCCCCACCCCACCAGGCCTGCACCAGGTACAGCATGACAGGCTAGACATGTCAGTGAACAGTCCTGGGCTTGGAGTCAGAGGTCTGGGTGAGGATCCTGGGATGGCCCTGTGTGGCTGGGGTCAGCACTGGATCTCTCAAGGCTCCTTTTCTGCACTCTAGGGATTGAAGATTACCCCATGGGTTCTGGGAGTTTGCAGCCAATTTGACTCCTTTGTAGATGGGAGCAGGGCAACAATTAACCAATTAACATGTGCAGGTAACAGATACAGGAGCTTCCTGGGGGCATTGATTTCCTCCAAACCTCAAGGAAGGAGTGGAAACTGTCACTTATTCTACAAATGGGAAAACTTTAGCTTAAAGACTTGCCCTTAGAGTTTGGGTGACACCTGCTCTGGAGCACTATCCCATTCTTTTTCCAGGGTGAATCTGTTCATTGATAAAAATGCACCCTAGCTGACAGCTGTTTATAAACAATGATGTGCTAGGCATATACTACTTGTGACTATTGCAATCAATAGCTTTTGAGAGCCATAGAAGACTTTGGATGACACTCATTGGCCTCAGCCCATGACAGAGAGCTAGTCTGGCCAAATAAATTTCAGAATCAGGGCTGTTGCCTCTTCTCCTTGAACCTACAGGATATTGCATTTAGCTCTAGAGACACAAAGTCCTTCTTCAGGTATGACTTAAGTTTCACCTGCTGTAGTACAGCCAACATCAAACCTCATCATGGACATTCTATACACTATGATCTAGAACGTGCATGAGTGCTCATCAGCTTTTTGCCCTTATGGAGCACCAGAGTGCCCCTCTCAGTCCTAACTTATTAATTCTAGGCATTCTCTGGGATGAAGGAATGGAAAGGTGCAAAGAGAAGTGCAGAGAGGGTGTTTGATTGGCCACGGCTTCCACTCTTCGTCACTCCTGCATCAGCCTCTGTCTCCGTCTCCTTTCTCCTTCACCCACCATAGATTTGGCTCTGTGTCCTTGCAGCATCTCTGCAAGGCCTAGGGAGGAAGGCTGCAGGGAGAAAGGAGAGCAGAGGAGCCTGCAGAGTCAGCCAGGTGACCCGCTTGCTGACTGCTGGTCTAGGCTTCTCTTGGACCCCTGCTCAGGTAAAGTGCGAGAGGTAGGCAGATGATCCTCCCTCCATCCCAAACCAGAGGGCCAAGGGTGGGTCTGTGGGGGCTTGTGTCTGCACACCAGCATGTGTCTGTGCTCTAGGGAGCAAGTGGGAGCTCTCTGATTGTAGGGGAGGCTCAGTTCAGCTCCCCAGCTCCCTGGGAGACTGTGACTGCTCTGTGCCCACACATTCTTCTGGGTCGGCTCATATGCATCTTGGAGTCTGTGTTTGTGTCCATGTTCTGAAGCAATCTGTCCAGGATTTATTGTCTGTTAAATGGAACTGGGCACCAAAGTCGCTAAGCACCTAGAAGCACATTGACTGAGTTATAGAATATGGATGGGTTATCTACGGGGCTTCAAAACCAGTCCTCAGCACGAATCAACGTCAGCCTGGCACTCAGGTTCACCATGGCCTGGGGTGCATGGGTCTCTCAGGCACAACCACACACTCTCCCTGGACAGAATGACCTGGCTGTGTGACCTTGGGCTCAATGTGTCCTCTCTGTGCCTCATTTTCTCATATGTCATATGAGTTCTGACAGTCATTTGCAGACTGTAAAGGGTGACTTGCATATCAGGAACACTTCCTGCTGCCTCTTGGATTTGAGTCTTCTGTCCCTTTCTTCCCACTGTCCCTCAAAGGAGAGTTTCTTGACTTGGGAGGAAGAGCCCTAGGCAGCCATGGCTCCCAAAGTCTTTAGCAGCCCTGAAGGACAGACCAGGGAGGGCTGCACCTTCTCTCCCTTGAAGCTTGCCTTCTGACCAGCCCTCTTCCTCTGACCCCAGGGTGCTAAGCTCAGCAGGCCTGAGTGGGCAGGAAGTAGGAAGGAGGCTAAAGGTCTTGTCCTCCTCTTGTGGCTCTCTAACAAAACTATGTGGTCTTTCCAGTAGGTTTAGAAATCCCATTTCCATAGAGGCCTGGACTAGATGGAGCCGACTTCCTCAGGTGGCCGGAGGTGCATGACCACAGCTGTAGGATCTGGGCTATGACGTCTCAACTCACCTGACACCAGCTGCCCCCAAGTCCCAGCATCTGAGAGGCCCAGGGGTGGAAGGTGTGGGGCCGTATTCTCTGCAATCCAGTAAATATCCAAGGGCGTAGCTTGCAGCAGGCACTGAGGGGGAAATCTCAGAGATAGAGACACCCAGTCCATGCACAGGGAAAGGGATGATAAGTTAAGAGGAGGCCAACAGTGCTGCTCAAGTCAGGAGGGAAGAGAGGGTGGGCCAGAGGGGCCAAGGAGGGCAGCATAGAACAACTCATGAGGAGAAGGCTCAGGGGTCCAGATGATGAGCCTGGGGAAGTGCACACAATCAGGGCCATGGTGACACAGACACAAGCCATAGCTTGTTGGACATGACTTCCCTTCCTCCCCTCCTCAATGGTGGAAGAACAGGCCCTGGCATGGACTTCTCATGGGCACACCAGTACCCATACCAGATGAATGTGACCTCCAATATTGACAGTACTCCTTTCCAGCTGTGTAAGCATGAGGATGCTACTTCACTTCTCAGAGGCTGGGTTTCCTTATCAGTAAAACAGAGATAGTAACTCTTACATCTGAAGGCTATTTCTTTGTAGTTTCATTATTCTTTAGAGTGAGATAGTACTCAATAGAAACTTCTACTCTTTCCCTAATCTGAATTAGTTAGAGAATGGTACTCTTTGACGTACCATTGGGATTCTCTGACTTCTCTTTATCAAAAAATATTCATTTCTAGGTTCAGTGGTACATGCCTATAATCCCAGTGACTTGGGAGGCTGAGACAGGAGAATCTCAAATTCAAGGCCAGCATCAGCTACTTAGGTCCTAAGCAACTTAGCAAGAACTTTTCTCAAAATAAAAAAGGGCTGGGAACATAGCTCAGTGGTAAAGCACCCCTGGGTCAGATTCCCAGTATCAAACAAAATCATTTTCTCACAAAAAGATAAATACTATATGATCCAACTAGTATGAAGTACTTAGGGTAGTCAAAACCATAGAGATAGAAAATAAAATGGTGGTTTCCAGGAGTTGGGGGAAGAGAAAAATTCAGAGTATAATATATTGTGAATATATAAGTGTGTGTGTATATATACATGCATATATGTTTATTTCATAAATTTAATATATGAAAATATTTTAATATTATAAAATGAAATGTGGATACATTTATATAAATACATTTTATTTTATATATATTTTCTTTCTTTTTTTTTTTTTTGCACAGTACTAGGGATTGAACCCAGGGCCTCACACATGCTAGATAAGCACTCTACCACTGAGCTACTTTCCCAGCCTTTATTTTGAATATATTTAACACCAGTAAACTGTACACTTAAAAATGGTCAAGTTGGTAAATTTTACAATATGTACATTTTACCACAATAAAAAATAAGGAAAAAATTACTATGTCATGATTTGCCCCATGTTGTAAATTATGAGGGAAGCAAGGTTGGTCTTCAGAATCTTCAGTCTTCTCTAGAGAAACCAGGTTGACCTTGGTTACAAGATTGGCTCTGGGGACACAAGACTGTGCCTTGGCATCAAGACTGTGCCACCATCCAGTGTGGACAAATGTCATGGGCCAGACCACAAGGGCTATAGCAGCCCATGCAAGGGCCACCAATAAGGGCTGGAGGAGCCAAGAGGGAGTTCAATAGGGAGTTCTATAGGGAGTTCTATAGGGAGTTCTATAGGGACTTCTAAGGGAACTTTGACTGTGTGAAATATCCAATCACATTTCAGTTTGGTGATTTTTCTGATATCCTTTGACATTTTTTTAACATTAATATTTTACTTATCTATTGCTGCCTTGCCAATAGTGCCCCCCCTCAAACATGTGACTGAAAACAAATATTTATTATCTTGTAGTTCATGGGGTTTGGGAAATCTGGAGTGGATTGCCTGGGTAGTTCTGACTTAGGGTTTCTCAAGAGGTTACAGTCAAGATGTGGCAGGGTGGCACTACAATCTGAAGGCTTGACTGGACGAGAGGGTGTGCTTTGAAGTCCATGCCCATGACTGATGGCAGGGCTCAGCTCTGCACTGCGCTGGCTGTTAGACCAAGGTCACAGTGCCTTGCCATATGGGTCACTTAAGTGTCCTCACAACATGGTAGTTGTCTTCCCTCAGAGACAAGGATCCACAGAGAGAGGAAGGAGGAGGCTCAGGGTAAATCTTTCACAGTTTTGAGAATTCTTCTGAGATTCTGGCTGAGAGTCTCTGAGAAACGTGATTTGTAAATATGTTCTGCCAATCTGCAGTCTGACTTTTCATACTCTTAGATGTTTGCTGTTTGGTTGTGCTGCTGGGGATGGAACCCAGGGACTCACTCATGCTAGGTGGCATGAGAAGTCATGCATAGTAACATAGACATTTGTGTCTTTCCACCAAGTGAGAATGTATTGAATATCAATAAATTCACAAGGTACAACTCAGGAAAGGACATAGCCTACTCTATACTCTGGGCAAGTGCTACACCAAGTTCTCCTAGTTTCACTTGATAATCCTGCTCATCTTGATAATCGCAAGTTTTTCAATCTGTTCCAGAATAACACTCAAATCACATATCACATCTCACACAACGGTACATAGTTTATAGAAAAGGCTGGCAAAGGGTTAAAGTGGCCACAGGATTTAAAGAGTCAATACAAAGAGTGGCTGCAGGTGATCAGATAAGAGTTAATAACCCAGTCTTAGCCCTGTGCAGTAAAAGGCCTAGATGGCTGAGTTTGAAGTAGAAAGCATCACAAAGGGGAATTGCCCTAAGCCGAAATCCAAGGACAGAGTTACAAGAAAGTTCTCGGCAATCTAGTGAGGTGACTTGCATACCACGGGAGCTATGATAAAGTGATGGTTCATTGGTTGCCGCTCCAAGTTCTGGTCTCAGGTGTCTCCCTTTTTATGTGTCCTGGATGAGGTGGTTGCGTCATTCATGGCTCTCAGATGCCTGGTTTCTCCCAGCTGGTCTTGATGAATTTGCGTGCCTCAATTCAGTAAGTTCACAGGTGGTCATTTTTATTAACACAAACGGCCTTATGATTGTGTTGAACAGGTAGTGGTTGTCCAGAAGCACAAACAAGATGCAGAGTCATTCTGTCTTGGTACTTATACCCAAAATCGAGTAGCACAGGGCAGGCCACAGCTCTATACAAAAGTAATAATTCAGGGTGAAAATGGAATAACTCAGGGAAGGACACAGCCTGCTCTATACTCTGGGAAAGTGCTGCAGCTCCTATCCCCGCCTTTCCCCCCCCCACCCCCACTAAAATAATACTTTCGTCTTGGGCTGGGATGTAGCTTGGCCAGAGCCCTTGCCTAGCATGCTCAAGGTCCTGGGTTCCATGTCCATTACTCAAGAAAAACAAACAAAATACCAAACTTCCACCAATTTCTACTCCTACCAGCAATGTTTAAGAAACCTTAAGGATCCACATATTCTAAAACCAGCATTGTCAGACTTTTTAAAAATTATCTAATCAAATGGGTATAAAATAGTGTTTTATTATGATCTTCATTTGTGTTTTCCTGATCACCAAGGAGGCAGAGTATCTCTTCATACATTTATGGGCCATATGGCTTCCTTTTTGTGAAATCCTTGTTCTCATGTCCATATTTTTGTTAGGTTGACTGGGCCTGTTTCTTTCTTTCTTTCTTTTTTTTTAAATTTTAAATGATAGTTATATATATATATATATATATATATATATATATATATATGGATATATTCTTGATAATCCTTGTCAGTTGCAATATCTTCTTCCAATGTAAAACTGGTCCATTTAAAAACTCTTTTTGAATTGTCTCTTGAGAAAACAAAATTCTTTTAAAAAATTTTTTTATATTTATTTATTGATTGATTGATTTATTGTGGTGTTGGGTATTGAACCCAGGGGTGCTCTACCACTGAGCTACAAATCCAACTCTTTTATTTCTCATTTTGAGACAGGTTCTTGCTAACTTACTGAGGCTGGCTTTGAACTTGACATCCTCCTGCCTCGGCCTCCAGAGTAGCTGGGATGCCATGCCTAGCTGAAAACAAAACAAAACAAAATCGTGATTTTAATATAGTCAGATCAATTCATTTTAAACATTTTAGCCAATGCCTGTTGTGTCTTAAGAAATAATTTCTACTGTGGCAATTATCAAGAATACAAGCAACAATAAATGTTGGCAAGGATGTGGGGGGAAATTGGTACACCACTATGGAAAGCAGTATGGAGATTCCTCAGAAAACTTGGAATGGAACTACCATTTGCCCTAGTTATCCCACCCCTTGGTTTATATCCAAAGGACTTAAAATTAGCATACTATAGTGACCTAGCCACATCAATGTTTATAGCAGCTCAATTCACAATAGCTAAACTATGGAACCAACCTAGGTGCCCTTCAATAGATGAATGGATAAAGAAAATGTGTTATATATATATATATATATATATATATATATATATATATATATATATACACACACAATGGAATATTACTCAGCTATAAAAAATATGGCATTTGTGGGTAAATGGATGGAGCTGGTGAATATCATGCTAAGTGAAATAAGCCAGTCCCTAAAAAACCAAAGCCTGTATGTTTTCTCTGAAATGCAATTGCTAATTTACAATAACAGAGGAGGGTTAAGGAAAAACTGAAGTACTTTGGATTAGGAAATGAAGGGAAGGGAGAGAGAATGGAAATAGGAAAGATAGTAGAATGAATTGGATATTACTATCCTATGTGCATGTATAATTATATGACCAATGTAATTCTATATCATGCACCACCAGAAGAAGGAAGTTACCTCTATATTTATAGTATGTCAAAATATATTCTACTATCATGTAAAACTAATTATAACAAATAAAATTTTTTTGAAAAAAGAAAAATTACTTTCTACTCCCATTCACAAAAGAGATTCCAATACATTTCTTGTTAAGAACTTTAAAGTTTTGTTCTGTTCATTGAAGTCCTTAATCCACATGTAACTATGACAAAGAGATCTGATTTAATCTATTTCGGATTGGGCAGCCATTTGTTTCCTGTATTGACTAAGTCCTTTTTCACCACTGATTGAATGTATGACACACCTCAGGTACTAGAATCCCACACTGCTTGGATCTGTTTCTGTGCTCTCTGTTCTGTAATATTGATCGATCTTTCCATTCCTGGACCACACAGGGTACCACACTGTTTTAACCATGACAGCTTCAAAATAAGCCATGTTATCAGAAAAAGGTGACTCCCCTCCCCGATCATCTTCTTCAGATGCTGTTCTTGGCCCTATAGTTTCCCAAATAAATTTGAGAATTATTTTCTTAATTCCATTAAAGAAAAACCTAGTGGATTTTCAATGGAATTACACTTAACTTACAGATCAGATTGGGGAGTATTGATATTTTTAGGATAATGAGTTTTCCAGTCCTTAAATACATTTCTATTTATGCTTTAAAAACATCTCTTAATAACATTGCCATTTTAACCTCTTTGTAAGATATTCCTGCATATTTGATATTCTTTAATAATATTGTAAATAATATCTTCTCTTCAATTGCATTTCCAGATATTTGCTGTTAGTGCATGGAAATATAACCAAGTTTTAAATATTAATTTTATATCTAGGCACCTGATGAACTTTCCATGCTTTTAGAATATTTGTCTTTGAAAGTTTTGAATTTTGCTGTAATATAGGTTTAGTCTACTTTTTTTTTTTTTTAAATCTTTGGCACTCCACAGCTCTTTTCACTTTGAGGTTGCTTAGTCTTTTTATTATGATTTTTTTATTTCAGGAAATACATCTATTATTTTATAAGATTATTTTCTTCCCTTTTATTTCCTCTTTCTGTTGACTCTTATTATTCAGATATTAGCATTTCAACTTCTAAACTCCACGTGCCATAGCATTCCCAGCAAAGGTCTCTTTCCTTCCTTCTTCTGTTTAAAAGTTTTCTTCCATTTCATCTTCTGGTTTGTGAGTTCATTTCTCAGTGGTAACCAGCCTGCTCTATATCCATCTATTGTGTACTTTAAGAAGTATATGTACTTAAGTAATATTTCTACTTGGTTCTTTATGAACTTTTCAAATGGCTGCCCATTTGGACTGGGGGCTCACTTTTTCCTGGGGTGGTGGCTCCTGGTGTTACATAATAACAACAGAATTATGAAGCTTAGACTCTAGTCCTTGAAGATTCCAAAAGACTCAAGGGATAGAAGTGAATAAACCTCAGGGTGGAGTGAATCTCAGCCACCTGAAAACCACAATCCCCACCCAGGGCCAATATATCCATTAGTCACAGTACACACAGTGCCTAGTATCCACAATATGTTTATTTTTGTCTTCTTTCTTTATTTATTTTTGAGATAGGGTTTTGCTATGTTATCCAGGCTTATCTTGAATTCCTTGAGACTATAGGCTCATGCTTCATTCATTCATTCATTCATAATTCATTTCTTTATTTTTTTGTAGTGCTGGGGATTGAATCCAGGACTTTGTGAATGGTAGCCAAATGATCCATCTGAAGCTCCATCTCCAACTCCCCATCATATTTTCAAATGCACCCCAAAATGTTTTATTTCTAATTTATTTTGTAATCAGAAAAAAATTAAATATAATAATAAGCATCATCATCATCATCATTAACCTGCCTGGATTATATTCTTCTTTGTATTAATACAGCTCTAAAATATTTTTAATATATTTTATGAAGGAAGGGTGCCCATAACCCACTAAAAAGACAATCCACAGTTCTGTCCTGTGGATTACAGTCAATCACTACTTGCTCTATAAAACAACTCTCACCTCAGGTCTGGTCTTTACTCTCCCTCGGTGGCCCCAGGAAAGAAATACATTAGAAGGAGATTCTCCTAAGAGTGAAACTCCCCAGCCTTTGAAACTGGAAGGAAAGGAAATCATAAAGGAGACCACTTGGTCTCCACCCAATTCCCCCAGCTCCTGTTGAACCCTGGGCTCCTGCTTTGGCCTGATTTTACCTCCCAAGTATCATAAGTAGGAGTGGGTCCCATTTGACCCAAGGGCAAGGTTGTAGAGAAACAAGAGCAGAATACCCATAATTCTCTTCATTCTATTCTCCTAGGGGGTGCTGGAAGCTAGGATACTTCTAGCCCTAGGCCACAATCCCCATTTCCCATACAATAAATCAAAATAGCTCCTGTCAGCCCAGAAGCCAGGTCCTCACAGTTATGTACCTTCCAGTTCCTCCTGGGTTGATTTGGGGGGAAGAAAGCCAGCAATTTTGCTCCTTAAAGATGCAAATCTTTGTCATTCATCTGGTTTCTTAGCCTTTGGTGCTTTCCCATTGGGTTTTCAGATTCTTTACCTGACTCTTTTAGAAGAAAAGAGAATGTGTTACACCATCCTCTGCCCCTAAGCTGTTCCAGGTTCATCTCTACCACTTCCCAGCTGCCTCCCAAAGGGAGGTAGGAGCCTAAATACTCAATATTGACAACTGCTGATTTGGTCCCATACTCTGGTGCATTGAAAGATCAACATGTCTTTCTCTATCCAGCTGGATGCAAGTGGACTTAGTCAATTGGACTATGTCTTACTGTACAAACATGGCTATATGACTCACTTCTACCCTGGATTTCTGTTGTGGTTTGGAACAGGAATGTCCCCCAAAGCTAATGGGTTGAAATCTTGACTCCTGGTGTAGAAAGGTTCAGAAATAGGCCTTTAGGGCAATGGTGAAAGCTGTAACCTCATCAGTGGATTAATCCATTTAATGGATTAATAATTTAAATGGATTACTGGTAGTAAGTGTAGGCAGGTGGGCATGACTGAAGAAAATAGGTCACGGAGGGCATGCCCTTGGAGCTTATATCATGTCCCTGGTTCCTCTTGTGTGCTCGCTCTCTATTTCTCTGCTTCCCAACTCCCATGAGCTGAGCAGGTGTCTTCCACCATACCCTTCTGCCATTATGGTCTGCCTTACTTTGGGCCCGGAGCAATAGAGCCAACCAACCATGGACTGAACCTCTGACTATGAACCAAAATAAACTTTTCCTTCTCTAAGTCGTTCTTGCCAAGTATTTTGGTCACAACCACCAAAAAACAACGAACACAATTGCTTTTCTGAAGTCTCAGGCAGAAATTGATAAGCTCACAAACTTTGAATTTGGGCCTGTATGGGAATGGGGTGGGGACTGGGGGAGTGGGAAGTCGGATTCAGCTTAGAGTTTAGCTTCATGTTTCCAGCCATCTTTTGCCCAAGCCCTGCACCGGAGCTGCTATGAAGTTCAATTTTGATTCTTATTTGGCTCCTGTTCTTTCCAATGGGAACTATCTAGGGCTGAAAGGAAGAGAAAAGAAATTATGAGCTAGATGGGATTATGATCTCCCAGGATTTCTGACCATATACCACCGATTGCCATGGATACCTCTTCCCTGGGGTGGTAAAGGTCTGCCAGCCCCACTGTGAAATGACTACTGCCCTGTCATTCAGTCTTCTTACCATTTCACCTCAGCCTGTGATATTTCTGACATAAAGGGCAAGTTGACTTAGTCAATTATGCTGTATCCAGTTGGCCTCCTGTGATATTTCTGACATAAAGGGCAAGTTAACTTAGTCAATTATGCTGTATCCAGTTGGCCTAGTGGACCCTCCTGTTTGTTCCCAACAATTAGCATATTGTCCAGCCCATGGCATATATATTTGAGATGGACAAAGTTAAATAGTTATTGCCATCCCCATTTCCTGGATGCATCTCAGAGAAGCAAAGGCATTCACACCAAGTGCCACAACTAGTGTTAGTTCTGGGCTTGACATCAGGCTGGCCTGATTCCCAGCCTCAGCTCCACTGCACAGGGCAAGGCAGAGTTGCTGTCCTTGGCACAGCCCCATTTACATCCAGAGAGGGAAACTTCAACTCTCGGGGATTACATGCTCCAGTGCTGACAGCTCGCTCATCTCCTCCACTTATCTGCTGTCTATCTTCCTTACTAATAGAGGTAGTGCGAGCATAGTTCTTATTAAATTAAGCATGAGATGAAATCATTTCTTTAAAGCCTTTTACCTGTCCATTTCCCCAGGGCAGTTCTTTATTAAGTAATTTCTCACATTTTCCAAGTGAGTTAGTCAGGGTGATGGGTGCTGTGCCAGGAGAAGAGAGAGGGAGGAGAGGCAGAAAGAGTCACTAAAGGCTGACTGGGTAGCTGGAAAGGAGAGTCTGAGGACAAGGTGAAGGGACAGAGAGAGTGTCTGGAGTATACTGTGAAAGCCCTTTGCCCTACTGAGCCCCAGGGAGGGATTCCAAATGTTCTCATTAGAAATCACACCCTTCTAGAACTATTCCCTTGTAAGAGCTGACTTTCCCGGAAGAGAGACAGCTACTCCTTGCTGGGGCAGGATCCTCAGGGAAAAGGCAGGGCCTGTATTCCCAGAGGCCAGGGAAGCAAGATAGAAGGGCCTAGAAAGATGAGGAAGGCTGCAGGTCAGACTTCATTCAGGGTCGAATGTTGAGGGGGTTGGCCCCTTGAGAGGGAGAAAACATCCTTAAGGTGGATTTTGAGGCCTAAGAGATGAAAAAATGGCCAAGATCTCATCACCATTGACATCCGGCACTTGAGAAAGACAGAGGAAGCCAATGAGGAGAATTTGTGAAGAGGAGATGCAACTAGCCTGGGATCCAAGATGTAAGGCTAGGTGGGTGTCACTCTGCTCTCAGGCCCCAAGGTGGGGTATGCGGATGTGGGTATTAATGTGATGTCTGCCTCAGGCCCTTAAAAGCCAGGCAGGGGAGCTTTTCTGTCTGGACCAAAGCTCCCTGGTGGTGCTCTCCTGATCTGACCTCTGAGTAAATCTGTCACACCCCACATGTGGATAAAATACAGGGCTCTTGAGGCCAACTCTACCCGCAACTCAGAATAGATGAGACATTTTCTGATACATCTCGGCTCAGAACAGGCCAGCCACCCAAGCAACCTGATATAATTGAGATCACTAGACTTGCAGTAGGACACCGGGACCCTAATAGCAGCTTCCTGTCTGAACTTGGTCAAGTCTCTGAGGCTTGTGGGCTTCAACATTAAAATGAGAAAAATCATACTTCCCTCTTACTCCCTGTGGGTTGAGAGATTTGAATGGTAAACAAAGGTGAAGGAGCTTAGAATATAAAATTGTCCTGCAGAGTGGGTAGTATGACCAACCCGGACACTGCAAGAAGAGGAGACTGTCATGTTTAGTTTTATGAATTGAAGAGGGATCGTTCTTGAATTTATTTGAAAACTATATCATTTGTTTTAAAGAAAGCGATCATCCCAACTAGCCATACAAAGTGAGGATCAGAATCACTGTCCCCTACTGAAAAGCCTAACTGGCTGTTGTGCTCATACCCATTGGTGCCACATAACACCCCAATGTGGCCACAGACAAAAGGATGAAGGAGTACAAATATGGCATAATAATTACAATGCACCACTAAAAAAATTTTTTTAAAGGATAAAGGACAAGTATGGGCAACCCTAAAGCTAGCAAGGTGACAGATCTGAGACCTGGAATCCACTCCTACCCCCCCCCCCAAATTTTCTGCCATTTCACAATTGGATGGTCTCATTCTTTTGCTCTATTTTATTTCAAAATTCCTGGAGGGTGTTGTCTCCACTTACTTTCTTTGCCTGTGGTCTCAGCTGTCTCCAGCAGCCCTGGACCCATCCTGCCAGGTCACTTTCTCCTGGAGGCAGTGTTTTTTTGAAGTCTGAGACCTCACCTCCGTGGTTCTCATACAGCTTCAGTGGCCTCTTCCCGGACTTTACAGGATGCACTTTGTATTCTCGATCTTTGAATCCTGGAGGAACCGTGAAGATTCAGTCCTCAGCTGTTTTTCTTCACCATCCACACTCACTCTGTAGCGGACCCACCCAGTCCCATCTGAATGGGAGAAGAGGCTGAAAATCTCAAATGTCTACTTCAGCC
Organism: Urocitellus parryii; assembly: GCF_045843805.1. Taxonomy (NCBI): domain Eukaryota; kingdom Metazoa; phylum Chordata; class Mammalia; order Rodentia; family Sciuridae; genus Urocitellus; species Urocitellus parryii. The sequence continues at coordinate 68,075,499 of NC_135542.1, forward strand.
CAGACCTTTTTCTTGAATGCCATTCAGATCCAATTCCCTGGATGACATTTCAAACTGAATAGATCCAAACCCAAATTCCCCACATTTTCCACTTCTTCCTCTTCAATATTTCCCAAACTTTTCCAGTTACTCAAGCCACAAGCCAGACTCTTACCCTTAATTCTTCTCTCTCTTGTTTGTTTGTATATTTGTATTTCTCTCTCCCTGTCCCACTTACAAGTAATCCATAAGCAAAGCCTATCAGTTCCTGGTCCCAAATCACTTGCATTGCATCAGAGAGCTACAGCAACTGCCCACCCTTTCCTTGATCCTTCCGGGTCCTCATCCTCCATCACAGCAGCCCAAATGAGCCTTCATAACACAAAACCAGATCATTGATGAAAACCCATAGGATATCCACAAGGAGGAAGTCCTACTCTGAACTGTGGCCTTTAGTTCAAAACAATGTTTCAGTATTTGTTCATCAATGGTAACAAATATACCACCACAATATAAAATGTAAATGATAGGAGAAAAGGAGGGGAGGGCGTATGTAGATCACTCTGTGTCTTGGAGTCCTTTCCTTCTTTTGAAGTTCCAGACCTCACTCCTTCTCTGTTCTCCTACAGCTTTGGTGGCCACTCCCTCTCAACCTCCTTTGCAGGATCTCTACTTTTCCATCAATTTTTCTATGAACCTAAAAGTGCTCTAAGAAAATTATCAATCATCATCATAACAAAAAGGTGCATGACATTGCTTCTCTGCTTTGCTCTAAACCCTCCAGGGGCTTCCATCTCTCCTGGGAACCTCCTCTTTCAGCCTCTCTCCATCTGTGCTCCAGCCACAGCTCTTTGCTCTCCCTCAAATACCACAAGCAAGTTTCCAGGCCTCCCTGGCCCCCTTTCCCACTACTTGGAAAGCCCCTCCCCAGACTTCTTCTTGGTTTGAGTTCAGCTGCTCTGTGAAACAGGGCACCTCCTCTCTCCTTTTCTAATGCTTTATTCTTCTCCACTTAAACACCAGAAGGCATTGAAAAAACAAACAAACAAAAAACTACAGGTAACACTGTATTTACTTTTCTACAGGTCGTTTTTCTATAGCTACCACATTTTCCCCTCAAAATTAAAAGAACAACAACAACAACAAATCCCAAAGCTTAGAACTGGTCCACTTGGCCTCAGTCTCAACTCCTTCCCATTCTTGCCTGCATCCTCTTGGATCTGTAGTTAGGCTCAATGCATTCATGCCTCAACACAGACTTCTTTCTGATTTTAATGCCTTCTGAAAAACTGGCTTTGTCTGCTTACCACAGCCTCTCTGCTTCTGCTTCTGGCCATTGAGCCTCTTTCCCTGTGCATAAGGGAATCCTAGTCCTTCTTGCACGAGCTTACTCTGTGAGGCTGATGCTCATCAGACTTCTCAAAGATCTTCCAGTTTTAGGGACCTCGACCACCAAACATAATGAAATGGGAAACTGGGCATCTGCCCTCCTGCTGTGCTCAACCTGATATGTGTATGTGTAAGGTTTGTTTTTGTTTGTTTATTTGCTTTTGATTTCTCCACTAGAACAGATATCCCCATGAGCATAGGGACTTGGTGTGCTTTGCTTAATGCTTTATCTTTGGTGCCTAAAATAGATCCTGGTTTAATAAATATCTGTCAATTTAATGAATTTCAAAAATATTGCAATGAATGAGAGTCCTTCTAGTGAGCTTTCCTCTGCAAAGGCTCAGAAAGCCAGTAGTAGCCTAGGGGCTGTGAAATTGGAGGGGGTGGGTGGACCAGTCACCATAATGATGGAGTTTGACAGGAACCTTAGCGTTCGTTGCTAAGGGGATAAGTAAATAACCATGTCACTATAGCTGTGTTGTGCCTAAACCATAAAATATTTTCCAACTGATGGTTCAGACTCCCTGAGAGCATTTGAAATTGTTCCTGTTCTTCATTTATCTGTATCCTTTCAAAAGAAACCCTCACTGCTGTGTTAGCTCAAATATGTGTCCTTTCTTTGCCAACAGAAGGAACTATATCATATAGAGGTAGAGACCCAGCCTTATGTCCAAGTCTAAAAATATAATATTATGTTTAAACATTTTCGCCTGCTTGTTTCCTTATATTTTTTTTTTACCAATTTCAATTTGTTTGAAGTTTCAGGGAATCAAAAGCAACAGATAAACAGCAGATGATAATATTATCTCAAAATTTTTGAGGTTATCTTTTGTAATCTTTATTTGCATTTCTGATCATTTCCTTTGACTCTAGTAGAATGATTGGCTCTAAGACTATGAAGGCTGATTATGCCAAGCATAGAGTGGATGTTTTTAATCTTAAATTATTCCTCAGAATAGAAGGAATCTCTTGTTGTCAAGTGCTTATGAATGCTCTTAATCCCTCACTCTTTAAATTACTTTTAATAGCAAAGAGGTGATAGAAGAAGATACATAAGTCCAGTGCTTCTTAACCCTGGCCAGAATCTTGCGAGGGAGTGATGGGGAAGTGTGTTAAAAAAATATTGATTATCTGGTCCCACCTGAGACCAATGATTTCAAAGTCTCTGTGAGTGATGTAGGACGTTGATTTTTTTTTTTTTAAAGTTTCCTAGCTTTTTCCGGTGAGCAGCTAGGGCAGAGAGTCCCATTCTTGAAATGATCTCAATTCTTGCTAATTTTCAATACTTTTAAAGGTCACTTCTCAGAGTCAGCATCCAAAGAGCTAAAGAAATTTGACTTTGTTCTTAATCTTTTTTTTTTCTTCTTCATGGTATTGGGGACCAACCAGGGCCTTACACAAATTAGGCAAGTGATCCTCCACTGAGCCATATCCCCAGCCTTGTCCTTACTCTTTGGGGTGTGACTTCCTTCTCTTCTTATCACCTCATTCTCAGGAAACTGACAAGCTCTGCCACACTTAGGTGTTAATGACTGATAACACTTCATGTGTTAGTTAGCTTTTCATCAGAACATCCCTAGTCCTGAGCAGAGGGAGCCATGGGGACTTCTGCATTCATGTCCCCTTCTCCCCCATCCTATGGTGACCAGCTGTTTCCTGTAAGGCCTGTCTAGATTCCTGAGAGGAGCTCTAGGACTTCCAGCCATAAAGATAGAATGTTCCAGGGCCATAACCAGATCTAGGCCTGTAAACAGGACAGTGTCCCTTTAATTTGTTGCTGGGATTGGGCAGCATCTGAGATCAGGACCTTTGAAATATTTATCTGCTTATTATTTATCTGGGCAGGGTGGGGAGGAGGGAGGGAGAGGAGAAAAGAGGTCCTGGGAACTATGCCCAGAGCCAGAAAGAGTACAGGAAAAACTTTGCTAAATTTGTTTTCACAACTTTTACTGTACTTGTTTTATTATTATTATAAAAGTAACAAATGCTTACTAGAGAAAATTTGGAATATACAAAAAAGGGGGGGGGGACAAATCACCCATAATCCCACAACCCAGAGATAGTCAATTAGCCAATTTGACCTTTTTTTCTTTGTTTTTGGTAACAGGGATTGAACCCAGGGGTGCTTAACCACTGAGTCACATCCCCAGCTTTTAAAAAAAAATATTTTATTTTGAGACAGGGTCTCACTGAGTTGCTTTAGGACCTTGCTAAGTTGCAGGGGCTGGCCTTGAACTCATGATCCTTCTGCCTCAGCCTGACGGGCTGCTAGGTTTACAGGCGTGCACCACCACACCGGGGCTTGACCTCTTTGAAGTGCACTCCTATACGTGGATAATCATATGTGCGGCTGCATCCTCTCCTTTTTCCTTGAACATTATATCATGAGCACATTCTCATCTCATTGAAAGTTCTTTTGAAACGTTTGGAGTGATTCCATAATAATCCCTTCTCTCATGATTTAACTAATTTTTTATTATTACATATTTAGTTTATTTTGGAATTTTTATATGTACGAAGAATAATGGGACTAGTATTTGTCTACGACTCTGTTCATATTTATGTCCAATTTTTGGTTTTTGACCAGAAAGTTGGCATGATATAGAGAAAAGCACATCTTTTTAAAAACTGGAGGCGAAATTCATACTAAGTGAAATTGACCATTTTAAAGTGTACTCTTTGTGGCTTTTAGTATAATCGCAATGTTGCGCAACCAATACCTCCATCTAATACCAGGCCATTTTCATCACCCCCACAAAAAAAAAAAAAAACAACCCTGTATTCATTTTGAAATCATTCCTCACTGGCCCCTCCTCCCAGCCTCTACCACAACTACTTTGTTTTATGGCTTTGTGGATTAAGGCATCTCTTTCTCATACTCAGGAATACTAGGATTCAAATCTCGATGTCACCTAAGGACTTGGCTGGTAACTATAAGAAGGTTACAAAGCCTCCTACAGTTTCAGAATCTTCATGTGAGCTCTGGGCAACCTCAATGAGATTTAATATGGGGAAAATGTATAGCACAGAGTAGATATTCAATAATTTTAAAAATTAAAATATTACAGATGAAATGGAGTTTGGGGGATAATGTAATAAGGTCTACTGGACCTTTGGGGAAACTGAGGTCCAGAAGGAGAAAGTAAATGGGCTCCTAACAATATGGCTGTACTGGAGTTTATGTCTATATTAGTTTGTGTGCATGTTTGGGATCAACCATGCTCTGTTTTCTGTAGCAAATATAGCCCTTAATTCCACTGGTTAGAGACAGTCCCCAGGCCCAGAGGCCAGCAGTGTGCATAGGAACCAGGAGTTTCAAGGAACTTGACATCGGATTAGTATTTGGGAACCTAGGCCTCTGGTTATTCATGTACCATTGTCTCTTTTTGTGTTCCCAAAATACCTGCAAAGTCTCAAATAAACCAGAGATGACAATTCCAAGATGTCACGGATTACTTATTAGTTGCAAAGAGAGAACGGTCACTTTACAATGGGATATCTGATAGACACCAGTTAACTAAGTGACCAAGCTTGGCATTACCAATAATGGGACACACTGACATTCTTTGCCTCCTGGTGTGATGCATTGAGAACACAACATCATCTCTGTAGTATTCTTGCCAAAAATGTTTGACTTTCTATCTTGTGAATACATCAGCAGACAAATCCAGACCCAATCTTCAAATAGCTTGCCTGGACTCATCTAAATGTTAATGTCCTGAAAGATGAAGGACGCTGTTTGCATTGCTATGACTGAACTACCTGATAAGAACAGCTTAGAGGAGAAAAAGATTTATTTTGGCTCAGAGGACTCAGTCCATGGCTGGTTGGCTCTAAGGCAAAAGCATTATGGTGAAAGGGCATGGCAGAGGAAAAATGTTTAGCTCATGGCAGCCACGATGAAAAGGGAGAGTGAAGCCAGGGACAAGATAGAGTCCCCAAGGGCATATTCTCAGTGACCAACCTCCTCCAGACATACTCACCTATCTACAATTACCACACAGTAATTCATTCAAAATTTGATTAATCTGCCAAGTGGATTAATCCACTACTGAAGTTACAGCTCTCATAATTCAATCTTTTCACCTCTGAATTGTGTTGCCTAACACATGGGCTTTTGGGGGGGAACATTCCTAGATCCAAAATATAATAGAGGCCAATGACCTGTTGAAAATTAAGAAACACTGGAGGGGCTTGACAGCTAAGAATAACGTGTGAGTCTGGATTACAAAAGAAAAAGTAACATGGAAATTGGGGAAGTTGGAATATGGAGCATATATTAGATATTATATAATGTTTAGTTTCTCACATGATTGTATCATGGTTATATAGAAATATGACCTTGATCTTAGGAGATACATACATGTGGAGGAATTTATGGATGTTGGATCATGATGTTGCAACTTTCAAATCATTTAACCAAAGGAAAGTGTGTATGTGGAGAGAGAGAAAACAAGTGTGTACATGTACAAAATACCAACAATGGGAGAGTGTATACCAAGGGAATAGGTCATTCATCATACTCTTCTTTCAACGTTCCTGGATTCGAAATGTTTCAACATAATAAAGTTGGGAGAAACAAAATTAAATTGAATCTAGGCTATAGAAATGCACTACTTGAGCTTTAGAGTGTTTAAAATTTTTTGAGCCAATGTTTAAACATTGGGGAAATTTTGCCCAAAAATCTAATTATCAGCTTTTTAAGGAAATGCATCATCAGATCTGGTCACCCTTATCCCATGTATTCAGCAGGGCAGCAACTGGTGCTGCTAAGAGACTCTGTCTACTTTAAAAGTCCCCTGCCCCACCCTAAAGATGCACGCCTAGACCCTTACACCCACGGGTATAGGGGCATTTGATCAGGAAAGCTTTGATGTGGGAGCATATATAGAGAGAAGGTTCTTCAAAACCTCCGGAGCCGCCTGGGCTGCTGACACAGCCAGCCAACCAGCATGACCTATCAGTATGATCACATGACTTCTTTCACACAGATGGCTCACTAGCATGGGGCTGCACCTCCTTCTCCAGGCTGGGGATTTCTTCAGGTCTCATCCTCACAAGAAAAGGGGCTTCCTGAGACTATAGATTTATACCAGAGAAGGCATGTAGTTTCCAGAGAATGATATTTTAGAATTTTAGAAACCTTGACTATGCCAACATTCATAATAATTACTCCTTACAAAATGTTTCACTCTGAAGCCTGTGAGCTATTAATGGCCAACCCATCACCATGGTACCCGCGATCTTGGCCAACCAATCACAGATCACTACAAGCTGGGGCAAGAGCAACACCTAACATCTTTACAGAAAATTATGACTGTTAATTGACCCAAATTAGTCTAATTAGGAGACACATATTCATGCCTCACATGAGATCATCATAATAGGACAATGTCCTTGTCATTGGTAGAGGAGGAAAAAAAAATTCAATTCTGGTCTCAGCTTCACCACTGCCTTGCTCTCCAAGGTTGGGTGAGGCACTTAACCCATTTGAGTCTCCAATGCCTAATGGATCAATGGGAGATAATTGTTTCTGCCATACTTATTTCACAAGAATGTAGTGACAAAAGAGTAAAATAAAATCATAGAAAGGTTTTGAAAAACATGAAAAAGTATTGAAATGCTATTTACCTACTATTTGGGAATTGTACTGTTATTTTTTCCCCCCTAAAGATATCTATCTCATTTTAAGGTCATTGATCAATTTATTTATTTGCTCATTCATGCATTTATTTAAATTGTGTCTCCTTATCCCAATTTTTCCTTGCCCCATTCTGGAGTTCTTAAAGTTCTTGGGGTGACTTTCCTATATTTTGGCCCTAAAACATACACAGATGAGATCTATCTGGCATCTGAACCTAATGACATATATAGGAACAAGAATGGGTCTTACCTAGAAAAAAATCAAGTGATTCTGTCCTGGACCTGGTGTCAAGTAGGAGCTCAGTTTGTGTTTGTCAAGTAAATATGTGAATGACTCGCGGCTCTAGGTGGGTCCCTGCTGAAGAGGGCTCAGCTGGGGGAGGGAGGAGGCAGTACCAGTATAGCCCCTGAGCTGCTCCACACAGCAGGATGGTGCAGGGTACTGAGAGGAAGGGCCTGGGTTAGAGGAATGTTATGGTTTGGATCTGGAATGTCCACCAAAGTCTCGTGTTTGAAGAGTTGGTCTCCAATGCGGCTATGTTCAGAGGTGGAGCTTTTTGGAAGTGATTGAGTCACAAAGATTCTGATCTCATCAATGAGTGAATCCATTGATGGGATTCACAATTGAATGGACTATTGGGAGATGGTGGTAACTGTAGGATGTAGAACTTAGTTAGAGGAAGTCACTAAGGGTATGTCCTGAAAGGGTATATCTTGTCCCCAGTCCCTGTCTCCCTTTCTCTCCCTCTCCCCCGCCTCACCTCTCCCTTCTTCTTGGCTGTCATGGAAGTGGGCAGCTTCGCTCTGCCTCAACCTCCCCGCCATGATGTTCTGTCTCACTTCAGACCCAGATCAAAGGAGCCAAGTGACCACGGACTAAACACTCTGAAACCATGAATCAAAATGATTCTTGCTTCCTTTAAACTGATCTTCTTGGGTATTTTGCCACCACGATAGAAGGCTGACTGACCCAGGGGGAAGGGAGTGAGGCCCTCGACTGTGTCATGGGTTGATAATGGTCTATGGTTAGGCAGGTGGAGATAGCCCTGCAGCTCACCTGCCACCTGTCAGGAGAGGCCTCCAAAGCCGCTGCTCTTGGTTTCGCCAAATGAAACAAAATAACTTCACTTAAACACCGCCAGGTTCCACTTTGGGGGTTTTTCCACATATCTTTGGTGTGGGAAAGATGTAGGCAAAAAGGCTTTTGTGTTCTGCTTTGGTACAGAATTTCAGCTAACTGGATTCAGCTCAAAACATCTTCAATGACAAGGAAAAAAAAAACAAGAAATGAACAAGAAACTGAGTGATCGGTGTGGGGCTGGGCATAGCCCTGTGTCATTAGAGCTCAGAAGGAGCATGGGGAGTGTGGGGTGGGGGCACTGTTGTGCATCATGTCGGTGGACAATTCACTCCCTCTCTGCTCAAAACCGATGTCACTGTTTGTGACAAAGAGTCAACTCTGAAGTCAACTATAAAATGTTAAAAATCAGGATGTGGGGTCAACTCACATAGAAACCAACGAGCCTCACTATACTATCAATGAATGACATCACTGCATAGAAGGGGATGGTGAAGAAATGACCCTACCTGCAGGAAGGAAGCACACAATATTTTGAGTGGATATTAAAAGGTAAAAGAAAAATCAACTCTGCACAAATAATGTATTTTAGTAAATTTGTTTCTCGTGGGGATATGCATTAGCAATCCTGAAAATAGATACACTTCAGTTGAACAATAAGTAAATACTTTTTAGATAAGGAGAGCCAGGTTTCTTATTATCAGAGAAAAAGGTTACAAATAAGGACAGGGGAAGGCTCAAATGAACTCTCCAGTGCTGCCCTGGATTCAGAGATGTCAGCAGGAACTTATACTTATGGTAAAATAGATGCAACATAAGAAAGACTATTTTAACCTTTTCCGTTGTACAATTCAGGGATGTTGAGCTCATTCACAATCCACATCCATGCCCACAGTTCCTTTCCAGAACTTTTTCATCATCCGAAATGCAAACTCCATGACCATGAAACAGTAAGTGCCCAGCCCTCCACCCTCCCCACCCTCAAGTAACCTCTATTCTACTTTGTGTCTTAGAATGTGCCGATTCTAAGTACGTCGCATAAGTGAAATCATGTAATATTTGCCCTTCTCTGTCTTTATTTCACTCTCTGGGTTCATTCATATTGTAATGTGTATCAGAATTCATTTCCTTTTTGAGGCTGAATAACTTTGCATTATGTGTATATACTATGTTCTGTTTATCAGTTTACAGGGACGTGGTTTTTAATTATACATGTAATTAGCTTGCTACAGAAATCAATATAGATACATGTGTTTCCATATATTAGTACACAGAGTTATCCTTTAGTATTTGTGGAAGATTGGTTCCAGGACCCCACACCAGATACGGAAATTTGAGGATGTTCATGTCCCTTTTATAAAATTGTACAATATTTGTATATAACTTACATATATCCTCCCATCTACTTTGCACAATCGCTAGATTGCTTATAATACTTAATAGGAGGCCTAAACATCATTTCATTTGCATGTATTCAGTGTAGCATGGTGAATTCAAATCTGGCTTTTTGGAGCTTACTGCATTTTTTTCTCCCCCAATACATCTTCTATCTGCAGTTGATTGAATCTGTGAATGTGGAAGCCTATAATATTGGAGAGCCAACTATACATATCTTTCTTATCTGTCTGCTGAAAGCGCCTAGAAGCAACAGCACTCCAGTAGCAACAAGCACATCAACATCCAGCTCTTGATTTCTAAATACTATTCTCCAATGAAACCACCAGGGCTCTTTGGAGAAGCGGGTGATGTTCCAGGACTGGGGCAGGGGAGATGCAAGATGGTCCCGAAGCAGCCTGTGGTGCTGGAAAGATGGGTGCACATAAAAAAGACATAGGATCCAATGTGAAGGACCTGCCAATAGCCAAAGCTAGGATAATTTGAAGAATAAAATAAATAATAATGGTGATAATATTAGATTATAACCACATGAATGTCCATAAGTTGATACTAATGTAGATAAATAATTGAAGAAATAAATCAATGGGGGAGAAAATACATCTTTTTCTTTTCAGAAGAATTTCAACTAATGAGCATATGATATTAATTTAGCAGATTCATTTCTGTATCTATGTGCTTAACACATTCCTCAAAAAAGGAATGGAGATAACAGGGAAATCTCCATTAGAATGCCCCAGTGATAATCACTGAAGGCAAGATCCACAATATAAAGTAAAATTTGTGGGCCAAAAATTTGAGAAAGAAGGTATTTGCATAGTCTCAAAGTATCTTTCTCAAAATGTTTATTAATTACAATGGTTAAAACTGTAGCTTGACAGTGGGGGAATCTAGCTGACACTAATTATTCAAAGTTAACATCGCCGCTAATAAAATACGTGGCCATCCTGTAGTCCCTGATGCGGTCCACTGAGAAGCACACCTTGGCTCTGTGGTATTCTTGCCAAAAATCTATAATCGAAATCTAAACCGAAGAAAACCTCATACTAACCCAAATTGAGGGATGTTCTGCAAAATATCATGGTCATGAAAAACAAAAAAACTAAAGTAACAGGACAACTACATGCAATATGACATCTGGGAATAGATCCCAGAAGAGGAAAAAAGAATACCAGTGGAAAAATTTATTTGGGAAATCCAAAATAAAGTGTGTAGCTTGGTTAATAGGACTATACTGATGGTACTCTCTTAGTTTTGATAACTGTCTGATTATGTCAAATATTAACAGGAGAAACTGGGTGAAGAAAATTATGAGGATACTGTACTATTTTTGTGGCTTTTCCATAAATCTAAAATTATTTCAAAATAAAAAGTCTTAAAAAGAAGAAATAGAGGTCTCACTGCTCTCTCCAGTTTTCAAATAAATGTAGCATATTAGAGTGGTATAAATGTATTTATTTATAAGTTATGGATATCTTGGTGGTGCATGTGCACCAATTAGATAAATGTCTTTTTTATTTATTCAATGACTTTAAACAAAGACATTTATTTAATTGGTGCACACGCATCACCAAGACATTTAATTGGGACTTTATGGTTAAAGATTTGGAGATGATTGTCCTTTGAGCAAAAAGTACTGCAGCTATGGAGAGTAGTCAAGCCCATAGAGACAAAAAGTTGAACAGTGGCTCCAAGGGTTGGGAACAGGAGAGAATGGGGATCAACTGTCTGATGGGTATAGAATTTTGGTTCTGCAAAAGGAAAGGAGTTTTGTGGGTAGATAGTGGTGATGGTTGTACAGCAATGTCAATGTTTTTCTTTTTCTATTCTTTTTTTGCCGTAAGGTAGATTGAACCTCAAGGTTGCTCTACCACTGAGATACATTCCTGTCACCCCGCCCCCAGCTTTTTAAAAATTTACACACACAATCTCACTAAGTTGCCCAGGTTGGCCTCAAACTTATGATCCAACTGCCTCAACCTCCCGAGTTTCTGGGACTAGATTTACCATGCTCAGCTTGCAAATATTCTAAATTCTACTGAGTTGTAACTGAAATGGTTAAGATGATAAATGTTATGTTGTGTATATCTTATCAAAATTTTTAAAAAGGAAAAAAAAGTGGGGGGCGGGGGGCGGCAGGGAGAATCTGCAGAGTTTATCATTCAGCTCTGCACTTTCTTGCTTGTGTACATTCTTGCAGGATAGATCTTTCAAGAAGAAAGAGACTGGGACGCACCTTATTCTGCGAGGCAGAGCCACTGACGTGGCTGGGTATCAGTTCATGCTCTGTACACAGATAGCGATCAACACAAGACAGGAAAGGTCGGAGTGCCCAAAGGAAAACTTGGTGCATTTGTTCATTTGAGGAAAACTATTAACGAGGTTTCATTGAAGATTATCTTTATCTCCCAAAGACCAGACAAGCTTTCCTCAGATCTTGGTGGCCTGGCGACTCCAGGATCGGGGTAACCTGGGAGATGCATGCTGCCTTTCTGTCCTCTTTCCCAACCTCTGCAGGCCACTCAACCCCAATTATGCCTCAGCTCTTTGGCATCTTCCTACAGGATTTTTGCTTAACTCATCCATATAGGCCAAGTTTTCTTGTAGAATAAATAATTCCCAAATTTCATAGGCTTAAAACATCAGGGATTTATTTCTCATGCTACATGTCCATCCCAGATTGGCTGAGAGTTCTTTTCTGTCCCATCATCCCTCTGAGACCAAGGATGAAGCCACACAGCCACTTTTTGGAACACTGTAGTGATCAAAGGTGCTGAGTCTTTCAGACTTTGCTTAGAAATGACCCTGTCACCTCAGCATACATTGGCTAGAGCATGTCATACAGCCAACATACAGCTTAAGCATGTCACTTAAAATAGGTGAGAAATTCCAATGACACAATTTTCTCTGGGTTCCACATCCAGGGATTCAACCAAGCATGGATCAAAAATATTTTGGGGGAAAAATTGCACCTATACTGAGCTTTTGATTTCTTTCTTGTCACAATTCCCTAAAGAACAAAGTCAAACAGCTGTGTACATAGCACCTACATTGTATTAGGCTTATAAAAATCTAGAGATGAGTCTAAGTATAAAGGAAGAAGAATATCTGAGGGTCATTTGCAAATATTATAACATCTATATAAGGATGACAGCACCCTCAGATTTTGTATCCACAGGGGTCCTGGAACCAATTCCTCATGGATATCAAGGGATGACTGAATAATCTTCCCACAGGGAGAACACTGTCCACTTCTATCACAGCCCCCCCTCAATACTTCACCCTTGGGAGAATAAGTTTTGGGGTCAAAAAGGTCATCTCCGCTTGCATACTTCACACCCCATATACTCGGCCCCATAGTAAGAACATTTAATGTCACTGCCTCCTGGAGGTGAGGCCTCAAAGCCCAATTGGGAGAGCTGGTTTGGGGTACACAGGTCTCTGTGTTGCTCCCCTCGGAATCTGTCTGACTCCTGTATCATGCGTGCAGTTTGGGCTGGTTCTGCCCAGATGAGGGATCCACCCTATTCCTGGGAGCAGGCTTGTGGTCACTGATGAGGAGCACATGTCTGCTGTCTACAGGGGCCCTGTGTGATTCACTGGCTTCCCAGCAGCTAATCAGCAGCTAGTGGTGAGTGACTCCCTGGCCTATTTCCCCTCTTCCCCTACTTGGAATCAGCAGCTATCATCCTGGAAGATGAGGAGAATCCCTAGCGGTATTTGCATGTTTAAAAGCAAAAACATTGGTGAGTTTTCTTTCCTTTTTTTTTTTTAATGTAATGCAATCTTTATTTAAGATTGGTTCCTTAGCAACAGATAAAGAAAGATGTGGGAGAGGGCGGTATGTATCTGCCTGTGTGTATAATTTCTGAGATTTAGTTGGATTTCACCTTATGCTAGTTTAACAGATTGTTCCCTTTCTATACAAATTCATTACATTCTTAAAATAGCCAATTCTCATTGTGTGTTTAAATTACTTAATTGTTTTTATAAAAATCTGATTTACACCCAACTTTTTCAGGACCATTGTTCCTTCTTAGAGCAAAGCCTTACCGAATAGATGTTTCTCAACAAATTCCTAGAACTACAGACAATATGGAAATGGAAGGTCTTGGATACAACAATTGGAATATTTGTGACTCACCCAACACTTGCTTCCCTTTGGGGATGGGGGATTTCTGGCAGAGAGGAAACAGATTCATTTCATTTGTTCAACAACTGTTTGTTTTGCTGAGTGGCTTCTAAGTGCTGAGCACTCTTCTAAGTACTGTAGAAGATGGCAGGAAAGATTAGCGATCATGGCTCCCTGTTAGGAGTTTACCAGAGTGGCCCGAAAGATCCCATTTCACTTCAGGGCATCTTCCCTGGAGAGATATCTTCTTGCCACAGGACTAGAAGAGGAAGCAGATCTAGAGAGGACAGATCTTAATCCCAGCCTTCACTTTCTGTGCCCCCTCCAAGACTTACCTCCCTAAACAAATCCCTCCTTCATTCACCTGCTTTAAAAACATCCTGAAACACAGGGGTCTCCTCCCCAACTCTGGTCTCCCAGGACCCAGCCCTGCCAAAGAACAGGTCATGGCCCCAAAGGAGACAAATCAATTCAGCACGCCGAGCGTCCAAGCTCAACTTTCTTTATTTGCTGAAGTTAATCCTTTGTTATTACTCAACATTAAAGTCTTATTAAACCATGGTCAACCTTAACTGGCGTGTGAATGCTGGTAGAGGCATGGCTTTGCAGGGCTGGTTATAATTGTGTTCTGGGGACAGAAGCCAGCAGCCTGGTATACCTAGGTGTGGTGGCAGTAATGGGAACCAGGAGTCATTTTTCAGGACCACAGAGGTCTTGTCAGTCACATTGTCAGGCAGGTAAGTCTGTATGGTGACTGAGAAAGGCCATTGGAAAAGGTTGGTGCCTTCTTTAGGGTTCAAGCATATGTTGCCCCAAAGGGAAGATGATTCTAATATTAATGGGAACAAGACTAATACCTAGCATTGAGAAACTTTTCCAAACCTGACCTGCTGTTTCAAGGCCTTTGCCATGGATCAGTGTTACAAAGGGTTTGGACAGACAACCTTGGCTCCTTTGGAGGTTAATCTGGGGACTGAAAGCTTTTGCAAGGACACTTGGGGTATACATCATCTTCAAACTCCAGTGAGACTGCACACACAAGCAGGGGGTCAACATCCCCAAACCCTGCAGAAATCAGTCACTCTGAGTGCAGAGGTGCTATATAAAGCACCCTGGCTGATTTGGGACCTGGGTGGCATTGCTGTTTCTCTCCTTGAGGGATTATTGCTGTGAACAGAAATATAGTTACAAAGTGTGATTTGAAAAGGTGATTTACCTGGTGTGATGTCCTGTCTGTGAACAAAGATGTCATTTAAGCTACATGTTTTGTTGTTGTTTTAATGCTTCTGGGTTTTCTCTCTCACCAGGGCCTTGTTATATCTGCTCACCTTTAGAATGTCTCCTTGCAAACAAGTTGCTCCTGCCTCCTCTCTCTCTCTCTCTCTCTCTCTCTCTCTCTCTCTCTCTCTCTCTCTCTCTCTCTCTCTCTCTCTCTCTCTCTCTCTCTCTCTCTCTCTCTCTCTCTCTCTCTTTCTCTCTCTCTCTCTCCTCTCTCTCTCTCTCTCTCTCTCTCTCTCTCTCTCTCTCTTTTGGTGTTTTATCCATTCCTCAGTTCCAGGCAGCACAGTATGTGTGGCTAAAGTCGAGAGACAAAAGGCAGGAATCTTGCACGTCTTATATTCCCAGGACTAGCACAGGGCCTGTCACAAAGCAAAAGCTGTAGAAGTTGAAGAATTAAATCTAAATCTTTTTCCCTGCCTGCCCAAGAATTATTTTTTTTGTCTTCATTTATCTTCATTTTTCTTAAATTTTATTTGTTCTAATTTGTTCTACATGACAGCAGAATCTGCCCAAGTATTTTGATGGGTCTCTCAGTGTCTGATTTCTAACCTCCTACCCTGAGCTGACTCTGAACCTGAAGTCTCTATCCCACATCTCAACCTTCTGTCCTCAGAAATAAATTCTAGAGATGGGTGGCTTCTTCTCCACTCTTGGGTTCTATGAGAAAGGAATCTTCTGTGCCCTCCTGGCTATGTCCTCCCACTACTAACCCTCCCCACAGTTAACTATGCTAATGGATTGAGGAGTGGAGCAGGGCCTGTCTGGTGTACTGACACATGTGGCCTGGTGAGCATCTGCTGAGGCTGATCTGTTCAAGGACCCCCAGTAAGAAATCTTTGGTTTTCAGCAGCTTCTCCCCATAGTAGAGCTGACATGCTTACCTCTACCTGCTGATTCTGTGTTTCAGAAGCTGGGTAGGGAAAACATGAGTAGTATGTATTGACATCTTCAAGTTCCAACAGGCCCAGAAAGAAACCACATAGGTATTTATAAGAACTATCTTATGACCCAGAGGCACATGGTGAGCTGGGTGCCCAGGGCTTGGAGCCCCATTTTTAAAGAGTGGCTTTCTGAGTCTCTAAATCTATCCCTTATTGCTCTCTTTCCCCAGGGCCTCTTGACATGTACAGATCCAGGCTTGGTCCAGGGAGCTGCAGAATGTGGACACTGTGCACAGCCCAGTGGAATTACCCAGGGCTAAAATGAGTCAGCAAGGCCATTCAGATTCAAACCTGTGGCTCAATCTCTGGCCCCCATTCACTGCACCCACCTCCTCCTGAAGAAAAGCTCTGGGTAGAGTGGGAGGAATGCAAGCCACCAGGGAGCTGGGCTAGCTTCTGAGGAAGGAAGGACAACATGATTAAAGCCCCACCCTATCCAACTGTCTGGAGATCGGGAGTCCTGGTCACCTCCCGTTCTAAGCAAACATTTGCTCTAGCTGAGGGCTGTGGCTAACACCTGAAATGGCTACATGTGGAGGGTCATCTGAACCAAAATAAAATGTGTGTCTTAAGGATTTTAGATCAGGTTAAACTTTCCGTGTGTGCATTATCTGAGTCAATGGTGGAGGATTCTTAGCGTTCCATTTCCCTGAGGAGTTAACACTTGAAGAATTTCGTGAAGCAGTGACTGGATATTCCTGTAGAGGGTAAATATTCCTGTAAAGAAGCCCTGAGATTTCTGAGCCCAGTGTGAGTTCTAAATTAAGCAATCTGGAGGCCACACCATCTTCAACCAACTCTATGATCCAGTTGACCAGGAAGTACATACCTTGGGGTGATTTTATAACTTGGTTAACCCCAAGCTGTCACTATCATTTCCATGCTAGTGGATTGATCATTTACCAATCTTTATAGAACAGCTCTGTCAGGAAAATGTAGCCAAACCTCTGTGCCGGAAGTATTTCAAGATCTTTCAGGATTTCCAAATACTCTTGGGATCTTCTTACTGCACAGACTTGTCCAGTAGGGAACTTATGGGAGGAGCCAGGACATTTAGTCTGGACAAAGGACCACTCAGTCTACAAAAATGGGAAGGGCCAGATAGGTTTAGCACATCTGAGAGCAGAACTGTATCCAATGAATGAAGTAAATGAGCTCCTTGCCATGCAGATATTCAAAGAAAGACAACATATGTATCAGTCAGGATACACCTCCTGACATAAGGGGTGTTGATGTAGCTCTTAAGGGCTGGTTCCCAAGACACTTCCCACCTATTATGAACTAAAATTGGTGTTATCCCAAAATTGATATGTTGAGGCTCCAAGCCCCAACGTGATGCTATTAGAAGGCAGAATCTTTGGGAGTTAGGTGGAGGTGAGGTCTTGAGGGGAGATTCCCCATGATAGGATTTGTGCCCTTTAAAGAACAGGAGGAAACACCAGAGCTCCCCAACCTCTATAACTATGAAATAAATGTTTGTAGATTATGCCACTAGTCTATGATATTTTGTTACAGCAGCTTGAGTTGATTAAGACATCACTTAAGAATCATTAATTTCATGGAGGTTAAAGATCTGGAGCTCTTTAAGAGCCTATGAGATGCCCTGAATACTATAAAAAAAATAAATGATTCCTCCCCTGTCTTCTCACAAAAGCAATAACAACAGCAATAGCAACAACAACTACAAACCCATGGTTTGTATTTACATGAATAGGTATCTGTTAAATGTTTATGCTTTCCTAGGGCCTGGGGGTGCACTAGGGGGGATCCTGGGTCCTGCTGATCTTATGAGTTTATGAGCATCCTCACGAATCCCCCACTCATCTGGAGATTGCAGTGATAAATACAGACCTGGATTATCAGGTGATTACATTGGCTAGACCACTCCTGCCAGACATGATCTCTTAGGTTTTCTTGATTTCTATTCATTTAACTCCTCCACTATATAACTCATGTGGCAACGATTGAGGTCTAGACCAGAGGCACAAAATAAAACGCACAGGAAGCCAAGGAAGTAAGGTGGGCCTTTTATGTGGGAAGAGCATGTGGCACTCTGTTTGGTGGAACATGAGAGACATTCAGAAGGTGCTTTGCTTCCCACTCCACCTGCCCATATTGACCTCTCACTTGGTGAATTTCTGCCCAACCCTACTGTCATGGTGCTTTAATCTTGCAAGTGGTTAAACAGCAATGTCAAGTCTGGAATCCAGGACATTAATTATGCAAACCTCCAGGTCCTTTTCATGGAAAAGAAAATATGAATCTTGCTGTTCTTCCTTATGCTTATTTTATTTTTAATCTGGAAGTATTTTAAAGCTACAGAAAAGTGAAGAGACTAATATACTCACATGCTTTCATTACCTTTAAAATTTAAGGTAAGACTTAAGATTTCCGGTGGAGTAGATGTAGGAGAATGAGAGGGAGGAAGGGAAAGGAAAGACAAATGGAATGAATTTAACAGTCATGTTATATTCATATATAAAGATACAAAGGGGATATTCACATTTATGTAAACGTAGAAGAAAAGAAGATTAATGGAGTAGAGGCATGAGAATAGTGGGAAGGAGGAGGGAAGGGAATGGGGCTTGAAATCAAATTCTTTGCACCTATGGTTTTGTCAAAATGAATTCAATTACTATGCATAATTATGATGCGCTAATAAAAAAATTTTCTAATTCACTTTCAAAAAACAAGACTTCAGATTTCACATTTGCTTCCAATCATTTTATTTTGCATGAAATAAGCATTTCAAATAGTTTATTGCCCTTGTGTTCATGTCCCAATCCTGTTCTTATTCTCTGTAGCTCTTTTTTTAAATCTAAATAAAAATTATGTAATACTAAAATTATGAATGGAGACCAAGCCCCCAGGACATTCACAGTGCCCTGATCCCTGATTGGTTAAGGGGGTCTTCCAGGAGAGACCTGACAGGCGGCAGAGTGGGTTTGTGCACATCATCCCGAAGAACCCACTTTCTCCCTCCTCCAGGCAGGCAAGGGCCACTTCCTAGAAGTCCCCGCCCAGGTTTCCTTGACAGCTGGGCCTTTCCTGTGAGCCATTGTCGCGCTGGGAGAACTGCGCCAGCCCGACCTTGCAGGGGAGGTGTTTCCGGGATGCATGGCCCAGGCAGCCTGGCAGGGCTGGTCTAGAGGAAACGCTCCCAAAGAGTGGCACGTTCGCCCTGGGCCATGCCAAGTGCCCTGCTGAGCAGCCTAGAGGGGACTATACCATGCTGGGTACATGAACCAGAGATCAGAGGCTGGCAGATGCAGGGAGAGAGTACTAGTTGGTGTGTTCCTTCTTTTGCTCCATTCCCCTGATGGATAGCGGCATTTTATGCTTGTATTTTATTGACAGCTCTGTGTTGGGCACTGGAACCGCTATAATGGCTTCTTCTTCCTTCCCTCAGACATTCTCTCACTCATTCCTTCCTTCCACAAATAGTTATAGAGCATCCATTTGTGCCAGGCACTATTCTGGATATTGAGAATATAGCCAGAAACAACCTTGACCTGCTGGACCTTACACTCTAGCAGAATGACAGTCAATGACTACTAGACATCATACATCTGTCACAAGTAGATGATAAATGCTAGAGAAAGAAGAGAGAGAGAGAAAGGACAGAGGGTGGGGTCAATCAGTAAGAAGAGGGCAGCAGTGAGAATGGTCAGACATCTGAGGAAGAACAATCTGGGTGGAGGAAAGGGTTGGTGCCTGCCCCAGAGTGAGAGCCTGCCCTGCAGAATATCAATAGACAGAGCTGGTTTTCTCCCTCAGCCATCTGCATCTCCTCTGGATGCCCAGAACTCAGCTACAGGAAGAATATGCCCAAGGCAGGATCAACAGTGAGTTGGGGAGTCTGAGCACCCACAGCTCCCTCCAATCAGCAGGATAAAATTTGTGCACTTTGGGGTGCCCCACAGGCATACCTAATATCTGAACCTGTGCAGGTTTATTTTCCATGGCTTTCTATCTGGACCCCTCAGCTTGATTCAGGATCTGTGATCTGCAGGTATCCCAGGCTTTAGGTGCAGACAGCTCCTGGATGCAGCACACATTCCTCTTGCGTGTATCGCCTGACAGGACCCTTTAAGATTCTGCTCAACATTACCTCCTCTGTGAGGCCCTTTTCCATTTCCCCTTAAACATTCCAGTGCCATATTTAGTTTATATGACACCTGACACAGATCTTCACTGGCAGGTGTCTGGCCACATGCAGTTATATGTTAACTCATCTGCAGCCTCACCAGGCTGTGGCTGTATCTCCCTCACCTCTTTGTCCTTAGCACCCAGCACCCGGTGCAAAGTAGGTGCCCAATAAAGTTATGCCAGGTGATGAACTGAGCAGTGCTTGGCTGCTTTGGTGGCTGAGAGGGCCCTGAAGGCCTGCAATGGGCAGCCTCTGGCCTGCCTGTAGCTATTTAACACACTGTATTCACAGCTGTGCACTCCTGGGACACAGATTTCCTGCTGGTGAGGGACTAGTGGGAGAAAAGGCCCTTATTTTGACCACAGAAAATGGCTGGCCCAGGGGACATTGTTGTTTAAGAGAATAGGAGAAGCCGCCCCTCTCCTGACTCCACCCCTGCCCTGGGTGCCAGTCTGGGCTAGCTGCACAACTCCTGGAAACCCTGGTCAGAAACATGCTTCCTCTCCCTTCCCCAGGGACCCTGTGTGCTCTGGAGCAGTGGCGCCTCAGCAGCTGAAGGGCTCTTACAGAGAGCATGCTGATTGGCTGGCCACTCTCAGCCCCTGAGGCCCGCCCAGTCTTTCCTTGAAAGCCTCTCACTACACTCACCTGTGCAGTCCTTATCCAGGTCTTTGCCATGTTGCCTGGATGGCATGGAATGTCTCTGACTCACTGATTTGTCTCCAACCCCCTCTCCTGCCATTGTTTGAGTCACCTTCAGAACCTTCTTTTCCAAGGCTCCTCTTTGCTCAGAAACCTGCAGGGGCCTCTCATTGTCTAAAGGACAAAGTCCTGACAACCAAACCTGCATTATGGGTGCTCTGAAAACAGACCCTGACTCCCTTGTGTGCACCTGTCTCTCCTCTTTCCCTTTGTCAGTCTCCTTCCCACAACCCCTCAAACATGGTCCCAGCTCAGTACTTGATGCATGGGGGAGGCTGTCCAACTCCTGCGGGGCTTATCTAGTCCTAACAATGCTTCTGCATGCAAAGCCTGCGCAGGCATTCCTGACACAACCATCTCTGGGACCTGTGTCCCTTATGATTATTCCCTATAGCAATCATTTGATAATGAATTAGACATTGATCTTGAAAACTTTGAAGGTTCCTTCCATCTGAAGTTGTATTCTACAATGGGTTTTGCTGTCGTCCTTGGGTTTGTCTTAGTTTTCCATTTATAGAGTGAGAGCCTGGAGGTCTGGACCCTGCCCCGTGTCAATCTGCACTTTCTATGATATAATAGTACCTGGCACAGCCTAGAAGACTGAGCATGGGTTTTCTTTTCTTTTCTTTTTTTTTAAGAGAGAGAGAGAAATTTTTTAATATTTATTTTTTAGTTTTCTGTGGACAGTGGACACAACATCTTTATTTTTATGTGATGTTGAGGATCGAACCCAGCGCCCCGCGCATGCCAGGCCAGCGCATTACCGCTTGAACCACATCCCCAGCCCAAGCATGGTTTTCTAATGGAAAGATTTTTGGACCCTCAGCCCCAGGTAGTTCCCTATTCATCTGTCATATGCTGGGGCTCTCATAAGAATCAGCCTTAATATATGGTGCTTCAAAGGGAATGTGCATTGTAAAAGGTGCCTGGAAAGAGCATTACCTCTTGCTTTAATGGGGAGGTGCCAGGTATCAGGGATGGAGGAAGTGTTGGCATGGGAAGTTTTCTTGGAGACATCTCCTGCTTTCCTGAGTATTCTGTCAGCTTTAGATCAAGGCCTAGAAAGAAGAGAAAGGAACCATTTAGAAGGGAATTCACCCTGGCTTCTTCACTCCATGCAAATCTGAACTTCCTACCTGTCATCCTGAGAAGAAACTTCATGTGTGGGTTATCAGGTGGAGAGAAGCAGGTGTTGTTGCTATCTCTCTGTCCCTGGTCAGCAAGGCTGCCTAGAGCTTCTGCAGGCACCTGAAGGAACAGCTGTGGGAAGGAGCCAGCTCAGACTCCTGGTCAACAGACCCACTGTGGACACAGATGCTCAAGTGAAGCAGAGTCAGACAGTCTATTAATGGTGCACAGAGTTCAGAGTGAGAAAGGTGGGTAATGGGGACAGGAGGGAGGGATGAGCTTGCCTTGACTGAGTATGTGCTATCTATATTTCAGGCTTTGAAAATCACTTTAAATATGTGATATCACATAATTCATGTCATTAAAAATTCTAAAAAAGCATGCTTCCTCTCTTCTCAGTGCCCCAGTGGAGATACAACTAGTTTCTTAAAACTATTTTCCAACTTCAGGACATCTGTTTTTCTATCTTTTGAAATTATAAATAACAGTTCAATAACATCTTTATACCAACATCTTTTGCTGTTTTTTTTAATTGGGTTATTTTATGTGATTTTAAAAATAAAACACATTTGGAAGGAGAAGAGATAATTTGAGAATCTGCTGTCTAGAGTCATCCCAGACCAAATGATTTAAGTTCTCAGAGGCAAAGGATGCAAGAAAATTTGGTGTGAGATGTCAGGGTTCACACTCAGACCTCCCCAGGCACTAGGCGCAACTTCTGTACCCTGAGTCTCAGCTTCTCTGCCAGATGGAGAGGGAGATGGTGTTTCCTTGTAGGTTAAGATTAAACGGAAAAAGGTAGTAGAAATTATTTTTTAATGACTTCACCACAAAGAAATGATAAATGTTTGAAGAAATAGACATGTTTACCTTCATTTAAACATTAGACAATCTATATGTGTACCACCATAGCACATGGTGCCCCATCAATATGTACAATATTGCCAATTTTCTGATTTTTTTAGGATAGATTTAAAGAAGAGTTACTGGGTCAAATAGTATAATTATGATTTTAAATAATAGCCTTATTTTCTAAATATAAAAGTAACGCTTATTATGAAAAATTTAGAAAATATAAAAAAGAGAATAATATCATCCATCACCTTTCAAAGAACCATTATTAATATTTTGGGATCTTTTTTCTAGTGGCATATGTAAAAATGTAAAAATATAGCTGCATAATACTATGATTATATATTACTTACAGTGTTAGTTCATGCTTATCAGCAATCATTGTATTATAAAATTATGTCATTGTTGGTCTTTGAAAATATTTTAATAGCTGTGTAATATAATTTAAATATTCTTTTACTTGGCCACTTGGATTTTTGTTTCTAGAAATTTCCTATTAGTAACTCTATGACAAACCTCTGTGAATATTAATCTTTGACCTCATCTCTGATTAGGTCAGATTTCTAGAAGTGAAATTACTAGGTCAAAGTGTGTAAGCCCTGTTAAAGTTCTTGGTACAAATTGCTAAAATGAGTTCCCAAATGCATTCCTAGAAATTAAGGAGATCCATCTTTTCACACCTTGGCCAATACGATTGTTATAGATGGAAATTTTTTCATAGGCAAATGTACTTTTTTTTTTTCATTTTTTTCTTCTTTTGGTGCCAGGGATTGAAACCAGGGCCTCCCGCATGCTAAACATGCACTCTATCACTAGGCTACAGCCCTAACCCCTACTTTTTAAATTTTCATTTTTACTAGTAATGAGGCTAAACATATTTTGAAATGCGATTAACTACCTGTAATTCTTCTTTTGGAATTATATGTTCATGAGTCCCTTCCACTTATTGTTTCATCTTAGCAAATTTCTTGTTGTTTTAGATGAACTCTTTCTATTTTAAGCCTATCCCTATTATATTCATTCTTGAAAACAAAATTTCCAAATAAAGAAGATATCCCCGTTTCTATAGGCAAGGAAACCATGACTCAATGGGGGAAGTGAATTATTTAAGGTCAGCCAACTGGCAAGTGGTCTAGATGGGATTTGAATTCAGGTCTGACTGGCTACAGAGGTCTTGAATAAAAAGAGAAAAGAAAACAAGAGGAGATGGAACAGTAACCCTGGCTTTGGAAGCCTTGGTGGTAGAACTAGAGTATGTTCTTCAGGATGACTGGAGATCAGCTGTTGGAGAGATTAGAGACACTTATGGAGGAAAAGAAGAAATAAAGGGCGAGGAACCAGAGAGCCTCAAAGTGACCTGGCCTGGCCTGGGGACAATTGTACATCTTCCTGATCATTGCCTCTCAGCTCAGGGGCATGCTTCTTGTTTCCCTTGCCCTTTCATTAGCCTTCTGATGGCCTCTAGCCATTTATTTGCTCACATCCTCTGCAAATCTGTTACACATGCAGCAGTACACCCTTTGATTAGTCCTCACCTATTATTCCCATGGCTTTAAGGGAGCACCTTGTTATCTCTTGCACTGATATTTAAGAACAAGAGGGGCTGGGGGTGGGCAGTATCTACAGCAGAATCCAGAATCTAAGGACTTCCTTGATCATCTTTTCTTACCCAATCATGATCATGGTGATTGCAACCCCACAGTTCCACAGATCCTTGCTGATTCATAAGGATAGAAGTGGGGAGGGGATAGAAGGAAGAAGGAAGAAGTCTGGATTTCTAATTTCTTTAGAATGGGTGCACAGGGCCTCCCAGCTAGTCTGTAAGTTCCTTGACGTACAGCAGCCTCTTGACCTCCACCTCTTCCTCTACTTAACAGAGACCTGCACCCAGATGGCTTGATAAATACCTGGGGACAACGGAAGGGGATCAGATTAGGCACCTAAGGGCTTTATGCTCTCCTCTTTCTCCCAGGAAAGAAAGAGGATAAAAAATAATAATACAGCTAGTCGTCTAAGTTCACACTCCAGGATTATAGAGGTCCTCTTTGGGGCTGGGATGGGGAGGTGGCATAGGAAGGAAGAAGAGGAGAGGTCCTTTATTACCTGCTCTCTGTCTCATGGCTCCATCTGGATCTGTCCTTCGGGAGTTTGGAAATGCCTAGAAATTTATCTTGGCAGTTCACTGCACTGTGGGAAATGGATGGAAACTTGTAGATTTATGGAAGCAGGGGTGGGAGGGTGGAGAGGCTATAGCGTCCATGTCCACTTGGAAGCTGAAGGGAAACTTGACCTGCAGAAAAGAGTGAAGAGCACCAGAAACTCTAAGTATATAGGTAACTTTAAAAGAATCATCCTTTCATTTCTTACTTTTTTTTCCAGTTGCTTGAACTTCAGTTTTTTGTTAGTACATTATTATTTTACATAAGAGTGGACTTCATTATCAGTTTTTAATTCCTCTAAAAGACAGTTGTCCCAAGCAGAAACAACAATACCAATAATGGTGGGGCTTAAGTTCAGGAACATATATGACCGAAGTAAAACAAAGGATGAGGGTGGTAAAAGAGAATTATACTGGTTTCCGTTCTTATATGTGAATTCAAGAGACAGGATGATAAATTAAGGATGCACATTGTAACCCGTAGAAGAAAACATTTGAAAAGTAAAACAAAGAGATTAAGCTAAAAATCACATAGAGGAAGTAAAATGGAATATAAATTTATATATTGGTTGATTCAAAGGAGGATAAGGAAAAGAAATGAAATAGATAAAAAATAAATGACAGCATTTATTAATTATAATATTATCCAGAAAGGAAAGAAATTAGATGTCCTCTAAGGTCCTTTTGTAGGCTTCAGTATCTCTGATGAGTCTGAAGCCCACTGTCAGTCCCCACTAAGGGAAGTGAGCCTGAGTGAGTCAGGTTGGCTGTGGGAGAACTGGGGTAAGGTGGGGCTGAGCTTGCAGGCAATGACAGTAAGATGCCCAACAAAGTCCCCAGCCCTTTGTTCCTTCTCTCCCTTCCTGAGCATCCCTGATCCCTCATCCTGAAGATCAGACTCATGGTTCCTGGGTCTGTGGTTGGCCCACTTACTAGTAGAGGGGACTGTGCTCATGAGTTTGAATTTGCCATTGAGATTAGAGCACCAAGTTAAGGTGATGATTAGGAGCAGGGTTAAAGTTGGAGAAGCAGCCAGGTTTAGGTGAAGGCCTCATTTGGAGTCAGAGTCTTCTCTGGCGTGGTTGCTGGATTTGGTGTGTTCCAGCTGTCGGGTGGGACTGAGCTGGGCACAGGATGGGCTGAGCCAGTGGAGAATTTACACAATCTCTCGAAATGGTCACATGTTAGTCATATTATCTCCGATGACCAATAATCTCTTCCTCCTCCCTCTCTGGTCCAGGTCAGTCTAATTTCAGGACTTTTTCCTCTCTCTCATCAATGCAGCACAATATCCATTCATTCATAAAATCTTTATTGATTTCCAGCCCCGTACCAGGTCCCATATTAGGAACTAGGGATCGAATATGAACAAAACAAAGTACCTGACCCCGTGAGTTGATGATCTACTGGTGACAGACAGGAAACACAATGTGTCAAAAGTTAGATGCCTGCAGAAACCAGGCAGTAGACTAAAGTGATCTTGAGGCCTGGGGAGAACCTGTGTTTGAGGAGGAGACAGGCTGTGAAAAGTCAGTGGGGGGCTGAGGCTGGGGCTCAGCGGTAGAGCACTGGTCTCGCGTGTGTGGGGCCATGGGTTTGATCCTCACCATCACATAAATAAAATTTTTAAAAAAACAGTATTGTGTCCACCTAAAACTAAAAAAATATTTAAAAAAAAAAAACAAGTCAGTGGGGAGAGGGGCATCTTGGGCAAAGCCTGAAGACGGGGCGATATGAAGGCAGCCTGGTGGCTGTACACCAGCAAGTAAGGTGTTCTCATTTGAGATCATGAGACCCTGACTACTCTGGACATTCTGTAGAGAATAGCCTGTAACCGTGACCAGGGAAAACCAAACATAAGAAAACAATGGACTAAGAGATAAGAGCCCTGGATTCCTCAATAAGCTTTGTGATCTTGGATCCCTCTCTTAGTCTAGTCTATCTGTAGATTATCTAGCTGTATCTACCATTAGTAATATCGGTGCTATTTATGTCATAGAGTCATGGTGGGAACTGGTGACAGAAAGTTTAAAAAGTTCCTTTTACAGAACAAAGGGCTATACAAAAGCAAAAGTTGTGGTTATCGACTCTCTTCCTCTGCATACTGGACACTTGTTAAATTCAATGGGTCAAGTGGGATCTGTATGAAAATAGTTTGAGTTGCTGTCCTCTGTGAACCTTGTGGCTTCTGAAACATCGCTCACATGGTGACTGGTTCACTGATTTGGTTAATGAAGCCAAACTCAACAGTGGAACCCCAGTGCCAGCCAGATCCTTTCGTTCAGTTCCCAGGCCAGGGACAGCTTTAAATGGGTTGTTGTCAATCATCACCAGCCCCACTGAGTGAGTTGAGCTCTCCACTATGGAGAGCCACAGCTGGGATCAGAGACTTGCTTCAAGCCTGGCCCTACTGCCAAGTCATCTCACTTCTCCCAGAAAATGGAGGAGGGAGAGTGAGGGCTCTGTAGAAACCCCTGGGCAGGTGTTCAAGTATTAATTGTGTTGTGGTTGCAGAGGGACAACTATTCCTGTTGTCAGGGGATTGAGAAATAAAGCCTGTGGCACATCAAGAGAGGTCATAGAGTTCAATGTTCCTCCAGCAATATGTCACCTGCACCCAACCCTATCCCTGCAGGCCTGATCTGAATGGTTCATCACACACATGCACAAAGCAAAACAAGAGCAACAAAATTGCAAGGAGCTAGAATCTGGGCTGGGGATGTAGTTCGGTATGACCCTTAGCACTGCAAAAAAAAAAAAAAAAAAAAAAAAAGGAGAAGAAAAGAAAAAAAAGCAGTCCCACACTATCTGCAAGTACACTTTGGTTGTAGTATAGGTGATTTTGGGGTGAAAGCATTATATGTGCATTAAAACTCACTTGATTCTCACAGCATTGTTTTGACGTGACCACTTCATCCCCATTTACAGACAAGGAAATTGATACTAAGAGAACTTAATGGATGTGTCCAAGATTATGAGATGAATTACAGAAATAGGACTCAGCCTAGGTCAGTCTAATTCCAAGATTGTGGGCTCCCTGGTCCTCAGGCTTACTGTCCTAAAGTATTTGTTGTATCTCTCTGTTTCTCTTTCCATGGAGGACAGAGCTGGAGACAACCTGAAAACTTCTCAGGCCAGAGATGACTGAAGACAAGCTCAACTCTTGACACTAATTTCTTATTCCACCATCTGAAGACAAAACAACCAATTAGCCAGCAATTATGAATTCAAGGACTGTGGGAGAGGCCTGGCAGGACAGGCAGGAGGCATGCATCCCTGCAAATAATTCAAGAGCAAGACCCAGCCATGTCTTGCCCAGTTGGGAGGCAGTGATGGTCACTGAGGAAGGAGCTGACCAGAGGCTGAGAGTGAAACAGAGTCAACAGCTGTAGGGAGTAGGGGGCAAAGGGTAGTACCATGGCTCAGCTGCCACTAAGGGGAATCCAGAGGGCCTTAACTGCTTCCAGTCCTAGAGCCTGAGTCTCAGCAGCCTGGACCCTTCTTGAGCACAGGAGAAGCCCAGCCCAGGGCACTGGGTGTGCCCAGAAGAGCCTGCACCCACGTGTCAGGCTTGCCCTGGTGAGCCAGGCACAGAACACGCAGCTCCTGTCCATTTCTCCTCCAGAGCTGATGATTGGATGAGCGACCACGGTGGCTCAGAGCCTGGATGTAATGACTGGGCTGGGTAAAGGGTTTTTTCCCTATGTAAGAAAAGACCCTCAGAGAAAAGGGGAAATCAGTGGGAAGGACAAATTAGTATGGATGAATTGCCGAAGGAGGCAGCTCAGTACAGTGCCCTCTAATGGTGGGGCTGGGCTAAAAGCTCCTCTGGGGTGACAAGGTGACTGGGTGTGGGGTAGGCAGGGAGGGAGGGCAGAAAAACCTGCCCTTCCTGTCAGCCAAGTCTCCCTGCCTGTCTCTCAACACTATTTTAAAAGCATAACCAGAGGCTTACTGTGCCCCCACCCGTGGGCTGAGAGGGAAGAGGAGAGAGTTCACCAGGACAGCCCTACCCTAGAGGGTAGGGAGGCAGAGAATGGGCCTCCCCTCCAAAAGGAGGCTGATGTAGCAGTGACAAAGAGTGGAAGAGGGGTCTTTCCTAAAACTTAGAGAATGCTTTTGAATTTTAATATGAAATGATTGAAAATAAAAGCTTTCAAAAATGTACTGAATCTGTACTACCTTAATGCACAAGATTTCTTTCTTTTTCAGTTCCTTCTGAGACTATTTTTATCTTGCTCACACAGTCCCTTTGAAAACCCATTAGGGTATAACACTGTGATATTAATGATTTGATATGAATAATCACATTTGTATTACACTTTGTCAGGTGTTGTGCTTAGTCGTATCCCTAAGTCTGTAGGGGTAGAAGGATTAGCATTCCTCATCTTGCAGATGAGGAAGCCTGGACTTGCAGATGTTGGTCCAGTTGGTGGAGACTTGTACCTGAGCTTGAGGTCCTAAGAAGACCAGAACTTGGGCTTTAGGCTTTGGACTCCAAACTGTGCCCCAGTCAGTGCTCAGCAGCACCCTCTTATGCATGGACTTCTAGACCCAAAGGAGAAAATGACAGGGTTTAACTGTCTCCTGCTCTGGGTTCTACCTAGCCCAGAGTACCTGAGTCCACATAGACCCAGTTCAAGGCTGTTATATTTCTTTTTTTATTTTTAAATATTTTTAGTTGCCAATGGATTTTTAACTTTGCTTATTTATATGTGGTGCTGAGAATCAATGTTATATTTCTACTGAACTTTCCATTTTCCTCATCCCATGTTTCATTCACTTCTTCACCTTGTGGGATGAGTACCTTTAATTTTTGAGAAAAAAAAATAATTTAAGAACGAATGGGAAGAGAGATCTTTTTTGCCTGGCACCTCTTCTGCCACACTCTCTAGCATTCCCCACCCCCACGTCCAGCCCAGTGCCACTCCAAGGCCTGGCCCAGTGCTCAGTGTTTTGCTCCTGGCCTGAGTGACGACAGGGCAT
This sequence comes from Urocitellus parryii, assembly GCF_045843805.1. Classification (NCBI taxonomy): domain Eukaryota; kingdom Metazoa; phylum Chordata; class Mammalia; order Rodentia; family Sciuridae; genus Urocitellus; species Urocitellus parryii. Next base: position 68,105,313 of record NC_135542.1, read on the forward strand.
GAAGCTGGATTGGACATCATGCCCAGCATGTCTTTCCCTTTAGTTCTCAAGAGTCCAGCTGGGCCCTTAGGAAGGAGCCCCATGAATTCTGGCTCTCACACAAAGACAGCAGTGGAAATGGTCTTCTTATCTCTGATTACCACGGTTGTGAAAAGTCTAGTTGGCCATTGAAACCTTTAAATTAATTGGAAACTTCTGGAGGAAGATAAAAAGATATTCTCTTGGAGCAGGGAATGTGGAAAATGAAAGGAAGGGTGGAGAAGAGAAAGAGAATGGAGGTAGAGGGGGATGGCCCAGGGTGAAAAATTTAGTAGACTCCCCATTGAGGTCCATTCTGGGCAGTTCTAGGGACCTCTCCCCTGCTGCACATGTCTACAAATAATCCCAAGTTGGACTGTGGAAAATAGTTTGATTTGCCTTTGACCCTATTTAACATCCCCAAGATACCATGGCCACCACAGCCACCTACCTTTATATCCAGGGACACACATACCAACCACTATCCCCTCCATCTTCAAGATGGCAATCATTGGCTCTTTACTTAGAGGGGAGTCTGCTCTAGGGGATTCTGGAACTCACAGGAATTTTACTCTGATACTAATGCCTACTGTGAAAAACTTTGGTGTAAAGAAAAGTTTAACGTTTTGGGTTTTTTTAAACGTACCGAAATAAAAAGATCAAACTTTCTTGCAAAGGACCTGAGGAAGGTTCCTGGTAAGCTAAGCCAAGGACTGCACAGGTCAAGGGCATCCTTATTCCATGCAGCAGATTCTGCTAGAGTTTGCAGAGAATGTTCATTGTTACACTTTGGTGACATTGACAGCCACTTAATTATTGGCAACAAACTCGAGGTAGGAGAACTGAAATGTCAGGACAAAAAAAAAAAAAAAAAAAAAAGATGAGGGTCATATCCCATTTGTGTCTGACACAGGTGTGACCATCGTCCTTAGGACATGCTGCTGGCTCAGGGGTTCTAAGCACTGTACAAACCAGTAAGAGTTGAAAATCTAAGATGGACAATAACAACTCTGAGAAAGGTTTGAGTTGTTTCTGTATGAACTGCCCATGGCTTTGAGACCTAAAAGAGAAGACTCAGTTTGTACTCTTCTTCCCTTTCTGACTAGAAAACTCCTTGAAGGATGACACCCTTCAAGGAGATCCAGCTAGAATGTCACCTTTTCTACAAGCCTTCCCTAATGTCTCTTCCCTCTCTCTCTCTCTCCTGTTCCCAGGCAGAGTGATTTCCCATCCTAAGATCCCAGAAAAATAGAGCTTGAACTTCTGAGGTAAAGTATTGTATTTGTTTAGAAGCCTGTCTCCAATAGCAGGCTGTGAGCTTCAGGGAGCAGGGCTATGTTATCACTTACTTTTCTAAGCTTGGTTTTAACCACATTGATGTGTGTGGGCTGAATACTTAATAAACGCTGAAGAATAGAAGAATAAATGCATGAGATGAATTAAAGATTTTAATTGCGTGCAAAGTGGATGAAGCCCAAGTGCAAAGGAATTGGAAGGGGAATTTGGAAGGTGCATTGTGACAACACTAACATTTTATTACTTTTTAAATGAGCTGTCTACTCTTAACAGGTAAATTCAGTTTGGAATTTTCTATGTTTTTTTTTTCTAGCTTGTAATTATGGCCTGAAGTTTTCTTTAAAAACTTGGCATCTGAGCTTCCCTCTGTAATACTCTAATATGTGATGAACTATGGGCTCTGTCTTGGAGTCATCTACTTAGAGCTTTGCCACTATCATGCTTTTAGGCCAAAAGGGATCTCTCCTCCATAATTTACCATTTGATGAGAACCCATTTTAAAATTTAGCCTAAGATAGAAGTAATTAGAGGAGTTAATCTGCTATGATATAAAATTAACAATTAAGATAGGGCATGCCAAGACCCATTGTTTAAAGCTTTTAAAATATGTCTGTCTCATCTTCCTTCTACCAGGGCCTTGTACATACTAGGCAAGCACTCTACCACTAAGCTGCATCCCCAGACCTGGGGTAATCATTGAGCACAATGGGCATAGCTAAACTTGCCACCCCAGGATTCATATGCTACAGACTTCAACCCTTTGAGGAAACCAAGGGAAAACCCTTAATTTTAAAATCTTAAGTATTTACAAGCACATTCAAAATATTGCATCCCTGGTTTTCTTCAAAGGGCCAAGACAGGTATGCATTCAAGAGAAATGCAAAGTTATAATGAGGTTTGCCTGGCAACCTCTTTCTTGCTTGGCACTGGAGCAGCTATGAGTTGTGACTGTGGATGCAAGTGCATTTGGGGGCATATCCACATATGCTTTAGATGTAACCTTGTATCTCTCCCCTCCAAGTCCAACACCTCCAAAGGACCAGTTTCAGTCCCCAGAATGATGCAGATGTAAAAGGCCCTTACACAGTCACTGAAAATTGTAAAGGAGCAAATATTTTCCACGTTATTTGTTTATGATTTATTGAGTGCTCATTGTATGCCAACTGTCTTCCTAGGCATCAAGGTTGCCACGATACCTCCCCATCTCGAAACTGTATCCCTGCCCACTATTAGCCTGCCTGAGTCCCCTGGGGTGGGAGGGAGGGAAAATAATGGGTAGGAAATGTCTTTCTTTTCCTTCCTCCTCTCCCCCCACCCCACCCCCAGTCCTTTCTTAGTAGAGGTATACTTTCTCTTCAGTTTTCGCTGGCTGTAGCAGGTGCTTTCCTCTTTGGTATCTTTGTGAGATCCTTGCAGACCCCTCCAGAAGGGCCTCTTCTTCTGCCCTTACAAACCCCTCTCAACTTGCACTTCCAGTGGTACCACTATATTTTTCTGCTGGGCTCTCCTTGAAGACATTCACATGGACAGAATCCTCTTGAAAACCCCAGGGACCACATCTGGCCCCTGCATGTCATGCATCATACTGGACCCTGAGAGCACTGCTCAGATATCCCCTCAGGAATGAAGGACAACATTCCCCCAGATGCTACCAAGGTCATACCCTTCCCCCAAGTCAGTTAACACCAATCAATGTAGGGGCAGGAAAAACAAACAAACAAACAAACAAAAACCCTTCACTCCACCCAGGGACAAATCTGAAGGGCCATTCCAGCTTTGGATTTTCCTGTGGGTTGGATGAGGACCTTGTTGAGGCTGCCTGGAAACTCCATTTCTCCCCTGCCCAATCTTGCTTCCTCCCCATCTCTTTTCCTCCAGCTGCTAATGCAAAAGCACAACCTAAAAAACATCCCACATGCTAATCTTGCCCTTCAGGGTCAGATTCTGGGGAATCCAACCTGCCACAGGCCCTATTGCCATGACTGAGACGACCGGAAGTTAACTTCCAGATGCAGCCCTCCACTCAGCTGCCATAGGCCACTTCAGCCAGGCTTTTAGCCATGGTGGTCTCCTGCATCTCTCAAACTCCAGGGTCAGGCTTCAGGCTCTCTGCATAGTCTCCTATGAGCCCCAGGAGAGAGGAGTAAGAAGCTCCCATCCATTCTAGGAATGGGGACGGTTCATGTTAACCAATTGCTAGTCCTTCTATATATCATTCCATGCCTTCTCTTAAGGTGGACAGTGGGTAGAGAATGCATGCAAAACCATTTTGGAAGGGGTGCAATAATAAGTTGGCACCTATTATTGTGGGAATTCAATGGAAACTGAGGCACAAGAGTTCCCTTATAATACCTTGCAATATGCCAATACCACTCCACTGGCTGGGATAGATATCTCTGACCCTCTCTCTGAGCCAATCTTAGTCATCCAAGCTTTAGGGCAGAGCCTGGAGGCCAATGTCATTATTTTTAGTGACAGAGCACCCTCTTTTCTGTGCATGCCTTCTTCTAAGGTGGGGCTAGCATGTCCTTTCCATCAGTCATTCCTCTCACATGGGTGATATTTTATCACCTCAGAAGTCACACCCATCAGCTGGGCAGCCTGGTCAGTTCAAGCGAAATTTCTCTGGGTCCTAGAGGTGGACAAAACTGGGACTCTGGAATTTTCACTTCCTCCATTTACTCCCTCCCCACCAAATTTGCCACACCTATTGTTTAGACTCTGATTTTGCTCTTAATTTTCATATTTAAAATAATTTTAAAGTACATGAGTTATATGTATATTTGCCAATTTAAATGTGATTTGTGGAAGACAAAGGAATCATTACCACTTTAAAATGCCTGTTGATATCAGAAGCTTACTTAAAAAGTGAGTAAATTTGAATTCTCAATCTGGGAAATGCAGTGTGTGTTCAACTGTGTCCTCATGGAGAAAAGGGAACCCCCTAGCACTCTCTTATAAACACATAAGATCTTTCATTGGCAAAACCTCATCCTTAGACCTAGCAATGGAAAACATTATTCTCTAAGCTATTGATAATCCAGGTGTGAGGGATGGAGAAGCCAGGGTTAATTATAACTGAATCCTTATCAATGAATATTTGCACATCCCAGTAGAAAAAAAGTTTGCCCTCTTGTCAATAAAGTCACAGAACTCCTTGTGAAAGATGACAAATTCTGGATTTGTGGGACCCAAAGTGACAATGTTTAATAGTAGATGTAGCTTCTATGTGTGAAATGACCTCATGACTTTGGCCATACACAGGGTGTATGATTTTCTGTCCTGGAGTTCAGGGACATAGAGTGTGAGATCAGATTTTGTAAAATTATAAAAGGGTTAGTTTCATTTGGATGGAGTAACATGCAAGGTGAGGAAAGAAGTGACTCAGAAAAGGCTTTTCAATATAGGAGGAGCTGTGGCCTCTGCCAGATGGTCTTTCCTTCCATCTCTGCTCTCCCTACTGCCAAATCAACTAAGTGGCCAGATGAGGGTTGTATGGATAATACATAAGATAAAGTATGCATCGGACAGGGACAATGCACTTGCACGACCCTGAGAGTGCCTCCTTCAATTTTGAACTCTAAGGGCCTCTCTTGCCTATTCTTGATCCCACTGTGACAATGTATTGAAAGTTGTCAAATACTAATGAAATATCTTAGCATGCCAAGACCTCTTCTGATAAATCACACCCATTCCAACCTCATCCTGGATCACAATGTGTCTTTGATAAGGACTACTGACGCCATCTTTCTTCCACCTGAGTGTTGCATCCTAAGTGCCTGCTCTTGTTTGTAAGTTAACTACTCCTTTCTCTAGCTTATCCTTCTAATGGAATACTTTAAGAGAGAGGGAACTAAAGACCCATTCTTGCCCCTTGTTAAAACAAGTAGTTTCAGTTAATTCCCTTGGTGTCACAGCTTTTGTCCCAGAGCAGTGCAGTAAGGAGTTGTTAAGACAGGTGGGGAGATTTGCTGGGAGATGGGCAATTTTTTCCCTTCTAAGCACCTAGGGAGCTTTGCTTATGGGTGCCCTTTGCTGCCCTCTGTAGCCCTAATATCAGTGTCTCTAGAGATACCCCTCTAAATCTGGGACTCCAGGTCCCCTCTCCTATCATCTTTGAAAGTTTTCTCATTTAGTTATTCATGGGCTCTAAAAATTAAAGGAAGTCTATATCTGGTTCACACTCTCAGCTTCTTCTTGTAAGGGTTGTTGAAATGAATCCTGGAAGAAATCTTGAGAGATCATTGGACCATTCAGCTCTACTCTAATCAAGGATGGATCCAATCCTTTGGGGACTTTATTATCTAGGACTTTTGGTGAATCTCTCAGACACTACCAAAATCCCAGACATCCAAAGCTATTCACTGGGATTTCTTAAAAAAAAAAAAAAAAAAAAAAATCCTGTTGTTTATCCTTGTTTGAGAACCTTTCACTTACAGGGCAAAATCCCAATTTCACAGGCTGAACATGAGGAAGGAGCTATGTTAATATGGCTGGTCTGCTTTTGAGTGACCCTTTACTTTTCTTCTTTCTTCTGGTTTTCGTTTGTTTGTTTTTGTGCTGAGGATTGAACCCGAGCCTCACATATGCTAAGCAGACCTCTAATCCTACTTTTCCTCTAGAAAAAAAAATTACAAAAGCTCATTTCATAACCTTTACTTTACTGAAATGTTCTCTATGGGATGGAGGTGTTGTTTTGTGACCTGCCAAACACAGGACTCAGTGGTTCCAGTGGATAATGACCTGGAAGTTTCTTTTTTCCCCCCTGCTGCTCCAATCCCAAGTGAAGTAAGTAAGTTTATAGTCTATTAGAAATATGTCTACCAACTTGAAATTCTCATTAAGATAAATAAATGTGGCTACTAGGATTGGCAGGCTGGAGAAGCTCTGAAGGAATTCACTCACCAGCCTAGAAAATGTGCAATCTTTGAATTCAGTGTTAGGCATGTTTTTTTTGTTTTTGTTTTTTGGTTTTTGGTTTTTTTTTTTCTTCTAGGTCTATATTCATGCTCAGCAGCTCTAGGAAAATGAGAAAATATATCCGGTTTCCAAACTATCTGTTGTCCCCCACCCCATTCTACTTTCCGAATCATTTTGAAGGCTCCTGAAAGGATTCTTGCCTCTCTTCCTGGGCGGAAGGTGCACAGGGGGTGGGAGGGGATACCTTCTGAAACAAACCTATTTTCCCCAAATCGTTTCTGCATCTGATTCTAAAATAAAATGCTGCCAGAGGCTAAAGGGAGAGGAACAGCAGGAAGGGTTCTGCCCCAGAGTGTACCAGTTCTTGGGCCCTCGCTTTCTCTTAAACTCACAACTGTGAGTCTCTTGGGCCCTTCTGCAGGCTTCATAAATTAAGGACCTCCCCTGCTCCTTTCTGAGGTTTCTCAGCTGGATCACACAAAATAGGTAGGGAATGCGAAGAATCTAAGTGCAGAGCCTGCGCACAGAACAGATCCCAGGCAGCATTCAAAGCGCAGGTGGAAAATCCCGGCGAGCCCTTGGATCCACGATTTCCCAAATCAGTAGCTTTCACCATCTCAAGACTTCTTGAATCCAGCGACTTGAGGAGATGCAGCTCTCACCCCAAGGTCACACTGGAGAACCAATTCTGAACTCATCGGAGCTTGCGCGGAGATGGGAGGGATATTGAGGGAAGAGCGCCGCAGGGCAGACAGCTCTAAGGCCTTGCTCTCTCGCATCCCCGCCACAGCCAAACCGCCCAGCACAATCCCGCAAACGACCCGGAGGAAGTATTGGGTGGGTGCAAACCCTACTTCCATTTCATCGCACGGTTTCTCTCGGATCTATTTCCCTGCCTTTCCTCTCAGAAGGCAAAGTTAGTTGCGTTCCACCAAAAAAGTGTGCATCGCCCAGTCAAAAAGCGACGCGGCAGGGGTCCTCAAAATTATTCCCACCCGGCCGAGGAGCGACACAGCGGGACAAGGGACGCGGGAGCGCAGCGCGGTGGAGGGGCGCTGCGAGGTCCAGTTGCGCGCGGGATCTTCCAACGCCCGAGGTCCAGTCCCCATCCCAAGGGCACTGCGCCGGTGGCGAGGACATAAGCACTATGGCACACTCCCTCCGTCGCAGCACTTCCGAGGAACTCGTTGCCACCACTTAGCCCCTCACAAACTGTGCCTCCTGGGAGCGAAGTGCCCAGGGGGTTACCCGCCATCGGGGGGACCTCAAAAACAACTCGCAGAACTGTGGAGCACTGGCCGGCCGAGGCCAAGCGGAGCGCGGGGGCAGGAGGCGGGCCGGAGTCAGGGCAGAGTCTGCGGCCGCGCCTCCCCATTGGCCCAGACGCAGTGGGAAGCCTGGGCGCGCGGCCGGCGCGGGCGGAGCCTGCTAGCGCGCGCCCGCCCCCTGCGCTCGCGCCCCTCGCACCCTCCCCCGCGCGGGCCACCCGAGTTTTTAAAGTGGGCTGGCAGCTGCGGGAGCCCGGCATTCGGGAGCGGCCAGCTGCACAGCTCCGGCGTCCGCCGCGCTCCGCCCCAACTCTCCTGAGGCGGCCGTACAATCCTCGGCAGTGTCCTGAGACTGTATGGTCATCTCAGCAGCCGCGCCCGCCTGGTCCCGGACTCCTACCAACTCCCGCCGTCTGAGCCACTTTCTTTTCTTTTTCTTCTTCTCCTTTTTTAAACTCAGAAAAGTGACTCCTGTCCAAGGAGAAAAGGAACTTTGATTCTCTTCTCGCCGCTCTCTTTTCGCCTCTGACAACCTCCTCCCACTCCTTTCGCCGACTCCGCCTCCTTGTGCAGGTTCCTCCCTGTCACCTCTCTCCACCCCTCCCCCGCACTTAGCCAGACGCCCGCAAACTTCCACCTGACTGTGCGGGACGCTTGGACCTGCGAGCACCAAGGACCTTTCATACCCGCCCGGGTCTCAGGGAGCAGACGAGGGCCACAGGGAAGGCAGCGTTTGCAGCCCCCACCGACCGGGAAGCCCAGGTGTTCGACGTATCCAAGAGCCATAGCCACGATGACAGCTGACAGGGAGAAGAAAAGGTAAGCGGGCGTCAGATTCGGCAAGGAAGCTGGTCAGAGGTAATGGCCGAACTGCGGCGGGGCTGGCGCTACCGGGAGCGGTTGGGAGAGGCGTGCAGAAAGTCTTCGGGCCAGAGGATCGGCTTGGAGGGTTTTGAGCTAGAGAGCAGGTGTCGGGCTTGGGAACCTGCGATTTAGTATTGCAGTTCTGTGGTTTGAAGGAATCGCGAATCCGTGCGTGCAATGAGACCCAGAGACCCAGGGAGATGACTCTGAGGTCGAGGGTGCTCCCGCGGCGCCTTCCAAATCTCCCGTCTTGGGGCACCAAACTACCGCGGCCAGCTGGTGGAAATGTTTCTGGGTTGATGTCTTCGATTTTCTCCAGTCTCACAAGTAGGGGCAGCAGCCACGCCTCTCTAACTCCAGACCCCAGGTCCTTCCAAATGCTCTCCTATGCCTGCGATGAGCCCCAAATTAGTATGGAAGGTGTGGAAGGCGGTGTGCGACGAAGGGAGAGGGCCGAGGTCCCAGGCTCCAGACGCCGCTGAAACTTGAAAAGCCCTTTTTCTTTCGGCCCGCATCTTGATTCCGCAGGAGAGTGCGTAGTGACCTGGATTGCCCTGCGGGGGCAGGTGCCTTAAAGTGCAGGGAGGGAATGGCGACACTGGGAGTCTGACTCCTAAGAGGACAGAGAAGGGCAGCCACCAGCAGCCCGCCTGTCCTCTCCAATCTTTCGGCACTGGGTGAGAGGCCACTGGGTTCAACTCTCGCTGCCCTCCCACATCCTCCGGTCAGCACTGGGTCCCTCGGGGCGGCCTTCTCCGAGCGAGGGTTGGAGTGCACTGCTTCGCGGCTCAGATATGGGTACCGCCTGACCTCCCGCAAATATACGTGGCTGCCGCCTGGCCCCTTAACTCCTCTCTCCACCGCGCTGTCCCAGTGGGCTAGAGCTTCCCATCCCCGCGCTTGTCAGGGCTGGGCTGCAGGTGAAGCCACAGAAGACCAGGTGTGACCCGGGGGTGGTGCGGGACCCGGTGGACCGACCCATGAGGGGAGAGCCTGAGTGGCTGGGAGGGCTCTGTGCCGGAGCGGATTTGCCCTTTTCCGATGCCACTTTGGGACCCGAGCCAGAAACAGTGTATCCTCCGGGTCGAAAGCGGCGGCTCCCACCTCGGGGCACCGATAAGGATTTGATAAACCAGAGCGGATCGCACCCGTCCTGGCTGGGCGCCCGGGCCCTTCAGTCCCAGATCGCTAGGGGAGGGGATTGAGCTCCGCTCGCCATTCTGGCCGAGCCCCCTTCCAGCGTCACCTCACCAGCCTTTCAGAGCTGTGTGAGAAGCAGCTCAGGCCAACTCTCGTTGTCCCTTAAATGTCGCGTCCCCAGGCCCAAGGCAGGTGAAGGAGCCCTTGACACACTGCCCTAGCGTCCGCCGGGCCCTCGGAACAACTCTGAGGTCCCTGCGTCTTGAGGGCAGCTAAGCAAGGGAAAAGACTCTAAGATTCCAACGCTTTTTGTAAAGCTAGCCATAATACCAATACTAATAATCGTTCGGTCCAACATCGAAGTTATAGACCGCCCTTCGGGAGCACTCTGGGTTCCGGAATCGGCGAGGGAACTTACTGTACATTTTACTACTGTGATGCCTATCGGCCAATGTCGCAATCACGGGGTGGGGCCTGATGGTAATCTTGACAAATGTGTGAAGAGTCAGCTTCTCCCGCGCGCGCCGGGTCCCGTGTTATTATGTATATCAATCTTCGCTAGAAACTTGGGAGCAGGGGGGAAATGATTGCGACACGCCCGGCTGCAGCGCCTCCTTGTTTTGAGCTGATGGAGAGATGCAGGGAACAGGAGCTGGAGCCAAAAGAAAGTTGTGTGACTGAGACTCCAAATTGTTGGTGAGAGTGGCAGCTTTAAGAACTAACTACTTAAAGGGGGACTGCCTTCGAACCCCCTATGAGGCCACTGCATGTGTTGTGGCAATGGGCCCCCCGGGTGGCAGTGCCACTGTGCTTGCCCTCTGAGACCGGCCTGGATTTTTGTGCAGAAGAATGGCAGGACACACAGAGTGTCCCTCCCCATTCACAGAACCCCGAGTCCAGTTTCTGTTGGACTAATCATTTTGAGACTGATTTACTTTGGGCGTTTGGCTCTGTTTGCTGGTTGCAGGCTTCTTGGAGGACCAAGATGTAATTAAAAGATGTGAACCAATAATACATCGAATGTTGATGTTGTCATGTAAGAGGCTGTTGGAAGCTTTCCTGAGTGCCTTACACAGGTGGTGTGACACCCTGGGAGCTCCCCAGGTGCCTTTCAATTGTTGAAAAGATTTGTGTTTCTTTTGGTTCCAGAGACATTTCTTCCTGAAAATATAAGGCCAGAAGCACTTTTGCAACGTTTTTTTTTTCTAAGAATAGCCTGTCAAGAAGTGGGCAGAATGGTCATATGTGGATAAATATGTTAATACATGATAACACAGACTTTGCTTTTAAATGTTGGCTGGCAGGCAGGCCTTGAGAGAAGGTACTAAATTTAAATAAAATTTTTGGTGGCAACAGTCTCATTAACTAGCAGGGTTCCTGATACTAGCTAAATGTGGAAGTTCCTGAGCTTGGGGATTGAAGGGTGATTCTGGTGAATGTCAATGAGATCCTTGGATATTCAGGGATCAAAGTCCTGTCCCAAAGCCAAACTGGAGTCTGAGCACCTTTCAGTAATGCTTCTACTACTTAGGGTGAGGGCAAAGATGGAAGGGGAATAGAAGTCACCTGGACCAGAACTTTCCAAATGTTCTCCCTTCCCATGCCAGCTGGACTTAGTTGTTCCCTTAATAAAATAAAATCAAAGTCCTTTTTTTTTTTTCCAACTTTGAAGGAAAAATACTGCTGGACAGTTTTTCTCAACTGAAGCATATTTTTTAAATAAAGATTTCTTCAACATTTGATATCTGTTTTCATTGCATTACCAGAAATGCAGGAGATGGCACAGAAATGATGTAACGCATTATCAGTTCAGATATTTAAATTTTAATTTATACAATTTTCATTATGTCCAATAGAATGCTATAGTTTCAGTTTTGGTTTTTGTTTGTTTGTTTGTTTTTCCAATGTCACTGATGGGGACTTTAGGATTATTTTATAAGGGATTGTGAAAATAAGCTACTCAAATATTTCTCTTTCTGAGTAAGGCCCAGAAGGGTTAAAATGACTTCTCTGGTCACAGAGCAAATTAACTGATAAGAACAGAATCTTGACTCATTATCTTCAATTAGTTTTTATTTTTTCTATTGTTCACAAGAGTACCCCCAGCCTTGTAATGCCTCTAGAGTAAGAATGATTTCCAAAGGATTAATGCACCCCATACCATACTCCCCAAGCCACTCAAAGTTGTAGAGTCACTTTTCTAGATAATTAAGACTCTTTAGACTGCTGTAGCAGTAGTAATTCTATTCGCTTGTTTGGAAAAAAAAAATAAGGAAGTAAAGTTGGTGCTAGTCTCAGTATCTGTAAACTTTGGGAAGTATAGATTCATTATTTTAGTGTTCTCCTTTTATTTCAGTTAGAAAAAAAATGTATTTATATAGGTAGAACTTACTAAACAAAACCAATGCAAGGACGGCTCTCAGTGGGGCCGATTGCTTTGTGAAGTACAGAACATTCCCACAGCTGCTAGACTTCTTACTTCTTCTATGAAGAGAGTTAGCATTTTCACTATAAGTGAAAACCATGAGATTAAAACTGTCTAATTTGCTTAAAATCTAAATCAATCTATCTCTCCATGTGTGTGCGTGTGCGTGTGTGTGTGTGTGTGTGTGTGTGTGTGTGTGTAGGTGATTTTCAACTTTCTAGGAATCTATTGTGTAAAGTGTTTAGAGATAGAAGGAGCCAGTTAGATAATTCTTAGTGCTCCAGGACTTAGCCTAATACATTTAAAAATACTTGCAGTCTTTAATTATCTCAGAATTTTGTCTTTTCCACTTTTTAGGAAATCTGTTGTATCCATTAGTTGCTTTTTTATGTTTTCCCCAGTTCTGTCTTATACCAACATGATGGTTTCCCTTTTCATTTTAGCTTAACAAATCTTCTCTTTTGTTTTTAGTATCAGCCATCGCTGGTAGAGCATAACAGGTTGAACATATTGGTATTGTACAGTTGGGAATGTTTGCTCATGGGACCCTCGGAACCTGTTAACCCTACCCTCACCTGACATTCCATTTTGCCTCTTCTCATGATGATATTCACACCAAGATTTATAAATTAATATAATAACAAACTGTGTTGAACACCTCCTTCTAATGTGAATAGAATACTGAAGATAAGAAAGAAATCAGAGATTTGGTCCTTGCCTTCAAGTTGCTCAGTCTGATTGGAGGGTAAAAGGAATACTTAAGAAAACTTCCATTTTGAAGTAGTTGAGATGTGGGGGTAGGGTTCTATATATCTTAAGGTGATTGATTTCTAATGTAATAAATCATGCATAAAACACAATATTCCCGATTTCAAATTTAAAAAAAGTAATGAAAATCTTTTTAATGTTGATTGAATTGGTTTCATATGTGTCAAAACTGATCAAATTGCATACTTCAAATATGTGCATTTTATTGTACTTTGATTTTATCTCAATAAAGCTAAAAAAATGAAAACTTAAGTAGCTGGCAGGTTAACATTTCAGGTAATAAACACACACACACATACACACACACACAATTATTTAAGAGTACTGTGTGTGTTCTGAGTGGGTAAGTTGGTTCAATGCCTCTGGACTCACACAGAAGAGGTGAATATAAAGACTGGCTCTCAGGGAAGGCCCAATGGGAGAAATTGGTATGGGGTAAAAAAAAAAAAAAATCCCATGGAGTGTTCAAGAGTGTATCCTCTATCATGAACTTTTATGGCATACACTAAAAATCTCCCCAAATTGGCTGTTTTCAGTACTTTACACACAGTTGTTTTAGGTAAGGGACGTGGAAGGAGGCATCTAGTAGGGGTCTGCATGAGTAGCAGGGATAGAGGTTTCTGATTGCACTGAGGGTAACAGTGGGAGACAGCTATGATTCTAGAAAGGCCATAAAGGGAGAAGGGTTTTTTTTAAACCTGGCTTTGTAAACGGGGTGGTCTGTGAATCTCTGAAATTGTGTGCAGGTTGTTATGTATGTAAGGAGGTCTGTTCAGCACTTAATAGCCTTTCAAAAGTTGCATGATTTGAAAAAGGCAAGCCCCTACCCTTGGATGCCTAATTTGGTAACTGTCTTAATGTTTTAGGATCTTTCTGTTTGGGTCCCAGATGGCTCCTACATGTCTCCGACATTGTCTCTCCCTGTCGTGGGGGTGGGGTGGGCAGGAAATTGATGTGTGCATCTAATAAAGATTTTGTGGTGCAGCTTAACCTTACCTGCACCTGGCCGGTCTGTCTGTGCACCTGTGTATCTGCCCTCAGTAACAGAAGGAAGGGAGCTGAATGCCCTGCATGGGGTTAATTCTGGTATAATTCATTTTGTTAATGCTTCTTAAAGTGTCTGTGAAGATCATTATTCTTAGCTTTTCCATTATTCTCAAACAATTATTTGGAGATCCTCTATGCCCTAAGAACGTAGGTGCCCTTAATTGGAAGTATATATGCAGAAGGACAAAACAAAAGCTGAATAGGCAGTCATTTGTGCCAGCGCTGTCCTGAGAACTCTATGTGGATTAACTCTCTTAATCCTCATAACAACCCTGTGAGATAAGCCCTGCTATTATTCCCACTTCACTGATGGGAAAGCTCAAGTATAGCAAGGTTACTGCCCAAGGTCATGGGTAGCATGGCACAGCTGAGATTCAACCTGGGCAGTGGGTGGAATCCATATTCTACCCCACCACTGTTTTATGCCTCCTCACCTTGCCTGAGACCCATAAAGCATTTAATGTCATGTCTGCATGTGGTAAGCACTCTATAAATGATAACTGATTTTGTTGTTGTGTTTATAATTATTATAATGATTTTTTTTCTTTTGTGACTCATCACTTGTATTAAACCTCACACACAGGCAGGGATGGAAGATGTAAAGGGTAGACTTGAAACTCCTGGAATTTCTTATTTTTGATAGATTTTCCTCAACTCTGACAGGAGATGGTTCTTCACTGCTCCTGGAAGTTCAAAGCTTTTCACCTCCCACCCTTGGCTGGTGGCAAGACTTCAATAACTACCCAGCCTTCAGACTTCATTGTGCAGGAGGACCTGTTAGAGGCTCTTCCTCTGTGGCTTCTGAAGAACCATTTAAAATCAAGATGCACAGGACTTCCTCTAGTTCTTTTGATCTCTCAAAATTGTAAGCACAGGAAGGAAAGAATGGATGGGGGATAAAGAATAGCTATGATTATTGCAATCGTATGCTGCATTTCTATAGAAGCCTTTCACTGGAAAGCACCAAGCTTTCATAGCTGTTGCACCACTGGTCTTCGCACTATGGATCTAGAGAGATTTTGGAGAGTTCCCAGTGTTGTAAACCATAATTGCATTGATGCATATCACACCAGAGGGAGAAGCCAGCCATATCAGCAACTGTGTTGCAGTGTGTGTGGTGGCTCTCCATGAGTATGTACCTCTGATGGCATCTGCAGACTTGTACATTGGTGCCAGTTTCCAGTCCTGCTGTTGGAAGACACAGAATAGATTTGAAAGCACAAAGTCTAGAAGAGTGTTGAGCCCCTTTGAGATCAGGTACAGAATGGGCCAGAATGTTATCTAATTCTAAGTGGCCTTTTCTCTAACCTCTCAAGAAATACTGGTTTGCATGACTGCTTTAGGCTGTTTCCAGAGGTTCCTAGTACATCAGCAAAACTCGTGTTATAGGCCATCAACACCAGAACTTCACATGTTCCTAGGGGACACAGTTTCCCACCTTGACTTGGAAAAATTCTTCAGTTTTACAGTTATGTATAATTTCTATGCCAGATAATGATTCCAGGAAGCAGATATTTCATAAAGGATGGTTTTCCAATAAGGAAAGTGACCACATTAAAAATTACATTTATTTGCCATGTACTTATCTTGCATTTTCTTAATTCCACAGAGTCATAAAAGTGAATTGTTAGAATTCTTCTTATATAATCCCATGACTTCCTGTTACTTCCCTTCTCATAGCACCTTCTAATTAAAAAATATATATCAAATCTAAGAGATAAGTGCTAGGAATCATAGCAAATTAGTGATTTTACTTGGTTAGGCTTTGTAATCAAGCACATGGGTGCAAAAATTGATCCATCAAGCAGCACTCGTGACTGTGATGTTGGAGGTTAACCCCCGCTGCCCTGTTGGCTGCCCCTGAAAGTTGAGGGTAAAGCCAGAGGCATTCTTAGAAGTTAACCAATGTCTAGACAACTTTGGTGCCTCTTTTGATCTCATTTTTAGTTTGAGGTGCCCTGGTTTGGGTCTCTATGTGAAACTCGTAGTTTGCTATGAGTAAGAGGAAAGAAGGGCTCAATCTGAAAAAGTTTAGAAGTCTTTTACAAATCCTTTAAAATATATCAATTTTAGTATATTTTAAATTATCATTTAAATCACTATGCTGTGTGTCTATCTAGATGGTGTTCTCTGTCTCCTGATGTTTGATTACTACTAACAAACAGAAATACTCTACTCCTGATAAAACAAACTTTTTTGTCACCACTTTGTGTAAAACAAACTTTTCACACTGTCACCACTTTGCCCTAATTCCCTTTGGATAGGGGGACAGGGAGAAAAACAAAAAGGGTAATACATTATACTCATCTTGCATTTGAGAGCTGGAGTTGCAGAATAAAGCAGACCACACTCTCCAAAGCAGAACCTAGAAGTGGGCTCAGGTTTCCTTGGTGAATCTCAGCCTATGTACCACCTTAGGCTCCAGCTTCAAGGTAACAAGCCAAGAGCACAAAGGAGTGACTCAAACTGCAACGCTAACTCTTCTCATTACTAATGAGTAATTACAGCAAATATTTACAGGCCTCCTTCCTACCTTTACGACTTCCTGTTGCTGAAGCACTTTGGAGTATTGAGAAAGATTGTTCTGGAAAAATACGTCATACACAGTTGCAGGAAAGAATGCTTTAAGCACACAGAAAAAAATCAGTTACTTTGTTTATGAATTCCACGTGGAAACAGGAGAAAATTATGCCTGTGAGTGGCTCTTTGAGAATCATGAATATCAAGACCAGTTTTTAAAAACTCAGTTCTGACTGGGGAAATGGCACAAATGATATTTTTAAAGAGTCCTCTAGAAATAATAGGACTGTACAAGTTAGTGAGGTAAAATTTGGGATTGAAGCCTAGGCCATTGGATAAACCTCTTTTATGAACAAATGATCTCTACAGTATTTTATGAGCATGTGACTACTGCAGTATGTTTCTGAATGAAAACAATTATGCTTAATAGATTAAATCAGAGCATATAAAATATGCCATGTGGGGGATTCAGGAATCTAGAACAATATCATTCACTTTATAAAAATTCCAGAATAAATCCTGAGAATGCTCATTTTCTGTATATGGAGTTTAAAAAGCAGTCGGTGAAATTGCTTGCTCAGTAAGTTTCTGTAAACCACTGTACCTTTATATTTCTCTTCTATGTGTCCAAGAGTTCTCAGATACTATTTTAGAATGGCAGCATTCACTCCAGCACTGGCTGAGGTCGATGGAGCTAATTTTGGTGCCCAGGGTGAAGGGAGAGAAAAGGCCGGTACAGAGCCAAAAGGCTTTCTGGTCCTGGGTTTGGAGCAGTGTGGTGTTACCAGACACACCACATTTCACCTTTAGAACCTTATTTGTATGCTTGCACAACAGGTGTTTACCCAGATATTCAGATAAGGAAAGTATGAAGGTCACATTTCACTGGTGACAGGGGAGCTTCTATAAATGTAACCATATCACCATGCAGTAGGAATCGGTCATTGATTCTATTCGGGGGACTGAGGGGTGGGTGAGGCATGGGAGCAAGGCCCTTTTTGGCTTCTCTTATTGGCTTTCTTGCCATCTCTCTGCTTGCCTTGGCTCAGCTGTCATGCCCCTCCCATTTGGTGAGGCCCTTGGACATGGTCAGGAAGCCAGGGAAATCCTCCTGGTCAACTGGGTGGTCTGCTACTCTGGAGTCTTATGGTGTTCCATGGAAATTGGTGCCCCATGCATTGGCCTGCTATGTGACTGACTGGGAAGCACTCTGACTGCCGACATAGCTTTCCTGGCCTCTCAGACAATACTGGCACAGTGCCAATGCTGTCCATATTTTAGGTCACCTCTGCAGGGTTGTTCTGTCCTGGAAGCATAATCTTTAATGTGGGAAGGGGGTTTCTTTTGTGACCTTGGGCATTTCTCTGAATGATCTCTAAGATCAGCTACATACTTGGGGCCTGAATGAAGACATGGGGCCATGGCCCAATTTTCTTTGCAAGGGCAGCCTGCATGGCAGTGGGGGGTAACATCACTGGCAACAAGTAACCTACCCCAGCTCTTGCACTCCCCTCACAATCATCCAGGGTACTTCCTGAGTTCAGAGACACACAAGCCTCCTCTCTCTGCCCCAAAGAAGTGTCATGGTACTCATTCCTGCCTGCTCCCTCACACTAATCCACACCTGGATGCTTCTCTTCCTACCCAAACAGCTCTTGCCTTCCCAGTGTAAGCCCAAGTTCCCAATTTACATGGAATTCTGCAGTAATTCTCACACTGGCACTTCCCCCTCCATTCCTTACTAGCTCCTGGTTATATTTGCCAAAGAGCCTGATTGTATTTCCCTGTTATCTAATGACATTTTATTTGTTCTTGCCTTTCCAAGAAGATTGCAGGTTGCTTGCTAAAGAGCAGGGATGTCTAACTTTTCTGATGTGCCCTGGAATACCTTGGGTTTTTGTTTTCTTGGCTCTGAAATCATGTTCAGTTAAAAAAAAAAAAAAATCATGCGATTACTTTGTTGATGTCCCTTGGGCTATCTTGAGCTATTTGGAAAGCTTTCCTCTTGGGCTCTGCTTTCCCCATGTAGATATGAACCCTTCACTGAAAAGGAAAAAATTGGAGGGACCACAGGAAAACATGATATTATATCAAATTCAGGCCTCATGCCAGTATTATGCAAATGCTTCACATCGAGAATGCCTTGTAGAGTGGGGTTGTGGCTCAGTGGTAGAGTGCTTGCCTCGCATGTGTGAAGCCCTGGGTTCTCTCCCCAGTACTGTGGGAAACAAACAAGATTGCTCCATACACTAAGGCAAACACCAGCCAAACAATATACTCCAGCTTAATCTCAAAGTTAAAAAAAAAGAAAGAAAGTTGTCAAGAAAGCCAAAAAGAGAAGCCGAAAAGGGCCTTGCTCCCATGCCTCACCCACCCCTCAGTCCCCCGAATAGAAAGTTGTGCAAGGGGCACCAGCTCTCAAAGAGCATCTTCCCTGGGAAGCCTTCTCTGATTAGATGTGCATTGGTTACCCTTTTGTCTATTTGGCCTTCTGTTTGTATTTTATTATTTGTACAGTGCTTTTACAACTTGCTTTTGAGTATGTGTGTCTGTCTCTGATGAATAGTGAGGTGGTAAGCCCTTGACCAGCTGGGACCCAGTCATCTTTTTCTGTTCTTTCTTCCCATGGCACCCAGAACAGACCTCTGTTCTGGCCACATTTGAGGTGTTCAGTAGTTATTTGTAGACTGAGTAATTCTGTGTTAGGGATTTGGGGAGATCTTGTAAATAGATCTTGTTTGCTGTGAATAGTTAGAAAAAGGAGTGATTGGCATAGATAGAGGAAGGCTTAACAGAGGAGCATTATGGTCTAGATCTTGAAGATTAGGTAGAATTTGGATAGGCGGATGGATGTAGGGCACTTCAGTGTGGGTGGATAGTATGATCAAAATGACGAGGCAGGAGTAAGCAGAGTGCACAGGCCAGGGTTGGTGAGCACCTCCTTCCAGGACTGAATCTGCAGCTCTGTTACCAGATGAGAGAGAGAGAGAGAGAGAGAGAGAGAGAGAGAGAGAGAAGGAGGAGGAAAAGGAGGCCTGGGCTGGTGCTGGGAAGTTTAGAGACAAGACTCCCAAGTTATATTTGATAGAACCCTTAGGCTGCCTTGGTACATCAGGAGCTGTGCCTCCCTCTTTTGGAACATTAGAAGCTGCTCAGGGCACCACCAATATCTCTCTAACCATGAGCCTGGTGCTAGTGTGAGAACCTAGGGGTGATTGGAGGAGCTCACAGTTGTCCTTCATAATATTGACCTCAAAGGGCCTCCATAGACTATAGGAAGTCAGTCATCTGTGAAAATACCCTTAGCCTATACCAGCCCTCAGGGTAATAAACACCATATATCACCTCCGGGGGTGCAAAGTGAGCTGTATAGAAACAGCTTGCTGGACCCTAAAATTCCAGTGACCCTCAACTTCATGTTTCTTTGTCCGTCTCCTTGATACTTTGATGAGGACTTTCATTCTCTCCCTTCTTGTCCTTTCTCATTATAGAAAACTAGGGCATCCCTTCAGGACCACACCATTTAAAGGGAATTGTGCAGTTAAACCCAAGTCTGATCATCCCTTTTGTCAATTTCTCCCAATAACTGTTTATCACACATCCAGTACAGAGGGCCATGGCCAAGCTGTTCCTTGACCTTCTCCTTTCATGTTATGCAGCCACACCATCCCCTAAGCCCAAGCTCTGCTCTTCTTGGGAAGAAGCTTCCAGAATAATTAAAAAAAAAAAAAAAAGAGGAATCGTCTTTCTGGAGTCACCTGGGTGGGGCAGCTGGGCTTTTTTCCCTTCCCCCAGCAGGTGTAACCTTTCCCCTGGAGGAATTTAGAAGCACTTAAGGTCATAGCTAAACACTTGTGGGCCAGGCCTTGGCCAGAGATCCCAAACCACTGGACAGGATCCCACTCCAGGGACAACAGAGGCCAGAGAGTCTCATCCAAGTCATGTTAGCTTACCCTGTCCAATGGTACTTCGAGGGAGGCAATAAATCCTGAAGGCTCTTGGCTTGAAATCTCACATCACAATGACAGCTGAATGTCTCACCTCCCATTCCTTTTGTTCTTTTTCCTACCCCTTGGTGATCCATAAATGGTTTAGAACAGGAAGACTAATGCCCAGCCCAGGTAGGGTGGGCCTGTGTCCATGGTTCACTCAGCAGTCTGCTCTGTGAGCATCAGGACTGAGCCCAGAGAAGGCCCCCTGGAGCGAGGTGGGAAGGAGGCTTCCTCATCCAGGACCTCAGAACCAAAACGGGACTGTAGGTGCTGAGAGCGTCAGAGCACAGAGCCGCTCAGCCAAGACCGTGGGGCCATTTGGGCCATTTGGGCATGCCCTAGGAAGCTGCCTCTGGGAGGTTTTTTAAAAGCCCCAGGTCAGAGAGCGGTGTTTTTCAAATCTTGGCCTAGCTACAAATGTGAATCTGGAATCTTCCTTCCCACAGCTCCATTTAGGCATCAGGAAGAGAGAAGGAAGGTGTCTCAATCAAGCTCTCTGTGACTGCCCTTCGGGGAAGCCTGAGAACAGTTCCATGTCTGTCCCTTTGTGTTCACTTTCTTTTCTTTCCCAAAGTAAGAAGTCCTTTTGAAAAGTTTGAATTTTGCTTCTGCTGAACTTTCCCACCCTGGTCAGTGAGATGCTGGGACCTGGGCATATCCAAAGCAAGGTGTGTACCTAATTCCACCAGCCAGCTCAAGGCCTTAGGAGATCCTGGGGACCAGAGAACCCAGGTGGAAAGGAGTTCAAGTGACTGGAACACTGGTCCTTCTGTCCTGAGCCATGTCTTTCTTGAGCACAGCTGAGACCATTTTCCATTTCCAGATCAACATGTACCTTATGATTCTGGGCCACCTGTACATCTTAATTTTCTTTGGGTTAGATCTTCAGAACCCATATTTATTTGGGGGAGTAACAAACCTGAATTCCTTTCTTCCAAAATTAGTGTCAGGATGACCACAAGGGTTCTGAGTTTCTTAGCCTTTGTCTTGCCACAGAGGTTATACATGCCTCTGGGCCACCTTCTCTTGTTTTGTGTCCCTGGCAAAGCTACCTTCCCATGAGGTTCAAGGGAACTCTCAAAAGTCTCTAGGCATCTGGAAGACTGTTCTAGATATTTCTCTGACTTGTGTAACCTAGAAAGGGAGATTTAACTTCTTCACATGTTTTCCATTCCTAAATGGGGCAGGGGGTGGTCACACATACTTGCTGCTTTCTCAAATTTCTATCATGAGATGGAAACCAGCTAGAGTTTCAATTAAAAAAAGAAACCACACATTTAAGAACTCACTTTTGCAGCCATTATCTAAATGGTTGGACCTTTGAAAAGTATAAAGTGCAGACCATCAAGGCATCCTTATTAACGGCAGAGCAATATAATCATTAGGCACATTATTACCCTCTGGAAGCGATCTGATTGCATTTAGAAGGGAGGGAGACTTGGGAGAATCTAAAAGAAGACTCTGGTTCACAAGCAGCTGAATGTCCCTCTGTTAAGGCTTTTGAGGGCCATGGGCTCCTGCCAATCACGATTTGAGGGTTTGAGTGATGTTTTTGCCCATACCCTGAGAACGATGAAATCTGATAATACTAAGGGACCAAGGGAACTTCCTGGATTCCTGATAAAAGGTCCAACCTCAGATATACCACATTCCCTGCCTGGCCTGTCCCTCCACCTCACCCCCATGGAGAGGGAGAGGGTGCAGTCCAGCTGTGATCCTGTCAAGAATGATTCCTAAACAAACATACAAACAAAAAGATGCCTTCTGTGTAACACACCAGCTCTCTAAGCCTCTAGGGCTATATCAGCACTATAAATGCCAGGGGCCTACTTGTGGCTTTGCATCTTATGAGCAAGACCTAATTGTGGGCTAACAAAGAGAGGAAATGACTTGACCTAGGTCTATAAGAGCTCAGACAACCTATTAGAAGGCCTAGAAACAGAGGTGAACATGGACACCTGGAAGATACCTTGGCCTCCTGGCGTTACTAGAAGTGGGAACAAGGCTTTGGGAACAGAAGCCTGGCTCTGCTGCACACTGACCGTGAGACTTGGCAGGTCACTCGGCTCTGGCATTGGACCCATCATCTGTAATGGGTCCCATACCCACACGTCTAAGCTTGCTCCTCTTCAGCCCCACCCCTGAGGCAGGCCAGCTGACTTGCCTCTGCTTAAATATCACCTCCTGAGGGAAGTCTTTCCTGACCTCTCTCAATTAATCTCCATCCTGTTCTTTTTCTTTTGGAACCACCACTTTTCGTGTGTTGGGATGTATTTGTTTGCTTGTTATCCGCCTTCCCACCCCGTTTGCAAGCTCTGTGAAGGCAGGACCTGCCTGCCTTCTCACCTCCCACCCTCGGCGCAAGGGCAGTGCCCACCTATCTAGGGTGGCTGGATCTTTGTCTCAACATTATCATTTAGTTTTTAAATATTTATTTAGTTATAGACTCACACACAGTATCTTTATTTATTTTTATGTGGTGCTGAGGATCGAACCCAGTGCCTCACACATGCGAGGCAAGCGCTCTACCACTGAGCCACAAGCCCAGCCCTCAACATTGTCATTTCTTACGTTGTTCAGGGCTAAACTTCTCCCCAAAGTTCTCAATACAGATTAAAACAGTTGTCGTTTTTGTCATATAGATTAAACCACTGAGGCACAAAAATGGGATCACCAGGCTAGAGGCTGGTCGCGTCTATGTGGACAGACGCTCAGCCCCAGACTCTCTGCAGGACCCATGGTACCTTATTTTTCCATCATGCTGATGTTATTGTTTGTGTTGCTTGGCAGTGTTTACACCAGAGGAACAGGGGTCATTGTGTGTTAGTGGCATCTGGGAAAACACAACAGAGTCCCCAGGAAATGCCACTGTGTGTTCTTACCACAATAGCAGTTGCCGGGCTGGGCAGTGATAGGGTGGGTGCCGCCCTTACACAGCAGGCTCTGTGTGTTCACACACCTTTGCTGCCCCTCCACACAGGCAGAGAGGGTGGGGGTCCTAGGACCACAGCCCTATTTCTGCCTTTCCCTGGCAAACACTCCCTTCACATCCAGGTCCTTTCTTCTTGGGAAATATACTGTGTCTAGTGGCTTCCTGTGGCCTGGAGGAAAGGAAAGTCAAAGGCCGACTAGCCAGATGACCACTGTGGTCCTCAGTTTATCCACCTTCAAAATGGACTCGTAGTCGGGAACCAGACCAGAAAGGCTCAAAGATGCCTTCTAGGGTTCCAGCTCCACCCTGAAGTGGATTTCCAGTTGGTTCTGGTCCTGCCTCCTGTTTCTAGGGGTTCTCCTAGGAAAGAAAGCTGGGAAGTTCAAGGGGATTCGTGGGGTTTGGAAGAACTTCCTCCAGTTCCCCTGTCCAAGTGGAGGTTCTGTTGCACTGGAAGTCCTTGTTGGGCCTGGTCCAGCAGGACCACCATCCTCCAAAAGGAAGCGGGCCAAGGTGTGATAGAAGGTGGCTGTCTCCAAAAGGGACAGCTATATTAGCAAAAGGAGCCATCTCCTAACAGCTAGCTCCTGGGGTGAGGGAGAGCCTCTGAACCAGGAGACTTGGCTCTGACTCTGACACCATCATGCCACAGCAGTCACCGCCTTCCTCTGAGACTCAGTTTCCACATCTGTCCGATGACTCCTAAAGACTCTTCCTTGCCAATTGTATTGGGGCTTCAAAAATACAAATTGCATGATACCCACTACTATGATACACACACACACACACACACACACACACACACACACACACACACACACGGCTGGGCTGCTCAAGGCTGGTAGCCATGGGAGGTGATTGACCTAAGCAAAAGTTCAGCGTCCTTCAACCTGAGGTAGTAAGAGAGAGAACTAAATTAGAGAACTGGTAACCTGGAGAGAATCAGGCTTGAAATTACTGAATGAAGTCATGTCGTGCTGGGGTTGGTGGCGTGCTGTGAGTCACAGTGCAAAAGTGTTGGGGAGTCACCTTGAAGTTGGGCCAAAAAAGTAGAAATATTGGGACTTGGGTTTATCTGCCTTCTATCAGGTACATCAAGTTCTGGATGGCCACCCACTGGCCAGAGACATGAGGTAGCCGGCTCTCCTTTGCTGCCCTGGGAAGGCTTTCTGCTGGCTTTGGCCCCGCTGAGCAAAGTCCGCTTGTTCGCTGGAGTTCACACAGACTCCTTGCCAGGCCTGCCCAGAATCCTGTCTCCTCTGACTTCCTGTGCTCTTGCATAATATTTCCTTGCCTCTTGAATGGCTGGCCCCAGCACAGGGGCAGCTCACTGACACTGCTGGATGGAGAGCAGGATGTGGAGGGAGGATGGGGACATTCAAATATCACCCACCGGTGTTCTCAGCTCTGGGGGTCAAGGGCAGCAGCCCCCCAAATGGTTTGGTGGAAAATTCTAACAAGGATGGAGTTAGACACGCTGTGGCGTATGCACATCTACATTGGTCTCCATGAATCATCTCTCCTGTAAAACTGTTTTTAAAGTAACTAAGTTGTTTTCTTCTGATTATAATAAGTGTACATGTTACCCATAAAAAGCCATAGAACAAGAAGGCATTCAGATTTTAAAAAATCACCAAAATTTTACCAGGCTAAGATAACCACTGTTAACCCATTGGTGAATACACCTTCTTCTATATAATCAACATCGATACACAGTTACAGAATCTTACAATGCTGTCTACTGTTTGACAGTGCATTTTCTATACAGCAGTCTATAAGAACTCTCTCTTACCAAAATATACTTGGATTTAATAAAGAACTGTAATAAGTTCCACTTGTAGATGTAACATAGTGAAACTCCTATCCACTGACGTGTTCAGGCTCAGAAAACAAGTGATAACCAGCCCAAAGATCATTTTTCAAACTTGAAAAGCAGCATCTCTCCTGCATTTATGACCAATGTGTTAGCTCTGGTGTCCCAGAAATAACTACAAAATAAAAGGTTGTGTGCCCGTGGAGGCCTTTCTCTAGGCTTAGAATAATTCACATGATTACATAGGAGGAGACTGCAACGATGACAGTTTCCAGGGCTGGGTCAGGTCTCACTTTGGATCAAACGATCTCCCAGTGTGGCCCATGTGTGTGCTTTAAGCAAGGAGCCACTAGCTGGTAGAACAAGTTTTTCTTTGGTGGCTTTCCTGTGCCCAAGATTTCAAAGACGCTGCATTTTAAGTTTAAGCTGGTTATTGCCCTCCTTGAATTTTGTGACACAATCCATATCTTTCAGAAGGTGCCCTTTACATAGTAGTGTTCTCATGATATTGAAAACATTAAAGTGTATAGATGGTATTCAGATTTGCTTATGGTTCAGTAATTAAAACCAACATTTTATCAGTTCAATGTTCTGTCTCACCTCTGAGAGTTGTATGTTTTTAAGGGTAGTGATCAGCTCTTTCTCATCCCTTGCTGAAAGTCTGGTATAAATTTACAGTGAACTTCAATGTATGATGAGTCCCGTTCATTTTGGACTGAAGTGTCTACAGCCCCTGACTGTTGTCTGTGAATTGCCTTTCCTGGATTGATTTTGTTTTTTTAATTTAACCAGAAGTTTTAGTAGGAAGCTGGGTATAATTACTTACAGTTGGGAATTGCTTGTTAGGTTAATTTTTGAGTTAAGACAAATTTTTTTCCTAAAGCTCTCCGTTTCAGACTTTTTGTTTTACATCAAAAAGCATGATAATGCCAGACAGTTTAAACACGTTCATTTTAAAGCTCTTAGGCATCTTTTAAAATAAAAATTTGCAACAAAAGTTGGCACCAGTAGACAGCAATGGTTTTACCTCATTTTGTTTAGGGTTATCTGCTGTCCAGGTAAGTGATCTATTACAACAATTTGCATAATTATAGTCTCTCCTTCCATTTATTCACCCTGGACTCCTTTTTCTAGAATGACTGGCCGGATTGTATGACATCAAATTCCTTGACTCTGTCCTGAGAGATGAGGATGGAAATAAGAGAGAGAGAGAGGAAAAAATGTTTTTTTGACTTCTTTTCAAAGTTTTTGGTGTGTAGAAATTCAGTTGACTTTGTAATTGCTCTCCTTCCTGGGCCATTACCTGATTTTGGCAGGGTTCTGGCCATATGTGCACACTTGGGAAGTAGGGAGGGACAACTTACAGTTGTCTCCAGAATTATGAAACAGGACTTTGTTAAAATTGATAGTCTGTACAGTGAACACACAGCAGCTGTTGGCATGGCAACTCCTACGTGGAAAAGTGCACGCTGCTTGCAGATGACTTTTGCAGTGCTCCGTGTTAATTTGATAAATGGCTTTTTTAATAGTAGTTTGTGGGCTAATGGAAAGGTCAAAGCAAACCTTCATTAGCAGGAAGGAGGAGGGGGATTTTGAAGCCACGGGGTGAACACGCTGGAGAGCCACCTCCAATCTCCATTTCCAGCCCAGTGTCTCTTTTCAAGACTGCTAGACCTGAAGTGTGGCAAACGAAAGTACATTGGGAAACTTGTCTTCAAAGGATGCATCTGCCTTTATTTTAGATTTCAACCATGGAGAGGCTTTTTATTCAAGACATTTACTTTGGGGGCTTAATGGAACAGTGCTGTGGAAGGTTTGCATTGTGCTCTTTTTCCTCTGGTGGTGGTGGTGACAATAAGGTGATAAACTATTTTATTATGGTTAAACATACATAGTATAAAAATTTCCATTTTAGCTATCTTTAAGTGTACAATTCAATGGTGATAAGCACATCACGATGCTGGGCTGACATTACCCCCCATGATCTCAAGACCAATTGAAACCCTGTACGAGTAAGTCCCCATTCCTACCCCCACAAGTCCCTGGTCACCACTCTTCTACTTTCTTTCTTTTTGTATCCTAATTTCTTTATGAATTTGACAATTTATTATACGAGTGGAAGCATCAAATATTTGTCCTTTTGTGTCTGACTTATTTCCCTTAGCATAACATTTACAACTCATCCACCGAATAGTTTGTATCAGAATTTTGTTCCTTTTGAAGACTGGATAATATTTTACTATATACTACATTTTGTTGATCTACTCACCCAACAATGGACATTTGGGCTGTTTCCGTCTTTGGTGGTTATGAACAAACATGGGCATATAAGTATGATTGAAATCCTGCTTTCAGTTCTTTTGGTTTTATACCTAGAAGTGATATTGATGGACAGATGGTTATTCTATATTTAATATTTTTTTTTAGGAACTGCCCTACTGTCTACCACAGCCGCTATTCTACACTCCCATCAGGGATGCACAAGTTTTCCCACATGCTGGTCCACACTTATCATGTTCCGTGTTTTAGATAGTAGCCATCCTAGTGGGTGGGAGGTGGTATCTCATTGTAGTTCTGGTCTGCATTTCCCTAAAGACTGGTGCTTTGTCTTTATAAAAACATATTTTCCTCCCACCCTCTATACACATGGCCCGTGTGGGAATGAAAAGCACGGCCCCATTGTTCCTGCCTGTGAGGCAAGTGACAATATCAAGTAATGATTCTTATTGGAAGTGAAAGGTGTCAGGGAGGCACCATATGATTACTCCAGCCAGTACAGCTACTCAGTGGACCTGTTTTCAATATTTGTGCTGGAGAGCAGGTGAAACTCTAAAAGAGAGGCCTTTGGGACTTCAGTAACTGAAACTCTATGAATAAAGTTTAACTAAGGCAAGCCTGCTGTGGGCTGGGTCCACCCTCATTTAGGGTGATGTGTAGGCATAAGTGTTCCTCTTCTTAGAGAACTTTCATTGTCATCATCTGCTATAGAAGCCTGAGCCCCATTTTCTTTCCTCTTCCTGGGGAGGAGATCACCTAAACATATTGTCAAGCATTTACTTAGGTCTTTGAATCACCCTACCATATACTTTCTCCACCTTAAACAATATACAAGCCCCTCTTCTCCTCCACCCCCTATTGGTTCTTATGTTGGCAACTTGAATTTTGACAAGAAAGGAAAAGAAGTTAGAATTTATTGAGCACTTACTGCAAGCCTAGCATTTTGCTAGTCATGTGTACTAGGTAGAAACATGGCTTCCATCCATCCATATAAGTACGACAGTGTTTGTAGTTTAATATGCACCATTTGCAGCATGTTTCCAAATTTGAGCATCCATCAGAAACACCTAGGGGGGGGGCTCATTAAAACTTAGAGTGCTGGGCCTCAATGCCAGGGTTTTATTCAGAAGGTCTGGGAACTTGTATTTTTAACGTGTTCCCAGGTAATACTGATGTTGCTGGTCCCTGGACCACACTTTGAGAACCATTGCTTGACATCTTACTTCACATCTCTTGATAAATATACATTTTAAAAAAATTACAGATGAATAACTGAGATTAGTATAGAGGTCAAATAACTAGCCTCAGGTTTTGGACTTGAAACTGGGGGGTGAGGGGTTGGAAGAGGAGTGCTGCAAAGTTTCTGCTATTTCCTTACATCAAGAACACCCGATGAATAACATTTGAGCTTCCCTCCTCTGGTTCACCCCCAGGACAGGCAATATGAATCCATGCCAGCACCTCTGAGTCCAGAGGTGACCTTAGAATACTGTGCATGCTGCTGCCTATAGCCATCCCTGCGTATCATGGGAATTGAAGTTTGTTATCCCCGAGCTGACCTAGTCAGCCTCTCTAAAATGGAGACTTCACCAAGACATCAGTCTATTGACAGCTAGAAAGAGGCCTTCCCCAAGCTCAAGTTCAGCCTACTTGGGAGAGAAATGGTTAGTGGATGGGGACTTTGTTCTAAAATTTCCATTATTTGGCACTCAGCTTGGTGATGGATATACAGTAGTGCTCAATAAATACATGTTAAGAAAGGTCAACACAGTAGGTGCCAGAGGCAACTGTGTCCACATGTGATGAAATCTTTGCACCAGTGGATAGAAGGAATAAACAAGATTGAACAAGAGGATAACAACTTGAATTTACACAGCACCTTTGTGTCCCAAAGTCATCCACAGCTTTACAACTTTTCTATGGTCTTAAAAAATGAGAGATTTCTAGAAAACAGACCAAACTCATCAGGAGAATAATTTCTTTCCATGGAAAGCTGTGAATTACATCAGGTATGGATGCTATTGTGTCCCTCGGACACTTGCTTATATGTTTCCCAAAGGTAGCTAATGGAAGCCAAAGAAGAGCATCAAGCAGATCAGGAGTCTCCTAGTGTCACGTGAGTGATCAAAGTAAACTGACTGTATTCTTTGAGATTGTTCTGTCTTCTGAAGTAACCTAGCACTATCTTTCACAAGTCTCTACCAGCCCACACAACGTCTGGCCCTCATCACCACCAACAACAAATATTTAGTCTATGGCAATCTCTTATCTCATTAACTGTTTGTAAGCAGCTAGGACAGGATAAACTGTTTTTTCATGTGTCTTGAGCTCCCTCCAGCACTTAGCAAGGCCTCTATGTAGTAGATGCTCAATAAATATTATCTGAAAATGCAGATCTTACTTATGAAAATATAAAACCCAGGTATACATTGAAAATAAGGAAAGGTAACTTTGAGAACAGATTGGTCCAGGGCTATCCCTGGACAAACCGGGATATAGTTACAGGGAACATAGATGTCACTGTGATATGCCCATGGTGGACAAGACTAGGGCAGACTGGTTAGAATGAAAAATGGTCTTCCTGAGGCAGCTACCAGATGCCAAGGTTCTTCCACAATGAGATCTTATTTATTTATTTATTTATTTATTTATTTATTTATTTATTTATCTATCTATCTATCTATCTATTTATTTATTTATTTATTTTGGTGCTGGCAGTTGAACCCAGGGCCTCACACATGCTAGGCAAGAATTCCATTTCTGAGGTACATATTCAGCCCAGCAGTAAGTTTTAAAGCCATGTATTAAAAGCACTTATGTAAGCTGGAAATTAACTGTACCTTATAAAAAGCTTAAGAGGAGAGGCAGAGTCCTCCGTTTGGAGCTGTTTTCTTAAATGCCAAGGGTAGAGAATCCAAAACTGATTAATATTTCTGCTCTGAACTGAAAATGGATTGGGTTGGCTCACAGCCTGCCCAGGTCTTCCTTCTGTCCCCCGTGGCTTGGGTCTAAAGGTTTTGCCATCCTGTTGATGGGGCAGTTCCCTATAGACAGAGAAACTAACATGTAGGTATTTTCTAGAGCACTTTTAACATTGAAAGAAGAAAGAAAACAGATACAGTGTATCTCTAAGGTGGGTTGACCTTTCCAAATGTAGCAGGGGGATTCCTAAGGACAGGCCCCTGGATGATCCCTTTCCCTGCCTCCAAGAAGAGAGAAAGGCTCCCTCCAACCCACTGAACCCAGCGCTTTCTAAAACTCAGTGGTCCTGGATGCTTAGGTCTGAGCCTTTTAAATAATAAGCATTGTGAAAACCATTCTTGAATTACATTAGAATATTTAATGTGCTTTTGGAATTTAATGTGCTTTGGTTACTTTTGGGGGTAAGCTATTTTGCCTTATGCATTGGAGATGGGAGGAGGACGACCATAAAGCAAAATTCTGCTGATGTGGGTGTTTCCTTGGGTCTAAGGGACTGGGAGAGTCACCAAGGGTGTGCTTCATTTGTGGTAAAAGCCCTAATAGCCTCACTGTAATAATGTCCCATAGCCAGGTGAAGGCTGACATGACTCACTCTGGTGATGGCCTGGTCATGGTTCAGCTGGGAATCCAGGCAAGTCTGATCAGTAGAAGGTGGTTGTATGGTACTAGGCAGTCTTTCCATTGCTCAGCAAAACTCTAGCCTGGGCCATGGTGGTGTCCAGAGGTGTAGAAGGATGAGGCTCATAACTATTTTCTTTGTTTCTGCTTAACTGGTACAGAAAAACTCCATTGGGGTAGGCACCCTTACTTCCAGTATGCTTTATATCTATCCATAGCTGATGCATGGGTGAAAATGTTAGTGAAAAACTTGAACTTCTGTTACCATGATGATTTCAGATCAGAATTCGTGTTAAGTTTTGTTTTGTTCTGTTTTTCCAAAACAAGGATGCAAAACATAGAAGCAGCAGAAAACCACTAGGTTTCACAAGATTAGTGAAAACCCCTCCTCTTCACCCCATTTAAATCCTAAAAACAGAAAATAGTCAAGCTGTAGCAATCACTTCCTACAAAGAAAACTGTAATTAGGGGTCTCAGCTGTTCTTCCCTAAGGGCAACCTGGCATAGCATGGGTGCCATTTTGAATACTTGAGATAATAGTGACAGTCAATGTGAACTGGAAATGATTCTGCTGCTGAGACTGGGACCTTCCCTTCAGGCATCAGTTGCCCCTGGGGATAACCCAATTACCTTCCCTGTGGGAAACATTGGTTGCCCTCTCCCACCAGCACCAGGGCAATTTGTACTCCTGAAAGAAGCTGGGCATTGGGGAATCTGCTTTTCCCTTTAATCTTGCAGACCTCAAGTATCTAAGGAACTCAGACTTCCCTGAGAGGCTTAATGTAAGAGCCAGGTTGAGTCTTCTGCAAGAGTGAAAGACCATGGGGGCGAAACCATGAATGGGTGCAGAAAGGAGTGGTTGGATCACCTGCTTGGGGGATGAGCCTTCCATGTGACTTCGAGGTTGTGTAAGAATTGGGCAACATTTGGCCAGGGTAGGGAGGCCTTGGCATAGGTGTTTGCACTCCTGATAGATCTCTATCTCCTCTGCGGGGAAAAACAAGTATTAAAAGATCTGCACAGTATCTTAGGAGGAAGAAATTGATTGTCTTACTAGCCTCGAATACTATATTTGTCTTAAGTACCCACTGTAGGGAGGGCACGGGGCTGTAGACTCTAGAGAACTACAGGAGTGCCTGCCCACAGAACTGATTGAGTGGGGGCCAGGAAGGAAGAAGACAAGCATACAGATGAATTACAAGAAAAGGCAAGGGATAGACTACATCATGATGTGGAAATGGGGGAAATGGCTCTAGAGATTGTGGAAAGAGAGAGAGTGGTGGAAAGCATGCAAGCTTTCAAGCCACATTGCTTGAGCTCAAATCCTAGATCCACCTCTTAGCTATGGTATCTTTGATAAGTTACTAAAACACTCTGTACCTGTGTTCCTCAACTGTAAAATGGAGGTCACTGTAGTATGTACGTCAGAGGGCAATGGCTTAATTCACATAAAAATTGGCCTTAGCTCCAAGACCAGAAAGGAAGTGCTATACTTAGTGACCTAGAGCCTCCAGATCTCCACATTAGTTCCCTCATCTGTACAATAAAGGGATGAGACCAGATAAATGCTAACCTTTTATTTATTCTAATGTGCTATAATTCCATGGTTGAGCAAATATTAATTGCCGGCCCTCTGCCCTAGTACTGTGCTAGGCATGATGGAAAAGTAAAAAAACAAAAGTAGAACATGAGGTCCCTGCCCTCAAGGAGCTGTAATCTAAGTGAGGAGAGGACATTAATTAATGTTCAAGAAAGTATTAGAAAATTAAAAGAATATTGGAGATTAAAAACAGAATTGAAAGAATATTGGTGATGTAGATCATAAGAAAATAGGAAGAGTGAGTTTATAGTAGTCAGGAAATTTGATACCAACCATCCAACATTTAGAACCAAGACTTTTGATAGGCGTTTAAAGACTTATTTGTCAAATCCCAGAACACTGAGGCTTGAAATGTTGACATTGCTATTTATGTTAAAGTTGAACTGTAGGAAAAAAAAATGTTTTTGAGATTTGAGATTTAGTTAGGACAAAGTTCACAAAACTCCTTACCCAAACAATAGTACAAACTGAAACTAAGAGGCGCAAGCTGGTTTCCTATATATTCTTGGATGACAATTCCAGGAGAACATAGTGTCTGGCACAAAGTGACATCTGTTGAGTGGCATGGGAAAAAACAATGCTGTACACTCCTAAGAGGTAACAGCTACTGTTGTTCTCAGCCCCACCTCTAGAGGGCAGCACACAGAAGGGGCACTGGAGAGCCTTCAGGCCACAGTTTGATGTGGTGAATTTAGTTGGGCCTCATGCCTCCTAAACCAGCCCTCTTTATCAGGATGAATTTTTCTGCTCCCTAAACTATTCCTCACTAGCTAAATTTTTAGCTCCCTAAGATGGGGGCTGCTGGTACTCCTGCCCCAGCAGGTCTGCATTTAGGTTTTGAAGAAACTTGGCAACACCCTCCAATTCCTCCTACAGTCTGAATAACTCTCATTTCCTTGGGAGCCGCACATTGGCTTCTACAGGTGACTCCATACTTGGCAGAGACTGCTAAGGATCAAAAGAGTGGCATAGACAGTAGGTGAGGACACCATGACCAGGGATTGGCAGGAGTGAGCTAGGAGTCTGAGTGGACCTTGAAGAATGAGTAGAGGTCACTGTGACGTAAGATAGGTGGAGGCATCTAGCTCTTCCCCTACCCCTGCCATTTCCCCTAATTACTCTTCACTAGCTAAACATGGGAGCTGAAAGGTCCATTTAGATCTGCTGCTTTATTCTGGGGAAGAAGTAGATGGAAATGACAGATGAGGTCTCAACCACTCACAATTCCAGCTCATCACCCAGGCAGTCAGCGATGGCCTGGCTTGATAGGCTAGTTCATGACATCCTGGCTTCAGACCTGCAGACCCAAAACCCTCACAGAGCTTTCTGCTAAATGTCCTTTCTAATTCAAAACCCAGAAATTCTGGCAAGACATGTCACTTCATTTTATTTACATAGTACTCTCTGTGAAGGCACAAGTATGTATAGTTTTGCCTCAAAAGCACTCCTCTGTACCTATAGCAGTAAGTAGTAAGGACAGATGGAGTCATGGTAGCTCAGGAAGGTTCAAGGGACAGTGATTTGCTGTTCCCACCCTTTAGAGAAAATCTCAGAAGAGAATATTGAGAACACAAGTCAGGAGGTCTTCTAACACCTTTTCTACCAAGTTTCACCCTTGTCTCATTCCCCCTTTCCTCCTCCTCTTCATTTGTTAAAAAAAAAAAAAGTTATTTTTTTCCAAATAAGTAAAATAGAATCAAACTTTGCAACCTCCAAATGTATGAAATAAACATTATTGCTAATAAGCCTCTGGGAAAGTGCTCACCTTTGAACTCTGCCAAGGATTATGAAGGAAAAAAAAGTCTTAGGAACTTGATAGAGTATTAGAGCTTCCGGGTTGTTTTTTTTTTTTTAAGTCGAGTTATATATTACATTTCTTTTCCTTAATAAGGGCATTTCCAGAGATCCTTCCTTGATGATTAGCCCAGGTCTCCAAGTGGAGACCTAGGGTTGGTTACTAACCCTGATGTAGGAATTGTCACGGGGGTGCTTGGCAGCAATAGCACAGGAGGCACTGGCTGTCTCTAGAATGCTCTTTCTGAGGACTCTGTCTCTTCCCTGATGGTCCTTGCAAGGCAGAAGAGCAGGCTATCCTAGTTTGCAATAAGGAAATACCCAGAAAATAACAGGAAGATGCTCACGGGAAGCTGGTAGTGAGACGGAGGAGTCTCCCACTAAGGCAAGCTTGTTTGTTTCCTGGAGACTCTGCCTGTTCGTTGCCTTGTACTCTTCTCTGTAGGATTTCTATTAAACAACTACAAAAACATTTTCTTAAAAACAAAAAACAACCCTGTGGTCTGTGTAGCCTCTGTCTGCCTCTACGGAATATTACACATTTTGATTTTCATAGCTACCTCTACACAGCCAATAAGGTCACCTACAGGCGTGGAGATGAATCATTCACAGAATGATTTAAATCCAACCAAGAATGTGTAACTGTAACTGCTAAACACATTCTGATTTCCAGAACATTTATGTCCTGTTTGTTGTAACATGTAGAATAATATTTTGTAATATATATTTTGTCTCCCTTTTCTTGCAACTTTTCCTCCAAGTTTCTATCTTAATGCTCTTAATCATGACAGAATGCCTCCTCCCTGTGATGGCGCCCTGTCACCAGTGCTCCCAAAAAGAGAGTGCAGAATCTCCCATTTCTGGGTGGTCGTTGCTTCTTGGCATAGACTGTCTTTTCTCAGTCCCTGCACACAAAGCTAAACACATGGAGATGTTTCATGCACAGTCCCTGGAACTTAACCTTCTGCCCAGCATCTGTTTAGCATAGATTATATTTTAAAATAAGCCATCCTGCAAAGCACAGTTTCCCTGGTGGCTTCGAG
The DNA here is from genome assembly GCF_045843805.1 of Urocitellus parryii. Lineage (NCBI taxonomy): Eukaryota > Metazoa > Chordata > Mammalia > Rodentia > Sciuridae > Urocitellus > Urocitellus parryii. The sequence goes on from NC_135542.1 coordinate 68,140,630, forward strand.
GTTTGTCTGAGGTTCTCCAGAGTTGGCAACTTATCTGTGACCTCAGAAGTCTTGGCTCTGGCCAGGCAAGGTTTTTGCACTAAAACAGGCTCAGTGCCCATGGAGATAATCTCCTCTTGTAATATCCACACAATCATCTCATTGTCAAAGCACAAGGAATGCAAAAACAGAAGGAGTGCCACAATAGGGTTGCCCGTGGGTCAGCTAATCCAGGCGTCTGTTTCCGGCCCAGGGCACCTTGGGACACCTCAGGAGGGATGGTCTCAGTTATTGCCTTGGAGGTCAGCCTTATTGGTAAGGCCTGTGCCCCTACGACCTGATCACCAAGCCTGACACCTGCCGCATCTTCTTCTCAGCTTCTCCTGACTCCCTCACCACATCTTTGTCCTGGTTAAGTTCCATTTATTCTTCAAAATCTCAACTGAGAACACCCTCCAGGAGCCTTGCTTCTCTCCACTTTGGATTAAGCCATCCTTTTTGTTCCCAAAGCCCTTGCTACTGACTTCTGAAGCAATGGGAACAATGACTTCAATAAAATAGAGTGCCTGGTGTGTGTTAGGCACAGTTCTAAGCGTGTTGCATGTATATCATTCCTTTCTCATAAGAGCTCAGTGGGCAGAGACTTGTACAGTGATTGTTTTACAGTGCTCTGAGGTTTAGAAAAACTTAATAACTTTCCCGAAGTCATACAGTTAGTGTGTGAGCCATAAGCCCAGGCAGGCCAGCTGCATCAGCCTGGCTCATGCCCCTTGGCCTGTCTGCTTGTCTGGCTGCCTCCCTGGGCTGTTAGCTCCTACAGGGCAAGGGACCCATGCTCCCTCCAACTTCAGTGCCTGGCTCAATGAAGTAGGCACTCACTAAGTGTTCAATAATGAAAGCTGAAGCTCACCAATCATAAATACCAGCTGGGATTTAAAATCCAGTGAGCCATACTTTTTACAAAAATGCTGAAATGCAAAGGAATACTTTTTTTGGCCAAGGAAGGGTGGCTTTTCAGAATTCCAATTGCTTCAGAACTTTCTTCTAGGTAGCAAAGAGCCATGGGGTTTGGCACACCACCCTGGGGCAAGAGCAGTGCATTTGTGAGAATCTCAGTTGCCCTTAGAAATTGCTCCAATAAAACCAAAGCTACTTCTGACATTTTCAAAATAATTAAGGGAAATGAGCAGGAAGATAGGAAAGAGAATTTCTTAGTTGATTCCAGAGAAGCAACTCTCCTTCCTCTATCCACTGCAGCAGGACTTAGAGTGTCCGACACAGCTGAGAGCAACTTAGGTGAGCCTCTGGGGTAGCACCCCCACACACATACACTCAGGTCTCCCCACACTCAAACTCATCTTCCAAATGGTGTAATCAAGCCTGGGTGCTGCCTCTAGGCCTTGGGTACTTCTGGGTGGTTTTTTCCCCGGGCTTAAAGTCTTTGAGGCTGACTCATGTGAATTATTGCTTTCCACCCAGAATTAGCTGTGCTCCTGCACTCCTGCCTGGATGTACAGCTGTTTATGGGCTGGGCAGAGCTAAGCATGCAGGTGGCCAGGGGTCCTCTCCTGAGCTGTCAGGGCAGCGAGCATCCTAAGCCCAGAAACTTGCCACTGCTTCATAGGCTCTGGAAGGAGGTGCTAGGGGCTCCGCCTGGCCCAGGAAATGGGTGAAATGCCAACCCTTTTCACCAGAATCTCTTGAGAAGTGTGGCCAGTTCCCTATCACCTGTCAGCATTAATAGGCAGAACTGGTGTATCATAGGAAAAAAAAATCCACTTGTTTTCTCTTTGACTGCTAAGCTGGATAATGATGTAAAAATGACATTATCTCTAATAAAAGTGATTTGCAGAGATCATTGACAGAACCTCAATAGCAGAGATTTGCCATTAGCAGGTTCCAGATAAGAGAAGCAGCTGGGATCTATCAGCCCCTCCTGTGGGCAGAGGTGGGGTGGTGTTGGGTCTGGTGTGAGTTGAAAGTTGGGAGAACTGATTTTTTAAAAGTTGGAATTCAGGCTAATGGAGAGTGTTTATTCCAAAGTATGGGTTATTCTTTAAGCCTTCTTTCTGATCTGTAGGGTTATCTTTGGGTTTAAATTTTTTTTGGTTTTACTTAATATTTTTGTATTCAGTAGCTTTTGTGGGAGGTGGGGAGGGGGTGCAAGGAGGTGGCTTGTCCTCTTTTCTCACTTCCATATTACATTGCCAAAGGTCTGGAACCCTGGCCAAACCCTGCTATCTTCCCTGCCAGAAACCTAATTCTAAGAACAGCTCCTACATGTGTGAAGGAAAGGCCCTGGGTGATGGGTGGGATTGGGCAATAGATTGTTCTCTTATGTCAAGGAGGTGGGATTCAAGGCAGAAACTTCCCTGGCCTCTTGGAGAAGGGGGCCACCCTGTCTGGACTTGTTCACCTATGTCAGTGGGAGCTGACTGGCAGCTGGCTCACTGAGCACACTGTGATGTGGTCAGCAGGCACAGGCAGCTACTTCTACATGCAAACGTCCTCAGGATATATTCCCTGGGGATAGGAGTCATAGGCTGCTAGGTAACCTTTGATAGATGCAGTCACCATTACTCCTCATTATTAATCCACTTTCTACTTGGAATCAGCAAGACTTTAGAACTCTGCAATATGATTTGCTGGTAGGGGACCGTAGTAGTCTAGTCTTCACTCTAGCTGGCCATACCAGTTTGGAGACACCATTGCTCTCAGGGCAAGGTACTATGGTATGTAATCTTGCCATTTTGCCTGTGCCTTCTGGGGAGACCCTAAAGATAAGGAATAGCAAAGGGCTAAAGGATATCAATGTGGGAATGTCACGCTGGAAATGGCTTGGGGAGAGGGCAGTGGGCTAGTGAGCTGTTCCTCTCCCTGAGGCCTGGCTGGAATGACATCTTTCTTGATCAGTGGTGAAGGAGGTGAGGGGCAAGGGGAAATAGCTGGAAGAGAGGGGCTAACATCTGTGGAAATAAATAAAACCCCATGGAGTTTGAGGAGGCGTGTGCCCTGGATAAAGTTTGTTTTCCATCCCAAGGGTAACATTGTGATTTGCCGCTCAGCAGGAATGTCTTGTGGAGGTCTCTGTGGACCTAGCCGGGCTCCAGCCTGTGGCAGCCCAAGGGTTGCTGCCATATTTAGAGCTTCTAACAAAGGGATTCATTTTCCCTGGCTTTGGTGCCAAATAAAGAGAGGTTCTCATACTTGTTGTCCAGTGTGGCCAGAGCATGGGCAGTAGAACCCGGGTAGAGCCTGGTTCCAGCACTGCCTACCACTGGCACCTCGGCCACTAATTAGCCTCCTCTGTCCTTGGCACCTTGTAGATTCTCAGCACAGTTTGCGTAATGAAAGCATTCTCCCCACGCCCACGGCTGTCTTGTCCCCTGCTCTCTAGCCTGGCTTCTGACTGCTGCTGCCTGTCATTCCCCCAGCAATATCTTTGTCCTTGTCCTCCCTCCTGGTTACCTCCCCACATCCTGCTCCTCCTTCAAGTCCCTTGGGGCACAGAGCTCTGCCTGTCTTTTCCAGCCTCACAGACTTGCTCTTCTCCAACTCCTCTGGTGTTGACTGGCTATTAGGCCAGTCCTCCAGAACTTTACTTCTCTGCAAGCTCCCTGAGGTCAGGAATGTCCCACATGCCAATCTACTGTTTGCAGCAGCCCCTGCACATGGAGAGAGAATCAGATTTCTTGAATGAGTGGAGGAAGGAGCTAAGCTACGGCTGGGGGAAAGTACAAACCTGTTTCCCAAATTGCTCAGTGCTACCGTTTGTGAGTGTGATAGAAATTTAGGAAAGACTTTTAGCGTTTCCCGTGGCTTTTGATGACCTCTTTGCAGAAGGATGGAGTGAGGCTTCCTCAGTGTGCATGGCCATCTTGCCAGAGTAAGAGAGGTCAGAATTGGGAGAAAGCAAGTCATTGCACTGTGACCATGAATCAGACCCCACAACTCTGGACAAATCACCATGTAAATCAGCCTCCAATCAGAGTTGTTTATAAAGGACATCCAGGATAGATTCTCTACCAGCTGTTTCCTTTCTGCTTTCATTTTTTCTTGCCTTCTTGTTATTTTTAAAATTTTTTTAATAGGGCAGGGAGATGGGGGTTATGGGATGCTGATAGGAGTGAGAGATCCTGTGGGATTTCCCCCCCTCTTCTCTTGCAGTTTTGAAATGCTTCAAATACTAGGCACCAGAAGTTCTGGCATCAAATTGGGATTAGTAGGACAGATCCTACAGATCCTAGGATATCTCACCATTAGCATATATGATCAAGTATCAGTCCTGTTTAAAGGCCAAGCAAATGTTATTTTCTTAGAAATTAAAGTGTCTGAAATCAAGAGGAGAACTGGCCTTGAAATTATATTCTGGACTTGAAAAGAGTTCTCCCTGACAGTTGTCCATTCCAGTTATAGCCTTTTTTTTTTTTTCCACCCAGAATGTCTGACGACATTGCCAGGGGAATTTCTGCCCCCTCCTTCCTGAATATACCCAGTGCTGGCCCCTGAGGCAGCTCAGTTCTGTTTTCTCATGACACGGTGATTATTTTTGGCATTGCACATATTTTCTCTAATGTTATTATTACCCCCCCCCCGCCCCTTCTTAGTTGCCTTTTGAGGAGCAATGGGTTTTTGGCAATTGCGTGTAAATCAGAGGGTTAATTTTAGTTTGGTATGGTGAGGATGGGGTGGGAGGGGAGGAAGGAATGACTTTTACTTTTGCGCCTCTGCAGCACCCCACCCCCACCCTAGAAGGAGAGGAGTTCCTCTAGCCCCTGCTCATGAAAGAGCTTGCTTTCATTGGCTCTGTGCTCACCATTCATGCCCTGCTGGGCGGACTTGAGGATATGGCTATCTGGAGGTGATGCTGGGGGCTGCACCTCAGGGCTGGCATCTTAATGACTTGACTTGGCCGGCTTCAGAACAGCCCCATTCAGAGCAAGTTCACTCCCTGTGCAGTTGGCTCGTTCAGCCTCTGTCCATAGAGTCCTCTTGTTCACACTGCAGGAGGAAATGGAGATTTCCAAGTGGGAAGCTGCCTTCCCAACACTTTAACTCTTCCCTGAGGGGACGAAGAGCTGCAGAGAGTGAATTCAAACCTATGCTGGCCCAGCTGCAGCCCTGGGAGTGGTGTGGCGTGGGGCCTGGGTTGGGGCTGTGGGCCAAGGCAGCTGGGGTACTTTTTCTTTCCTCCCTGAGGTGAAAAGGAGAGTAAAAGACCATTTGAATTGTCCTTAAGATCAATTAGCAGATATTTGCCCAGTTTGTCTGCCCAGAACCAAGGCCCTGTAAAGGGCCGACGAAAGTAGATGATCCATGTCTATGCCCCTACATTCCATCCAGCAGCAGGACCTTTGCACAGAAAAGCCAACAAGACAGGGCAGCCTTTAATAAGGGTGGGTGAGTAATGTGGGCAGGAAGTGTCTGGAAGAAGGGAGCTGGGATGCTGGTGTGGGGTGGAGGAAAGGATGCTGGGGGTGGGGGTAGGGCATGAGCTGAGCCTGAGAGATGGGTTTTCAAGAAATAGGAAGGGATGAGATAATAGAGATAGGAAAGACACAAAGGAGGAAGGAGATATCAAACAAAGAAAGGTACAGAAAGAATAAAAGTCTTCCTGGCAGAAGAGAAGACCTGACTTAGACATTAGGTGCCTCTGGATAAGGATGGCATCAGGGCAGCACTAACATTGCCACATGACATCTCCATGGTGTCTTTGGTCCCTATATCTCATGGGTTTCTTTCCTCTCAAAGTATGAGGCGACAGAGCAACAGCAGCATCTGGGAAGTTGCTAGAAATGCAGAACCCCAGGCTGCAGCCCAGGCCTCCTAATCAGAAACTGATTGGAACAAGATTCCAGGTGATTTGTGTGCACAGTTAAGTTGAGAAGTGCAGGCCTATGTGACTCCACAGGCAACCGTCACCAGCTTGAGCTCAGATCCCAGCTTTTATTCAGAGTTAACAAAACATACACTTGTACACACACACACACACACACACACACACACACACACTTATCTTTGAGCGTCTCTGTGCCAAAGACTTCCCAGATGGAAAACTCTTATTTTAATTATGTGTAGATTAGAAGTCTTAGGAAGAATCTAGAATAGTGAATGAATTTGAGGAATTTGCAGAACAGAAATCATTGAAGTGGCTTTTCTCCAAGGTCTCCGCTTGTGCTTTAGAAGACACCAAAAGAACAGAGGGTGGGGTCCTTTCCCAGAAAATGTGTGGTCTACTTGGGGTTGGAATAAAGGGAGAGCAACCCAAACTGACTGTGCAGGATGGAATCTCTGAAACGAGATTTCCCCCAGAGAAGGCAGGTGAGGCTTTCCTGGAGAAAATAGTCTTGTGGGATAAGGTGAGAGAGGAGCAGCTTTAGGCCAAAGAGATGAAGAGGGGAGTGTTCTGTTCCAGGGAGCCTGTGGAGCGGGTTGCAGCAGAGTGGAGTCTCAGGTGCTGTGGGGGTGGTCACCTGGTCCCCACTGCACTGATCAGAGTGCCATGCTGCGGAATCTGTTTTACATGTTGGACACTTTTTTTTTTAAATCCTACTGTTGCTCAGTTTTCCTAGTTGAAGGCAGTGTTGTAGGAACACATGCAGGATGGTTTGAGCCAAACCACAGATTGTTCTGTTGGTTGCTTGTGGAATTCAAAGAAAGAAGGCTGCTGGTGAGCAGAAACCCTAAGGAAAACCCCCGGATCTGATCTAGTAACCACTTGGGCATGGAGAATACCTTCAGGCCCAGAGAGGTGGCCCTAGGAATGGTTCAGTGGGAAGGAACTGCTTACCTGTGGCATCTAAGCACTTCTAGCAAACAAGTGTCTCCTCTTTTCTTCCCAGATATCTTCAAGCAAAGGAAAACTATCCCTCCCAGGGCTGCTTCGCCTTTGAAGTTCTGACCTGGGACAAGAGCTTTTCCCTTTTGCTGCTTTCCAGGTCAAGAAGGTTTATTTCCACAGTTCCATAAGGTTAAGTGTCCTTAGGGTGCTTCACCCCCACGTGCCAAGGTCAGCAAGGTCCTCCCATCCTGCAAGAAGGAACTACTTATTGCCATTTAGGGGGAAGGTTGCCTAATTACAAATGAGAGTGTGGGATTTAGCATCAAATGATACAGGTGTGAGAGCTGGCTCTGTCACTGGATCAGTCCTGGGCATGGGCTGACAGACATCCTTGGGGGGTTTTTCCTGGTGTGTCACTAGGGATGGCATATCTACCTCACAGGACCATTTCAGGATTAAACCAGAGGCAGTCGGCTGAGAGTTCTTTAATAAGAGGGAAGGATTGCCTCTGGTCGCTGCTGGATGTAACAGCAGCAGCAGCATCTCAACTTGCTGAGGTTCATTAATCCCTTAGCTGGAGTCTGTATGGTGGGGAGAGTTGGGCAGTAGTGGACATCACAGGCCACAGAGGGAAATGCCTCTTGCCACTGTTTGCTTTCCGTTCCTTTTATGGGGGGAAGATGCCACCAAGCCTTCTCTAGAAGTAACCACACAGGGTATGGGATGGGTGTGGAAGATGGAAGGAAGAGGAGGTCCTGCTAACCCTCAGGTGGCCATCTTCTCAAGACTGGATGAGTGTCCCTGGAAACCTCTAATTTCAGTATAGCTGGTCATTTCTCTACAGATGTTTTAACTTGAGTACAAGGAAAAAGGAAGCCTGAGGAGCAGGTGCCTAGGGAGAGAACAGCTGAGACAAGGCCCAAGGAAGAGTGTGCACATTCTGCTTTCCTTCCCTCTGCAGCTCCTCTTCTGGGCTCTGCATTCAGTAACGGTGGCCACGGTTCTCAGGATGCTGAGGTTGCCAGATCCATCCACTTGTCTTTCACAGGTGGTCAGCTTGAGGCAGCGGTGGGGAGCTGCAGGAAGTCACACACGTGTCAGTTCTTATGATAAATAAATTAGAAAGCAATACCTGGTGCAAAGGTAGTCAGTATAGTGTTATTTATAACAGCTAAAAATGGAAACCACAGTTGAAAAAACGGTAAGAGAATAGTAAAATGCATTATGATCCATTACAGTATGATATTGCTGGAGGTTATCAACATTTTGAAAGAAATTTTAATAGTATGACATGATGTTAAGTAAACAAAGTATAAATACAGTGAAATCTCTTTTCTTTATACCTTTCTGTATTTTCAAAGTTGCCTACACCAAATATGCATCACCTGTATCCCCATCAAAATTTTTTTTTTTTTTAAAGAAAAGATCTATTAGGAAAAGCTGGGTTATGAGTGACATAATGCAGGTCATTTTCCAATTGAATGTCAAGCCCAAGTTGACAGTGAGTTTTCTGACCACATGTCCTTCAAAAATTCAGATCTTAGGAGTCTTATCCCACTTCCATGTATTCCCATTACCTTTCTAAGTCTCAGCTTTCCTTCTCTCTAAAATGGGAATAATGACGACTGCTTCTTCTGTACTACTGTGGGAGATTTTACTTATTTAGAGATTTGTTTATAAAGTACTTTACAAACTGTAATGTGTGTTACAAATGCAAAGTGTATTATTCACTAATAGGTTAAATAAAAAGTGCCCTACTATCTTACTCTGTTCAGACAGCTCTAAAATGCCATCAACTGAGGACTTAGAAATAACACAGGTTTACTTTTCACATTTTAAGAGGCTGAGCAGTCCAGAATCAAGGCAGCAGCTTATTCAGTGTCTTATGAAGATAAGACCCGCTTCTTGGTACACAGAATGGCACCTTCTGCGTCTCCTCCACATGGTGGAAGGGATAAGAGATCTTTCTTGGGCCTCTTTTATGAGGGTCATGTTCCCATTCATGAGATTCCACCCTCATGCCCTAATCACATTTCAATTCCCATTGCATTGGGAGTAAGGGTTTCAACATATGAATTTGGCAGGGGGACACAAACATTCAAAGCAGAGCACTCCTTAGGGCTTGGGCTTGATGGAACCGAGCATAGGCACAGTTTGTCATGGTTTCTTCTGTCTATGCAATTTTCCCAGCAGAGCTGGGGACTCCACATGTCCTCAGATGATGTAAGGAGCTGGGTATCTGCAGCCCCAGATGGGCTGCTTGGTAATTGAATCTGCTGAGCTCTTCTCCAAGGCTGCCTGGAACACAAGAGGCCAGCAGATAAGCATCAGCAGTCAGCCCCAAGCAGAATTGACCATTAGAGGGCCAGGTCGGGGGAGACCCAGACATTACTGTCAGCTGTAAATGCAGTCCAGGCCACTGCTCCAGGGACTGTGACCCTCAGAGTATGTCAGGCAGCTGGGGGCTCGGCCCTGAGTAGGGGCACTTGGGAGGTCAGGGTATGAGACACGTCCCAGAGCTTCTCCTTCAGGGAAGGGGCAGGTGAAAGCCTCTGCCCCCACTTGAGCCACTTCAGCCCTCTTGACTTCTCTCTTCTTTCTTCCCTCTTGAAGGACGTTTGAGGTGCTGGCCTGTATTATTAGTCTTCACTTTCAGGACAGAGACCAGGGCCATCACAAAAGCTTATATATTTAAGCATATTGATGTTTTTTCTCCCCTCATCCATGTCTGTCTGATCTGCCCCATTCCTCCTGAATTTTCTCATGTGATATCTGCTGTTGTGACTGCTGTAACAGGGATACTTTCCCTCCCCTACATAGTGGAGGACCCTCCCTAATTGCTGCTGCCTTTGGACAAACACCAGAATGTTTGCAGACAGTTGGCCCCTGAAACAACACCCCAGTCTAAAACATTTCTCCATCCTTTGTAATTGCTCTCAGAGCTAAGACTATTCTGAATACCTTCAATTGTGGCAAAATCCTATCACCAGAGGGCACATTTTATCCTTAACAATAACCAAGATCTATCCTCAGCGTAGTCTAGTGACTAAGGGGTGGGTAAACCAGAAAAGATTGTTTGGAGTTTAGAATAACAATCTACAAATCTGTGTGGCTCTGACATTAACAGTAAAAAGACCTCCCAAAATATTTGGAGCCGTGGTCACCTCACCAGAATAAAGTTAGAGCCCTTTCCTGGAGTGGCCATTTGAAAGAGTAGCCACCTTTTATGTGACATCTATTTCAAATCTCTGTATCATTATTTTTATCTTCTTCTTTCTGTAGTTGTCGCAATTGGTAAAGTGATGGTCCCACCAACTGCTAAGTCAATTCCTGTTGGTCTGGACATGGTGAAGGTGAACACAGGGCATGGCAGAGGGAAAGGGTGTGGTTAGGTTCTAGAAGTAGACCTGGGTTTCAGTGCCCTATAAATGTGTGATATTAGGTCCGAAATTTATGTTAGTAAACCCTCCAGGTGATTCTGCTGCAAGCTAGAATTGAGAACCACTGTTCTGTCAGACTGGGACCAATAATACTGCATAATTTAAGCAAGGATCAAATGGAATTGTCTAGGAAGGGCCTCTTGCTCCAGTGCTCCATAAATGTCAGTTTTCTTTTCCTCCTACATCTTTGAGAAAACACATAATATCGTTGTTTACATCTCCAAAGATACTTTCCTCCAAATTCTACCAAAACAAACCACCACCAGCAACAACCTGCGTTAAATTCCTGACACTCAGCTTGCACCCTAGAACTATCAAATGAGAAATATTGGGCATCAGTCTTTTTAAGGCTCCTCGGCTGATTCCAGTGAGCAGCCATGATTGAGAACCATGGCCTTGGCTCTGCTGTAATTTAATCTGTGAAGCAGTTGACTGCCAAGGACGGGGGCCACCAGAAGCTGGGTGTTTCTCCCGTCAGGCAGCCCTCATGTTGCACCCACACAGTCTCATAGAAGGGCCACTAGGTGCCTCCCAATTGCATTTGATCTTTGCTTCCTCTGTTCACAGTCCTCTGTTAGTGGGCTCAGGCTTAGAACTTCACCACCACCCACAAGACCCATCCAAGCTAGCTTAATTACTTCGGTCTGTCTCACTGACCTGCTGAAATCCATTCTGCTTCTAAGTCATTTAACCTTATGGGGCAATGGGCATATGGTTTTGATACCCTGATAGCCATGGTCATTAAGCGTGTGAGTCCTAATCACTCTAAGGTCAGGAGTCTACAGCTAGTTAAGTACCAGACTCTCTGGTATAGCTAGTGACATGGGGGACCTCTCCAGGCTGTGTTCACCTGGAGGCTGGAAGCCAGGACCATCTTGACCAAGAGCAGATTGTTGTCAATTAGTGGCTTAAGAAGAATCTATAAGCCACACATGGAGCAAAAGTGTGGCTTGAATTCTGGGCAAACTCTGGGCAAAGTTGCATGAACTCTGGGCAAAGACGTTTCTCCTGAGTGAGTATTAGCATATATAATGGGCTCTTCATATTCTCAGGTTCTACATCCTCTGATTCAACCAACCACAGATTGAAAATATTTGGGAGAAAATTGTGTCTGTAGTAAATAGGGTGCAGACTCTTTTTCTTCTTGTTATTCCCTAAGCAACACAGTATAACATTCACAAAGCACTCACATTATATTGACGTTCTCAGCAATCTAGAGATGATTTAAAGTGCACGGAAGGGCATCTGTAGGTTCTGTGTAAGTGCAACACTATTTAATACATAGGGCTTGAGCATCTTTGGATTTTGGTGTCCACGGGAGCAGGGTCCTCCTCTGACACTGAGGGACTGCTCTGCCTACTGATGTTGTTGGACAGTCAGTTTTGTTTCATCTTTTTTGACTGACGGGTCCTAAAGTGGTTGCTTCCTTGCGTCAGGATCAAATATTTCAGAATCATGTGGGTTTCCAACTTGGGGAGAGTCAGCATAAAATTATGCATAAAAACCTTAAGGCCAAAAAAAAAAAAGCCACACCCCAAATCAGAAACTGCTTGTTCCCCAACTGCGGTGTGATTAGATACTGCAACAGGGTTGTTTTTATGGAGCACTGTGGAGTCACATCTGATTACACCCACCACATATCAGCCCTGCACCAACCAGGCTGCCTCTGAGAAGTCCCTCAGCACTAATTCCCTTTCTTCCTCACCCCCGTTTGACCTCCCATGTTGGTTCTTAACCCTGTTCCTGGGGTTCTAGGTCTTTTCCTAGGCGAATGGGTGCTCACTTCGAGGCAGAGCTGCCTCACTCACTGCCCCATCACTGGATTGTTTCCAAATTTTAGCCCTCCTCTTCTTCTTATGGTATAAACTAGCATCCAATCTTCAGGAAAGTATCTAACTAACACAGCACTTGGTCGCAGAATAACTATGTATGAGACATCTTTTAGCAAATCATTTAATCTTTCTGAATCTTTACGTTCTCATCTATCAAACGGGGACCAGAGCTCCTGTCTCTTGGAGTTGTTTCAAATGAAATATACACACGTGCAAAATAGTACTTTCTGAACCCCTAAAACATTATGAAGGCATTGTTATTGAGCCTTCTAGGTCCAGCCAAAATCTAGTCTTCCTGAGTATCCTGCCCAGATTTGTTCCGAAACCCTCTAGAGTGTGTGTGGCTGTGCTCATTTCTGTGGTTCATGAGATATTTCAGGTTGTTGGTTCCCTTTGGGCCAGCATATTCTTGGAGAACAAGGAGTTGTATATCTTACGCACTCACTAGGTTCTCATAAACACTTCTGTGTGTGCATAAGGGCACAGTAAACCAGGACCAGATTTAGGTCATGTGCTCCATATGCCAAATATTGTGTAAGATCTCCCTGTGGATGCAAGAGAGCCACGGAGAATGATAGGAGGAGGAACTTAGGAGAAAAAAATAAATAAAAACAATTTGGAGTAAGAAATTTCTGAGCCTTTTCTGATGATTTATAAATTTTAGGACAAAATATCTTTTAAAAGAGAAACCAACAAATTCTAATAGAGAAGAAATCTGATCTATTTCAGTTCACTCTGGGACCCATCTGGGAAGAGAAAAGAAAGGGCGAGTATTTTAGGAAATGAAACACCTCACTGACCTAAGAAGATTCAGCAACATGACACAAAGATAGGTCAGGATCAACCTGCCTGACATGGCCCTCCTCCCCAAGATGGCTTATCTGGTGATGAAGAACAGGCACTGTGGCCAAAGTCTGAATGTGACTAATGCTCTGATTAGCTAGATAATGGGTCATTATTATCTGCCATGATGGTTTTCCATTGTTGTAGAGCTTTCTATTGCTCCCACACTCATCCCATTTGATCCTGACAAACAAGACCTGGAATTCTTCCCATTTTATAGATGAGGTTATCAGAGCCCAGAGAATATATTTTATTGTCCAAAATCAGATAGTTAGATAGTGTCATGAGCAGTGTATGAAATACCTCCTCACCTGGCTTCCAGCTCCCCACCCATGGTGACTGGTAGCGGGAAGCCAGGTGTGTATGTACCAGCTGGGCTTGGGGAGGTCTTACCTTTGCCTTAGTGTTAATTATTCTTATTCTTTATTGTTGCTAATTAAATATTGCAGTATTACAGATTTCTGTCTGTTCTTCCAAGAGTCAACATTAGACAGACATCTCTGGACTGTGTTAAGGTTAATGAGATAATCTAATTAAAGTCACACTAGTCCTAGGGTGCAACTGTAAAAGCAAGGTAGCTAAAACAAAGTACATAACTTTTAGACCAAGAATCTGAGTAAGGTTCGAAGTCTTCTTTTTCTGCATGTTAAGACGTTTTTGTTTCTTTATTTCTTGCTAAAACCACTATCTCCTCCAGTTAAGCAGTGTAAAAAGCACAGGCCTAGGGAGACCAGATTTCTGACTCTGACTCTGCCACTAGTTAGTTGATTGCCCAGGCAGTTACTTAACCTACTTTAGGTCTCAGTTTCCAAATAGCTGAAATGGGGGCACTGGCAATGTCTATCTTGCCCTCCCCTCAGGGGTTGCAAGGATGGAGAGACAGGGAGTACCTAGATCTCAAAACTGCTCTGTGTCCGCTCACTGACTGTAAACAAGGACTCATGATGGCATTAACTTTGTGACGTTGGAAAAATGACATGATATGGCTGAGTCTCCATTTCTACATCTATAAGTTATGTAAACAAGACATTCCAAGTTGTGTTGGTAAGAAGATTATAAAGAGGTCATACATTTAGGTCTCTTGGTGCAGCTGCAGCCATATACATAGGTATCAGTAAATGTTTGTGTGGTTGAAGGAGTACTGCAGGACTCAGATCTCGAACGCCACTGTCAGAACGTTGCCTTCAGGGTGCCTCTTCCCTCTCGGGCTCTTCTTTTGCCTTGTGTGCACTTCTCTAAGGAAGGGGCAGTGGCCATCATCAAAGGGAAGCCGTGTGCTTACAGATGCTGCTGTTCACGTGGCAGCCTGTTCTGGAATCTCTTCATCTGGGGATGGCTTCTCCAGATGCCCCTGGTGAGTGGGATGTGTGTTGATGATGCTTTTGTCAGGATATGAGGGTCAGTGAGAGAGAGTGGAATTCAACACCTTTTACCTGGCTCTCCTGACGCAGCGGCATGATGTATACAATGTTAATATCCCGCCCCCTTTCCACCTGCCTTTCCTGTGCCACAGTTCCTGCAAACCTTTAACTGTTCCCCATCAAAGGTCAGGATTAAAATGCACATGCAAGGGACTAGCATGCAAACTGTCCTTCAAGTCTGGTCACAAAAGCAAAATTGCCCTAAGGTGGGTTCTGAGAAGGGAGGAGAATGGGGTGAAGGGCAAGAGTCTTGAGAGCTGAAAGCCAGGGAAAAAGGAGGGAGCAAGGGTTAGATAAAAACAAACAAACCAAAACAGAAAAGGGAGGACAAGAAAAAAAATTTCACAATTTTCTGAAGGATCATCCTGACCATCAGCAGCTGTTGGACAATTCTTCCTGCAGCGTGAGTATGTGTTGCTTAATCCATCCAGGGAGCTGGATGTTCTGTCTTTGTAAATGAAATTTGTCGTAAAGTCAAAACAATGCTTCTGCCCCAAATCTTGAGGGGTTTGAGAGACGTGTCAACAATCTGTGAATCCCCCAATATGAATTCTGTGTCCTGATAACAGGCTGTGCAAAACCAAACAAAAGAGAAGCAGCCCTCATTTGGGAAATCTCAGAAGGCAGCTGAGCGAGCGAGATGGAGATGGTTGGACGGAGGCCTCAAGAGGCATGAGCTTGCATTGAACACTTTTTTAAAAAATTGAAAAAGAAACTTCTTGGTTACACAAGCAATGTAGGCTATTTGTAGAAACATAAGGAAATATAGATTAAACCCTGGGGGAGGAAAATGTCCACTACCCTGTAACTATTAATAGTATTGAAGAAAAAGAGACAGAGAAGTCACTGATGGCCAAATGACTGGAATCTGGGGCCCATCTTCTCCGTGCAAAGTCCCACTTCCCCATTTACCTGCTAGCAGCCACAAGCGAATAATTTAGCCTCTGTTGGTCCCTTTTCTCATCTGTAAATCAGGTATAATAATACCTGCTTCTGAGGATAGCTGTTTGAATTAGAGACACCTGCATGGCACTATTTCAGATAATACCTAAAAGTCAGTGATCACTATAAGAAGTTATAATTTTATCGTATTTCTGCACATTTTTATATGATATATAGGAAATACAATGTATAACATATACATTTCTATGAAAATAGGATCGTCCTATGCCATTTTGGAATTTTATACACCTATTAATCTTTTCATCCACAGATATTTTATTTTAACAGTGGTTGCTTACAGTTGGGATAGGCCTGATGCTAAATATTTTACATAAATAATCACATTTAGTCCTTCAATAACTCTGTGGGGTGGGTGCAGTTATTACCATTTTACAGATGAGGAAAATAAAGATAAACTAACTGTTCAGGTAACTTAAGCTCGCCAGGATAGCAAGCCAAGAAGTTAGAATGCCAGCCCAGACATTCTAGCTTTAAAACTTGCCCGTGCTCAAACTCGAAGACCAAGGGTTTCTTTAGTACTTCCCAAAAGAGGTAGGCTTTGGTATCTGTCATCTTTCCTTCCTCCGTGCTGCAGCAAAGAGGACACTGAGCACTAGAAACTCTTGATCTAGGCTGGCAGAGTCTGGAGAGAAAATGTATTTGCACCTATTCTTTTTTTCTTTTCATACATGACAGCAGAATGCATTACAATTCTTACTACACATATAGAGCACAATTTTTCATATCTCTGGTTGTATACAGTTCTTTTTTAGCTCTTGATAGGTGTGCTCTTTGGCTGATGCGTGTCTAGGTAGCAGTTCCTCTTGGGCTAGATGGCATTTTCAGGTTTTGCTGGAGAAATCACTCTCGGATATAAAATGAGATAGAAGTCTTCACTTTTCCTGAGTGCATCTTATCCAGAAAGAGGCTCTTGAGATGGTTTTTCATCTTGTTCTCTAGAGCTTTTGACCTCCGGGCCACTGACCATTGCTTCCTCGCCCTTTCTTTCCCATCTCTGCACATGGACCCCTGTCCCCAGATAATCCAGGACCAGATCCAAGGCATTGCCAGTTTACTCTCTTCATCCGTGGGTCTTTGTGGTTACCCTCCCCATATTAGGTGCTGCCCTGGACACCATGGGTATGGCGGAGGAGGGAGGCATTGGGGAGACACCAATACCCACACGCACAGAACCAACCACATAAAGCAGGCAGCAGGCTGCAGGGTGCCCGCCACCAGTACGAGCCCACATTGATTCCATGGGAGAGTTTGGCTGCACTGTGCTGTGGGGTCCCCCAGCCATGTCTTGACCAGGGGTGTAATAAGGTGATGGTGAACTTTTGAGGACTAATTCCTTGTCTCTCAATTTAGGAGCAGCTCAGAGAGGAGGAAGGAGAAGTCCCGAGATGCTGCCAGGTGCCGGCGCAGCAAGGAGACGGAGGTCTTCTACGAGCTGGCCCATGAGCTGCCCCTGCCCCACAGCGTGAGCTCCCACCTGGACAAGGCCTCCATCATGCGCCTGGCCATCAGCTTCCTGCGAACACACAAGCTCCTGTCCTCAGGTGAGGGTGGTAGGTCCCCGGGAGGGCACAGAGGGCAGCCTTACCAGCGTGTTCCTATACCCAAGAGCCCCCAGGGTGCCAGAGGTGCAAAGCCTTCCTTTCAGACACCCTACTTTACAAACACCCCGCCCCCAGCATTGGTGTCCTTTTCCCTCATGTCGAACATGTCTCCAGCAATGACCTAGACGATGAACACAGCTAGGGAGGAGGGCATGGTCAGGATCAAGCAAACGCATGGTACCTGGAGGTGAGGAGAAGAAAGGGGCCTGGGGGAACCAAGAGTGTCTTCATTGACTTCCCCAGAGAGGTTGCACCTGCCCGCAGGAAGCATTTTGCTGCTGTCTTCTCTGGGACAGTCGTGATGGTATGCCCATTCAATTATTTCCTCTGTCTAGCCAGTTGAGCCAAGTAGGTCATTTGTTCTCTCTGAACCTTGATTTCCTCACCTGTAAAATGGGGTTAAACATGGTTACTGCATAGGGTGCCTGTGAGAATTAACTGGAACGACGCCTAGCAGTGATCTTTTCCATGGGGGAGCCTCTGGCTGATGACCACCTCATGTGTCATCCTCCCCAGAGAACCCATAAACTCTCACCCTCCCTCGTATCTCTGCAACTCATGGTTCACAGAACATTCTTTTTTCTCAGAGGGTTACATTCTTCAAAAACCATTTCCTGTTGGTCCTTGACCAGGGAGAGGCAGCCCGAGAAGTTTTCCAGTTCCAGATCCTATGTGGCAATCTCATCTAGTCTGTCCGTTCTGTAAGGACTCTGGGCAGCGTGCCGCAGAGGGTCTGGCGCTCCAGGTGGGCAGTGTCCAAGGGGGTTCATGGGAAGGAGGTAGTCAGGAGGACAGGGGCTTTTGTGGTTCATTTTCGGTTTTCCTGAGTGAGTGTGATACCTTGGGGACAGGCTGGTTCTGTCATCCCATTGCAAAGTGGCTATTCCAGGAAAAAAGCCCCTAGCAGAGGGAATCCAGTGTGAAGCCAAGAGGCCACACCAGCCTGTGCTATTCTGGGCCCTGAGCACAGGAAGGATATGGGGGAAAGACCTTCAGGGGAGAGAACGCGGCTCAGAGGGCCCAAGGGTTGGAGGCTAAGCCTATGTCACAGGACTGACTACGCAGTCTCGGAAAAGAGCCAGTAGTGCAGGGGGTGGGGGAGCGCTGAGGGGAGAGGCAATCTCTACAAACAAAGCAAGGCCACAGCAGACTCAGTCACAGACGCTCCAGAAAGAAGGAACAATGAACCAAAGCCCGGCCAAGCTGGATAGAAGAAAGGCTCCCAGAGAAGCCATTGTGAGACCTGGTGTCCCTCTTTCTTTTAAAGAGGCTCTTCTTCCTGGAAGCTGAGGGCAGTGTCTGGAGTGTGGGAATCATCTACTACACACACAGAGTAGGCTGTGGAGGGTTTAATGACTGGATAGAGACCCCTCCCCACACCCCTACTTCCTTGCCGTGGTACCTGAAATTCTGCTCTTAGACTGTGATTCCTTCAGGCTAGCCACTGCTTTCTTCCTGACCACCCCTTCCTCTGCCAACAGAGAGCCCCTGAGGGGTCATTTATCAATCCTAGGATGTCTCTCTGAATGCATTTGGATTCTTGGTGTTACTCCTGGTTTCACAGAGAAGTGAGGAACAGGAAAGTTAAGGTTGCTCAAATTCACACATTTAGCCCATGGTGAGTCTCCACCTGGAATTCAGGTCCTTTTGAGAAAGGCAGACAGGAGATCACAGGAGGATTCTGCAAACCTGGTCAGGCTAAGATGTGGACAAGGGCTGAGGGGCCTGGAGGAGGGAACCACAGTCAAAGGGGGACACTTAGGAGCTGATCAGGGCTGGCCCTGAGTGGTGGATGCTCAGGAGGTCCTTACACCTGAATAGAGTTGTTCTTGTCTTTGCCCACGGTGCAGGGATTTGTCATCTGTGTTTGTCCCCATGCAAGCCTAGTTGTCCTTCTCAGTAGGTCAGAGATTGTCTTAGGGCCACCGGTTAGAGGTTGGGCCCTCTGCTTGCGTGTGTGCTGGTGTGAACCCCTACCTGCTAGACTCACCCATGGAAACAGGACCAGAGTGACTTCAGTGGGACATCACACGTCGGAGCTCAGAAGCTGCTGAGCATGGTGGACACAAACTGCCTACCTTCTCTCTGGACTCAACCCTAGATTGACCAGAACCCCCAGCATATCGGCTCTGGGCCTCTCTGTCCCAAGGGAAGAAAATGACAGAAAAGGATAAAAAGTTTCTACTTTGGGCCATCTGATGTCCTTGAAGGAGAAGCCCTCACAGAACCAGCACCGCCAGAGAAGGACGAGATGGCTCCTCGGCTCCCTCTTTTCTCCACGCCCTCTCCCAGGCTCCTGCCAGGCATTCTCTGGACCAGTGTTGAAACTGTTTTCAGAAATTGTATGTGAGACAGGCTCTTTTACTTTTTAAATCACAGTTTGTTTTTTTTAAATACTTGGCACATAATGGAGAGAAATACGGAATTGGTGAGAAGGGAATGCAGGGCTCCTGCAATTGGAATCTCTGCGTGGCTGCCTTTTTTCTCCGCAGCCTTGTGAACACTCCTGTCTGTGGGCCTTAGTTTCCTCATCTGTACAAAGGGAACAGCGCTCCGTACCTGCAGCGTTGCTAGGGCATCAAGATGACATAAAAGGCCATATCCTCTAGCTTGCTGAATAAACTATAGCTTAGAAACAAACAAACAAAAAAAATTGGATGAGCGAGTACATTGACTTGTAATAAGAATCGGCTTCTGGTGAAATGATGTCAAAGAAAACCCAGGGCAAACCCTTCCTATCCTCACACCCACTTTTCAGCAGTTTCTGTCAAAAATGCAAAGTTGCCACGCTTTTCCAAGTCAAATTGTGAGTTCATTATTTGAGCATTTCCACGGAGGTGAGCAAGCACTGATTTTGGCTCACTTGATAGTAGGAAATAGCTGGTTACATATCTCAGAGTTCAAAAGGCTAAAAAATACCAGGTTTGGCTTTAGAAAAGTTTCTTCTTTACTTAGTAACATGCTTCCCTTTGATTTTCACAGTAGGCTGTTGTGTGTGGGAATGTTGGAGAGGAAACCTTAACGTTGAGACATTCAGGCTGTGGGTCGGGGCCACCGATTGAGATTCGTATCACAGGAAGCAAACTGAAACAATAGCTTTATGATATTCGCTTCCACGCTGGGCTGAGGACAGAACACTCTGACGGGAACGTCGGTGAAAATACCACTTAATTGTCTTAAATCCTCTTTCAAGATGAGCCTTACACGCTGGGACTGAGGAAGGTCACTTCTACATTCTGAGGGCATTAAACCATCAGTAAATAGATGAAATAGGCTGTTTCCACTCTAAAATTGATTTGGGGCTTCCCCAAACTCAAACATGGTGATATCAAATTCATTTTCAGCTGAGCAGGTTTCTAAAGGGAACCCTCTGATTTATTTTTGATTCATTGCATTTGCTTAGTGAAGATGTTGGCTTAACAGGAGATTATGATTTCCCAGTCTCTCGACCACTAAGGGAAAGACATTAAAATATGGGACATGTAATTTTAACCAAGGAACCATGACCTTTCCATGCAGGAAAAGTGGGATAGAGAAAAACTATGGAGGCAGATAGAGCTTCTGGTGCCCTCATATGCCCCACTTTCAGACTTGTTTTCTCTGGCTTTCACCCCTACTTTTTTACTGCCCCACCCACTCCAAATCAAGGCCTTTTTCTGTCCTGTTTGGAAGGAAGCCAATGAGCTGATTCATGTGAGGATGTTAATGGCAGAGAACAGCTAATGTACATTCTCTTCTAGAAATACTGACCTTGTTCAGATCATTCCTCTAACTTAAACCAAAGAAGTCTGGTCGGACCATAGGTATTTGCTGAACCCAACCCTGTGCTATATCTTATAGAAGGTTATATACATAGAGGGAAGATAGGATAAGCAGATAGGTAAAGAACAAAGACAGGAATCTCCAGTGGTGGATTTCCGGTGCTCACAGAAGGTGGGACACACACCTTCTGTCAAAGGGTATGAGTAGCCCAAGCCTGCCCATGTTAGTGCCTAAGGAATGGCAGAGGATCTGGCAGGTGATTTCCTTGTGCCTTGATTGGCACTGCATTTACAATCCACACACCCAGGACAAGCTGGGGACCCTGATGGCTCTACATGCTGGGAGGATTGAAGGGGAGAAACTAGTTTAGGTGAAACCTTTGAAAGGAAAGACCCTGCAATGGGAACTAAGTGCCAAGCACTTCTGAAGCAGGAAGGCCGTACCAGAGCAGTTTAGGCATCGTTAAAGCAGTCCTGGAATTTCCCAGAGGAGAAAACCCAGAGGAAAAGTGCCCCCCGCCAGGGGGGTAAGATTGTAGCCAGCACCCTGACCAGCAGCAGCACAGGGACAGCCTAGTCTCAGAGCCCAAGGTAGGTGGTGTCTGCTCTGCCACCCTGTCCCACTCACCCCAGACGCCAGACTCCCGTGGTGTCCCTCCCCACATGGGCGGGGCTGCCTGAAGGAAATGAGCGGTGCTCCGGAAAAAGTGCTCCGAAACCTCAGCCTGCACATATCCTGGCTGTGGGGAGGCATCAAAGCCTGTTTACAGGGGCTATTTTTAGCATTAAAGAATCTTGTTGTGCTCCCCTGGCCGAGCATGCTCCCTCTCAGCAGAGTGCCTTTTACACTACTGCTCCCAAAGGGTCCTGGGAAGCAGGCCACTGAGACCTAGGACCCAAGACCACTGAAAGAACCAGCTGGCCCCTGCTGTGGGCTCCTTACTTTATTCTGCACTGAGGGTTTACTCTTCATTGTTGTGTCACTTTACTGCTGGCTGTCTGAGGCTTCGAGGGACAGTGTTGCTCTTACTCTCTGAGGAGTCCTGATTCTCTCAAGGACAGGACTGAGTGCACTTGTAGACAGATGACTTTGTGCCTAGCACAGGGCAGACAGCTCATCTTTCCTCCTGCCTGACATTTACTAGAATATTCTTGTTGCATCAGGAAAGACTCGATGTTCACGGGCAAAGGCCGAGGAGTCATGTGCAGGAGCCTCCTGGCCCTTGGGCAAGGATCTGCTTCCCAGCTCCAGGCTGAGAGTGACAGAGCCCAGTTCCCTCAGAAGCTCCCAGGAGGATGAGCAGGTGCCATGAGAGCAAATAGTTCCACAGAAGGAAGAGGCCCTGCCCAAGCCCTGCTGCCCCAGGTTCCCCCAGGGCCAGCCTGCTGGCTTCCTGGCCCTCCAGCCATTGTGATTTCAGTTCCAAGATGATCTGTTTCCCTTCATGGCCCCAGAGCACCCTCTCCCTCCTGCCCTCATAAGGCCAGGGGACCACTGCCGAAGCCAATTTCGCCACCTCCTGGAAGCAAGTGCACTGGGCACGATGGAGACCAGCTTGGCGGCCGTGGAACTGTTAAAAACAGGAAATTTTAAGCAGAACTATTTCCTCTGGGCCTAGTTAGCCCAAATAAGTTGTCTTGGGATCACTCCAGATTTTGAAGTCGGTATTACCACTGAGATCAAAGAAATTGAAGAGAAAATATCTTCTCTGTAGGCCAAAAACCACAGGGCTGGCCTCTGGCTGTCTAGAGAAGGTGGCCATCTATCAGGTGTGACCTCAGCATGTTAAAAACCTCTCCTCACTCATTCCCCACATCAGTCAGCCCCTGCCAACACTGGCTGCTTTTCCCCACATCAGGGTCACTTGCAGGGCCTGGCACTGACTTGGGTAATGGCCCTCAGTATGTGGTCCTGGAGGTAACAGCATGTTGTTATCTTGGAACTTGGTAGTGAAGCACATTCCCAGACCCACCTGAGACCTGCGGAATCAGGAGCCCTGGGTGTAGGGCCCCTCTGGGCCAGCCTCAAGGGTGTGCAACCTGTTCAGTCTTAGAGGGCTGTGCACTTGGAAGGGCCTTGAGACTGGCTTAATTTTTTAACACGAAGTGCCATATTTTACTTTGCACTGGGCCTCACAAATTATGTAGCAGCCCCAGGCCCAGAAATCTTTGTTTCAGCCAACCCTCCAGGTGGTCCTGATGTGTGCACTGAGTTCCGTCACCATCCCTCCTAAGGCCTCTATTTAAACATGGATGTGACCTGGGGGAACTGCAATAGCAGCTGTATCCCTCACTCTTGGAACATGGGTACATCCTCAAAATGGTCCAGTCAACTCATTAGCCGGCCAAGGACAGAGATATCGAGAGAGATGCTGAGTGGGGACTAAGTATAGGCATGTGGATAGAGCAAGGCCATTCTCATGTGGCCTCCCTCCATGGGCTGGCTGCCTGCATTGGGGTGTGAACTGATGGCATTCCCCACAATGCGTCCCACCAATCTGGCAAATAGAGGGAAGACCACCAGAATAATGCCTTATATAGTGCGACTCTTGCCTCTGAAGGCCAATCTGGCCTTGTACAGGCCCCGCTCTGTTTTCCTGCAGAAATGGCAGCATCTAAAACTCTGGTATATGTTCTTTGATCGCGTGTCCTGAAAGATAGCTGGTCCTCCGTGGTACCACAGTAGTCCCTTGGTAGGAATATCTCCTAGTTTGGATCTGTTCTTCTTAAGCTTACGTTTAAGAGCTTACAGAGCAAGAGGAAAGACATTTAACTAAATCCATTGCCTTGCAGAAAGGCCCTAGGTCAGCACCGCACAGGAGAGATGTGTTCCTTGCCAAGTGGCTCGTAAATCTAATTGCATTTCACACTCGTTTAAAGAGTCTCCATTTGAAAGACTCCTATTAGTTAAGTGAGTATTAACTACTACCCGTGACAAATTACTCTCTAATCCTCTTGTTCTATAAATCAAGTGAGGCATATTTGGATTTTGCTTGTACTAGATGAATATAAATTTTAATAAATACAATATGTTTGGAATTAAATAATGAACTAGGAGAAGGGTAGCCGAAACAAAGTCTGCTGTCTGCGGATAACCACAAGGGGCTTAAGGTCTGAGAGGGGTTCTGGTCTGTTGCAAGAGCTGAGTCAGTCTACATTTTGCAGAGAGCAGAGGTATCCTTGATAAGCCAGGGTACACAAAGTGGATGATACAGGGTAGATGATTTCCTAGGCTGCCCCCAGCAACTACCTAATGCATATGCTTCCTCATTGTTTTATACTGTAGGATTCATTCTTTCCAAGCCATTCTGCATGCTATAGCCACATTCATCTCCTCAAAGCAATGCTTTGATTTTCCTCTTCTCTACTCCTTTGACAGGAAAGTGAGGCCCTCTAGGACACTAGACTTATCTCACCGGCCCAATCTCTGAGACTGGGACACGGACCCTCTTCTTCAGCTAGATGAGCCTCTTCTCCATTCTGGGAGGGAGCTTGCTCTGTTTTGCTGTGTCCATCCAACCCTGTTTAGCTCAGAAAGCCCTTCTCTTTTCATTGTACAGAATCAAACCTCTCTTTTTCATGAGTCTCCTCAAATCCCCTTCTTTGGAACAGTTGTCTCTTGTCTCCCTGAAGCAACCCCCTCCTTCTCTGACCCCTAGAGCATTTACTGTCTACACTCCTCCTTGGGACCCAGCTATGACACCCTTGAATTTTTATTTAGCTTTGTATCACTGTGTGCTATATATATTCCCTATGCAGACTAGGAGCAATGTGAGTGTGGTGATGGTATTCCAGAAGAAGCCGATGGGAGAAAGATTCACAAGTATTGATATCATATCAGGCATTTTACATATTTATTTCATTCTTAGAAATTCAAAGAGATGGAAGTTATTGCCTCCATTTTGCTGATGAGGAAACTGATGTTCACAGAGGTTGTTATTTGCTCAAAATAGGAGGTTTATCTAGTAATAGAAACTGATTTGACTCCAGAGCCTTAAAGGTTGAATGTGACTTCTGGATTCTGCAACTTGCTAGCTTCCCAACCTTGGGCAAATGGCTTAACCTTTCTAAACCTCATGTGTAAAATGAGATCAGAATACTACCCACCTCATCCTTCACCATGAAGACTCTCTAGAATGCTTAGTGCGGTACCTCACATGTAATAATTGCTCAATATACATCAGCAGCTAAAATTTCTGTTCCTACTGTTTTGACTACTGTTGTATTGATGGCTATTGCCACGGCCAGTACTACTAGTGCTCCAGGTACCCTGTCATTATAGCACACTGTCTCCAAGTTCCTGGCAGACTGTGCTGGATAGTGGTGCTCATCCAGTGCCTGCTGTTTAGGCATGTGGCAGACACTTGGGTGGTCAGTTGGCAGGTGTGTGTTTCCAGAAGAGCCTCCTTAATGTCCTTGAGCCATCCCGGCAGATATCCATCATATCTGTTGTAATACCACATTCATGTAAACTGTCCCCTCTCTTTCCAGTTTGCTCTGAAAATGAGTCTGAAGCCGAGGCTGACCAGCAGATGGATAATTTGTACCTGAAAGCCTTGGAGGGCTTCATTGCTGTGGTGACCCAAGATGGCGACATGATCTTTCTATCAGAAAACATCAGCAAGTTCATGGGACTCACCCAGGTGACCAATTCCTCTACCTCTTTCAGAAAGGGAAAACATTTCTATTTGGGGGATAAATTAGTGGAAGCTGTAGGTCACAATATCGCTTGACCTTTTCCCTGCACATGACCACTCTGATGCTCGCTGCCTCGGGCCACAAACCCCAGGAACACGGTACCACCCACTGGCATTGGGTTTGGCACTGCATGTGGCCATCCTAATGGGCAGCTTTCTCCTGATTAAATTCAGTTCAAGCCCATGCATCAAGCCCCTGCCCCCGTCAGTAGTCCTCTTCTAGTCCATGTGCCTGTGGACCTAACACTGACCTGGGGTGGCGAGAAGAACTTCTTGATGCAGTCTCCTCCCTGCCTCCGAATCTGCACAATGGCTCAGATTCTCTTGGAGCCTTTCACTTCAGTGTTGGGAATAATGAAACCTAACCTTGTTTTTGAAACAGGTAGAGCTAACAGGACACAGCATCTTTGACTTTACTCATCCCTGTGACCATGAGGAGATCCGTGAGAACCTGACTCTCAAAACTGGTAAAGTGTCTCTTCTTGCCCCCTCCCCTACCCCCCAGGAGGGGATCTGCCTTCCCTTTGTCTAAAAGCAGAGAAAAGATGGCTCTTGGCCACACTAATGGCCAGGGAAAAAAAAGCTGATATCCATCAAAACCCCTAGCTGGCCCAACCCACTGTACAGGCTGGTAGCCTGTGAGGTGAGATTAAGGGCTCTAAAAGGATCCAATACTCAGAAATACTCCTGTGGGCCCCATGTGATGCCTGATCTCACATTTCCAGGGCCCTCCTTTGGGTTAGCACACTATCTGCAGGAGATTTCATCACCTAAGGGTCAAGCGCCTCTACCAAATGACACCACTCAAACCAATAAGCTCACCTGTGCCAAAGTGCCCAGAAGAGCTGTTGTCCTTCAAACTACCCCAAACATGGACTTTAAGCAATCACTCATGCTCTCACATTTGTGGGTTCTGTGGGCAGGTCTCCTACTCCCCATAATATCAGCTGGGTGTAGTCATTGGGGGCTGGACTAGGCTGGGTTGATTGAGCAAGATGGCTCACCCATAGGCGTGGGGCCTGAGGCAGTTGGCTGGCAAGGTAGGTGACTGGACCTCTCTCTCCCACTTCTTGGCTCTCAGGGCCTCTCCCTCTCCACGTGGAGTCTTCAGGGTGGCCATCTTACCTGGAAGCTCACAGCTCCCAAAAGAGCAAAAGTAGAAGCTGCAAGGGCTTCCCAAGGTCAAGTCCTAAAACTGGCACAGCAGCACTACTGCCCCATTTTGCTGGTTAGAGCAAGGTACAGACAGTCCTGATATGGTGTGGGAGGAACCCACACAAGGCCATGAGTGTAGGAGGCCTGGCTCACTGGGGCCACCATTGGAGACGAGCTACCACAGCAGCCACAGCATGAACCTGGCCCTCTGGTGATGAGACATAGGGCAGGAGAGGGAACTTTCAAAGGTCTAATATACTGGACTCTGATGTGGGAGTATCTAGCAGATACCAGTGAACACAGGCAAAAGGCACTTTATAATGACAGTGAGGCTTCATTGTTATAACTGGGACATTCAAGAAAAGGCATGAGTGTCATCAAGAGGACTGAAGCTTTGGGCAGCAGTGGGGTTCAGTGTCCATCAGGATCCCTTCTGAAGCTGAGAATCTACCTACCACTGATCTGGGCAGACTCTGCCTACATCTAGAAATCCTCTTTAATGTCAATCACCTGCCTTTGCCATGGGTGTTGCCTGTCTGACCTGAATGACAGAGGCAGTGGTGGCAAGCCTGCAAGGTTTTGCTCTTGTTGCCGCACTTGACTGGGTCACCTGAATGCAGGATCACAACAGCCTCTCCTTCTACTGCCACTCCTGACCTTTCACCCAGCCCCTCTGTTCCCAACTCAAAGCCTCCAGGACTCAGGTTGGGGGCATCCTGTGGTTGCTGAAGGTCTTGTCTGCTGCTGAGAAAGTCTGGGCTTTATGGAACAGTCAGCTCTGTGGGGGTGGGACTGTCTCTCTTCACTACTCCAGAAACCCACTGGCCCCTGAGTTTCTGATCTCAGTTCAACCACTGACGGTAATCTCAGTTTGACTCTATGACCTGAACTAAGTACCTCACTTCTATGATCCTCGGAGTCTTTGTTTTCAAACTGACAGCATTAGATAAGGCCAAGTGTAGGACCTTCCAGTTCTCAAGTGCTATGACTCACAGCCAAGTGACCTCTAGTTATCTGAATAGAACTTTACATCTCTTGGTCTATGATTGGGAACTTGGAATCAAACTTGGCGAGTCAGCAAATTCTCACTAAAGTTGCCGACCTCCGAGTGGACTCATGCTCTGGAAGCAAGGGGTTAGTATGAGTTCCTAAAGGAAGATAAGACATGAGGCAGATTGTGGAAGGCTTTGAAGGCCAGTAGAGGCCTTGAACTTTATCCTGCAGACAGTGGGTAGATCTTGAAGGTTTTGGAGCAGGGATGGAGTGATTTTCTTAGAACACTATTTAGAAAAAAAAATAACAAAATATCAGAATAAGAATTCAGAAGTTAACAGGTTAGGAGTCCACATCATAACCTAAGCAAATAGTCATAAATGAGTCTCTCCAGCCCCCTCAACCCTAACTCCTGATGGTGGGTCCCAGCCCCCAAAGAGGTTTATCATATTATCTGCAAAACTACCTCTAAAAACTAAAATTGTAAGAAGCATAGAGATGGTTTTATTATGGTGGAGGAATATTCTCTCTTTAAAACAACAACAAAGATTCGCCATTTGGTCTGTTTCTACTGGGCGCCCCAAAGGATACAATCAGCTCAAGAGTGCCTCACAATTCATCTGACACACAATTCTTTGGGAATGTGTCAGTCAAATAAATTATGGTCCTCTGGTGGTGTAGGTGCAGAGGCTGGTGTCTTTGCCTGGAGGGAGGGATGTAACTATTTTAAGCAAGGCTCTAGATTGTTCTGTGATGCTGGGCAGAAGAAAGGAGTATGCTTCTTCCCTGGAGAAGGCCCAGGATGGGGGTGATGCTATAGACATCATTTAGATAGAGACAAGAAAGACTTGGCTGGCACTGCATTTACTACTCTGTTGAACAAAAAAGAAAGAGAAGGAGAAGAAAGAAAATAGGCTATTTGGAGTCTATGAGGGAGGAAGGAATCTACTTTTGGTCTTAGTGATTTATTTAATTCTAATTGAGAGAGAATGTGTCCCCAGCTTCAAAGTGGACTTGCTCACCCAATCCCAGAAGAGTCAGACCAGAGGTCTCTTGAGACTTGATACATGTCACTTTAGGAAAAAAAGCTAGTGGCATATAATTCTGCATGTAGCTATTACACGTTGTCAGTAGGGTACAGGGATATTCCAATTCCTGAGAGATTATAAAGAAATGACAGGAGTGTCTTGAGGAAAGTCTTACCTAAACAGACTTATACCCTTGGACTATCTGTGGTCCCTCCCAGCTGAACCCTAGACTTCCTGATGGAGCTCCTTGGCCTGACCCAGAAGTCGGCTGAGACTGTGGCCATAGTCACTCATTGTCTCTCTGCTGTCATATGACAGTTGACCGTGTTCTAAGTGTAGTGGGATGGAGTGGGACAGCTCCTACCTTCCAGGGGTCATGCTCCAGTTGAGGAGACAGTCTGGAGGTGGGAGACCATTAACCCACAGGCCATGATGGGGCTCAGTGGCCGTGTGAGCAGCAAGTGATGCAAGTATAGATACTTGGGAGATAGAAGAAAAAAGTGGCCCAGAAAAATGACAGCCGGGCCTTCGGTAATGTAAATGTAAAACTTATGCAACTGATTCCCTGACCCTTCTCCACTCAGGTTCTGGTTTTGGGAAGAAAAGCAAAGACATGTCCACAGAGCGGGACTTCTTTATGAGGATGAAGTGCACGGTCACCAACAGAGGCCGCACCGTCAACCTCAAGTCAGCCACCTGGAAGGTAGGACACCACCAGGCCTGGGTTGGAGTCCTAGGTGTGGGCAGAGGGTGGATACCTAAAGCCCTGCGCTCCACTCCAGACTCTCAGCCCCACAGCTGACCTCTGTTGCTGGTCCCCAGGTCTTGCACTGCACTGGCCAGGTGAAAGTCTACAACAACTGTCCCCCTCACAGTAGTCTCTGCGGCTACAAGGAGCCTCTGCTGTCCTGCCTCATCGTCATGTGTGAACCCATCCAGCACCCATCCCACATGGACATCCCCCTGGACAGCAAGACCTTCCTGAGCCGCCACAGCATGGACATGAAGTTCACCTACTGCGATGACAGGTATGATGTGTATACTGTGGGAAGGGATGGGACTTACCCACCCTTTTTTGTGATTATACCTGTAGAGAAGGGATGGGAATGGGGCATAAACCATGTTTTGCTGGGTGCAAGTTTGTAGGCCTGTGTTGCATTTCCTTCCATCAGTAGTCCTCAGAGCTTCCTAGAACCGTATTTGAAAGTCTCTCATTGACGCAGCCTCAGGATTCTTCTGCAGAGTTGTTCTGGAATGTGACTTGTCATTGTGGTGGTGTGCACATATTTGTCCACATACATGTCAGGCTCCTGAGGAAAACTCCAAGGCACTCTTCAGCTCCAGAAGAAAGGGGTCTAGAGATTTCTATTAATTCTCTCAATTCAGAGGCCAGCCAGGGGCCTCGGGTTCTGGCCCTTGAAGTTGACCATGGTTGGCTGGTTTCCCCTCATTCTCTTCCATAACTAACTGAACTTTTCCCTCCGCCTTTACCCCTCCCATGTGCAGCAGCCACCATCTAGCCTAGTTTTGAAGGCTTTTAGATTAGAGGAGCTCAGCTAGATTCTCACCCCAATTCCAGGCCCCATGAAATTCTCTCAGGAGCACAGTAGTGGTTAAGAGCATGGAATCAGGCTGGATGGCCTGATTCAGCAGTAGCTCTTATTCTAACCTTTACTGAAGTTGTTGAGAGAGCACCTAAGACTGCACAGGGAAGCTGTGTCATCTCTAGTTCCCACTCCAAGCTGAGGGTTAACACAGTGGAGAAGAGGCCAGGGTGGTCATGAGTGGGATTCTGAACCCCACCATAGCTCCTAACTTCTACTGTCCTGCCTCTGTGATTTTAAGGCCCGGTAATCAGGAGATAAAGAAGGAAGACAGGAAGGTCAGAGGTGACGGGCAGTAGCCAGCACCAGGAGTGGGGGAGGAGAAACCTAGAAAAGGGACCGGGCCTGGGGCAGGCCTGGCTCAAGTGAATGCTGCCGCGTCTTGCTGACTAGCAGACCCCAGAAGTATCCTTCAGGGAAGAGCTCCCCCCAGCCCAACCTCAGCTTTCTGCAGTATCCAGAATCAACACTTTACCATCCCAAACTCTCTACCACTCCCCTGAAATGGAGATAATACTTTCCTAGCCTGTTCCCCAGGGTCATTGGAGGATGAGGTATTGTGGAAGCACCTGGGAAAGCACAGCACTATGACACACTCTTGTTACTGCATATGTCTCGCTTCTGCCCTTGGTCTCCCCAAAGCATAATCTTCCCATTAAACCCAAGGAGACAAGATCACTTCTGAAGGCCCAGGGCCCAGCTGAGGAAGAAGAGACCACCAGCAAAAGACTATCCGGTCTTCCCCACAGCAGGAAACCACCAGTCCCAGGAAGGGAGCTCCTACCCAGCCTCCCCCCACCCCCCTACCCCTTTCTTTTATCATCTGGACATCCCAGGGCATCTGGTTTCTTCATAGGTGTGGCCCTGCTCTCCAGATTAGACTGAGTCTTTCTCCTCTGATTCTGGAAGGACCTGGTATTGGTTGTTGGCTCTTCCTCCTTGAGATTGACCTCCAGTTGTGGCATAATTTCAGAATTTTTGTAAAAGTATCCTTGAGGCATTCCTGTACCCTCAGTTCTTACCATAATTGGGCCAGGACTCAAAGCTCTGGGCGGCAGTAGATAGTTATATAAGTAGACAAAAGAGCTCCCACCTCATAGGGAGAAATAGACATGTCTGAAGGCTTTTGTCCTGGAATGTCATCAAGGCGGCATTTATTGATAGGGTTGCTGCTGCTACGGTTGTGAGGACAATGATGTTGGTGATAATAATGGTTGGAGAGAAAGACTACTCAAAAGGCAGGCATGAGAGGAATCCATGCTCTGGGTAAAGGTATTTATCAGATGCAGTTCTTGCCTCGATGGTCTTCTGAGTTGACATGAGAAATCCCAGTGCCCGATCCACATGTCATTACTTTGAGGTGAAGTGGTGCTCAGGGTACCTCAGCCGAGCAACCACAAAGCTGGAGATGATGCACCCTGGAGGTGGCCCTTGTATGTGAAGCACAGTCATCATGCAACTCTAAACTGCAGGGAAAACCCGACTGTCCTAGAAAACAAGCTGCCATCCCTAGATAATAGCAAAAAGACAATTTTTTAAAAAAAGGCTCAAGACTATGTTCTTGATAAGTGAGGGGGGGAAATCCCCTAAAAAGGATAATTCAGTGTTAATCCATTACTCCTTGTCTTGGTTTGAATGAGTTTCAGGTAATTTTCTAAAAGCGTTAACCTTTGGATTAAAAAGAGGGAACAAAACACAAGAAGTTGGGTGCCTAAAACTGTTGAAGGGGAAACATACACAGAGGGGAGACACACCAGGCCAGACATCTCAGTTTGGTTTAGGACTGGTGGGCAGAGTAGATACTGGCTTAAAGGAACCTGTCATTTAGGGCTTTGTGACTCATACTGTGGAGAGAGATGTCACTTCTAAGTTCTGTAGGACACTTTGCATTTTCAGCAAAATCTTGCCTTTCAAGGAACCTAATTACATGGCCTCAACTCTGAATACAGTGGTGCTGCAAAGAAGAATGTAGAAGCATGTAAACACACAGAATGCTGTGCCACACAGAAGTTGTGTTTAACCGATTAGCAGATTAGTTAACAAGGGCACGGACAAGGCTTAGACAGTTTATGAAGTGACTATTTTAAGTCCTTAATCCCTAAGTGTTATTTCTCAATTGCTTTGATGAGGACTTGAGTTTTTGTTGTTTTGTATTGTTTTGTTTTGTTTTCACTTTTGCATTGGGATGGGGAGAAGTGCATGCACACGCACACACCCTTGTGAGACAGATGTTTAAAATACCAACACCTGCATATGACTGTGAATGGGGGACAGGGCTCCATTTGCATCAGAGAATTAATTTAGTTTAATGACCTCTGACACAGGAGGGGCTATGATTTCCCCAAAAGGGGATTGTTTTCCAATAAGGAAAGTGAACAAGAATTTGAAGAAAGTCAAGCAGTTCGAATCCACAAAATCACTTTTGAGGCGGTTTGACACTTTACCTAGATGTAACGAGACCACAGACAGAAACAAACCAAAAGAAAGGAGTCAAATAGAAAAAAGAGAAGAGAGAACAAAGGGGGAAAGGGGAGAAAATTAAATTTAAAAACAAAAGAGAGAGAAGAGAGAGGACTCTGATCTTGTTGAACTCTCAGGTTTCCAAAATGAATTGGACCTCTAAGAGACTACTCTGAAATGTCTGATACTGAACAAAGGCGTGTAGATGATTCAAAGTGCATTTGCCCTCCCCTTAATAAAGGGTTAGAGAGCTATATGAAGTCTTGCATTAATTATTTGAGTTATAGCAAATATATTTAAAAGTCTAAAACAACTTATATGTCAGTCACATTTATGCATTCAGATTAAGTATCCCTTATCTGAAATTCATGGGACCAAAAGTATTTCAGATTTTGGAGATTTTTAGATTTTGGAATGTTTACAAAGACTTTAATGGTTGAGCATTCCTCATCTGAAAATCCAAAATTTTCTGAAATCTGAAACTTTTGAATATCACATTGTCACCATTTGGATTTCAGATTTTCTGATTAGAGACACTCTACTTATTTATGATCTATTGCTCTAGACAAGGGGACTCAAGTTTGCATAGTGAGTTAAAGAAAAAACAATGTCTTGATTATAAGTATAATCATGACTCAACTGTAAATATTACACGCTTTCCTAAAATACTGAGTAACCAATTCATGAACTGCTATTTATTGAGCATCTGCTTTGTATCTAACCCTGTGCAAGAGACTATTATATCCAAGAAGTAGTAGAGATTATTCCCGATTTCCAAGAGTTTAGAGTTTGAGAGAGAAGCAACTTAATGAAACTACAGTGAGAGGTACAAAATGAAACATCCCACTCACCTAAAAGAAAGACAAAATTGTTTCCAAGTAATTTAACTTTAAAATGGAGTGAGTTCTTTAAATTCACGTGGAGATGCCATCTAGTGGCAAAAGAGAGTAACTGTGAAGGACACGGAGCCACTCACCAAGGAGACTGGAGCAAAGTTTACCCCACTGTGATTTTTGTGAGTTCTGTGAGTCTTCTTGTAGCTTAGAAATAAATTATAAAACAAAATTATGTAGAAGGGATCCAGTGTCACTGGGAGGATAAGTATAAAAATTACAGTTAAAATTTCAAGTTAATAAAGAGGGTCTTTTAATCTTTACAGATAGAGAATTTGAGGACAACCCTGTTTTGTCAATGGATTAAGTCAGTATAGGATGTAATAAAACCCGGAGTCACAGTGGGAAGAGTTCAAATGAATGCATTCTAAGTCCTGTGGATTTGGATAAGTCTTATGATGAATTCATTTTATACAAATTCAGGAATAATGAAGATAGCAAAAGTGAGGGAAGAATAGAGGATCATAGAAGAATATCAATAAAGAATATTATACCATATATCAAGATAGCTGGAAAGTAGTTTGAAGTCTGAGAATAAAATAGCCTGACTTTATGCAAATTAATAGTAAAAGATAATATTCTTTCATTGTTTAGTGAGTACATTTAATAAATAATTTTGCTACTTTTTAGAGGGTGGGTGCCATATTAAATTCAAGGTGATCTTTCAAAGTAATGTATTACATGTATTTTACTTTCCTATGTAGTCTCTTCTAAATATTCTTGCATTCTTATTCCTTAGCTGTTTTCTGAATATTTTAAGTAAGACCGTGTAGTGTGCTTCTTTAGGCCCTGAGGTAGAGGGAATATCAAATGCTCTCCAGGTATATCTGTGTCTGCTCGGCTGACTTTCTGGAACTAGCAGAGTTTGAATAAGAAATGCTTTTATATTATTCTGTCTCATCTAGGCAGCATGAAATACTCTCTAGAAGAGGCAACTCTATAAATTCTCTTTGGAAGTTATCTCCAAGTTTAATGGACCTCTCAATTCAAAAATTATTCCTTCTGTATGATCTGATTCTCACTTTTCATAGTTCAAAGCAAATTTCCTCTTACTGTTCATAGGTTTTGGGGTAATGACAGACAGCCATGGCATGTGTTGGCACTGAGGGCAGGATCAGTCCCGGACTGAGCCAGGGCTACTTCCCTGTGTATAAATTCACCCCATGTAACCCCCTGTGACCCACCACACCTGATATAATACAGAAAAACTGACTTTCCATTAACTGCATAGAATTCATATAACTGAGGCAATATTTGAGGAAAACAAAAGGTTTAGGACTATCATTTAAAGCAAACAAAATCTGGGTAAAACTTATTAATACAAACAGGCTTTGAAATATGAGCTAATGAATAATCTAGATAAAATTTCATATAAGAGGAAGTGAGAGGAAAGGGAAAAAAACAAGGGAGAGAAATGAATTACAGTAGATGGGGTAGAGAGAGAAGATGGGAGAGGAGGGGAGGGGAGGGGGGATAGTAAAAGACAGGAAAGGCAGCAGAACACATCAGACACTAGTATGGCAATATGTAAAACAGTGGATGTGTAACCGATGTGATTCTGCAATCTGTATACGCGGTAAAAATGGGAGTTCATAACCCACTTGAATCAAATGTATGAAATATGATATGTCAAGAACTATGTAATATTTTGAACAACTAATAATAAAAATTCTAAAAAAGAATAATCTAGATATTACTAAGGAAATGCAGTGTCAATGCTTATAAGTGTGTATAGAGACTAAAATGTTCACACCACACATTGCCAGAAGGATGGAAGGACAGAGAAGAATTTAATATCAGTATCTATTGGCAAATGCATTCTCTGGAAAACAGGTAGTTATAAAGGACTTAAAACTTTTGTCCTCTTAAATAATTGAAATACTCTCTAGTCATCTTGTTTACATGCTTAGTTTACTTAGCAGAGCCTTCCTTGTGTAGGGGACAGGGGTAAAAGCTGTGGCCTGACCTTGGTTGCCTACAGGCAGCGGCGTCTGAAGCCAAGCAGTTTGACTGCCACCCACATGGACAGGCCGTGGAGGTCACCGCCTGGGGAGGAGAACGAGCCCTCACAGCCTATGGCTGGACTTCTTCTGTCTCTTAAGGTGATGGCACCCAGAAAATAATTTCCTCCCTCTTGCTCAGCTGCAGGTGGTCCATTTTGAACGGAGCTTCTGGACATTTTTTAAGGAAGAAGAGCAGTTGAGGGACCATGAATGACTCAGTTCCCACTGACAGGCACTTCTCACTCAGGAGTGGCCTGGCCCCCTCCTTTACGTGGGGAACAGTGACTTCAGAACTGAACCGCCCTTTTGTCTCCATATTTCCTATTTTCTCTTTTCCTTATCCTGTCTCAGTGTGGCTGTCTTCTTGGTCTACATCTCCCCTCACTGAGTCTTTGGTCTACTTGATGATGAAAGGGTGTTCACGGTCCTTATTGTTGAAATCTAGGGAATTAAGGCCTTGAGAGCTCTGTGTCCTTAAAGTAGAGCCATCCTACTGAGTTGACTTTGAAATTTGTGGATGAACCCAAACTGATTTTTTTTTCCCCCTGTGAGTTAAGCATCCTTAATTAGGAAGAAGGAGAGGAAAAAAATAAATAAAAGGTTCCCTGCCCTGATGGAGATTGCAGATGAAACTGTTATCACAGCCCTGCTCTGGTGGTGTGTCCGGAGCCCTGGGAAATGAGCAGGGAAGGCCCCTGTGTGCTGCAGTAGCCAATCCTATAAACAAGCTCGGTTCATTAACCTTCCTGCCGGCGTCGACGTGCCTGCAGTTGGGGGCAAATGATCATTAGCTTTAAGTTGGGGTTTCCTGGCTTTGTAAAGCCTGACGACTCGACCGTTCTTCAATTGTGTTCGGGATATGTGTATTTTCCAGTTTTTACAGTATTCTGTTTAAAGGAATGAAGAAAGAGACATTAAATATTTATTTTAGTTGACAAGATAAATGACAGCTGCTAGGAAGAAGATATCTGGCAATTTTGAAATCTAGATTTGTTTGTCCACTTCTAAAACATGCCCATTGTGTGTGTGTGTGTGTGTGTGCCTTTCAATGGATGTTATGTTAATTAGATTAGAAAAACATCTTATGAAGCTGATTATAATATTTACTTTGAACATTTTAATTAAAAGATTCTTATCTTGAAAGGAAATTTAATTCCTCCAGGAAATAGAATCATATCTTTCCTAGAATGCCTGTAGACTCATTATTGAGGGTCTCTAGAAAATTCTAGACCTGCCCAGGAATGGGAGCAGCTTATCTGGAAAATCAGTGAGCCTGTAAATGGCCAGCTATTGTTAGCGGGGCCACCAGAATGGTTTCAGTTCCCAGGCTAAGCCTGAGATGCATTTGACTCAAAAGACAAGCTGTTCGGTTGTAGGGCCAGCACCTTTCTACCACCTTATTCTCCTTTTGTCTTCACCAAGCCAAGGTGCCCTTGAGTGCTCCCCCCAGGGTCAGCTTCAGCGAACAAGTCATTGCCAATGAGCTCAGAGACCTCTTTAGTCCGAGCTAAGTGAGGGGACAGATCCTCCTGCTGTGAGACCAGCTGCCTGGTGTAAGGGGCAGCTGGAGTCTCACTGGAGAAACTACTGCTGGGCGATGAGCTGAGGCCTGAGCCTCTCAGCCCAGATGAGCTTCCCACTGTGTGAAAGGCTCTCACTTCCCAAGTCTCATCCCAGCAGACAACTTGCCTCTTTGCTGCTCACATTAATTCCAGACACCTTAAAGAGCGGAGAAAAGATGGATTGGATGTCCTGAGGGTTGCTGCAGGCTGTGTGTGCACGCTCCAGGACATATTGATGCCGTTAATCCTGCTTAAGGAAGAAAAGCAGATGCTAGTGCCAGGTTCCTAGCAGTGCTCGGAGAGACAGGCTTCGGCCTGTCTGCTGGCCAGGTGCTAAAGTACTTACTAGGCTTCCATTGTAGAGGAGGCAAAAGGAGAAGGTGACCCTTGAGTTCAGGGACTGACAGAGAAGGGTATGAAGAGTCAAATGCATGCTCTTGGTGATACTGCATGCCCTTTAGGACTTCCTGAGGAGACAGTCGTGAGGACTGCAGGAGTTGGAGAGGGCTCTATGGAGAAGGTGAGGTCTTGATCTGGCCGTGCAAAAGTCAGGGTTTGGAAAAACTGGAGGAGAAGAGGCCTAAAAGCCTGGTGGCAGGAATGAGTTTGCCAGGGCTAGGGAAGTGTGATAGCAGGGCCACCAAAACAGAGAGCACATGACACAATGGCATACTGCAGATTAGTTGAAAATCAAGTTGCTTGGAAGATGGAGACTGGATTTGGGTGGGGGGTGTTGGAATTCAGGCAGTTGACTCTTGCTGTGGTTGGCAACATGAAACTCTGTGGGTGCTTAACTAAGGGGATGCAGGAGGGAAAGATTATTTTAGGTGAATTAAATCTGCAGGTCACCCAGTTTGTAGCTCAAGGTCATTCCGGTAGAGGGTAATCCACATGCAAAGTGGAAATTCCATGGGCCCAAGTGGGGAAACAGCAGTCTTTGTCTCTGTGTTAACCAGGAGTGAGGAAGAGCCGGGGAAAGAGAGCCCACCTGTGCTAAGATTCCACTCTGCTTCCTGTTTCTGTCTCCCTCTTCCTGTTCTACATTCCCGTATGGATGCCGATGGGCATCCTCTGATACCTAGAGGTCATGTGTCTGAAGCAGCTCATCATGACAAGCCTCAAGCAGCACTTCTAATTTGTGATAGGCCAGCTAAACAGGAGAATGAGGGGGGAAATGTGTGAGATAACAAAGATTGTGAAAAATAATTTTGGTGTGACACGGGAGAGGGATCAGCCCAAGAACATGGTGGCTCTTGGGCAGGGCTTTGTTGATTCTGATGATTCCAGCACAGATCCAAGGGGGTAAAGTGATTCTTCATGGTTCTCCACATTGTGTCTTTTCCCTGCCTACTTCCACCCAAATCAGACTCCCTACAGAATGAAGGCAGGGGCCTTTGGGACAGCTGCACCCTTCAGAGCCTCCTGTTTTTCAGGGAGGGTAACAAGGAGGTGCACTTCTCCACCTGGCTTCCTGTTTCTTCCTCTCAGCTTCTTCTGCCCTCCTTCCCTTCTTCAGAGAGGGAGAGACCAGCAGAAGCAGCTGAGGAAGGCAGACCCAGGATGCCTGAGGCCATGGGCAGTTCCTGAGAAGAAGCATCCAGGCCCTGAGGTTTTAGTGCAGATGGGCTCCTGACTCCTCCCTTCTCTGTGGTCAGCACAGAGACCAACACTACTGTTTCCCCACTTGGGCCTAGAGAATTTCCACTTTGCATGTGGATCACCCTCTGCTAGAATGAGCTTGAGCTCGTAATCAGGAGCCTCGACTTTCACTTTGGCTCTGTCCCTGGACACTTGTTGGACATCAAGCAAATTGTCTGCCCTCCTCTGTCTCCATTCCTTTATCTGAAAACTTGTGGAGTTGGGGTGTGAGCCCCTTCAGTGGTTCTTGTGTGTGTATGGCGGGGGCGGGGGTGCTATTCTTCCCTTACAGAATGACCTCAGGAAGAGCAGAACAGCAGGGGTTTGGCTAGACCCACAATTGCAGGTTGAACATGATGGTTGCTTGAATAAACAGTGTGACCAGGAAGTCCAGGTTATATTCACCTTTTATTTCATCTTCTGGGTTTAACTTCTTGAGCCCCTGCTCACATGCTATGTGAAGTTCATGTGGTTTTTCTTCCTCACATGCTTTTTTTTTTTTTTTTTTAACATTTAGAATCACAGAACTGATTGGTTACCACCCCGAGGAGCTGCTTGGCCGCTCAGCCTATGAGTTCTACCATGCACTGGACTCAGAGAACATGACCAAAAGTCACCAGAACTGTAAGTTCCAAGAGAGCCCCATGGGACATCCCTGTGTTGGTAGAATCTGGCCTTGAGTGGGGTGTGATTGATGAAACAGAAGACTGGGTCACTTCCTTCCTATCGCTGCCATCTTGTGTGGCACATAATAGAATGCCTTCAAGTCGTCAGAGAATCAAGGCCTATAGAATGCTTCCATGCACATTAGAGAAAGGACTCTTCCTCCAAGGAACAGACACACCCAAGCCAAGGCCTACAGCTTGGAGAGTGGAGGGTGCACTGCATCTCAGTCCCCACATGCCACCTGCACTGAGCATTCTTCTGTACCCCTTTTGGGACAGCCCTGTACAGAGTAATACAAAACAGCATGAAATCAGCTTGGGCTTGTGCTATAAAGGCAAGAACATCTGTGCATAGAAGAGGAGGGATGGGGAAATTAAGGAAAGAAGAAAGGGCACCTAAGTTGGATCTTGAAGGACAGAGAAGGATGGGGCTCCACAGAGGGGAAGGTAGTATGACACCCACTTCAGACAGGTGTGGGGGCAGCCCTACAAGGTCACCTGCCAGATCAACATAACTTTAGAGGAGGCTGTCCATGTGACCAGGTGTGGGGGAATGGAAACTGCTCTGTAGCTTGCGGGAACCCTGCCTAACTCAAGGATTCTAGAATAGAGCTGTCCAGTAGAACTCTGTGCCATGAAAATGTTCCACCTGCAGATGTGGCCTAAGCAGCACTTGAAATATGTCTAGTGCAACAGAGGCACTGAACTTTTTAGAATTTAAATGATATAAATTTAAATAGCCCAACTTGGCTTGTGACCACCATGTTAGACAGGGTAGTTCTAGAACGTTCACTTGGCCATGTTCACAGTTCCACCTTGCCGTGTGCAGGTGATCGAGGGTGATTTCCTCAAAGCCAAACAACCCATCAGCAAGGACTCTGGGCCTATAATGCTATATGTGGCCCACCATGAACCACAGAAATTGATAGAGTTGATTTCTTCCCTAGGAGATCTTATTTCTGGAGAAAAAAAGGGGACTGTGGGCTCCTTGGCTTATATCTTTAACTTTGGCATCTCACATAGTGCCTGGTACAGTAAGGCAGACAGAGATGCTGAGAAGACCAAAGGATTAAAGATGGTTTAGAATGAGGTCGGAGAAGATTCTCAGTGGCCCTGATGGCCAAGAAGAAAATGGAAATGTAGATATTTGTCCCTGTCCTATATCTGTCCCTCCCTCCCTCCCTCCCTCTCAAGGTCAGGACAGCTAAGGTCGAGAGCAGCTAAGAGCTGCTGAATTGTCACAGCGTTTCTAATTGGCCCCTCTGTTTCCTCCTTGTGGCTTTTGTGTTTGATCTGACAGTACAACAGGGACCATTATCGTATCTCAGAGAAATTCTCTACTTTCCCACTGTCTCAGGGAAATTTCCCACTCTGTGCTTTCTGGCAGGGGGAAAAAGAAAGAAAGAAAAACAACCACCTAAATCCAGTCCTACTCAGGGACCCAGGAATGACGATGGGAGGATGAAGTACCTCCCTGTGCCCATGAATATGCTCCCGTCACAACCTGCCCCTGATGTAGGATATGGCTTCGGCCTTCCCTCTGGGATTCCCCAGGCCTTTGTGGTCCTCAAGGGATTCCTGCTACCAAGGCATGTTGGCAGAGGCGTGCAGGCTCTGGACCGAGGGCCTGGCTCTAGCCAGCTGACCCCCTGATTCCCTGGGGCCTGGCTTTCCGGGCCTCTCTGCCTTTAGATGTAAAGTTGGGGAAAAGCCCAGCCTTCTAAGCCAAGGGGGAAGTCAAGGTAGGGGACAAATGTAAAAAATCTCTGAGCATCTTGGAGGACAGTAGTATACTTTATCTTTAGGAGGGGATACTACTGCCGAAGGTAGCAAAAATTATGACTTGTCCCCAGGCATGTACAAGGATTTCCCCACCTTCTTATTAGAACTCCTTTGATCTGTAAACAGTGCCAGGATAAGAGTTTGTCATATCAGTTTTCTGCTGACTCTAGGGATGATCTGCAGGGTTTTCTGTTCTCTTGCTGTCATTTTACTGGATCCGGGTGGTTGAGAGCAGTATGCGTCAGGCACAGTTAAAGGTGATTCACAGCCCAAAAAGAATCACAGGCTCCCTTCTTCCCCAGCGGGAGCCACGTAACACTGCCCTGAGTTTAGAGCCCAGTGTTCAGCCAGCAAGGTCATGTCCAGCAGAGCGAAATCCACATGAATTGGAAATTGGGTCGGCATCAGTAATGAGAGGAATCAGTCTGCAGAGGGGGTGTATGTGTGTGTCTCATTTTTGGGGGGCGGGGGGGTACTGCCAATAAAGTCGCATATACATTCACACCATGTTGTGGAGTAACTGGAGGCTCAGGTTTGAGGCAAA
This sequence comes from Urocitellus parryii, assembly GCF_045843805.1. Taxonomy (NCBI): domain Eukaryota; kingdom Metazoa; phylum Chordata; class Mammalia; order Rodentia; family Sciuridae; genus Urocitellus; species Urocitellus parryii. The sequence goes on from NC_135542.1 coordinate 68,182,275, forward strand.
TCCAGGTCTATACACTGAGATCCCAAATTGACACATGTCTGTGTCAGCCTGGAAATGCTTACCATTGCAATCAATGACCAGGGAAGGTCCATCTTCAACCAGATTAAGATAATTGAAAGCCATCATTTCCAGGTGGATTAATAATTTATACATCATTACTCTCAGAGGAGGGGTTGGGGGTTGGCTTCTCTTTGTTGTATAAGGACATTATGTGCTCTTAGGAAAACAAGATTAAAGGCCATAAAAAGCCTATCTTGCTACCAAGTAGCAGGCCCCTCACCAAGGCTGGCATTAATGAGCAGATGAGAAGAAAGCTGGTGTTAATTATATTCTGGGACAGAGCAGGCCCTTGTCTGCAATTATTAGAAATGTAGTTACAACCTCTGCTTGCTGTACTGTTTAATCAAAAAGAATAAGAACCCTAAACTTGGTTTGCATTAAGGGCCATCTAAATAAGTTAATTCCAGGCATTTGAAATTGTGTAAGAATTGTTTCATTGCAGCCGGGGAGCCTGGATAGCACAGAGAAGACAACAATTGCTCCTTTGGTCAAAGGAGTCCATGGGGGCTTAGGACAGTGGCAACAGAAAATTCTACCTTCTCACTCAATTTTGACTCAAGATAATGTAGTCAAAGAACACTGACCTGGGAGCCACAAGACCTGATACCTAGCCTAGACTCTTGTCACTGTTGTCCTATATGATGATAAGCAAGTCACAATCCTTCCAGCCTTAGTTTCTTCATATTTAAAGATGCTATATCTCCTCCCTTGATAAAGGATTGGATGAGAATGATACAACCACTTTGGAAAATGCTTTGGCAGCTTCTTATAATAGGAACATATGCTTATCGGATAATCTAGAACTAAAAGAACTAAAAATATATATCCTTAAAAAGATGTGTACACAAATGTTCATAGCTCCTTTATTTATAACAATCCCAAATTGAAAACTCAAATATCCAGATGGTGTATCCATAAAAATGGAATATTATTCATCAGTGAAAAGGAACGAACCCCAAATGCCTGGAACAACATAATGAATCTCAAAAACCTGCTGAGCGAGTGTGATGAAGCCTGATGCAAAAGGGTATGCACTCTTTTTGTGAGATTTCACACATATGAAAATTTAGGAAAAAAAGAAAACAATATAGAGGGACAAGAGATCAGTGGTTGTCTGGGACCAGGGATGGGAATAGCGAATGTCAGGAGGCATATGGCTTTGTGGGAATAACGGGGAAATTCTCTACCATCACTATGATGTGATGGGCACACAGGCATGTATATTTGTCAAAACTCATTGCACTACGTGCTTAAAATGGGTGCATTTTTACAGAAGGCCAGTTAAACCTCAATAAGGTTTGTTTTTACAAATGGAAAGCACACGGAGTTTGGTGTAGGAGTCTTCAATTTAGACTGATCCTGTGTACCGTTTCCACTGAAGAGGCCTTTCAGCAAATTACTCAGTAGTTCTCAGCAAAAGCAAATCTGCCCAGGCTGCAGTTTCTTCAGAGGTAAAACAGAAGTCATCATAGGTCGCTCATGGTGTTGCTTGTTTGGTGAGGTAACAATGACACTGAGCCTCACCGAGTGCCTTAGGTGCCAGGCACTGATCTAATTGCTTTGCAGAAATGAATTCATCTCATGAGACCGTTTTGGACACTGCAAAGCACTGTGCTCATGTAAGTCACATTAATTCCTGCACCTTGCAGGTGCTTGTTAAATTTTTGAAGAGGGTAAACTGTGCCAAGCAAAACACAAGCTTAATGGTTTACAGGCAGCGTTACTGTGAACCGAGCTGCATCCCTCCACTTCAGGGGCTAGTGAATGGGGAGGGGGCCCACCAGCCCACCAGGAGAAATGGAGAGACTCTGTCTACAGAAAACCTGTATATTCTCCCAGGGGGGTCCCTGTGACATTATCTGCAAACGTGTAACATAACTGTTGGTGACAGGCCCTGATCACTATACATATTAGTAGCTTTGGGAAACAGGTGGCTTTTCTCATGCAACATTTGTGTAGCCAATAAGCCAGGCAAGTGCGTTTGGCCCTTAGTATGAACAGTGGTATACCAGATAGCTAATAATTATTATCATTACTTCTACTGGTATCAATACCTTTTGCAGAGGAGGAAACCTTTCCCAAAGTCCCCAAACTAGTACCTGGCCTGTCCATCAGGCCTCTTTCAGAGGTTCTCTGTGACTTGGGGGTTTCGGAGCTGGAATTCTTTCATTCCTAAGGAATGAAAGCAGATGGACAAGTTGGAAAACTGTCAGCAATTCTCACAGTAGTAGTCATTAGAATAAAGGGTTTTATCAATTCCTTTTCAATGACAGCAGATAGAGCATTGTGGGCCAAGCACAGGCCAGGATGGGACTCCCCTTCCCCGATGTTTTTAGATAAAAAACACAGGATCCCCTTCTCAATGCATTTTAGACAGGAGAAAAAAAAAACCCTAAAATGAACAGAATAACCTGGGAAAGGAGAGAAGCCATAAGCAGGTCAGCAGCCCACGGGGCAGCTGAGAGGAGTGCAAGGACTTTCCTCAGCTCGAGTGCAAGGACTTTCCTCAGCTCGAGAGGAGGCTGTGGGGGCTGCTGGGGTCCCGGCCCTTCTGGACCCCAGCTGGAGAGTGGAGTGGTTTACCTCAAAGCTTCTCTGGCCCTAAAGGTGGAGGATGGCCATGAAAGCAAAGGAACCAACATGTTTGTATCCATAAGCAGGGCATTGGTGACGTGCCTGCTGCAGAAGGTGGCTCTGAGGTCAGCCTTTCTCCACGCTGTGTGCAAGCCCCCCACTTCCTAGAGTGCATTACAGGGCAGGGGCTTCCTTTCACTGAACCCCATGAGGAAAGCAGGGCAGGGGCTGCTCTGGACTCTGCTCACAGGTGAGCTGGTCCAGGAGCCTCACTCAGGAAGATTGGGGACAGGATATCGCAAACCTTCAGAGTAAGTGGGTCCCCTCTAGCTGTACAGCTGTGGGCAAGTCCTGTGCCCTCTCTGAACCTCCTTTGCCTACATTGAAAATGAAGAGTTGGCCGAGATGACCTCTAAGCTCCCTCCCAGCTCCCTCTCCCTGGTCCCCACTGTCTTGGACCCAGTTCTATCTGTCCCCCTATACACCTGAACTCCTTGGGGAATCTCCTGAGCCTGTGGTGCACACCACTCCCCTACCTCTCTCACCTCAGGCTCCATTTCTCCTCCCCTAGTGTGCACCAAGGGACAGGTGGTGAGTGGCCAATACCGAATGCTTGCAAAGCATGGGGGCTACGTGTGGCTAGAGACGCAGGGGACAGTCATCTACAACCCTCGCAACCTGCAGCCTCAGTGCATCATGTGCGTCAACTACGTCCTGAGGTAAGTGTGTGAGGGCTGATGGGCTTTGGGACCTGGTGCGCAGGAGTGCCCGAGAGCCACAGGCATGGGGACACCCAGCCTCTCAGAACCCTGGGCACCGCCTCTGGGAGCTGTTGACAGTAGTAATCCTTGAGCCTGAGAGGACTTCCCATGGAGATCTTAGGAACTGGGATCCTTAGGATTTTCTTCTGCCCCTTCCCACTTATCTGTCATTACACTGTGGTACATAGGGAGGCAGAAAGCACACAGTAGTCACTTAATATTTTCTGAAGGGGGAAATGAGCAAGAAAATTGTTCGTGCTTTCTGGGAAAAGCAGATCTAGCCACTTCCCTCTACAGTATATGGGAAGAATACCTGAAAACGTCATTGTGAGGGTGAAACAAGCAAAAGTGTCCACCCTCCTACATACCCCCCAGCTCAACACAGTCTAAGGCAGCACCCCAAACAGGTGCACGTGTACACAAGATGCCCCTGCCCTCACTGCCTCCACAGCTCACAGGCCTCCGTTGTGTGGCTGTTCACAAAATGCCAGTGTCCCTGCCCATCACTTAGTCGGAGAGGTGTGGCTGTCAGAGTTTCTGTGTGTCTAGGGAAGCCAAAGGATATTACTGGAAAATGCAGAAGGTCTCAATGGCTCTCTTGTCCCATTAGTGAGATTGAGAAGAACGACGTGGTTTTCTCCATGGACCAGACTGAATCCCTGTTCAAGCCTCACCTGATGGCCATGAACAGCATCTTTGACAATAGTGGCGAGGTATCTGAGAAGAGTAACTTCCTGTTCACCAAGCTGAAGGAGGAGCCCGAAGAGCTGGCCCAGCTGGCCCCCACCCCAGGAGATGCCATCATCTCTCTGGATTTCGGTGGGTGCTTTCAGCTGAGCTGAGCCCATTCCTCTTGGGACTAGGGATGGTTCTTACCAAAACAGACCTTCCCAGCTACAGCTTTTCCTAAACCAGAGCTGTCCCTGGCCCTCCCCCAACATCTTGCTATCATCTGTCAGCAGCCAGGCTCTGCAGGACATGAAAGAAGCATATGCGCCCTTGCCACCAAGACCATCCTAAATCTGCCCTCGTGAAGCACTGAGGGAGGTGGTCGTGAGAGCTGCTGCTTCACCACAGGCAGGGAGAGTCGAGCAAGGGTTGGGGGGATGTGGACATTGCCCCAGAGACAGGGTGGATCCCCTCCTAGATCTCGAAGGATGGCCGGCTTGTTTAGAGGGAGAATTAAATTGGGATAATGGGAGGGAAAATTCCAGAAGGGCCAGGAGTCAGCCCTCAAATGCCCAACTTGATTAAAATGTTTGCCTGTCTCCCCGGGACACAAGTCATATGGTTCCCAGCGTTCCTGACCCTTCCCTGCTCCCCTCCTGGAGACACCCTAGCAGGGGACCTGGGAAGCCCCCTTCTCTAGGTAGCCACCCTCCCCTGGCCTTTCTATGGCGATGGAAGAATCACCACCCCTGTCTCTGCTCACCTTTTCCCTCTCCTGGGTACGTTCTTGGGAGGCCATGTGAGAATCACTTCAAAGAATCATAAAGGGCAAGTGGGCCCTTTCACCAGACACTTGGTAGCCCCCTGTTTCTTGGTAATAAATCCTGAGGCCAGTGGCCCAGTACTTCTGCCATCACTTCCTCCTCTATATTCTGGATTGCTTTTCAGGAAAAGTAGCTCTGGATAAGTTTAGTTTGAAAATGAACTGCTCCAAGAGCCTGCTCCCTTTACAGGGAATCTGTGCATTGAATCATAGCCCCAGTCAGAGGCCATGATCCACCTGGGGCGCTGAGGGCCGAGCCCCAGGCAGGTTTCAAGACCCTTTCAGGCCCCTTTGTGCACCTTCTTGGTTTCCTCTACCTGGTGCCTGTGGTAGAGAAGTTCAGCTGAGCAGGCCCTTGCCTCCACAGGGAACCAGAACCCCGAGGAGTCCCCCTATAGAAAGGCCATCCTGCCCCCAGGCCAGCCATGGGCTGCAGAGCTGAGGAGCCATGGTGCCCAGAACGAAGCTGGAAGTCTGCCTGCCTTCACCGTGCCCCAGGCGGCTGCCCTGGGCAGCACCACGCCCAGTGCCACCAGCAGCAGCAGCAGCTGCTCCACGGTGAGCTTCCCCACCCCTGGGCGAGAATATGGAGAGGGAGGGCTCCTCTTCCTGAGGGTGGCTGAAGGGACGGCCCTTCTCTTCCTCCAGTTATCACAGAGTCCAGAACATGGCCATTCACCTGCCAGGGCTTAGAGCTGCTGGCTGACTGCTGGTATCCATTCCCCACCGGCATCAAAATGGTGATTCCTTGAAGAGCTTTCAGCACCTAGCTTGTCCCTGGGCAGGTCACAGGGCTGCCCTTGCAGAACCCCACTGGCCACAGCCTTTATCCTTTTTGCTTCTCAAGACACTCCGTAAAGTGATAGGAACTTTATTTTGTGATGAGGACACTGGTATTCAGAGAGGCTGGCGACTTGATCTAATTCACACGGCTCATCAATAGCCCCTCTACAAATACTTGGTGGAAGAGAGTTGAGTGGGTCCAGGAGTGTATTTCTCCTTCCACATTGGATTTCTGGGGGAGACTAGTGCCATATCCTTGACTCAGTCCCTCTTCTTCCTGATCCCCAGCCCAGCAGCCCTGGAGACTATTATTCATCTCTGGGGGATGACCTCAAGATTGAAGTGATAGAGAAGCTCTTTGCCATGGATACAGAGTCAAAGGACCAGTGCAGCACCCAGGTAGGTCACCATGCAGCAGACACAGTGGTGTGCATGCCTGTGCTCTGGTGAGTGGCAAAGATGACTGTCCATCCTGCTGTTGCAAAGACCACTGGGGAAATTTGGCTGAGGTCCCTAAAATGAGTGAAGGGACAGGGAGCTTAGGGTCACCCCACCTCCCACTCCTGTCCTCTGCTCTACCTGTGTTAAATCCAGAGCGTCCATGTTTAACTCTCGGCTTATTTACCTTCTACTTACTTGGGTAACTTTCTTTTTGCACATGCAAACCAAAACTACAATACTGAACCTTTCTTTTTTTTTTTTTTTTTTTTTTTTTTTTTTTTTTCTGAACCTTTCTTTAAGGAAGTCGTCCTCTTCAAAAGCTCATCCAGATTCACAAAACATTTCTAATCACAGGGGACAATTACTCCCTTCCCAAATACATTCATCATAGAATCTGTCATTTTATTTGAAATGCATTTTTAAATGATATCTGATTGACAAACTTTCATTTATACACAGCTTCATAAGGCCTCACGTTTTTGCACAAACATGAAAGGACGAGGTGGGTGGACAGGTGTGTGAGTAACAAAACCCCAGGGAAAATCATGACTCCCCCATTTGTCTGGAGTTATTCCTCCAGATCTCCCCCTTTTATCCTGCCTGGCAGACATTCCATCTGTTCCACAAAATAACTGGAACTACCTGCTTGTGCTGTTTCCTATCGTTGTGACCATTGCTAAGCTGTATTCCCAAGTGAGGGGGTCAGTCCCTGAAGGTAATGCTTTCTGCAACTATGCATGAGTATTCCTTGTGGGTCCCTTCCTGACACTGGGAACCTAAGTGTGGCCTCCACATACCTGCTGATTGGAATAAAGTCCCCCTGCCCTGGAGCCTGGCTGTGCACTCCACAGATGTACCCTGGGCACCTGTACTGCATGCCTAGGCTTATGCCAGTCGTACGAGGGAGATGAGGACAAGCTGTCCTGTATCCCCAGGAGTCACGTTGTGAACCACAGGCCTGAGTGTGTCAGGTGACCACTGCAGCTGGAGTAGGAAGGGACAGCCTTATGACAGGGGTGGGGCTTCCCCAACTGGGAAGGCAGGCAGAATGGAGAGCATTTCAGGTTGGGTGTGGAGGTGACACTAGTGAACCGGGAGACTTGTGGAGCCAGATGGAGGGATAGCACAGAAAGGCTGATGACCCCTGACCAAAGACCTTTCTCATTAAATGACCAAGTCTGAGTATTTTGCATGGGGAGCCATTGGAGGTGAGCAGGGGAATAACATGATGAAGTCCTGCTTGAGATGAGTGGCTCTGGTAGGGGCCTTAGAGGGACGAGGGACTGGAATAACACCAACCACTGAGCAGCACTGCCCTTGCTCTGTCTCTCCTCAGACTGATTTTAATGAGCTGGACTTGGAGACTCTGGCGCCCTACATCCCCATGGATGGGGAGGACTTCCAGCTAAGCCCCATCTGCCCGGAGGAGCCATGCTTGCCAGAGAGCCCGCAGCCCGCCCCGCAGCACTGCTTCAGCGCCATGACAAGCATCTTCCAGCCTCTGGCCCCTGTGGCCTCGCATGGCCCCTTCCTCCTGGACAAGTACCAGCAGCAGCTGGAAAACAAGAAGACAGAGCCCGAGCACCGGCCCATGTCCTCCATCTTCTTTGACGCCGGGAACAAGGGGTCCCTGCCACCATGCTGTGGCCAGGCTAGCACCCCTCTCTCTTCCATGGGGGGCAGATCCAACACACAGTGGCCCCCAGATCCACCATTACATTTTGGGCACACAAAGTGGCCTGCTGGGGATCAGCACACTGAGTCCTTGGGGGCATCGCCATTGGGGCCCCCCATCGCCTCGCCCCAAGTCTCCTTGTTCAAGATGAGGTCAGTGGCAGAGACCTTGGCTGCATCTGCTGGGGTTAGGCTGGGCAGGGAAGGGACAGATAGGCACTCACCTATGGGATAGCTGGAGCCCCAGAGATCTCCCACCCCCAGGCCTCTGATCCCTTTAGACCTTCTCTGAACTCTGAGCGCCTTCCTATGGCCCAAGTCTCCCACTGCAGTGTCCTCTACTGACCACGTGAGCCCCAACTTTGCCTTCTCTCGGCATCTTTTAATCTCTCCAATAAGCCCCATTTCAACCAGCTGGAAGCTCGCTAAGTCTCAGTGGTTGACATGTGACTTTGCTTCCATGGGAGCGTCCCAGCTGATCTTCAGTGGGAAGCAAGAGGGAGCAGAGCAGCTTAGGCAGGGGAGAGATGGAGGCAAAAGAAATCCCTTAGGGACTCATGTCACCTCATGGGCAGCCACACCTGAGGGAAGCCCAGATGGACAGGCATGTGCAGGTGATGCAAGTGGCTTGAACCATTCAGCATCTGGCCAGGTAGAAGAAACGGAGGTTGAGTTACACCTCAACCCCCAGGTACGCGGCCCCCTCTGCCACTCTGCCCTCTGGGTCTGCAAGTCACCCCAGTCATAAAAGAGTTGGGTCCAGGTGAAGGCACCGAGCAGCATGGCTCTAGACAACCTCACGGCCCACTCTCTTGGGCTTGGCAGGTCTGCAAAGGGCTTCGGGCCTCGGGGCCCAGACGCGATGAGCCCGGCCATGATAGCCCTCTCCAACAAGCTCAAGCTGAAGCGCCAGCTGGAGTGTGAGGAGCAAGCCTTCCAGGACACAAGTGGGGTGAGCTATCTCTGACTGGGCAGCGCTGTGGGCACCCTCCTACCCCCAGTCCTCAGCCAGGCTGGTGGGTGACTCTGAGCCTGCTGTGAGCACCTCCAAGTGCCTGTCCGGGCCCTGGGGAGCGGGGTGGGGGCATCTCCATCCCTCTCCCTATATCTGTCCTTCCCACACACAGGGGGACCCTCCAGGCGGCAGCAATCCCCATTTGATGTGGAAACGCATGAAGAGCCTCAGGGGTGGGAACTGTCCCTTGATGCCTGACAAACCCCGGAGTGCAAGAGGCCCCACTGGTGAGCAGGCCTGGGCCGTGGGTGTGGATGGAGGGCTGGGGACTCGGGGTCCATCCTGCTTCCTCCGCTCACTGGCTCCCTGCGCCCTGCTAGGACGGGCCGATGTTGATGCTGTTGGCAGTCTCTGGGCTCTGCAGTCCCGGACGCTGGCTGGGGTTCCGAGTACCTCTGTGAAACAGAAGTGCTGCTGGGGACTTCACGGCCTTCCCTCCCTCAGATGCTAACACTTTCCTTCTCCGGCCTTGGTCTTTCAGATGACTTCACTCAAAACCCCATGAGGGGCCTGGGCCAGCCCCTGAGACACCTGCCGCCACCGCAGCCGCCATCTGCAATAAGCTCCAGGGAGAACACCAAGAGTGGGTTCCCCCTGCAGTGCTGTGCCTCCCAGTACCAGAACTACAGCCTGCCATCAACTCCCAAGGTGTCAGGTGCGTCCTCAGAAGCTGGGGCCCTCCCAGGGTCTGGTGTGCGTGGAGATCTGACTGGGTAGGGAGATGAGGAACAGCTGCCTTCATGGAACAATTTAGCACTTGGAAAACTTAAAACAACTGCCTTCACAGGGTCCCTGATGTCCCCTGGTGCCATGCTGGGTACCATTCATGGGATTCTTCAGCCCACTGTGGTGCTGGGTTTCCCAGGGCCAAGACCACCTCTCTCCTTTCTTTCAGGACCTGCTCGGTGCCAGGCACAGAGAAGTGCTTGGAAATGACTTGCCCAAAGAGCCCCTTGCCAGAGCTCACACACCCTGGTTTAGCACTCCCTGCACAGTTCCCTAGACAGTGCCTCTGACCAGCGAGGACCTCCAGGGGGTGGGTCCAAAATGGGTAAAGCACATCAAGACACCTAACATAGATTCAGGGTAGAGAGCCGAAGGGAAGAATCCAAACCCCAAGGGGCTGGAGCTGAAGGCGGAAGACTGACAGAGTGTGTGTTCAGAGGTGGAGGGCCAGAAGCTGTGATGCAGGAGGAGCTATTAAAGAAGAGAGAGTTAAGGAGAGTGCATGGGATCGGGGTACACAAAGACAGGAGATGGACATCACCAGGTAGGAGATCTTGGCTTAGTGCAAGGAAAAGCTTGCTGCTGTGGAAAGGTGGCCACCTGGAGAGGCATGGACTCTCCCTCCCTAGAAGTATCGGTGCAGGGGCTGAAGGCCATCTGCCCACAGAGATTTAGAAAGGACCCTCCAGCGATCAGATCACCTCAGGGCTCTTGAGAGTCCAGAACCTGTGTCTTTTATGCAGTTTTTTCTACTGCTGTAGGGCTCAAAGCCCATGAGCACATGGGGCATCACTCTGAGGTCAGGCAGGAGCTGAAAACAGATGGCAGGAGGATGGCCTGGAGCTCTGGGAGAGGTCACCAGTGGACTGTCTTTTAGAAGGTTCAGTTACAATTGCCAAAACATAGATGGGAAACATTATCTTAACAAGGAGGTTTCTATTTGGCATGAACATTATTTGTGGTTTTAGAAAAACATACCAGACCCTTGTCCTCAGCAGTATAAGTTTGGAAAACTTACAGTTTCATGCTCAGAGCCCCAGGCTGCAGAGCCCCAGACAGCCCTGGGCTTGAATTCCAGCTCTGCTGTTTATCAGCTGGTTGGCAGGCAAGCCAGGAAGTTTCAGTGAGAGATTTGCGATGCATCAAGTTGAGTGACTATTCCTTGAATGGGGAAATCATCTTTTCAACTCAGGTCATTTCTGAACACTAATAAAAGAAGAGGGGAAATCAGCAAGGGGTGGTGAGCGAATATCTGTTGGTACCACCCCAGTGTGGGCATAGGAGCACCAACTAGTGGGGGAGGGAGGCATGGGCCCTGGAGGGCTCTGACTCAGCAGGTCCAGGAGGGAGTGGCCACAGGGGATGAGGCTCTCCAGATAAGTCAAGGGAAAGGAAAGAGCTGCTGAAGAGCTGGGGGGGAGGGGGCAGTGCCCAAGCCTTCCCCTCCTGGGGTGGCCTGTGACTGTTTCCCCTTTGTCCTTCTACTCATCTGGAGAGCGACCCAGGGATAAGGAGGAATGGGGTCTTTGCGCCCTTGGATCTGCAGAGGGACCCTGCACACGTGTGGGCGTGCATGTGGCACAGGTCTTACAGGTTCTGAGTCCCTTTCCTCCCTGCTGCCAGTGCCTGGTGGGCACAGAGCCAGCAACCTTTGGGGCTCTTCCCCAACCCTCTTCCACACACCCTCCTCCTCCCAGAGCCCTGCCTGTGTTCGGTCTGCTTCCCTCTTTTGAGGGGGTCTCAGTGCTGCTGAGTCTGGAAGCAGTTGCGTTCTCTGCTGGGTCATCCTGTGAGCAGGGAGTAGGTCCTGGAAAGAGCGCTGAAGGAGCACCATGAAGTCAGGGCTGCCCCCTCCAGCCCCCAGCAGGGACACTGGAGACGCTCCTTTCCTTCTCCTCCCTGCTAGTCATGGAACGGATGCTTTGCCAGTGTTTGATTTAGGCCTTTAAAATATGATCCCAAACCTTCTTGCAGGCATGGCAAGCCGGCTGCTTGGGCCCTCGTTTGAGCCCTACCTGCTGCCCGAACTGACCAGATACGACTGTGAGGTGAATGTTCCCGTGCCAGGAAGCTCCACACTCCTGCAAGGAGGGGACCTCCTCAGAGCCCTGGACCAGGCCACCTGAGCCAGGGCTTCCTCTGGGCACACAGCTGCCGACGCCGTCCCACCGGCCTCACCCTGCGTCTGTGTTTGCAACTAGGTATCTCTAACACCAGCACACTTTTTACAAGATGTACTTACCTGGTCAGTTTGCCAGGTCACCAAGCAGTGGCCTTTTTCTGAGATGCTCACTTTATTATCCTTATTTTTAAAATACACAGTTGTTTTACTTGCTATGTTTTTTGCTGTCAATTAAAATGTTCTTAAATTTTATAAGATTTTTTTCTCCCTGCTTTCGATTACTTCTAATTTATATTACCCGGAGGTTTCTCTGTCACACACAGCGTCCATACTAATGAATCTGCTGTATGTCTGTCCTCCTGTAGGGAAAGCTTTGGCTCCATTTAACTAAAAAGATTTTTTGTTGTTGTTGTTGTTGTTGTTGTTATTGTTGTTGCCAAAGAGAAAAAGGACTTCGCTTTCCAAGCTTGTTTGTGGCTTCTCTCTCTCAAAGCCCTTCTTTTCTTTTTTTAAAATTAATCACCATATGGTAAATTTCATTCTTTCTTTTCTTTTTAAGCTGACTCTTTGCTCTAATTTTGATATGACTTATATGGGAAAAAAAAAAAAAAGCAATGTGAAGGGCGAACTCCAACGTATGTGGTTACCTGTGAAAGTTGCACAGTGTGGCTTTTCCTAAACTGTTTGGTGTTTCCCCCCACCCCCAATCTGGTGGATTTTTTATTATTATTCAAAAGCATAACTGAGTTTTTTAAAGGAAAATTTATATCTGGGTTAAGTGTTTATCGTATATATGGGTACTTTGTAATATCTAAAAACTTAGAAACGGAAATAGAATCCTGCTCACAAAATCACTTTAAGATCTTTTTTGAAGCTGTTAATGTTATTTCTCTCCGCATTGCTGCCGCTGCAGAATTGTACAGTACTCCCACAGGCCTGTACTAACACTGCTAGAGATCTCTCTCTGTTGGCTTTTTGCTTTTTCGACATGCCATAGGTGTGACAAACAATCCAAGACGTGGAATCATTAAGTGGGAGCGTGCAAGCTGTCTTCTCCTCATGTTCTCTATGTATTATGTATGTATGTATGTATGTATGTATTATTGCTGCCAGAAGGTCTGATGGCACGTCAGGGGTGGGGGTGGGGAGAATGCTAAGGGAGAGGAAGTGCTTTAACTTTTCTTAAGGTTATGTTGCTAGCCCTTCAAGTGCACTGAGCTATGTGACTCTAACAGTCTCCCACGCGGCACATTAGAATATTTCCAGAACTACCATGAAATGGTTTCGATGGGAATTCATGGAAACAAGTGAGGATTCAAAATGATTTGGTGACCCAGTCCACATCCTCCTAGCTCATGACCTTGGAGCTGGACTGAGAGAGGGTACCAAAGGGTGGGGGCGGGGGCAGCAGGTCCTCACCAGCCCCAGCCTTGTGCCCCTCACTCAAGCCTATGGGCAGCCAGCCCTGCAAGGCCAAAGTGCAGCGCCCCCTGCTGGTGGGAAGCAGGTGGACCTCCAGGGATGGCCCCTAGCCTCAGGCCCTCGCTGAGGTCTCTGTCACATGCAGTGACATATATAGGTAGGAAGCACTGAAAATAGTGTTCCCAGAGCACTTTGTAACTCACTGGGCAAGAGGGACAACACCTTTTGGTTTTTAAATACCAATCAACATGGAACTTTTTTCTGTCATGGGTACCATAAAAAGTTTCTAAACACACACAACACAAAGTACATCCAGCTAAGAATTTGGTAAGCCCAATATTGCCAAAATCCAATATTGGCTTTCAAAAGAAATCTAAGATATAAGAGAAAATTACCCACTTGCTGTGTTGCCTAAGTCACACTTGAGCAGCACAGTGTCATCTGACACACGGCGGCAGAACTTGAAGGGTTACCGACATGTAAACTCTGGTGTTTGATTTCCTGTGTTTGTTGCCTCAGCATTAAGGGCATTTTACCCTTGCAGTTTACTAAAACGGTCTGAAAAAATATTCCAAGCTTCATATTAACCTTACTTGTCAACATAACAATTTTCATGAACATTATTATATTGTCAAATTCCTACTGACAACATTATAACTGTCTGGGAGCTTAACTTTATAAGGAAATGTATTTTGACACTGATATCTTATTAAAGTATTCTGATCCTATCACTGCTGGTGGCTCTTATTTCCTGTGGATTTGTCATGGGCTGCACCAATGGAAAGTGAAGTACTTATTAAGTAGTTTACAGAGAATGAATGATGGCCCTGACCATGAGACCACTGAGGCCAGCTGACAGGAAGGCCAGGTGAAGGAAGGAAAGAGTATTACTGACACTTGGCAATGCCTAAGCCTCAGAAGCCATGCTGTCTCTTCTGTGTTTCTGCAGGTATTTTTCTATCTGCCTCAGAATACCCCCCCACCACCACCTTTTCTTCTTCTTCTTCTTCTTCTTCTTCTTCTTCTTCTTCTTCTTCTTCTTCTTCTTCTTCTTCTTCTTCTTCTTCTCCTTCTCCTTCTCCTTCTCCTTCTCCTTCTCCTTCTCCTTCTCCTTCTCCTTCTCCTTCTCCTTCTTCTTTTCTTCTTCTTCTTCTTCGTATCCTGTGGGAACCCAAGGAAAGAAGTCACAGTCTCTACCTTCAAAAAACTACATGAGACGGTTTGAAAGCTATTCTGGTCTATGGGTGTTCATGCTGCATTATGAGAAAGGTTCCCAAAGAAAGGCAGCCTGGAATCTAGTAGTTAGAAAGGACTTTACTTTGGAGGTGGCCAGGCTCAACCAGGGACTTCCAGGTCCAATGTAAATGAGAAGAGCAACGATGACCTCAGCCAGAGACAGAATAGTCAAAGCCCAGCATTGGACATGGGCCTGGCAGTTTCCTTATTTTAAATGTGACTTTTGTAAATGACGTCCTCTGAGCAAGCCCCTGCCTCTGTGATGTGACTCCGGAGCTGGTGGAAGGTAGGGGGAGAGGCAGCAGCACCTTTGCTCCCACTGTCAGCCCTAGGAACGGCTGCTGCCCCTTGTATGTCTGACGGTTTGGTCCATAACATATGGTCTCACATGACCTGGTAGCTCACTTGAGCCTCAGCCTAAGCAACGCTGTGAGTACCCATTTTACAGATGCAAAAGACTCACACTAAGTGACTTATGCAAGTTCCATGGGAGAAATAGAACCTGAACCTAGTTTCAGCCAGTAGTTCTCTCTCATGCCCTACTTCTGGTTAGGAGGTATATTTTATGACTGGGCCCTGTTTTCATTTTCAAAAAGAAAACTCTCGTCTATATTGTTTTAATCTTTAGTCCTCCTCCTAATTTTGTGATTATTCATCTCATTTATTTTCTTGCCCAACTTGGTGCCTGGACCTTCAGGTTGAATTTTTTTGCACTCTGCCAGGCTCCCACCCACCTTTGCCTGCCATCTTGGACTCCCTGAAAGCATCACCCGCACTTTTCTGGAACTCTTCTGTGAATGACACATCTCAACCCAACTTTGGGAGCAGTTGCCTCAGAGCATTTTGGCAAGCTCAGGACTCCAGCCTGGAATAGCGTAATCCTGGCACCCAACAACTTCAATGGGCCTGTGGGGTCTTTAATGCTGTCCTGAGGCAAAGTGTTTGGCTTTAACCACACCCAAGGCTGGGATCTGTGCCAAGCTTCTCTTGCTTCCAAATCTAGCAAGGAGGGAACACTACAAAGCCATTGTTCCTGATGGATTAGAGAAATTCAATTTCCTAAAATACTCAAGCAAAAGACATGGGACACACACAAGCCATCACTGCTTTATGTTTTGTCTCAAGCAACTCAGTGAAGACTGGTTTACATACTCCTGATTTCATGTTTTGTTTCAAAATGCAGGTACTTTAGAAATAAATATGTGCCTGCAGAGCCAAGTAGAATTCACACAGAATTCGCAATTGCTGAACCCTTGGCATGGCTCCTGACTCTAGACATGTTCTCCTCTAGGCAGGCAAACCCCAGTGAGGTGTGACATCTCAGCATTACCCTAGCTTACAACCTTGATGAGAGATCTGTTTGAAAAGGAGACTCAAACTCTGACACAGTCGCCAGGAAGCTCTACCAGTGGAGAAGGGCCAGCCCTGCCCCCTCTGATTTATGCAGGACAGAGTCCATCCACAGCGTGGGCTCTGATGAGCAATTCAAGTCAGGACAGGGGGTGAACTGTGGTTTTTCTGGAGATACTATGCAGACTCATTTCCTTTACAGTAAGCAAGATTTAGCCATGTACAGCCTTCGTCTCATGGATCCCTGCCATCCTCTTTTTGTGAAAAAAAGACTTCTACTGGACGCCCATAGAAGAGCAGACACACTAACCTGGCTCTTCTTTAACCAAGTTGGGGATAGCCCAGGGTCGGTATGACAGCACTGGATATGTTATCCCAGGTTGACTCCGGGCTCCAAAAAGGGCCTAGAAATGCTGTGGCCACACCCCAGCACTTAATTTTTCCAACTTCCTCATTTTAGAAAGGAGGCACACATAAAATGACTTGCCTGCAGATATACAGTGAGCAGCAGGGCTGGCGAAAGGCCTAGGTCAGCATCCTGGGGACAGGAGCAGATTCACATTTAGTAAGGAAAGCCAGTGAGTTTTGCCCCTGGGGTCAGGTCTCAGTTTCTCAGGCGGCAGAGAGGCCCCCCTCTCTTGGGGTCCCTTCTCCATATCCACCTCATAGGCCTCCAGCTTCTGGCTTATCACTCCCCTCCAGCAGCTCTGTTCTAAAATAATCTTGATCCAAGTATCACGCCTGTTTCTTTGAACTGAGTGACCCCTGTGGGAACGTGTGATCTCTCTGTGACCTTGATAAAATCTAAATCAATTCCTTCACTTCTAGACTGAACTCTCTTTGGCCTCCCAGGACCTAGGAGAAAGGGTATGAAGCGCTCCCCTCACCCACCTAAGGTACATACACTGGTGGCATAAAGATGAGACTTATTTCATGTAGTCATGACCCTTCTCTCCAAAAGCTTACTAGCCAGTACAGAAAACAAAACAGAACATCCTGTTCAACTCAGACCACCACGTCAGATGGCGTGTACCAATAGAGGCCCGTGACCCACACCTTCCTGGAAGCCCACTGTGCTTCTGAGTCCTCAGGTATGCACTTGAGCTTGGTGGGTTTGGAAAGTGTGACAGCTGCAGATGCAAGTGATCCCCGGGGTGTTTCAGGGTGGACTCCAGCTCCTGTGCTTGTTCACAGGAGACCAGGGGAGGTCAGCCTGGGTCTCCGGAATGGGAAAGTCCTCTTAGAGCTGGAGCAGAAGAAGATTGGAGGTAGGGGAAGGAAAGAGGTCATTCCAGGGAAAGTGCACCAACAGGACAAAGGCACAAAGCCAGAATGTTGCAGCATACACAGCAGACCATGGGGAGCAGGCAGGACGGGGCTGGGACAGAAGGACAGGCTAGCAGGGTAGCCTGGCAGCTCACAGGTCAGAGAACCTGGATTCCAATCCCAGCTCTGTGCTTCTAGCTGTGGAAACTTATGCCTGAGAGCCTGTCTCCCCTCTTCTGTAGCAAGGGCATGAGAATAACCCTCACCCAGGGGGTTAGGGCTGGACATACAAATTGAAATTGACCATAGGTAAGCATCACTTAAATCTCTGAGAGAGGATGAAACAGGCCTGTGAGATAAAGACTGTAGACTAAGAAAAACAGAAGTCCTAGCATAAAGCCCAGGGCCACCTAAGAACTGGTGGAAGTCAGACAGAGGAGGAGCTCCCAAAGAACAGGAAGAAACCCAGGAACATAGTATCCCAAAAGCCAAGAGGAAGTGCCTCAGGAAGGAGGGAGGAGTTAACTGGGCCACACACCACACTGAAAGATGAGATGAGATTTGCTACATAAAGTTCATCATGGATTGACGGGCAGTTTGGGTAGGGAACTGAGGACAGTAGCTTGACTGGAGTGGGTTGAGAAATGAGCCGGCTGGAGTGTGGGAATAGAGGCGGTAGCGACATACAACTCTTTCAAGAAGTGTCCCTGTGAAGAGAAGCCGAGCAATGGAGTGAAGCTGGAGGAAGACATAGATCAGGGGATTTGTGCGTTCATTTTTTTAACATTTAATAAACTTTTATTGTAGAATAGTTTTAGCTTTATTAGAAAAGTTGCAAGGATATTACAGTGTCCCCTGCACCCAGTTTCCCTATTATTAACATTACTATGGAACATAGGTCATAATTAATGAACCAATATTGTCACATTATTAATAACTAAACTCTGCCCCTTATTCAGACTTCTTGAGTTTTATCTAATTTCTTCCTTCCCTTCCCTTCTCTCCTCCACTTTTCTGTTCTAGGATGGCAACTAAGGACTGTCACATGTGTGCACATTTAACTATCTCCTTAGACCTCATGATCTCGACAGTCTGGAGAAGTCCTGGTCAGGTGTTTTATAGAACAATCTTCCCTTTGGATTTGTCTATTGTTTTCCTGGTTAGGCAGAGGTATGGGTTCTGGGAAGGGAGGGCTCAGAGATAAGTGCCACTCTCATCACCTCATTAAGGGTACACGCCATCAATGGGACCAATCAACATTGCTGTTGATCTTGATCACTTAGCCAACGATGAGTTTGTCGGGTTTCTTCACTATAAAGTAACTGGGTTTTTTTCAGGACATGTTATTTTTGAAGATGAGCTATATTAGGAAATGTTTACATGGCAAAGGGAGAAATTGATGAAGGCGGGGAAGAGAAGAGATCGTTGCAGGAGAAAGTTGTTGAAAGGGTAGGATGGGCGCTGGCAGGATCTAGCCTACTTACGGGGCACGGGGGTGGTTGCTGGCTTTGGGTGGAGGCATGCACAGCTCACCATTCTAACAGGATGGCAGAGAGCAGCGTAAGATGGAGTCGGTCAGGGGGAATCCATGGTGGGTAGGTGATGAGTCACCTCCAACCTACCTGCTTCTATCCCTCCATGATGTACGAAGCAAAACCAAGAGAAAAGGGGCGGGTGGCTCTCAGAGGTTTGAGGAGATAGAAATAATTAAAAAGTGATTTTTTGAAAGTCAGGTTAATGATCCATATTGGAAACTCAAATGAGATCTATGGTCATAAATGGTGTGTTTGGTCTCCAGCCACATTTGTCTACTCTAATGGAGGCAGCGTGGGTGAGCAGTTGAGCTCAGCAGGTTGGGGCTCTGCCAGAAGGGTGTATATGAGGGAGTTAGAAATATTCCCAAGAGAACAACTGCTAAGATGGACCATGAAAATTAAGTCGTGTGAGGAGGAAAGGGGGAAAAGAAGATGAAGAGATGATGGTCATTGAAAAAATGGTAGGTTCAGTGAAGGGGAGGTCCCAGGCCAAAGAATGGTCAGAGTGACATCCGAGAAAAGGAACTAGGGAGTGATTGTCAGAGGAGAGGAAACTTAAAATTGAGATTTCACATATACTAACTAAAGGACCCAGCAATACCCCTTTCTATGTATTTATCCAAAAGAAATGAATTTTTTTCCACTACTTTTTTAAAATTTGAAATTATACAGACTATGTTTCCCACATGATTTATTACATTAGAAATCAAACACCTTAAGATGTATAGAACCCCACTCCTACATCAATGATTTCAAAGTTAAATGGTGCACTTATAAATACCTCAGAGGTCAAGGAAGAAAGCACACAAAAATTAAATAAAAAGTGCTTTGAACTAAGTGATAATAAATGCTAAAATGTCAGGATCTCTGGGATGAAACAGTACTCAGAAGAACAAAAAAGAAGAAAGAAGCTGGAATAACAATCAAATTATTTTCAAGTTATGTAGTAGGAAGGAAAAAATAAGAGTAAGATCAGAAATATATGAAATAGAGAAGAAATCATACAGCTATAATTTGATAAAAATCAAACAAGTCTAATTTAAAAAGCAAGAACACAAAAATTAATATCAATGGAAAGGGAGCTATCACAATAACCCTACAGATGCTAAAAATATATTAAGGTAATATTACAATTTTATGCCAACATACATGATACATTACATAACATGGTCTATCTTAGAGAAGGATCGTGTGCTAAGTGAAATTTTCAATCATAGAAAATCTGTACACAAATGTCTGTAGAAGCACTATTCATAACTACCAAGAATCAAAAACAATGCAAATGTTCTTCACCAAGAGTACAAATAAAAACAATAGTGCATCTCTATGCTGGAATAGTCAGCAATAGAAATTAACACACTGTCAAGCAACACATGGGTGAATCCCAAAGGAATTGGGTGGAGCGCCAGAAGCCAGCACCCAAAGGCTACCTTCTATTTAATCCCATTAATGAGAAAAGAAAAGGCAAAAATAAAGAAAAAGAAAACAGGTCTTTGCTTGCCAAGGGGTGGGGAGGGGAAAGGTTTGCATGCAAAGGGGCAACATGAGGGTGCTTTGGAACACTGGGATTCTTCTGTGCACTGTCTGTGGTGCTGGTTGTGAGAATCTGTGCATGCATTAAAAATTCGTAGCACTGTACCCCAGAAGAAGAGTTTTACTACACATGAACTTAAGGTGTTTAAAAACGAAAGCAAACTTTGAGGTTTCAGAAACAGCTGAAATAAAATGGAAAAGAAGGCCTGAGGAAGTGAGGGGTCAGGTGTTGTGAGCGTTGCCCGGGTGGGTGTGAGAGTCAGTGAGTGTCTGGTGGAGGAAAGATTGAACCCACTGGAGGACGTTGACCACAGGCCGTGAGGACAGCTCTGAGGAGAAACCCGGGTTTGATGACATGGGTGGTTGGAGAAGGAGGAGAAGGGATTTGGAAGCAGCCACAGAAAACTAAGAGGATCCCTCCACCTCCAGACCCTGCCTGGCACCGGCCTGTGGAACAGAGAAACTAGGAGCTCGGGGGCTAATCAGCTGTGCCACATTAGGGAAGAGGTGAAGGCCTGGTGGGACAAGACAGAAAGCTCTAGGTGCCCAGTCCCAGGACAGTGTTACCTGGCCCAAGACAGATAATGCACATATCTGGAGGGCAGAGAGGGCAGGAGATGGGAGTGGATAAGGCATTGCAGGACTGTGCAGGAGGAGGGCCAGGGATTGGTGACCTGGAAGGCTTGGTCTGTGCTGGCTTGGTGTCAGAGGTGGAGAGATACAGGAGCATGGTGTGTATCATGGGAAGGGTCTCTCAGAGGCTCAAGCCTGAAGTTTGGGGGACCTACCCCTCCTGACAGCCTGCAGGGCACAGCAGAGAGACATAGACACTTCTCCTCCAAGCTTTCCAGACCTTTTCTATATCCGATGGCAACTAAGGACTGTCACATGTGTGCACTCCAAACATTAAGTAGGCATGGGATTGTTCAATAATTTTTAATGGCAGATTTGAAAGTGACCAGGGGACAGGTCCCTCCCTCTTTGTCCCCATCTTCATTTTAAAACCTGTGGTCGGGCCCAGCACATGTAGAAACAAAAAAGGAAGACCCATGTCGCCTGAAACAAAGGACGCTTCCCCAGCCCTCATTAGCCTGGCAGAGGCGAGGGCAGCTGAGCGTGAACATTGACATGGTTTTGGGCCTCGCTAGAGACCAAGGCAGGGCTCCAACTGAGATGCAAGTCCAGATGGAAATCACGGCTCAGGCTGGGATAGGCTGGCCTGCATGAGCTTGGGAATTCAGGGTACTTGTATCCACTGTGGAGCACCAGCAGCAGCGGTCAGGGTGGCCTGTGCTGTGAGCCTCCATCTTTCCCACCACCCCACAACCAGCTCAGAAACCTGCTGGGCTGTGCATAGGCCCTGGGATTAGTTATGGGTTGCTCACTTGTAACCGGCAAAAATTGCAAAGTCAGTGGGAAATTGACTTCCAAGCCACCCTTGCCCAGAATCCTCTTTGCCACTGACCCCCTTGTGAGAGGACTTCTCACAGACCAGAAGACCTGGTCTCAACTCGAGGCTGAGGAATCTTCCTCGTGTTCCTTAAATCATTCCAGGTAGACCCATCTCCTCACATAAATCTGCTCTTTGTTTCTCTACAAGCACAGGTGTGGACCACTGAGGGGTGATCACAGTAGCAGAGGTAGAAGTCCAACAGAATACGCACAGCAATAGCCATAAAACAGGGGCAGTCACAGCTAACCTTATTATTTACTGTGCTAAGCTTTACCAGGTTTCATCTATTCCTTGCAGTAACCCTATGAGCTCTCAGGATCATAATTATCCCCATTTGGAGATAGAAATACAGTCGTATGCCAAGAAAGTATCTTTGTATACAGGGATGGCATTTCTAGAAAATATCCTATAGGCTGATACTCATTTATACAATAAAATAATAATAATGTGACCCTGGTCTTACTTAATGGAAAAACAATACTGAATAAAAAGGAACTGGTAATCCTACAATTATGTCTCTCTCTGGGTACAATACTTGAATAGAGTTCTAAATTAGCAATACATAAAACATGTAAAATAAATAGGAATTGATTTAAAGAAAGATGACCAAATGTTAAGAGGATTCTCAACTGTGTCACAGAAATTGACGGAGTAACCGAGGAAGTTTGTCCTGGAGAAAATAAGATTTAGGGGAGTTCAAAAATCCACCTTCAATTATCTAGAGAAGTATAGGGTATAGAGTTTTTCTGGATGGATCCACAGGATAGAATTCAGCCTATAGGTACAAGGAAGCAGAGTGCAATTCAACACAAGTACACTCAAGAGCAGCCTCCCTCCCCCATGATGGGCCAGGGTTTGCTTGCTCAGCACAAGAAGGAAATAGCATCTTTAATCTGACAACCAAAGAGAGCTACAAAGAGCAGGATGTGCTGGGCATGATGGTGCACGTCTGTAATCCCAGCAATTTGGGAGGCTGAGGCAGGAGATTGCAGATTCAAGGCCAGCCTCAGCAATTTAGCAAGGCCCAAAAGCAATTTAGCAAGACCCTGTCTTAAAATTTAAAAACTCTGGGAACAAGGTACAACTGGGTTCAATCCCACACCACCACCACCACCAAAAAAAAAAAAAAAAAAAAATAGAGCAGGATACCCTGAGGGTCTCTGGCAACATTTAAAAAAACTATCATTTCAAAACAATGATAATAAGGTCTTTGTGTCGATAAGGCCTGGCCCTCGGAGACAGATGGCCCCAAAGAATCCAGGATGACCAGAAAGGATCTAGCACGGCCCCTTATGTGTAGGCAGAAGAAACTGTATAAATTTTGTTCCATTTAGATTGTAAAATGTTTTTCTTAATATGGATTTAGACTACATGGTCTCTAAGAATTAATTTCTCTCTTTTGAAGATATCATGGGGTCACATCTAAAGTCAGGAAGCAATAAAACCCACTTAAGTCAGCACTGCCCTTGAAAACCCTAGGGGAAGTTGTACCCACACTGGAAGCTGACACCCACCTCTCAGTGAGTCCTCCTGCAGGGTGGGAACCACTGCGACTTCCTGGGACCAGCATCAGATGAAATACTTAGCTTACATCTAGAGACCTCCCTCCTTGTGAAGAAATGTCACAGGGCTTTACACACAACTCAACCCTGCTCAGCAGGACCTTCACTTCCAGAGATTCCGTCAGGAAACGTGCCATTCCTATTCCTTTCTCCTAGTTTTTCAGGGACATGTGATCATTCTGGAATGATCTATTAGCACTGTTACCCACATTCAGGGGTAGATCCTATTTTGATAGGAGGTATCTTAACATGATAAAATGACAATTTACCTCCCCCCAAATCCCATAACCCAGTCTGGTCTTGAGAAAACATCAGACAAATCCCAACTGAGGGATACTCTATAAAATAATCTCACCTTGTCTCAAAACTGTCAAGGTCACCAAAAACAAGTGAATTTTGAGAAACTTGTCTCAGACAAGAGAAGCCTGAGGAGACATGATATTGAAATGTGATGTGGTTTCTCAGGCTGCCAAAACAGAAAGAACAAACATTTGTGAAAACTAAGAAGTCTGAATAAAGCACGGGCTTTGGTTTAAAATGATGTATAAATACTGGTTCATTAGTTTTAACCATTAATAAGGGAAACTGGGAGTGAGTCCAACTATTTAGATTATCTATATTGTCTCTGTAATTTTCCTATAAATATAAAACTCTACTAAAAAATACAGCTTGTTGTTTTAAAAGTGATGCCAGATGAAAACGAAAGACAAATAAGAGAGAAAATGTAATGCAAAGAAAAGGTACCTAAAGGAGCCAATCTAAGTGAATATTGACTACTAAAAACTGTGGAGTTTTAAATTAAGAAAGAAAACAGGTACCTAGTGCAGTAGCACATGCCTGTAATTCCAACACCTCGGGAAGTTGAGGCAGGAGGATCGTAAGTTCAAAGCCAGCCTCAGCAACTTAATGAGGCCCTAAACAACTTAGTGAGACCCTGTCTCTAAATAAAATAGAAAAGGGTCTGAGGATGTTGCTCAGTGGTTAAGCACCTCTGGGTTTAATACCTGCTAAGGAAGGAAGGAAGGAAGGGAGGGAGGGAGGGAGGGAGGGAGGGAAGGAACAGTACTAAGATGGGAAGAGGCAAATAGAATCAGGTGGCATTTAGTCATTGAATTGTCTAAAAGTGGTAAATGTAACAATGTCTAAAATTCTAACAGAGTGTCTAAGATAAGTAACAACATCTCATAATAAGAGTCAATACAATACTATGATATTATAATCCTTTATTTGTGTGCATCTAACAAGCCTCAATTTTTATTGATACTACCACAAAGAAAAGTAGAAAATCTATAATCATAACAGGAATTTTAAAATATCTCAGTCATGACTGGCAGAATGAGTAGGAAAAAATAAAAATTAAAAAAAAATGAAAAGATATCCCAGAAGATGGGAGAACATATCTGCAAACCAGGTATCTAATATGAAACTAATAACCAGGATATATAAAGGACACCTCAACAATTAGAAAGAAAATACCTAATGAAAAATAACCACATTAAAAATAGATTGAAGCTTTGAATAGACATTTCTTCAAAGAAGAAGATATACAAATGTATAATAAACATATAAGAAATGCTCAAAGTCATAGTAATTAAGGAAATGCACATCAAAACCACAATAAAATACCATTTCACACACCATTGGCACTGGTATGACTAAAATCTAAAAGATGGGCAATGACAAGTATTGGGGGGACTTGAAGAAACTTGAACCCTTGTGCATTGCCAGTGGGGTTGTAAAGTGGTCCAGGCCTTTGGAAAACAGTCTAGCAATTCCTCAAAAAGTTAAACATAGAGCTCCCATGTCATCCTGTAATTCCACTTTTGGGAATATACCTGAGAGGACTGAAAACATGTGTTCACATAAAAATTTCATACACATATGTTTATAACAGCATTATTCATAAGTGCCAAGAAGTAGAAACAACCCAAATATTCATCAGCTGATGAATAAACAAAGAAGATGTGGTATATCCATATAAGGGAATATTATTCAGCCATAAAAAGTAAGAAGTATGGATAGATACAACAACCTGGAATTGTGAAAACACTGTTAAATGAAAGATGTCACACACAAAAGGCCACATACTATAGGATTCCACTTATATGAAAAGTTCAAACTAAATAAATCTCTAGATACAGAAAGCAAATTAGTGGTGGGCAAGGGCTTAAAAAAAGGAGGGGGGGTGGGAAAGTTTCTCTTTGGCTTCATGAAAATGTTCTGGAATTAGAAAATGGCTGAATAAGTTTGTTAATACATCAACAACCATGGGATTATAAATTTTAAGTGGTAAATATTATGGGATGTGAATTATATTTCTATAAAGTCGATTTAAAAATTGCAGTACACAAGAGGTAAGACCTAATTGATATATTCTGTGCTCCCAAACTACAGAATAGACATTTCTTTCAGGTACATATGAGGGAATTTACTAAGATTGCCATGCAGTAGTCCACACGACCAATACTAAGCAAACTAGAACACATTTCAGGGGTTTAAAAGGACTGGGAACATATCTCAATCATAGTGAAACTAAGCTAGAAATCAACAACTAAGTGTAAGTTTAAGAATCAGCAAGTATTGAATTGAAGCAACATTTCTAAATAACCCGTGGATCAAAGATATTAGAATTTAGAACATGTTTTAAGTGTTAATGAAAGCAATGTATCAATGTTGGTATTCAGTTCAAGTCAGACTTGTAGGAAACATTACAGCCTTAAATGGGAATATTGGAATAGAAAAAAAGGTGAAAAACAATGATGTATTTATATAAAGAAGTTGGAAAGCAAAGACAATTAAACATAATAAATATAGGAGGAAAAGACAATGAAATGAAAAAAGATCAACAAAGCAAAGTTCATTCATTGAAAATATTAATAAAATTAATAAACACCCAACAAAATTTATTAGGAAAAGGGAGAACTGACACAAATTACTAATATCAGGAATCTAACTTTATGACATTAAACTAGGTGAAATAAACTAACTCTTTGAAAACTCAAACTTACCAAGACTAACACAAGAAGAAATAGAATATATGAATAGTCCTATATTTATTGTGGAAATTGAATTTTTAAATAAAGCTTTTCCACTGAGGAAAGACAGTGGTAAAATTTATAATATATTATTGAAAAAAAAAACAATTAACACTCCGGAAATAGAGAGTAGCTTTTCCAATTTGGTTAAGACTACTAATTAAAAACTTAAATCAAACTTCAGTCCCAGATGGATTCACCATCCAGTTCTCCCAAATGTTTGAGAAATATCTCAAATTTTCCCCACACATCAACCAAACAGTTCTCCAGAAGTCACTCTATTTCAAATTAGGGGATAAAAAAGAGGGGATATTTTGACTTATTTATGAAGCCAATATACTCAATTCCAAGCTTGACAAGTACATGGGGGAGCAAAACCTACAGGTCAGTCTCTCACTAATATCATTCAAATATCTTCAATGAAATATTATCCAATCCAATCCAATACTTGAAATCAACTTATAAAGTCTAACACTTGAAAAGGACTATGTTTTGTGAGCAAGCTAGATTTATTATAAGCAATATCAAGTTAGTTTAACATGGAACAATTATTCAGTGTAATTTACCATATTAACCAAATAAAGAAAAATCCCACCTCAATAGATATAGGGCATATGTTTGGTATAATTTTTAATGTATTATTTTAAAAAAACCACTCTAAACACACTAGGAGGAATAAAGAGTAGCTTCCTCAATCTGATAAAGATTACTAACTAAAAACTTACACCAAACATCTGACTTAGTGGAGAAATACTGAAGCACTCCTTCCCCCTGAGGGAATCAGGACAAGGGTGGCAGGTATCATCAGTTTTATTCAACATAAAAAGAGACAGGGAAAACCAAAGTCAGTTTCTCCTGCTCTACTCTCACAGTCTCTTACCACCACACTTCTGACACCAGCTGTGTGGGGCTTTCCCCACACACCAACCAAACAGTTCTCCAGAAGTCACCAACTGAATGTCCCATAATTCAACTCATTTCTGACCCCATCTGCTGGAGATAGCATCATATCCCACTTCAGATGAGAGTTTCCAGTAATGTTTCCACCTAAACTTCTGACCAACTGGCTATAAATTGGGGGTTCTCACGAACCCCTCCTTAGGTTTGATTCATTTGCTAGAACATCTCACAGAACTCAAACTTTTTATTTATGTTGACACATTGGTTAAAAAGAATATTACAAAGAATATGGATGAACAGCCAAATGAAAGAGACACAAGATACAGGAGAAGGGGTGTGGAGTTTCCAGGGCAAACCACCTCAATATAGTCAGTTATCTAGAAGCTCCCTAAACCTTATGCTTTAAGGTTTTAGGTAGGCTTCAGTACTTAAGAATGATTAAGTCCTTGACCTTTGGTGATGGACTCAACTTTCAGCCCCTTCCCCTCCCTAGAGGTTGGGGATTGAGCCGAAAGTCCTTACCATCTAATCCTGACTTGTTTTTTCTGATGATCAGTCCTATCCGAAGCTATCTAGGGACCCCCCCACCCCACCCCGAGTAATCAGCCATCTCCTTAGCATACTCTGAAGATTCCAAGGGTTTTAGAAGCCCTCAGGAAAAGGGAATGAACACCAAATATGTTTTTCACATTATTGCAAACATATTAGAGAAACTAATCAGTGCAATAAGATGAGAAAGAAAAAAAGGGTAAAGATTAGAAAGGGGAGGGACTGTTATTATTTAGTTTGCATGACTGCATGTATAGAAAATGCAAAAGGATTTTGGATAACCTGTTATGGTCTATTAATGAATTTATCAAGATTGCTGGATTCAAAAATAACACACAAAAATATCTCTGTTTTTATATACCCATAACAATTGATTAGTTACATTTTAATGATGCCATGTATTAAATCAATAAAAAGAATACATCTAAAAGGTGTACAAGAATGCTAAATACATAACTTCAAAAATATTGAAAAAAATACCAAAATACAGGAAGAGCTATTTCATGTTTACCAGTTGGAAAAGTCAGTATGTCTAAGATACAGTTATTCTCAAATTTAGCTATATATTAAGTGCAACCCCAATAATTATACTAGTGATTTAGTGTATTCACATATTTTTTTAATTTTATTTTAAAATTTATGTGGAAATACTAAGAGCCAAGGTTATCAAAATTATACTTCTAGATATCAAAACTTATTTTAAAATCACAATTTTATTCTGACTTTGGCGTTGTGGAAGGATAGATGAACTAGAAGAGAACAGCCCAGATACTGACCCCACTTTGTCAAGACAAAGGGAATACTTTAGAGCAATAAAGAGAGGACAATCTTTTCAACAAATGTGCTGAGGTCAACAGGATACCCATGAGGTGGGGGGGCTGTCTTTATCTCTCATTTTACACTAAGAATAAAATTTCAGATCAAACAATGTAAAAGGTAAAGTTTAAAGAAAATAAAATAGAAAAATATCTTCACGACCCCAAAATAGACAAGACTTCTTGAATATGAAAAGACAGTTCACAGAATGAGAGAGAATATTTGCAATATTTACAACTGACAAAGGACTCATAATCAAGGATTTTAAAAAGACCTCAAATCAACCAAAAAAGATAGCTCAGTAGAAAAGTAAGCATAAGACTTAAATGGATAATTCACAAAAGTTTTTATGGCCACAAGAAAGAATATATAATGGTGCTTAAACTTAGTCATCATTAGCAGAAAGAAAATTAAAACCACATTGAGAAACCACGTACCAGAATGGTTCAAGTTGAAAAAGTCCAGTCAAATATTAGGAGGACATGAAGCAACTGGAGCTCACATACACTATTGGTGGTTGGAAGTATTAATTGGTTCAACCACTTAGAGAAGCTGAATAGAAGCATTTCCCTCCAACCTGGCTATTCTACTCTTAGGAACACCCAAGAGAAATGAGTGAATTTTTCCTGCAAAAAAAAAAGGCTTAAAAACACTCATAGTGGCATTATTTCCAGTGGCCCCAGATTGGAAATAACTGAAATGTGCATCACACAATGTACAAATGGAAAAATAAGTTGTAGTATATTCATAAAATGAAATGTGCTACAGCCATCAAAACGAGTGAACTATCATCATGTGCAAGAACAAGGATGAATTTCAGTAGTGCTGCTCTGGAAATCTGAAACAATAGATTACAAAGTATATAAATTCCACCCGAAAGTTAGTATAGACAAAACTAATCTATGCTACTATAAGTCAGATATTGGTTCCTTTTGAACAGGAGGTTGGATGGTGACAAAGAGGGACAGGAGGGGGGCTTCTGAGAGGGATGCTACTCATATTCCATTTCTGACCTAGAAAGTCATTATTTAATTTGTTTCACTTAGAGAAAATCCGTCTCACCAAACATTGTGTGCTTTTCTGCATGAATTTTATGCTGCAATAAAATTTTATCAACTAGAAAAAAAAAGCTGAAAAAATATTAGTGATATTAAGTTTGTAGAGAGGCAGGCATTCTGTTTTGTCGGTGGAAGCACACATTGGTTCAAAAGGCAAGGTGGTCATATCTGTACCAATTGAAAAGCCATATATATCCTTTGAAAGAGCAATTCTACTTCTGTCATTCATACTTTACGATTACACTTGCAAATATGCACAAAGATACATGCACAAGGATATTCACAGCAGCGGCATTTAAAAGCCTAAATGCCAGAAGGCAGGCATGGTGGTGCATACCTGTTATCCCAGCAACTCAGAGGCTGAGGTAGGAGGATCACAAGTTCCAAACCAGCCTCAGCAACTTAGCAAGACCCTGTCTCAAAGAATAAAAAGGACTAGGGATGTGGCTCAGTGGTTAAACACCTCTGGGTTCAATCCCTGGTACCTAAATAAATGAGTAAATAAATAAATGTCAAGGGCGTTGTTTGAATAAATCATGATGCATTTATACAATAGAATTCCAGCATGAAAAGCAAATGAATTCGACCAAATCTGGCCCAAATCACCAAGGCTACATTTATATGCTGGAATTTCTCTGGAAGGGCACGTAAGGAACAATCTGTGGAGGTGGCCTTAGTGGCAAGACACTAGGGGACAAGGACTCAGGGTGGGAGAAGGATGGCCCTACTGCATCCTTTACATTCTGTACCCAGTCAGAACATAAACTCATTCATCAAAACAGAAACCTGTCCTGCTCTTACAGTGGATTCCTGCAGTGACAGCATAGTGGGATGCCAGAGAAGGGCAGGGCGTCAGAGCCCATCAACCTTCTCACACCTAAGAGGAGACAGAGGCAATAAGGTCTGCATTCCTTCACAACGGAAAGCTCCGCTGCCTGGAGGGAAACACACCTGATGCCTCACCTTCCACCTGAGTGCAGGAGAAGACCAGATCACAGCTGAGGCCCCAGCATGTGCACAGGAAAAGCAGGTTTTCTGAGGGAGTAAGGGATGAATGCAGGTGACAAGCAGGAGGGGAAGGGAGGCACTCAGGGTCCTGGGTGGCCTCCTGCACACCCAAGAGGAGGTGAACCCAGGAGGGAACTTTTGACAAAGCACTTCTGCTGCGGTTCAGGCTTGGTGTAGAAGGGCTGGATTCAAGTCCTCTTGCTTTTTGTAAGTTCCTCATTCATGGATTTTTTTTTTTTTTTGCATGCCTACTATGCACTAGGATCTGGGCTAGGTATGGCAAATGTAACCAAGAACACAATGCCTGAGGAGTTTGAGTGATTGCACACACAGGCCCAGCGCACAGAAAAATTGTCGTGCTCCATTAGGATGACCATGACAATGCCTTTTTAAAAATATTCAGTTTAATTGAATGGAATGGGAATATAGCAGGAAAGCATATTTTTATCCTTTGTGCTTGTTTGAAATATATCTTTAAAATTTTCTACCCAAATTGATTATGGCATGAGTTCAATAAATTATGCATAAAATGTACAACTTGTGACATCACCACAAACTAGCACCATAATTAGAAAACATGTCTATCATCCCCCCAAATTTCCTCCTGTCCTTTTATTATCTCTCCCTCCTATCATCTGTATCCTTAGGCAACCATGATCCTAGGGAAGCCCCCTGGAAATAAGGAAAACTGTTATTCCTTTCAGGCCAGTCCCTGTAGGTGGTCAGGGGTGAAGAAGTTTCAGGAAACACAGGTACACGTGGAGAAGACACAGGCCAACTCCAAGTAAGAACTGAAGGCAAACAGCTCTTGCACCACCTGAGTATTTAACCCTTGTTGCCATCCGGAGAAGGTGTCATCTTCCCCTTTCATGAACAAGGATCCAACATTTGGAAAGGGAGGGCCATGTCCAAGGTCACATAGGTAGTAAGAGGCAGAGTCATAGGTCTGCCTGGGCCCAAAGCCCGTGCCAGCTCTGCAAAGAACTCTCCCTCTGGGCCCTACAGCCACTTGCCAGGATGGTCTCACTCACTGAAGTCCCCACTCAAGTCCCAGGGGTGGCTTCCCAGCATGCATGGAGCCCCGCTGTGTGTCCTTCTGGATTCTTAGCACCCCTCTCATTGTTAAGAAGGGAGCCCGAGGGCCCAAGACCAACACTGACCCCCAGCCCTCATGGTCCAGCCCCATCTGAGGCTGCGAACAGAGAGCCCCAGCCTCTTCAGGGGACACCTCCCAGGGAAATCCCCAAGCTGCTACACTCTGGAATGAGGCCCACGATGGGACATTTTCATGTTGCCTAAAACCAAAACAACAGCAGGCATACATGTTAAACATTTAGCTTTTGAAAGTTCCCCAGTAACATGCAAATGACTTATTCTTTCCACAAACCTCTTACCATTGCAGAGAGTCGAGCAGTGGTAGAGGGATGGTGAGAAGTCAGGAGCAGAGTGGGGGTTGAAGAAGGGGATAGAGAAGAGCAGAGGAGGTAAGATGACTAAGGAAGGCCTGGGGGACATAGGGACTTCGTGACTTAAGAAGAAAAACAAACCCACCAGCAGCAGCTTTACATTTGGACAGGGCCATTTTGGCACATCCACACCAAAATGGCTATACCTAGCTGACTGTTAGAATGTTCCAGAGCCATCTCTGAGCTTCAGCTTCCACAGTAAGTATGGGAGGAAGGCTGCAGGAAGCATCTGGGAACAAAACACATCACAAGCCTCAGTTCCTTCCAGGAGCTAAAGGGCAGAGGCTGGGCTGCACAGCCCACTGGGGACAGAAAACTGAAAGGAAGAGACGTGTCCAAATCTTGTGTGATCGATGTGAGAACCACCAGATTTCCTGAAGGAGGAATGAAGCAGTTCCTACCTCAGTTTCCTCATCTGCACAAAGGACATGGTACCCCCAGCTCCTAGAGTTTTGGCACTGAGTGGGACTCAGTGTACTGGAAACCCAGCTCAGCGCCTGGCACACAGAAGCAGCTCAAATATATGGTGGTTCCCTCTTGTTCCACTGCCATTCCTTCTAGCACCCTCAAAATGCAGGCTGAAGGCTCAGAGGAGCTTCCTGGGTGCCATGGAAATTTTGTACCTGCTTCAAAATGTCTTTGCTTTATTCTGTACATGGATTCCTTGATTGCAATCATGGAGACCAAGACGGCCACCAGTTCTGCATTTGAATTCCCTGTTGGTGTTTGACTTGAGTAGAAGGAGCTGGTGGGGCTGAAGTAAGTCCCAAGAGACTCCACTGCTAGTCTATCTCCTGCCCTCACCCCAGTTCCCTCCTTCACTCTGCCTTCCTCTGACTGGGCCAGAGCATTAAGGTGTGTTCTGACCTAAGTCCACTAGGCCTCTTTCTCCCAAACAAGAGAGCCAGGGCTGGGCTCTTCTCTAGACTGGGCAGAACTTATGGCTCTGCCCTCTGCCCTCAGTGAACCTGACCCAGACCCTATCACATAAGTGTTGGTGAGGGAAGGGCTGCTTTCAGCAAAAGAAGAGAGGGTACCCAGGCTCCCAGGGAGGAGGCAAGTCCCAGAAATGTCCTAGAAATGGAGGGTCAAATGTGGTGGGAACAGGAAGCACTCTTTCCAAGTCTTCCAGGTGACATTTCATATGCCAGCGCTTATTTTTATTTCATGAATACACGTTAGGCACCCACCATGTGCCAAGCACTGTGGACAAGAAGGATGTGGAAGTGAACAGCACCTGGTGCTTGCCCTCCAGAGGCTCATGGGAGGAAGTAATGTAACCAACACACACTGTAACAATGGACAGTCACCAGCGCAGAAGGGGCAGGCGCAGCAGTGCCTTCCAGGAGCTAGGAGTGTAGCCATCACCTGTAGGTTCTAGAGGCAGCTGTGTGGGTGCCCCCAGGCTCTGCCAGTGACCTGTCCAAGGAGCTCGATCAGTTTCCTAACCTCTGTGCCTCCACTTTTCTCATCTATGAATGTCAACTCCTTTGTGGTGTCATTGAAATCTGACATGAATTCGTACATGTAAAGCATGTTTAGTGTAGTATCCGGCTGTTCGATCTGTAAATTTATTTATTAAGGTTATTATCACGAAGGAAAATCAGGTGGAGAAGGGCACAAGGAAGGCATTTCTGGAAGCAGGAACAGAATTAACAGGAGCAGGGAGGCAGATGCCTGGGCTGCGGTTTGGCATGGGGGATGAGAGAGCCAGGAGCTGGCCAAGGGCCAGATCTAGTCAGGCTGTGCACACCTCGTAGTGGTGTGAATTTGACCCTGGAGCTGATGGGGGAGCTCGTGCCTGTACCACAAGACAGCTGCACCAGGAGAAGTGAGACTGCAGCGAAGGATCCCAATAGGAACTGACTGCAATAGAGAGAGGGGAGTAAAGAGGTGCTCAACTAACACAGTGACAGCCCATGGAGACAAAGTGAGCATAGGGCCTGGGGAACTGGAAGTGAGAAGGAGGAACAGATAGAAAGCCGGGTGGCCTACGTGAGCTACAGAGTCATAAGGTCTAGAGGGACCAGAGCACAGGCAGGCTGGGGAGTGGCGAGAAGAGGTGATAAAATATCAGGGGTGAGAAACAGACCTAGGAGCTTTGTGTGAACTCAAATTCACAAATTATAGATGAGAAAACTGAGACGCAGAGTGATTAAGCAACTTGGAAGCATCAGAGCCCACATCCTTAATCCCTGTGCTCAGTGTTGATTTTGAGACACCTGAGGGCAGAGGCCTGGGCTGGAGGTGGGGTGCAGCAACACCCTGGGAGAGGTGAGGTCATCCAGGAGAGGATGGGAATGGGCAAGAAAGGCACGGGCTGGGTGAGCAGAGAGGAGCTCTGCCACACAGTGGGGGTTACTTGGGGAAGGGATGCTCCCCAGGAGGACCCAGCAGACACCATCCTCTTCGGTCTCCCCAGCCCTCAGGGAAGGGTCCAGCCTGAGGACGGGGCCTCTTGCCCTGACTGTCCTCCTGCAACCCACAGAGGGAACACAGGCAGAGCTGGTTGCGTAACCTCCCTGGGCCCAGCAAGGCCAGAATGGCAGTGCCTTCCCACCCCAGAGGCATCCCAAGGGAGAGCAGGAAGGAGCAGTCTCAGCTTTGGGAGACGAAACACAGTCCGTGTGGAAGGAAGCCAGACCTTGCTGGGCTGTTGTCCAGCCCAATCATGTCACCAGGTCCCCATGTGGACAGGGCTTAGGTTCAGTTGACAGAGGTGTTTACTTCAGCCCCACCAGCCACTGGCCCAGGGCCCATTTGGGTGTGTCATTGGTTCAGGTGAGGTTTCACCAACACACACACACACACACACACACACACACACACACACACACACCTCCCACAACCATCTCCCTGAGTCATCCTCACCCAGCCAAACCCACCTGGAGCTCCTGGCATGTTCCTGGCCACCCAACAGGTCACTAGGCTGAGTTGTCAGCTGAAGCCTCACAGGTCCAGTGATCCACGTAGTGAGCTGGGTGAATTCCTGAGGGAAGAGCAGCCTCAGGCCCCCAGCACTTTCACCTCAGGAAGAAGAGGGGATAAGGAAGGAGAGAAAGCCTGGGAAAGGAAATTCCCCCAACCTTCACTTACTGCTCCCCTGCCATTGTGGCTCCAGTGCCACCTAGGACCAATGCCGGGCCCCGAAGTAATGACAGAAAAGAAAGCCAACACAGATGTAGGGATCATAGAACCCAGAATGTCTGTTCTCAAGGGCGCTGACAGACTGAATGAATCCAACCACCTCTCATTTCCAAATGAGGACGCTCTCTGTCCCAGGACACTCAGTGGGTGAATGACCAACTAGGGAATCCAGGGCCTCTTGTGTCCACAGGGCCTTTACCCTGCCTCCATGAGCCTGGCCCTGTTGCTGCCCCTGGAGGTAGCCCAGAGCAGGCTCTGCTAACCTCACAGCCTGTGTTTTTACTTCCCTCACCCCCAAGTTTAGAGGTAACTGTCAGCCCTACATGTCTTGTCACCAAATGCCAGATTCTGTTACAGAGAACTGAAAAGGCCTGAACTAGACCAGCTGTTTGGAGCTAGTCGGATACTGGCTAGATAGGGTGGGCACCTTGCAGCCCACTTACAGTACCCTAAATAACCAATGAATATCCCAGGAGCACCTGCTTCACGTGCAGTCCTGGTAGTCCAAGAAACAACACAATTTGGGCAGCTTATATCTCCAAATTCTTTTTCCTGCCATGCACAAAAATGAACAGCCCTAAGAAAACAGAAAAAATAAATAAATAAAACCAAGCTTTCTCATACTCCTGATTCAAAACATAAAAAAAGAGAAATAAGCCAACTGTGCAAATAGTAAATAGACTAACCCCCTTACTCATCAGCCAAATATTGATATTTCCTTTAAATTTTTGGCTAAAATACTCATACTTGGATATGGAAAGACTTGTGGTTATTGGTCTAACACTGTTCTAAATCGTATACAGCCATTCAAATTATGATTTTCAAACAAAAACTACAGATTTAGAAGGGCCTTGAGCCCAAAAGTTATTTTGACATGTGTAAAATAAGTCATCATATCGACACGTCACCATGTTTTGCCGGCCAAAGTATCCAAAATAGTGCTGCCATTTTTATTATTTACCTTTTTGTTTTTATTTATTCATAATGGTGCAATTTATAATTAAATGAATCGTAGTTATTTATTGTTATTTATATTTCAGGTTTTTAAATAGCCAGGATAATTTCAGTCAAGAATGGAGCACACAGTCATGTAAATTGTGGGCAACACACAAGGCCCATTTTTCTGGAATTCTCCTGAATGTTGATTGGATTCCTATCTCAAGAAGTTTATAGTCTAAATCCAGGTAGACCAAGCAAATAAAAGATAATACAGCAAAGAACCCTCAATTTTAAAGTTGACACCAATTCATTCAGGGTCTCATCTCATTCTCTAATCCCAGCTCTTGTGCTTTCAATCAGCTCAACTCAAAAATGATCCCAATGTCCAGGAATCCTATTTTTAATACTCTTACACTGACTTTCCCAAAAGTATAGCAATGATGGTCTGAGGTGGGAGAGCTGTGCCTCAAGCCTGCCTTCTCCAAAAAGAAATTGCACCAGGAAGCATCAGGGCAAATCAATGACCGAAAACCACATCATTTTAGAAGTGATGCTCAATCAGCTACTGGGATAATTTGTCCCAAAAGGGACAAGGATCCAGGTTGGATCCTGCCTGTAGAGATGACCTAGGTAAGAAGGGATTGGATTCTGAGCACCTCTTACATGGCTTGGGGGCAAGACATCTTTTTCAAGGTGAAATGGTAATTTACTCATAAGAAAATAGGGACCTATTAGAGAACTCAGACTCCAATAGGTCCCTATTAGGGACCTATTCGAGTCTGAGTTCTGCATAATTCAAGGCAAGTGACTTTGAATTGTAAAGCTACATGTTAATGGAGATCTGAGCTTTCAAGATCTGGTTCACAAAAATCAGATCTAATCATACCATGTGGATTACCATACCTGGAGGGGTGGGGTGGAAGAGTGGTTAGGTCAAACTCCTCTGGAAGACTCAGAATTTGAATCTCAGCTCTATTTCCTCCTAATTGTGCCACACTGGACATATAATTGACCTCTCTTTTTCTTTGTAAAGTGGACATAATAATGTTATCTATTTCATAGTTGTTTTGTGGATGGGATAGAGATATATAGGTCTGCAGAAGAGCAAATCAGTGCATCCCCGTGAGGAAACTGCTTGAAGCTGAGGAAAGGATCATTCAACAGGACAGAGATTCGCACAGGGCCAAGTCAGAAAACCTCCTAATCCGTGATACAGCAGGTAGAATCCTCCGAAGGGTGTTGACTCAGTAGTGGTAGAGATTTAGCCCTAGATAAAAGGCGATGTGTTCCCACATCACTTAAAAACAAGGCTCAGTAGTATCAAACTGTTTCCAAATAATTTAGTGGCATCCCAAGACAAAATTCTAGAATATGTGTAAGAATACAAAAATATCCAGCACTCAAAAATATGAAATTCATAATGTATGGTATCTAATTTAAAAAAAAAATAGATGTTCCAGAAAACAAGGAAAATATAACCCATGTGAGTTTACACTGAGCTTACTGAGGATGTGGCTCAGTGGCAAAGTGCCCCTGGGTTCAAACCCTCGTATCTAAGACAAAAAGTAAAATAAAATAAAAGCACTAGGAAGGATTAATATATGAGTGAATATAAAGGAATTTGTTTTTCTTTTGTTTAGAATTTTGAAAAAATAATTGACTACTTAAAATAAAATAGCAGCAATGTGTTGAAAAGCTTATAACATATGGAGAGCTAAAATATATGCCAATGTGTTGTAAGGCTTATAACATATACTGAGCTAAAATATATAAGGCCAGAAAAGGAGAAAAAAAGAAACTATCGTTTTTAAATACTATACGTGAAGCAGTACAATAATATTTGTAGATAGACTGTTATCAGTTAAATATGTACGTTATAAACCTAAAACAACCACTAAATAAACAAAGAACTATAAATATAACTTAGAAAAGAAAATAGAATAAAAAAATAAGCAAAAAGAAACTAGGAGAAAGGACAGGGGGAAAAAGAAAAGGGGAAACCAAGAAGATAGGAAACAAACAGAAAACAAGAAAGCAGATTACACCAAACCATATTATTAATAATATTCAATGTAAATGGTCTAAGTATTGCCTGTAAATGACAGAATAGCAGATTGGATAATTAAAAGAAAAAAAAGCAAAACCCATCTGGGAACTCCTCCACACTCTTTTCCAAAATGGCAATACTAATTTGCATTTTAAACAAAAACATGCCAGGGTTTCCCTTTTCCCCCAAACAACCAACCAAACAAAAACCAAACAGAATTCTTAGATGATCCCGCAATCCCACTTTGCTGTATATATCCAAAGCAAATGACATTAGTTTGTCAGAGAGATGGCCTCACTCCCATATTTATTGCAGCATTATTCACAATAACCAAGATACATAATCAACGTAAGTATCTATTCAAGAGAGGAGTGAAGAAAATGTGTCATACACACATAGACACAAAATGATCGAATCCAGGAGCACTCTAACACTGAGCTACCTCTCCAGCACTTTTTAAATTTTTTGAATTTTGAGAGAGTATCTCACTAAGTTACTGAGTCTGGCCTCAAATTTGTGATCCTCCTGCCTCAGCCCCCTGAATTGCTGGGATTACAGGAATGAGTCATCACACCTGACACTATGTAACTTTTTAAAAGTTTGTGACAACATGGGTGAACCTGGAAATTATGTTAGGTGAAATAAGTCATATCTAGAAGAAAAATGCTGCATAGTCTCATTTATATGTTGAACCTTAAACAGCTGAAAACATAGCAGAGAACAAGATGGTGGTTACCAGAGACTGAAGCAGAGGATGGGGAAAGGGGATATTATTCAGTATACAAAG
The DNA here is from genome assembly GCF_045843805.1 of Urocitellus parryii. Taxonomy (NCBI): domain Eukaryota; kingdom Metazoa; phylum Chordata; class Mammalia; order Rodentia; family Sciuridae; genus Urocitellus; species Urocitellus parryii. Next base: position 68,221,032 of record NC_135542.1, read on the forward strand.
TTTTGTTGGGCAGGAGGATTAAGTTTTAGTGATCTATCACACAGAACAGTGACCATAGTTATAATAATGTAGTATATATTTCAAAGTTGCTCAACTGATTTAAAAAAATCTATAAATGCCCTGTATTTTACATGTTCTAAGCCTGGGGAGGGGGGTGCTAGGGGGGAGTGACAAGGAACTTATGAAGGTTGACACAGCGGGAGCCGCTTTATTACGGGACAGAGAAGTATATATCCAACTAATTACACACAGCTGAACTTAATTAACATAAACTAGATACAGCAGTCAACCAATAAGAAATCATCATCTTAATGATAACACAGCTTAACTTAATTGACATAATCTAGACACAGCAGTCAGTCATTAAGGAATCTCTATCATCCTAATGGCTGGCTGGTGTTACTTCTCAAACCATTCCTCTTGGCAAAGTGCCAGGCGCCATCTTGACTTGTCTGTGGCTCTCAACACTCATCATGTGTGCATGTGTGCGTGAAACACACACACACACACACACACACACACACAAATGGTGAGTAAGGTGAGAGATATATTGGTTAGCTTGATTGAATCTGTCTACAATGTTTACATATATCAAAACATCATATTGTAGCCCACAAATACACACAATCGTTATTTGTCAATTAAAACTTTTTGAAATATAGAGTAAGAAAAAATTAAACCAAACCAAAATAAATAGTATTTTAAAAAAAACATAAATCAATGAAATTTTTAAAAGGGAAAACAGAAAAATCAATAAACCATAAGCTGGTTCTTAGAGAAAAATCAATAAATCTTTCTTTAATTTTTATTCTAATTTGTTATATATGACAGCAGAATGCATCATTCATTTACACATATAGAGCACAATTTTTCATATCTCTGGTTGTATACAAAGTATATTCACACCATTTGTGTCTTCATACATGTACTTAGGGTAATGATGTCCATCTCATTCTACCATCTTTCCTACCCACATGCCCGCTCCCTTCCTCTCCCACTCCTTTGCCCTATCTAGAGTTTGTCTAATCCTCCCATTCTCCCCCTCCCAACCCCACTATGAATCAGCCTCCTTATATCAGAGAAAAACAATTAGCATTTTTTTTTGATTGATTAACTTCACTTAGCATTATATTCTCTAACTCCATCCATTTACTTTCAAATGCCATGATTTTATTCTCTTTTATTGCTGAATAATATTCCATTGTGTATATATACCACATTTTCTTTATTCATTCATCTACTGAAGGGTATCTAGGTTGGTTCCACAGGTTAGCTATTGTGAATTGTGCTGCTATAAACATTGATGTGGCTGTGTCCCTGTAGTATGCTGTTTTTAAGTTCTTTGGGTATAGACTGAGGAGAGGGATAGCTGGGTCAAATGGTGGTTCCATTCCCAGTTTCCAGAGGATTCTCCATACTGTTTTCCATATTGGCTGCACTGATTTGCAGTCCCACCAGCAATGTATGAGTACATTTTCCCCACATCCTCGCCAACACTTATTGTTGTTTGTATTCTTAATAGCTGCCATTTTGACTGGAGTGAGATGAAATCTTAGAGTAGTTTTAATTTGCATTTCTCTAATTGCTAGAGATGTTGAACATTTTTTCATATATTTGTTGATTGTGTATCACCTTCTGAGAGGTGTCAAAAAAATTGATAAATCTTTAGCTAGACTAAGAATAAAACAAAGAAACAAGTTGCTAGTAATGAGAGTGGTGACGTTATTACATATTCTGAATAGTAAGAGGATAAGTGAAGCTCTGGGTAGTGGTACACACCTGTTACACAATAGGCTGAGGCAGAAGGATCTCAAGTTCAAGGCCAGCCTGGGCAATTTAACAAGACCCTATCTCAAAACAAAATAAAAAGAGCTGGAGATGTTGCTCAGTGGTAAGTGCTTGCCTAACATGTGCAAGGCACTAGATTTAATCACCAGTACCACAACATTAAAAAAAAAAAGATAAGTGTATATTACACAAAATTTTATAGCAGTCAGCTCAAAAACTTAGGTAAAATGGACAAATTCCTTGAAAGAGTAACAATATTAGAGTTCACTCAAAAAGAAATAAATAGTACAAATAGCCTTATAGCTTTTAGAGAAAATCCCAGATTCCTCTAATGCTTCCTTGATGAATTCTACCAACAAAACATTTAAGATATCAATAACATCAGTTCTTTACAAACTTTTCCCCTAAATTGAATACTTCCTAGTTCATTAATAGAATTCAACAATATCCCAATACCAAACCAGCCAAATACTTCAAGCAAAGAAAACTAAATCAAAATTTCTCATAAATGTAAGTGCAAAAAATCCTTTTAAAAAACATCATCAAGTTGAATTTAGTGGTTTATGAAAGAATAATGCATGATGGCCAAATAGTGTTTATCCCAAGAATATAGGGTTGGTTGAAAAGTCAATGTCATTCATCATTTGATCACACAAAAAGGGGGAGAAATATGTGATCCTACTTATAGACATTGAAAAAGCATTTGATAAAGTGAAACATTCGTTCCTGATTTAAAAAAAAAACAGTCAGGAAACTGATTGTTAGTAGAAGAGAACTTTTTTAAACTGATAAAGAGCTTCTGCAAAAACCTTAATACCTTAATGATAAAGACTGCTTTCCCTCCATATCCAAGATTATGACTATTACAAGGATGACTGATCCTAGCATTTCTAATTAATGTGGTACTGGAGGTTCCTGCCAATGTAATAAGGCAAGAAGAAAAATAAAGTTTATCTCCATACTGCAAAAGAGGAAGTAAAACAACCTTTATTCACAGATGACATGATTACCTGTGTCTAAAACCCAATGAAATTGATTAAAAAACTACTAGTACTAATAAGTGGATTTAGCTAGATTGTAGGTAATATAAGCTCTAATTTTATTTTTATATACTAGCAATAAACAATTATAAATTAAAGTTTTAAAATATTTTAGTAGCATCAAAATACAAACTAGGGGGATAGGAAGTGGATAGGAAGGGCAGCAGAATACAACAGACACTAGTATGGCAGTATGTATAAACATGGCTGTATAACCAATGTGATCCTGCAATCTGTACACGAGGGAAAAATAAGAATTCATACCCCATTTGAATCAAATGTAAGATATATGATATGTCAAGATCATTGTAATGTTTTGAGCAACTAATAAAAAAATACAAACTAGGAAGAAATTTTACAAGGATGTTCATGGTCTATACACAGAAAACTAACATGCTGAGATAATAAATAATTGTTAAAGAAAACTTAAGAGATATATTGTGATAGAAGAACTATATAAACCAGAAGACTCAAAAATAGATATCAACTCTCATAAGTTGACCTATATATCCAATGCAATCCCAATTAAAATTCCTTCTAGCTTTTAAAAAAAAGGTAAGTTGATATTAAGATTCAAATGGTTACACAAATGACCCTGAAAACTATGAACAAAGTTGGAGGACTTACACAACCCCCATATCAAAACATTATTAAACTTCAGTATTTAAAAAGTTATAAAAAAATAAATTTGATATAAATATAGAAAATAAATAGAACAAAACAGGGACCATAAATGAACTCATACAGATATGATAAATTGATTTTTTTTACAAAAATACAAAAGTAATTCAGTGAAAAAGGAATAGTCTTTTCAACAAATGATGCTGGAACAACTAGATATCCATATGTGAAAAAAGTAAATCTTCAACCATACCTGGTACAACACACACTAAATCCATTGAGGAAAACATGGTTGCTTCTGTCACTAAAGATCTTGAACTCAGTGCTGTCCCAACATAATTCATAGTCTAAATATTCACTATCAGCACCAATACCATCCAGACCCCCAAGGAATCTACCCATCAGAAAGCCACAAGGATTTGTAGAGTTTGCCTCTGCTAATATTAGAGATGAACACTATTTCAGAAGATAGGAAGGATTTAAGTGACAAAGCATTTAGATAAAAGATAAGATTAACTAATTACCCTGCCAAATCCTAAGTCTCAAACATGAATTCACAGATTCTTACATGTAAAATTTATTCCCCAATAATGTTAGGCATCCATCCTCTTACTTTTTAAATATTCTAATTGGAGGTTTTTGAATTACAAATTGCTGCCAATTTTACAATAATTACGCATGGGGAATATTTTGCAATATTAAACTATTCATATTATTCTTAAATTTGTATATATTGAGTCTAGAAGTAATATGCTTGGAATGCAATTCTGTTTCTTCATCTTGGCAAATAGACACTGAATGCAAGAATTATAAATAGTTTTTAAAATATTTGATGTTTTAAATAAATAGTAAAAATATTAAATGTTTCAGATTTATTTAAATAATTTCATTTAGAATTTGGCAATCCAACTGTAGTAGGCATTTTTCCTTTTATTTTATTTTGGTACCAGGGATTGACCCAGAGGTCTTAACCACTGAACCACATCTCCACCCCTTTTTTAAAATTTTGAGACAGAATCTTGCTAAGTTGCCTACAGCCTCACTAAGTTGCTGAGGCTGGCTTTGAACTTGCAATCCTCCTGCCTCAGCCTCCTTAGTCACAGGGATTATAGGTGCATACCACTGCACCTGGCATGCCTTTTATTTTAGTAATTTTGCATAGGAGAAATAGAAGAACTTTTAAAATGTTTATGAAAAATGTAATTTTAATTTTTTATATAAGTTAGAGTTTTGGTGAAAACATTCAAATTGTATACACTTGAACAATCCTACTGCATTTGAATACTTTTTATTTTTTAATTGATCTTTAAGAAGTTATAAAAATTATATAAAAGTAGAGATGGTACTGGAATAAAATACAGTGGAGTAGAGCTCAGGAAAGAAAAATGCTAAAAAAGAATAGGAAAAACATTTAAAGTTACTTATCTTTTTTTGACATTAGAAGCAACGAAGGTAGACAGACTCCTGTCATGTAGGACCCAAGAATTCAAGAAAGGACATCTGAAAATCTGTACTTAACAAAATTTAATTTTTTTATCAGAACAATAAGGTTTAGGGGTGTTGATTCATGGTAGAGTGTGTTCTGTATGTGTGAGGCTCAGGGTTTGACCCCAGAACCATTAAAAAAAATAAATAAAATGAGCAAAAAAAAATTTTTTTGTTTAATCTATGGTTTGAACAAGTCAGATGAAATTCTTGCAATTTTATTCTAAACAAAGATTGAATTGCTGCTCAAAATGATGACAATGGAAGAGGATTGATCTAATTCACCAAGCACAAGTTCAAATAAAAAGTAAACTCCAGCCTTCTTGTTAAAAGAAGAACATCACGTTTATAAAACTGACACATTAGAGGTGAGAAAATAAACCACTCTAGCTTTGCTCGGCTGTTTCCTGGACAGTGACCATAGGAAATGGTGGTCACATGCTTCTCACAGCAAGAGAATGCTTCTCCTGAAACACAATCTAATGAGCTCATGCTTACAGTTTTCCATTGAATGAACATGGAAGAAATTTAACTTTTCATTTTACACCAAAATTATTTCCAACGGAAACGTTGTAGACAAAAATTTTGTTAACTACAATTAGATGTTTCATAATCAATATTCAAGATCAACTTTCTCCATGACAGAACTCATGCTAGAAAAACTTAGGTTCTTGATTAGCTGAAAACAAAACATCGCTTGAATATGAAAGGCAGGTATGCAATTATTTTTAAAAGGCAAACAGTAAAACTTTCATAGTACGCAATCAGGGTAAGTGAACACAGATATAAAAATTTCACTGATGCTCTGCAAAGAATTATGTATTTGTTATTTTAGTCAAGCAAGTTGAGACTTTTAGAGATATTAAATAACATATTTAAGGAAAAAACAAGTATTGTAAGTTTACTAGAAAACATTTTGAAAATATCATGGTAGAGTGGCAAGATCTATTTAAGGGATTTTTTAAAGGAAATAATTGCCATCTAAGATGGAGAATTCAAAATGAGATAAGTTAATAAAATGAAAAGAAATTGTAATGTAATAAATGCATATAATGAAATAAAAGTGAATATTACTTTGTTCAACTAGATTATATCAGAAACTGAAGTTACATTTAACATCTTTAATTTGTGTTGATGACATACCAGTAGAGAGAAACCAGGAATTTTCAGCTTTGTGAAAAGTACAGAAACTATTTTCACTGAAGGAATTGATTTTTTAAATTGTCAAGGGCAAACCTTTACAATGGCACTAGCATAGTTTATAAGTAAAGACGTTATGGTTTGGGTGTAGTGACACTACACTTCCCGTGACTGGGAAGGTTGAGGCAAGAGGATCACAAGTTCAAGGCCGACCTGGGCAACTCAGTGAAACCTCGTCTCAAAATAAAAATAGAAAGGACTGGGGATGTAGCTCAGTGATACAGCACCCCTGGGTTCAGTTCCCAGTACTTGGTGGGGGGGAAGGCATTATGAACCATATTTGGAAGTTCCATCTCAAGCACTAAAAAAAAAAAAAAAAAAAAAATCCTTGTTTTGTGAAGCTTAGTGGACTTTCAAATCTAAGGATAAAGACATTCACTTGTTTGGGGGCAGGAGGTGGGTGCTCTTCAGACAGGTTGGTTTGGCTTTGAATGTTTGTATTAGATTTGGGAGGTGGACTTACTTTGGGAGCTCTCCTTTGGAAATCTAATCTATGCACAGGGTCAGGTTGACCTCAACCTAGCCTTGGCAGCTCCATCTGCTCTCCCATTCTCTGTAGGGTTGTTTTGGTTTGTTTGTTTTGTTTTGCCCCCACTCCTGCTTCCTGGAATGATCCAGGAATGGGCAGCTGGTCCAGGAAGGGCCAATGAGGGAGCTCATTAGTAGAGACCCTGTTGCAATCCACTCTGCTCCTGGGAGCTGTTGAATGCCTCATTTCCTCTGTAAACCGTGAGGCATCCTGATGTAGACACACACAGACAGCTGACGGAATCAGAGTCTCTAAGAGGCCTTCAAATATCTGCTTCCAGCTGCCTTCCAAGAACTGTCATTATTCCTGCCCTTCCTGAGGCTGTGAGAGTGACCCTTAAGAAGCAGAATTCACACAGCCCCAAACTGGCTACTTCAAAGTGTTTAACTTGGAGTCCTTCCGTACATTCACATGTTGTGCTACCATTCCTCTATCCAATTCAGAAATATTTCCACCACCCTGCAAAAAAACCTACACCCATCAAGCAGCCACTCTCCATTCTCCTTCTCTCACCCCTGACAACTTCTAATCTACTTTTGCCTACGTGGATTTATCTAGACTGGACATGTCTTATAAATGGAATCATACAATATCTGATTTTTGTGTTTGGCTTCTATCACTTTGGATAATGTTTCCATGGAAGCATGTGTCAATACTTCTTTCCTTTCTGTCCCTTAATAATATTCCATCATATGTATATATCACATTTGTTAATCCATTCATCCATTGATGGATATTTGAGTTGCTTCTACCTTTTTGCTATTGTGAGTAATGCTGCTATGAAAATCCATGTATAAGTTTTTGTTTAAATATACTCTTTGTTTGTTACTTTGGTATCAGGGATTGAACCCCAGAGACAATTTACACTGAGCCACATTCCATTCCCTTTTTTTTTTTTTTTTTTTGAGACAGGGTCTCATTAAATTGCTTTGGGCCTCACTAAATTACTACAGCTGGCTTTGAACTTGTAATCCTGCTGCCTCAGCCTCCCATGTTCTTTGGAGTATATGTGGAATTCCAGGAGTAGAATTGCTGGGTCATTTGGTAACTCTACAGTTAGCCCTTTGAGGACCTACCAACAGTAGTCTTCTCTTTTTGTTTAAGGTTGTACGCTTTGGATTTCTGTCACTCATCTTAAAGAGTCTTCTTGGTTTGGGCTCAAATCAGCTTCCTGATCCATTCAGTAACCAATCAATTCCACAACACCACAACAGCAGCAGTGTGACAGTTGCAGGACCAGCCCTATGGCCTTTCCCTATCTCTGCCTGTGCTCTGTCCTACCTGTCACCCCTTATCCCCTACTTCTTACTCCAGCATACTCCTGCTCCCCTCAATGCTGGCTCAGGTTTCTCTCTTCTTGGCTCCTACCTGCCCCCACTAACCAACACACCCAACAACACTCCTCCTCATCCTCTCCTTTGCCTTGAAAGTACTTACCTGAGTAAATCCCCACAATGCCCTCTACCCCTGACCCCAAAACACCTGGTACTCCCTCCTGGGCACACCTGCATATCTTATAACAGGTTGTTTCTGCCTGGAGCACCAGTAATTTCAGGTGTCTGTGATCTCTGCTCCCTGTTCTCAGGCAGCCTCCATAGTCTCCACTAGGGCACACACAAGCAGATGGCAGAAATGAAGCAAAAACTTGCAATACTCTTCCAGCTGTGGGACCCGGGCCTCCTGTGTGATCATGATCAATTCCTCCCTCTCGCCGACCTTTACAGAACAAAAATGATAAGTTTCCTGCACTAAAGGTATTTTGAGCATTCAGGGTAATAGCAGACAATGATAGTAATAGGGGTTTTTAAGCATAACAACCCTGCAAGGAAGGGATTGTTTTACCAATTTTATAAGTGAAGACAGCAGGCCTGAGGTCAACCTGCTATCAGTACTTACAAGATTACCTTTTCATCCAGATCAGTCTGACTCCAAATTCTAGATTCCTTTCACCACATGACACTGGAACTGCATTGAAATAGTAGCAGACTATACACTGGCAAGATATCGAGCAAACTATTATATTCATCAACTGTTCCTCTTACTGAGACTAGTGGAATTCTTTTGAAAAGCAACTTGGCAATAAGTATCAAAACCCCAAAATGTTCCCTTGACCTTGATGAAACTATCCTCAGGAAATAAATTTCATAGTATTAAAAGACACATGCATAGAGTACTCATTTCTGCCTTATTTGTGACAACAATATACTGGAAGTAACCTTCATATCCAACCACAGGGGACTGGTTAAGAAAAATTGTGGTGTAAAGTGAAAAAAATATTTTGTAGTAACAGTTCTCATCTGGACATGACTTTTTCCCCTGAAGAGACATTTGGCAATGTATGAATACATTTTTGGTTGTCCCAACTGGAGGCAAGATGAATTGTAATAGCATCTCCTGGGGAATGGCCAGGGAATGCTTAGGACAGCCCCTAATGTCAATCATGCTGAGCTTGAGAAACCCTTTTCTATGGAAATTAAATGTTATTAACATGAAGACTTTATGATTTGATGTTATAAGAAAAAGTAGAATTCCAAATTCAGGAATATCACCATAGAATATTACCTTTCACACAAAGTTAACACCAGATGGAAAACTTGAAATTAAGTACATTGATGCAATTAGAGATGAACCTTATTCTTTGAAAAGTTTTCTTTAATGATTTTTTATACTAAGCAAAAATGAGAAAATCCTATTGTATATCTTCCTATGGACGTAATTGTTATTGTTCAGTGCAAACATTGTGCCTGGACCATTTATTTGGGCTCAGAAAATGCATCTGGAAGGAAAGAAGGAAAGTGATTTTTTTTTCCAATCAAAGCTATGTGAACAGATATGGATCAAAGTGGTATTTTGAGAATGTCAAATTGAATGTCATCTAAATGTCATAGCCATTGTGTTGATCAAGATCCTTTCTGATTCAAGGAGCAGAAATCCAACTGAAACTAGCCTACACCAGAAAAGACATGGATTTGTTCACGTGACTGAGATGAAAAGGTGGATCTACATCAGGTCAGAGGGACCCGAGAACTCAGCACTGCTATCTGCTCCTTTGGACACTCTGTGCTTTTTCTTCTCCTACTCTCAGACTCTCTGCCACACATCCATTGTCTGAGTGTGGTCAACTTTCCTCTACAGCATATACCTTCCTCGTATAGCTTAGAGGCACCAGTCACTCCAGGCTTAACTTCAAGTATCCAGCTCTGAGGTCAAAGGAAGAGAAAACCCTATCTCAGCTCCTTACAGAAGACTCAAGGAAGGTTCTGGAGCCCTTCTTGAACCACATGCAGTCCAATTGCTGAGTACTATTAATAGAAAGTAGGAGTGGAGTTGGCAGGGAAGAGGGCTGGGCAGACCAGATCTACAACTACCCACCATACTTGCACCCTGGCAGACATTCAAGTATTTGAAAACATCTAGTGACACAGCCATAGGAGTGAAATATGAGGACAGAGCTCAAAAGATGTACAGTGTGTTAGGCTCTTGTGTTATCAAAAGAGAAAGAGAGAGAGAGAGAGAGAGAGAGAGAGAGAGAGAGAGAGAGATTGATTGATTGATTTTGGTAGTCTGTTTTTCCTCCCCCTGCAACAAAAGAAATAGATTCATGGAATCATAGAGTTGAATTGGCCTTAAAGTATCTTAGTCAAGCACCTTGTTACTGTAGACATAAGATGACATAATAAACATGTCTGTTTTGGAAGCCTAGGCATAGCCAGGTCCTGCATAGCTAGGAGAGAGAGCCCATTCCTGTCACCCAGGTCAGCCCTCCAAGGCGGGATGGGACTTGAAGATGGACCGAGGCCTTCAAAGCTATTTATTGCTCTGGATGTCAGAACTGATAGACCCAGTGAATGAAGGAACTGAAGGAGGCATTAGAGGATTGGTTTTCAAAACTTTGATAGCAACCCAATAAAAAATATATTTTACTTTGCAATTCAGTATAAGCACAACACGTGCACATATATAACTAAGACATAAGTTTGATGAAACAATATTTGCCTTTAGTATACCTGATGCAGTCTGATACTCTCTATTCTATTTAATTTCATTTTTAAGAAATACTTTTTCATGGCCCATTAGGTTGATTTTAAGTCAAGACCCACTAATGACTTGGACCAGTGATTTGAAACATTTAGTAAGAGTGCCCATGCTCTCATGCTTAGTCCAGCATGTGGGTGAAACCTAAAATTTTCTACCATCACTTACTATTAGGGATTGAGGCATCTCCAGAAGTACCCCTTACCTTTTTTTGTGTGGTGCTGGGGATGGAATCCAAGGCTTCCTGCATGCTAGGTCAGTGCTCTCCCACAGAACTGTACCCCCAGCCCCAGGAGTCCCATTAATATGTAAATATCTTAAAGATAAGAAAGAATCTACTGAGACCTACCGAGAGCTCTTGCTATAGGATCAGGTAGAAATTTTTCAGAGTGTATTAGCAGCACTGTCTGGTTAGGAAAATTCTGGTGGAGCCTAGGAATTAGCAACTAGCAAGAAAGTTGAAGGAAACGCAGATATACATAAATCTATTCATTCATTCATCCAAAGGCCAATTAAATTAGCTGAGCTTTCCTTTCCCTGTGATAAAATAAGACTAAAATCATTGTTTTATAAAATTACAGTACAAAACACTGAATATATTTGCCTTATATAATGCACCAACCAGGGCCAGGCACCTAGAAAAAGTCTGATAAAATGTTTCATTCTTCCCATCTCTTGGCTCCCCTCCTTGAAAGAGGATCTTATGTCCTGTCTTGGCCACGTGACTTGAATGCTTTCCTGTAGGTGGGGGATACTTCCCTGCCATGTCAGGCTCAGCCTTGTAATTTGGTTGAGATGTGAATGGAAGTGACAGTTGAAAACGTTTTAGGGACAATGTAAGTTTCTTCCAGTTCATTTGTGCTTTCTCTTGGTAGTGGCTCATCGCAGGGCTTCTCCTTCAGCCTGGGTCTCAGTAAGAAGATACACTGAACAGGACGACCACTGATCCAGAGTGTTGATGAAATATAAAGAAATGGAAGCTTCACTAAGGATTGGGGATGACTTGCTACCACAGAAAAGCTGATTAACAGAGGAACTGAAAGAGGACCTCACAGAATAACAGGAGGAGGAGGAAAAAGAGAATTTTTTTTTAAGTTCCCATTAGTACACAGAATCATGATAATGTCTGTGAAAAGTATAAGACCAAGGTTAGAATATATGTGTTTTCTTCAAGAAGTCTAAAATCCAGTTGGAGTGGAGCTATAGACAAACAAAATGGTCTAGTCCCAGGTACAACAGACTGTAAGAACCAAGCATCCTCCAGACCAAAGGCTGCAGTAATTCCAGGTGTAGAGGGATGTGTCGGTGTGCAGAGAACATAAAGGACTTGAGTTGAGACTCACAGGATGTATAGCATTTGAATGTTCAAAGAGGTGGAGCCACTGCAGGCTGAGAAAAGGGCACAGAGTATGTATGAGCAGTTAGGAGGTCGCAGGGGCAAAGGTCACGGCCAAGGGAGACATTCTTGGCTTGAGGATTCCATAAACTTGTCCTAGGAAGCACCCCAAGAACCTTGACCTCCTTATTGTGTGGCACTTCCAGGCCACCTCTCTCTTGGGTGGTGAAATAAAATTAATTGATCAGAGACTTGTAAGTGCTGGCAGAGAGACAGAGGTGTCTGGGACAACACAGAGGTGTCCGCGGGACTCCACAGACTCTGCCATGGGAAGGGCAAAGTCCTCCTTAGCCTCCCAGATGTGGTCCTCCCAGATGTGAGGCTGACTGGGGCTGTGCAGTCTTGACAAAGGTTGTGTTTGGCTTTAGTTATGACTCCAACCACCCACAAAGTATAATTGGATTTTTGGTGAATGGGCCTAGGCTTTCCATTTCTGGAACCCCCATAATTTCCTGAGAGAGCTGAACCTTGTGGCCTAAGCATATTGCAAGCAATCCATGGAGATCAGGGGGGATTTTGCAGAACTGAGAGGCAAGCAGGGGGTGCCTTTTGTTCTCAAAAGAAAGCACCCCCCCCCTTTGTCCTCACCTCTAGAATTTCCAATATACCTTGCTTTCACCTAGGAATAGTAGGCTTTTACAAATCTAGGCTTGCCCTGACTTGCTCCTAAAGGGATCTGTAGCCATGACAGATACCCATGCAATGCAATTAAGAATTTCCCTTCAAGGTCTGGATTGTAGCTCAGTGGTGGAGCGCTCACCTAGCATGTGTGAAGCACCAATCCTCAGCACCACATAAAAATAAATAAACAAACAAATAAAATGAAGGTGTTATGTCCATCTAAAACTTAAAAAAAATTAATAATTTCCCTTCAATGAGAAAATGGGGCTGAAGGAAAAACAAAGTAGGGCAAAGATAAAGATTAAGACTATGCTAGGGAAAGAGAAGATCACAATGTGATGATGTGCTTCCCTGTGGCAAATTCACAGAAGGTAATGCTGAATTCAAGTTTCCCTGTTTCTAAAAGATTAAAACTAGTGCCCAGATGAAACACTGAAACCATGGAGAACATTCTCCCTATCCCAACGTGATGGGTTGGAAAGAATTCTACCTTCAATAGTGACCCACGAGATCGAATACAATAATAGGTTTCAATTCATTGGTATAGACTAAAGGCAAAAGTCCAAGTTCAATTTGTCAAGATGAGTTCTTTGAAAGACCAAAACAAGGTAGTCAAAGTCTGCCTCCATCTGATGGTCCTTGACCCAAGGATGATATTTAAAATGTAGACAAAGCGATAAATGGCTTATCCTTCAACCCATTCTCCATGAGCATTATTTCTTAAAAACAAGCTTTTGATAAGAATAGAGTTTGAGGTGACTGGTGTGTGGCTCAGCAATAAAGCACTTGCCTCCCATGTGTAAGGAATTGGGTTCGATCCTCAGCTCCACATAAAAGTAAATAAACAAAATAAAGATACTGCGTCCATGTACAAGTAAAAAATATTTTTATAAAAAGAATAGAGTTTGAAGTTACGTTATCAGTGAAAAACGTGAAGTTCACAAAATCTACTTTTTTCCATTAAAAAAGACAAAATTTGCTTTGGCCATCAACCAAGTAGAAGGTGGGATGAATCTTCTCCTTTGCCAAGTTAAGGAGTCTAATCAGGATTGGAGCCAACATTGGAGCCAACTGAACCTCCACCCAAAGGGGACTACCAAGAGCCAAAATTCCCCATGGGAATTAGTTCTGCCTCTATTCCAACCTGTGGAGAAGTTCTGAAAGCTGCATGCCATGGACATCACCCCTCGTCTAACCAGCTAGAAAATGTTCCCCCATTGCCTATTGTTCACTCAGACCACAGTGCTTAACAACACGTGCAGGACTTTAGAATCCCAACACGCATTCACAGCTAATAAAACATCCCATGGCCTAACCAGAATGAGCTAGACACAGTTACCTTTACAAGTCACAAAATGAGAGTGCTGGCGTGAGAAAGAGGGCGGCTGAGTGTACCAATATTTTTGAAAAAAAGGTTTGGCTATCACTATGAATTGTCTTTGAAAATAGAGTTTGAAGTTATGCTATCAGGGAAAAACTTGAAGTTCACTTGTCCCCACAAAGTCTTCAGATGATGTGAAAAGAAAGTTCGAAGGAATTCTCATTTGTTTTTCCCCTCCTGCCCACTGTCTACCTCGCTCAGCTCACCCAATAAACCCTAAGGATCTTCTTCACTTTTTCCTTCCCACACCAGCATCACAACCAAGAGTGTGGCCTTCCCAAATCACCACTGGCAACTTCAACGGAACTGATCAATTCATTCCACGGGGCCTGTGCTGATACAAAAGAACACTGTTCTCGCTGGAATTCATAACTTTCACTTGTCAAGTTAGACTTATGACAAGCAAAAGAACCACATTCTTCCTCATAATCTGGATCAATGCATTTGGGACACGATTCAAATCGGCCTTGAGTGTAGTAAGTGGGAAAGATTAGTTTATACACTCTTGATTTCCCTGTGACATCTAGTAGAGTGCTGCTAATGGTAGGAGCTTAATTGCTGTTATTTAATTAACACTTACTTTATTCCAGGAGCTGGACTTTACACCATACACAGATTATTTCACACATGCATTTTGTCATTCATTCTAATAACTCTCCTAGAGAGGTATTATTATACCCATTTTTAAGATGGGGAATCAGAGGCTTTGGGAAATGTACAGACTCATCCAACATTATAAGATGATAAGTAGCAGAGTGGACTTTAATCCCAAGACTGACCAATGCTAAAGCTTAAACTCTTTCCAGTTAATCAAGTAGTCTCTTCATAAATACTCCTCAAAAGCTATACATTCCTCTAGTAGCTATTGTGCCAATGATGCACAAGTGTCAAACTTTGGCTCATTATGTCACATAAATCATCTAGCAGTTACAAAGTCTAGCAAGAGTATAGAGACCATGAGATAATGAACCTACCCTCACAGGAGCATCTTCTGTCTGAGACAACACAGAGGTGATGGTACTCCTGTTGAAATTTAGACTCAATGGTCTCAATCCTTAAAATAAAAGGCCAAGACTGAGATGCAGATTCTAAGAAATTAAGCCAAAGTTGAATTCCAAGTTCCTTTTATTTCAAAAAAATGTACACCAAGCACCTTATATGTGACAATTAGTAGTATGAAAGAAGGATTATTATTTGAACTCAGTATTTTACTGGTGCCTTCTAATTATACAAAATGGTAGGATTCATTGTTACATATTCATTCATGCACACACACTCTACCAGCTCAGCATTAAAGAAAAAATAAGGTTTCAGAAAATGAGGGTAGAAAAGAGTTGGATGTTATACTTGGTACCAACTGAAGGGATGGAGTATTCAAACACAAGATGGTGAGAAAACACAGAAAAAGTTTAGGGAAATAGTGGTACTTACCAGAAAACAGTGGGGAGAGGGGCACAGACTGATGAACTGAGGCAGGATTATAGAGTGCTTTGAATGACTGAGAGCTTTGGATTTTAGTTGATTTCACTTGGAAGCCACTGAAACTTTTGATGGTTTATGGCTATGAACTAACTAGATTAATCTGTAGATCAATCTAAATCGTCAGTAAAATCTGAGCAAATAGAATCTAACTGTGAATAAAAAGAATTACATACCATAACCAAGTGAAATTTATCCTAGACAGGCAAGGTTGGATAAATCAATCAATGTAATCCAACCCATCAAGAAGCTAAAGAAGGGCTGGGGCTGTCGCACAGTGGTATAGTATTTACCTAGCATGAGTGAGGCACTGGGTTTAATCGTCAGCACCACATAAAGATAAGGAAAATAAAGATCCATCAACAACTTAAAATTTTTTTTAAAAAAAAGAAGCTAAAGAAGCAAAGTCATATGATCATATCAGTTGATTTTGAAAAAGCCAAATGTTAAAATCCAGCTCCCATGCATGGTTTAAAAAAAAAAAAAAGACTCAGTTACAAAGTCTAGTGAGAGCATAGAGACCATAAGGTAATAAACACTAGCGGATAGCAATTAAGCTCCTACCAAATTAGGAATTCAGTGGAACTTTATCAACCTGTGAAGAACATCTTTAAAAAAAACTACAACTAATATACAATTAATTACATATTTAAAGGTGAGAAACCAGATGAATACCCCCTAAGATAAAGAACAAGGCAAAGATGTCCATTCTCACTACTCCTTTCTGATATCATACTAGAATTTCTAGTTACTGCAGTAAGAAAAAGAAATAAAGGGTATACAGACAGGAAAGGAAGAAATGAAGCTATATTCACAGATGACATGACTATCTATTTAAATAAATCAGTCTGGCACCCAGCATAGGAAGGACCCTTATTAATTTTGTAGCATAATTTTCAGAGTGAAACTTATTTATGAAGCTTATGCTAGAGACCACTGGAGACCAAATTTTAAAAAGACAAGCAACAAAGCCAAACTTTCCATTTAAATAGTAAACTTGAAAAAAAATAGTAAACTTGAATTAAGTTGATATGAATGTTAAGTCACTTAAATAAAAAGGGAAGAATTTCACCAGAGGTCAGGTAGCACACAAACCTGTGCTGGCTAGGCCAATTTCCTTGTACTCTTCCCTACCCTCCTGTGCCTCAGACACTGACTTCTGTTCTGGGAGCAGGTGGAGCATGATGTTATAGGACCAAGATGTATATTTTTAAAAAACTGCTTTAAAATGATAATGTATTGATTTCATCTTCTGCCAGGCTTATCCCAAGTAATTAAGATAACTTGGGGAAAGTGGGGGGAGGACTACAAAACAAGTCAACATTTCCATATTTCCTTGATTGTTCCCAAGTAAATATGTCTTTCTAGAGCTACCAGCCTCAAGCAGGAAACTTCAGAACAATTCAATCAATGAAAATGTGGTTGAGCACAAGCAATATATAAGACCCAATAGAGAATAAAAACGTTTAGACAAGTACAGTGGGGTGAAAGAGAAAAAGCAAAAGATTTAGGGTCAGGAGGGCAAACCTGAGTTTTGCACTGTTACCTTCGGCTGTGTGACACACAAGTTTCTTAATCTTAGCCCTCGCTTTTCTCACTTTTGCAATGAGAATGATAATCAGACCTGAGTGTTGTAAGGATGAAGTGAGACGGAGCACATGAATTTGGCTGACTGCAAAGGACTAAACAGATATTCAGTTTGTTGATCTGATTAGTAAGGCCAGTTGGCAAAACCTACACAAAGTAGATGGCAGAGTGGGTACAGGAAATTTCAAGAGCTGAGGAAGAAATCGGTGGGCTGAGTGTACACCAAAGGCATCTCAAAAGAGGGGGGATTCCAATCCTTAAAGAATTCAGAGTAGAATTCAGACAGACAAGAGAGAGAATTGTCGGCATAATGAAGAAACTCAAAATTAGTTATTGGATGAAGATAAAGGAAAACTTTAAAAAAATAATTATTGAATGGATGAATGAATGAATGAAAACAGAGAAAGAAAGAATAAATTAGAATATCTAAGAGATACTTCAGAGGCAGTGAGTGGACCAGGGTCTCAAATTAAAGCTAGCCCTTAATGATGCAGAAAACTTTACATTTCTCCCTAGGTGTACTCATGGGAGCCCTCGGGCATTTTCTAGAGATGGGCATCTATGTTCTCCTGGTCTTAGAGAGACCACATATCTATAAAAACCACACTGTGGCTTGTTTGACCCCTGGTACTCTGCTGCTATCTCTCTGACCTATCTGTGACATACACATTTGGGTGAATATATTTCCTGTCGCCCTAGTGGAACAAGATAGCTCTTGCACCTGCTGACATATTTAGACACATATATTATCTTAACGGCGACTGTTCTCTGTTGATAACCACCGTATCACCTAGAATGCTAGTCAGCTTCCTCCACAAACCACAGTATAGAAGATTCTCATGGGAAAAAAAAAAGTGCCAAGGCATCTTCTGACTTTGGTGCTTCTGATTTGAAAGAAGCTTTCAGGTGAGAATAATGGTCAGAGGAACTAAGGACTGAGTCTCCAGGGAGGTACAGAGGTAGAGTCTGGCAACAGACAGAAGAAAGAGGTAGAAAGCAGAAGAAACTGATGGAAAGAACCCCAGAGATTTGATCTGGGGCTTAGGGTTGTCATGAAATCTCTGTGACCTTGGGCAGGTCATGTAACTCATCTGGCCATCAGTTTTGTTATATATTCATTAGGAGATTGATGGAAGTGACTTCTAAGAATCTTGCAGCACTTGAATTCTAGAGCTGTAAATAAAAGAGATTCTATTTTCTATGCTGGAAAGAGGCAAGTCAAGCCCAAGTCTTCTTTCCTGGTGACTCTTTATCTAGCCTTTTCCTTACATCCCCTAATGACCCAGGGAAGGAAATGGCTCTGACACTACAGAGTGGATGGATAACTATTGTTGCTTCAGTAGGTCTGATTTTTTTTCTGTTTTTTTTTTTTTGTTGTTGTTGTTGTTGTTGTTGTTTTACTTCCACTCTGTCATAAAGAAAGAAAAGTCAGTGAGGAAGATCTCCTGTGCTAAGGCTTGAAATGGAATTTCTCATCAAGTTCTGACAAGTTCTGATCCCAGAAATCTCATTGTGGGTACCACATTCTAAGTCAGATGTCGACACACTGGATTTTGTCCAGAGAAGATTGAACAAGTATCTGGGAACCTTGTGTAACGAGGAACAAGAAGGAATGAAGGTGTTTGGGCTGGACAGGAGCAGACGCGAGAAGACCACTGACCCCTAGCCGCTGCAGTATGAACAGAGAAGTTTGCTGGGCGTTGCTCCACAGGGCAGAGGCATGAGCCATCAGAGGAAGCTCCTGGAAGGCAGGTGACATCACCAGCAGAAAGGCTTGCCCGTGATCAGAGCATCCAAGGGTGGTAACTTCATGAGGGTGATAACCTCCCTATGTAAGGAAAGGTTCTAGGCCAGCAAGGCTCAATGCTCATATGCAAGGAGACCCCTGAGAGTGCACAGGCAGCAAGATGAGTGGCAGGGGGGCTTTCCAAGGCCAAAAGTCTGTGAAACTTGGCGAATGGTGTTCATTATACTGTCCAGTGGGATTTTTTTTAACTTGCCTAAATTGTTATGGACCAAATGCCTTGGTGTGACTGTAGGTCTTTACTTGTCCAAGAATCTTCAAGGCAGACAGGGAAGTTCAAGGTTTAAAGTTCATCTGATTTCTGTCTCCTCTCCCATTCAGAAGACTCCCCAGTATCACCAGGGATAAAACACATTAAATGTAATAGAGATCCTAATTTATTTATAAGTTTTCTTAAGACAATTGCCCCTTGGCAAAATGACAAAGTAACTTTGGCTCTCAATGGATCAGAGTATTATAGGAAGGAGCCCACCGGTCTCTTTCTGTACAGAGAAGAATAAAACACAATCATCACTCTTATACAGTGTCTGAGCAGATCCGACCCAGGGCAATGGAGAGGATTAGAACAAACTCCACAGCACCCAGTAACACGTCCCACCCCAGGTGGCATCCAGGGAGGTAAGGGACCACCTATAATGGCCCATTGTGGTAGAGGTTTCAAGTTTCTTTGCCCATTTTTGAGTTCTTTGTCTGGCTTTCCTTTCCCCAATTTGCTATTTCTAATGGGAAATAAGCAGAAGCAGTCTAGTTGTTCTAGGTAAGAGGAATACTTCCTTAAACTCTGGACTCCTCATGCTTCACAATGAGAAGAAAAATTTTTTTAGAGATGCAGAGTTGAAATTATATCAGGGGAGACTTATTTTACAGGTTCTTCCGCCTCCCTCTCCTCACACAGACCTATGTTTGAAACTTCCATTAATTTCTTAAAATTGTTTGCATAGAAAGTAATAGTTAAACAAATATTTGATCATTTCAGCATTACCTCCCCCACCCTGCCCCCTCCTTTTGGAGGCCAGTTTCCTCCCCCTCAGGAGAGTCCTGTGTCAACTGGGGCTGGTGTAGATGATCTGATTTTTTTGTACCGTTGCCCCAGGTTGTTCCCTGATGTTGCGTGCATGGTAGAAATCCCATAAGAAAATGACAGCGAGTCTCATGCTTCACTGTTTTAGCCAAAAAAGGTTCTGAACCCATCACGACAGGAAGAGGCATGCCAGCCAGCACCTCTCAAGGCCCGAGCTTAGCTTTTCTTTGGGAAAGAGTAGGTTCTCAATTTCTGACTCAGAGCTTAAACTTCAAAAGATTCTGCATCCAGTTCGGCCCCTGGAAAGAGACTCCATATGCTCAGCCAAGTTCCCCAGACCCCTTCCTATCTTCTACTGTCCACAATTCCCACAAATAAGCACATGGCCAGCCCATAGGTGGCTTTTGAAACAGGACCCGTCTCCCCGCAGTGTTCCAGAATTATCATTGCCCTGACTTTCCCCATAGAGTTGAAGGGATCCCTCTTATCTTGGAGGAAAGCTCAAGACCTTTTCCTGATAACCTGGACATTGCAGATGAAGTCAAGCATACCTTGATCTCTTCCTATCCCCCCTGGAGAAAACTGAGACTAGAAATACAGGTGTGGGACCCTTGTCTGCTCACATCCCCCACAGGGCCAAATGCCCCTCTGCACAGGGTTTCCAAAGGCTCTTTCCTGATGGAGCCACCCAGGATTTTTCTAGTCCCTTAAATCCTAAACCCTAGCTACTAACGTCTTTTCAACTAGGTTTATAAATCATGTCAACTTTACTGGAGTTGTTGAACATTTTATAACACAGAGAAAGTCATCCAGTGTTGGTCTAATAGACCAGAATGAATATTTGCCCTCTGATATCTGTTCCAAATCTGCTCAGCTGAAGACTGATCCTTTTCCAAACTCCAGCCCTCACTGGCCCTGCCTCTGCATGTGTCTGAGAACTTCCTGTGTGGGTCACACTCCAAGGGTCAGTCATATCTGTCTGTCATTTGTGTCATGTTATCCCCATCTCCTCTGTGGTGAATTGGAACCTCCTTCAGGGAGTGTAGATAAGACCCAGGGAATAGAGTTCTAGATGGAGGCACATGGCATGTGCTCCCTGTGGCATTAAACTGGAACAGAGTCATTACCAAACACCCTGAGTATCTCTTAATAATCCAATAGGAATGTCATCCATGACCTTAACTCTAACACCCAGTTCAAGTCATTTGTCAGACAAATCTTCTAGGTATTAGCTTCTGGAATGTGGCTGGCAGGCAGATTTCCTTTTGCCACATCTTCTATGTGTACCTGAAGTTCAGTCTAAACCCTCTAACCAGTAAAATAATGAAGTTGAAGTTCAGAAAATATAATATGGCACTTATCTCAGGAAACATGAAATGCTGCTGGCTCTGCCCTCCCTGCCTTCTGGGCCCCCCAGCTCCTGGACACCTATTGCCCATACAGCCCTGGAGGTGGACCATTCCTGAAGACCACTCAGGTATCCTCCTCATCTCTGGGTCTCTAGTTCTCCTGCTTCGTTAACACTCAGTCTCCCCTGTGTCTTCTTTGGGGCCTCTTCCTCTAACCTTGGCCTTGTTTTCCTGTTTACCCATTTCTGAAGACTTAGAAGCAACAGCCCCAGCTTCCCTTTGCCTTCCAGCCAGCCGCCATCTAGAGCAGAGTTTCATAGTTTATTCTCCACTGCTTAAATGGAAACGGACTCAAATGTCCTAAGCAAATAGCTTGAGATTCTGAGGAAAACTGCCCACCTGCATTACACAAGAGCCTCATTCTCAGCTCTGAACCCTCCCTGGGAACTGAAGTAGAGACAGACCTGGGGAAATACAGGGGGTTACTTAGCTGACTCTAGCTCAGCTGCTCCCATGGTCCTTGGAGGGGGCCCTCATATCCTTGAGCTCTTCCACAGCACACACTCAGTCCCATGCAAATACCTGGGGAGTGTATAATTTTCGTTGTGCAATATTCTGCTATTATTGGGTGGAGTAATATATAAAGTGGCAATTAGATCAAGTGGTTTGATAATGCCACTCAAGCCTCTTTATGTACTTACTGGTTTTCCTTCTACTTCTTTTGTGAGTTTTTTAGTTCCTCCTTGCAGTTCTATCAATTTTTCCTTCATATATCTCGAAACTATGTTATTAGGGACATAAATGTTTAGGTTTGTCATCTTCCCAATAAATTGACTCCTTTATCACTGATGAATCTCTTCATCTCTAATAGTTCTGAAATCTACTGTGTTTAACATTAGTGTAGCTAATATAGTTGGTCTTTTCATCCTTTTTATCAAAGCCTACTTATGTCTTTGTATTTAAAATATTTATATTGGGCTGGGGATGAGGCTGAAGTGGTAGCGCTCTCGCCTGCATGCGTGCAGCCCAGGTTCGATCCTCAGCACCACATACAAACAAAGATGTTGTGTCCGCCGAGAACTAAAAAATAAATATTAAAATTCTCTCTCTCTCTCTCTCTCTCTTTCTTAAAAAAATTTGTTTAAAATATTTATATTAATCTTTATATATAAAGACTTGATCTTTATATTTAAGATGGGTTTCTTATGGGTAGCATGTAGTTGGATCTTGCTTTTTTAAATCCAATCTGACAATATCTGCCTTTTTATTGGAGATCCTATACCATTTCCATTTAATACAATTACAGATGTGGTTCAGTTTAAATTTACAACCTTTGTGATTATTTTCTATTTATCCTTTCTTTTGTTCCAATATTTGGCCTTTTACCCTAGTTCCTGATGCAGAGGTCTTAAATCTTTTGGAATTGCCTGGGTGATAGTAAACCTTTTACTAAGGCAACTCTTGTACTCCTGGGCCAGGAGGCAGGAGGGGTGGTGGCTCCTGAATGGGGGTTGGTCACCCAAAAGATGAGCCAAAATTAGAAACTCGGTAATTTCAACCCCATCCTCCAGGGAGGGAAGAGGAGTTAAAAATGGAATTAACTATTGATCATACCTTCATGACAAAACATTCATTAAAATCCCTAAAATATAAGGAGCTTCTAGGTTAATAAATGCATCTATGTTTGGGGGGTGTGGCATATCCCAATTCTACAGGGACAGATGATCTTACATGGGGATCCTTCCAGACCTCACACAGTGTCCCTCTCCATCTGGCCATTCATCTGTATCCTTCGCCACAGCCTTTGGAATAAACTCCAGCAAGTAACAAAACCTGAAGAGGGAGTTCTGGGAAACTCCAAGCTGTAGCCAAGTGAGACAGAAGTTGTGAGTAATCTAGGGACCTCCCACTTGTCATCAGCATTGGAAATCCAGGGCCAGCTGGTGGGACTGAGCATTTAAAATGTGGAATCTGCACTAACTCCAGGTCGACAGATACTGTCAGAATCGAAATGATCTGTAGAAAAAACCTAGTTGATGTCCTCAGAGAACTGGAGAACTGTCTGGTGTGGGAAGCCACACGTTAGACATCAGAAGAGTTGTGAGTGAGAGGGTTAGTTTTTCCTGAACAGTATGAATCTTTACTTTCATGAGTTACATACATAGTGCCAGAACCTCCCAACAGCATTCTTCCATGTCTCCCCTCCTGCCTTTTGTTAGTATTGGTATACATTTCTTCTACAGATGTTATAAAACTCACTGATTTTTCTTGCTGTTGTTTTGCTTTTAAAGTCTTTTAAAGAAATCTAAAGAATAAGAAAAAAAGTCTATAAATTCACCCATGTAGTTACCACTTTTCATCCTCTTTATTCCTTTGTAAAGACCCAGCATTGCTCTCTGGAATCATTTTCCTCTGGCCTGAATAACTTCTTTTGAGATGTCCTATAGTGCATGTCTACTAGTGAGGAAGTTTTTCATCTTTTTAGGCCTGTTAAAAATCTCTTTCACATGTGCTTGTGAAGATCATCATCACTGGGTAAAGAATTCTAGGTCAATGTGTTTTTAAAAATTCAGTACTTTCAAGATCTTACTTCACTGGCTTCTTATTTATATCGTTCCTAATGTGGATTCTGTTATCATTCTTCTGTTTGCTTCTTTGTCTTTTTTTTCCCCTGGTAGTCTGGTTGAACTTCTCTTCCTCACAAGTGTGGAGCCATTTATTGTGCCTTGGAATGGTTTTCTTCATGTTTATTGAATTTGTGTTTATTGAATTTCTATAGATTTATAGGTTTAATCAAATTTGGAATTTGCAAGGTATCAGGGATTGAACCCAGGGGTGCTTAATCTCCAAGCCACATCCTCAGTCCTTTATTTTGAGACAGGGTCTTGCTAAGTTTCTGAGGCTGGCCTTATACTTGCCATCCTCCTGCCTCATCCTTCCAAATTACTGGGATTACATGCCCCACCATGCCTGGCTATATTTGTAATTTTTAAAGCCATAGTTCCTTTCAATTTTTTTTTCAGTCTCTGTCTTCCCCCTACTTTGAGGAGTTCAAACATGTGTAATTGACCACTTGTTGCAAAGTTCACTGATGCTGTTTATTTTTCAGTCTTTTTGTTTCATTTTGAATTGTTTCTATTACTGTTTCAGGTTCACTAATCTCTTCTGTTGCACTTTATAATCTGCCTTTAATTCAATTTGGTGTATTGTTTATCATCTTTGAAATCTTCATCTCTAGAAGTTCAATTTAGGTCAATCCATGTCTTTATTTAATATGTTCAATCTTTTCTTCTCTAGCTTTTTAAAAAAATATGTGTGTGTGTGTATATATATGTGTGTGTGTATGTGTGTGTGTGTATATATATGTGTGTGTGTGTATATATATATATGTGTGTGTGTATAGTAGTTGGACACAACACCTTTCTTTTATTTATTTATTTTTATGTGGTGCTGAGGATGGAACCCAGCACCACAAATGTGCTAGGCAAGCACTCTACCGCTGAGCCACAACTCCAGTCCCTTGTTTTTTAGCTTTTTGAACATATGACATACATTTACAATAATTGTTTTAACCTTTGACTTTAAATTCTGTCATCTCTATTGTTTTCTGGTCAGTTTCAATCAATCAATCTTTGTCCTCATCAAGGATTGTATGTTTTCTTTCGATCTTTCTTTTACATGCCTGGGAATTTTTGATTGAATGTTAGACATTGTTGATTGTATCTTATTGGGTGCTAAATATTTTTATATTCCTATAATTATTCTAAAGCTTTATTTTGGGGTATAGTTTTATATACCAGAGCAGCCTCTAGTTTAAGGTTCATCTTCCCTGTTTTTAAGGGGAAATCTTCCTTAATGAGTCTACCCAGTACCCTGCAGGTTTTGAGGTCTCCAGTCTGACTATTACCACTAATATTTCTCATTTCTGTGTGATCTCTGGCAACTGTTTTCCTCTAGTTCTTTTAGGTAGCCCTTTGCCAAGTCTCTGGTAGTTTCCTTAATGAACAATTAATATTCAACAGAACACTTGAGGAGGACCCTTTGCAGAAATCTAGAGTTCTCTGAGCATGGAGTCCTCTTTTCTGATTTCTTTTTTTTGCAAAGTTCCACCATCTTAACACCCCCCAGACTCCTAGGCTCCAGACACTTAGGGATCATTGGGTAGTTCCTGGGTTCCAGGCCTATCCTAGGTTTTTTTTCCAGGCAATAAGCTATGGAAATTATAGGATTCATCTTGATTATTTACTTGTCTTTCAGGGATTCCTGTCCTTTGTTGCCTAATACCCTAAGTCGTGAGAGACATTGTTTCATATATTCTGTCTGGGTTTTATGTTCTTGTTTCAGGAAAGAGGGCCAATTCAGTCCCTGTTATTCTATACAGGGAGAAAGTGGAAGTCTGAACTGTGACTATTACTTTGATATCTGTGACAGTGGTAGCCATTCCAGAGTGAAATGTACAATTTGGGAGAACAAGAGAGTATCTGCTCCTAAATCCAATGATAAAATTGAATGAGATGATAAAATTACCTTGCAAGGATATAAAGAGGAATAAAATACATGTAAATGTCCTCAGAAATTCATAATCCAAAGAAATATAAACTTTACCTGAAGGAGAAGCAGAGTTTGTTATCATCTTAGTGAGGTTATAGATAGTCACCAAGATTAGATAATGTATAACTTGGTGTTGAACACAGGGGAGTGGGCTTACAGTGCCCATCTAGAGGTCAGGGACTTGACCTTGTTTCCAGTATCATGGACATAGGTCAATCAAGCCCAATGCCCTGGACATGATCTTCTCTGTAAGAAACTTGGATCATGATACCAGAAGCCATTCAAGTTGAGATGCCACAATTTTTTCCTTTTGGATAAGCAGCAGTTGGTATACAAATTATTAAATAAGCCAAATCTTTCAAAAAGTAAGATTAAGTTTAGGAATAATCTGTATAAATTTAATATTCAAATTGATATGATATCATGTATAAGAGAATTGGCAATATTAGAGTATCTAAAAAAGTAGACTGTGATTCAAATTTCAATTGTGTATTACTTTTTGACTTGTAATTTTATTTTTTTTGCATTACAATTCTTAATACACTTTTATACCACAATTGACTTGTAATTTTAAATTGGAAATTATAATGCGCTTTCTTAAGTTTATAAACCATACTGAGAGTGACCATATTTAGGTATTTAATGTATTATACTGTTTGAAAGCTAAGAAATACTTCAGAAGATAGTGTTTGCTAATTAGACCATTGAAAATTAAAATAGGATATATAGAATTTGAAAGCATTTGGATATATTAGGGGATGTGGGCCCCTTTTAATGTGATCCTAAATACTTGCTAGATGAACAAGCAGAATTAGGAAATTCAAAGATTAAACTTAACAGCTAAAATAACTAGTTTCATCTTAAAAATGTAAAATATAAAATTTGAAATGAAGATAGACCCTGAATAATCTTGATGTGTCTTCTCTCCAAATACTCATCAGATAGAGCCCCAGACCTCCTAAAATGACCCATGAGAGGGGGTACTGCATGGTCACCACTGAAGGGGCATATTAAGGCTGCTGACCCTAACCACTCAGTGAACACTGACTCTGTTCTTTACAGATTTGCTCACTGAATCATCACAGCGCCCTCTGAAGTAGGGATTATTTTTAATTCTAGTTTTACTAATGAAACAATGAATGTTCTCCATCAGATTCAAACAGCACCCCCACCCAAAATCTAGACTGTGTTCCCAACCAGCATGCCATGAGAAGTGGGTCCCTTTGTATTTTCTTCTGTTTCAATAACATAGAGGATGGGTTGGCAAGAAGAGAGGGTTGGGCCGCTAGAGACCCCGCCAACAGTTGGACAAGAAGGTGAGAGCCTCAATGGTGTCAAAGGAATTGGAGAAAGACAGACTTCAGAGGACAGGTGGGAGTGTGCTTCTAAGGAAGCAACTGCTAGACAAGCTCAGAGAGAAAGGTGACCCCAGATTATTCCCAGGAATTGGGTTGAGCTCTGGGGAAGGTTGTAGGGGACAAGGCAGAGAGAAGGAAAAGGTTTTAGAGGCAGAAAAGGTGTGCGAGCTCTCAGTGAACATCTGAACCTGATGGTTAGGGTAAAGATGGAGTGACACACTGAGAAGGCAAAACAGTTACCCCACCTGCACTCACAGTGCTGTGAAAAGAATTTTGCTAATCCAGTTCAAGTCAGAACTAGTTTAGGGCTTAAGCCAAAAAGTAGCCAAGCTAGCTAAAGCCAGATTTTACTGCTTTAAGTCTCTAAGGGCTAACATGAAATTACTGTGTGAAATAAAGCTGCCTTTTATTGCCACCCCCAAAGAGGAAATTATATAGGCAATTATGTATGCAATTGTAGCAACAAACAAACAAAAATACCGAGCAAGGTCTCCTTATTTAAGGGGGCAAAACAGAGCATGCCCCAAACCAACTATGGACAATGCAAGAGGATATTAAAAATATTAAACATAATTATGACCTTCTGGGGGCTACCAACATCCCTCTCTCCTCCAGAAGGCTAAGTAGGTCACTCCAATATGTATTAATAAGTCCTAAAGTATCTATCTTCTATAATTTAGGATCTGGTCTTGCCTTGAAGTTGCCAGGTTCTAAAAACTTTGTTATTTCTTCTTTTGTGCACTTGGATCATCAAAGGAAGAGACACAATCATTTTGAGCAGAGCCCATTACAGCTGCTGAGATGTGGTAATTGAGTTTATCAAATACAATTACCTCCACTCAATCACCTCCTCCTCAGTTTGCCTTTCTCAATCAGGAAGAACCAAGTCAACCTCTCACAAAGAACCCTTGCTTGTTCGAATGGCTTCCCAGGAGTCTTTGAGAGGCATATAATTACACTTAATTTAGTTTTTTTGTCATTAGTCCCAGAGGCTTTGATGCAAGGTCTCTGTTATTCTGATATAAGGAAAATAAAGCTCCACCTCAAATTAAATATTTGCCTTCGCATACAGTTTGCTGTTTATTGTACAAGTAACCTTCTGCTAGCCTTTGGTTTCTAGCAGCCATTTCTAGACTTGGCACCTTTTCTAATTCCTTGTGTTTCCCCATCATTGGTCAGGTTACCAGGTGCCCCAGAAAACTCAGGTTTCATTAGATACTTCTAGATCTCAAGATCTCAGGAAGTGACCCAAATGGGAATCTAAAATCTCTCTGACTTTCCATCTCAGGCCAGCAATCCTCAGGCCTTCCACTGGAGTATCCCTGTTAAAAATGCAAACTGATGGAGAACCAATTCATTTCAGGCAGTGTATCCAATGTAGATCACAATCTGGCCAATCTTCCATTTTTAAACCAACTTTTATCAAGTTCCTACCATGTAAGAGCACACTGTTACCTATCCTCAGGACCTAACAATATTGTAGAGGGAATAGATATGAAAAATCAGTAATAGAAGGAAGCCAAGCGAAATACAGGCTATTGTGGAGGAACAAAATCCCTGTAGACAGACTTCAGAAAGAGGCATAAACTTACCAGGCCATCTCTCTTCAGTGATAGGGCAAACCATCTTCTGACCCTGTCCCCTAATGTTAGTGGCCAAGCCAACCATCACATTATCCTCAATTCTCCATTATCACTAATTTTTTTTTTTTCTGTCTCTCAGTGCTGGGGACTGGACCCAGGGCACATTTTACAACTGAGAGACATTCCCAGCCCTAACTTTTAAAATTTGAGACAGGGTCTCACTAAGTTGCCCAGGCTGGCCCGGGATTCACCATCCTCCTGCCTCAGCCTCTCAAGTAGCAGAATCACAGGTCTGCGCCACTGCACACAGCTCATTATCACTATTCTTTAGGGACTCCCTGGACTCTCCAGGACTTCCTCTTCACCCACTTTCTGGTATTGTCTTGGAGAATTTTGCATCCAAATATCCTAGAGTTTAGGTTCTTGACCATTCTCAACACCAGTTTGCATACTGAGCTGCCCAGCCCCCATCACATCTTCTGTTGTACCACTGAGAAATCACTTCAGATCGCAAATCTCTTAATCTTTCCCTCACACCTCCACCAAACCTACTCTCTGACGACCTTGCCCCCCTCACCTTAACTCTACCTGTTCAGTTTCTATCAGCACCTCCTGGCCTCACTTTCTTATCCAGCTGAGACCCTGTATGTCTTCACCTTGATTGTTCTCTTGTCAGTTACCTTGGCTCTGACATCATCTTTCCATCATATCTACTCCCAGAAACTCCCAATTCTGAAGTAATCCAAATGTCCACGTCCTAAACCAGGATTACCCTTAAGGCAGCCGAGAAAAATCTTACCACCATGTTTATGGTATCAGCTGTAATTCTGACACTCTGAATTCCCATTCCCCTCAGGGGCTCTTCTAAACTTCTGGGTTTTCCTAAAATTCCCAGCCCGACACCCTCCACACCCCAGACATACATCCCTGCTTCTCACTTGTCTATAATTCTTAATTTACTGAAATATAATTTTAAAATCTCTCAATTTCCTGCTCCTCCTCCTCACCACCTAGAGATCTATCTGCATGTGCCCTCAATCTCAGCCCTCCTAAGAGGAAAAAACATCCTGATGTTGAGATGCATCCATTATCACTGACTCCTTCAAGGACCTGGCTCCCTTAGAAACAAGTTTTCTTCTGTGACCGTCAACTTCTGGATTCTTCACCTCTTCCTGTAAGAAAGCTCATGGCTGAAGTCTCCTTCCACTCTCCTTCACCCAGCACACATTTCTTCCACTGCCAAGCAGACATAGTCTACTCGTGTCCACGGCTTTAGTCTCTGCTCTGCCACCTCCAGTTTCCACCAAGTGGGGCAATCTGGTATCCCCCACCCTCACACGACTGAAAGCACCTAGTCCACACCTGCATGTGGGAGTCAGATGGGCAGCTTTAACTCAACACATCCCAAATGTTTGATCTTTGAACCCAAATCTTCTTTATCTACCATCTCTGCCATCTCGGTTGAGGGTAATGCCATCCTTCCACTTGCTCATGCTAAGAAATTCAAAGCAATCCTTTCCTCTTCCTCTCACACCCCACATGCCAATGCATCAGGCATTCTTATGGCTCTACCTTCAAAATGTATCTAGAATTTGACCACCAATACTGCTTCCACCCTGAGCCAAGGTACCACCATCTTCTGTCTGGGTCATTACCATCTCCCTGCTGCTGTCCTGCCCTCCCTATTGTGTGTTATCAGTACCATAGTCAGAGTGACATTTGTAAAGCATAAGTTAGACCATGTCATGGCTTTCACTGGCTCAAAATCTTCCAGAAGCTTCCTAAAAGCAAATTCCTTCCAGGGCCTGGAGGATTGGCCTCTACCCTACTCCTCACTCCTTGACTTTCTCTCCTACTCTCTCCCTTTCTCTTCCCTCCAGCCACAATGGCTCCCTTGCTAGTATTCCCAAAACATCCACGTACATCCTACCTCAAGGCTTTTGTTGTTGTTGTTTTTGGCTCTTTGCCTTAGTGTTTTTCCCCAGTCACATGGTCCACCTCTTACCACTTTCAAGTCTCTACTCAGATGTAATTTCATGACCAACATATTTCAAATTGCAACTTCTGCCCCCTAGTCCTCAGTTCCCCTTTATATGTTCTATGTTTTTTCTTTATCTACAGCTTGCATCACCTTCTAACATGCTACAAATATACTAATTTTTTATGTTCATTTTTATTAGTTGTCTTCCCTCTTCAGAATAAAAGTAAAGCCATTCTTGGAGTCCAAGGACTTAGAATAATGTTAGGTGTATAGAAGGCACTCAACATATGTTTGTAGGAAAACCAACTTAATTGCCACCAGCATTCTGCCAAATCCAAAGGGAAGTTCCCAGTCCTGACTTTATAGATATCCCTGCAACTCTGTGGACTACTGTATCTTCCCTGAACCTCTCTCCTCCTTTAATCTTCCTTCTCTATCTCTGATCACTCCTCCCTGCCTCTTTGCTAGGTTTCTGTTCCTTTGAATGCTAATGTTTCAGCTATCTCCATTTTAATTCCCCCTCCTCCTATCTCCATATTCCTCCTAAAAATGATCATCCACACTCAAGGCATCAACTTCAATTGAATGGGAAACAACTCTCAAGTATATACCCTAAGCAAGATAGACCTCTCAAGTTTCAGAACAACTTCCCTGCTGGTTACCAGATAACCTCAGATTTAGTGTGTCTAAACCCTTTTCCAGAGTTCCCTCTCTCAGTGTGAAGATTTAATGGGCCCCCAAATGATCATGTGTTTGGCAATGAAGGAATGTCAGAGGTGAAATGATTAGATTATGAGAGCTGTAACTTTATCAGTGGATCAATCCACTTGATGGATTAAGAATTTGAAAAGACTACTGGGTAGTAATTGTAGGCAGGTGGGATGTGGCTAAAGGAAGTAGATCACTGGGAGCGTGCCCTTGGCAATTATATCTTGTCCCTGGTCCCATCGTGCTCACTCATTCTTTTGTTCCTCTCTCTCTCTCTCTCTCTCTCTCTCTCTCTCTTCTCTCTCACACACACACACACACACACACACACACACACTTTCTCCCCTTTGTGGCTGTCATGAGCTGAGCAGCTTCCCTCCACCACACCCTTCCACCATGATATTCTGGCTCACCTCAGGCCCAGAGTAATGGAGTGAGCCAACCACAGACTGAGACCTCTGAAACTATGAGCCCAAAATAAACTTTTTCTCTTCTAAGCTGTTCTTGTTGGGTATTTTGATCACAGTGACACAAAGCTATCACATTCAGTGAGCACCATTTGTCCAAATGGCAAAACCAGAAACCTAGGTGTCATTCTCTCACCCGCTCTGACCCTCCACACCTGATGCATCATCAGGACCCTGTTCCCTCACTACCACTCACCTCTTACTGAGTTGCCATGGCACAGCAGCCTCCTATGGTCTCTCTACTTATTATATTTTTAAATTCCCATGTAGTAATTATACATATTTTGGGGGTTCAGAATGACATCTCAATATATGTACAAAGTGCATAATAATCAGGTCAGGGTACCTCATACATATCTCTTTTTCATGTGTTGGGAGCATTGAAATTTCTCTACTAGCCACTTTGAAGTAGTTGTCAGCCAGGGTGATCCCACTGTGCTCTAGAACCACTCTCAGCTTCTAATCTCACTCCTTTGACCTGTCACAGTGTGAGGCTCCATCAAATAGATACCAGATCTACAGGGAAAAATCTAAACTGTCCACAGACAGTGATGCCAGGGTCTTCACACAGGCCCTGCCTGTTGGCCTCATCTCCAGCAACTGCCTTTTCCACCACACACCAAGGGTCCTGACCCACTCACAGTCTCCTGATGGGCCACCCAGCTCCTGCCTGGGAGCCGTTGTGCCTGATTTACCCGCTGCTGCTAAAAGCCCACCACTACCCTCTGTCTCTACACATCTCATTCTTCACAACTCAGATACCACATCCTCCTAAAGCCTCATCTGACTCCTTCGAACAGAACAGCCGGAAGAATTCCACCTACCCTCCCCCATTTCCTACATGCCTCTGCATGGCACTTACCTCACGGTCTTATAATTACAATAAAGCTCCTTGTTGACCTCCCACAGTGGCTGTGAGGGTTAAGTGAGGATAGCGGAAAGGGCTCAGTAAGCTAGAAAACCTCCAGTAAATGTTAGTCACTGAGGGAGGCAGGAACCAACAGGCAGACACACAAAGACCCAATTACAAGACAAAGAGGTTACTACCGTCACAGATTTAGAGATGCGGACACTGGGGCTCAGAGACCCTAGGCAGCTTCCACAAGGAGCAAAAGGCCTTGAATATAAGCACCCTGGCAGCTTAGGGCTATCAGGGCGCAAGGATGGAAACAAACCATTTGCTTTTTAAAAAACGTCAGGAGTTAGGTGCTTATAGAATGGAGCATGGGCATGGTGGAAGAAGAAGGTTCTAGGCTCAGCTGTCAGAAATGACATTCAGAACCCTTTCAGTCGAATCACCTGCCAAGGGAGCTGCTATGTCTGCTATAATCTGGATGGCAGAGAATCAAAGCTCAGCACACCGAATTGCTGAAATCTAGAGCACACTGTCAAATCTCCATTTCCAGGATCAGGGGGTGCATTGCACCCCCACTTATGTGCCATGATACCCATGGAGTAAACAGCTGGACATGGAGTCACTGCTGCAGAAATATCTACACCCCAGATCTGTGCCAGGTACCAACAAGAACCACCACCTTCCAGAGATTGCATTAGAGCATCAAAAAGTGGAAATTGATTAAAATCCAGAATCCTAGGAGTAAGAAGACACACAAAAGGAGTTTGAAAGGGCTACCAAGTGCCATTCCATGACATCCCCAATACAGCACACAGAGGGAAGTGCACTAAGTGATACACATCTGGTAATGGAAAAGTTACTCCAAAGGGAGACGAAAGTTTTGTTTGCACGATGTTTGTTTATTAACAAAGAGCTGAGAGACTTTTTTAGTTCCTGGGAGAAAGATAAAGCTTTTCCTAATATGAATTGCTGAAATTTCTCAGGGAGAGGAGGTCTTCCACAGCAAACATGGTATGATGTTCAACAAAATGCACATCACAGGTCTTCAACAGAAGTTTGATAGCAGATATAGGAGGATTCATGCACTGGTTTTTAAAGTGATTTTCCATAATGCAGACATGGAATCCAGGACCTCGCTTGTCCCCATGTCTGTTATTAGCCTGTTTGACCCTTAGATCAGCCACTACCAAACCACACCCCCACCCCCAGAGTCTGCAGATTCTTTAGAGGAGTCTTAAGGACCAGTGTTAAAAGGTGCTGCTGAGTGACTCTAGATCTTCTACCGGAACAGAGTTTTATCTGTCTAATCTCAATTCTACATGAGACAGCCTTTGGAAGGGTGGGGGGAAGGTGTTTCATTGCTTTAAAAAAAAATCTGAAAATTAGTCTCTGACTATCTCCTTTAAAAAAAATCTCTTCTTAAAATTAGCATTCAGTAGGGACCAAACAGAAAACAATATGAGGTTTGACATTAGCCCGAAAGACCAGGATCCTGTTCAGAGAATGCTCTGTGCAGAAGACAGTCAGCACTGCTTCAGTGCCCACGAAATCCAGCTCCAGGCTGGGATCATGGCACAAGAAAAATCACAGAATGTCAAAGCACAAACGGAGCTTAGAGACCCCATCCCATACCCTTGTTTCACAGATGAGAATACTGAGGTGTGGAGGGAGGAAGGGACTGGTGGGCAGCAGACCTGGGGCCTGTGCCCACCGCTCTTTTGGGCTCTTCTACCTACCTCCTGCCAGTTCTATGTTTAATCAATGTCTTGCCTGCCTCTGCGACTCCCTTAGAATTAAAATACACCCCTCACAATGCCAGTAGTGTTCTCCTGCAGGGTGCTGGCCATTGACTAGAGACTGGTGATCCCAAGAAAACTGCAGCAAATAAATGTCTCCATCAATCATACCAGCAGCTGTCTCAAAGGAGGGAAGAAATGCCTCTTTTTGCCTTTTGATCTTCTCAGAATTTTTTCCCCCCATCTTTGTTCTCTCTCTCTCCTCCTCCTCTTTAGGCAGAACTCTAGGTCTCCACTCCTCAAATAGAGCTTGCCAAATGCAGCCAAATTCTGTTCCTACCCGCCACAAAACAACTGAGTCCCGGCTTTGAGGGAGGTTACACCAGCCCCTGGTGAAGTGAAGCCCAGCCGTGGGCCTGGCTCATTCTGGCCGGAGACCTTCCTATTTAGGCCATGGTCAGAGTCCAGCAGGAAACAGGCCAGCAGGTCCAGTTCTTATACAGACTGGCAGTTAGAGGCCAAGCCAAGTTCAAGGTCAGGGTGAAGAGCACCTTCTGAAAGAATGAGGAGACCAGGGTATGAGGGGAATCTGTTAGAGAGGTCCCATCCAGGTGGGCTCTGCTGTCCTTCCCACCTGTTGTTATTTACATGTGATCAAATGAACACAGTCACCTTCAGGGGGAATGCCTTGAAGCTGAGCTTTCTCGGTTTCTTCCTCAGATCCACTATTCTTCTAGTCACTGAGGCCTGGACTCAGGCAACTTCTTGTGGATTCTTCCTTTAGTAATAGATTGCACACCTGCCCCCAGGCACCATCGAGGTCTCCCACACCACCTACTCTGGCCCAGAACTTACAATCACCTCCTAAATGGCCTCCTCTTGGTTTTCCCAACCCTCTCTAATTCAGGAATGGCCACATTAATCTTCCTAACGCTACTGGGCATGTGATCTTTGCTCATAAACTTGCAATGTTCCCCCAAAGTCATGAGCTGGGGTTTCAAAGCCCTCCATAATGGGACTTCATACCGAATTTCCAGACTCTTCTCCATCTCATGCATGTACTTGCCCATGTGTGCACACACACAACTTTTGATTAATCCAGAATGATCCTTATAAATGTCTCAGTGTCTCATGGATTCCTATCGTTGTGCCTTTGCTCCCACCATTTCCCCACCGGACACACCCACAATCCATCATGCGCACATGTCTACATCCCTCTCATCCTTTCTAACCTTCCCTCTTTCCTCGTGCACCGTCCTGGCCTATTCGTCATAAATGTCCACCCTGCTTTTATCTGCACCATCTGTGTGCTCCTGGTATCAGATAACTGGCAAGTTAGGCGGGCCATATGTTATTACTCCCACTTTACAGGGCCAGAAACTTCCTACAAAGCTGAACGATCTGTCTCCCTACAGTGTGCAGCAGTAGGTATTTCTGCAGAACTAGTGTGGTCCCCAGCCCAGCCGACTCCTCAACCATTAGCCCTGCAATGTCAGAGGCAGAACAGCCAGGGTCCTGGGAAGGAGGAGAGTAAGGGGAAGGAGAACAGGCTATATTGGAGCTTTGCTCACTCACATCCAAAGAACCTGAGGAGAAGCTGAGGGCAGTTCCCCAGGCAGCCAGAAAAAAAAAAAAATAGGGCAAGCTCAGCTGGAGGAAGAATCTATCCCAGTGCCCACCACAGGAGCGGGCTGCTTTGTGTACACAGCCCCATTGTCAGGAGGCAGAAGCATGAGGGGACAGTGTTGCTGGTGTCCTGGGAGGGAGGCTGAGGCCACTACCATCTTTATATTTTTCTGTGTTATCACACTGACTTGGGGGAGGCCAATACCATTTGTCAGACTATCGGGAAAACACAAGAGGCTGGACCTTCAAAACAGGGTGCCTTTGTCCACCGCTGACATTCTGGCCCAGAGCCCAGCTTGGCTTCAGGGGAAGATTTAGGTCAGAAGAAAAATGGGGGTGGGGGTGCCCAAAGCCTTAAAATCTGCTTTAGCTAAAGATTAGGGAGGTGTTTCACCTCTTCTCACGGTCACACCTATGCCTCTGGAGCAGGGGGTGGGAAGGGATGGTCTCGCTTTAGTAATTAGAGGGACTTTGAGGAGG
This sequence comes from Urocitellus parryii, assembly GCF_045843805.1. Taxonomy (NCBI): domain Eukaryota; kingdom Metazoa; phylum Chordata; class Mammalia; order Rodentia; family Sciuridae; genus Urocitellus; species Urocitellus parryii. The sequence goes on from NC_135542.1 coordinate 68,257,714, forward strand.
AAATGTTGGTGGGCCTCATTAGCCCTGCAAAGGGGCCACTTGGCAAATTCTCGCCTGGCTGGAATTTCCCCAGGATTTTGTTAGTCTGTCGCCTCTTTCCAGTCGGCTCAAGTTAGCATGTCTGTACTGACCTCTTTGAGTGGAAGGACCTGTGCAAAGAGGGATGTGGTCCAACCACAAGCTACTGGTCAGCTGGGGAGGGGGTTGGAGGAGGAGCCACCAGGGCCTCGGAGCTGGGAATGATTTCCAAAGCAAATGCCTCTCCAGGCAAGAAGCTTGGCATCTGACACATTTAGAGTTTGAGGGCTGAGTGCTTTACAGTGAGGTCATTTTAATGACATTTCAAGAGACAGTCCTCCCGCAGCCCCCTTAAGACCTGCTGTTAACATTTTTCCTCAAACACCCTTTCCAAATGGCTCCTTTTCACAGGGATCAGCCAAAGAACCTGCCTGGAAGGTTCCTGCACATTTATAGAGTTGGCATGTTTGGGGTTCCTGGCTCTGGTTGGCTGGATCCCCATCTTGCCCACTGGTCTCGCCCACCATCTTCTGGACAAAGGTGGTACTGCAGGAGAAGGAGATGCTGCTGGGCCCAGCCTTCTAGAGCAACCAGGAGAGGGCCGTTGGGGGGGGCGGGGGACTACTCTTGAAAGACAAGAAACCAATAATAGGTTTCCTTTTCTACAGCAAACATGTATTTAATGTTTTTTTTAAAAAATGGTCTCCAGTGCATCTTGCCTGGCTCATCACTTAGCAAAAGCATGTAGTTGAGCTCCTACTATGTGCCAGATGCCACTCTAGGTGTTAGGGTAGATGTAAATCAGACAGTCCCATTCCCAAAAAAACCTGGAGTCTGGATGTAGAGAAGCATGTGATGGCTTAGGGCACAAAAGGGAAGTGGCCCAAGGAGAAGAGGGAAGGTGACATCTGTCTGGTGGTGGGCAGAGAGGCAAGGGCAGAGGAGGTTGAATTAAGTCCTTCACACCCACAGACTCTGCTGCATCGTTAGAATCTTGGTCACCAGGAACCCTGGAGAGTATCTACAGCCAGGGAAGGGGTGGGGGAAAGGCTGAACAACTCATGGGGAACCAAAGGTCTACTAGCTCACTCCATGTGAGTGGACAGTGCTGGGGCCAAGAGGAAACAAAAGTCCAGGCTTAGAAGCAGAGTAAACCTGGTTCTGGATTTCAACTTTGAAACTTAAAAGCTGTGTAACATGGGTAAATTGCTTAACCTCTCTGGGGAGATAATAACAATTCCTCCTAAAGGCAATGAAATGAGGTCATGTCTGTAGACCCCTGAACCAAGTCATACACACCATCATAAACGCTCGGCAGTGGCGGCATGATGACAAGGTCCTACCATATATGTCTCTTCCATAGAGCTTAGGGTTTACCTGATCCCAGGGGCATCCCCACCTATCTCAGGCATTTTCCAAACAGGGTTTCTAGGTATTACCTGGACATCTTCAAGCACTGTTGTTTACCTGAAATTCAAATGTGGCTGGACCTCTTCTATTGTTAGCTCCCAACCCTAGCAATCCTACTTCCAATCCCATGCTGGGGCTACAACCTTGACCCAAGGTCATCAAGGGAGCTAGAGAAAGTGGCTTGGGGCTGCCATGGGAGCCCTTGAAGCTGCAGGAAGTGCATACAGAGGCCTGGAGCTTTCTGGAAGTTTTTTTTTTTTTTTTATGACTCATGTAAGGAAAAAGCAGGTTCCCCATGAGCTCTGCAAGCAGCTAGTTCCACAGGAGGAACACACAGGGTACATGGGGAAAATGAGTCTAGACTCAAAGAAATTTGGGAATATTGCATTAAACAAAGGGCAACCTGCTCCTTCTCTGCTAGGCTTCTCAGGCCCTCGGACATGCCAATGTGAGTGTGAACTTCTAGTGAATTCCTAGTAAGGAATGCGGTGCACAGTACTTTCCAAACTTATCTGGTCAGGGAAACTCCAAGAGTATTGAGAAATGCCCTCTGGGAAATGCTGCCCTGAGGCTGAACCTGACGTCAATGCCACGTCAAAGCTCCCATAAACCCCAGGCCCAGCCCAGGCACTTATACAATACCTGCAAACGGGAGCTGTTTTCAATCCCACCAGCAACGAAGGTAGGCCCTTAGCCAGTAGATAGTCAACACAGCCCCAGCAGATGTTTGGGGTTTTAAGGAGGGTCCCACTTAAGTGCTTGTATTTTAAGCTGCTGGGGGTTCATCATCTTGGGCGTGATGAAGGGCTCTGGGAAGTCTTCCTCTAACTCTCAGCCATCACCTCTTCCACTATTCTACTTCTGTACCTAAAATTTCATCCTTCGGGCCAAGAGTTCAAATGCTAATACACCTGAGAAGAGGTGCATGGCACCTTGAGCTGTTACCCACCACCAGGACTAAGTGCAGCTACGTGATGGGCTCCCTCTCAGATCACAGCTCCCCGGGGAAGGATACTACTGAGGCTCAATCTAGACAGGTGAGCTTCAGGAAAGGGCAGGTATCCTGCCGGGACTATAGACAACAATTACAAGCCAAGTGCTTTCAGCGTTGGCCACATTCAAGCCTCACATGGAATCTTACAAAAAACCTAAACCCAGGGCTGGGATGACAGCCCCTCCCATCCAGCTACAGCCACTTAATTCTTTCCTATATATTCAGCTCATCTCTGGAAACTCTGATCCTCGTAGGGACCTCTAAGCCACCTGTGAGATTACCCAGAACTATTAGGCCCAGGTCACCTTGGTCCAAGTCACCTCGGTCCAGTTCTACTCTAACCCCCCTATTTTGGTGACTGAGTCCTACTGGCTACTCCAGTTTCAAGACCTGAAAACTTATTCTTGTCTCACCTTATTTCCTGAGCCCCATACAAGACTCCCTACCAGACCCTCCCTTTGTTACCATCTAGGGCTGCTGGGTTCATTGTGTTCAGCAAAGAACACGGAGACAGCCAGCAAGAAGTAGCTTCATTGCAAAAGAGATAGACTTCAGAGACAAGGAGTCCCAGAGCTGGGAATCCAGAGGGGGAGTTTGGGCTTATTCTTTTTATGGTCTCTGGAATCCCTCCTGTCCTTTCTCTTCCCCTGTCCACATGCTCCTCGCTATTATTGATTGGTGCCCCCTGGGTCCATGTATCTGTTTTAGTTTTACTGTTGGATCCCCCGCTTAGGAGCAGGACTACAGAAGTCCCCCTCCATGTCTAGGAGCACTTTTGTCAACAAGGAAGTTGACCTCATCAGAAGACCCCCCTCATGCTCCTTTGTTCCAGCCACGTTCCCCATCGACTCACTCGACATCTTGCCCTGGCTGCCTAAGCCCTTCTGTACTCCCACACCCTTCTTCCTGCCTCAGTTTCCCCCTGCCATGCCCCTTAGTCCCACTCCAAACCCTAGGACCATCCCAGGTATATACAGCCACAGCTCACATGGCCTCCAGCGGTCATGCTCCACCCACCTGATGGAATGGCTGCTGCCTGCTTCCTGCTGATGTCCCTAATGTCCAATGCCCCATGGCCCTGTCCGTCGTCAGCCTCACAGGCCCAGCTCCCAGGGACTCCTGTTGATGTCGTACTCCATTCCTCCCTGGAACACAAACCTTCCCAGATAAGGATTGCTGTCAGGTAGTCTCTGGAGCTGAAACCCCTTCCAAAGTTCTGTGGGTTCAGCTTTTCTGGGTTGGCCTAATGATTTTGCAAATGGCCAGGAGAAAGAATCCTGGAAAAAACTGGGCTGAAACCCCAACAGAGACAAGCTATAGCCACAAGGGGGCAGTGTTGGCCAACACTTGCTTCCAGGAGTTGCGGTGGCTCTCCTACTTACTGCAGGAGGATGGACAGGCAAAGATGAGGGCAGGACTCCATATGGGAGTACGTTTATGCTAATTTATATAAATGAAAAAAAGGTATCAGATGAAACACTCTAGGAGCCTTTTCTGAGGGAGACTTCAAACCTGTCATCAGGTTGACCCTCCATCAACTCTACTGGCTGGGCTGGTTTGAACCCCTGGAGCCAAGAAAGTACATTCTAAAAGGTCAGGTGACAGCAGAGTCCAGAGCAGGTGTGTGACTATACTCTAGCCATGTTGTGAAGACAGAAACAATGACAGGCCTGTATGACACAGGGCAAGTTAATCGTCCTGGTGGCTTAAATGCAGAAGCTTCACTCTTAAAAGGCTTCAGTGGCTTGCCAGTTGGCAGATCTGGGGTCCCCCTGGTACATGCCTTTCCACTGAACTCACCGGGCCCCTCCTCTGATCTCAAACAAATTATCGAGCAAGTGGCTATTGAATGCTACTGTGAGCCCTGCCTGGAAGGTCTCCAGGACTTCTTCTAGCCCTAAATGACAAAAGCCCAGGATTTTAGCCTGACACAGGCTCTTCCTTGGGACATTTCTTGGAGATTGCCAACCTAGCACAGGGTACTTCTTCAGGTTTTTCTGAAGTCACCATAAGGGAGCCATGTTTTAACAAACCCACTGTATGAGTAGCCACTGAGTTCTTATAAATTATAAATTAGGAGACAGCAGTTTTGTTAAATTATGCACAGAGTTATTTTAAATAGCAAAGTTCCCACACCTGTCACCCTATTCCCAAGCATTCAAAAATCCAATTAAATTTACCCAACTTGGATTTCAAAGCAATTTGGTGGGATTCACCTACTACCAACTCACCCACATCAAGGCAGGGAGTCAGTGGTTAGGGAGTGAGGTCTCTGGTTCCTCTTGGGAAGTCTAGACACAAAAAGGAGAAGGTAAGGCTCCACAACCCTCTCATCTGCTTGCCTGTGTGACACTCACTAGCCAAAGGGGGGCCAGCAGCCTCGCCAGGGCCATTGATGAAGCTGCCCCTTCACTGGCAGCTCCTGGTAGCAAGACCTTATGCTCTGCCCTCAGCTGACCTCTAATCCAGTGGGAGACAGTGGACAAGCACCAGCCAGAGAGATATAACTCGGTTTCGCAGGTGGTCGTAGGAACTGGAGGCCAAAGGGGACGCTCACATGTGGAAATAAGGGGACAGCATTTTCTAGACTGTGAAACCACCCGTGAAATGGCAGGCAGGCCAAATGGGTATTTAGGGAGCATTGGGAGGTACTCCCCCTTTCTCCAGTGCTGTGATATACTCCACAGAGGCAAGAGTTTCATATCATCCTTGGTACTTCCCTGCGCAGGGTCATAAACCCAGAAGGGATTTGGGAAATATTGGTTTGAGGTGAATTCTCAAAAGGCAGGGCAATGACACAAGGATGTTAAAAGGGAATTGAGCCAGGCATAGTGTCTCACGTCTGTAAACCCAGTAATTCAAGAGACTGAGGCCAGAGGATTGAAAGTTTGAGGTCAGCCTCAGCAACGGAGTGAGGCCCTAAGCAACTTAGTAAGACCCTGTCTCAAAATAAAATAAATAAATAAAAAGGCCTGGGGATGTAGCTTAGTGGTTAAGCATCCCTGAGTTCAGTCCTGGTACCAAAAAAAGCGGGGGAGAGTGGGGGAATCGACTTGCTGGTCTGCACACACTGAACCCATTATCGTTTTATTGCTGCTCAACTACAAACCCACCCTTCATTGCCCTGCTTGTGATTCTGAAGCCAATCCCTATAAACATTTCTCTTGCCTGCTGGCAGAATATTGAGCTTCTTCAGTAGAGGGCGCTAGAGAGACATTACAGGACTAGGGGCTGCTCTTTTTCCTGAAATACTGCAGTGCTTGGCCAACGTGCAGAACCTCTACTGGCCTTTTAGTACACTTTCACCTCCAGAGAGTTTGAGTAGCACTTTGGGGCCAGTTTCCCAGCCGAGGTTCTCTCCAGAAACTTCTTGAGTAGTTCAGTATACTCTAGGTGATCTCCCAGTGAGTTCTGTTGGCACTCCAGAGGGTTTGCCAGATGACCTGCCATACCGTGAGCTTTATATATCATCCATTGGCTCAGCCACATTCTCTTCAACGAGATCAGAATCTTGGCCTCTCCCAATTTGATTCTTTTCTGCATTTCTTAGAGTTCTGTTTGCCGCTTAAGTAGTCTCTCTCTCCTGTTCCTAATTAATAATTCTTTATAGTCTACTTTCCCTTTTGGAATTGCTGTGTGGTTTCCATTTCCTGAGTGGGCCTGAGGAATTCACGCACACACCTGCATTTACACATATTCCTGCAGCTCCCAGGAAGGGCCCTCACTGGGCAGCTCCTTGCTCAGGCTTCAGGCTCATTTCCCCTACAAATCCTTGGAGCATCTTGAATCACCTCCTTCTCCTGAATCTCCCCTTATCAACAGAATTCAACCAGGAAAATAGTTACCATTCTAGGTATTTCAAGCAGAAAGGTATTTAATTCAGGGACTTTAGTGCTTAAATCCTCGTTTTGGTGCTCAAAACTTGGTTTCTCCCAAACTGTATTACTGTGGATAGGTAAGTTAGCCTTTATAACTCAGTTTCTGTTTCTATGAAAATAGAGATAATGACAGTACCTAATTTATAGGTTGCTCTTAAAATTAAATTAAATAATCCATGAAAAATTCCCAGTGGCTGGTATATGTTTAATGCCCAATCACTGTGAGCTATTATTATTGTCACTACTATAATCCACTGAACACTACAGTACACCTGTGTACAGGATCATGAAGCCACCGAGTCCATAGCTAAAGCAGCCAGGAAGGAAAGAAAAAAAATTGCATATTTCAAAAAATATTTCATCCCTGGTTGACATACAGGTTATTCAGGAGGGAAGGGGGGACAAAGGGATGGGGTAGATGATGCACAGGTTTGATGTGACTCACAGATCCCTGCCTGTCCTCAACTTCAACAAGTTACACATCCTAGACTTGCTTCACCAGCATCTTCCAGATACCTTTGGAAATTTTAACTGAAACTATACTATCTGAATGCTTTTTAAGTCAGAAGTACAAATGGTATAGAGTTAAGAATAAGTCCCTACAGCCCAACCCCAGAATCCCCCCACTCCATCCCCTCAGAGACGGCCATCAGGAACCAGTTTCTCATGCCTTTCCAGATATGTTCTAGACACATGTGTTTTCCTACTTTAATACACATAGGAGCACTTTCTTTGCACCTCGCTTGTTAGTATTCTTGACATCAATACAGGACCAATTAAAACCAGCTCCCTTCTGGTAAAATTTAAATTGCTTTAAGTCTCTTGCAATTATAAGCAATGTTGCCATAAACCTCTATGCCCATATATTTTTTTCTATCTATGAGGCAAAAATAAATAAATCTCACCTCTTTAGAGTTGGAGCACCAAAGACCATCTTTGTGATCTGGTATTAAAACACAGGGGCAGGATCTGGGAAGCCTGGTCACTTGCTGACATCCTGTGCAGCCACACACGCAAATCCCCCATCTCTCTGTGTGACAGAGGCTCCCTGCTTTTTAGGCAGCAATAACTGGACCTGCTTTAAATTGCCCCACAAGGGCATTCTGAGGATCCAGTGAGATGATTTACATGAAAGTTTACGAGTGCTATGCTAATATACAAGTCTCTCATCTGGTTATTTGCCAACCCTATAGTTGATCTATTGCTCTATGAATGTGCCCTTTAATCTCCACCCCAGCTACCCCTGCAAAGGGAAATGAACCCTCCTACAACTCCTGCTGGTGGATAACCTGAGGTGGCACCATGTGACCCTGGCCTTCCTGTCCTTCCACTTCCCAGATGACACTGGGCTACCCAGTGGCTGAATGAAACGCCAGGTCATTCTGAATCCTTCCCTTGGAAAAGTTTACTAGGAATCCATGAGTGACTGGGTGAGGACAAACACAACACAAAGGCACAGAGAGAGGCGCATGCTGAGGACCACTAGAAGCCAAAGTTATAGGTAAAAACAGTCTAGGATTCTCATTTCCCCTCTCCCAGGATACATCAAACTCATGGGTTTAGGGAGCTCCCTGGGAAGTTGGAGAGATGGGTGTCATGAGCCTTGGGTTGGGAGGAAGCAGAAACCTGAAGCTATGAGGTAGGAAAACACCCAAGGACCTAGGTAAGAAGTGAGAAGACACAGCAGAAATAAACCAGCCAAGCAGAGCAATGAGAAAGCACACGTGAAGGGGCACAGCCCTAGCTGCTGGTCCCCAGGACCTCCTGAATCCAGCATCAACTGTCCCTCTGAGGCCAAGTCATCCCAAGTCCCTGCTGCTAGGCTCCTGTGTGACCCTGTCACCCATGTTCCCTCACATGGCTTTACAGCATGTCCCCTTCCTCTAAGGCTCTTTTCCTGCTGCCACAAGTGCAAACCAACCCAAGGCTCATGACACCCATCTCCCCAACTTCCCAGGGAGCTCCCTAAACCATGAGTTTAGGGAGAGGGAAAATGAGAATCCTAGACTGTTTTGCTTAATGAATGAGATGCTGCTTCATGGAGGTCAGCCTCCTGGAAAGGGCAGGGTAGGGAAGAGCAGAGAGTGGAAATGGAGGGGTGAATGGATAATGATCCTCAACGGAGACTGCGCCATACTGATCCTTTCCTCTGACTCAAATCCCGCCCACCCTTCATGTCACCTCTTCCACCAAATCTTCCAGTCACATCATCACTCACCTCTTGGCTCTTGGGTACATTGCCTGACTGTTCCCAGATATGTCCTCTGTATCCACACCTTCCTGTCCTGTATCTTTGCAGTCCCCCCAACCAAAAGAGTAGAGAACATTTCCCCATTCTTCAACTTTGGGTTTGGCCATTGGATGAGATGGAAGTGATGGAAGTCAGTTCCAAGGTCTCTTGTGCTTCTTTCGTTGCCTTGGAAAGAATGTGCCCAGGCTAGCCCACTGTTTCCAAGAGGAGAGTAAGAGATGCCCAGAACAAAGCGCCTCAGTCAAGCCCCCAGCTGGGTCCAGTCTAGATCAGCCAACCTTTAGCTATCTGAGCAAAATCAATGTTTATTGTACGTCATTGATATGTTATGGTTATAACTGCCCCCCATGACCTCTTTTTAACATAATAACTTCTGTAAAGATCCTATCTCCAAATAAAGTCTCGTTCTGAGTTACTGGGGGTTAATATGTCGACCTAGGGATTGGGAGGAGGGGGTTCAGCGCCCAACAGGGTTTAAGGAGCCAGTTGTGACTTATCTCAATAAAATCCTTTAAAACAAGAAACCAAGAGATTAGTTTTATATAGTGGGATTCTGTATTTCAAGGGGTGGAATTCCAGTTTTCAAAGCAGTCCTTAGCGGGGAGAGTTCTTAATAATGGCACCTCAAAGGTGTCACACCCTTTACCAAAGGGGCCTTAGCAACTGGTAGAATGTGGGTCATTATGAGGGGATTGTGATGGCGGCTGGGCTGTGGAATCTGGTGAGGCCAAATGTGACTGTCTCAAAAGATGTCCTCTGGCCTTAGATGGCACCACTGTGGTTATTTAAATGGCAACAGAGGACAGAGAAGTGATGGAAACCCGGGGGGCAGGAGAAAGTTGCCCCAACTTCTCTAAGTTGGTGCCTAGTGACTCCACATCTGAGGGGAAGCCCAGGGCTTCATTGGTAAGAGGGTTGCCCCAGCTGGTTCCATCAGGGGACAAAGGACACTCGGAACAGGGGGTAAGAGATGAGTTCTCTGAGGTCCAGAGAGCTACCAAGACCAATCCCCATAACTGGCACCCCGCTGTCACTAGGGACCAGGTGGCCCTGCGCAAAAGTGTTAAGTCCCTTGAAGCGGGCTTTGGTCTCACCCATCTGAGTCCTCATTTGAAGCCACCCCCCACTCCGTCCCTCTTGTTGGTTCCTCTAGGTTTAGATTCTCAGAATGTTTGAGAATCTTCTATGACCCCCAGAACACCTTGTATCGGACAGTGTGGGCAGTGGGAAGTCCTCCCTGAGGACTTGAAAATCACTAGGGCTTGCCACTTGAGGGCAGGGTTTCTTTGTGTGCATTTGCCTCCTCCTCTGCAGCCCCAGGGTGCTGATAACTCTGCCTACCTACAGGTCTAATAAGAATGCACACAGTCTGAATCTTTGCAATCCAGGACACTTTCCCACACCCTAGTCCACTGTGGCTTGGAGCTGGCAGGGCCATCGGGTCGAGGTGGGGGCAACCCCCTGACTCCCTACTGGCACCCACCATCTTCCCTTTCCCAGCCCCAGGAGGCAGAGTCCCCCAGGCCAGACTCCAACTACCTGGAGGAGATGGAAACGGACGAGGAGAGAAGTTCCCCAGAGCCCCCTAAGTCAGTGACCCCAAATGCTGGACCTGCCACCAAGGGTCAGGCTGGTGATGGACCCGAACCCGAGGAGCTTCCCCAGGCCTCAGGGATAGAGCGCAAGGAGTTGGAGCTGGAGAAGGTGCGCATGGAGTTTGAGCTCACGCGCCTCAAGTACCTGCACGAGGAGAACGAGCGGCAGCGGCAGCACGAGGAGGCAATGGAGCAGCTGCAGCAGCAGGCCACACCCCGCCCGGTACGTGGGGAGAGGGGCACTGGGCCAGGGGCAGGGCTGACACCAGGGGCGAGGGCACAGAGGCTACCCCGCCAGGGCAGGAGTGAGTCCACCCTCCCTGTTGGCCGTGTGTCCCACTTTGCAGATCCAGGGTCTCCACTGAGTGGAATGACCATCCCAGAGGCCACCTCCAGCTCTGCTGCCTTGGGTCACTTCCTGAGATGGACTGAGACCACTACCCCACATAAGATGGCTTTGCTGGGGCTTCCAGGTTAAGCTGAGAGCCAACTCTCTAAGGCTAGGAGGGGACCCGGAACCCCATGGTCTACTCAACAGCCCTTTTGATAGCCTCAGGGGAAAGTCTTCAACACTTTGCAACACTCTCGATTCCTCTTTGCATCTCATACAGTGTGACCACTGGAGACTAGACCCAGCATCCTCCCTAAAGTCCAGCCCCACCACCTCCCTGACCAGGGCTGTGGTTGCTATAGGATGACAACTGAAATTTCACAAGAAATGGACACTCGATGTTCATCTGTACTAAACGGGGATAAGAACGACTGATGAGAAGAGATGGGATGGGAAGTGCTTAGCACAGTAGCTAGGTCATCATAAGCACTCCGTAAGGAAAGAGTTAACTGCTTCACACAGTATTTCCTGGGCTTTCAAGTCCATCCTGTGTTAAAATCTTGCCTCTACCTTGTGTAAGCTACTTAACCTTGGGCAAGTTACCGATCCTCATTGAGCCTTGGTTTACTCATCCCTAAGGTGGCCCCTACCTTGTAGGGTCATGAGGATTAAAGGAGAGAATGCATGTAAGGTGCTTTGCAATGAGCACAATGCATTAGGTAAGCACTCAATAAATGTTAGCTATTACCATTTTTATGTACTCATGCAATTCACTTCTTGACCCAAATGCAACAACCTACATTCATCACTTTTCAATTTTATTGGGATATAATGTATTAGCCATGCTTCCCAGCTCTGAGTCATCCTCAATTCTGAGAAGCTTGCTTTCTGTCTTTCTCCAAGTCATTGCTCTAATTGTTGAGGAGGATATGACCTAAAGTAAATACCACTAAAAGATCTCACTACAGGTTAGCAATGTTGCATTAATCAACACCCTGGAGTTACATTTTATCCAGCTCATATTTCTCCAGCTTGGCCAAAAAAACTATCCCAAGACGCACTGTCAAATGGTTTCCCAGAATTAAGATATTATATTACCTATAGCATTTCTCCAATGGACTGGTCAATTAAAAAAAAAAACAGAAAATAGACTTGGTTTTACATGATTTCTTCTCAATGAACACATGCTGACTTCTTAATTATCTTTTTTCCTCTCACAAAATATCTTCTTAATTATATATTAAGTTATGTCACTGAGCCAAGAAAGCTTATTAAATCAGGACTTCCATTTCCATCTTTTTCTCCCTTTTTGAAAGTCTGGAAAATATGTGCCTGTCTTTAATATTCTGGCACATTTCCTGATATTTTTTAAATTCTGCAAGTTCCATTTTCAAACCCATAAGTTTTCACAGTATCCTAGGATAAAATTTGACACAAATTTGAGCCTGAAACTACTGAAAGTAGGTATGGTGATGTACTGTGCCTTTGGTCTGTCTCCTCCTAACTATATTCTTCCCTTTTTCATTTGAAAATCTTTCTCCTTGCTAGATGAGATGGGAACCCATGGTATATCCATCCTCTGTCCTACCCATCCTCAGTCTTATGTTCAAAAGATAGGCCATTGGAAGTGTTTTGAAAAGTCTACAGGGTTTTACAAATGCATGTTTTGTTATTAAAAATCACAGTTACCACCCCACCTCCCACCCCATCAGCATTTCAGACTGAAAACACATACAGACTGCAGAGAGAGGTGGAGCCCACAAGTCCAGAGCCAGTGTCTGCAGAGCATGGCCCCTGCTAAGAGAATGTTGGGTTTCTTCTTGGGTCTCCAACCTTCCTGTTCACTTTAGAGGCCCACGACCAGAGCCATTCTCAACCCTTCTGAGCTTTAGTCACCTTCACATGCCCTGTAGCAGTTTCGACAATTGGTATGTCCAAGCCCTCAGATCATTAGTAATAGTTTCCCAAAGTGTTTTACTTGTAAGCTTCAGATCTTCCCCTCTTTTCTTTTTCTGGGAGGCTAGGAAGGAAGATGGTTGAATGGGTAGATTTCATTACATTGAAAATTCTTCTTTGAGTGTGTTTATTGCTAGTTTAGGGCATTTATTGCTAGTTTATTGCTAGTTCAGTCCTTGTTATCTGCTGCTTTTAAAAATCTGACATGATTTTTTAAAAAATATTTTAAAGAATAAACCATGTCTGATGCCTTAACTGCAGATCAGAGTCATTGTATCAGCTTTGCTTTACGTATACACTGATGCTCTCTACAGTTAAAATAGGTCTGTCAGATCCCAGTTATACAGATTCCAGAAAAGAGCAACTTAGAGGCAGAATCAAATCACTCAAGCTGCTTTTCCCAAGCCCAGTGCCTGCCCTGTGGGTGTAAGGAGGCTCTAGGGCTCATCTCTCAGCACCGGCCCCCACAAGAAACCAAATCCTGCACTAAATAACATACCAATGGATTGGACAAGGTGGTATGTGCCAGGACTCAGGGAGTCAAAAAACAGTCATCCATACCCCAGGGATGCCCTCTCATTCTGCCTGTCCAGAAATCTAGGTTGATATCCAGATGTCCAGAGAACACTCCCCAAACCCAGAGTTCAAATCTGAAAATCTTGCACTGAGAGAGAAATTGCTCACGTGTGCTCCAATGCACAGTGTGGGGTGTGAAGAGGAAACGAGGTGTTGGCCTGGGGCCCCTCCAGGAGGGATAAGGCAGACTCGAGATGGGAAAATGAATGAGCTCCCTCTATGGGCCAGTGACCTGACCAGGAATTGTCTCATTATTTTTTTCCTTCTCTTCCTCATGCTTTTGGCAAGGGAGTGCTATTACCCTTTCCTTAGGTGAGGCTGATAACGAAGTCACGTTCAGGAAGTGGCGCCAGCTCCACTGTCTTCTTTCCCCTACAGTTCTCGGGAGGCCTCCAGGACCTCCTGCTCCCCCAGAACCAGTTTGCCATGTTCCTGTACTGCTTCATCTTTATACACATAATCTATGTCACCAAGGAGATGGTCTTCTTTCTCTTCTCCAAGCACTACCTGTTCTGCATAGCGGCCATTTTGCTGTGTTTGATTAAAACTTTGTGGTCTTACTTCCAAGTGCCTTTGTTCTCTCCATCACTGGGGACCCCCATGATTGAGTGCTATTAAGATCCAAGTTATGCCCAGCTTCCCTGGCTGATCTTCCTACACAGTGCCTCTTTCCATCAGAACCTGCCCTCAGGACAGGCTCAGCTGTCAGCCATTGACACCTGAGTATGAAGCAACGTGTCCAAGCCCTTGGCCCTGAGCCTAGTTCTCACTGTGGCTAACCGTGCTATACCCAGCAGGATTTCAGAAGGTTAGGAAGGTATCTGTGGGGAAGAAAGGTTCAGAAAGCGTTTCCAGAATCATAGACTCACACTATGGCCAAGCTGGCTTGGGTTCCACCATGTCTATACACATTCATGATTTTCTGACATGTAGTTTTGAGGATAGTTCCCCCTGCCCTCCAGCAAAGATGACTATGTCTAAAACCCCAGCATTGTGAATTTGTTACCTTGCACAGCAAGAGACTTTGAGACACATTAAATTAAGGGTCTTGAAATGGGGAGATGACCCAGGATTATCCAGATGGACACAATGTAATATCGTCCTTATAAGTGAGGCAGCAGGGTGTGAGGGGAAAGTGACCACTGAAGCAGAGGTCAGAGTAATGCAGGGGCCACAGGTCCAGGAATGTGTACAGTTTCCAGAAACTGGAAAAAAATAAGAATATGGATTCTTTCCTCGAGCCTCTAGAGTAAACCAGCCCAACCAGCCCACTTTAGGCTTCTGACCTACAGAACTGAAAGATAATAAAACCTATGTTGTTTTAAGCCCCCAAGTTTGTGGTAGTCTGTTACAGCAGCAATAAGACACTTATACAGGAGCCAAGACTACCAGGCTGTTTTGCAAACGTGTCAGGATAACACTGGCAAGGTCCCTTTAGCACTGGGCATGAAGCAGAGCAGCACACAGTCAGCCATGCAGACTGGGAGCCTGTCTTTAGACAATATCTGATTGTAAAGGAGAGATGCCAATCCCCAGGGAGCTCAGGATGGGCTTCTCAGAACCTGGTGGGAAGGAGCATACTTATCATCAAGCAGAAGGGCATCCCATTGGTAAGGCAGGTGGGGCACACTCCTAGGGACATAATAAAGAAGAATTAAGCATTTGATGGGGCTCAGAGGAAGTTATCAGCGGTACTCTACTAAAAAAAAAAAAAAAGGAGAGGAAAATAGAAAGCAACACACACACAACCCGAGGTGCCCCCTCAACCACCAGCCCAAGTACTCAGACTTGCAAAAATGCAGAGATGCTAACTCAGAAACCAATATATTAGCTTACAAACCCACAGATGCAAAGCAAATAAGCAGCTGTTAGCAACAGAGATGTTTACCCCAGCTCCCACCCCCCCACCACCAAATAAACAAGCAGCAGCAACCCAATGGACCACTGTGGACATTAGAAGGCTCAGAAGGAGGCAGGACAAGAAGTTGTTCAGCATGTGCGCCACAAAGAAGAGGAGTTCAACTCCACTTGCCGCCTCTTCCCTCTTCTCCAAGGCACACCTGCTTTTCGACTGTCAGCTGCTAGGCCCCACCACCCAGGCCCAGCAAGGTGGGTGGTTAAGACACAGGAGACTTTAATGTGGTGATAATGCAGCAAACCAAACAAGGCTGGGCACAGCTGAGCACTCAGGGAAGTCTATATTGACCATCTCCCCGTCTCCCACATAGGGATCTGCCTTAAGAGGGACCAAAGAATAAGTTTCTGTCTGGTTGGGCTCTGACTGACACTCAGTGTAAAAAAGAAGCCTACTCGGGGCTGCACTGCCATTATAAATTAGCATCATTAATGTCCGTTTCTCATTTTCCACCCAATTCAATGCATCCACCACCGTGGATCACTGTGTGTGACAGGTACTTAACTCAAGTGGTAAAACTGTCACTTCTCATTAAATTTTCTATGTTAGCACTTTTTGCTATGGGTCATGTCTCACAATTGATCCTGCTTTCTGGTGTGGAATTGAGCTGAGAGAAAAAGGAGGCGATTGCAATAGCAAAGAGTTCATCTGGTCATCACAGACAGAAATAGAAGTTTGTAAAACAAAAAAAAATCAAAAAGTAAAAAACCCCCAAGTGCTATACAGCCATTCAGTCAATCCTCCTGTTGCCAGTATCACTAAATGGAAACACTTCCATTTTCCTTAAAAATCTTTAGAGCAATATTTAGTTAACTCTCTTGAATAACTAAGTTAGCATGGCATCTCACACCCATAGCCAGAGACGTGAACGCTCTCCCTCTATCTTTGCTATTGCGTTTGAAAACTGAAGACAACAGTTCAAGATCCGCCCGCTAAGAAAATGAGAACAATTCTTGTTCAACCCTGAAAATTAGTACAGGTCACCTGGTTGAAATGCAAAGCAAGAAAATGAGAGAGAGGGAGAGAGAGAGAGAGAGAAAGACATTCAACACTCAAGCATTTCTTGGGCACCACTAATGCACCAGGAACCCCGGTCAATGCTTATGATGGAGGCTATCTTTGCCAAAATCCTGGGAGACAGCAATGTATATTATCACCATTTCATAGATAAGTATACCGCATTGCATCTAAGATAGTGTTTTGTTTGGGCACTGTTGCAGCTTTGAACAAAATTACAATTCTGATAGTATGGGTTGTGGGAGATATTACATAAGCAAATAACTCTGTCCACCATTCCTACTTTCTAAGACCCAGCTCCAACTCCTGGAGCTGCAGAGCCTGATTCTTCCTGGGGTTGAACAAGTGGGTGGAGCACAGCTGCAGCTAGTCTCAGGAGGAGCACCACAGGCCACAACCGCATGCCACAGCGGGGAGGTCATGGTTTTCCCTGGACACACGCCTGGAGCCACTCTGTCTTCAACCCTCCTGACCTCTGCCAACAGGCCAGTGGCCTTGCCTGGGGACTTGGAAAGACATGCTTCTCTGTGCCCTTACAAAGCTGCAAGAGGAAGCAAATTGAAGTCAAGCATCCCTCCCTCTCCTGATCCTAGATCCCACAGGACACAATCCAGGCCCAGTTGGGGGATTTGCTCAGCCCCCTGACACTGAGATGCTAAAGACTATAACACGTGGAATGAATTACACTCAGCTTTAGCCCAAATAATGAAGTGCCAATAGTAAAATTTCAGGGCAGGCATAGGGGGAGATAAAGATGGTGAATCTTGCTTGCCCTCCAAGTGGAATCTCAGGTTGCAACCCCAAGCCCAGGGACAGGCTAGAGTCAGGAGAGAGCTGACATCTCTAGGCAGGCAGGGAAGCAGGCTTGGTTCCAAAGACCCCTGATCCCAGTTTAGCAGTTCACTACTAGGTTTTCTTCATTTGGGTGACCTATAAATTATCTAGACTCTAACTCAGTGCAAAAGTAAAGAAATAAGGACCAAAGCCTAGTGTTTGAAAGTGCCCCGGTGGATTCTAATGTACAACCACAGTTGAAAAGCTAACTTCTTGTTCCTTAAAGTGGGGTCTGTGGATCAGCAGCTTCAGGATGTCCTGGGAAGCCACTTAGGAAAGCAGTGTCCCAGGTCTTGCTCCAGACCCACTGAAGCAGATGCATTTTGACAATCTCCCTGGCAGTTCATAGGCACATCCAGGCTGGGAAGGCTGTTCCAGTGATGAGACTTCATCCCGCCAGCCCCCTGCTGTGAGGGCACTGCTCTGGGCCTCAAGGGTCTTCTGGGAGGATAAGAGGGGTCAAGACAGAAAAGGAGGAGAGGGACAGTACTGAGTAAGGCACCTTAGAGGTGTTCTGAAAGTCTCCATCAACACCAGGCACCAACAAAGGACAGCAGAAGCTTGCTGTGTGACGTCAGGACGCTAAGGCCAGAAGCAGCAGCCCACCCCTCTGCGCTCATTCACCTGTGCTTGCTCAGGGCTTCTGAGAAGCCAAGTGATTTCGACCGGCACCCCAGGAACCACCATGAAGTTCTGGAACCCCTCCAGGCCTGTGTCTGCCTTTTGCCCTGTTTTGATCTGGCTCTTGTGTGTGGCTTAGGGAAAATCTTGCTAATATACATTCATTCATTATTTAAAGGTCGCCACTGTTCCTTCAGGAAGGATAAGCATGATTAAAAGACGGGATTTTTCCACAGGGCGCAGCAGAAAACCTAGGACTCACATTTTTAAGCTGTTTTGGCCGGGCCTTGTTGCATAATTCAAAGGCTGTGACTTATTTAGATTTAATTAGCCAAAGGAACAGCAGTGGTAGGTTCATTAGTCAGTAGTTATTAAGCACCCTCCGAGGCTTTGTGGGCTCCAAGAACAAATGGAGGACAGGCTTTGGACTTACAGGTCCCTCAGCTAAACTAGGAGGGGATCACAGATGGTGTAGGGGTAGGCCTTATTTGTTCCTCAGAGAGAACCAGAGTGGCCCAGGTTCACTGGGGAAATCCCCACAAAAGACCTGCAGTGGGGGATGTCAGCCCCTCCCAGGGTTGTATTGACCAGCCTTGTGATAATGAGGCCAAAGACCAGCGTGAAGGCGGGTTACCCAGAAGAGAGGGATTGGCAGGAGATGAGCTGGGAAGAGAAGTGACTGATCATCTGAATTTCAAAAACTGGGAGAGGTGGAAAGATAGGCTCCAGAATCTGTGGGGCTCAGTACAAGAAGGCAATGCAGGGTCCCTTGTTCAAAACTCTATAAAGAATTTCAAGGCATGGTGCTGCACCCCTGTGATCCCAGCAACTCCTTAGGAAGCTGCGGCAGGAGGATTGCAGGTTCAAGGCCAGCCTTAGCAACTTTTAGCAAGACCCTATCTCAAAATAATAAAAAGGGCTGGGAATGCTGGGAATGGAGCTCAGTGATGGAGTGCACCTGGATTCAATCCCCAATATCACACACAAAAACCATAATTTCCAGAGAGTGACAGTAGAGCATTAAGCCAAACTGTACCCCTGCATGCTTATGCTACAAGCCCTGGGGGTAGATGAAGGAAACTGTGGGATTGGGGACTCTTAAATCCCACTCTGAGAGAAACTGTCCTTGGCCCCCACTCCATCAACAGGAGGGAGGGAGCCAGTTCTGAGCATAATGAGAAAGATGGGGACCACTGGAGTAGGCCCAGGGGTAGAGGACACTGAGTCTGGTGGTCTGAGGCATGGGGCAAAACCCCTCCAAGTCAAGCAGCCCTTCTTACACTCCCCAGATCTGGAAGCAGAATCTGCCAGGCAGGAGGCACCTCTTGGTAATCGGGTCACACTCAGGGGCTCACAGCTGTTAATCACAGGGCTGAAGAAGCTAGGAAGTCTCCGCTTGGTGGCATTTCCTCTCCTTCCTGGCTTCCGCCCCTAGACCCATTCAGCTGACCATTTTTCTGTGGATTAGAAAATCCAAAAATAGGAGAAGAAAGCTACACTTTTTACCCTCTCGAGCCTCCTGTATCAAATGGCACAGTCACTTTTTCATCAAAGGGGCCTTTGTAAGATCCTGGGGCAGAAAGCCTTGGAAGAGAGCCATCAGGAAGCTATACAGAAAGTGCTGAGCAAGGGGACCCTGGGTAGAGGAGGTGGGATGGGCAGGGTTCCCTCCACCCCAGAAAGTGTCAGTGCCAGATACATCTCCTCCACAGGCAACTCTTCTCTGAACACCCTACTCTGGCTTCGGCCCCTGGAGATGCCCAGAGCAGCAAAGTGTGGCTTCATAGTCCACCCCACTGCTGGGGGCCATCGGAGTTGGCAAAAGCTTCACCATGGCCTAAATGCATCAGAGAATAAAAGAAAAAATGCGACAGGCAATGCCAGAAAGGCCCTGTGAGCTCTAATATTCTGTGCAGGCTTCTAGAAAGGGGAGAAGGGCGAGCCCTCTACCAAATACTTAGAATGTGCTGCACCCTGTCCAGTGTGCTGTCTGGCATTCATCCATGGTCACTCTGGGAAGCAGCACTGTTACTCGTCCTAGTGTATTAATCTGTTCCAGCTGCCATAACAAATACCATAGACCAAGTGGATTCAACAATGGACATTCATCTTTTTTTTTTGTGTGTGGCCTCTCCCCTGGGCTTGCAGGTGGCCACCACCTCACTGATTCCCTTCATGGTTTTTCTTGTGTGCCTGCACCCCTAGTGTGTCTCTGTGTGTGCAAATCCCCCTTCTTATAAGGACACCAATCAGACTGGATTGAGGCCTCGTTTTAATCACTTTTTTAAAGGCCCTGTCTCCAAATCGAGGTCAAGTTCTGCAGTAGTTGAACTAAGGATTCAACATTTGAATCTGGGGGAACACAGTTTAGCCTGTAACACCCACCAGACGGTTGGGAGTCGCCTGAGCTCACACATTCAGAGCTGCTTGGCTCACATGTGAAGAAACTTATTTATTTCAGGTGATAGACACAATCCGTCTCTCTGTAAGTGTCCTAGGGTAGCAGAAGCTTCAAAGTTGTTCTACCTGTAAGCCTACCCTTTATTCTAATTCTCCCATTTCCCCTCACTGAAGGCTGAGGAGGGAGGGACATGTCTGTTTTAGTTAGCTTTTTGCCACTGTGACCAAAACAGCTGACAAGAATAAGTTAGAGGAGGGAAGGTTTCTTTGTGGGCTCTTGGTTTCAGAGGTCTCAGTCCATAGACAGACAACTTCATTGTTCTTGGCCTGAGATGAAGCAGAACATCATGGCTGGAAGGGTGTAGAGGAGGGAAGCAGCCCAGGACATGGCAACAAAGCAGCAGAGAAAACTGTGCTCACCAGGGACAAAATATATACCTCCAAAGGCATGTCCCCAATGGGCAACCTCTTCCAGCCATACCTTACCTGCCTACTGTTACCACCCAGTTAATACATTCAAGTGGATTCACTCATTGGTTAGGTTAAGGCTCTCATAACCCAATCATTTCACCTCTAAACTTTCTTGCATTGTCTCACACTTGAGCTCTGAGGGGATACCTCAGATATAAATCATAATAGTGTCCTTGAGAGGGGTTAGAAGGCACATCTTCACTCACGGGCACATCTTTTCTACACACCTCAAAAGGGTGTAAAACATTTTTGATCGACAGGAAAGCCATACTTATAGGCCTAAATCCGTTCCTCTGTGCCCTACACCACATTCTCTACCAGGTTCCCTAGTCAGGACAGTGAGTCTGTAACTGGCAGCCTGGGGACAGGGCTCTTCCTTCTTTTCTGAAGACCAGGATGCTATGGCACATTCTTAGATAGGATCAGGTATAGTAATTAGGGCAGGAGAGAAATCTGAGTTCACTCTCACCGATTTTCTGGCAAATTTCGTTACCCTCACATAACATACATGCTATGTGAGCCAGCCTGAGTTGGTTCCTAGAAAATGATATTTGATTGGAAGACTCTGAAAGCACCGTGGGTAGTAGAAAGCTCACCTTGTCAGGTTAACTTGAGAGGAACTCCAGGAGACTGCCCTAAGCAAACCTCATATACTACAGGACAATCCTAAGATCTAAACAGAACCATCAGGGCAAGGGTCACTCATTGCCAGGAGGGCTCAGGTGGGTCAGATAATTAAGGCAAGCTGGCCAGATAGAGCTGACAGAAATGAAGAGCCAGTTAAAGTAGGCAGCCCCCACCTGCACCATGTGGAGGTGCAGGCCCCATGCCCAAGTCAACAGTAGCCAGAAATCCAGGCTTTCATGTGATACCTGCTGGTTTTTAAATGTTAGTTCCATTTTCTTTGGCCACTCTATGCACCTAACATAAGTCTTCAGGGCCACCAGCTCACAATCTCTGAACTTGAGATGTTATTTCTTTTATGATAGAGTCTCTGTTTCACTCAGAGACATGCTGGGGGATTTCTTTAAACAGAAAACACTTGCAGTACAAAAATAGAACGTGATTCACTCCCTAACAATGTTGAAGCCCAGAAGCAGCAGGAAGGGATGCTTCTTCCCATCCCAAATTGCCTCACCTTGAGATGTTCCAAGAGACAGATCTCCTAATGTATTTCAAATCAGGTTAGAGTGGCAAAAATCTAATTTTCATACAACTTCTTGAAGGGAGATGGGAATTTAGCTAAACCCTAGATCAAGATTAAGGAAGGTGCAAAGCAGAGGCCAGGGAGAAGGGAGCATGTTAGGGTGGAAGTCAAAAGAATTAAGCTGGCTACCCAGGTTGAGTGATCTGGGAAGGGGCTGGTAACTGCTCAGTGAAGTTGGTCAGACAAAGACTGGTGGGACTTGGGGATCTGAGGGAGCCAGAGCGGGGAAGAGGAGGAAGGAGCATCATTAGTTGCCATGGTAACAAAGGAACAAGAAAGGGAGGGGGCGAATGAGGGAGGATCTCAGGAAAGAGCCTATTGCACTGCTCCTGTCTATCCCCTGCACCCTTGACCTTTATCAAGGATTCTGCAGCCCCTCTCATACCTCCCCCATCTGACACAGCTCATTGCTGACATGAAGTAATTACTATGAAATTAAGTCAAGGATGTTAGATCTTAAAAACAAGGGAGATGAATGGGTACCTATTTAGTGAGCCTTTGGGTCTCCAAAAGTCCTGCTGGGTTCAAAATATTTTCTTCCCTGTCCTGCCATAAAGACTATGATTTCACCATTACGGCAATATTTATTGGACCAAGACTTTGTTCACGTTCAGTTATAAATCCTCATTAGGAGGTTCAATATCTTGGCCATCAATTTTTAGACTCTTGTAAGGAGGTTATCATCATATGAAGCATGGATCTCAGTTTTGGTCTGGGGATGTCCATACTACAGCTTAGGCATATCTGGCTCTGTAAGACCCCAGCTAGGCCATATCCTGGGTTGAATTCCAGTGACATTTGCTGTGTGTGTCCAACTTTTGTTTCCCCTTGATCTTCTTTTTGGGAGCTCCTTCTTCCTCAATCTTAGTTCATGAGATTCCAGTGAACTAACTTCCAGTCAAGAGTTGGACCCAGGACTCAGACATGGCCAATCAAAACATTCCATCTTCTGGTCAAAATGATTGGTTCTGGTGTGGTCACATGACCTAAGCCTGACCAATGAATCTCAAACATAGGACCTTCTGCTGGAACTCTTGAGAAAGATGAACTCATAATCTGGTAAAAATATATGTTCGGAGCTACTTGTGGCAGCCCTGTTCCACCTGGGGAAACCCTCCCTGAGAATAAAGCCAACATAGAGAACACAGAGCCAAGAAATGGAAAGACATAGATCAGATCGGGGGAGAAAGGAGTCTTCATTGAGCCCCTGGATCCACCTGAAATAAAAGGCATCCCTAAGTTTTTTCAGCTTCCATTTTTTTCAAACTTTGATTGAATTGGCTTTCTATCATTTGCAATCAAAAGCTCTGAGTCATACAAGGACTTTCCCATTACATGACTCGTCACCTGGTCTCTGCAGCAGCTGATAAAGGAGATATCATACCTTCTGCTCCCAGAGAGTTACACAGAGAAAGACGTGGAGTTGACCCTGAACAAGGGAGTTCCAGGGGCACAGGGAGATGCTATAGGAACACATGTGAGAACACGTACCCTTCTATAGGGAAAGGAGCCATTCCTCACTTCTTGAGAGAAAACAGGCCTGCTCTAATTCTTGGGGGATGGGAGGGATGGACCATTGACAATGGGACCAAGGGAAATAGTGGCAGGGACTGGCTAAGAGGTGATGCCCAGGGGGCAACTCCACAGGCCAGTGTGTGTGTGCACTGCCAACATACAGTACACTGCCCTCACAGGAGGGTCCAAAAAAGGCCTAGAAGCAATCCAAACATCCATCAATTGATGGGTAGATAAAAAAAATATGTGGGATATCTACATTATAAAATATTATTCAGCAATAAAAAAGAATAAAGTACTGATTCCTGTTACAACATGGATGAACCTTGAAAACAAGGTTTAATATTATGCTAAGTCAAAGAAGCCAAGCACAAAGGGCCACATATTGTATGGCTCCATTTATGAAATATCCAGAAAATCTATAAGTAGAAAGTTACTAGTGGTTGCCTAGGACCAGGGTGACAGGGAGATAGGTTTGTGTGGGGGGTGGAGGTGGTAACAGCTAAAGGGTACGGAGTTTCCTTTGGGGTGATAAAATATTCTAAAATTGATTGTAATGCCAGTTGGCCATACAAGTTTGAATATATTAAATGTCATTGAATTGTACACTTCAAATAAGTGAAATTATATGGCATATGAATTATTTCTTTTTTATTTGTTGCTTTTAGGTATATATGACAGTAGGGTGTATCTTGACATATTATACATACATGGGGTGCATAATTTCATTCTTCTTTATAGCTGAATAATATTCCATTGTGTATATATACCACATTTTCTTTATCCATTCATCTGTTGAAGGGCACCTAGGTTGCATAGCATGGATATCATGAATTGAGCTGCTATAAACATTGATGTGGCTGTGTCACTATAGTATGCTGATTTTAAGTCCTTTGGGTATAAGCCGAGAAGTGGGATAACTGGGTCAAATGGAGGTTCCATTCCAAGTTTTCTGAGGACTCTCCATACTGCTTTTCAGAGTGGTTGCAACAATTTGCATCCCCACCAGCAATGTATGAGTGTACCTTATTCTCCACATCCTCTCCAACATTTATTGTTACTTATATTCTTGATAATTGCCATTCTGACTGGAATGAGATGGAATCTCAATGTAGCTTTAATTTGCATTTCTCTAATTGCTAAAGATGTTGAACATTTTTTCATATATTTGTTAACCATTTGTATCTCTGAAAACTTATCCCTGATAAACATAGATACAAAAATTCTTAGTAAAATCTAGGCAAATTGCTTACAAAAGCATATTTTAAAAATAGTGCACCATGATCAAGTGGGGTTCATTCCAGGGATGCAAGGTTGGTTCAACATACAGAAATCAATAAATGTTATTCATCACACCAATAGACTTAAAAACAAAAACCACATGATTACCTCAATAGATGCAGAAAAAGTATTTGATAAAATTCAGCATCCATTCATGTTCAAAACACCAGAAAAACTAGAGATAGTAGGAACATACCTCATATAAGCTATGTATACTAAACCCAAGGACGAGTCATTCTAAAAGGAGAAAAACTGAAAGCATTCCCTCTAAAAGCTGGAACAAGACAGGGTTGTCCTTTTTCATCACTCCTATTCAACGTAGTCCTGGAAATTCTAGCCAGAGCAATTACACAAAAGAAAGAAATTAAAGGGATATGAATAGGAAAAGAAGAGCTCAAACTATCCCTATTTGCCCGTGACATGATTCAATATTTAGAAGACAGACCCACAAAACTCCAAGAAGCTTCTTTAACACATAAACAAATTCAGCAAAGTAGAAGGATATAAAATTAACACCCATAAATCAGCTGCATTTATATATCAGTGATCAGTCAGCTGAAAGAGAAATAAGGAAAACTATCACAATCGCTTCTAAAATATATATAAAATACTTGGAAATCAATCTAACAAAAGAGGTGAAAGACCTCCACAATGAAAACTACAGAACACCAGAGAAAGAAATTGAAGAAGACCTTAGATGATGGAAAGACTCCAATGTTCTTGGATACGCAGAATTAATATTGTCAAAATGGCCATACTATCAAAAGTAGTATACAGATTTAATGCAATTACCATTAAAAATTACAAGGATTTTCTTCACGTAGAAATAGAAAAATCAGCCGTAACATTTATTTGGAAAAATAAGAGGTCCAGAATAGTCAAAACAACCCATATTGAGAAAAGTAATGCAGGAAGCATCACAATACCAGACCTTAAATTGTACTATAGAGTTATAGTAACAAAAACTGCATGGTATTGGCACAAAAATAGAGTTGAACACCAGTGGAACAGAATAGAAGACACAGAGACATACCTACCTAAATACAGTTATACTAGCCAAAGGCACCATAAACATACACTGGAAAAAAGATAGCCTCTTCAACAAATGGTGTTGGGAAAACTGGAAATCCAAATGTAGTAGATTGAACTTGAACCCCTTTACCTCACCCTGCACGAAACTCAAAGTGAATCAAGGACTTTGGCATTAGAACAGAGACCCTGTGCCTACTAGAAGAAAAGGAAGGCCCAAATCTCATCATGTCAGCTCAGGAACAATTTCCTCAATCAGACTCCTAAACCACAAGAAGTAAAATCAAGAATCAATAAATGGGATGACATCACACTAAAAAGCTTCTTCACAGCAAAGGAAATAATCAAGAATGTGAAGAGAGAGCCTACAGAATGGGAGAAAATCTTTCCCACCTGTACCTCAGACAGAGCATGAATCCCCAGGATAGATAAAGAACCCAAAAAACTTAACACCAAAAAAACACTAAACTTAATCAGTAAAGGGTCAAAGAAACTGAACAGGCACTTTGCAGATGAATTATTTCTTAATAAAGCTATTTAAAACCAAAACAAAAATACAAAATAAAATAAAATAAAAACAAGGCAACAAGGCTCTGAGGTTCCTGCCCAGTCTGTGTGTGGTGTGGCAAAGCGAGGGCGTCACCCTCCAAAAGCCCAGGCACATGACAGCTGCCGTTCTGGGAGGCAGTGCTGGCCTTAGAACTGGACAAGAGAGACTTTACATTGGGCTGGCACTTTAAGAGGCTTTAAGAAGCCCTTGCTCCGGCTTCCCCTGCCTTGCCCTTCTCAATGGGATAAGGAAATTAGGGGACTCAGTGTATGTGCACACTTTCTTCTTCCTAGACCTTACTCTGAGCCTACAGAACTCTGGAATTTCTTACCCCCAAATACTTAGAACCTGTTTCTAGGACCTGACAGCCTGTTCCCCACCTCATCCTCCCTAGGGAAGAGTGAATTACCAGTGAGTAGACATTGGTAGGGAGGCTGGGGAACTTGGATATGTAGGCTGGATGCCTGGAATCACCTACCTTGGAGGAGCATGCAGGATTGAAGGCGAGAGGAGAGGAGGGCAGGCCCCTAGCTGTGAGTGTAGGCAGCCGGCAGGTAGGAAGGGGGCCTGGAGCCAGCTCTCCTTACAACCACCAAGTTCCAGCAAGGAATATGTGAAGTCTGAGAATTCTAAATTCAAACTTGACCTTCCGGGCCATTAGGAAGACTAATTTGTCAAGACAGGAGACTAGAACACTGGAGGTTTTTAGTTCACTTTATAGTTGTAACATACTTGAACAAAGGGTTTGTGGACCTCCCTTTGTCCTCTTGTTCTGGGACCCCACCAAGGATAGGTGCTGTGTTTAAGAGAGAAACTTATCCAAGCTTTTCTTTCTAGTGAATCACGGTGTGAGGTTTTCCCAGGCCACATTTACAGATTTGAGAACGATTTATAGATTTCTTGCTCGGGGCTAATGAGAAAGCTGACACGTGCCTGCCAGCAACCTTGAAGAGCAGTGGTTCCTCTCATCCAGGTCTTCTCTCTTCTCGGCTGAGCCCAAGGAGTTGGACATGTAGTGAGGCACTGACTGAGGCAGGGGTGGTTCCATGAGTCGTACCAAGGAATTCTGGGTCTGCTGGGCTCTCCTGACTTTTATTTTTTAAAGATCGGATGTCATAGAGTCAAGTTGGCAGGAAATTCCCAAAGAAGCTCCTGAGAACTGTCTGAGAGGGGCAGGCCGGAGTATGTCTGTCCATCCTTTTTCTACATCTTTCCTGAGTGTCCATAAACACTGGGGGATGTGGTGTTTAAAGGGCCCTCAGGGTTAGAGACCTGCAAGACACACGATCTGGCCTCGAAGAAGTCACCATCTGGTTGAAGAATTAACACTGACCCATTAAAACACAAATGTATACACACACACACACACACACACACACACAAATGTAATTTAAGGTAGATAAGAAAGTGTTTTGAAGACTAGAGTTTTAGCCCAGAATCAACCTCGGCATGAGTGACATTTGGAACCAGATAATTCTTTGTGGTGGCTGTATTGGTGTGTTGGTGGACAGCCCTGTGCTTCGTTTTTTTGTTTTTTTAGGTTTTGTTTGTTTTGTTTTGCCATGTGCTTTGGACATTGGCAGCCTCTTCCTAATAGATGCCAACAGCAGACTCCATGCCCCAGATGGGACAACTAAAAATATCTCCAGACACTGCCCAATGCCCCCAGAAGTTCACTGTCCCCCTCGGTTGGGAAACACTGCTCTAGAGACCCCATCATTTCCAGGGTAATCCATGCCTATAGACTCCAAGTACCGCAGGAAGGCACAGAAGGTAGAGGTGATTGTGGGCTGGGGGAGCCTGAACTGGATCTCAAAGGATGGGGCAGCATCAGTTAATCCAGCCAGAGGGACAGCGCTCCAGAGGTAGAACAGCGTGCTCGAAAGCAGAGCAGCAAGGACAACACCCAAATGGTTCAAGTTGTGCAACACCAAAAGGTGTCCAGCTGAGGGGACAAGTGGGGGCTGAAATACAACCACCCTCCCCTGGCTAGGCCTTGCCTCTCAGCACTGGCTGCATCGTCTGTCAGGAAGAAGGGGAGCCTTTTTCTTAGTACAAAGGTGTCTTGTGCTCCCCATCCCCTGGGCTCATGGTACTGCATCTGCCTAAAAGGGGCCTTTTTCTAATGGCACAACGGTGCCTCAGAGGCCAGCAAAGTTCACCCCCACCCCAATGAGCACACTCAGGATGGCAAGGAGAGGCAAACCGGCAAAGGAAGAAGGTTTGCACTCATGTAAGGGTCCAACAAGACTCTAGATTTCCTGGCTCCAGTTGACTCCTCTCTGCTGCTCTCTGATTAGTCTGGAGTGGACGGCACCCTGCCCTCCAGAGCCCCACATGGGAGAATGAGAACTGCTTTCCAAGCTCAAATTGGTCGAAAGGAGAAGGCAGGCTCTGAGAGAAGTCTGGGTCAGACAGCAGCCGGGTATCAGCTCACTATTGCTTTTGCCCTCTCTGAGGAAAGACCCTGCTGGGATAAGGCCACACCTGGGGGGCATGGTTACTTAAGCACCTTCCCTCCTACAAACAGACCTTCAGAACCTGCAGTCCTTCGCCTTCCCCTCCTTTGCTAACAGTGTAGCAATGGACCAGTCCAACTGAGGGTACAGGTGCGGGGGGGGGGGGGCGGATACGGGAAGATTTTTCCAAAGGATGCAGGTTTTGCCCTGGCTCATTTTGAGAATCACATGACACATGACAAGTTCTTAACTTTCGCAAGAGCCTTTTTGTATAGATGGTCTATTGAGCCCATGCATGTGAACCTGCCTCCCTTTTATAGCCCCCCTCCCTTCCTCTATTTCCTTAAAAGAAAGGTAGACTTACCCATCCCAAATCTTAGCCTGGTGCAGAGACTTGGGCACAAAATGCTTGGTGCAATGAAGGGACAATCTAAATCCTAGTGTCAGGAGAGTAATCTCATGACTGGGTAAATCAAATGGCTTCCAGTTCTCTGCTGTCATTCAAAATGAAGGACAATCCATTCTAGTTGTCATATATTGGGGTTTTAATTATCTACTCATATTGGTATGTAATTCAAAAGGAATTTACACAGTCGAGTGACGTTGCTATCACAAAAGTCCTTGTATTCCTTTGTAATTATGTGAAAAAGATTTCTGAGCTTGCCCCTGGTAACAATTAAAACAGAGAGAAAGAAAGAGAAATAACGCTGAATCTTGTCTCCTTCTAGCAATAAATAATATTCTATTCATTCATGGACACATGAACTAACTGGGGTGGAGGAACACTTCATCTCTTTAAGAGATGCACATTATTGCCAGGTGCAATGGCATATACCTGCAATCCCAGCTACTCTGAAAGCTGAGGCAAAAGGATCCCAAGTTTAAGGTCAACCTCAGCAACTTAGCAAGATCCTTTTTCAAAATAAAATATAAAAAGGGATAAGGATGGAGCTCAGTCAGTGGTAGAGCACCCCTGGGTTCAATCCTCAGTACCACAATTTAAAAAAAAAGGAGAGAGATGAATTTTATTTCTATGCTTCCTTATTACTTATTAAAAATCAGGAGCTGGGGATATAGCTCAGTTGGTAGAGTGCTTGCTTTGCATGCACAAGGCTCTGGGTATAATACCCAGCACCAAAAAAAAAAAAAAATCATAATAGTATTTGTTTTGGTTAAATGTATACTAGTTATTATGCTATAAATCCAGACAAAATAATCTTTAACACTGAAGTCTATGGTCACAGGAAATTTTAGAAATAAGTTCATTTTATGTAGTTTTGTTGGAAAGAAGTATGATAGGATGGTACATAAAAGACTGTCTGCCACAAGATTATAATTGTGCTGAAATTCTGTAAGATAAATAGAATGGAAATATACGTTCAAAGAGAAAAAAAATGAAAAATGTCCGACTTCTCGTGTATTTTTAAAAGAGATGATGATGAAGTATCCAATCACTATAGCATTACATTTAGAAACATTTTCAGAGTACTATAACAGTTTTATTTTAAAACGTCAATATTTGTAAAGCAACGGACACTTTATGTAGCTATTTAAACTTATGAAAAATGTTTAAATGTTCTTCCCTAAAAATGTGCCAGGGGGGTACATAGATTTTTAAAATTCTTTTAGGAGTTTGCGAGAAAAATATTTGAGAGGACCGGGTCATGGAGCCTGGCACTTGCCTGCATGAGCGTCCAGAATGAATGGAAAACCAAGGACTTTGGTCAACCCTGGGCCTTGAAGGACAGGGTGGCACTCTCAAAGGGGCAGAGCCACACTCTCACTGACAGTGGGGAAGGAGGCAAGGGGCTTCCCCTTCATCCTACTAATGCTTTGCTCTGGTCTTTTGGATTTTTTGTTTTATTTTAAGCTTTTCTCTAAAATTCCATTTTCGCACTCCAGATGCTCTGTCAGGTCCTGGGGAGTTCTGCGTTTTCCCATTCTCCTTCATTCTTCCCTTTCTTCCAGGAAGATCCCTCCAGCTAACAGTACACTCAGCCCACCTGGCCCCAGCCCGGCTGCCCCAGTCCCCTGTCTGTCTTTGGACCAGTCTTCACTCTGCGGCTGGATTATAAGCTTTCTGTCCCCCGGTCTCTGTTTCCTTGGCAGTAAGATGTGGATGGTCAGAAAGCAGTGAGATGAAATGGGTAAAGCACCTGGCACCGAGCTTGGCCTGCAGCCAATTGCATTTAGCAAATAGTTGCTAATGGTAGGTTAAATCTCATTTCCCAGCGAATAGAGAAGCCGGGGCTGCGCAGCGTCTTCCTCCTTCTTCTGCTCCGAGAACCTAGAAGAGTTCCCAAGCCCCAGGTCTCCTTTAAATAACTCGCCAAGATGGGGTGATAGAATGCCCTCCTGCCCCTCCTCCTGCAGCCTCGGAGTCCCCCGGCGCCAGCCCGGGAGCTATGAGGTCATGCTCAGGCCACGTGACCGCGGCTGCCTCGGTCAGCAGCGAAACAATTACTAAAACAGTCAGGGCGCCCCTGACAAGCGGACCTGCTCCCAACTCCTCCTCCACCTGCCTCTCCCCTACACCGGCCCCTTTCGCACCAAGGGACCGTCTCAAAACTCTAGCAATCTCAAATGTATGGCTCTCAATGCTACAACGTCAGAAAGGAGGAGGGAAAAGTGGTGAAGTCCGAGGTTGCAATTCTTATGGCTGCAGTTTGAAAACCATGCTTAAGTCCCTGTTCTTTAAAATCTTTTCGGCCAAAGCATTTTGGCATAGGTATTAACAGTCTTTGAAAACTCATCATACTATCTTTTAACCCATTAATTACAATTCTAGGATGCTCTCTTATGGAAAAAATCTTTGCCCAAGCGGGGCAAAGATTTAGGTACATACAATTCACTGCCTTGTTAGTGAAATAAACAAAATGTATAAAAGAGCAACATAATACTAGGAAGGCGTTAAAAATAATGATTTCCAATTTTTTTTTTCTTGACGTGGAACAGGCATGAAAAATGGCAATGGCTAGTATTTGTGGAAAAATTACTATATGCCAGTTTTTCTCCTAAATGCTTTCTGTGGATTGATTCTTACAGCCTTCAGAGACCGATACTATTATTATCTTTCTTCTAAAGACTGTGACCTAGAGAAGGAAATTAACTAAAGCTAACCAGCTTAATCAAGTGTGAAAATTGAGGCTCGGAGTTTATTCAAAGGGCTAAATGGCAGAGGCTGGATTTGAACTAGGTCTTAACTGTCCTGCCACAATAGTTTACTGGAAGAAATCACCATATGTCAGGGGCAGTGAGTGGCACATGCCTGTAATCCTAGTGGCTTGGGAGACTGAAGCAGGAGGATTGTGAGTTCAAAACCAGCCTCAGCAACTTATCAAGGCCCTAAGCAACTTAGTGAGACCCTATATCAAAATAAAATAGAAAAAAGGTCTAAGGATATGGGCTCAGTAGTTAAGCATCCCTGGGTTCAATCCCCGGTACCAAAAAAATCACCATATAATATTGCACATACCATCAGGCCAGTGATGTGTGTGTATATATGTATATAGATATGCACATGAAGAGAAAAAGAATGAAGAGGCAGACTCCACATGTTCACTGTGTTATCAGTGGCACAATTACTAGGGATTTAAATTTTCTACAATGTATATGTATTAATTGAATAATTAGACAAAATGTCATACACAGATTGATTCCGCTAAAAAGCCATGGGCTAATTACAGCTTAATTCATTGTAATGAAAACTTAAAAATAGCTTGAAAGTCAATTACTATTAGACTAGTTAAATTATAAAAATAACTCATTGCAATAGTTTGCAGATATTGGAAATGAAAGTCACAAAGATTCAATGATGCCATTCTGTGAAAAATCAAGGCACAAAATAGTAGGTACAATATGCATAATTATTTGAGGTTATCATTGTGAA
This sequence comes from Urocitellus parryii, assembly GCF_045843805.1. Classification (NCBI taxonomy): domain Eukaryota; kingdom Metazoa; phylum Chordata; class Mammalia; order Rodentia; family Sciuridae; genus Urocitellus; species Urocitellus parryii. Next base: position 68,289,911 of record NC_135542.1, read on the forward strand.
ACCTCTAAGGCAAGAGAAAAATGATAACTGGAACAAATGGTGAAATTTAAAACTTTAAAAATGTTGTTTACAAGTTAAAATTTTGAAAAAGCTAAGAGTAGTTAAAATTTTGAAAAAGCTAAAAGTTTTGAAACTTTTTGAACTTCTGTGAGTTTTCTATTTCTTGCATGATACTGTAATAAAAACAATTTTACTAAGTTCAGGTTTAGTATCAAAAGTAGCATAGAACACATGGACTCTTGCTTTTTTAAGAGAACTTTCTGTTTTATCATTTCATTGCCAAAATGCCCCAAGGAAAATAAACATTTATCTTGCATTTACCAATAGGTAAGTTAAGGCATAGAGAAGGTGATTGAATTACTTGGAGTCAACCAGCAGATGAATGGCAACCCTCAGCCATCTCTTGCCCCAGTTCTCTGGCCTAGACACACACTGATTGCTTTATATAAAGGGCTACTTGGTGCTGCTGGAAGAACACAAACTGCTATTATACCAAGACCCCAAACTCTGAGACATAAATGTGGATCTCTCCAGGGCGTGATCCTGGAGGCAGGAAGCATGCCCTATTCATACTGTCTTCATGTGGGAACACATAAAGCCTAAAGCATTCTGCCACCTTTCCCAATGCCATTCCCCCCCCCCCCCCGCCACCATACAAACACACAGCCACCTTTGTCCCCAAAAGCAGGCTTTCTGGGAACATGCCCTGCCCTGCCCTAGGATAGAGGGAGAGGCCATTAAATGCAGTTCATCCTCCCCCACGCTCTTCAGGGTACACCCCTTGGTGCCCACAGCTCTAGTAGGAGGTGCAGAGACCCCACCAGTGACTATTTGTCAAAGGCCAGGAACAAACAAGGCAGGTGCCAGTAACACAAGTGTGGAATGAGAGACTAGAAGTGGTCAATGGTCAGTGACAGCTGGCCAGCAATGGGGGGGCAGGGTCTGGGGGAATTGAACCTGAGGACACTGCAGATGTGCTATGGCACAAAAGGCTAAGAGGGAGCACTAAGCCAAGGTTTATCAATCCTGCTGGCAAGGCAGGGTCCCCAATAAGGAGAAGAGGAGGTGGGAGTGTGGGGACGATGGGATTGACAGACCTAAGGATTCTGCCAATGGTGCATTTAAGCGTTTGCTTCCACCCCAGCGGTGGAGCACCTGAACTTTACCAATTCCTGCGACTGAAAAAAACTGTTGCCTGTGAAGAGACCTGTGTATTGGTCTGAGCTGGCTGCTCCCTGCACACTAGCTTCCCATTTCTGTGGAGCTGGTGAGATGGCTTTTGAGCTAGGAAGGTGAGGGGCAAAATGCTGAATTGGGCACACAGTAAAATGTGGTTATATCCCTTCCACACTTACAAACTCTGAATGGCTTCCCCTCATACTTAAAACAAATCCAAAGGCCTTCAATACCACTCACAGGACCCTGTGAGATCTGACCCTACCCTTCCCTTCTGTCCTCCACTCACTCAGGGAAGCCCTGAAGGTCACCTTTATGCTTCTCAAAACTACACAGCTTTTCTTGCCTTGATGCCTTCATAATTCAAGGTGGTTCAGATGGTGCCGCTATCATCTGAATGTTTGTGTCCCCCTAAGATCTTATGTTGAAACCTAATCACCATGTGATTATGTTAGTCAGCTTTTCATCCCTGTAATAAATACGTGAGGACAACAACTTAGAGGTGGAAAGATTCCTTTGGTTCGTGATTTCAAAGGTTTCAGTTCATGGTCAGCAAGCTCAAGTCAGAAATATCATGGTGGAAGGGCATGGCAGAGGAAAGCTGTTCATCACACAGCCACCATGAAGCAGAAAGAGAAAACAGAAAGGGACAAGGACAATATATAATGCCCAAGGGTGTGTCCCCAAGGGCCCATTCCTTCAACTAGGCTCTACCTCCCAGTAGTCCTTCCAGCCATCAGTAGATTGATCCACTCATGAGTTCAGAACTCTCAGGATCCAATCAGTTCCCCAAAGCTTCACCTCTGAATGTTGCTGTACTAGGGACCAAGCCTTCAACCCATGAGACTCTGGAGGACATTCCAGACCAAAAAATGAAAGATGGTACAGTATTAAGAAGTGGGGACTCTGGAGTTGATTAGGTCCAGAGGGCCCTTGCCTCATGAAGGGAATTATTGTCCTTTTAAAAGACAGCCAGGGAAGTGCTGGGGGATGATATTGGCCAAATTATATCATTGCATTGTGTGCATGTATGAATCTGTAATAACAAATCCCACCATCCTGTGAACTATAATGTGAACTAAAAATTGTGGAAAGATAAACAAATGCTAGGGGGAGATTGTTGGCCTCTTCTACCATGTGGGAACCCATAGAAGATGCCATCTATGTAGAATGGGCCCTCACCATTCATACCCAGCTACCCTCCTTCTCATCCTCTAGAGGCAAGGGACATTTAGAAAGGAGCCCCACCTGAGCTGGGGTCACAGAAGTCCTCTCCACCCATACATTTTTACTTAGAGCTTAGACCTAAAATCATCCACTGCCTACCTGTTTAGTGATCCCTGGTGAACCCTGACCCCTCCCACTTGTGCCCACCCCCATCCATATCAGAATTCTCTTTTGTGAAGTCTGGGACCTTAATTATCCTGTTCCCTGCACAAGGATGCAGGGCTAGCAGAATGCCTGGCACTTGATAACAACTCAATAAATATTTGCAGAATGAATGGATGGATCAAAGGTCTGCTGGTCTGAATCTAAGAACTCAGAGCTCAAAATCCAAAGGGGCAAAGACAAGAACCTTCATACCCCCTATTGTTCTCCTTCCACCAGCGAAGCCTCTACCCATCTGGTTTCCATTCTTTCCTCCCCTGCCCTCCCCCTCTCTGCCTGCTCCTCCTTCCTTTCCTTCCTTCCCTCCTTTTCCTTTCTTACTCTAAGGTTCACCCACACCTGGCCCTGAGCCAGCCTGCTGTATGTGGGGCTCAACTTCCCACCCACTCATCTCCTGACATGCTCCCAGCACTCTTTATACAGGGACCTGGTCTTTCCCTGGCTCCTCAAGTCGCATATCTGTGCAGTCACCCGCAGGCACTCCATCTCTGTGGGTCCTCACTGTGACTGAGCCCTGAGGTCAGCATGAGGTCTGGGAAGGACAGAAGCAGCCTTCTCCGAGGACCCTCTGTGACCGTGTATTTTTGTCATATCTATCCTGTTGGCCAAAGTTCTCGAGCTTCTATATGGCATGCTTTTCATTAAATGAGTGATGATAACTGAGGTCTTTTCAGGCTTTTTGTTTGTAGTCCCATGAGTCTTATTAGCTAAGTCCTTGCTTCCTCTGGGCTTTGGATTCAAATCACCATTCTGCTCTCAAGTTTCCCTAAAGCTCTGAACCTTCTGTAATCTCCAGGACATGAAATCTGCTCAGGTCTGGTAGTGGCCAGGATGAGTCCAGCATCACCTTTTGCAGACTCATCTCCGTGTGATGAAGTCTGTGCTCAATTCCATCCCTCCAAAGAAGTAGCTGAGGCAGGCGATGGGTCAAGGGTTTGCCAAGGCTGAATCTCAAGAGTTTGGGGTTCCCTTTTGCTGTGTCTGCAGAGAGAAGTAATTTGCCTCTCAATAAAAAGAGTGCTGTCCTGTAGGACAAGTCCATTGGGTGAGCCGTGAGCTTGCTCATGAAGCATGACAGCTTGAGAGCAAGGATTCTCAGACTTCAAACAGAGTGTGGGAGGTGGCCATAGGAGGAGACACAGAGGTCCTCTCCCTGTCCTCCAATAGCAGGTGTGACTTCAGGGATCATGAATTGGAAGGGATACAGGGATGTCCTGGGAGAGTTAAGGAGTAGGGCAGGAGACAGTGTTCCCAAAGAGTACAACAAGGGGCCATGGTTACTCCGTGGCCGAGAGTAGATCAACTGACCCGCTTCTAAAGTTGCAGTGACCCCAGGTTCAGAGAGAAAGCCCTGCATTTTTGTGCTGCTGGTCTGCTCTCCCTGCCTTCTCTGAGGGCCTGACACATGGTCAAAGCTTCAGTCCCATCTCTGATGGCCAGGAAGTTCCAGATCAGAATTCCATCTATCCTCCCCTCCACCAAGGGACCCTGGCTGAGGGACTTGACCCACAGGTTGTCAGGTGCCTGAGAAGAGCAAGACCAAACCGCTACTGTGAGTTCCCGTTCTGGCTCCCCCAGCTCCCCAGCAGTGCAGCAGGGAGTGTGTCTTCAACACCACGTTACCACAAGCAGAGCCTGTGCCTCAGCAGCAACAGCTTCCCTTGCACCTCCGGAGGAAGTGTTAATGAGGAGAGCGGATGGGAAGGGCTGTGCCTGGCTGCGGTTGTCACAGTTCGCTCCTTTTGGCTCAGGGGACTAAGGCGCTTACACAGGAACGCGCCTTCTTAAGGGTAGATTAACACAAAGAACGCACTCGCACTCGGGTTTGCACCATTTGACTGAATTGCCCAGAACAAGCATTTCTGTAGTGAAGACCCTGACAGGATGCAGCTGTCCCAGCTCTGCAGCATGGTGACCGCAGCCTAGCCCAGATGGCAAGTCTAGGACAGAAGGCCACACAGACACACGGGCTGAGATGTGCCTTGCTGTGGCTAAGGCCCCTGTGGAGGAGGACACAGTCCAGGCCCATCCCCCCAGAGCGTCCTGCCTGTGCACCCTGCTCCAGAGCAAAGCCCTCCCCTCTTGCTTCCCAGGGAGGGAAGAGGTGCAGTAAGCCCCAGGCATAGCCAGGGGGTCATCAATCCAGGACTGAAGTGACAGCCAGCATATTCTTCCTTGGATTTAGGGGCTGCTCCCATCCACAGTCTTTCCCAGGAGTAGTAAAAAAGTAGAAACAAAGATCAGTCCCCAGATCTGCGCAGTTGCCTCTCCTCCCCAACCCCCTGCCAACCCCCATATCATATTCTTGCCACTTTCTATGGACCAGAGGACAAGCAAGACCCTGGAGTCCTCCATCTGGAAACCAGGGCCAGGCTCCGGAAGAAGACCAGCAACCAACATTGCTCATCTAGAGCTCCCATGTGTGTACCCAATGTCACGCACCAAAGTGACAAGGCTGCAGGGACACCAAGATCAAAGATCAGTCCCTGCCCAGGAAGCAAGGTCAGGAAAGATGGGGTGGGTGGAAAGTAGCTAAGAGTAAGCAGAGGCAGCACGTGAAAAGTCCTCAGGACGGGCACAGTCCTTGTGCCCAGGGCCTTGGGGAGGTCAAGGCTTGATTCACCACCAGGTTGCTGAGGGGTCGTGGTGAAGGAGGAGACTGGAAGCCACAGGTGGGAAGCTGAGGAGGAAAAGGTCAGAGAGAATGTGTGGCTGCTCTGGAAAGAACATTTGGGAAAACAGAGATGTTTGGCTGGGTCTTAGGGGAACATTTGTCCCATGGGCTTCTACTTGCCACAAAACTTCCATAAAAACCTACGTGACTAACCATTTTGGCAGGGAATGAATCAATAGCTGGAGCAGATCACAGATAAGGCTGGCTCAGAGGGCCAGACGGGGGCTGGCCAAAACGTTCCTGGGTTATAGCAGGAAGTAGGGGAACAGTTCCCAGAAGGCAAGGCAGCTGGAGGCTTGGTCAGCTGGGAAGGGGACACTTTGCTGGCTTGGCTAGGAGAGAAGGGGATGGTTCCAAGGGTCGGAGGACTTACAAGAAAAAATTGTAAGGTGATAAGACCTTAAGTCCTGAACAAGCGAAGAGATATATGGGGGAGGGAGAGGGTACATAGGACACAGGGTCTGAGCCTACTCTTTCCTAAGAAGCCTAAGTATCCTGGAGTTTCATCTGCCTCAGAAAAAAGCTGGAGGGATTATTCTTCATCTCTCGCTGAGGCTGATAAACAGCCCCCCCCCCCACAGGTCTCTGACTTCTAGTCTCTCCCCTCCCTGATAGGTCCTCCCTCTATAGTGAACTAAACAATCTTTTTTTTTTTTTTCCAAAGTCTAGTTCTCATTGTTTCACTCTTAAAAAGTCCTGTAGAGACCCCTCATTTTTCTACCCAACAGAATTACAGATAAAGGCCTAAGACACAGACACCAGGTCATCAGGCCCTGCCCATCCCTACAGCCTCTTCAATCCTCACCCTCCATAGCATTGACCTGCCCATGGGTCCTCTAATACATCCTGCTTTTCACACCTCAGAGCCTTTGCACCCAGGATCTCCCACCCTTGCCTGCAGCTCTTTCCCCCAGCACAATGGCCAGCACCCCAGCAGTATCCTGCAATCCTCCCTTCCTGTCCCTGTATTCCCATGGTGTCTTGAATCAACACTAGGCCGGCACTCGCTACATTGTCCCATTACCACAATGGGCAATAATGAGTGTAATACATTCCACTATTGTCATGTATGTAAAAAATAAATTTAAAAAATCTAAAAAAAAATCATCTGTTTCTACATCTATGATCCATTAAAATACAGGATGGCAGTCCAGCACCATCACGGCGCTTAGCTCATCAATGACACTTAGCAAGTGGACATTGAATGATTGAGTTTGAAACTCTAAAGGGCCCACACATAAGTCACTCTTTGGGGAGCCCATCCAGCTGATAAAGGCCCCACCCCCACCCTGGGAACTGCAGCAGACACCAACTGGACCCTAAGTGGACACTGACCCAAGCTCGGCCAAATGAGTTAGTTCCCTTTCAGAAAAGTGGAATTGGCTCCAAGAGAAGCAAGTTTGTTTCTGGAACTGTCACATGTAAACCTTGGAACTGTGGAGCATGCCTATTTCACCAGTGACACAGGACAGTAGAGAATGTCACTCTTGGAAGAAAGAAAATGAAGTGGCCTTACAGAGGATTTCAGGGGTTGTCTGAGTCCCAGTTCCAGCCCTCTGCTGGAGCCATGAGAGAGTCCTGTCAGGCCCCTGGTTTACCAGTAAGTTGTTTCCTACTTCATGATGAGTTCCGTGGGTTTCTGATCTTTACACTGTCCTAATCACACAGGCTACAACCTTTGCCCTAAGAGAGATGGTTGGGATTTCTTCAAAAACCTTAATCTATGAAGCATGTTCAGTCACAGAATAGACCTAGGCAAAACCAGCCATATAATTTGCAGGAGCCACTGCGCAATAAAAAAACGTGAGATCCTTTGTTCAAAAAGCAGGAAAAGGTGCCTGTTTCGACACAAAGCGCTTTCCTTTTTCCTGCACTCTCTCCACTCTTCATGGTGTTTATTTCCTAGCTATTGTCTTCCTAAGTAAAGAAAACTTAAAATTGTAAATTGTTAGGATGAATTTAACCATTTTATGCTGTGTAATGCCTATATGCAAAAGCAGCAAAATTGCATGATATGTGTTTCTTGACTTCTTCCAGAAGAGATGAGCTGAAGGCCTCTAGGCATTGAACTCTCCCAGGGAGCACATTACCAGGCATGGGGATACTTTGGTAGGTCATGCACAGACTCTCATAAACTCCTGAGGGTCCTGTCTTGTCACTTGAGCTGGAATCCCCTTCCCACCAGTCACCAGACCTATTCAGTGACTGGGCCTAGGATAGGGATGGCCACAATTAAGACTGGTCTGGAGACTCCAGAGAGAATGCACACCCTACTCTGACCCCCTCTGTATGCCCACTAGACCCCTCACCAGGGATAGAAGGTGGCAATGTTCACTGGACAAAGAAGGGAAAGGCTGGGCCTCAGGGCTCTAAGGGGGCTAGAAGTGGGTGACTTGGGGAGGTAGGTAGGCTTCAGTTAGGTAGGCTTCATTAGCATGCATGAGCTGAAGCTCCAAACCCTTGGTGCATATTCCAGTGTCCACTGGGGCTTCACTTTCAAAACACAATTCCAAAGATAAAATTAAGGATTTCAAGGCAGTGACTATAGAGCTACACTGCAAGTGCTGGGCCCTTGTGACAGTATTGATCTTATGCCTATGAAGTTGGCCCTGTGTGCATGAGGAAGACCTCAAAACTTTTCACATAACACAAGTTCAGAGACTGAAGCTGAAACAAAAGAATGGAAACATATTACACATGCATATTGAAAAAACAGAGCACAGAGCCTACAGGTCAAGGATGCAATTCATGTCTCACCCAAAGCTAAGCTAACAAGCAGATATCTTCAGTCGCTTCATCCCAAACTGCAGAATGGTCCAGAAGCTGTTGTATGTGTGAATGAACTGGAATTTAATTTATGAGCATCAACTTGAGCTTTATTCCAAAGTTAAAAACACATAAGGCCTTTAGCTATTCAAAGCTAAAGCTTTCTTTGATGAAAGAAGATAGGACCATATTGGAGCTTTCAAAGAATAGGAAACATTACTAGTTTCCTTTGCCCAAATAACTTACTTTTAATGACTTGGCAGTTTAACCCAAGCTTCACTTTCCAGAGCTTTATATAAAGAACTTTCTGTTGGGATTAGCTCCAAACAATGTCATTCGGATTTCTGGCATCTTTTGCTGGGCTGAGAGATCCAGGCGACTTTCCAGGGTATTGGAAACCATTGTTTTCCGATTGCTGCTATAGATCTCCACCCCTCCAGAGGCATTCACACCCAGGTAATCTTCTTGATCCATGTGGATATCCACATTTCTTTGGGTTACATTCTGGTACTCAGGGATGGCCTTTTGCACTGCGGTCTCCACCAGGAGGAAGTCCTGTGGCCTGCAGCGCACAATCACCACGGGCTCCAGCAATCGGAGCAGAGCCTGGAGCACTAGTTTATCCAGCAAATCCTGGTATACTTTTGGGTCCGCCACGATTCTACCAAGTTTCAGCTTTGCATCCCTGAGCAATTCTGAGATGAGGTTATCTCGGGCTCTCAGGACTTTCAGCCTTGCCTGGTTCCTCATGGTGGACAACTGAATTTTCTTCTGCTGCTCTATCTGCTTCTCCTTCTTCTCATAATACTCCATAATCTTCAGTCGCTGGGTTTGCACAAGACGTCCTTTCTCAATGTTGAACTCCTCCTCAGCCTTGGCATCTATTTCCTCTGCCTTCTCATTGGCTTCCTGCTCGATGAAAGCCATCATGTGCTTAATCTGCTTCTGCACGTCAACATCGCTCAGTGACATGGTGGCTCCCAGAAAGGCAGATAGAGAAGGAGTTGGTGGGCTCTCTGGTGTCTTGGATTTAGGGCAGAGATTCAGAAGTGTCTCTGAAGTTCCACTTCCTCAGCTGTGGAATTACACAGAGAATGAAAGAGAAAGTCAGAACCTAAAGGGGAGATGCCAGGGAAACACCTACATACTTCTCATGTTACCCATGAGGAAAGCGAGGTCCAGAGAGGGAAAGAAATTTGTCAGAGGTCATATCCCAGAAGGACTTTCAGTCTCAGCGTTCCATTCGCGCTTCACTCATTGTCTTTTTGTCATCAAGGATTTAGAGCAAACCTAGTCCAGAAATTCCCTGGGCAGTTACAATCTAAGACTCAGATAGGAAGCCAAGGGAATGGACATACCAAATTCATTCATATGGGAAAGCATTGGCACGTTTTGTGCTGGAGAGGACCAGGAAGAATCACAAGACACTGTAGGATTCAATCTAGGAAGGCTGAATGGAGGTGAAAGAATTCCAAGAGCCTTTAAATGATCCAAAGAGGTAGAGTCCTGCTAGGCCAGAAATAGTGCCTTGGAAAGAGCTGGGAGGTGGGAGAGGCTGAAAATCGTCTTTTTAGTGGGAATGGATTCCAAACCTGTATATACATCTGAATCGCCAGGGAGGGTTCTGGAAAGCTGTATTTCTTAAAGGTTTCCCAGGAGAGGGGTCAATAAGCATGTTCAATAAGCCCAGAATAATGATGAATGTACAATATGAGAATATAAAAAAAGAGAAAATGTAAAAAAAAAAGAGCCAAACAAATATTGGGACTGTAGAATCCAATAATTGAATTAAAAAAAAATTGTGGAAGGAATACAATAGCAGATTGGATCAGGCAGAAGAAAGAACCGGTAAATTCAAAGTCAATCCACTTGAAATGATCCAGTTAAAGGAGCAAAGAAGAAAAAAAATTTGAAAAGAGTGAAAAAAGCCTTAGGGACTCATGAGAAACCATTAAGTGAACCAATATTTGCATTATGGGAGTCCCGGAAAGACAAGGGAGTAAGGAAAGAACAGGAAGCTTTTGAGGAAATAATGTCCCCAAACTTCCCCAAACTGGGAAAAGAATGGATATCTAGACTCAAGACATGCAACAGACTTCATCTAAGATAAAACCAAAGAGGTCCACACAAAGACATAATCAAATTGTCAAAAGTCAAAGAGAAAGACTTTTGAAAGCAGCATGAGAAAACAAGTCCTGTCACATAGTAGGGAAGATTGTCAGACTACCAATGGATTTCTCTGCAAAATACCTTGCAGGCTAGGAAGGAGTGGGATGCTATATCCAAAGTGCTGAAAGAAAAAAACTTTCAGATAAGAAATACTACATTCAACAAAACCGTCTTTCAAAAAGGAAAGAGGGTCTGTTGGTCCCAGCTATTTAGGAGGCTGAGGCAGTAAGATTGCTTGAATCCAGGAGTTCAAGAGCAGCCTGAGCATCATAGCAAGACCCTATGTTTAAAAAAAAAGAAAAAGAAAAACAAAAAAAAGATACAAAGACTTCCTTAGATAAAACTGAGTAAGTTCATCACCACTGAACCCTACCTGCATTGCAAGAAATGCTTAAGGGAATCCTGCAATTTGAAGTAAAAGACACATCATGAAAACATAGGAAAGTATAAACTTCACTGATAACATTAAATATTTTGACAAATATAGAATACTATAATAATGAAAAACTATAAATCACTTTTAATTCTTGTTTAGAAGGTAAACGACAAAAAGTATTTAAAAACTATAAAAAATATAAAGAGATCTAATTTGTGACATCAATAACAAAGTGAGTGTGGGGTAAAAAGTACAGTTTTGTATATTATTGAAATTAAGTTGTTATCAACTTAAATTTGATTATTATAAGATGCTTTAATACACTTGATTTTAGTCAAAAGACTGAGAAGTGACACATAAAATATTTTAGTAAGCCCTTGGCTACCATGAAAAAAATACCTACAGAAGAAACACAAAAGGACATCAAATGGCCAAAATGAGAAAGAATAACAGATCTTAAATCTGATTCTTCCTGACTTCAAAACATATTCTAAAGCTAAAGTAATCAAAAGTTCTGGAAATAAAGTCAGAATAATAGACTAATGGAAGAGAATGGAGAACACAGAATTAAACCCACACATTTACAATCAAATGATCTTCCACAATTGCACCGAGACTATACAATAGGGGAAAGATAACCTTTTCAAAAAATGGTGTTGGAAAAACTGGATATCCACATGCAAAAGAATGAAATTGGACTTTTATGTTACACATACACACACACAAAAATCAACTCAAATGGATTAAAGATGTAATTAAACATAAAACTTGAAACTATAAGACACCTAGAAAAAAACATAGAGAAAATCTTTAAAACATTGGCCTTGGCTATTAATTCTTAGATATAACACCAAAAACAAACCAAAGCAAAAAAAAAAAAAAAGGAAAAAAAAGACAAATGGAATCATATCAAATTAAAAAGCTACAAAATAAACATCAATAGAATGAAAAGGGAATCTCTGGAATGGAAAAAAGTGCAAAGCGTGTATCTGACAAGGGGTTAATACCCCAAATGTAAAAGAAACCTCTCCAACTCAATAACAAATAATAATTACTTTTAAATGGGCAAAGGACCTGAGTGGACATTTCTCCAAAGAATACGTCCAAATAAGCCAGGCGTGGTGGCACAGGCCTGTAATCCCAGTGGCTCAGGAGGCTGAGGCAGGAAGATCAACAGTTCAGAGCCAGCCTCAGTTAAAAAGCTAAGTGTTAAGCAACTCAGTGAGACCCTGTCTCTAAATAAAGCACAAAATAGGGCTGCAGATGAGACTCAGTGATCGAGTTCCCCTGAGTTCAATCCTTGGTACCAAAAAAAAAAAAGAATACATACAAATGCCTAACATGTATATGAAAAGATGTTTAATACTAATTATGAGGAAAATGAAGCTCAAAACCACAATGAAAAAATAAAATAAAAACACAATGAGCTATTATCACCTCATATCTGTTAGATGGCCATTGTGAAAGAAAGGATGGAAAGAAGAGAGGGATTCAGGAAGGGAGGAAAAAAAGAGGGGAAAAGAGGGAGGGAAGGAGGAAGGAAAAGAAAAATTACGAATGTTAGTTGACAAGGATGTGTAGAATGGGATCCCCTGTGTACTATTCTTGAGAAGGTATGATGGTGGAGCACTATGAAAATCAGTTTGGAGGTTCCTCAAAAAATAAAAAATAGTGGGCTAAGGATATAGCTTAGTGGTAGAGTGCCTGCCTAGCATGCATGAGGACATGGGTTCAATCCCCAGTACCATAAAATAAATAAGTAGCTATAAAAATGTGTTTAAATTAAAAATAGAATTACCATGTGATCCAGCAATCCCACCTCTGGGTTTATATCCAAAAGAATTGAAAACAGAATATCAAAAAGACATTTGCACACCCATGTTTATTGGGTGAGTGGGAAACAGCCTACATGTCCCTTGAAGGATTAATGGATATAGAAAATGAGCTATAGTCATAAAATAGAATAGTGTTCAGTCTTTAAAAGGAAGGAAATATTGAACGTGGATGAACCTTAAGGATACTCTGCTAAGTGAAATAAGCCAGTTGCAGTGGGACAAATACTGCATTTTCTACTTACATGAGCTATTTGAATAATCAAAGTCATAGAAGCAGAAAAACAATGATGGTAGCCAGGGGCTGGACAGGAGGAGGAGTTGGAGAGTTGCTGTTCAATATGTGTAGCTGCAGTCAGGCGAGGTGAGGACGTTCTAGAGATCTGCTGTATGACAATGTACATATAACTAACAACACTGTACTTACACACTTACACACGTGTTGAGAGGGTAGATCTCACATTGTGTTTTTTAACACACACACACACACACACACACACACACACACTAGCCCTGTTACAGAAAGATATACCACTCACTGAGCTTCACGGAAAATCAAACCCACTGCTCATGACGAAGATCAGGCCCTTGGGTTCAATCTTACACCGTCATTAGAAGCCAAAGAGTACATTTTTTCAATTCCATCTATTCCCATTATCTTGGGATGTACTTATGTAAAAATTATATTTTTGTAAAAGGAGAAAAATATTATTCTCTGCTCTTAAGACAAGTCGATTAAATGACTCAAAAAAAAAAAAAAATACAGCTCCCTGAGTAACCCTGCTGATCACCAGCTGTGAGAGCCACAATCAATGAAAGCAGAGAAAGTGCAAGCAGCAGGAAGCCCCAGGTTATGTGTGTAGAGGGAAAAAAGCATCCCCAGACAAACCCTTACCATTCCCCAGCCAAGGACTGCCTTGCCCTGGCGCCGGGAGTCTGGGCACAGAATGTGGAACTTGGAATTCACCCTGGAACTTGGCATTGTCATTTCCTTCGGTGTACAGACGACCCTCACAATCTGACCGGCAGTCTGAATCCACAGAGCCAGACAGTCACTGGGGACTGATGGCCAAATCTGCCAAGAGGAGGCCAGGAGGGATTTCCTTGGCAACCAGGCCGTGACCGGGGCTTTTTCTCGCACACTCCGAATCTCAATTAAGTTGGCCCACAGTGGGCTCTGCTCGGGGGTAGGCTCACCTTAACAGATGTGTGTGTGGACCCAGGCAGCCAGTTTATTAATTTACGAATGAAAAATACAGCTGTCAGGCTGGCAGGGCTGTGGCCTCCTTTCTCAGAATGTGCGTCGCCTGGGAAGCTGAGTCTGAGGGTTGTTTAATGAGAAAACAGCACAAGCAAAATTCACCAGATGGTCTTTAAGAGATTCACACCCACCACTGGGGTGCCATGCTTCAGTCCACGAGAGAGGCACCTCTTCATGCCCAGACAGGGCTTAAATGGGCATGGCCCACATCCGTGGTGAGGGCCCCGGGGTTGGATTGAAGAACGTCAAGTTCTGCACTGACCGTTTGTAAAACTTTGGCAAAGTAGCCCTGCCCTCAAAGATTCTGTTTCCTTATGTATGATGAGAATAATTGTAGCAGCTACATTGTTGGGTTATTGTGAGGATTAAATGAAAGAAGTGAATGTTTATCAAAATACTAGGCGTATAGTTAATCTACATGCTTGGTAGTTATCAACATCACTACTGTCAAATGTTACTCTGCTCTGTGTGTAACCAAAAACCTAGAACTTTCCACTTGCTGAGTGGAAACATATCCTAGTCTTGCCTCTGAATCTTAGTAGCCCTGCCTGGATTTTAGGGATGCCCCAATTCTTCATGGCACCTTCACCCCAAGTCTCAGACACCAGCAGCACCCATGATGATGGTGGTTGAATTTCCCCAATTTCCAGGATTTTTGACTAGGGACAAGGTAGAGTCATCTCGTGGCCTGTCATATATCCCTGTCCCTGATTCTGCAGTCCCCAGTTCTTTTGCCCTCCCTGCACCCCCCTCTTCTAAACAGCTTTGTAGTGCCAGGACTTGAAGGCAGCCACAGGGAGGGGCAGGGTTAAAAGTCAGGCTTGAGCAAATGTCTGCAGGAATGCAGGTGCCCATGTAATGTGTCTGGCAGATGTAACTCCCAGGCTGTCTGGGATGGGGATTATGAGGCCACATGGGCCTATGACTTGAGCAAAACCACAAATGAAACCAAGAAACACATGTCTGCTCTTCCATGTGGACTCAGACCGCTCTACTCCAGTGAGGCAGGTTCCCTGGAAGTGGTATCCCCACTGACCACTTTTGGGGCTGAGAGCAGCAAGATTTACCAAGCCAGATTTACTAAGCAAGATTTACCAAGCCAGATTTACCTCCCACTGTCTATTCAGAAACAGGATTTATTTATTTGACTATTTATATTTTCTTTCTTCTTTGCGTGTGTGTGTGCATGCGCGCACACGTGCTCGTGCACACACACACACACACACACACACACACGCCCGCCAGGGATTTAACCCAGGGGTGCTTAACCACTGAGCCACATCCCCAGGCTTTTTTATATTTTATTTTGAGACAGGGTCTTGCTAAGTTACTCAGGGCCTCACCAACTTGCTGAGGCTGGCTTTGAACTTGTGGTTCTCCTGCTTCAGCCACCAGAGCTGCTAGGATTATAGGTGTGTATCCCTGCTCTGCTTCCTTCCACTTGCTAAATCCTACCCTCACATTCTGGCCAGTTTAAGCCTCAACACTTCCTGGGCCTTTGAATACCTATTAAAATAATGACAGCATGGTCCGTTTTCAGAGCTGGATCCAGTGCCCTTTGTTGTTCCACTCTCCTTTGACTTCTTATTGTGAAATGTTCCAACTAATTTTGCTTCCTCCACAAAACACCTGGAAAGCAGGATCTCCTTCTCCAGCAGGAGCTGGGGCACATAGATGCTCAGTAACCATGGTTGATTGGATTAAGAGTGTGGGGTTAAGGAGAGAAATCTTTCCCCCAACCCTCTCTCTCTGCCTTGTTTTGGGGGGAGGGGTTTGGTTCTGCTCAGATTGTTATAATTTTATGTGTCAGCTTTAAATAGCACTGTGTCCTCAGCCCATCATTTAGCTCTCTAGGGCCTTAACATCCTTCTTAAAATGGAAATGGAAAAATTTCAAGTTGGGAATAAAGTAAGAGAATGCTGATAGTATGCTGGGCATGTTGTTATTGGTAAATAAGTTGTATTGATTCATTTTTAGATAGCTGTTCTCAACTGGGGGACATTTGGCAGATATCTGGGAATATTTTTGGTTTGCACAACTGGGGTTCCAGGGTGGGTCTGTGCTACTGGTGTCCACTGGGTATGAGCCAGGAATGCCACCCAACATTGTGCAATGCACAGGACAGATCCTCAGAACTATGGCTAAAAATTATTTGGTCAAAAATTTCAATTGTGCTGAGATTGAGAAATAGTGATTTACAAACAGAACACAACCACCAGTGAGTCACCGCAGTTCCCATTTTACAGATGAATCAGAAGGCAAGCCAGAGTTAGCAACGGTGCCAAGCCCATCTGGGGCTTTCACAAGATCTTGGAGCTAAATGAGTGGGGAATATAAAATCCAGCTGGGTTTGGAGCTAATGAGTGGTGAATATAAAACCTGATCTTTCTGAAGCCAACCACCATCCACCCACTTCCTAAACATCATAGGCATTGCTGGGGACCACCTTACCACCCTCCTCTTCTTGCCCTTGTATTTGGGACCCACTCTCCTTTGACTTCTTATTGTGAAATGTAGTGCACATTCAGAAAAGTTCACGGAATGTAAATGTATGACTTAATGAATTATTAAAAAGCAAATATCCCTGTATCCACCACCTAGGTCAAGGACGAGAATATTGCCAGCAATCCCTTCCTATAACCTTGGAGGAGGTGTTTCAAAACTGGAAACTTTTGTGGTTATAGAGGAACTGGGAACTTTGAAACCTCTTTTTTGGAGGGTCCTAGCCTAAGTGAGGCTGTGTGCATCCTGGGGAGGTATGAGATCCCCAGCCCCATGGGAGGCAGCCAAAGGAAGGAGGAGTGCTTGGTGGGCACAGGGTGTCTGCCAGCCCCAAACCCCTGCCCAGACCCTGAAGCAACTGTGCTTCATTCCAGCTGGGTTTGTAAGCAAGTCTGAGGTCAGATTTGTCAGATGTGGGATCCCTCCCCCGCCCAACTTCAGACAAAAGGGAAGCAGAACCAAACTTGGGCCTCCAGACACTCAGAAACAGCATGAGGAAGGCAAGGGGCTTTCCAAAGATGGGAGCATGGGGCCGTTTGTAGGGCTCAGGAAGTGGGTGAAGAAATTTAGGAAATCCTTTTGGCAATTTCAAATATTAAATATGTGGGAGGGGAGTACTCCATTTTCTGTCTTTCAATAAATATTTGGTAAGTAGTGGGGTGGGTTCTGTGCAAGCACCAGAAACGGCAGAGAACAAAGCCCATGCCAGCCCTGCCTCCCAATCCCATGGTGAGAGGGGAGAGAGGAGTCCCTGAGCAGGTAATCCCACCTCGGGTGTGTGTTGGGAATCAGCAATTTCAGGAGAGCTAAGTGAATGAAAGGCTCCAACCCTGAAGCCCCCCTCCCAAGCTTATCATAGGCTCATTTGTAATATTTTATCCTTCAGACAGTTAAATCTTGCAGTGGATGGTTTGGGACATTCTGTTGGTGACAATAAGACTCCAATGGGGAAGCAAGGAGATGATGAGGAATAAAAGAGGATATACAGCAATTTAGGAAAGCTCAACAAGAAATGGAATTTCAGAGAGAACTCTTCCTCCTGCTCTCTAGGGAGAAAGCAAGAGTGAGAAAGTTCATTTGGTTGGGAAGCAAAAGGAGACACCTAGAGAGGAAATCAAAAGTGCCTGAGAAGCTTTCCCTCTGCTTTTGTACTGGTATGAAGGGCTATGTGACAGTTTAAGTCCAAGAATTCCACCCCAGAGGCAAAGGAGGCTTTGGTCCAGGCTGGAGGTTCAGGCAGTCCCGGACACATTTCTCCCCAAATAATTTACATTGACAATTTACAACTTCACTTCTCCAAAGACATCTGCAGCTTCAAAGCCTTGGGGTTCTCCCTATGGGCAATTTGCTTCAAATTTGCATAAAACTTTCCAGGGAAAGAAAAGCCCACTTCTATCTCTGTCTCAAGAGGCAAACACTACCCAGGCCCAGGCTTCTGCCACCCTAGAAATGTAGAGTTGGGGATCCTAAGATCTGATATTTTAGAGAAACTAGGAATCTCATTTTAAAAGGAAAACCCATCTATCCTATTTGTTTGTTTGATTGTGTTAAAATATACATATCATAGATTGTGCCATTTTAACCATATTCAAGTGTACAGTGCTGTAGCCTCAAATACATTTACATTTCTGTGCAATCACCCAGACCGTTCATCTCCAGAACTTTTTCATCTTTTCAAAGTGAAACCTTGTGCCTCTGACATTCATGTATTGAAACCCAACCATCTATGCAATTGTATTTAGAAGGGGTCTCCGGAAGGTGATCAGGTGATGAGAATGGAATCCATGTGAGTGGGATTAGTGCCCTTAGAAAATAAGCCCCAGGGAGCCTGTTTACATTTTCTGTCAGGTGAGGATGCACAGATGGTGTCACCTGTGAGGAATGGGTCCTCACTAGACAGCGAATCTGCCAGCACCTTGATCATGAACTTCCCCACCTCCCAAACTGTGAGCAATAATTTTCTACTGTTTGTAAATTATCTAGTCTAGGCACAGAACCACCATATGACCCAGCTATGCCACTCCTCAGTATTTATCCTGAAGAATTAATGTCATCATACTACAATGTTTATATACGTATTTATAGCAGCACAATTCACAATAGCCAAACTACGGAACCAGCCTAGCGTCCATCAATAGACGAATGGATAAAGAAAATATGGCATATGTACACAATGGATTTTATTCAGCCATAAGGAAAAATGGAATTATATTATCTGCAGGAAAATTGATGGAACTAGAAATTATATTAAGCAAAATAGGTCAAATTTAGAAAGTCAGGGGTTACATGTTTTCTTTCATATGTAGACGCTAGAGAGGAAAAAGAAATAGAAAGATGGCAGTGGATCTCATGGAAATTAAAGGGAGATCAGTAGAACAGGAACAGGACCAGAGCGAGGGAGGAGAGGGGTGGGAAAGTGCCAGGGAGTGATATTCAAATTATATTATTATGTTGTGTGCATGGATGAATATGTAACAACACATCCCACCATTATATACAACTATAATGCACCAATTTAAAAATGTGAAAAAAATTAATGATCTAATGTATTTTGCTATAGTAGCCTGAATGGGCTAGAACAACATGTCAGTTCCATGTTCAAGTTTTTGAGGAACCTCCATACCATTTTCCACAGAGGCTTCAGGATTTTAATCACACCAATAATTCACCAGTGTTCCAATAATTCCACATTCTTGCCAAAACTTGTTATGTTCTGGATTCTTGTTTGTTTTTGCAGTGCTGGGAATTGAACCCAGGTGGGCTTGCTAGGCAAGTGCTCCACCAGGTGCTTACACACCTTGCCCTGGTGTTTGCTTTTGCTAACATCCATCCTCATGAGTATGAAGTGGCATCTCATTATGGCTTTAATTTACATTTTCCTAACAACTGTGATATTAAGCATCTTTTCATATATTTATCAGCCATTTATATTTCTTCTTTGGAAAAATGTCTGTTTGGGTTCTTTGCCCATCTTTTAATTCTTTTAATCATTTTTATTTGTTTTTTTTCTCTTGAGTTGTAGGAGTTCTTTATTCCTCTGTGGTTCTGAACACTCACCTTCAACTTCAAAGTGCTATACTTACCCAGCAAACAGCCTACAGCAGAGTTTCCCACCCAGGATCCTTTAGTGGACTATGGAGTCGTTTTGTAGGTCACCACTGTGTAAATAGAAATGAAGCCGAATGGGATGAGAAAATTGAGAATTCACCGCCAGGTAGAAAGATGAAGCAACATTTTGTCACACTTTTGTCATATGTATCTGTATACATATACATACGTCATGTATTCTGGTTCACAATGAAAAAGAAATGGATTCATTCCTGTGATTTGTAGTACAAAATGTTTGAAAAACATTACCCTAAAAGTTACCAGAATCTGCCCTCCTGGAAAACGGTTAAGTAACCATCTATTGTTACTTAAGCATAACTCACCTTGGAAGTTCTCATGTATCTCCTTGATCCACTTATCAAAGTACTCGCCCTAAGAAACAGGCCTCTGCTGAGGTGGGGGTGGGGTGAGTGGGAGTGGCCTGCGATTCCGCTACATGGTATACAAGCAGTTCATAAGAATGGCCGTAGATGTGGGGCATCGCAGGATGATAACTCCTCTGAGGTAGGACTCACCTCTGCCCCTTTGTGAGAACAAGAACAAAGCTGCCCCTGAGATAGGAAGTGTCCTTTGCCTGGGATGCTGCCTGGGAAGTAGATTATGTCGCAGGAAGAGCACTGGACTTAGATTAGAGGTTTGAATAGACTGGACAACTTGGATCAAGGTCCACCATCTGCCCAAATCCTTTTTCCAATGAAGACACCAACCTGCATCTGTTGAAACCAAGATGTTAATGAGGAGTTAATATCCACAATGAAACTGTCAAGAACAAAGGACAAAGGAGTGACCAAGCTTGGGAAAGTGTCTAGTGAATGTCAGATGTTGTTATTCACCAATTACCACTTCCCTGACCTTAGCTCCCAGAGCCCCAGGTAGCCTCCAGGGACTGAGAGTGGGGATGAGGTCTGCAGGGAGCCATGGGACTTAGCCCTTGCCCTGCAAGCTTTGGGCAGGGACAGCCTCAGGGAGAGTGCAATGCTTCACCTGCTCAGGGACATATAGGAGCAATGTCTGCCCTAGGTTCTCAGCCACAGGTGATACATGCAGATACCAAGTTCTGCTTTAATACCATCTTAAATCTCAGCATGTTAGGTTCTGGCAGGCCTCACCTCTGCAAGGAGACAGCTCTGCTCCTGGACCAAGGAAGGTTCTGGTTTCCAAGGCAAAGAATATAAGTATCCATCCAGTGCGGTCCCTCACCAACCATGTCTAGGGACTTTCTTGGGGACCTCTTTGGAAAGAGTACTGTTTTCTAATCTCCTTTGCATTCATCTCCACACCTCCCACAGAGTCCAGTAACAGCAGAGGCCTGATCATAACTCCTTTTGGGGCCCATGGATGAATGGATGAATGGTGAGGACATAGGACACCCCCTCCCCCATAAACTGCTAACCACCTAACAACTTTTTCATAAGGAAAGAGGGATGTGAAGATGAGGTGGTACAGTGGCCTATCCCAGGGGGACACCTCTTCCTGTCCTGCCCACATTGCTGGATCACATAACTTCATAAGAACTTTTAAATGTAGGTTATTTAAATGAGTTTTCTTGGGGGTCTTCCAGGTAAGTCTATTCTACTCAGAAAAGTGACTTGAAGGTACATAACTGTTCCAATGATTCTAAACTCTACCTTACTCAAGATGACATGCAATTATTAACAACTCAGTTATTAACAATTGTTGGCCAACCAGAGTGGTCCTGCCTCAGTTGGAACAGGGTCCTGAAGGCCCCCTGGTCAGCCAGGCATTAGCCCTTTAGATGTTGAATCAGGAGGTCAGAGGGAGCCAGGCAAAGTCCTCACGGCAAGGACAAATTTACCATGCAAGGCAAAATTATTTCAGTATTTTTACAGCCTGTTTGGTCACATTGTTGTAAAGGGGTTAAAGGTTGGCCTTGGCCCTGTGGCATCTGCAAAAACACTCACCTCTACCTGAAAGTCTCAGGAACACTCTTTGCATAGCTCCCCTGTCTCCCACATCTCCAGAGTGCAGATGCTCAGCTTCAGACCACCTACACCCCGAACCCTCTCCCTTGCTGAGTCCAGGATTCCCAGGACCCCTGGAGCATGTGAGGCCAGAGTGGCTCTAGGAGAGGAGGATGAGCTGAACAGAAGCTGAGGGAGGGCCTGGCCTGTGCACAGTGTGGAGATGGGTAGGGTAGTCAGTCCCTGCCCCTTGATTCTGCCACTATCTCAGGGTAAGTCAATCACCCACCCACCCACTGCTCCAGAACCCAGAACTACCAGCTTCCTCCCTCCCCGCCCTCAGAAATCAAACAGCTTTTTTTTAAAAAAAATATTTATTTAGTTGTAGATGAACACACCATATCTTTATTTATTTTTAATGTGGTGCTGAGGATACCCAGTGTCTCACACATGCGAGGCAGGCACTTTACCACTGAGCTACAGCCCCAGCCCCCTAACAGCTTGTTTTTCCAAGTCCTCAAACACAAAACTTCACACACACTCTCTCTCCTCCCCTGGACAGTAGGGCCAGTTGCCCTTGACCCTTCCCTAGTGTTGTTATATGGGCTATAACTTCCGCATGGCCAGCCCTATTTCTATTCATTTCAGCTGTTCTTTATTTCTTTTTTTCCTCCTTTCCTGACTTGTTGTTGTTGTTGTTGGTGGTGGTGGTGATGGTACAATTTTTTAAATTGAGGTGAATTTCACATAATATTTCATAATAACATAAACTTAACCATTTTAAGATACATAATTCATTGCATTCAGTACATTGAACACATCTCTCTAGATTCAAAATTATTTTTATCACCCTAAAAGGAAATTCTGTACTCATCAAGTGATTGCTCTCCATTTTCCCCTCCCACCCAGCCCATAGCAACATCAATATGTACACTGCCTCCATGAATTTACCTGTTCTGGATATTTCATGTACATGGAAACATACGATGTGTGGTATTTTGTGTCTGGCTACTTTTACCTAGCATAATGTTTTTGAGGTTCATCACACTGTAACATCTAGAAAGACTTTGTTACTTTTATGGTTGAATAACATTCCATTGTATGTAGGTGCCACGATTTTTTTTAATCCATTTATTCATTGGGCTCTCTCCACTTTTTGACTCTTAATAGCACTTCTATGAACAGGGTAGACACATAAATATTTAAGTACCTGTTTTCTATTTTGGGGGCTATATACCCAAGCAATGTTACTGAGTTATAAATTAATTCTATGATTAACTTTTTCAGGAACCATTAAACTATTTTCCAGAAAAGCCATTTTACATTTCATCAGCAATATACTAGGTTACAATTTAATATCTTTACCAGATGTTAATTTTTTCTCCTTCTCTCCCACCCTTAATTATAGCTATCCTAGTGGGAATAAAGAAGACCTCCTTGTGGCTTTTGTTTGATTCATCTAAAGACAATGATAAAATCTTTTCATGTGCTTATTGTTTATTTGTAGATTTAGCTTGGAGAAATATATATTCAAATCCTTTACCCCCTTTTTTTTTTTGTCTTGGTACCCAGGGGTGCTTTACCACCAAGTTATATCCCCAGCCCTTTTAATTTTTTATTCCAAGACAGAGTCTCACTAAATTGCTGAGGCTGGCCTCCAACTTGTGATCTCCTGCCTCAGCCTTCTGAGCCGCCGGGATTACAGGCATGCTAATGTCGGCTGAGTCCTTTGCCCACTTAAAAAAATTAGATTATTTGCCTTTTTATTGTTGAGTAATAATAGTTCTTTACTCTAGATGCCAGACCTTATCAGACATAGTATTTATATTTTCTCCATTCTTTACATTGCCTTTTCACATGATACTGTCCTTTGATGCAGACAAGTTTTTTAAAATTTTGATGAAGTTGTTTATCCTTCTTTTATTGCTTATGCATTTATATCTCTAAGAACCTCTTACCAAATCCAATATTATGAAATGTACCCCTGTGTTTTCCCCTAAGAGTTTATGTTTTCCGCTCTTTTATGTGGTTGCTGATCAATTTTGAGTTATTTTTTGCATATTTTGTGAGGTAAGGATCTAAATTCATTCTGTGTGGGTGTGTGTATCTAGTTTTGTGGCACCACTCATTGAAGACACTGTGCTTTCCCCATTGAATGGTCTTGGCATCCTCCTGCATTTCTTGTCTATTAATTCATTTATTTTGTATTCCATTTTATCATCATTAATGGCTTAAAGGCTATACCTCTTTTATTATTTTTACACTAGTTGTTCTAATTTTACAGTGTGCACCTTTGATATTTTCTAGTCTAGTTTTGCTGTGGTTTCAGTGTATGTGTCCCTCCAAAATACATGTTGGAATTTACCCTATGGTTTGAACAGATGAGTCCTTTAGGAGGTGATTTAAGAAAGTGAAGAACTCATGGATGGAATTAATATTCTTATAAAAGCACTTGCTGGTTTATCCTTTTTCTTTTTCTCTTTTTGCCTCTCCATCACATGAGGACCTAGTGTTTGTTTCTTCACCTGTGGAGGATGAAGCAACAAGGCACCATCGCAATCTTGAAAGCAGAGAATGAGCACTTACCAGACACCAAGTCCACTGGTACCTTGATCTTGGACTTCCCAGCCTCTTAGAACTCTGAGAAATACATTTCTATTATTTACAAATTATCCAGCCTAAGGCATTTTGTTATAACATCAGGAATGGACAAAGACAACTTCAAATACTATCTTATCACTTAATGTATAATGTAAAGACTTTATAAGAACATATTTCTACTCCTGTTTTTCTATCCTTGTGTTATTGATGTTGTAGATTTTATTTCTATATGTTAAAGCTATGTAATATATTGCTATTATGTTTGCTTTAGATTATATTTTAAAGAAATATTTTTAAAATGTCTCATATTTACTATCTCTAGAGCTTACATTGCTGTGTATAAATTCAAGTTTCTATCTGGTATCATTCCTTTCTGTTTTATAAACTTCCTTTAATATTTTTTATTGTGTAGATCTTCTGGTTAAAAAAAAAAATTTAGCTCTTTGTTGTCTGAGAAAAAAATTTTCTTTGTCCCATTTTTCCTCCATGGTACTAGGAATTGAGCTCAGAGCACTTTACCACAGAGCTACATTCTGGACCCACTTGTATTATATATATATATATTTTTTTTAAAAAAAAAACTCTTTTTTTAAGCATTTATTTTTTAGATGTAGATGGACACAACACAAGGCCTTTATTTTTATGTGGTGCTGAGGTTTGAACCCAGGTCCCGCCTAGGCTAGGCAGCGCTCTACCGCTGAGCCACAATCCTAGCCCCCTGTATTTTATATTTTGAGACACGGTTCAACCAAGTTGCTGTGGCTGGTCTCAAACTTACAATCCTCCTGCCTCAGCTTTCTGACTTATGTCATGACTTACAGGTAGATATAGAATTCTAGATTGCAGTGCTTTCCCCTTCTCCTTCTGCTTGTTCTTTTCATCATTGTAAAGATGTTATTCCATTAAATTCTAATTTGAATTGTTTTTGATGTCTGCAATTATTTCTCAGTTCTCCAGTACATAAAGTGTATTTTTCTGCTTTAAATTTTGTCTATTTCTTACTGGGTTCCAGTGATTTGATTATGAAGTGTTTGTTTGATGTGGTTTACTTTTTTCCCCCCTGCTTTGGATATATTGAGCTTCTTGGATTTATAAGTTTATAATTTCATTAAATTTGAAATGTTTGGGGCTATTATGTCTATAAGCCATTGTTCCCGGTCCTTTGTTAGAACTCCACTTTTGTGTATAACGTCAAATCATTTGACATTGTTTCACAGGTCATTGAGGCTCTTTCTCTCCCCACCCCCTTTCTGTGTGTGTGTGTGTGTGTGTGTGTGTGTGTGTGTGTGTATTTCTCTCTGTGTGCCTTACTTTGGATGGTTTCATTGTCATGTCTTCAATTCAGATATTTCTACAATGCCCAAATTCCTGTTAAGCCCCACCAGTGAGTTATTTATTTCATGTGTTGTATTTTTTAGCTCTTGGAAGTACCATTTGGTTCTTTTTGAATATCCTCTATTTCCCTCCTATGTTCATGTTTTCCTTTAAATCCTTTGCATATTAAGGTTCTTTTTATTTTCTTGTCTACTACTTTCATTATCGCTGTCATTTCTGGGTTTCTAGTTCTATCTACCGAGTTTCCCCCTGATTTTAGGTTAAATTCCCCCATTATTTGCATGTCTGGTAGTTTTGAACATTCTAAATTTTATGTCGTTGGATGTCTGTATTTTTGTTGTCCTTTAAAAAATGATGCCTTTGGTTTGGCTGGCACATGGTAGTGGGGATGAACTTCCTCTTTCTGAGGTTTATTTCTGAACTTTGTTGGGGACATCTTTGGAGTTAGCTCTATTCTAAGGCTAATTCAGTCCTTGTGCTTATGTGCAACACTTATGTGATTTCTATTAAAAGGTCTCTTCACATTGACCAGTTGAAATTCAAAATGTCTCTCAACTCTGTGATTCCCAGCTCCCCCGGCAGTTCTTTGACTAGCCAGGTTGAGTTCCACCTTCTGCATATGCAACTTAGTATTCAGCAACTTAGCCCTTCTGCTATCATATTCCCTCCTCTATGCTATGCTGCCTAATGATCTTGCCAGCCAAGCAAGACCACTGTGCCCTGCTTGGGTTCCTTCTCAGGGTGCTTCCATTCAGAAAGACTGCCCACAGACGATGATATGGCTTGCCCCATTGGTTCCTTTCTTTTAGCCATCACGGTCCTGTTGAGCAATTTCTGAACATAATGATTTCATACATTGTGTGCAATTTTTAAGTTGTCTACAATAGGAAAATAAGTCCAGTGTCAGTTACTTGGGTTTGGTAGAAGTGGAAATCTCTATAGTCTCTCTACAAGAAGAACATTCAATATAATGATTTGCTTCTCCAATCCCTTCTCAGGAGGCTGGGTGCAAGCAGCAGAGCTGTCTATGGCTGATTAAACAGAAAAGAAATCTTAAAAGGGTCGTAGGTAGCTCACAGGACTGTGGGAGAGCTAGGGAAGCTGCTCAAGATAGGAATGGTGTCCAATCCACGACTCAGGAAGGGTTCTGATAAGAAAACCATTTTGGGTACCATTGCTGTCACCAAATTCTAGACAATACATGTGTACAGTTGTCACTTCTGAATCAGAAACTCAATTATACCACATCTACCACTGCTGCCTTCCCTGATGTGCCACTTCCTGTGTCAGGAACTGAATTGTGTACTCACCACTGAAGCTGCCCCTGCAGAGAGGATGCCTTGTATTTAACCCCAGTGATACTAGCTCTTGAGTCTGTCAAGGAAATCAAGAATTTTGAATGTCCAGAGTTCAATAGAAACCACATGAGTGTTGCATATAAGCAGAAGGACTAAATTAGCCTTAGAAGAGAGCTAACTCCAAAGCCTTGCAAAGTAGAAGATTCTCCTACTTGAAAGGTGGTTCTGATATTCAGTGGCCAAAACATCCATTATGGAGGAATAGGCCAAGTGAGTCTTGGAATTGAAGGATAGGGTAAAATTGATAATTTAATTCCTATAAGGGTGGCTGTGATATATTGGAGTTTATGGAAGGGGATCACCCCTTCAGATCATATATTTCACTCCAGCAACCTCTAGAATGTGTCCTTTCCTATAATTAGTTCAGCAATGGGTTGTGATGTGACCAGTCCTAAAGACTGGTATCCTGAACTCAGGTTGCCTCAGCAGACAGAAATGAAGATGGCAAACCATTTAAAGTGAGGCAACCTTTTTTTAAAAAAAATATTTTATTAGTTTATTAGGACCTTTCTATATTTATATGTGGTGCTGAGAATTGATCCCAGTGCCTCACACTTGCTAGGCAAGCGCTCTACCACTGAGCCACAATCCCAGCCCCAAAGTGAGACAATCTTGTTGAATTTTTTTTCCCAATCATTCTGATCTTTAATGACCATTGAGCTTTAGGCAATTGCTGCAGTGTTTAAGATTACATGAATACCTTAACTCAAAATATTGTACAATGTACATGAAATCTGAGTCTTAAGAGAGGAAAGATGAAGATGGGAGGCGTTAGTGGGAAGGAAAAGAGAAAAACGTATGGCATATGGCACAATGCTATGAAGGAAATCCTAGAGAGCCCTGGGGAGTGAAGAGGCTGTAGTTTGAAGATATGGGGCATGAGTGGCAGAAAGAATCATCATGGACAAGTAACACAGCACCAGGGTAAAATGGTGATATTCATTTTATTTACTCATCAATAATCTCTAAGAAAGGAGGGCCAGAGAGAGAAGAGGAGGTAGACTTAGAATGAGGGATTTGGAGAGAGCAAGGATTCCAGTATTGACAAACTGATATCTGGAACAAACCATGGATTTTACATGGATCCTTCTTACCTTGACATCGGCTTCTTCCCCAGATCCTTTATTTCCATTGTAGCTGGGTGGGGGAGCTACATTGAAAGGTGGGCAATATCTAGGTATAATGGATATTGCTGGTTGCCTCCCCAGCATAGATGCCCCCCAGCACACACCTGCCACCCCATTTGCAAGAACCATAGAATCTGGATAGGAATGAAATCTCATGCCTGGGTGGAAATGACTGATGGACCAAATCAGGACCAATTGTCACCATGATGAGTTTAGAGATGGACAGTACCCCTAACCTAAGGCAACAGCCACCTGACTTTTTGCTGGCCACCATGATTGGTTTAGGGATGAACGAAGTTGATATGATCAGAGAAAGACCCAGGCTTTTGTTCAATAGTGGGTCAAGAAACAGTCCTCCTGGAAGTATGGTAATGAAGGTAGTAATGAAAACCCTCTCCACACTGTGATGAAACCCTATGAATTCTATCATTTAAATACAACTGAAACCCATGCTCTCCTCTTCCTGTTCATGGCCATGCTTGGTTCAGACTCACATGATCCCTCTCTGCATCACTCTCCTACTTTCCACATCTATACTTCAGTCCCAGAATGTTCTCAAATGACAGACACGAACTTGCTACTTTCCTACAAAATTTTTTGATCCCTGATCAGTATAGAACAAGGCAAGCAGTATGAGCTTTGACAACATATCATTTTGAAATAGCTGTGTAACTTTGGGCAAGTTTTTTTTTCTTTATTAATTTTTTTAAAGTTGTAGATGGACATAATACCTTTATTTCATTTATTTTTATGTGGTGCTGAGGATTGAACCCAGTGCCTCTCACTTGCTAGATGAGCACTCTACCACTGAGCCACAACCCCAGTCATCTTTCCATCTTTACTTCTTTTTGTAATTTAGTTTCATTTTCTTAGCTATTTGGCTATTTCATGAATGGCCAACATCTTCCAGGCCCACATTATCCAGTTTAGTTAGTAACAGAGAGGACACTCTTGTGAATCTCAAATTCAAAATGTTCAGGAAAGGGTTTTGCTTATCTCATCTTACATTAGTACTCTCCTAGGGCCAATCAACAGGTATCAGGGCAAGAAGTATAAAGAGCAGCTTCCATGTAAACCCCACAATTACAGAGATGAAATCAGAAAGAACACTGAGCAGAAGCAAATGGTGGTATTCCGGAGAGATAAACCAACAGCTCCCCAGGACAGTGGCTGGGTGCAGAACAACGCAACTGCATTGCAAATTCTTGTCTCGTCCATCTATCACATCCTTGCTTTTGCGACCACTGCTTGCCTCAGTACTGCCTTTGTCTCTTGCTAGGCAGTGTCACCTCTCTGGGTAGATGCACACGTAATGGGCACAGAGTTTGACAAAGAGAAGTCACATCTGTAAAAAGAGAAAACTGCTCTTTATTGTAATGGACACAGCCTTGAGCCAGAGCTATGGGTCAGGGGTGTCCTTTGTCCTAGCCTTCACTTTTGTACAGTGCACAGACCGTCCAACCAGATGGGGTCCTGCCTTCAGGAGGCTTTCATGTGGCTTTCAGAAGCCCCTGGACTGGCTGCATCATATGACACACAGTTACGTACAAATGGTTCCCATGCATCACTAACCCTGCCTTCTGTTCACCTTAGATAGTTCACCATTACCAGGAGGTTGTATTTGCTTCTTGTCATGGAGCAGGACTGACTTCCCCTCCAGGCATTTCCCCCTTTCTCCTATTAGCCTTTTAAAAACCTCAGACCAATGACACTGCTTCTACAAATCCTTTAGCACACCCAGGCTATGCACAACCGCCTCCTCTGCATTTCCAGAAGCCCGTTCTTTATTCTCTACCACAGCACTGATCACATTATGTAGTAATTATCTGTTTGCTCATCAGTTCCTTTCCGCTCCCCTCCAGTGACTGTGGCTTGCCAGCTCTTCGTCCCCTGTCCAGGAATAAAGCGTGGCTTCTAGTAGACCTCAATACACACTTGTTAAACAGAATACTGAATGAATCAATGACGAAGAGGAAGGAGGGAGTAGGGGGAAAAGAGAAGGAGAACGCCACGTAGAAAAGTTCTCTGTTCTCACACAGACCTGTGTCTGTTTCAACACTTGCAATTCAAACAAAAGGAAAAAGGCAAGCAGAGATCCTATGAGATGCTTAGAAACAGAATTCCTTCCTGTTCCTCAAATCCCAACATTTGAGAACTGCCTTTGTTTTTTTTTTTTTTTTTTACCAATTGGGGCATCATCTTCTTTGCCCCTGGGAAAGCAAGTTTACTGCCCAGGGCTGTTTGGTCCTCCAGCTAAAGCAGTCAGGGGCTGACATGGGGGCATTCCAAATAACCCCTTCTCTACTCCACTTCCACACCAAGATGGGATTGGTCCCAGAGCTCTAAGTATTCCTGGCAGACCATTTGGCATTACTGTGGGCCAAAGGAATGAGGTCACTGTCACCAGTGAAGTCACTACTGAATGATTCATCCCACATCAGTTCCCCATTTGGAGTGCACTGACATTCCCAGAGCTTTTCCCACAGCACCCAGAGCCCAGGGTCCCTGTGAAATGAGCTTATATTTATAGAACAGAAAACTGAGGCCCAAAGAAGGGAAGTGACATTCTCAAGGTAACACTGTTAACTCATGTCAGAGCTGGGACCAAATTCAGCTCTTCTGGCTCAGTGCCCTCCAGAAGTTCCTTAACTTCTTCTGGTAGATCCTCCTTCTATATACTAGCCCTCAAAATGCTCGGGGCTGGGGATGTGGCTCAAGCGGTAGCGCGCTCGCCTGGCATGCGTGCGGCCCAGGTTCGATCCTCAGCACCACATACCAACAAAGATGTTGTGTCTGCCGATAACTAAAAAAATAAATAAATTAAAAAAAAAACAAACAAAAAAACCCCAAAATGCTGCCTGAGCAAATGGTACTGCAAACAAATAGTGGGACAAGCCCTCCTCTCTTTCCTTTTAAGAAAAAGTGGCAACACTTGAATTTGAGGCATTGTACTTTTCCTGTCATCCAATGCATACAAAGTATCTTCCAAACTCACGGCATTAAGGGCGGCATATACCTACTCTCAGATGCAACGGGTGGGATCTGGAGAGATGCTTAATATGGATCCACAAGAAATTTCCATTAACCCTTGAAGTCTTCCTGGGAGATTGGACATCAATTGGACATCAAATTGTGCATCAAGTCCTTGAGTGCCAAGAGTAGCTGGAAGCCTTTGGATAACCACATCACCTCTCTTAGCAGTTTACTCACCTAAAACCTAAGGGCCATGGTCCAAGTGACCTCCATGCTGCTTCTCAACACAGCATTTTCTAATGCTGTGAATCGATGAAAGGAAGCAATTTCCCTCAAGTCAGCAAGCTGGGGACAGAGGTGCGGTGCCGTGTCAGCGTGGAATGCTCTTACCTCCATTTCCCAATGTTCAAAGCAGCAGTGTTGGCTGGAGAACCAGACCTGGCCAGACGGGTGTTTTCTTGCTTTGCCAGACAGAGGGGCGGGGGATGCTGCTTGGATCACAGGCACGTGAGGGTATCACTTCTCAGACATCACAACAGAATCCCTAGGAGGGACACTTAAGACCTAAAGGGGGCCTAGGAGAATGTCACCTCCGGGGGGAGCACAGGTACATTTGCCGCTACCGGAGTCCCTTTTCTGGCTGATTGGGGGTGCTTCAACGGTTCGACACGCTGTCTCTCTCTTAGTCACCAGTTTTATAGAAAATGATTCAAGCTCGTGCTGTGAAAGGTGTGGGGGTGGTGGAGGAGACTAAGCAATAAACCAGGAGTCCCTGCCTTCCAGCTCAGGACCCCACCCCCACTCAGGACGCCTTCTAAATTATTTTTTAATCCTCTTGGCCTTTCTTTCTCTTTGATTTCTAGTTCCCTTGTGCACTTAGAGGCCGATAGGACGGCTCTTGCCTCCCGGGTGGACTTTCAATATATATGTATAATTTTGCATGACTCTTGCGTCATCGTTGAAGTCGTCGTGCTTCCCTGAGCGGCCTCCTAGCCGTCTCCCCGTCTCCCGGCACCGGGTCCTGTGGATGCTTCCCGGCGTTGCGGGCACTTTAGCGAGGAGCCCTCGGTTCCCAGCCAGCGCTTCCCTCCGGCCCCCTCCCCCGCCTCGCCCTCCTCCCTCTCCTCCCGGGCTCCTCCTCCTCGCCGCTCCGCGCCGTCCTCGCGGGGAGTCAAGCTAGGGTGAGCGGCAGGCCGAGCGGCGGCAGGGCGGGGGCGCGGGGCGCGCGGCCGCACTCGGGGGAGGCGCCGGGGCCCGCCCTCCTCCGGGGCTGAGCCGGGCGGGGGCCGGGGCCGGCGCGGGGCGGGGAGAGCCGCCTGGCCCCTCCCCTCCCCTCCGCCGCCCTCCCCAAAGTTGCCGTCTCCCCCGGGGCCGGACAGTCTTATGATCCAGCGGATCCTCCTGGGGAGGCCGGGCCGGGGAGAGGGCGCGGGCACCGAGCGGCGGGGGCAGAGGGCGGGCGCGGCGACCGGGGCCGGGCCGGGGATCCGGGCCACGACCGAGGCGGCGGCAGCGCCCCGGGCCCGCCGCCCCCTCCCCTCCAGTGAGGGGAGCTGCTGCATGGGGCCGGGGGGGCGGCCCTGCTGCGCCGAGCGGCGGCGACGGCGGCGGACCCCCCAGGCGGGCTGGGGCTGAGCCCGGGGCCGGGGCTGGGGCTCCGGGGGGACCATGCCCGGAGGCCGGCCGGCCGCAGCATGGCTCACGGGCCTGGCGCGCTGATGCTCAAGTGCGTGGTGGTCGGCGACGGGGCGGTGGGCAAGACGTGCCTGCTCATGAGCTATGCCAACGACGCCTTCCCGGAGGAGTACGTGCCCACCGTCTTCGACCACTACGCAGGTAAGACTCGGAACTGCTGACTAAGGGGCCGCTCCCCGGGCCGGGAACTTTAGAGCAACTTTGGCGGAGCCCCCGGGCTGCCTCCCCTGAGCGCACTCCCCACCCCTCCCCCGCCGCGCCCTCCACTAGGCAGACGGCCCCACCCCCGAGGCTGTGTGTCCCACCACCCATTGCTGCAGCTCCCACCCCACTTTCTCGCCCCCTCTCTCGCCCTTGCTCCCCACACTTCCCGGTCCCCTCTGCGCCCTCCTTGACCTTCCCACAGCTGCCTCCCCTATTGCCCCAAGCCCCTGGGAGAACCGTTTGAGGGTTCCGGGTGAAACGTGTCTTTGGGACTTGGGAGCAGTGGCTGGATAGCTGGGGGCCATATCACATCCCAACTCCTGCCACTTCACAGCGAGACTTGCGCAAAGGAAAAGTGGGTGACATCTCCCGGGGAATGCCCACATGCCACCAACTGGGTTGGGAGAGGAGGGTTCTGGTGGGGAGGGAAATTGCCCCAGAGTCCAGGTCATTGTGAGCTTCTCTCCCCACCCCCACTTCTGTCCTTGCAGTCAGCGTTACCGTGGGGGGCAAGCAGTACCTCCTGGGACTCTATGACACGGCCGGACAGGTGAGTGTCTTGGCCTCTGGCCGACAACTCCTCCTTTCCCCGGATTCTTTGTGGCTCTGAAGGGCCTTTGGAAACTGAGGTGCCTAGGTGGGAGGGTGTGTCCATCCGGATCAGGTCTTTTCTCAAGTCAGCACATTAGGAAAACAAACAAAACACGGAGACAGGCCCGTGTGAACCCCTTGACTGTGAAAGTTTTTGCCTGTGTGGGTCCTTCTGTGTGGGTCCCAACTCCTGTTGCAAAGTGGCAGTGGCCAATGGTGAAGCGCCCTTATTTTTAGTTGCAGATGACCAGGTCTCCCCCTCACAGCCTCTGTCTGGTCCCTCATTGGTGAGTGGTCTGCCTGCCGGAGGAGCCTGATTGGTGGGAAATGGCATCATCTAACATGATGGGAAGGCATTTGGTCCTGGTTATGTTTATTACAACATCATTGCACTCTGGGACTCCAGTCCCTGAAAACGTAATTTGTGGTGTCACCAGATACCACAGGGAAAAAGAAAAGAAACAACAACCAGCCAGCCACTCCCTGGGGTGGGTGTGAGGGAGAAGGGTAAGGAGTTCAGTGTGAATCTTAGAGGAAAAGCTTTTTCCCCTCAGGAGGGCCAGGTGACTTTGTTTGGGTTTTCTTTGGAGAGATTACTGTGCAGAAGGAAAATGCACACTTCTCCAGCTGCAGCCTCTGGCCAGTGTTTGTGAATCAGAAGTGGCCAGACGGTGCTCCTAAAGGAGTAAGGCCATCTCTCTCTCTCCCTTTCCCAGCTCCACCCTCTTCCCAGACCCTGTTTTGCTCTAAGGCTCAGATGATTGTGTGATGAAGTTTTGCAGAATCCAGTTCTATGATTTGACCTGAACACTCAAGCAGAAGTTTTCTGGTGTCAGGCTGACTTGAATTGGTGAGGGTATATGAGCAGCTGAAAGCCTTGAGATCTTTCAGGGTACAGTTTCCTTATCTGTAAAACGAGGTTAAAAAAAAAAAAAGACCATCCCCCCTGTAGATACTTTGTGCCATATGCCAGCTGCTGAGCCCAGCACATACTTGGTACTCAGTAAAAGAAGTGCTGTTCTTTGTAGCTTTCTATATTTGGCTTTCAGAATTGTGGTACTTAGTTGGCTTCTGTGTTAGATTCTGAAAAATGACATGGGGGAGTACCTTAATGTGGTCTTGGCTTCTAAACTGTTAAGATAGAGGAATATCTGAAAATGGAGAACTGCTGGCTGTTCAAGGTGCCAGAGGTTACCCCCTTTTACTGGCCTAACTCCACGTAACAGTTCTTGGCTTCCCAGGGCTCCTTTTAGTTGCCTACCTTGTAGTTGTTGCTCTTTCTACCTTTGTGAGAAGGTATGGAGGGCAAGAGGCAGAGCCCATTCAATCAAAGAAGACCAATTTTTAAGAAGTACAGTTAAAGGGCTGGGGTTGTAGCTCAGTGGGCAGAGCGCTTGCCTAGCATGCATGAGGCACTGAGTTCAATCCCTGGCACCACATAAAAATAGACAAATAAAATAAAGGTGTTATGTCCATCTACAACTAAAAAAATTTTAAAAAGAAGTACAATAAACAAAAGGTTGGCATGATTGGTTGAAAGAGAAATGTTTTAAAAAATTGTCTCTAATTTTAACTTCTTTCACTACCTCCCCTTCTCTTATCTCTTTTACCTGTCACTATGATCATTTTTTGACCATGTGTCCTATTCAGCTGAATATGTGTATGTCAGAGCTGTTCTGTGCACTCACAGAGCCAACTGATATTTGCAGAGTGCCTTCTGCATGTCACACTGAGGCAACCACTTGAAAATAATTACCTTATTTACTCCATGAGACAACCTCCCCTTCTGCAGATGGTGAAATGGGCTCAGAGAAGCTGAGTTGCTTGCCTAAGGTCACATAGCTACTGTGAGGTGCTGCAAGGATTAAGATGTGTGTCTGAATCCACACCCATTTGAGGTGGTTATGCACACAGGAAGTCATGAGAAGTGCTGAGATGTGCCCCCCCTCCCCACCCTTGGTTGGTCAGATTGTGTGCATAGAAATGATACCTGGAGTCTTTACAGCCATTCTCAGAATGGGGGCTGTATGCCATCTTTACAGACCAGAGAACTTAAATCCAAATGAATACCCCAAATGAAGCCCACTCAGAGAACCAGGGATTCCCATATGTCATTCTAATTGCTATTTCCAGCAGAGGATTATAATATGTATACTAAGATCAACATAAGGCTTGTATAGTACTGTTTTTACTCAGTTGTGGGACACCATTCTGTTGGCCCAAATAAATGTTAGGCCCCTTCGTGTTTCTCCTAGTGGCTAAGACTTTGTTTTTGGATCAAAGTTAGTGATACTTGATCTCTCTAACTAATAAGCAAATGATAAGACCAAGTGATAAGTGCCTTCTGTGCACCTAATATTATGTTAAGCATCTGGGGAATGCAAAAGGGTAAATTTAAGATAGGGATCTGATGTCAGCATAGGTGGAAGTATCTGAATCACATGCCTGTTCATATGTCTTATGTAGGAGATTTCTGTATTATGCTTGATCATAAAGACCCCATGCCTCTATGAATCACTATCAGAAGAATCTTATATAATAATTATAAATAAATACGTATACAAACATAGGCGCGCGCACAACACACACACACACACACACACACACACACACACACACATATATAGAAAAATTTAAGCCCAGTAGGCAGCAGAGGAAAGCCCATGGGATTTGAAACCACCAGTCATGTGATTCTAGCTGTTATTTACCTTCTTTGTAAGAGTAAACACATGGATAGTGAGACTCTAAGCTATCTTAAATTCTTTAATGTATATAAAAGTAGTTGACACTGTTCTTCATGAACAATAGATGTATAAAAGGTAGTACAAGAAATTATTGTGCTCTACTATGGGCAATTTAATGGGGGAAGGGGCCACAGGTCGAAGAGGACAGTGCATTATGCCTGGAGTTGATAGAAAGTCCACTAGAAGGCCAGGTCTAGAATCTTTTCAGTGGAGGTATGGAGCCTCACCCCTGTTTATAGAAGAGAAATGTCCAAGAGTTCTATGTGGAATTTGAGAAGTGGCATATGTAGGCTTTAGTTGGCTTATTTTTCAGGGAGGTGAGATGGGATGAGGAGGAAGCTCAGAGCACTGGAAAGCAGTTGCTTTCTCTCCAAAATGTTGCTTATGCACATGGGCACTTGCTGGACCTGTTTAAATAACCGCAGCACCTCCCCCAGGTTGGCCCCTCTTGTCTTCTTGCTTCCTCTTGGCCTTCTCAGTGACTCCAGTCAAGTTCAAAGCTACAACCCAATTTACATATTTGGAATCTACCAATCAAGGAATGATCGAAGTAAGGTGAACTTTTTTCTTCTAGAGAAAACTGCTTTTCATTTGACCTCTGCTGCTGTTGGGGGAGGGGGGTCAGGGAGGAGAGAGGGAGGGAGGGAGGGAGAGAGAGAGAGAGAGAGAGAGAGAGAGAGAGAGAGAGATTGAGAAACTGAGAAATATAAAGTGTGTTGGATATCAGTGCCCATCATTTGCTCTGCCTAGGGACATTCCTCATCGTCCCAACTTACTCACTAGCATCACTGCCAAAGGGAAGTCCTCCCTGCTCTTGGCTGAGCCCATGGGTGGTCCAAAGGCAGTGTGACATTTGGACTGCCAAGCGTTTTGGAGTGAAAGTTAAGGGAAGCCCCTCCCTCCTCACTGGGAGCCTTGCAGGGAAGTCTGGCTTTGGGCCAAGGTCTCCGTGGAGTTTCTCCTTTTTTGCCCAGTGTTTGGAACTTTGGCAGGGGCTCTGCTCTATCCCCACTGTCTTCTCGGGGACTGAGAGGTGGGATTTTCCCTTCTGCCTCTGCCCTACTTGGAACAAGGGGGAAATGGGAAGAATTCCTTCTATCCAGACAAGCCAGTGGGGAGCTGCTTGGCAAGCTGCTCTCCAGCTTGGGCTCCAGGCTGATCTCTTAATCCTTGGCAGGAAGGTAGAACTTGATACCCTGAAGAGAGAAGGACTGAGGTCCAATTTATCCCAGGTCCAAGAATACCCTTACTTAGGAGGATGTGTGTTAGGCTGAGTGTGGGATCCCTAGAATTCCAGCTGTAGCCACTTGTCTCGATTTGTGGAATTCCATTTGTAAGCCTGTGGACGAGTTTTTTCTATGTCTCTTAATTTAAACACACAGATTCAGGGATGCATACATGAGAGCTATAAATATCCTTTACTCCAGTGTCCCCTGGGATAGCTTTTTCAATGAAAGGGGAGATTTGTTTCACACATGACATAGCCCAGCAGCTGTGGCTGCCCTGCCAGCCCTCTGGGTGCCCAGGGAGGCACTTCCCCTAGAGAAAGGAATCTCCACTGAGGGACCCTCGACAGGCCCCTCCTGCATCTCCTGGGGCAGTACCCAAGGGCCCAGCATCATGAGAAAAGGGCAGGAGGAAGAATGAGGGTATTGCCACTCATCAGGTTCCTTTTCCCTTCAAGTCAAACATGCTCACAATATCCTTCAGGTAGACTTTTTCCTGTGGAGGAAACAGTAAATGAGTGGGCTTATAAAACATCAGTCAGAGATGTGATTCTGGAAAAGGTATTCCTTTTTAGATAAGGCCTGCATGGAACACAGGTAGGACTTAGGAAATGCCTACTTGTGTCATCAGGCCCCAGGTGCCTGCAACCCCACAATGCATTCCTGAGGGACCCAGAGAACAGAGTCTGGGAGGAGCCACAGGGTTGGTTCCAGACATTAGCCACAACAGGTGAGATGCTGGTACTAAGCATCCTGGTTTCCCTTAGTAACCTACTGTAGATTTCTCATCGTGTATTTTGCTAACCTTTTTAGAAGCTATTAATATCTCCAGGCTGTACCACACGGGAATGCTAGTTTCCTCATTTCCTCGTTTCCTTGTCTGAGTTGGGAAGGTGGATGGCCTTTTTCAATTCCAAAGCCTTTGCTGATCAGAATGCTCTGTGTTCCCTTCTTGGGACTCTGATATCAGTTTGGGATGTACCATCTCAGACTGTGGGCTGGCAGTCAAGGACCTTAAGGTTGGGGCAGTGGACCATCAGTGCTGATGGGCTTCTGGTTGTTTCCCAGCTGTGTCCCATCCCCTTTGAGACCCTTTGATCTATTTGGCTTTTTCACTTCTATTATAGTTTTCCTGAGGTTTGTTGACATTTCCACTCTTTAAACCAAAGCTTCCTAACAGGTATACCAGGCATAAGGGGTACTGAGATGCTCTCCCAACAGCTCTGGAGCACCGAGAGAATAGAGAGCCTCAAAGGGGCAGAGTGTAGCTTGTCATTGTTGTGTGTGTCGTGGTGTGACAAAAATGAATATTTATGTATTTACCTGGTGCTGGGGATCAAACCCATGGCTTTTGTGGTTTTTGTTGTGGAATTGGGGGTTTCCGGGAGATGTTACCTTATGGTGTTAAAACAAAGTAACTCTCCGTGGGGGTATCAGTTTCCAGCAAGAACAGTGTGTGGCAGCAGTGGGTACTACTGAGTGACCTCAGACAGCAGAAGGTGCTGCAAAGG
The DNA here is from genome assembly GCF_045843805.1 of Urocitellus parryii. Taxonomy (NCBI): domain Eukaryota; kingdom Metazoa; phylum Chordata; class Mammalia; order Rodentia; family Sciuridae; genus Urocitellus; species Urocitellus parryii. Next base: position 68,328,451 of record NC_135542.1, read on the forward strand.
AGGAGGAAGGAGAACAGTTACAAAGAAACCAAATGAAAGACCACACATGGCTTTTTAAAAAAACTAAAATTTATGACCATGGTAGGCTGAATTTCCTTTCGCTCTAGGGGCTTGGTTTTGCCCTAATTTGGCCTGCTTGGATGGGAGAGCAGCTTTCTTTACCCTCAGCAGTTTGCTGTTCCTCTTTAGTGCTGTGCACAGCTGCTCTGCATAGAGGCTTTAGGGTGGTGGCCCAGCCCTCCCTGCTCCCCAGTGGAGATCTCTTGGACTACTTCCTGTCAGAATTTCCCGGGCTAGTTCATGCTCTCTCTGGCCTCCATGTGCCTTTCTCCATCACTTCCCAATGCCTAGCCTGGTCTCTGGTGTGTGTGAGGCCTGAAGTGAATATGTTTTAAAATGAATTCATTCTTATTCAGCTGTCAGCTCATTGTGCTGAAAGGCTACCCAGTAACTATGGGGATAGCTGTGAAATAATAGCAGCAGGCACAACCCTTTTCCTGAAAAAGGGTCCAAGGAGTACCAGGCAAGTAGATATGCGGCAAGCCACCAGTTTTATTCCTACACAGGGCTAGTGGCTTTGAGGTTCCCGAGGCTCAGGCTTTTGCATCTTTCTAGAGACCACCTGCTCTTGGTCTTCTGAGCAGGAGGCAGTCTGGCAATGGAAAGACTGAGTTTTGATTTCGCAGATGGAGTTTGACCTTCCTTGTTGTAGCTGTGTCCATCGGTAACTAGCTCACCCCTGTGAGTCTGTGTCCTCTGTGTGCGTTGGGGAGATAGTTTCTACCTTGCAGAGTAGCTGTAAGGATTAGAGATTTTGTATGTAGTTATGGTGTGCTGGCAACTGAGAGTGATGTCCTGGGCCGGTTGTGGAGGGAAGTTCTCCACATAACTTCAGTTCCATTGGTATCCATTCCGGTGCCTGTTTTGCATTCAACCTTCTGGGGGAAAAGTGTGATCAGACCAAAAGAAGGTCCACTGCATATCTGGGAATGTGCTTGTGAACCTGGGTGCTGCAGGAGCCTAGATGGGAAGAGACAGGTGGTAGAAAGGGCTGTTTGGAAGATCTGGTCCTGCAGGGAGAGGGGCAGGGAGGAAAGCACTAACTGCCAGTGTGAGCCCCCACATGGACTTCTTTTGTTGGGGGGTGGGGGGTCTTCCACTTCCCAGTGAGGGGCTTGACCTCTGGAAGCCAGTTTTCTTATCTGGAAAATGGGATTTTTAATAATACTTCTGGTTGTTGGACCAGAGCAGAGTTTCTCAGCTCCCAGAGGAGGAACTTCCTCAGCTCTCAGGGCAGCTGGCCAGGGCCTGGGGCAGCCAGGGGCTCAGTTGTTCCTTCTGGTTTGAGCAGTCTACCTCAGTTCTTCCCCATGGCCTCCTGCCCCCACCCTAAGTGTGCAGAATACGGTGTATGATACAGGCAGAGGGTGTGGGGAGCTCATATTCTGGATAGGGGGAGCAGTGTGGGGAAAGCAGTCACGGGAGTGTCTCCCATGTGTCTTGGTGGGCCTCAGATCCCTGCTATCAGTGTCAATATGAGGAGTACGCTTGAGAGCTAAATTATGGAGTTTTTCACCCATGACTGACAAGTTAGTAATTAGAGAGATATTAATCTGGTGCTGCCTTGCTTTTCAATTTTAATAGAAGGAAAAGAAAGTTGGGGTGGAGGAGGCCTTTATTGTTGTCACTGTTTCTTTTCATGTGGTTGGTGGGAGAAGTGAATCTGCTGCTTCCCAGCACCCCAGATTGCAGGTATACCCAGGCTCAGGGTAGAGCTAGGGGCTTCAGAATGGCATTTTTAGAGTGCAGAGTGTGTGCCATCTGGTACCTCCCTGGGGCCTTCACCTGCTCCATCACTAATGGAAATTACTGGTGTTTGTAGGTTCAGGGAGGTTCAAGTGACTTGTTCTAGGCCACACAACTGTTAAAAGTCAAAGCCAAGATTCGAGGCAGGGCCTCAGACTCTAGGTCCTGGTTTCTTTATATTAACCAAGCTGATTACACTAATCAGCTTGACCAGAGCAAACATTCCCTTATGTTGTTGAATATTTCATACAAAAAGTACACTTGAACCACATAGCTTTTCCAGAGGGCTGGTGGAATGGTTTCTTTGGGTGGAATACAAAGGGACTGCTGCCAGAATGGCTCCTAGAAACGCTGTTGCCCCCATGAACTTGAGGCTGTTCTGTCATTTTGCATAAACCCCTTGAAAGGGACATGCCTGGGGTGGTGCTTGTGCACATTGCTGATGAGTGTGTGGAGGAACCTTGGTGCCATTTGCTTGAAGGTGTGGCCTCATGTCCTATGTTGAACTGCACGTGAACTTTCCTCAGGCCAAGGAGGCAGTGCCCTTTCTGTCCCTTTGGGCTGTTCTATTCACTAGCCTTAACAGATGTAAGCATACTGTTTGGGAGCAAATGATAGGTGTCTTCTATAGCATGGAGGCTACCCCAGGCCTTTCTCTTCTCTGTTTGAAAACTTTCTTATTTAGGAGAAACCTGCCTCTTCAAAAATGTTTGTCCCATTCACCTGAATATTCCCATAATATACCCAGAATCTTCCTCTGCTCTTATTGTTTGCCTCCTGGCCATCCCTGTCACCATCCTCTTGTCATGGGCTCCCAAGTCCTCCTGCCTGGGCTGCTTCCGTGGTGGCTGTCAAGACTGGATGAGAAAATTCTTTCATTCAGCAAATATGCACTAAACACCAAATCTGGGCTGGGACCTGTACTAGGGGCAGAGTTTACAAGGTGGGTCAGGTACAGTTCTTGCCGAGGAGCTCACATTGTAGTAGGGGGAGGGGAGCTGGGGCCTCTTCAGGAGGGCAAGAGGAGACTGGGGTCTGCTCTTTTGGAGAGGTGAACATCTAGTAAGAGCCAGGTAAGGGTTCTCCAGGTGGAGAGAGCATCCGATCGGATTCCCACATGTGCTGGCTGTTCAGCAAGGTTTGAATGATGGCACTGGTTCTCAAAGTGTGAGTCTCCAGCCAATATGTATCTCCTGGGGAGTTGTTAGGCATCCAGATTCTTAGGCTCCACCCAGATCTCCTGAATCAAAAGCTCTAGGAAATGTCCTCCAGTTGATTCTGATGCAGAAATCTCAGAGGGACTGAGGCAGTGTTTGTGTGTTTACATACCTTCCCTTACCAAGCAAGCCGCCTGCACCTCTACCCCAGCACACACACACACACACACACACACACACACACACCATCCTGAGAGAGCAGAAGCAGATACAAGAGTGCAGAAGATTTATTTATTTTTAACCCTTTAACGTACCAGACACCCCCTCCCTGCCCCCACTTCCTCCTTCTTAGATCTTACACATTTGGGGCTCTCTTCATTTGTTGCAGTGAATTGAATCCTTCAGCCAGTGGGGCTGCCTATCCAGCCCACCTGTGGAGATGGGCCAGGGCACTGTCAAGAGAAAACAGCAAGATTTCCTGAGGCTTCCTTGGCTCCATCAGAGTGCCATCTGGCTTAGGGATGTGCACACATTAGGCTCTGCAGGTATTCCTTAATGAGGCCTAAATGCCAAACCTTTTTCATTAAGAGACCAGACATACACTCTGGTCATGGTGGCTGAAGCTGGCACCCTGACTGTGATCAGATCCTGTGCCCAAGCAGGATGGTAGCTTGGTTTGTGCTGAATTAGTTCCAAAGCATCAGATGGTCCATGGCATTCCCATGCAGGTCCCAAGGAATGGGTGGAGGACGAGGAAGGGCTTTGTTACACCAATACCTTGGGAGTGACTGCTTCTTCAGTGATTGACGGATGCACTCTATATGCCATTCTGCCATTCTCCTCCCCTTCCTCTGTTCTCCTGACCCTTTCCTTTAAAATGCTCCCTTTCTTCCTTCTTTCTTTCCTTCCTTCTTTTCTTACTTTCTCTCCTTTTCTTTCGTTTTCTCTCTTTCTCCTCTTCCAGTCTAGAGAAACCATCCTCTTTCAAATGTCATGATGGTTGGGATTATAAATGAGTTGGCTCAATGTAGACTCTCTCCAAGAGGCATTTAATTCTGACTATCCCATTCAATTAAAATTCCATTACTCTAGTTTAATTTTCCAAGGGCTTTGCTCCCCAGCCAGCCAGGTCAGGACTCACACTTATTAACCGGAAGGTGTTTCTAACAGCCTCCTTGGCCCCAGAAGATGGCGATAGAATTGGTTGTGAGGAGGGGACAGAGGTGGGAGGCAGAATTTCTGCTTCCTCTGACTGTCTTCGTTGTCCGACAGGCAGGAGCTTCAGATCTTCAACCAGCTTTCATCCAGAAAGTGAGAAGATCATTCTGAGGCTCAGGGACCCATGGCTTTCTCCCCTCTAGAGGTCGATTCCTCTTGTGAATTTCAACTATGTCAATTGTGTCTGTGCTCCAATCTGGGAGCTGGTTTTATTCGTGCATAGATCTGTACTTTATGAGGATGAGAAACCCTGAGGGCAGAGTGCAGGTGGCACATTGCTCTTGGCATAGGTTTTGGAGCCTTGGTGGGAACTAGGTGAATTTTGGCAAGATTATTATGGAAAAAACTTTCACCTGACTTTATCACCTCTTTAAGTGACTTTCTTATCATCTCATTAGAAAGGGGGTTCTGACCTGTCTAGACATTATTGAAGAGCTTTAAAATCAAGTTATAAGGAAGTGTTTTAATGCATTGTTCATTTGAGTGCAATGGGACCTACAGTGGGGCTGTTTTGCAGAAAGCTATCTGGTCCATTTGTGTGAAATACTGGTGGTGAGTGTGTGCTGTGCCAGGAGCTCTAGCCCTGCAGGAATCCGTTTCTATGTTTTATGTCAGGTGTGCCTCCAGAGTGTCCTGTCACTGTGACAAGTGGGGAGGAGGGGAGGTGGAAGGTGCTGAATTGCTGGGCTGTGCCTTGCCAGGGAGGGAGACCTGTGTGTCTCCTGTGCTCCAGATGGGCACATGGAAGCATCAGCAGCTAGGAAGTGCCCCTATGAAGAAAACGATTAGACAGGGGTATTCCTGGTAGATCAGGTTGATGATGTGTACATTTCCTCTTCCTTACTTTTTAAAATTAAGATACAATTTATAGAGCATTTTCATTACCCCCCAAAGAAACCCCATACCCACTAGTAGTCACTCCCCATTTTCCCTTTGCCCATCTCCTGGCAACCACTAATCTGCTCTCTGTTTCTATGGATTTGCCTATTCTGGACATTTCATATAAGTGGAATCAAGCAATATTTGCTCTTTTGTGTCTGGCTTCTTTCATTCTGCATAATGTTTTCAAGGTTCATCTGTGCTGTGGAGGGTATCAATATTTCATTCCTTTCTGACTGAATTTTCCTTCTGATTCCTTGTGTCAGTCTACGCCCCCCACCTTGATACTGGAAATTGAACCCAGTGCTTAACCACTGAGCTGCATACCCAGCCCTTTTTATTTTCTGTATTGAGACAGAGTCTCACTAAGTTGCTTAAGTCCTTGCTAAGTTGTTGAGGCTGGCCTCGAACTTGTGATTCTCCTGCTTCAGCCTCCCCAGTCACTGGAATTACAGGCATGCACCACCATATGTGGTGTGTCAGTCTTTCTTCCATAGTCATTCTACCTACAGATCTGGGGATCATGGTCGGGGTTAAGATTGAAAGCAAAGTTCTGCTCCTGAGCCTTGGGATCTCCCCTCTTCCTTTCCAGTATTCTTATTCCCTCTGTGCCTGTGTTCATAGTCTCTCCCCCATCCACACCCTGATTCATCAACTTAACAAGAATCTGTGAAACACAGATGAGGCAAGGATCACAAAAATCCATCCTCTAGGGTTTGTTCCCTGTAGGAATGGTTTATAGAGTCCATTGGGAAGAGAAAATGTGTATAGTTGACCAAAATGCAAGTAAAAAATGGGACATGTTATAATGATAACATGTGAGAAATGTTATAAAGGTGCCCAACTGCCTGCCTACTTGGCGGGGTACTACCCGATACTCAGGGTCTCCATAGGGCCACCTTGATTCTGAAATGGTTTTATTGGAGCATTATTGGATCATTAGATACATGGGTGTGATTTATGTTATTTCATAAGAGATTAAAGTATAAATGAGGTTGCTAAAGGGTATGTGGCCCTGTTGGAAATATGGACAAAAGACGTTAACTAGTAGCTCATAGAAGAAGAAAAGCAAATGGCCAATGTAGACACACTCTGCAAAGATATGCAAATAAAACCTTTTTTTCCCTATCAAGTTACACAAGATGGGAAAAATTAATACCAAGGAGACAGGAAAGTGGATACTGTACACTATTGTAGGTAGTAAAAACTGACATGACCAGTTTGAAGGTTAATTTAGAAACGGCTCTTGAATTTGCAGTGGTCCATTTCTATAAATTTGTGCCAAGAAAACATTCAGAGTACAAAAAGATTTACATAAAATTGTGTTTTTCACACTGTTATTAATAATAGTGATAAATTTTAAACACATTGATGCATAGTAAAAAGGGAATTGTTAAATCATAGAATGATGTGTTTTAGAATAATAACAGTCATTGAAAACTGTGCTTTCAACAAATATTTGAAGGAATATAAAAGGTTAATGAAGTGTTAAGTGTGAAGAAGCATGAATCAGAACTATATATAACATGATTACAACTTTGAAGAATAGGTACATGTATAATATGCAGGGAATAAGTTGGGACAAAATAGTCAAAATGTTAAAGTTGTTGACTCCAAGTGGTGATATGAAATAATTCTAGAAATTTACTTCTTTCTACTTCATTCTGATTTTCCTCCAACTAAAAAAAAAAAAAAAAAAAAAAAGTCATTGTATTTTTTTTTTAATGAAAGTTATAATGCAGTTAATTTAAAGAATTAGCAGTTCTGTTAGGTCCTATGTGAAGACACAAAAGATCTCTCTCCCCCTACTGAAAAGAAGTGACCCACTCCCCTCAGACATCCACTTTTGACTCTTGTTTATTTTGGTAACAGACACCCTGTGTTGACTCCACACCTTACACCAAGGATGAGGCTTTAGCTTTCTTTCACTGGTCCCTGCACTTCCCATCCACCCGGTTCCAGTAGCTGCATTGTATTTTCAGGCTGACTGATGGTTGATTTTTATATATATATTTTAAATATCTTTATTTTTATGTGGTGCTGAAGATCGAACCTAGTGCCTTACATGTGCTAGGCGAGCACTCTACCACTGAGCCACAACCCCAGCCCCCACCTCCCCCAATCTGATTCTTGATTTGTCTCAAGAACCTCTTTTTCTTCTCTGAAAACTCTTAGGATCTGCTATCTCATCCTAAAATTTTACAACATGGACTTTAGGGTGGGGTCTAGCTGGCTATTGTGGCCCTTGCAATCTGGAAATTCTTGTCTTTTGGTTCTGAGAAATTTTCTTGGTTCATTTCTTTGGTTACTTTACTTCCTGTTACTTCACTTCTATTACCCAGATTTAGAGGCTGGATTTCCTGGTATGGTCCTCTAATTTTCTTACATTTCTGCTCACTCTGTCTCTTTTTGTTCTATTTGGTGGAGATTTCCTCAATTTTGTTATCTCCACCTTAATATTCTTTTTTTTTTAAATGTGATTCTATTTTTAATGTATGAGAGGTTTTCCTGTTCTCTGGATCTCTCCCCCTGCATCCCCTTTTCTATTTGGCTTGTTTTTTTGATGGACTATCTTCTGTGATTTCTCTGAGTATTTTGATAGTTGTTTCAGATTTCTGTAAGTTCTAGGATATTGTTATAATTGTTCTATTTTCTTAGCTATTATCTTAAACTCTTAGTATCTAATTTATAAATTAAATTTTATTATGTATATATAGGAAAAACATAGATTATATAGAGTGAAGTATTATACATAACCTCAGGTATCTTCTGGAGTTTTGGAATGTATCCCTTGCAGATAAGGGAGGACTACTGTGTAAGTATGGAATGACTAAATCTAATTAAAGTCTTTTTTCAACTAAGTCCAATATCTATGTTTCTTCAAGGATGGTCAGGGTAGATATGTTTTGGTCTTTTGAATGGACCTTGTTTTCTTGTTTCTTTGTTTTGTGATTCTTTCAAAGTTTTCATCTCCCTGTACAGTCTCTCATTTTTATTTCTGCCTTTTATGAAGGTTGATTTGACATTTCCACATGTTTATGAGAGATAACGTCATCATGTGAGAAGTGGTATATGAGTGGGATGGTTGATTTTGGTCCTCCTTGTAGATCAGGGTTTCTCAACTCATCATTGTTGATGTGGGATGGATTATTCTTCATTATCAGGTGCTGCCTTGCGCGCTGTAGGATGTTTCTTGGCATCTACAGACATTATCAAATTTACCTGTGGGGCCATATCACCTCACACCTCCTCCACTATTGTATTATGATATGTCTAAACCTGTTAATTGGGCGAACCTGTAAGGTCAGTATGTGTAGATCTTTCCTCTTGGGGTGATCATATTCCCCAGAAAATCATCTTATATTCTTCTGCCTCAGGGGTTTATGCGAGGCTGGCAGTGTTCAGGATAGGTAGAAGAAGCAGGATGGGGAATCTCAGTTTTCTTGCCTGTGTGTTCAGTATGTTCAACTGGACCTTGTATCCTGCCATCTGGGTAGCCTTTGTTCTGCCCCTTCCAGAGAATAAATATCCTCTGCTTTTCACCAGGATTGGGGAGTTTATCACAATAGAAAATGGGATCTGGGGTTAAACTGCTTCATAAGTAGACTTTGAGTCTACCCTTGGTTTGTGACTCTGCCTTTGTTCCATATCCAGGACGTGCTGCTCCAGTTCCCCTACCTTCAGAGCCTGTTATGCAGAATGAGCTACTACTTAACTTGCCCTCATTGTTGGCTTGGGCATGGCTCCCTAGGTTTACTAAGTCAGTTCATTCATTCTTTTGTCCTCTAGCTTCTAAATTTTTCTTGCTGTTGTCTCCTTTCCTGTTTGTTTTGTCCTTGTGGCTTTATGCTTAAAAAAATTACTGTACGTGTTACAGGATTTTGGATGGATCAGAGATAAATGTTTCTGTTCAGTCAGCTGGGATTTAACTGAAGTCTTCCCCACTTTATATTATTAGAAACATAAATACAAAGAACATAATTATAATGGTGGCTCTTCTGTTCAGGGCCTGCCTCGAGATATTTGGAAAAATGAATTTGTAAGAAGCTTGCTGAGCCTCAGGCTTTGGAGCCAAACAAGTTGGATGTCATGGAGGGGGTTTGTTTCCTTTGGGGCCTGGCAATGCATGATGGCCTTTTTCTTCCTATATTCTGGTGACTGGGAACTCTGTCCACTAATCTTACCATTGGGCAAAGCTGTATGGTGCCAATATTCTAGTTATCCTGTGCTAGATTCTGTGTAGGATCTGTATGGACAATGACCTTTCAGTCAACTTATTTTTCAGACAGGCCAAAACAGGTTACAGCTTTCTTCGGTTGCATTTCAGCCACTTTGATTAGATTTGGGTGTTTTCTTATGTCTCAGTCTCCTTAATATGACCCACACTATGGATGTGGGTCATAACTATATGGCTTGATTTTTATTAATGTAATTCTCAAAATGTAGTCTTGTCTCAAATGGTTAGGTATCTTCCTATACACTGCCCCCCAGGACATGTTGACTGTACCTGCAGTGCAAGGACACTGACTGGGAGGCAGGAAAGAACACGTTCTGCTTTGGTGTGAGGGCAGGTCTGGACAGTTTCCAAGGTGAAGAAATGGCATGGGTGTATGGGTTTGGGGCAGGGAAGAGCAAGTATTGTGGGATAAGAGGCATAAAAGAGATGCACAGGAGAGGTTGGGGGGAGCAGCCTGTGTCCATTTCGACAACAGAGTGGGTGGCATCAGGGAAGCTGTTGAAGCTAAGGTTGGCAAAGAAGCTTGATGCCAGCTGTGACTGGCCTGGAACACTCGGCTGAAGAGTATGCTTTCTGAAGGGCGCAGTTGGGAGCTAGTGACATCTCTGAAGATTGGTGCCATGAGGGGAGGTAACAGAGAGGCACATCCGGTGGTTTCTCTGTTTAGCCTTTTCTAGTCCTCAAGAGTTCTGTGGCACATAGCACCTTTCTTTATCTTGTGTCATTAATCTGAGCTTGCATTTGAGGACTTCTTGGACCTGTTTATCCTATTTAATCATAACATGACCCATGAGATTGGTAGTATCATCTACCTATCCTTGCCTTTTTTTCTTTTTTAATAGGTAAAAAAAAAAAAAAAAAAAAAAAAAAGCAGGCTCAGAGACACTGCAACGACTTGCACAAGGTCACATACGTGGTCCTTGAGAGTCAACATGAGGTCTCAGACCAGGCCTTCAACTTCAGATTTGCATCCCCCTATTTAGTGACTTCCCCTTGCTGCCTGGATCTCACCAGATTCCTTAAGTAAGCCAGTGACTCTTTAAAGAGAGCCACTGTTTCATTTTCCAAGAGGCACAGAACCCAGGCTCCAATGATGGACTGCAGGCTTCCATAGACTTGCTTAGTGGGTAATTCAGGGCGTGGCTCAGAGCCGGAGCTAGCAGGCTGCTGTGCAATTTGGCCAGGCCACAGGCCTCAATCTCAAACTTGAATCCACCCCTGTGGGTGCAGCTGCTCCAGGGACTGTTTCACCACCACTTCACCTAGTGCCTGGGCTCAGCTGCTGCTCTCACTGCCCTGAGGGAGGATGGAGGCAGGGATTACTGCACCTGTCCTGGTGCCAATGCCAAGGGTTTTATGGGACAGCACACAAGGGAACAGGCTTGAACCGCTGCACATATGAAAGCAAAGTTTGTCTGGTGCTTTTCCAGTCTCGTATTGTGGTTCCTGGTTTCCTCATCATCTGAGGGTTGCTTCCCTTTGATTTCGCTTTGCAGGCTCCTGGTTTGCTGTGGTTAGTGCAAGATGCTTCCCTAGCCAGGTCTTTAGAATAGACAATCAGCCCCTGGATTGCCTGAATTTGAAGACAGAGGGTAGTGGGGTTAATGAGTATCCTTTCAACCACTGAAAATGACTGTGACTGTGTGCAGCAGGAGCCAGGGGAGGACCTGTGGCCTCACCATAGCCTGTGTGCACCTTGACTCTTCACTTTTCCATGGAGTTCTTCACTATCATGTTCTGAGCACATTTTTGAGGTATTTTGGTTTTGCTGTTTTCTAGCTAGCCATGTAAATGTGCATTTATTTAAACTAGCAAAACTTCTAGGTGTGTTTTTCTCAAAGTCAATGTCATTCTCAGTTCTCATTTTCTGCCTATTTATTCCTCTGTCCCATATCTGGAACGGAATGGAGAAGGAACACACCTGGGCAGGTGTGGTTATAAATTAACAGCTATCACATGGGCTAAGTGCCTTTCATGCCTCAGTTCAGTTACTCTTCCCAGTAGCTTAAGGGGAGGATTCATCAGTAGTGCATTTGATAGATGAAAGGAACAGGAAAGGCTTGCTGGAGGCCATACAGCAAGCAAGGCTGACTCAGATTCACAAGGTCCATGCCTGGGATCTATGCTATGCTGCCTGGTTAAAGGTGAGAGTTAGGAGACCTGCCAACAGCTCCACTTCTGCACAGCTGACCATGTGACTTTAGACAAGCGTTGAGCCTTCTTGAGATTCGATTTCCTCATCAGTAAAGTGGAAGCCATCCTATCTCCTGGGCTAATAGTGAGGGCCCAGTAAGATAGTTGGGGTTCATGTGAAAGCAGGAAGCGGGTAGTCTCCTAGGGCTGTGAAGTTGAATAGGCTATAGTAGTGTGTTGGGGTTTCTTGTTCCAGGGCTGCAGGAGCTCTGCGGGGAACTACTGTAGTACAGAAAGGCCAGAGCTGGAGAGAGAGAGAGAGAGATGAAGGAAATAATTCAGAACGGGCAGGGGGAGGGGAGGAGATCAGACCTGTGCTGGAGGATAAGCCACACTCTGCAGCATGTAATTGGTGAGTTGTGCAGGGTGTGAGGGATCAGTGTGGGGGCCCCCAGCTCTTCCTACAGGGTGATTCTGCTGTGTTCAGCACCTTTCTAAGTTTTTAAAGAAATCTATATGCGTGTTTGGGGGAAGGTACCTGCAATATCACACCATGCACACTTGTGTATATATACATTTTTTTTTAAGTTTGAGGTTAGAATTCACGCAATGTAAATTTAACTATTTTGAAGTATACAATCCAGTGGCATTTAATACAGTCACAGCATTACACAGCCACCACCTCATCTAGTTCCAAAACATCTTCACTGCAATAGAAATTGCATGTATTTTAAGGGGTCTGTCCATGCAGAAGTGTCTGTGAGCTGTGTCAGATCATCCCAATCTTGCCTACCTGCTCAGAGCTCTCCTCACCCACAGACAGTGGATCACACTCATGGTTTGGCCTGCAGAGTGTGACTCATGTTCTTAGATGGGTTTGTTAGTCACAGTGTAACTCCTCCACGCTGTTTGGCTGCATCATCTGTACGTGGAGAAAAGCAGCTTTTCAGGCTTAATCAGAGAGTACCATTGATCCTTGGTCTCATTGGGGCACCATTCCAGAACCCCCCCAGATCCTCAAATCCATGAATGTTTAAGGCCCTTATATAAAATGGTGTAGGATTTGCATATAACCTACACACAGCCTCTCTTATACTCTAAATCATCTCTAGATTACTTATGATATCTAATAAATGTTAATTGTCATTTTCGGAAATTTGACGAGGAAAAAGGTCAGTACATGTTGAGTACAGACAATTTGGTGTGTATGAATATTTTCTATCCACAGTTTGCTGAACCCATGGCTATAAAGCCCCTGGATAAGGAGGGCAGGCTGTTGTTGGAGTCTTCTCCTGGCCTCTTGGCTGCCTGTCTTCTCAGTACAATAAAAGGACAGGTGCAAGTGTGGGAAATGTCAGTCTCTGCAGACTGGGTGTGGGTCAGGGTGAGAAGACTGTCCCTGGGCAGTGTCAGGCCTGGTACTTTCATTGCTAATTCTGGAGATTGGTGTGGGTTCTGTGACTGAGCTATTTTTGTATACACCAGTGGTAAAACAGACCACTGCACTGACCTGTGGGTGCTCTGAACAGTCTCCATGAGCTGCTTATAATGGGCCAAATCCTTGAATGCTGAGGGGAGTGTGAGAGAAGCTGAGGGAAGTATCGGCTGCAGAAGAGGCAGTGGCCACCTTGGACTATCCAGGAATGCTTCATTCTAATTGGACAGCTTAGGTCCCTTATCTACCCAAGATCCATGCCTACCTCTGGGAAGGATGGGGAATGGATGCTGATTGGCTTAATCCAACCATGGATTAAGTCAAATATGGAGTCAAGGTCTCCAGGGTCATGTGTCTGGGTGGGCCCTGTCTTAAGTCAGGACTTTGGAAAGGAGGAAGAAGAATACTGGGTAGAGAGCCAACAATGCCATCCATATTAGGAAAAATAAATGTGAAGACAAAAAGGCTGTGGTGAAAAACAGTCACAGGAACTAAAATGTGAAATTAGTTCACAGTAGAGTGAGTTTACAGCTGACTTCATTCAGGCAGGTGGGTTGGATCCATCAGTGTGCACAGAAAAAAATAACTGTGATCACAGGAACCAGTTTGATTTCTCACTGAAAATGACAATAGCAACCTGAGAAATTAGCCTGTCACTGGAGAACTCAGACACTTGATCCACCCTCTCCAGCTCTGAAGCGGTAAAGGGGGTGTAGGCCAGCACAGGGCAAGCCACCAGTGACCTGGCTGCAGCCTCCCTTTCGACTTAGTCTTCCAAATGCTCCCCTCCTCCATTCAGCAAGAATTTAATAAGCAGATACCAGAAGCCAGGTATCTGCTTATTAAAGACTAGTCCCCTGCCCTCAGAGAGTGTGGTGGAGGAAACAGAAAAGAAAATAGACACTTCGTATTGGAAACGGAGGCGAACCCACAGTGCTAGGGAAGTAGAGTGTGGGGGTGCTTGATCTGAATTGGGGTTTCAGGTTAAGATCTGTTTGTTGTAGTTAGCTTTTTCACCACTATGACCAAAAGACCTGACAAAAACCATTTCAGAGGAGGGAAAGTATATTTGGTGATCACGGATTTAGAGGCAGACCATCATGATAGAAAGGTATGGTGGAGGAAAGCAGCTCAGGTCATAGCGATCGGGAAGCAGAGAGAGCCTAAGCTGGGCTCACCAGGGTCAAAATATATACACCCAATCCACATCCCCAATGACCTACCTCCTTCAGCCACATGCTATCTGCTTCAGTTACCTCCCAGTTAATCCATTCAAGTGGATTAATGCACTGATTAGGATAAGACTCTCAAAACCCAATCATTTCACCCCTAAATTTTCTTGCATTGTCTCATAGATGGGCTATTGGGAGACACGTCATATCTAAACCATAACACTGCTGGACAAAGCAATTTTTAGACCAAAACCTGGAAGATGAGTAGGAGCTACCCGAGTAAGGAAGTGGAGAGTGGGAGACGAATGTGAGGATGGGCAGTTGGCTGGCTGGGTACGCATGATGGGGTGAAGGGCTCCTGCTCTGTGTCCACTTGAGGTTACTTGAGGACTTCCAGGTTTTTTGGGGCTGCCTGATTGGGTAGAAATATCGTTTATCAAGATGGTCAACACAGGAGGATTTGAGGAGAAGGTGGAGTTGAGTTTAGAGGCGTGGTGTCTGAGATGTTCTGGTTCAGCCTGAAGGAGGCATTGAACAAAAGGCTGGGTCTGGAACTCAGGCAGCCCGTCCCTCTCACTGCTTGACCTCTCCACCCTAACCCACCCAGCATGGGCCTCAAATATTTTCCTGAATGTGCTTCTCTCCATCCTCTGTCTTTTGCATCTCTGTAAAAGATTCTGCCAGCTGCACAAGCCAGAACCTGGATTATTCCTTTGCCTCACATTTAGTCCATCACCCCAGCTTGAGTCCACTTCCTAAACAGGTCTAGAAGCCTCCATTTCTCTACCCGTCAGCTGCTTTCACATAATCTAAGCCACTGCCTTCTGTCCCCTGAGTTCCTGTAGCAACCTCTGTTCTTATGTTCCTGTCCACTTCCAGTGCCCCCTCAAAGCATCCTGGATAGTCTTTTTACAAAGTCAAATGATATGGGTCCCTTGTCTCACCTTGTGATGATTTCCATGGCAGGCCAGCTCCATCTCTAACCCCACCTGCTACTCTGGCCCTTCCCAGGGCCTTTGATATCTCTCAGGGCCTTTTGTGTTGGGGCTTTTGCAACTGCATCTGGACTGTTAAGGCCCCCGTCAGTTCTCTGGTTGGAGGTTGTCCCCTCGGAGGAGTCTGTCCTGACTGTGCAGAGGCAGCTGGTCCTCCTGGTTTTTCTTTCCTAGTACCTGGCTCTTCCTTAACAACACCAATCCCACTTTGCAATCATGGTCATTTCTGTCCCAGTTTTGCCTACCTCAGGACATCAACTATATCAGAACCATCCACCTACCCTTTTTCTTATCCTTTTAACTCTTATCCTGTTTTTTTCTTCCAAGTGAAATCTATATAATAGAAACCCCCTCCTCAGACACATAATTTTAAATCAGCATCCTAGCAATAACACAAAATAGAATGAAAGGAAAGCAATTCATTATAAAAATATTTATTTCAGTAGTAAATTCCTAAATCCCCAGGGCTTATTATTCCAGAAATCATAATAAACCAATGAGGTGCCTATACCTATGGGTATAATAGGTACAATTATCATGAATGTACTAGCCACATTTTTGTTTTGTTTTGTTTTTTGGGTTTATACCGGGGATTGAACCCAGGTGCACTTAACCACTGAGCCACATCCCCAGATCTATTTTATATTTTATTTTTAGATACGGCCTCACTAAGTTGCTGAGACTGGCTTTGAATTCTCAATCCTCCTGACTCAGCCTCCCGAGCTGCTAGGATCACAGGCATGCACTGCTGCACCTGGCTCTAATATGTTGACCGACATATTGTGTTTTATTGGTGATTCAGAGACTAAGAACAGTATTGCCAGTGGCATATGATTTTTTTGTGATGGTAAGCAACTCCTGAGATGTTTTGAACAAAATATAGTCTCCTTAATTTGGACTGAGATTGGCTTTCTAGAAAATTCATTGAAACCAAGCTTAAAAAAAATGTGTTTATATATTCAATTGAGTCAGGCCCTGGATTCACATAATTATGAAAGTTTTTTTTTTCATGTTCTTGAATGCCTAACAGAACACTCAATAATCATGCAGGGTCCAGAACTATTTTTCAGTGTACAGGTTGTATAGCCCCCAGCTTCCACCCCTAAATGCCAGTGGAGTTCCATTCATTTTAATAATCAAAGGCACCTCCCAGATTTCCAGACACAGAGCCCTACTGCTGCTGGACAGCCACTTTCCCACTCCCCCATCATGAGCTAAATTCCAGGAGGGGCATTGTCCACGTCTACTTTCCACTAGTGTGTAGCACCTTTTTTGCCAGATATTTTTAATCTGGCAGTAAATATGAATGGTGATTTCATCAATGTGAAATTTGTGCCACAAAGTTAGGAAAGAAGTATACCCCCTGGAAGTGTGACCTGGCATTTGCCTTCTTTCTGTGTGCCTTAGGCCAGCCGACCTTTGTTTTAGTGAAAGAGACTTATAATTATAGTTCCAGACATTGTAGAATTTCAGCTCTAAGTCCTTTTACAACCAGGGGAGTCACCTCACTGTGCACAAAAGAGAAAGCACTGGCTCTGAAGCTGTGGCTTTTCTTTTTTTGGAAAGGCAGCCTTGTCTGCTAGAAGAGCTCAAAGCACTTGACCAGCTCTCTTCTCTCAACATGTGTATGCTATATTTATTCTCCCTTCACAGATGGGGAAATGAAGCTTGCCTGAGGGCCGTATTTAGCTAGGTCTTGATCCTTTGCCTTGTGGGGGTCAGCTTAGATAAAACAGACTCCCAAGATTTGAGTGTCATCCAGGAGTTGAAATCTCCTCCCACATTCAATCTGTTACTAGCACTGCTCACAGGGTAAAAAGTTAGTTTGAGCATTTTCTGTTTGATACGTGGCGATCTGCTAGTTTTTAGATGAGGAAGTGCTCATTCCTAAAGACACACAGTAAGATGACCACAAGGCCAGTCCCCTCCCTGGTTGTCTTCCTGCCCCATCAGATGTACATTTCCTCTCCTTTTTCTCAGACTAACCTAGACGGGAGTTATGATCAGTCAAGTAGCTGAAAGGAAGGTAGGCACCCAAACAGCCCACCATCTGGGTCCCCAACTCCTAAAGAATTGGAACATTAACGAGGAGACTGACATTAAGAATCATGTGAAGATGACAGTTGCTGAAAGTTAGAAGCTAAACCTTCAAATTTTGAGAATTCTTTTACTAAGAGCTAATCAGGCTTGTGACATAAATACCATTTCTCAACCAAAATGAAGATTAAAAAGAAAAAGAAGAAAAAAGACCAGATAAATGAAAAATTTTGAAAAATAGTTGCCTCTTAGGAATTTATAGCACTTTTAAAAAAATTATTTTTCATATCCAAATGTTCTTTGGTCCAACAGTAGTGGGAGGGAGTACAAGGTCGTGGACAAAGTCAATACATTTGTTAGTGATGAGCTCTGAACCAAACTTATTAAAACGGTTCCCAAAGGGACTCAACTCAGCTTCTTTGCAAAACAGATTTTTGCTGTTGTTTTGAGGTGTCGGGATCAAGCCCAGGGCCTTGCCCACGGTGGGCAAGCACTCTGCCACTTAGATATAGCCCCAGCGCTAGAGTTATTTTTAAGGAGGTTAAAAAGTGATGTTTTCATTTCCCATAGGTAAATATAAAATGAACTGAAAAGTGGCAAAATGACTACACCAAGGGAACGAGGTCTCACTGATTACCATTACCACTGATTACTATAGAAATGTCTTTAACATTGAGTTAGACCAGACACTTTCCATCTTCAGGAACTTGTTTCAGCACGTATCCCCTTTGAGGCTGAGGTGTTTCAAGAGCTGTGGCTTGATACCTATTTTGGGCTTCTCACTGGAAACAGATGTTTTAGAGGTCGATTTCTACTGTGTGCCTTAGAAATGACAGAGTTGCTACTATTCATACACCACAAAGCCACCAGTTGTCAGGGTATTCTTATTTAGTTGTCGAACATTTTATATTGTCTCTGAAAGTAGCCAGCAGCCTTTTTAGACTCTGGAAGGCTGTGCTTGCCTATGAAAGAGTTACTTAATTGTGGTCCTACTTTTTCTCATGCTGGGTCATTGCAAAGACTTGGATAAAATACAGAGGAAGACTTTCAGAGGTTGTGATTGATGACTGTTTCTTAAATCGACATGCTGGGTTATTTGGGAGTATAATACATTCTTATAGAACTTTCCGGTTTTCCGAGCATTTGTCAGTGACATCTTTCCACTTTATAAGCAGAGAAACAAAGGCTCCAAGAAAGAAGGGACTTACCCAAGGACACACTGATTGTATATGTTCTAATCCTCTCCATTCTGCAAGGCCCAACTCAAATGCCTCTTGAAGAAGTCTTTTCTTGGTGGGCCCTAACTACCACTTTTGGCATGTACCACATTCTAACTTGTAATACATGTTCACGTTTTCTTCTCTTACGATGAACTTCCTAAGAGCAAAGACTGTTACACACTTGAGTATATCTCCCCACCAATCCGAATTCTTCCTTGATGCTACTAACCTTAAGGTGTCCTTCCATAGCAGCTTGCAGTTTCTTCTAGGCTTTGGTTTTGTGGTCTGCAAAGCCCTGAAGAGGTGTATAAGCACATTGTGGGTACAGTTACTCATTGGAGCTCCTTGCTTTATTCTTAACAGATATCTTATGTTTGCAAAGTGTTTTTCAAATTAGATATTTGAATCTTGCCCTTCCTTCATGTCCCTGGTGAATATAGCACCATTCTGGGCACATAGTAGTGGCTTAATAATGATTGTCAGATTAAGCATTTATCTGTTCACCTTCTCCCACCTCCACCTTTGTCTCTCCTGTTGTTTGTGTCTTGAATTCCCAACTAAACTATAAGCTCCACTGTGCAATTTTGTCTTATCTGTGTGTATCGAGTCTTATCTTCCAATAAATCCTTATTGATTACTTTCAAGTGGCCCATGTATGGTAGCACACCAGCTAACAAAGCACAACCAAGGCTAGCTTGTCCAGCGTGAATGGGTTTATATTAAATGTACCTTCTAGATGGGTATTTTAAATAGACATCCACAACCTGAAACATGTATTTTAAACAAAGACCAGCAAAGTAGAAGGGAATGCTCAAATCCTCATGAATTGGGCATAAACACACTCATGGGCCCCGCTAGCTAGCCATACATAAATAGGGGTCATGACTCATGGGAATCTGCTGTTTCTCCCTGTTATTCCTGGAGATCTTTTTATTTCCTCTCAGAGTGCATTTCTTTGGTTCCTTGTCTGTGATTTTTGTCTGGTGGTGTGTGATATTTTTAAGGGTTATGGTTGTCATCGTCACAGATGGAGGATTCTTGACAATATTGCAGAGCCTCATCACTGAGCTACCGGAACTCATACCTCTGCTACTTAAAGAAGAAAGAAGCTAAAGAATTAACTAAGTGGCCAGTAAACACAGTGACCACACTATTTTTTGAAAAATGGTTTCGATGTCAGACAGTTGTCTTTAATATTCTTTTATGTACTCCTAAGAATGTTCCAGTTAAATGTTTAAATACCTACTTTTTAAATTAGAACTAAAATATCTAATTGGTTTGTTAATTAGGAGGACACTGGAGAGTTGTCGGGAGAAGTTATGACTTTGATAAGGAGTCATTTAAAAAGTAAGGGCAGTTCCTCCATTTTAAATCTTTTTGTGTTATCAGATTTAAAATACATAGCTCAAAATGATTCTGTAAGCTTCCACCTGTTTATTTCCAAATCTGACATTCCACATTAAGTTCACTCAAGATATGGAGCAGTGAGTAGAAACAACTTTCTATGATGCTGGTACAGTATGCACAGGGGATAATTTATTTTTTAAATTTGCTGTCTATTATTAGACTTCTAATTACTCAGGCTGGATAGAAGCAGAAAGGTTTTATTCCTATAATAACTGCCAGTTATTTAGCTGGAGGTGACAGGCAGAAGGAGTTCATTTAGGTAGCTCAGACTTAGGAAGTAACGTTTCTTTCCAAAGAATTCTAAATGTGTTTTTGGTTTTGTTTATAACCCCAGTTCTTCACATTTAATTATTTTAACAAATCTGCAAATTAGCAGATCCCTGGAAATGGTTGGCCTAATTGCCCTCCCCCTTTGTGCCCACATGTTTCTCAGCCAGGAAAATCAGGGTTCATTGTGGTTTGGAGAGGAATTTATGTAATATACCTATGTTCTGTGGAATATTTGGATTAATATTATTAAGTATTAATTCCTAGGGAACTTTGAATTTAGCTTTTTGAAGTTTCTTGTCCTAGCCTCCTAGAGAAGAGAGTGCCCAATTCTGTTTCCCTCGTGAGGTAAACTTGCTTCAAAAGTAAAAATTTCATTAAAAACCTAATTTGGATTCTTTTTAAAAAAATTTTTGTAGTTGTAGATAGAGAGTGCCTTTATTTTATTTATTTTATGTGGTGCTAAGGATCAAATCCAGTGTCTCACACATGCTAGGCAAGCACTCTGCCACTGAGCTACAGCCCCAGCACATAATTTGGCATTCTTGAAAAATATGAATCTTCCTTGGATATGTTTTAGGTCATCTTAAAGCTGTTGAATTCCAAAATGACTAATTAGTACAGTCAATCTATATCATTCTCTTTTTATTAATCTGAAAATTATACTGTCTTCAAGAGACCTTAGTTTGTGTGTTTTGTTGGGAAGGTAAAAATTTTTATTTCTCAGTAAAGGAGTTTCTTCTGGGGTTGGAGGGAGATACAAAGCTGGGAAGGCATGGAACTCCTGGAACCCTGTGTGGATTTGCAGAGGAATGGCAGAGTCAGCTTGCCATTGGGTAAATAATTTTTGTTAAAGCATTAACAGATTCTTTCATATGCCATGGGAGATGCTGAGTGCTTTATAAAAAAGTTGTATTATTTCATTGATTCCCTCACAATCCTATGGGATAGTACCCCCATTTCTGTTTCTGTGAAAATTGGAAATCTAAAAATGGACAAGGAGTGATGTTTAATGAGAACATCCCATTCTAGGACCAGGCCAATCACAGGATTGCTGGGTAGGATGCTGAGACTAAATACTGTTCTTTTTGATTCTTTTATGGATTTGTAGTTTGAAATAGGCAGTAGTGTGTAAAAAATATATTCATCACACCTGATCATACTACTTGCCACTCAAACTGGAGTTTAAAACATGTTATGTTTTTTGATATTAGTTCTTTCTTAGTAACTGACTGAGGTGTGATGTGTCCCATACCCATTCTACTTGATCTCTTCATTAATAATGCCTTAACACCAGGGAACAGCTTTAGTAAAAACCAACTAGAGACCTTCATTTTAAAAATAAAGGGTGTAGAAGCTTGGGGGGCATTTCTCCATTGTCACAAGATAGCCATCACCTGAGAAAATGTTTCAGTACCCACGACTCCAGGATATAGGCGTAACCTTTGCAATAAAAACATAAGGGTTAACCTCTAAGAGTTTAAGATGAATACAGTTAGCCCCCCATATCTGTAGGTTTCATGTCTGCAGATTCAACCAACAGAGGATTGAAAATATTTGGGGGTAAAAGAATCTGTACTGCAGACGTTTTCCCCTGTCTTTATTCCCTAAGCAGTACAGTATAACAATGATTTGCACAGTGTGTGAATTCTACTGGGTATTATAAGCAATCTAGAGATCATTTAAAGTATATGGGAGGATTGTGGAGATTATATGCAAATACTATGCTATTTTGTTTAAGGAACGTGAACATTTGATCATCAGGGGCCTGGAAACAGTCTCCCACAGATACTCGGGGATTATTGTATGCTTGAGTTGAAAATTATAGTAAGAATTATCAGATGATAATATGAAATAAAAACTGTCCTATGAAGGAAATAGTACTGCTAAACACGGAGTGGAAGATATTTTAATGTTCTCTTAGTTTTATGTTTGTGGTGTTTTGTACTTAAGTAGGTCATTTAAGAGGGCAGGTGTCCTAGGCCAAAAAGTTTCCTTGAAACCAGATGTGAGTCTACCAATGAAAAAAGTGGAATTCTGATTCTGTTCCCTCACTAGAATGTAAAAGCAGAATTTTGTGCCACACAGAACAGTCTGTGCAAAATGGGACATTCACTGCCTTTTATGACAGAGACTAAAAATCCTTCCAGAAAGATAACTAAGCAGCAGCAGTTTAAAACAATGTGATGGTCCAGGGGGGTCTGTTTGGAGAGATCTCCAAGATAGACTCAGCAAGGGAGATATGTATAACATGTGCTGTGTGATCTAGTTTATGTCCAGATGACTGAACATATATAGTTGCAGGTATATATATATATATATATGCTTAGAAAAAGAATTGGATGGATATACATGAAAAAAATTAGGAAAGGTTATGAAAGTTGGGGAGAAAAGGGAGGCTTTTAGGATTTACAGTGTATATTTCTCTTTAAATTCTCTTACACACACACACACACACACACAATTTTATGAAAACTACATAGAAAGCTAAAATTGCAGGTCTTATTGGAGGTGTATAGATAAGATGAGGCTCTGGAGTCAAACCTGCTAGGGTTTGAATCCCAGTTCCTTTACTTATGGCTGTATATCATTAAAACAAGTTACTTACCTTCTGTGTCTCCACTTATACAAAAGGATAAAAAATAAATAAGGGTACTTGTGTTATACAGTTGTTACAAGGATTAAGTAATCTATGAAAGACCCTATTGATCAGTACTTGACATATAAGTAAATATTCAGGATATGTTATTAAATTATGATATGTAGTGTCTAGTTCTCCTCAATTCTCTTATGTAGACTTTCCAGTTAAAAAGGTTCCCAGTGACAACTTTAGTAATCAAAATGAATTTTCTTTTTTCATTGAATCTTTTAATGATACTCTCATAATATTACCCCACTGGTTTTCAGGACTTCAAAAAGAGAAACAACATTAAAAAAGCCCAAAAAATATAATAAAAAAAATTAAAAAGGGCTGGAGTTGTGGCCCAGCGGTAGAGTACTCCTTACCTAGCACTTGTGAGGCCCTGGGTTTGATCCTCAGCACCACATAAAAATATATAAATAAAGTAAAGGTATTGTGTCCAACTACAATTAAAAAAATATATAAAAAAATTTAAAAAAAGAGAAATAACAAAAACAAGTGGAACTATCTTGCTTTATGTAGAATGCCATACATTGCATCTATGGAGTACGCCTGACTTGCTTCCTTGGCCATGGGACCTGATATACATCTCATTGTGGACTGTAGACATGTAAATGTGAACAGTGAGTTTTGTCTTTCTTCTCCTTAGGAAGACTATGATCGTCTGAGGCCTTTATCTTATCCAATGACTGATGTCTTCCTCATATGCTTCTCTGTGGTAAACCCAGCCTCATTTCAAAATGTGAAAGAGGAATGGGTACCAGAACTTAAGGAATATGCACCAAATGTACCCTTTTTATTAATAGGAACTCAGGTATGTCTCCTTTGATTTTACCAATGTTTGGGGGTTGCTCTCAAATAGTCCAAGGTTTCCAAATAATATATGTGTGTTTATCTCAGTTGCAAGTTAATAAGCCATTTCTTATTTTTGGAAAAAGTAGTGCCAAATGAAAACAATTATATGGGTAGTTTTTAAAAGTTCAATTCTTTTATTGATTGATTGATTTTGGGGGGTATAGGGGGATCAAATGGGACTATATGCATTGATTTCTCTTTAAAGACTTGTAATATTGTGGGACATTATTGATTTTTCTTAACTAGATTGATCTCCGAGATGACCCCAAAACTTTAGCAAGACTGAATGATATGAAAGAAAAACCTATATGTGTGGAACAAGGACAGAAACTAGCAAAAGAGGTAATGGAATATTTGCAGAATTTAGAAATAACTGTAAATATCATAGTAAAAGCTAACTCTTAGCTGGCATTTACAGTATGCTGGTTCCTCTGCTGATTGATTGACATGCATGATCTCGTTTATCCCTTGTGCCAACTCAGCGAGCCAGGTTTGACTGTTCCCCCTATTGTAAAGAGAAAGCAGAGGTTTGGAGATGGCAGGGAATTTGCCCAAGGCCCCACAGCAGTAGTGGCAGAGTCAGATTTCACTCCAAAGCCTGACTTCAGGGACCAGGCTCTTCTACCTATGCTACCCTGCCTATAGTATTTTCTTTAAAAGGCACACAGGAAGAGGCATCAGAAGCCGGTGCTGAGACTTCAAGCCCCTGATAATTACTAAAACATCTGAACTGTGCCAGATCAGACTGTTTCCAGTTAAGACTCTGGAGTTAGGTGGTGGAGTGACAGAGAAAGCCAATTTAAATCTGAGGCTACAATCATAAAATTATGTCCCGATTTCTAAAAAATATATAACATACATAAGCCTTTTAACTTATATTCTTCCTCATCCTGAAACTAGGTTTGCTTTTTTTTTCCAGTCAGTCCTACCATTATTGGATTCTATTTTTTAAATATGACTTTAATAGGACTTCTGTGGAAACAGAATCTAATAAGGCCTTTGAAAATGTACTATTAGAAGGCAAAAGAAAGCAGGAAAACTTTCTGGGGGACAATTTTTTCTCAAAGAAAAAATGTAAATGGTGTCACTAACAAATCATTTTAGAAATTCCATATATTCAATTTCGTACTCATGGGGGAAGAAAGAATTTCTAAATACCACAAAGATAAAAGTCATAAATTAAGTTATTGATGATTTAGCTACATAAAAATTTAATATTATATCAAATACCAGAAATTAAAAGTCACACAGCAAACTTGATGTATGTAGCAGAAAAATTCATTAACTTTCTTTAGTATATAGGAACCCCTTGTTTAAAGTGAATTCATCAGAAAAGTAAATATATCCCTATAGAAAAACAGGCTAAGGACATTGATAGAAAATTCACCAAAAAAATGCAGATTACCCTGAAGATAGGAATGTTCAAATTCATTTAGGAGTCAGATGCAAGTTCTTACAATCGAATCTCTTACACTCCCTGATGCGGTCTGCTGCTGCTCTGGCTCCCTCACTGTTCTGGAATGCTCCAAGCCTGCTTCCAACTCAGTCTTTGTGTCTGTGGCCCATCTCTCTGAAGCTGTCTCCCTTGGTAGGCCTCACTGCTCAAACTTGGCCTGTTGAGAACCTTCCCCAACCACTGCCATCCTCAGCACTCCCACTTCCCTCACTCTGTTTTTTCTGCATTTACCACCATCTGCTCTATTTTCCTTTCTTTGTCTGCCTCTACTCCATGGAAGATGTAGGTGCCACACAGCAGAGCACCGTTGCTTTTTGGTTCAGTTCACTGAAGTATCTCTAGCACCCAAACAGTGTTTGACACATAGTAGGTAAACATAAATATTTGATAAATGAAAGAATTTTTCATAAAGAACATTTGGAAGGACATACACTAGTATGGCTACCTCTTGGTATTATAAATATGGATAATGAGTTTATCATTCCTATTGCATAGCTATATTTTACAATTTTCTTTATAATGAGATGTGTCATACCAATTGCATGTAATACAATTTTATATATTTGTAATGTATCTTTCTCCTTCCCAGATAGGAGCATGCTGCTATGTGGAATGTTCAGCTTTAACCCAGAAGGGACTGAAGACTGTTTTCGATGAGGCTATCATAGCCATTTTAACTCCAAAGAAACACACGGTTAAAAAAAGAATAGGATCAAGATGTATAAACTGTTGTTTGATTACGTGAGACACATCTTCAGTGGCCAAGGAAACTCAATTTCTCTCAGAAAGTGTGTGAAATGGTACAGCTTATCAGACTTCTCATAGATAATGAAGCAGTTTAAAACTTGAAAGAAAAAAACAACTGTCCTCAGAATTCTATCAAGTTCATTAAGAATGTTTCTTAAAGGTCTAAGAAGCAGCAAACAGCATCTGAAGCCACAATCTATTATAAATACTTTATTTCAACTAGAAGGTACAATCTCTCAGGGGTTTCATAGTTTAAAAAGCTACAATCACATCATGTTGAAACTACATTAAAAAAAAACAGTGCTGTAAATGGAACTGCTTGGCTTTGACCACACACATTTCTGCACAGCCCTGTGGAATCTGCACAAAGAAATATCTTCTCCCTTTGCTCTAATTAATTGTTCTTGTATGTAAGTTGCTTTCTATTCCAGTATATCCAGAGTGGTGAAATAACAAGGCCAGCCACGTAGCCAAAGGTCGCTCCAAGCGTACAGGAGATGGGCCAAACCTGAGGAAAAAAATGTATGAGATCAAAAAAGAACAAATGTTTTATTATTACTTGAGCACAAGTTAAGTGTAACCTAAATATTTCTATATTAAAGCTTAATGTGCTTTCTTAAAGAATGCCAAAAGTGTAA
The DNA here is from genome assembly GCF_045843805.1 of Urocitellus parryii. Classification (NCBI taxonomy): domain Eukaryota; kingdom Metazoa; phylum Chordata; class Mammalia; order Rodentia; family Sciuridae; genus Urocitellus; species Urocitellus parryii. Next base: position 68,354,751 of record NC_135542.1, read on the forward strand.
TAAGGTCATAACTGCATTATCATGACACTAAAAATGTACACATTTTAGTTAATGTGCATTAAACTGTAACAAGGCTTCTGACAATTGTAGATTTAGTTTGATGCTCCCCAAACTGCATGAGAAACATGCTGAAATTACAAATTAAAATTTTGGGTCAGACTTTGCCATAATCCTGGACTCAATTTAGCTCTCTGAACTAGCTGGTAATTTTTTTTTAAAATTCCCACATTGGCTGTATACATCAAATGAAATAAGAAGTATGTATGCTGACCAAACCCCAAGGAAGTAAATTGTATTAAAGAGGAAAGACCTAGAATCTAAGCATGTTACATGGAATTTATAATAGAGCAGCTGCTTCCACAATAAAATTGATATCACCTTTCAGATATAGATATTGGAACCATAGCAAAAGTTATAAACCACAGCTTTTATGTACACACCTAGAGTGTAAATTAAACAAAATAGTACTGGCTTCCAAATACTCACTTTCTCCAGCTGTATTACATTTCACAATATAACATTAAGCCAGTAGTAAATAATGTTGACTTGTTTAATCTGCAGCCAATATGTTTTAGTCCCTAGGTAAAAAGCTCTGCTTTAAAAAAAAAAGAAAAAGAAAAAAAACAGTTGGAAACAAATCTTCATTTTCATCTGTAAAGCTTGGTGTACTGGAGCCATTTCTAATCTTATCTGTGGAAACAGGCCAGAGAACTGTGGTAGAGGTGAACCATCTTATTAACTGATTGTTACCTAATTCAACTTCCTTGTTTGGTCTGCTATGGATCTGCCTTACTCCAAATGCCATGCAACCGACAGTAGTGTTAGACACAGCTTCAGCACGAACCACCTAATGCAGTTTAGAGAAGCATAATCTAATCTATAATTTTTCCCCTGGCCTTTCCTACATTTAAACTTGCTGTTGCCTAAACTATGCTTTCTTTGTCTTTGGTGGGTTTCTGTTAACTTCCAGGATTTATGCTTAAAGCTCTGTCTAGCGCACCGATTGGGTAATGGAACACTATAAACATTTATACTTGAAATTTACAGCCTTAAATGCTCATATCAGTCACAAATCTAGAATGTACTGTCTTGTATGTGAGCTTTGTAGAGATTTTTTAAAATATAAGCATCATCTTCCTCTTTGAAGAGTGGAGAGTCTATTGGATAACAGGCGTTTTCTCGTGGAATTGGGTATTGATTGGATGTCTTCTTTCTTACAAGAAATAGTGGTTCACATTGTCATGGCCTTATGTATTGAATGGAATATTCTGTAATTTTCTCATTTAATTTTCATCCTTTTAGTTAGAATCAAAAGGGATTGTATAAATCAATTAACATATTAGTTAAGTTGCTAGACACATGGTATAGAGGAATTAAGACAGTAAAGTATTATACACTTCCAAGTTGCCTTTGGGGATTTGATGGAGATTTTTTTTTTCCCAAATTTACATCTCTGAAACCATTCACACTTGGTTTACTTGGCATTGAAAGTTAAAATCTAGAATATATTCTTCCCTAAGAGAAATGGATTAGGAATCTGGAAATGCAAGCTGGTGTGTCACCTGTTTCTTGACTGGGCCTCAGTTTCCTCATCTTATTATAAATATGGGAAGTAGAACAGATGATCTCCAGTGTCTCTCCCATTTATCAGTTCTTATCATTCTCTTCTTTCTAATTCACAGTAATCTTTGTTGGACATCACCTTTTCACTTCACATTCTCCAGATGGTCAGAATCATGTATATAGATTATTAGAACTCTAAACAGAGATGACTGAATCATCCGCACCTGAGGTGCCTTAGGTACTCTATTGACCTTGATGGGGTTGGAGTTTCCCATTGCTTATTAAGAGCTTTTTAATTTTTTTGGTTATTTAGTATTTCTTTTTGCAAAGCCCTTCCTGTCACTTTAACTAAAAACCAAAGATTTGTTTTCTATTCATAAGCAGATTGTAGAAAAATTGCCTTATTTTCAGAAGCATGTCTTCATTAAAGCGTAGGTTTTCAATAGAAATTGAGACAAATCTCTGGAGTGACTATTCAAACTAGTGATCTGGGAAATAATTCAAAAATATTTTCTTGACATGAATTTTGCAAATGCATTGCTTCAAATAAGGTCATGTATGAAAGAACTTCAAAGAAATTTGTGTTAATCAGTTTTTGCATATAGAGAACTAGTTTTAAGGTTCTTAAAGATAATTTTAGAGGCTCCCTGAAAACTTATTTAATACTTTGCTAACATATGCCCTTATTCTATCTCTACTGGTACATTTAAGTTACCCATGTCGAATTATCATATTTCCTATAATTAGAGCTTGAATTAATGGTGTTTGTCATGAATTATCTTAGTTACTTTAAGCACTGCTCCATTTGATTTTTAATTATTAATTTTAAATACCAAATTAAATGCTGGTTTGTTGACTGTCGCTTTCTAATTGATTGTTACTTTACAGTGTCCCTTCTTAACACATGGGGTTACAAATAAAATGATCTGTATAGTTTACTCTCTATGTAAAGCACTGAACTTCTTACCTTAGTAGTTTTTATTTAATACCCTAAGAAAACATTTAGAAAAATACTGTTTCCCCTCTTTGCTCTGCTGTAGGACTGCTCATCATTGGCAAAGTGTGAGCACCTGCCCTCAGTTAAAAAATCTTACTGTCAGAGTGTATAAAGAATAATAATTCCTCATGAATTCCAGCCAAATTCCAATTTGGGTTACTAAATTCTATTTTAGTCACTTTGTAATTTCAGTATGGCTCTTTGTTCTCAAACACATACATACACATTCAGCTACATTCTTTGAACAGCTGTCATACTTCACCTCTAATGGAATGCCAAAAATGAAATCATGTTGGTTAGAAAGTTTTGTCTAATGAGGGGTTAAGGCTTGGAACACTTGTGTTTCTGTGTTATGTCAATCTCAAAAAATCAATGCCATCTGCAAATTAAAATGAGTAGTCTTTTTCTTATCTAAGGGCAATTTTCCTGTTTTTTGTAGACCATGATAGGGAATGGGAAAAGAGGTAGTTGAGGGAAGTTGCCCACTAGTAAACACTCCTGAGCAATTTCTTCCTGCTTATCATTACTTTAAAATTTTAAAAACTACATCATGGCAATATAATTCACAGTAACATAAATCATGTTGGTTTGATTATGTATTTCAATAATTAGATCTTAAAGTTTGCTATTTAAAATTATGTCCTTGTCTTACATACAGATGTTTTTGTTTAATACTGTTTATGCCATAAATAGGAATTAAACAAAACAAAACATGGTATCAAACAGTTCAACTGCATAAGTACAAATATTTCTCCAAATTATGGTAATCTAAGATGGCTATATATAATTATTTTGTTTTGTTTAAGGAAAGTAGGAAACTGAGAACAGACATTCAGGTAAAGGAAGTCATTCACAGGTGCTAGCCATTGAAGTGACAATTATTTTATCCACCTTCTTAATTTAAAATGTTTTAATCACTATATAGAAGTTAATAATTCATATTACATAACAAAATATAATACAATTGGCTATAATTATTAAAATTGCCATTAAAAAGAAAAACCTATTTAAAAAGGTAAGTGGCTAGATCATATGAAAAAAAAATCGTGCCTGGGGCACCATTATTGTCCTTTCCATCTAACCTTTCTGTGCTTTGGTTTTTCTCACCTGCAAAGTGAAGACTGCCATAAGTCACCTTGGGGGTTTGATCTCTAACTCAAATGACTCCTTATGTATTTTTCATCACTTAAGCCAAAAAAGTCCAGTGTTCTCTTAAAATAATCAACAGTAATAAAGGTCTTATATTCCATAGAATAGGGTCTGAGTACACAGTACTAGTAATAAGCTTTTTTCTCTTAGAAATAATTTTCCTTCCTAAGCTAAAAAACATCATAATACATAAGATATCTATTTGTTTTCTCTGTTTTATACAAATCGGTTTTATCACTTATTGAAAAACACTTCAAAATTATAAAAGTGTATTTCTACCTGAAGACCATTCTGCTTGTTTTGTTATTGTTTTGTGGGTTTTTTTTCTTTTGAGTTTGTGGTGTTGGGGATTGAACCCAGGAGTGCTCTACCACTGAGCTACATCCTCACCCCTTTTCATTTATTTGAGACAGGGTCTCGCTAAGTTGACCAGGCAAGCCCTGAACTTGCAGTTCTCCTGCTTCAGTGTCCCAATAGCTGGGATTATAGGCATGTGCCACCAGGCCTGGCCATACTTCTCTTTTGACCAGACATTGCTACAGAACTTTCTGCTTACACTTTAGGAAAGAAAAATGCACCACATATCTATGCACTTTTTAATATTCCTCAAAGCATATTCTAAGTAGTACAGAACAGTGGTTAAGAACACTGATTTCGTACCAGACAGTGGATTTGAGTTTTGGTGTTTACTAAATATGTGACCTTGGGCAAGTCATCTTACCTTTTTGTGCATTGGTTTCCTTATCTGAAAAATGAGGACTGCCATAAAACTTACCTCAAAGTTGCTATAATGATGAAATGAGGTAATGCATATGCATTCTATAACCATAATTGTAACTGTATCTGGCATATAGCACAAGTGACCAGTACATCTGAACTCTAATTTATCATAATCTTTTACTTCTTATTCCTAATAGGCACATTTAAATTGCCACCACAATCCAGAGTAGCATCCTTCCCCAAATATACAACCTCTAGAATTGCTCCTATAAGTATTTTAAAAATACTTTTTATAATTACACTTACCAGAATTCTTGATTCTCACTTGCCAAATATAATTCTCAGATAATAAATTTTCAGGTATTTTCAGGGGTTCACAGACCTCCAAAGCTCATCTAAGGACTCTTGGTTAAGAATCCTTGTACTCTACATCATTCTACCATAACAAGTACAAGTATTTTTATTAATAGTGACCCTTTACCTTTGGGTTTCAGAATTTTAAGTCATGAAACTGCATGATTTAAGAAGAAACCAAACAGATTTAAAAATTTTTTTAGTTGTGGATGGACACAATACCTTTATTTTATGTATTTATTTTTATGTGGCACTGAGGATCAAACCCAGTCCTCACATATGCTAGGAGTGAACCCAGGAGTGCTCTACCTGCACTCTCTGAGCTACAACCCCAGGCCCCAAACAGATTTTAAACCTTGTGATATCCACAACTTTTGATCCTCTACATAACAGTGCTTTGGTATGTCATTATTGACTGTGGCAGATATAAGCTGACACAGGTTTCCTATAATGATGATTATTTGAAATTATGAAATGATAATATTTTTGAAATTAGTTTAATGTGTTCCTGAGTTTCAGGGCCAGTTCAGCCATATGACCTTGGCCAGATCACTTATTGTGAGACTTAGTTTCCCAATCTACAAAACAGATGTAGTATTACCTATTGTACTTAAAATGTAGACTGTTTTATTAGATGAATATTCTGCAATGTGTCATGAAAAATGTAAAGTACCATGTGCCACTATTATCCTGTATATTATAACTCAAAGAAATTGAACTTTCATGAACACGTATTTCTTAGGTAACTGACACAGCTAGCTAATAAGTAGAACTCTCAGTCTAAAGAAATAAAATAGTTCACGAGTAATGTTATATTGTATGGTAGGAACTATTCCCTTACCCTTTTATGTAATCATCTTTAATACATACCATTCTTCACATTATCTGTCTCAGGAATATAAGGCTTACAAAATAAAATTCTCAGCTATACAACATACTAGCAGTATGTTAACCATCTGAAACTTCATTTCAAAAATAGAGAAATTCCCTGCTCTTTTTATCACTTTTTATAAAAGTTATATTTTTTTCCTCAAACATTTAGGACAACTCAACCATTAGGATTAAAAAGTTATTTTTCAGGAGCTGGGGTTATGGCTCAGGGATAGAGTGCTCACCTAGGATGTCCAAGACCCTGGGTTTGATTCTCAGCACCACATAAAAATAAATAAAATAAAGGTATTGTGTCCATCTACAACTAAAAAATATTTTTTAAACAGTTATTTTTCAAACATTTGTCTTTTTTTTTTTTTTTGAGACAGGGCACCACCAAACCCAGCTCATTTCCCATAAGTTTTAAGAAGCAAAATTAAGTATTAATATGGGGCTTAAACTAAATACTTGTAGACATTTGTGTTCTTTCTCTTATTTTGCTAATTGCCCAGGCTGGCTTTGAACTCCTGAATTCAAGAGCTCCTCTTGTCTCAGCTTCCTTAGCACCTACAAATAAAGGCAGGTGCCACTGTTCTCAGCATTGTATCATTTTTAAAGTCTCATATTAATGATTTCGTTCACTCAAAATTAAAAATTATTTATTGATCTATAATCCAAGCAATTAAGGTGAAAATTAATATTAAAGCATTTAATTTGGAGTAAATTTTAGTATAAATTCTTAACAATATGTGCTCCAATATAATAAAGTACTTACAATTGTGTGGGGGAGTGGGTTATATACCATTACAAATAACAAGGGAAAGACCTGTCAGCTGATGAGCATACCTCAAAACATTTAGGACAACTCAACCATTAGGGTTACCTGCTTTCTTTTCTGATAAAGGAAGACAAAACCCAGGCAGCTAGTTCTAAATCTCACATGCCACTTTTCAATATGGGTGTTTGTTTATTGTGCTTACCACAAACTTGATTTTGCATGAGTGATAGCATTCGTCTTTCAAAGCCTGTTGACTTTATACAGGCTTTAAACAATCATTTATATTTTCCTTGGAATTTGGTCTTGAACTAATAAAGCTCAAGAAAATGCTGTTGCCTCTCTGATGGAGAAATACATGTATGGATGAATCTGCTCACTTGGCTACATTTCTCTAGTTATAAATCTACTGATCTGTCCACTCTATGACAAAGACAGATTTAGGAAGAATTATTTGTGGAGAGATGTGTAGTTACTGGACTGGAATTCTTGTTAAAGGCACACTAAATGGTCTTGGCCATGTACATATAAAGAGTTAACCTGGCCAGCATTATTCTTTTTCAGAGGAGAGTACTACTAGCAGAGCATATTAACACAATTACCCTACAGTAAACACACACACTTTTTAAATCCAGAACTATCTCTGTAAGTTTATTATACATTTTCCCCATGCATGAGACATATAAATCAAACTAGTGAATATTTTATTTTTGTCTAAGATGGTATAATACCTTTGGTAAAAGTAATACCTATTAACCTAAAAACATACAACTCTTCAATCAATCAAATCCATAATCTTAGTTTTATCTCTCCCTCTAGCATTTTGTAATAATTCGTTATAATCCCGTAAGACCTCTAGTTTCAAATTATAAAAGAATTATCTGTGATTTTTTAAAATGAATATATGTTTCACAAATAATAAATTTTTGATCTGGTAAAACTGAAGGAAAAAAAGAGAATTTTTAGTGGGCTGGGGATATAACTCAGTTGGTAGAGTGCTTGTCTGGCATGCAAAGGCCCTGGTTCAATCTCCAGCACCCCCTACCCCCACAACACACATATACACAAAAGGATTTTTAAATATAACAGAGACTCATTTATCTGTTATCTACTGGGAAGAAGGGCAAATATTTTTAAACAATTTAAAATTGTTTCAATCTCCAGCATCTAAAATTTAAAAGTTTCAAATTCTGTTGTTTAGAATACATTTTGCTTTTAAAAAGTAAGTATATTACAGGAGACTGTATCTGGTTCAATTCCTTTTAGAGATAGTTGCACTGAAGTCCACAGTATAAAGGCATTTGTGGGGTTCTCAGGCACAAAAGCATTGCATATTAGCTTTGAATACTCTCCTACAAATGTATTAAATTATGTTCTAAAATACAGATATCACCAGAGTGCTCATGTCATTTAGAGGAATCAAAGTGGGGAAAGAAAGCAATTTAAAAACTACTCAAGCTATTACAAAGAGACCAAAACTATGACCATTCTTAAAAAAAAAAAAAAAAGCTGTTTCAGTCTCTAGTACTCTAGTAGTGAAGAGAAGAATCATGCTGTAGTGGCGCTTGTGTTTGAATCCTAAGTCTTCCTCTTAGCAGCTTAGTAATGTCAAAAATACTTTTACTCCTCCCCACCACACTCTGACTTTCCAGCATGTAAAAATGGGACTCAAATTTATTTGCACTACAGTTCTTTGGATCAAATTATTCTGTGACAGTGCCAAGCCTTCTGTCTGGTACATAGAGAGATCTATAAACATTACGTTTTTTTTTTTTCTACTGTTATCTGAAATGTCAGACAATATTGAAAATTATGTGAAAACCAAATACCCTAAATTGGCTTAACAAAATACCTGAGAAAGAGAGAACTTAATAGTCCATTCTAACAGCTGGTGGACTGCTGGGCAGAAAGAAGACAATGACAAACTGAGACACATGAGGCACTAACACATGAGAACTCAATAAATAATAGAATTTGCATTTTTTTGGGTTGCCAAAGAAACAATCTTTAAACTACTCCTTTTATACATCAGAAATGCCTAGAACATTAAGCAGTAACTATGTGTCAATGCTGAACTAAGAATTTCAGAATTTTATTATTTAATCCTTATCAGCAAGTGGTACAGACAGGATTTGAACCCAGTAATAACGATGCCAAAACTCTTAATCATTGTCTGCCTACCTATTAATAACACATGTGGGTTTTAAAACCTCATAGTCAATTTTCTTTGCTGGGAATAACCAACATTTCTTAACTTCCCACTGATGTTTTACAATATGAAATACTAGCCCATGCTTGATAAAGAATTAAGACATTTTCCAGGCAAAAAACTCATGGCTAGGTCTGGGGCTGTAGCTCATTGGTACAGTGCTTGCCTAGCATGTGTGAGGCACTGGGTTCAATCCTAAGCACCACATAAAAATAAATAAATAAAGCTACTGTGTCTATCTACAACTAAAAGAAAAATTTAAAAAAACTCATAGCTACCTATTCTATAAAATATATAAAGCATATTAAATCTGAATCTAATTATTGTTATCAAATCATTAATTCCAGTCCTGATAATATTAAAGTATCTTGTAATTCTTACATAAAGTATATGCTTTGCACATAGTAATGTATTTATTGATTACTTAGTTACAACAGATAAAGAATCAAAATTATAATGTAGAAAGTTTTCTGCATTCTGAATATTTATCAATATATATAAGCTTTCTCTAGCAGTGAAGAGGGTAAGATTAATATTGAATATTAAACAAAACAAAGATGGCCAGTGATGTAGTAGGTACCCACCCTACCAGTCTCTTTCACCAAACCCTCTTGTTTTCTTCCATAATGTGAAGGCTTCCTCCATCTTTAAAGATACCTACTATCTTTCATCACTTGTCATTATTTAAAATCACTTAGAATTCATATTAAGTGAAAAAACATTTACATATTTTCAATGGGTCTTTCTAGTCACTTAATAAAGAAACAGTTAAAAAAATGCTTGAAATTTCTCATTATGGAACTCACATTGTAACCTTATGCTTGGCCTCAGGAACATTACATGAGGTCAGATTTGAGTTAAAGGTAGAGAAAAGGGATTAAAACAGTTTTTGTGGGGCTCCATGTGTGCATGTGTTTTTTAAAGTGTAATTGATTAAATACTCCTGTTTCTCTGACTAGAAAAAAAACAGATCACAATCCAGAAAAGCTTGCTTTACCACAAATATCAAAACTGTATTGGGCTACAAGGAACAAAGAACTAAGATCTCTTTTAATACATGTTATACTTTAGATAATAAAGAGTATACAGTATTATCTTCTCATGAAATTCTGCTCTAGCAAAACCTCCATTTTTATGGAATGTCATATCCCCTTATCTGATTTATTGCTTCTCTGGCAGATTTTGTCAGCTTTATAAGCCACATTAAGCCCTTGTTCCGTATAGCCAGAATTTTTAAATAATAATAACAAAGAATACACACAGAAAAACTTGTTTGCTAAAAGTAAAAAGTGAAAGAAAAATGAAACCTCATAATTTCTCTGGTTAATTAGTAAATAACTCCTAGAAGAGGGGCAGGTAAGTATTAAATGAACAAAAGATTTTTAATTACACATCAATTCATCATTCCCCCATCAGTATGTATTACAATTTAAAAGTATGATGGTGAATAAGTGGATTGTTAACTTGGAATACTCTAAAAACAACACAACAGTAATAATAACTAAATAGCCAGTAAGATTCCAGCTGAAGGAAACATCTTAAGGATGAAGACCAACAACTTGTTACATATTTAAATTGGTTAGCTAGAAAGTCTTTTTAAAAGGTTAATATTTCAAGTGGAAATGTTATATTAACCTAAAAAATCTGATATATCAATTTGGATCCAGCTTACCCATTATTGTAAACAAGCAGTGAGGCTGAAATATGGGTCAATTGCTAAAAACCTGAACAATCCAAAAATGGATAATTGGATTATAAATGATTAACATATATTTTCTAAGCAAACCAAAATCCACATTTTACAGATCATAGCAACTCCCCATGATTCAGTTTGTATTTCCATATAGTCTTACAAACAGAAGACATGATGTGTGTAAAACATCACACTTTGACACTCTAAAATTAAAATATTCCATGTATATACAGACTGATAAATTAATTATACATTATTTTACTAGCTTATTAAGGCTGATGGCCCATGGTGTATTTGTTTTTCAGTCCTTTGTATTTAGGTTTAATTGCATTACTTGAAAGTAATCAATCTACTACAGTTCAAAACAATTTTCTATGTATACTTTTCAATATTGTTGTCCTCCAGTTTAGAAATCACTGACACTCTACTGAATAAAATCAAGTATGAATGAAGTCCAGTAGATACCAACTTGATCACTAAGATGGCCAAGAAAATATAAAGGAAACCTTCATTAGTATTAAAACCTTGGGAAGGGTATCAGCGACACTACATACTCCAAACCTCCAGGGATAGTGAATGAATAATCAGAATAGGGAAAGTATACACACCAGAATTACAAAGTGTGAAAGAACAACTCAACTGTTTGGAGATACAACATCTGCCTGAAAGCACAAAGAATGGACCTAACAATAAGCAATGAAGAACACAACACAGAATCCAGACCCCACAAATATGGAAAGATAAATGGTTGATTATGACAATAATCACAATAATAATAATAAATTAAAAGTGAGCTAGGAGCGGTGGCACACACTTATAATCCCAGTGGCTTGGGAAGCTGAGGCATGAGGATGGCAAGTTGGAAGCCAACCTCATTAACTTAGCAAGGCCTTAAGTAAATCAGCGAGACCCTGTCTCTAAATAAAACATAAAAAAAGGGCTAGGGATATGACTTAGTCGTTAAGTACCTCTGGGTTCAATGCAGTACCAAAAAAAAAAAAAAAAAATTGTAACAGTGAAAACAACCTAAATGTTCATTTGTTTGAGAAACTGGTATATTATTTTATGCAAATACATATGTGTAAATTTTCATTGACATGGAATGAGTTCCATAATATACTGTTGAGGTGGGGGGGAAAAGAAAATTAAAAATAACATGTACATTATGAACAATTATACACATGGAGAGAGAGATGCAACAATTACCATCAAGATACTAATGGCGGTTTCCTTTGGGTAGATGAAAAAATTAAACGGTAATTTAAATTTTCTTCTTTCTAATGATTCATATTGCTTAAATTTTTAAAATAAGTATATATTCTCTTTCTGATGAGAAAAAAAGTTATCTTCATGTTAGAAAAGAGTATATTTGGGCTGGGGTTCAGTGGTAGAGTGCTTGCCTACCACATGTGAGGTACTGGGTTCAATCCTCAGAACCACATAAAAAATTTTTTAAAAGTATTGCATCCATCTACAGCTAAAAAAAAAATTTTAAAAAAAGAAAAGAGTATATTTATTTTTAATACTATAATTCAATCTGGTACAAATTACCCTAAAAAAATAGAAAAATTCATGAAGCTACAGACTCAAAGACATTTATTACAATAGTCTTTTTTATAGAAAATATTAGAAATAATCTAAATATCAATGGTAAATTTAATAAACTAAATTATAGCATGCCAAAAAGTCATTAAAAATTAAAAATACATCCATCATCTCGAAGCTCAGTTACTTAAATGTTCTCTACAGGTCAGTTTCCTTGTCAGTAAAAAGGGGGATGTAAAGAGCTCTTACTTGGTTCTGTTTTCCCTAGCATATCAGCTTTACCCTATCATAATAAAAGAAAAATATGATGTTTGTGAGCTTCCTCTGATACCACATATTTAAAAAATTACTTTGCTATCTGCTTTTGAAATATATTTCAAGATGAACATTCAATTTGCCATCAAGCAAGATAGCCATCCGAACTTAGGCTTAAAGAGAAAATAAAATTATGCTACAGTGAATATAAAAGGTGAAAACAGAGCCGGGCTTGGTGGTGCACACCTGTAATCCCAGCTACTCGGAAGGCTGAGGCAGGAGGATCACAAGTTCAAAGCCAGCTTCAGCAATTTAGTGAGGGCCTAAGCAACTCAGCAAGATCTTGTCTCTAAAATAAAAATATTAAAAGGGCTGGGCATGTGGCTCAGTGTTTAAGCGCCGTAGGCTCAATCCCCAGTACAAAAAAAAAAAAAAAAAAAAAAGTTGAAAACAGGGAATGTCTACAACTTCTAGATTAATGGTGAAAACAACAAACAAAAACCCTCCTATATATATTCACAAAATAAGTTTGTTTATTCACCTCTATATGTAGCAAAATAGGGTTGGAAAACAGATGAAGGTCAACCTAGATGCCCTGGTACTGGGACAGGCCCCAATAAGAAACCACCTAGATTATACCAACAGAAAAATTGGTATCCCTACTTAACTGAACAACAAAATTTAATATCTACATACTAGTTTTCTTTATTACTTTTATTATCATTATACCAAAGTATATTTTGTTGCTTTAAATAATTAAAACCAACCTGCCATGGTCTTTCCCAATCCAGTGGAATAGGAAATGCTCCAAGCCAAGCTCCTACAAAACTAGAAATTGTAGTGATCTGGAGACTATTCTCCCAAATGGATGTAACTCTGTAAAACACATAGATACAAATCATTGGTGGTCTATATCTTAGCTGCTGGAGAACCAATCAGATAGCACAAATTAACACTATTCATATATTTTCTGTTCATTTAAAATGAGCATCTCAAATTGATTTAGATATTTTCCATGAACTATTAAAAACTAATTGGTAAAAAAAATGTATTTCCATTGGAAAGGTAATTGGAAAGGTACAGTAAGAGTCAAACAATACAAAAGAACATTATACAATGACAACAAAATCTTCTTCCCACCTGTTATCATCAATTTCTGGTTCCTTTCCCCAGAGGCAACTGCTATTTCTAAACTACTACATAACCCTCAAGAGATATTTTATATATGTACAAATATACACACAATTTTGTTTGAAGGATTTATGCATATTTGCATAAATGAAGTGTAATTGTGTATGTAACCTTTAAAACAAAACTCAAAACAGGCATTATTATTTTATGTAAATATGTGACTGTATGACCAATATGATTCTACAACATGTACACTCAGAAAAAATGAGAAATTATATCCCATCAATGTATATCAGAGTGCATAAATGCATTCTACTGTCATGTATAACTAATTTAAAAAAAATTAAAATTTTTAAAAAGCAAAAAAACCCTCAAATGCATCATATTATAGACCAAATTTTGCTTTTTTGGTTTTCCTTTGTTAACAGCTATTATAGTATTTCAGGTGCATCATTTCCAATATAGAAGAGTCGTGTATTACATACAGGTTAGTCAACATTTGTCAGCCACATATAGTCAAAAACTACTAGTCAGTTTCTTCAATTAGCATTCAGCAGAACAGAGAGTTCTTCCAATATTAGAGAAAGAAAAGAATTAACTGAGTTGAATATAAAAAGAGAATTATACTGCTCAGGCAATGTTAAGGATTCTGTAGGGTAATTTTTGCCTACATGTGGCTGACAAACAGTGCCTAGCCCCCATGTCACACATGACTGACTCTTCCACATTGCAATACAAAAAAAAAGTGAGGTGCCAGGAGACACAAAGTGTGGGAGAGACTGAAAGCAGGATTCCCTTTCTGCTGGGAAGAGTTTACTTTTTCTGTTTTATGAAAAAAGAGAAAAGTTCAGCTGAATTTGAAAGAACAGGTAGGGTTAGATCTTGAACTGGAGAAAGAGATGCAATGCAGACAAGAGAACATACATAAAATTGGTAGAGGCCAAGTGGAAGAACAGTAAATAAGCCTGGAAAAGCAAGTTAGAGTTGGAACTTTTAAAATAACATCTTTATTAAGTATAGCACAAATGCCAGAAAATCCTTTTTCAGTCATACTATTCACCCACTTAAAGCATACAATTCAATAGTTTTTAGTATATTCACACAGTTGTGTATAACCATCACCACAGTCATTTTCAGAACATTTTCATCACTCCAAAAAGAAACCATTAGCAGTCACTCTCCTCCCTCCTCTCTTGTTCCCCAGGCCCAAGCAACCACTAAGCTACTTTCTATCTCTGTGAATTTGCCTATTCTGGACATTTCAAATAAATGGAATCATACATGCTGTTACTTGTGACTGTTTTTCTTTGACTTAGAATACTTCCAAAGTTCATCTGTGTTGTAGCATACATCAATGTATCATTCCTTCATACATTTTGGCTCAATCATATTGCCCTATATGGATATTATACATATTATTAATCCATTCAACATCTAATGGACATCTGAGTTGTTTCTGCTTTGGGGCTATTATAAATAATGCTGCTACGAATATTCATGTGCAAGTTTCTGTGTGGATGTGTGTTTAAATTTCACTTCAGGTTATTCTTAGGAGTGGAATTGCTGGGTCATTTGGTAATTCTGTCTAATCAGTTGAGGAACTGCAGAATGTGTCCCAAAGCAGCTGAACCATTTTATGTTCCCACCAGTAGTGTAAGAGGGTTCCAGTTTTTCCACATCCTTCCAGCACTTGTTATTATTTTTTGATTATAGTCATCCTAATGGGTGTGAAACAATATCTCAATATAGATTCAGGTTTAAGATTTAAGAAAAGTTAAATGCAATACTAAATGAGACATTGAAGGTTTTAAAAGAAGACAGCAATGTGATCATGCTGTTTCAACAAGATTTATGTACATATCTTCTCTACCCTCTAGGCTCCAAGTTTACTGGACTAAGGGCAAAACACAAATTTTCATATTTTTCATTGTTCTAGCACACTTGTGGCTAACTTATGTTTATTAAAATAAAAATGCAAACATCCAAGAGGTTATCCTCTATTTTGGTTGTATGGTATATTCAAGAGTATTTATGATCCTGCATATAATGAATATAGAAAAAATGGAAGCAAGACCTAGTTTAAAAAATACTCCAAAGCCTATCTTTTTAAAATAAAAAATTATATTTATAGAAACAGTATATGCAATACCTTTGAAGTAAAGGACAATTAGACTAATAATAAAAATATTCTCCCCTTCCATCTCTTCCTACTCCTGACTTCTAAACCCAAAGCAAATACTTTCAATTCTTCTTGCTTTTCTTCTATTTAACTCAAATTTTAAAATATACTTTAAGTGTTTGATTTTTTTCAAGATTTAGTTACTTCCTGAATTTTACTACAGGAGATGGCTTAGCATTTTTGGCCTGTACCCCACCTCCATGGACACATTTCTCCCTGACTCTTTGCCCCTACTTCAATGGTAACATCTCTCCTTTTCAGCTGAATAACAGTGTTTCCATGGCCGTGATTCCACAGATGCTAATCACAATGAACCACAGAGTAAACCACAATTACATTTCTTTTTCTCTTGTTATGATGATTTTAAATATGATTTTTAATTGTTCTTGTATGTTAAAAACCGCCTCTCCCCTCTCCTAGCTGTTTATGTACTTGTCACTAAATCATCTTCAAATATCCAAAAAAACACAATAGTACTTCTGCTAAATGCTCTCTCTTCCTTTCCTTCACCTGTTCCTATCTGAACTGGCTTCTCTAGGCCTGCAGACTTGCTGGGGTCCTAGGTTGTCTCTAGACCATCATCTTGTAAATTCCCTTTGCCTGTCTTGGTTCTGGTTCTCCTGGATTCCAAGTCTCCTTTCTCCCTTCTTTCTCTCCTTCCTCACCCTCTCAGTTCATTAAATAGATTACTCATGTAGGGTGAGCATCCAGTCAGCTGTTCAGATTTTTAGAGATTTTTTAAAACTGAAAATGACTTTA
Organism: Urocitellus parryii; assembly: GCF_045843805.1. NCBI lineage: Eukaryota > Metazoa > Chordata > Mammalia > Rodentia > Sciuridae > Urocitellus > Urocitellus parryii. Next base: position 68,370,950 of record NC_135542.1, read on the forward strand.
CTCTAGTGGTTGGAAATAACTTTGCCTCAAATTTTTGAAAGCATTGCTCCATTGTTTTCTGATTTTCACCTAAGAGGTTCCATGCCATTCTAGGTCCCCATCCTCTATAGGTAACTTGCTCCTATTACTCTGGAAGCATCTAGTATTTCACAAAAATGTATCTTGAAGTATCTTTCAATCATTATATATGAAATATATGGGCCTCATTCTAGAATTTCAGTTCTTTTGGTTATTGAAATTTTCCTTTATTTAAAAACTTGGACCAGGAGCAGTGGCACACATCTGTAATCCCAGCAACTCAGAAGGCTGAGGCAGAATGATCACAAATTCAAAGCCAGCCACAGCAATTTAGCGAGGCCCTACCCAATTTAGAGACCGTGTCTCAAAATAAAAAATAAAAAGGGCCAGGGATGTGGCTCAGTGATTAAAGCACCCCTGGATTTAATCCCTGGTACCAAAAAATAAAAATGACCAGGCACAGAGGTACCCACCTATAATCCCAACAACTGAGGAAACTAAGGCAGGAGAATCTTAAGTTCAAGGCCAGCCTCAGCAACTTAGTGATGCCCTCTGTCAAAAAATAAAAAGGGCTAGGGATATAGCTCAGTGATAAAGTAATCTGGGTTCAATCCCCAGTACCAAAAAAGCAAAAACCAAAATTCTTGTTCTGCTCAAAACGTTTAGAAATTTTGCTTTCCCTACTCTTGCTGGAAATACTATTATTTTGAACTAATCTCTTGCTTGTCTTACCTTTCCCTCATTTTTCATATCTTTCTCTTTTTTGCTTGAAGAACCTTTTCAACTTTGTCTCTAGTTTTTTTTCTATAATATTGTGATAATTGTACAACTGTGTCTATACCAAAAAAAATAACTGAATTATAATACACTTAAAACAGGTGAATTTTATGGTAGGTAGTTACATCTAAATAAAGCTATTTTAATACAACAACAAAATAAAATACTGAACAGTTGAGTGGATGCTCACCCTACATGAGTAAGACGACTCATTGTACAGTATGTAGAATTTCACTTCATCTGTTCCCTAAAGAGTTTGAACAAATATCTTAGCTTCTAGGGATAACCAGAATAGTTGAGGATATGAGGAATACAAATATATTTTCTCTATCTCTTCCCCCATGGTACAATTTTTATTGCTTATATTATTTTTATAGTATTTACATTCTGTTCTATGATGCTAATTCATTTGATTATTTTCTTGACATAGTAAGCCCCTTTAATATATAAATTGAACAGCTCCTTCATTTGGACAATTGTCTTCTATCACATCTTTGAATTTTTTGTTTTGTATTATAGGGGCACTAACTGGTCTTATGTTTGACACTCCTTTATATCTTCTCTTTATCCATCATATATTCTCTAATTACTTTATTCCTTCCAACCCCTTCCCTACTCATCATTCATTTTGATTAGGGCAAACCTTTCCTCCATGGTAAAATTTAATTTTCTAACTTGTCTATTTATTGATGTTTATAATCTATGATCTATAGTAAGGTGGTTTGGATTTTCAACTTATCTCATCAATTTTGCGATCTCTTCCTCTCCTTCATTTGTTTCACTTTTTCATGTTTGCCTTTATTTAATTGAATTCATCATATCATCAATAACATTTTTTTGAGGAGTTCTTTGTTTATTTTTGTTCCTTGGGTAGCATTTTCCCTCATATTGAATTCTTTGTCTTGCATAACTTCCCCCCCACCCTTTCTTCTATGGTGTGTTTTAAGGCTGTTGTGCCATTTCTATTCATCTTTTTCACACTTCATGTTGGCAGGCTGTCTAGACCACCTATTTGCTCAGAAGAGTGAATTATCTTTGAAGCTGTCTTTCCATGTAACTGGTGCCAATTTTTGCTGTCTCAAAGATGCATTTTGAGAACTGGATGCTATTTTCTATCCAGTTTTCTGTAACTTGGAGGTAAAGGGAGACAATGGAAGAGATAGGGCAAGGTTAATGTTACCTCTGCAATTCAATCAGTAATATTCAGCTGACGTTTACTAAATGGTGGCTCCATGAATCAAACTTTTAAAAACTAGCAGCCAGCCAGGGCTATGCCTTCCACTAGAAACCAGTATCACATAGTCTTCCTTCTCAGTAGAGCCTCAGTAAGAAGCTGCTCTGTTTTGTTAAAAAGTGAACAGGCCTGATGGTCAGTGAGGGAATCAGCACTCTATTGGTAGAATATCTATGTAGATATCTACACATTCTTCAAATTAAACTGAAGTTTCATAGTACCTATGAACTTCCTTTGATTTCCAAACTCCAGGAATAGAGTTGACAGAAATATTTGCACAGGTATATAAAATTATATGGAACAGCCAGGTGTGGTGATGCACACCTGTAATCCCAGTGGCTCAGGAGGCTGAGGCAGGAGTTCAAAGCCACCTCAGCAAAAATCGAGGCACTAAGCAACTCAGTGAAACCCTGTCTATAAATAAAATACAAAATAGGGCTGGAGATGTAGCTCAGTGGTCGAGTGCCCCTGAGTTCAATCCCTCGTACCCCCCCCCCAAAAAAAAATATATGGAACAAAGATGTTCATAAAAAGATTATTTATAATCATGAAAATCTGATAACAACATTCAATAGCAAACTAAATAAATTGTAGTATGTGGAACAGTCATAATGGAAATGAACTGTTCAATATTTATCTTATCTCTGATAATTAGGCTAATTCAATCATGGTGATCCCATTCTTCCTAATGTAGAGTTTAGGAATAAGCAAGAAAGGTAAACTGCTTTCATCTCCCTCCCATCCTGAGGATCCAGGAGAATCCCTAAGAAGCATAGCCACACCCTAACTGAATTTAGAACCACCCAAACTGTTACCGACATAATCAGTTCAAAACAATATAGGCTGGACTTTTATGTTACTTAAGGATGTACCAACTAATGGTACTATGCAAGAAGTGGTAGATTATACTTACACAAATAAAGATGTTCATAATATATTAATGGAACAAAAAGTTATAAGCAGTGATTGGATTTGCCATTTTGTTTTAAAATTACATTTGTTTTATGCATGGATAAAATTAGAAGAACATATAAAATCTATTTGTAATCACTGACTCTTCAATAGGATTATTAGGATCTTTAACTTTCTATGTTTTATGATTATTGGAAATTTTCACTTGAAATATATAAAAATGAATAAAGTTTTACAATATGTGGTAAAAATGCATGCATTCTTTTGTAGTAAATAATGAAGATAAAATGAAACAGATAAATTCGACTTGATTAACTAATTTCTTACAACAATGACTTTGTTTATTCTCATTTCATAGGTTTCCATAAAAATGTCATTTAAATTGTATGGTTATTGGCTAATTTTGTCACAGTAATGGAACTTGTACATAGAGCCAATAGGTCTGAGAACAGAAATGGTTTGCTGTTCTACTGTGAACAAACTTAAAAAGTGATTAAAATAATGTTACAGATCAGTATTCATGACAATGGGGTCCAAGTACCTGTCCAAATTATTTGACTGCTGAAATTCATTAGACCAATTCTAATTAAAATAGGCCATTTTGAGTGCCTCCTATATGCCAGACTGTGTATCATGCACCTGAGAGTAGTTAACAGTAAATGCCTGTGGCTTAGATCTACTCATGAAAACAGAATTTGTTTGAATGGATTTGATCCTCTTAACTGTTGATTTTTTCATCTGAAAAAGAAACTCTACAACTCCTCCCAGTGGCTAAAGATATTTGATGCAATTCTAATAGAAATTTCCATTTCCCACTTAATGAATATTAAAATCAATGCTTCTTCAGAACGAAATTTTTGTATCCATATTCAGATTAAATTGCCTTTGTTTTTGAGGGCAGGGCAGGGACCAGGACCTTGCTACCTTGCTCAGGCTGGTCTCAAACTTGTAGGCTCAATCTATCCTCTGGCCTCAGCCTCACAGGTATGCCACCATACCCAGCTCTAAATTACATATTTTGTATATTTGTGTATTTGGTCATTTACTATCTTTTCACTCTTACTGGCCACTGTGGTTTTTCAATACAAAGTGTTTTTCTTTATAAAAATGGATCTGAGTATTTTCACCTTCCAAAATCCCAGATTTGTGTTTAATCCTATTCAGAAACTTTCTCAGTTCACCAAAGGTAATCAATCAGGTTCTAACTTACACATTCACAAGAGAAGCATAAAATAACTAATAAATCCAAAAGCAAACTTCACTGAATAACAGGTCTATGGTAAGCAAATTATTACTTTCCTTTATAAGACAGTCTACAAATGAAAAAAGAAAAACCTCACACCAATTATAACACTAAGGCAAGAAAAAAAACTGAATTATACTAGTACAAATTGAGTATATTCAGTTAAAAAAAATATATCAATAAGAAATTGGCAGAATATTTTAAGAAGCTGAATGACTTTCCTACCTTCATGTTTCTTTATGATAGCATTCTTTTGTTCTCCTGGAATAACTTTACATTTACTTTAAGGAAAAATCTTGTTAAAATATTGTCACTTAATTCTATATTAAATGTCAAAAGTATCATAATTGATCCTTTATTCTTACAACATTGATTACCACAAAGCTTACAACTTCAAAGTTTTTATGTTTTCAGTCTTCATGATTTTTAAATTTCCTATAAATATGCAAATAAATACATTAAACAGCATAACACATTTATATTGACTCAATATTATGAGAGATGTCATGCCAATTCAAAATTGGCCTGTTCCTACTGACATTTTATTTCAATATTGCAACGCTGAAAGAACTAGCTTTAAATTTTAAAAACTACAAAACTCTACTGTATGTATTCTACTTAAACACAGTATAAATAATATTTAATAATATTTAAGTCTCTAAAATCTGCAATCAATACTTCAACATACTTAAAATACCTTCAAACCATAGCATGAGAACTTTTTAAATTAGAAATTAATTTCTGCTCTAAATTGTTTGGGGGTAAGAAAAAGAATGCATTATTCATCTATTTTGTATAACTTCCTTAAGTAACAATAGAATTCTTTGGAATTAAAGTTGAAGTTCAAGCCAGGCACAGTGGTGCATGCCAGAAATCCTAGTGGCTCGTGAGGCTAAGGCAGGAGGATTGGAGTTCAAAGCCAGTCTCATCAATGGTGAGGCGATAAGCAACTTGGTAAGACCCTGTCTCTAAATAAAATACAAAATAGGGCTGGGGATGTGGTTCAGTGGCCAAGTGCCCCTGAGTTCAATTCCTGGTACAAAAAAAAAAAAAAATGTTGAAGTTCTATATGAATAATGGTAACAACACAGTGGGACAAGTGCAGTGCACCACACAATTAAATAGGTTTTGTATATATTTTATATTATTATTACAGAACCATCAGATCTTCAATTTTTAAAATATTTTTTCATATAAGTGAACATTTAAACTGAAATAAATACACAAAAATAGTCATCTGGCCCTTGACAAAGATGCCCAAAGCATACACTGGGGAAACAATTAATGCTAAGAAAACTGGATATCCATATGTAGAAGAATGAACTAGATCCCTACCTCTCACCCTGCATAAAAATCAACTCAGAGTGGATCAAAGACCTAGGAATTAGACCACAAACAATGAAACTACTAGAAGAAACATAGGGGCAACACTCCAAACTTTGGCAACTACTTAATAAGACTCCTAAAGCTAAAGAAATAAAACCAAGAATCAATAGGTAGGACAGCATTAAATTAAAAACTTCTGTACAGCAAAAGAAATAAGAGTGTGAGGACAAAGCCTACAGAATGAGAGAAAATCTTTGCCAGTTAGTCTTTTGACAGGGGCTTAATAACCCTAGTATATAAAGAACTAAAAAAAACTAATAAGCCACTCAATAATTGGACATAAGATCTAAAGAGTCACTTCTAAAAAGAAGAGATACAAATATTCAACAAATACATTTTTAAAAAAGGCTCAACATGCTTAGCAATCAGGGAGATACAAATCAAAACTACACTAAAAGCTCAACTTAGAATGACAAACATCGAGAATAAAAATAATGATAATTGCTCGTGAGGATATGTGGAAAAAGGTACACTTGCACATTGTTGTTGGGACTGTAAATTAGTACAACCACTTTGAAAGCAAGACTAAGAATGGAATCACCATATAACCCAACTATCCCACTCCTTGATGTTTATCCAAAATAACTAAATCAGCCTACTATAGTGCTATAAACATCATACCAATGTTTATAGCAGCACAAGCCACAATAGCCAAGTTATGTAACCAACATAGGTGCCTACTAACAAACAAATGGATAAAGAAAATGTACATACACAATGGAGTTGTACTCAGTCAAAAAGAAGAAGGAAATTATGTCATTTTCAGGTAAATGGATAGAACTGCAGAACATCATGAAATAAGCCAGACTCAGAAAGGGTCAAATGTTTTCTCTGATATGTTGAAGCTAGAGGGAAAAAAAGAATAAAAAGGGGGAAAATCTCACGAAAATAGAAGGGCAATCAGTAAATAGAAATAAGGGGATGAAGGGGCAGGGAGGACAGGAGGGAAAGGGAAGAACAAGGAAATGAAGTTGACTAAATTATGCTAGACGCATGTAAGAATATACCACAATTCATTCCAATTTTATATATAACTATAATACATCAACTTAAAAGTAAATAAATAGAAGGATGATCAAAAGAGTAGCAGAAGGAGATGGGCGGAGGGAAGGGGGTAGTACTGAGGATTGAAACGGAGAAAACTATCTTATATGCATTCATGAATATGTCAAAATGAACTCCACTATTACATCTGATTGTAATACATACATTAAATTTTTTAAATAAAAAAAATAAAAAATTTAAAGGGATGTTAGGGCTCTATCTGAAGTGTGAGGAGTAAAAATTTGTTCCCAGGATGTAGGCTCCCTATTTACCTCTCTTATTGTTTCTCTTGCTGAGAAAAAACTTTTTAGTTTGAGTAAGTCCCATTTGTTGATTCTTGTTATTAACTCTTGTGCTATGGGCGTCCTATTAAGGAATTTGGAGCCCGACCCCACAATATGTAGATCGGAGCCAACTTTTTCTTCTATCAGATGCAGAGTCTCTGATTTGATATCAAGCTCTTTGATCCATTTTGAGTTAACTTTTGTGCATGGCGAGAGAAAGGGATTCAGTTTCATTTTGTTGCATATGGATTTCCAGTTTTCCCAGCACCATTTGTTGAAGATGCTATCCTTCCTCCATTGCATGCTTTTAGCCCCTTTATCAAATATAAGAAAGTTGTAATTTTGTGGATTGGTCTCTGTGTCCTCTATTCTGTACCATTGGTCCACCCGCCTGTTTTGGTACCAGTACCATGCTGTTTTTGTTACTATTGCTCTGTAGTATAGTTTGAAATCTGGTATCGTTATACCGCCTGATTCACACTTGCTGCTTAGAATTGCTTTTGCTATTCTGGGTCTTTTGTTTTTCCATATGAATTTCATGATTGCTTTATCTAATTTTACAAGAAATGCCGTTGGGATTTTGATTGGCATTGCATTAAACCTATAGAGAACTTTGGGTAATATCGCTATTTTGATGATGTTAGTTCTGCCTATCCATGAACAGGGTATATTTTTCCAGAGTATACAAAGAACTCAAAAAATTGAACAATAAGATAACAAATAACCCAATCAACAAATGGGCCAAGTACCTGAACAGACACTTCTCAGAGGAGGACATACAATCAATCAACAAGTACATGAAAAAATGCTCACCATCTCTAGCAGTCAGAGAAATATAAATCAAAACCATCCTAAGATACCATCTCATTCCAGTAAGATTGGTAGCCATTATGAAGTCAAACAACAACAAGTGCTGGCGAGGATGTGGGGAAAAGGGTACACTTGTACATTGCTGGTGGGACTGCAAATTGGTGCAGCCAATCTGGAAAGCAGTATGGAGATTCCTTGGAAAGCTGGGAATGGAACCACCATTTGACCCAGCTATTCCCCTTTTTGGACTATACCCAAAAGACCTAAACAGAGCATACAACAGGGACAAGGCTACATCGATGTTCATAGCAGCACAATTCACAATAGCTAGACTGTGGAACCAACCTAGATGCCTTTCAATAGATGAATGGATTAAAAAAAGTGGCATTTATACACAATGGAGTATTACACAGCACTAAAAAATTACAAAATCATGGAATTTGCAGGGAAATGGATGGCATTAGAGCAGATTATGCTAAGTGAAGCTAGCCAATCCCTGAAAAACAAATGCCAAATGTCTTCTTTGATATAAGGAGAGTAAGAACAGAGCAGGGAGGAAGAGCATGAGGAAAAGATTAACATTAAACAGAGACGAGAGGTGGGAGGGAAAGGGAGAGAGAAAGGAAATTGCATGGAAATGGAAGGAGACCCTCATTGTTTTACAAAATTACATATAAGAGGTTGTGAGGGGAAAAGGGGAAAAAAAACAAGGGAGAGAATTGAATTACAGCAGATGGGGTAGAGAGAGAAGATGGGAGGGGAGGGAAGGGGGGATAGTAGAGGATAGGAAAGGTAGCAGAATACAACAGTCACTAATATGGCATTATGTAAAAACGTGGATGTGTAACTGATGTGATTCTGCAATCTGTATTTGGGGTAAAAATGGGAGTTCACAACCCACTTGAATCAAATGTATAAAATATGATATGTCAAGAGCTTTGTAATGTTTTGAACAACCAATTTAAGAAAAAAGAAAAATTTAAAGGGAAAGAAAAATACCTGGCAATACCAAATATTTGCAAGGAACTCTTATTCATTGCTGGTAGAAATGCAAAATAGTATGGCCAATTAGAACAACGATTTGGCAATTTCTTACAAAGCCAAATACAATCTTACCATACCAGCCAGCAATCGCACTCCTAGTTATTTATCCAATTGAGCTGAAAACTTATGCCCACACAAAATCTACACATATGTTTATAGCAGCTTTACTACAATAGCCAAGCCCTGGAAGCAGCCAGGATGTCAATAGGTAAATGGATAAGCAAACTATATTCCATACAATGGAATATTGTTCAGTGACAAAGAAATGAAATCTTGAGTCATGAAAAGACCTGAAGAAAACTTAAATGCATATTTCAATGAAAGAAGCTCTTCTTCAAAGGCTATATGCATACTATATGATTCCAATAAGATGCAATTTTGGAAAAGGAAAAGCTATAGAGATAGTAAAAAGATCAGTGGGCCAAGTGTAGTGGTATACACCTGTAATCCCAGCTACTCAGGAGGCTGATGCAGGAGGACTGCAAGTTCAAGGCCAGCCTCGGCAACTTACAAAATAAAAAAATCAGCAGAGCATGGTGGTTGCACACCTATAATCCCAGCAGCTCAGGAGGCAGAGATAGGAGGATCAAGAGTTCGAAACCAGCCTCAGCAACTCTGCAAGGCCCTAAGCAACTCAGTGAGACCTTGTCTCTAAATAACATACAAAAAAGGGCTGGGGATGTGGCTCAGTAGTTAAGCATCCTTGGGTTCAATCTCTGGTACAAAAATAAATAAATAAATAAGAGTTGGGGTGTAGCTCAATGTTAGAGCACTTGCCTAACATGTGGGAAGTCCTGGGGTTCAATCCCCAGTACAACAAAAAGTGATATATAGGTGAAGCACAGAGTATTTTTAGGTCAGAGAACCTATTCTTCATGGTACTGTAATAATGGATACATGACATGCATTTATAAAAATCCACAGAACTGTAAATGAACTTTAGTTAATAACAATGTATCAATATTGGTTCCTTAATTATAAAAAACATACCACACTAATGCATGACATTAATAGGGGAAGCTGCCAGTGGAGGAAGTATATGGAAACTCGGAACTATCTGCTCAATTCTGTAAATCTACAACTGTACTAAAAAATAAAGTTCAGAATTTTTAAAAAAGTGAAGATTAAAGAAGGACACTCTAGGGACTGGGGTTGTGGCTCAGTGATAAGAGCACTTGCCTCCCACGTGTGAGGCCCTGGGTTCAATCCTCAGCACCACATATAAACAAACAAATAAAATAAAGGTATTGTGTCCATGTACAACTAAAAAAAATATTCTAAAGAAGGCTACTCTAAAGTTAAATAAGTTAATCTACCACATTAGTTATTTCCTAGATAATTAAAGAATTGACATGTTTTCTATACTAAATTCTCCTGATAAAAGTGCTAAGAAGAAACTCAACTATCACTAGTTAAACTATTACGTATGGTGGAGACATGAAGACTGAGGCTTCTCTCTCACAACAAAGTTCAAATGAACTTCACACTAAATTAACTGAAAAAACCATTACTCCTCTGTAGTTGTCTGTGGACTATTGTCCTTGGTCTGTTATCTGACCTAAGAAGTACTGAGACAAACCCATTAGGATTAGAAATATGACATATAAATATGCTCCCTGACATTTGTTAATCCATTTGGCAAACATTTTTTGAGCACCTACATTTATTTCACTTATTAGCTTACTCAGTTATGATAATAACCCTGCTAAGTACATATTCGTTTTATTCCTAGTCATGTTATACATGAGGATCTGTGAAGCTAAAGAGCTTGTCAAAGATCATTTAGCCACTGAATAGTGAAGGCCAGTAACACAGGGTATTATTAGGTCAGAGAACCTATTCTGCATGTTACTGTAATAATGAATACATGACCTGCATTTATAATTTTTTTTTATGCATTTATAATTATAAATATTTTTTTAAAAGATGCCATTTTTGGCCTTTAGTGTGGCCTTTTTTATGCATTTATAATTATATGCATTTATAATTTGTAATTTACATGCATTTATATTTATAAATATTTTTTTAAAGATGCCACTTTTTTGCCACTGCTCTCCTTGGGCTGTTTGTTTCCTCCAAATCACACTTCCTTTTTTTAAAAAAAAGGCCATTCTGAAGTCTGACTCCTAACTATTAAGAGTCATCTAACTTGTATATGGTATATCAGATGATCTAGACTGAAGTCTTAGTTATATCAGTTATTTGCTCTCACTTATTAGTTTTCCAGCACATGTATAAAACAATGAAAATAGGAGTGTCTCACTCGATTGCTCTGAGAAATGCCATAAAATTCATGAAAATGCTTTAAAAGTTACTAAAATATTTTCATATTCTTACCATTTCATGTCATGTCCTGTATGATATTAAATGTTTTGTATTACAAAATTGATTATTTTTAGCGCAGTCCTAGCTACTGAATTGTTAGCTCTGATTGTATGATGGAAATTTTGGAAGGATAACTTTTGCAGTCTACCGAAGCTTAGGTAGCACCCAAAAATCCTGTAGATACATTGGTGTATTTATTCCCCCTTACCAACTTTTTACATAGGACGGTAGCATCCCATGCACATTTTTTAAAAATATATTTTTAGTTGTTGACAGACCTTTATTTTATTTATTTGTATGTGGTGCTGAGAATCGAACCCAGTGCCTCACACATGCTAGGCAAGCGCTCCACCACTGAGCCACAACCCTAGTGCCCCCCAATGCATATTTTTAACTGCACTGTTTTTCTACTTAACATAGAGTAAATAAACAAAAAATTGAGAGAGAATGTGTAGAACAGTATGTATTTGTAGCTGCGTAATATTTCATGGTTGCATTAAATGCTATTTAACGGTACCCTTTTCTAATGGACATTTAGGCTATTTTCAATGCCACTGTGAGTAATCTTATGCACTCAATATTTTGTAGATGTGCAAGTATAACTACTGAATAAAGTCCCAGAAGAAGAATTGCTGAGTCAAAGATGTTCATTTGAAATTTTTATAAATGTTACCGAATTGTACTTCACAGAGTCTGAACCAATTTACTCTCCAGAGAGTTTGACACTTGCTTCTCCAAATTCCTAACATATGTTTTCCAGGCTAGCCTCAAATTCGTGGGCTTAAGGGATCCTCTTGTCTCAGCCTCCTGACCAGCTGGGACTATTATCGAATACTATCATGCTCCAGCTTCAATGCTATTTTTTAAAAAGTCAATTCGCAGCAACCTCAGTTTACTAAATATATCAAGTCTTACCCATCCACATCTGGTGTTAACTTTGGCTCAGATTTCCAACAACCATTCTTCACCACTTCACAGTAACTCACAAGGGACAATTCTTTCCATATCTACTTTCAAAGGCAACCTTCAAATCTTTTCTTAAGAAAAGAGCTATATTTGATTTGATGCAATATTTATGTATTTTGTAACTATTTAACATGTGTAAAATGGTGCTACCATTTTCATTAAGTTCCTATCTTCATTCATGCCTGTAATCCCAGCAACTCAGGAGGCTGAGGCAGGAGGATTGCAAGTTCAAAGAAAGCCCTGCAACTTAGTAAGGCCCTAAGCAACTCAGTGAGACCCTTTCTCAAAATAAAACACAAAAAAGGCCTGAGGACATAGCTAAGTGGTTAACAGCCCCTGGGTTCAATCCCTGGTACCAATAAAAAAAAGTTTATATCTTCTCTTTATGTGTCACTGGCAAAGTGTTACATCCCTAGCCCCATCTTTCTCACAAGGTTTGTGATTTTTATTGTCCAATTTTGCTAAATTCAGTGATTTTTATGGACAAATACACCCTTTTATACCAGAACTAACCGTAAAAACTCAAACGACAATATCCTCTCCAAATACATCTATTAACTATTAGAAAAATTCAAAGCTTGATAAGTCAGCAATACAAACCAATAAGATTTCAACCAGTTTTCATTGTTTAAAAACTGCAAACTAAGAAGTTAAAAGAAATTAATTTCAAATGCTAAGATAATAATGTGGAAAGACATTTTCAGTTGCTACACTTTTGTTTTCTGGAGTTTTTAATGAATAGAAGATAGTTCTTAAGAAAAAGAACACAGTCATTTCCCAAGGACTAAGGCAGTAATTTATGGAACCAAACTACTCAGCATGCATACCCTGCTCTCCTTGGGCTTCTTGTTTCCTCCAAATCACACAAAAATACCAATTTCAATTCAGTTTTCATCCATTCCCCTTGCACAAGGTATCTTTTCTTCTTGGTCTCATCAAATCATTTATTCCCCTCACCAACTCCATTCTTCACTGCTCCCTATCCCCCTCTGAGTTCCTACAGCCCTGATTTTTGTTCAATTACATAGTTTTAGTTTCATACTATTTGTTCATTTCACTCTTATCCCTTGAATGTGCAAGCTCCTCAAGGGGGAAAAAAATCTTCCTAATATTTTGAAATCCACACAGAGCTTAGCATCTGGAGCAGAGTAAGTGCTCAAGAAGTTTTTGCTGCTAGGTAACAAACAAGACAAAATTACAGGTACCAAAATATCTTCTGGTTTTCTTAGTTAGAACTCCACCACCTCTGGTATTTCAACGTCTTTGAAGAAGCTAAAATTTTAACTTGGCTCTGCTGAAAATATTTGTGGTTGCTAAGGAAATAAAATCTGTTCAATCTGCACTCCAATATTTTATCACGACAAAGGCCAAACAAGAAATTCTTGTTCTTACACGAAACATTTTTATAAGTAGGTATTTGCATATTATGAAATATATGTAAGCAATTTTATTTTGAAGCACTTTATCATAATGCCAAATTATCCCAGTGGTTTTTAAAGCTTTCTTTTGGTAGCAGAAAAAAAAAATTTTTTCTTTTTCCAAACAAAAAGCATAGTAGAATTCTACCATATGGAAAAAACCAAAAAATATATCTTGGTAATGTGGTGGGAGAGAGCTGTAGTCTGCCTGCTTGGGTCCCTCTCAAACCATCTCTGCCTCCATTCCCCAAATGCATTGGCCCCTTCTGGCATCTTTGAGAACCATACAGTGCTGAGAAACATTCATGGAATAATCAGCAAACTGCCAAGAACAGAAAAACAATTCTTAATTTTTTAAAAATTACTAATCAGTAAAATATAAAATTAAAACTTACCCATTTCTACTGAAAACTCTTAGCCATGCTTTGATGTTTGGTCCTAACAAACATAAACAAGGTACGGTAGTAAAAGTAGACAAAAGAACTGCAAATGAAAATGTTTCCAACACCAACCTAAAACAAACAAACAAATAAAACTTCATTAATTTCTTAAAAAGTGTTAAAGATACACATATACACACATACAAAATCTTTATCACATGAACATATTTAATATAAAAATATTTTCTGATATTTTGAAAAGTTACATGAGTCCCATCAAAATGACTATAAATAATCTTACTGCTAAAATACAAACTTTAAAAGCCAATCTAGGAAATATCTAGTTTTAATGATAAATGTCAAAAATGTGAAAAACCCTAAGATTCATACTGAAACTTCCATTTCTGGATGTTAGCTTTCTTCCTCAACAGTCTCTAGAATTTTCTCTACAACCAATGATTCAACTCTTATTTCTAGTCTGTGCTGGATCAGGCAAACGCTATCATGTCTGATGACAAAGATCTTGTCCTCTCTCTAAAAAAGAATAAATCTGTTAGTTTAATATATATATAAGCCGAGTGCAGTGGCACATGCCTGTAATCCCAGCATCTCAGGAGGCTGAAGCAGGAGGACAGAAAGTTCAAAGCCAGACTCAGCAAAAGTGAGGCACTAAACAACTCTGTGAGACCCTGTCTCTAAATAAAATATAAAACAGGGCTGGAAATGTGGCTCAGTGGTCAAGTGCCCCTGAGTTCAATCCCTGGTACTGCCTCCCCCCCAAAATATGTATATATACAGTTATATATAAATATATATATATATATAACTATATACATGGTTATAGATGTGTGTATATGTATGTGTTTATATATATATATATATATATATATATATATATATATATATATAAGTAATTTCATCATGATCATTAATCACTGCTAAACTAAAGTTTTCCAAACTGTAATAAACATTATGTAAGAAATATTTATTAATCTCCACTGATTTGAAATTCGTTAGTTTTTAAAAAGTATTGAGTTTAATTTGACCTATAAATATTAGCTTATTAACTATTTTAATATAAAAATTTATTGACTTTCCTTGGGAAAACAAACTCTTTCAACTAATTCAGAATCACATTTGTTAAGAACTGATATGTTATAACTAACTTACACATATCATGACAGTGAGTTCCCTTAGAGGTCTAAAAGAGACACATTAGCATATTAATACTAATTAGTGTTTTAAATATACATACACACACAGTTCCTCACCTGCCCTTCCTCCTCCCAACATGTATTTGGGCAACAGAAGGCTAAATAATAGAAGCATTTAATGAACTAAGTTATGAATTGTTATTCTACTTTTTAAAATACAGTAGAATACAATGCTAAAGAAGAAAAATTATGTTTTCTCCTGCCTTGATTCATTAATCACACCACAGTTTTTCTATTATTGCCAACAGAGTTAACATATTAAGTTTTTTAAAATATGAAGTTAAAAGTAAAAATTTCAAACTTACTCTATTAGTGGTGCTCCATATAGAACAAAAATCACATGAAAGGAAAAGCAAGACATAAGAAAGTAGATACAACATTTCAAAATTCTGGTTACCTAAAAAAGAAATGAATAATTTGAAGACTCAAGAGACTGACAAAGGATAAATTCTTCCATTTTATCTACAAATACAACTTTTTCCCATAATGTGTGAAATAGCTTAATGTTCTAAAAGGTAAATACCATGCACACCCACATTCTACCTACCCATGAGTCAAATGGATTTCTGTTTCTGTAATATGTATTGAGCTATGCTATTAATCCATATTTATGAAATACTTGTTGATAACAGTGCTAGAATATAAAATACACACAGTACTTGTTATATAATAATACATGAAGTCACTGCAGAAAATAACTTTTTGTTTTTTCATTTTAAAACAAAACTCCTGGGACAACTGCAACACAAAAACAAAATACTATATAATTTTCTAAGCCACATTCATATTACTGTATGAATCATATGAAAAAAGACCTGAACATCTACAAATAGCACATGTAGGACTCACTTGATTTGGAACTTAAGAAGGTATAATTATAAAATACACATTAAGCTTTTAAAACCATATGGCAGTAAAGATGTTAAATTAAATTACCTAATAGAGAGCTTATATATGATATTGAATGTTAAGTGAGAACTTTATTAAAGTAATAGTCAAACATAGTGAATATTTCAGAAAATTGATCCTCATATCTGAAAACTGTTTAGTCAAGGAAGACCATGTTTGAAACAACAGTTACCACAGTGAATTCTTCTGTAATTTTTGAAAAGCCCACTTTCTTTCAGAAATGTAAAAATAAATGAAAATGAACTGCAATGTCTTAAAAAATAAGGTTTCAAGGCAGCCAGATGTACTTATTTTCAATGGTGATGTAAAACAATGGATTATACAAGCTCACAGTGATATATCCACTGAAGAAGTCATAATTTCACAATGAATGCACAGTAAGGATCTATCAAACATAGTGGGTACAGCAAGCAACAGCTACTGATTTGGAAAAAAAAAATCAGATTTCTTTACATGCCAACGAGGACAAATACTTTATTCTTTCATTAAAAGAAACACAACTTCCATCCAAAACTTGCTTAAGAAGTAAGCCTTACCTTATGTGATAATGAATTTCTTTTAGAAGATATATTTGGTTTCACTACCAAATATAATACTAGATTGACAGCAGTTACAAAAACAGAACAGATGCACAACCACATCAAGTGTGTTTCCAATATTGAGAAGTTCTCCAAGAATACTGATGGAATGAAGATGCTTAGGATAATTGAAAATATGCACAAAAGATGGGCATACAGTAGTCTCTTGATATCTGTATCTTTCATGGTGTTTTCCTTGGTGGCTATCTAATAAAAAACGAATTAAGAAATATTTAATATTTAAGAAAAACATGTAAATGATTTTCCCATTGTTCTACATGTTTCAACCTCCAAAATAAGCAATGAGCTATTTACTGTGTTTAAATACATATATTTAAATTACAGAAAGCTTATGTATTATATTGACTAGTATTAAGTGAGGACTTTATATTAAGTATTTGTCAATAGGTTACACTGTGGTGAACATCCCAGAAAAAAAAAAAAAAAAAAAGCATCCCGGAAAAACCTGGGATTTGTCCTAATGGTTCTCATTTAATTCACACAAATCATTTTTCAAAGGCGCATACTTTACTGATAAGGAAACAGGATGAACTAGTTAGGTGCCAGATACAAGGTTTCACACGCTAGTCATTTCAACTCTTAGCCTCTTGAATATGATGATACACACCAGGGTTTGGGAAAACAATGGATGGTAAAATGGGACAAAAAAAGTTTCTTCAAGATTCTACCCTCCACTGATGGCGGGTAGGGCAGGGGAGAAATCAGGAAACTCCTGTGTAAACAGACTCCTTCTGGGCCACCCTTGGAATCCCAGCTACCATTTGCAGATGTGGTCTCAAAATAGTGAACAGTTGTGTACAACGAATCAAAATGCATTCTGCTGTCATACATACCGAATTAGAATAAATAAAGAAAAAAAATAAAAGAGTGATCATTAAGCACCCAGGCTCAGAGGCTTGCTGGATGGAGTCAGTGAATTGTGCACCCTTCCTGACACCGGCACTGTCAGGCCTGGGAGTGCCTCCGAGCACGCCTTCCATCGCGAGGCCGCCGCCTCCGCGTTACGAGCTGACCGGACCCAAGTCTACAGGTGTGGCCGAAGAGAAAGCGCTTCTGAGCTATCCCAGAGCAGCCTTCGCGGGGATGCTGGACCTTCGGCAGTAGACCCACCTCAGGCTGGGTCGCTCGGGACACTACCCCAGCCTCAGCCGGCCGGCTTGTAAACAGAGATAAATTAGTGGAGGGGCAACAATCTAAAAATACAGGCGCTGGACACAAGGGAAAACTGAAGGACAGAGACAGAAACTCGGATTCGAAAGAGGGTCGCTTATCAGAGCAGTCCTTGGGTCACGCCGGAAGGGTGGCGCTCAAGCGGCCGGCCGCCTAGGGCAGGCCGGATCGCGGAGGTTGGCGGCCACTCCAGCAGTTGGCGGGGTGATGTGCAGCCGCGAGAGGTGAGTGTGCCGGGGGCTTCCAGCAGGGCTTACCTAACTGTCCCGCCCGCAGAGGGTAAGGGGAGGCACTGCCTCCCACTGTCAGGTGCGACGGGCTGCCATTGACCCTCGCGCAGGCGCCGGACCCGGAGGTGGAGACCCAGGACCGCACAGCCAATCGCAGAAGGGAGTGGGTGGGGTCAATAGGAAGCCCCACCCACCTGCTCGCGTTTATGCCTCCCGCGGTTTTCCAGGTGTAGAGTAGGCGGGAATCGAGGGCTTAGAGACGGAAGTAGGTTGACGTAGCCGGAAGGGGACTCCTTCTCCTGCGGTAGTGTTGATGTTTTTGAGTTGCTGCTGCTTCTGCGACTGAGGGAACCGTAAACAGAAGGATGGTGTGCGAAAAATGTGAGTTAAGGACCCGCTTCTGAGGAGGAGCAGGCTAGGAAAACCTGACTGGATTTTATTGGGAACTTGGCTGAATCTGTTTTCTCACAGGGCTCCGAGTCTAACCTTTGTCCTCTTGCGGTGCTCCTCCCCAGTGTCCATTTAGTCCTATTTATTTTGTGTTCAGAGTGGTCTCTGTTCTGCACCTCTATTTCCGTTTCCTCCCCCTACCCACGAATCTCATCCATTTCAGCTTCTTGACTAGCGCCCTCAGGCTTCAAACGAACCTTCAAAATTGCTTCAGTG
Organism: Urocitellus parryii; assembly: GCF_045843805.1. NCBI lineage: Eukaryota > Metazoa > Chordata > Mammalia > Rodentia > Sciuridae > Urocitellus > Urocitellus parryii. The sequence goes on from NC_135542.1 coordinate 68,389,579, forward strand.
GCATCGGGAGTTGCAAGATACAGCAAGGAAGAATCCCGGATGCTCAGTTGACAACAACGAATGATTTTTTAGTACTAAGTGCCCCGTGCAATAGTTGAGACGGCTTTGTGTGCTGTTTTTAACTTCAGTAAGTGCCTTGTGCCGTACAGTATTTAATTTAAAAATTGTATACCTGAAATTTAAATTTAGCTGGGCATCCTCTATTTTATTTGGTAACCCACAGTCAGCATCCAGTCCAATGTCATATAAACGCTTGGCATGAATCCCTACAGCACTGGGACAGGGGAGCCTGGAAGTCTGACCATCTTCAAAGAAGACTATGTTTTTGTTTTGTTTTGTTTTGTTTTGTTATTGGGGGAGGTTACTGGGGATTATACTCAGGGGCACTCGACCACTAAGCCCCATCCCCAGCCCTATTTTGTATTTTATTAGAGACAGGGTCTTACTGAGTTGCTTAGCGCCTCGCCATTGCTGAGGCTGGCTTTGAACTCGTGATCCTCCTGCCTCAGCCTCCCTAGCCGCTGGGATTACAGGCGGGCGCCGCCATCCCTTGCTTTTAGAAAGGTCTTCCCCCCCCCCCTGTAGTTAACCACCCATGATTCTATTGCAAACTGTTTGAGATTTTTAGAAAAGATTGGATTTTTTAACTTTGCAATCTATTTATGTTTAAAAACAGCTTTCATATCGCCAAGTCTCTGTTTCCTCAGGCTAGATATATCTGGCTCTTTTGTGACAAAGTTTCAACTCCTCTTATTATGCCATTTACTGTCTAATGAACATGATCCATTTTGTTGATATCTCCTCAGTAGGTAAAACTTGAGACATAGAAACCCATGGTTTTCAGTTTTGTATTAAAGAATGTTCTCAGATGAGCCACTTTTAATATTTCTTGGACCTCAGTTTCTCACCTGAAAAACATAATTTATGTCATTTTGTGAAAATTAAATAACTTAGATAATGTCTAATACAAAATGGTAAGCTTAATATGTACTCAAAAACTTCTATTTCTATCATAACCTATTCCTTGTGTATGTGGCATTCAGAATTAAACTGCACCATTCTGTGTGGACATAGTGGAGATAACACTTTCCTCTCTTTAGATTACATACCATATACAATTATCATCTTACATTAAAATTTAAAGCCAGACACAGTGACGTATGCCTGTAATCCCATCAATTTAGGAGGCTGAGGCAGGAGAATCGCAAGCTCAAAGCCAGCCTTAGCAATTTAGTGAGGACCTAAGCAACTTAGTGATACCCTGTCTCAAAATAAAAAATAAAAGGGACTTCAGTGGTTAAGTACCCCTGGGTTCAATCCCCAAAACCAAAAAAAAAAAATTTAAATAAAAATAACTGATGTAATTAATGCACCATACAATTCACCCATTTAAAATGTGTTTTTTAGTATATTTGCAGAGTTGTGCAATCATTACCACAATTTTACAACATTTTCATCACTCCTCACATCATGCTTTTTGGCATTGATATCTTTACTGCACCCTTAAGCAGTTTTGGGGGGGGGGGTTTGTGTGTTAGATTAAATGTGGCTTAATGTCTTTAGATTTTATTCCTGCTCTGGTGTCTTTTAAGTTGTAGAGTTTTTAAATATTTTTTTGTAATTTTCGTCAGTTTTATAATTTTTATTTGAGGAGATAAGAATTCTGCCTGGTTTTACTTGTTTATAAATCTTTTTATACTGTAAGTACTTTGTCCCAAAGGAAATTAAGAATCCTGGGGAATTTATGAGTTAATTTCTCAAAGCACATAAAATTTTTGAGAATCCAAGATCCAGAGTAGTTATTGAAATAAAATTGATATATTTGATTCTAGAGTATGATATGTGTTATGAAGGTCATTCCCTCTTATTACTACTTTCTACCTCTCTGCTTTTCTAAAAAGTCTAACATTCCATTGTTCTTGATCTCTCAATCAGTTCGTTCCACTCACCCTATAAGTAAACTTAGATTTCTTTCATACATTAAACAAAACAAAACAAAACTACACTTTTTAGTTTTCCCTTTTACACTCTTAACTGTCTCTTTCCTGGTACCTTAATTTTTTTAAAGACTTGGTTTTGTTTATTGTCTTCACATTTTCAGAATTATTTCTTAGCACTTTACAAACTGACTTTCTACAAAACACTGAAATAACTTTCAGAAGTTTTCCAGTGATCTCCTTATCACCAAGTTCAAGAGCTTTTGGGGGGGATTCTTATTTTATTCTCCAACGTGTTTGACTTCAAGTAGCACATCCATTCCAATGAATGTCTACTTCACATCTCCAGCCTGACTTTGCTCATTCTTATGCAGGAAGAAATAATCCTGGCTATTTTGGAGCCTCACATTCAGGACTCTTTCCAATAAAGCCCCAGCATATCTCTCCAGCCTCATATTCACTGACCCTTACCCTCTTCACACTTGAGCCAGCCAAACTACTTTCTGTGCTCGTGTGTACCCTGAACTTTCCATGCCTTTCCTTAGGATGCATCCTTTCTCTAGTTTAACTTCATCCTCTTGCTTCCTTTTTCACCATCCCATATCCATATATTGAAACCCTCTCTGTAATATTCTCCACAAAGCATTCCTGAGCTTCCCATAATCAGAGTTATTTCTTCCTGCATGGAATTTCTCTTACTACTTTAGTACTTAATTTATTTTAGCTCACAATTATACTTCTTATTTTCTAGTTATATTTTGGGTTGAAGTGTTCTTAACTATTTGGAAGTCTCTGGTCCCCTGAGACTCTGATGAAAGATATAGACTTTTACTGAAAAAAATATATATATAAATGTATCAGTTGCAAAAATTTAAAAAGTCAAAATTGTAAAAAAAAAGAAAAAATATATATTCACATAAAAGGTGTGTGTACCTTTTTCTAGTAAAGATCTGTATCTTTCCTACATACACACACACCACAAACACAAACTTTACTTTGTTCATTTATCTCCTAATGTGTGCCTGTGGAACTCGAATTAAGAACTGCTGTTAGAGAAACTAATGAACTTAATTAAATATAAGTTACCTGAAATGTAGAGCTTTGTTCAATTCATGGTTTATTTTTCTCAGCACTTTGTGTAGTGGCTTGTAGATCATACATGCTTATTTAGTAAATGTCTACGAAATGAGTTGATTTATCAAATTTCTTTAAAGTATAAACAGTGAAAGTCTATTATAACCATCTTGTTCTTGGGTGCAGTGGAGTCCACCAGTAATCCCAGTGACTCTGGAAATTCTAGTGGCTGGGGAGGCTGAGACAGGAGTATGGCGAGTTCAAAGCCAGCCTCAGCAATAGCGAGGCACTAAGCAACTCAGTGAGACCCTGTCTCTAAGTAAAATACAAAATTTTACTTAGAGGGGATGTGGCTCAGTGGTTGAGTGCCCCTGAGCTCAGAAAGAAAAAAGAAACATCTTGTTAGTTTACAAATTTTACTAAGGGTCAGTTATCTATTGGCTACAATTGATATCCTGAGTCTCAATTTACTGGCCTTTACCATTCACAGACTCCTACTATACTATGACTGTTGATAACATTGTGATCCTTAGGCATGATGTAGAATATTTATTAAATAGTAAATTCTACTTTCATTTTTACTATCTTGTAACAGGTGAAAAGAAACTTGGTACTGTTATCACTCCAGATACGTGGAAAGATGGTGCAAGGAATACCACAGGTATTTTTTTCTTTTAGAAAATAGAAATTGAATCAAGTATTTCCTATGAATACGTTTTTAGCTTTTACATTATTTGTAATATGAAATGTTATGTGTTTAGTATATTTCATCTGTTGAACACTAAAGAATACTGAGTCCCTCAATAATTTAATCTTTTCGTTTAGTTCTCTGAGTTATATGTATAGAATAATATAGTAAGCAAGAGATAGCAAAATTATTAAGTGATTTTCAAATGATGATTTCATCTCAGTTTTGTATTTACTTTCCCCCTTTCACCTAGTTTTTAATATTTTTTAACAAATTTAAACTGTTTTCATCTTTATTATCATTAAATGCATGTAGTGAAATATATTTTCAAAGAGAAGGAAAAGAAGTACTTTCACTGTATTCAAGGTCTATGACACCATAGTAGAAACTTATAGATTCTGCAGTAGACAGAGAAAATGGAGAATCTTCTAAAGGTACTACTTTGATTAAGAAATAAAATTATTGCATTTTATATAAGTTTTCAGTTTCCTTAATAGTTGTTTTCTTTTTAAATAGTGTCTTAAGAACTTGGCTATTAAATAAGTATTTTAAAATTTTAGATATAGGCCATTCTATTGATAAGAGGTCAAAGAATGAACTTTTTAATTAATTATTATTAATTTATTTTATTCTAATTATTATTAGATATTATATGTAAAATGCATAGAAATAACTCACTAAAACATATGTATATTTTGATACAGAAAGTGGTGGAAGAAAGCTGAATGAAAATAAAGCTTTGACTTCAAAAAAAGCAAGGTGGGTAAGATCATACATAGAGGAGTTGTAAATTTCCACACTCTTTTACTATTAAGCCTATTGAAGTAAATATGTCATCCATCACTCCATTATGGTAAAACAGAGTTAGGGAGTTCTTGGTATCCAGAGACAAGATAGCTGCTCTAACCTGCTAGTTTCACTGTATCTTTACTGTATCAATATATTAAGATATTAGTGCTACTTCTTTTATATAATTTTATCAGAAAATATGACCTTTTTATCTACTTCTTAATTATCCAAAGATCATAAGAATTAGGGAAATGTGGAAAGATCATAACCTTTTGAGCTAGAACTAAATTTGAGTGTAGGTTCTATCACTGTCCTGCCCTGTGACCTTAAGTTAAACCATTTTCTTAACCTTTCTGAACTTTTACTTTTTTATTAGAGAATGGGCATAAAAATATCTCCTATCTTTAAAAAAAAATTTTTTTGACCCTATGCTTTATTATATCCAATTTTAAAAATTCCATGAACTCTTCCAGGTGCCACCATTTGCTTGCTTCAAGTCAGAAGTTTTCAGAGGCCTTATCTGGATACTTTCTGAATATCCTTCAGTTCTATTCTCTCCTACACACATTCTAGTCATGCTTTCATCCCCACCACAACCTTAAAGCTGCTTATCAGGGTCAGAAATGACATTTAAAGCTAAGAACCATTTAACCATTATTCTTATCTTACTTCATTAACCCATTAAGTTCCAAGTTTTCAATTCTAATTCAATTTCAATTTTAATTGAATATTTCAATTAAATTGACAAGATGGATTAAGGTGGTTGGGAATCATAATCTAGCACTTATATATTTTTTATTATCATTAAGAACCAAAAGTACATTGTCCTATAAATAGGATATTGAGACAATATGAATATATTTTTTATATTTATAAAACATTCTATAACACTTAGAGAAAATATATCTGGTATATTGGGACAAAGTGGGTTAATAACTCTTTTCTGGCAACACTTTATTCTCTTGGCTTTTGAAATACCCCATTCTCATGGTTTTCCTTTCAACTGTTGCTATTCTTTCTCAATTGAGTAACTCAGGACTCAGTATTAATAGTTGTTTCCCCCATTTATAAATTTATAAACTGTCCTAGCATGACTTCAGTTCTTTGGCAATTGCTTACCTGAATCACCTAATTTGATGTCTAACAGAGAGCCTCTTTTTTCTTCAGTCTTCTCATCATAAACTGCCCAATTCAGTCGTTCAAGCCTAAAAGCTACTGATATTCCTCCTTTACCTCCAATTTGCATATCCATCAGCAAGTCCTGTGGATCTGCCTCTAAAATATAACTCGAATCTGTTTCTGTCCATTTCACTGTTACTGCACTATTCCAAACCACTATATTTCTTGCTTGCATACCGAAATAATACTCTAGCTATCATCCTGCCTTTTCTCTCATTTTCTGCAGTTGTCTTATAGTAATCATAATGGTCTTGTAATTTCTTTGCTTAAAATTCTCTAATCATTTTCTTTTTCATGTAGAATAGAATCTAAGTTCCCTACCATGTTCTTAAAGGGTGCTCCATGATGTGACCTCTCCCTCACTCTGGACTTTCTGTTGTACCTCATTCCTCTTCATTTATTATATACCATTCTCATTCGATATTACAAGTCCACTCCCATCTAAAAAGGTTTGTACTGCTGCTCCTTCTTTTGCTCCTTTCTCAAAACTTACATATTTGTGTCTTGAGTCGAAGGTGAAACGTCACCTCCTCACAGATGGGTCCGTAATCAGCATCTAAACTAGTCTTTGCTCTTTCCCTACATCTCCACTACAGTATTCTGTTGAATTTTCTTAATAAGAGTAATTACTGCTTGAAAAACACTTGTTTTATTGGATTATCTGTTACTACTTATTATTCATCACTTCCCACTAGCATATCAGTTTGGTAAGAGCAAAGACTTTATTTGCTAAGTGAATAGATATTTTTTGACATTATCCCAAAGATTAGAAATAATAAAAATAATAAAGCTTTTCCTACATACAATATCTGGCACATGCTGGGTACTTATTAAATAATTAATACAAAACAACACAGTAGACTTACTCTTCAGTACAGCATCAAACTCTGTATAGTTGACCAACTTATTAGTGTGTACTAGGATCAATTTTTCTTGACTTAAGCTATTTGCTTAGATTATATAGTTTTATATACTTTCCTTTATGATCCCAAATTTAACTCTATTATCATTAAAAAGTAGCTATTACTTTTTGGAATGTGTACCACTATATTGCATTGAATCTACACTAGCATTGTTTATGAGGTGCATCATTACTTTAATAAAGAAAAAACACTGCCAAGTAATTGTAAGATTTCAGAGATTAAAATATGTATTTAGAATTATAAAATACAGTTTTTTAAAAAAGTAATCTCTAGATGTACAGGTCAAAACAAAGAGCTTATTGAAAAGAAGAATAATGTCTGTCTTCCTCTTGTGAGGAGTAAAATAATAATCTTCTGGGTTTGGAAAAGTTAACCTCTGAAAATTAGCTGTTGGGCTGTACCCCAGGAAAAAGCACCAGCATCTAGGACACTGTGTGAGGATTTATAAAAAATCATTTTGTAGTTAGAGAAGCAGTTATAAATCAAAGTATTTCTTGTCAATTTAAGAGGAACTATTTCTTCTAAGGTTATTCTGCACTCCAATCACTATTTTTATACAGAAGAAGCCCTGTTATCCAAAGGTATTAGGCCAGTTAATTGAAAATGTCAATCAAAGCAGGCAATCATTAAAAGATACCCATACGTTATTGATTATGTTTAGGTGCATATAACTTATTTATTTATAAGTTACGTATTTATAAGTATAGATGAATTCATCCATCATTTGGTGTTGAGAAAAGACCTTTGGAGTATGATTCTTCTGACAAGTTCTACATCATCTACCTCACATAAGTCATAACCGAATTTTTTTTTTTTTTTTGGTATTTTTAGATTAGAGCAAAAATTGACACTTGGAAAATGTGGAGCCCTTTCACTTACGATTTCCCCCAGTTTTAACAGTTGTTTACTCATACCTACTTTCATAGCAGAGTTAATGGTTCACGTGTATCCAGTCATCCTAAAGTACATACTTGGTTTTTATGGAATTAGTCACTCCTTTGTATTCACATTTTATCAGTTTTCATAATATTTATGTCACACAAATAGAATGACAAATTTGACAGAACCACATTTGAGAATAAATACAGCTCTTCCTAAGCATACAGCTTACATAGAAGGAGCAGAGATATTAGACCATAGTCACCCAGGAGAGGTCTGCCTGTCAGCTATAGAATCTGAGAGAAGGAATGATGAGCATGAATTAATCCTGCATGTTGCTTAAGCAAGTTGAAAGTTTCTATTGTAACATACAATTTTCTTTCTTAAAATCAAACTCTAGATTTGATCCATATGGAAAGAATAAGTTCTCCACTTGCAGAATTTGTAAAAGTTCTGTGCACCAACCAGGTTCTCATTACTGCCAGGGCTGTGCCTACAAAAAGGGTAAGTTTTTTAAAATACCATTTTTCTATTCCTAACCTACTTCATTACAAAATAGAACTTAAAGCATGTTCATGATTAAAAGTAGATATTTATTTTTCAATTTTCTGATGCTGGTAAATAATATTTTAAGCTTCAGGATTGATGGTAAATAATCCATTCAGTTGGTATTATGATTTGATTGCTTACATGTTTTCTTTTGTTTCAGGCATCTGTGCAATGTGTGGAAAAAAGGTTTTGGATACCAAAAACTACAAGCAAACATCTGTGTAGATGTATTGATGAAGTTACTGGCTTTCTGTGATTTTTCTTTCTGCTTTGAATTTTCAAGGCATAAATAGATGTTCAACTTAAAAATAACCTATTTCAGGACAGTGATTAAGTTTTAGCCAGGAAAGTTGATCAGTATTCATTCTTTTGCTCTCAAAATGTTCTAAACAGCAAAAATGTAACTAATATGTTCCTTTACGTGGTAATTTTTCTTATGAGCATTTTTTAACTAAAGTGGCAAATTTAATGAAAAGGTATTTCTGAGTTCTGTATGCACTTTTTAACTTAACATTGTTTTATCTTAACCCTCCATCTACTCTTATTTATAGATATTTTAAAAGTGAGGAGATTATTGATACTTTGCCTTGAACTTGGCATCCAGAATGAGAATTCATACCTCATTCCCTTACTGATGGCATAGTTCTTAAGAGTCAGCAGTCCCTTAATGAATTGTAGTTTCAGAGGATATTTAAATATTTGAGGCCACTTGATTGCTGAATAGTTCCTTAGTAATTAATTCAGACCCAAATCAAAGACAAGTTGGATTTGTGATTTTTAAAAAAATTGTTTTTGAAGTCAAAGTGCCAGTTCCTTTCATATGTGAACAAGAATACAAGGAGTACCTGTGTGTCCATATGAATACACTGGTTTTCTGAAAACATATTACACATATTAATTGCTTGAATTCAAATTGATATGAAAGCTATGAGAACGGTGTTCATCCATGTTGATGTGTATTGAACATGAATCCCCCCTCCTTTGGAAAAGCTCTTTGAAGCAGATAACAAACTTTCTTTTTTTAACCTCCTTCCCACCCTTCAAAGAAATAAATAGAACAAAGCAAACATCTCGACTCTTTTTTATAATGTAGATAACTTTTTAAAAGATTTTTATTCTAATTTGTTATATATGACAGCAGAATGCATTATAAGTCATATTAAGCACATATAAAGCACAATTTTTCATATCTCTGGTTGTATACAAAGTATATTCACACCATTTGTGTCTTCATACATGTTCTTAGGATAATGATGTCCATCTCATTTCACCCTCATTTCTACCCCCATGCCCCCTCCCTTCCCCTCCTACCCCTTTGCCCTATCTAGAGTTTGTCTTATCTTCCCAGGCTCCCCCCGCAACCCCACTATGAATCAGCTTCCTTATATCAGAGAAAACATTCAGCATTTGTTTTTTTGTTTTTTGTTTGGATTGATTAACTTCACTTAGCATTACATTCTCCAACTCCATCCATTTACCATGATTTTTTTTCTCTTTTATTGAGGAGTAATATTCCATTGTGTATATATACCACATTTTCTTTATCCATTCATCTACTGAAGGGCATCTAGGTTCACAGTTTAGCTATTGTGAATTGTGTTGCTATAAATAATGAAGATAAATTGAGAGATTACTTTGAGGTTTCAATAAAGTTCTTCCTTATATTGCCTTCACAAATTCAAAACTTCTCCTTTTAAAACTTGCAACCTACTATAGGTGACCAAAAGGATATTCCCTATTTCCAGTAGCAGTATGTATAAATTTGTGTCACTATAAAATATGTAGAATATTGTAGATAACATGATAATTTATATGGTAAAGACATTGCTTTTATTGTCTTAAAATTACTATGAAAGATACTTAAAGTTTTAACTGTACATTATTTTTCAAATAGTATTTTTTAAAATACATTGTTATTTTCCCAGAGAGATTACAAGAATAATGCAAAATAAATAGTATCTCTGAAGCAAGAAGTATTCTCCTATGTTTTAATCAATTTGGGATTTTCAATTAAAATCATAGCACAAGGAACTTGTAGTTATACCCAGTTAGAGAGTGTCCCACATCTATTAAAAATTGGATTGGTTGACTTTGAAAAAAATAAATTTCTCAGGAATTATCTGAGACATGGACTTGTACAACTCACTTTTTTTTTTTTTTTTGATACTAGGGATTGAACTCAGGTACCATGAGCCACATCCACAGCCCTATTTTGTATTTTATTTAAAGATAGGGTCCTAAGTTGCTTACACCTTGCTTTTTTTCCTGAGGCTGGTTTTGAACTCCCCATCCTTCTGCCTCAGACTCCTGAGCCTTTTATACACACTCCTTGAGTAGCCTCTTTCTTTGGTTCCAGTGGCCAGACTGTGGAGTTTTTTGTTAGTATTATACCTCAAGGCAAAATATGTTAGTAAACTTCATATTATCTGAAAAAAAAAAGGGTAATGTAACTATTTTAAATTGAATAAAAGTAGCTACTAGATGAGAATGAAAACCCCAAAACAATGTGAACATAAAATGTGCTTTTATAACAAAAAAAAAAGCAAAAATTTTAGAATTAAGGCCAAACATAAATTATCAAGGTAAACATAAAAGTGATGAAAGAGCCTATTTTTAAATTTCAATTTATTTATTTTGTGATGCTGGATATTGAACTCAAGTGTACTCGACCACTGAGCTATATCACTAACCTTTTTTATTTTTTTAGTTTGGAGACAGACTCTTGCTATCTTGCCTTGGCTGGTCACAAGTTGGCAACTTGTGATCTTGCCTCATCCTCCCAAGTAGCTGGGATTACAGGTGTGCTTGGCAGAGCCTAAAGTCTCAGATTATATTTTTAAAATACTGAGCACAAATACCAGTAGAATACTTCAGTAAATTTTTATATTCATCAGAATATATAACCACCCAAATGATGGAATTACATGTGTGCAGAAATTTAATGTTTCCCATATTTATCATTTACTCATCTCATATATATTTTTCCTTGACCCATTGAAGAGCATGCTGCAGACATCATACCCTTTACCTTTTAATACTGCATATGTACTTCATAAGAAGCAGACTATGTCCAATTGGTTTTTAGTTTTCATCTTGGGTTTTTTGTTGTTGTTAGTTTGTTTTGTTCTTTATGTTTTAGTTTTTGGTCCCATGGGCAATTTCTTTTTAGATACAGAACCTAATCCAGGGTTGTATGTTGTATTGTCATGACTCTGTAGAACAGTTCCTCAGCCTTTCTCTGTCTTTTCTAATATTGATATTTTTGAAAAATACAGGATAGCTGAAGAGTAGAATATTCCTCAATTGGGCTTTTCTGATGTTTCCTCATAGAGTATTATGCAACGCCCGTGGGAATATTGTAATTTGGTCACTTGAGTAACATATTGTCCAGTTTCTCCACTGTGTAGTTACTGTTTTTCCTTTTGCAACTTTTAGGTCATTTGTTAGGAAGAATTTTGATACTGTGTTGGTAATTCTATTCCCATCATATCTATCCCTTTTAGATTTAGCATCTTTTGATAATTTTAATCTGAATAATTTTTACTAGAATGTTTGTAAAATTTTATTTTCCTAACTTTCTGTACTTATTAGTAGTCATTCAGTAAGAAAGATGTTTCCCCTGTCATCAGTTTAGAATAAATGCTTTCTTCTGAACCATTTGAATGTTCATCATAGACATAAAATGTCTTCTTCCCCCTAATACTTAAGAGCAAGGATGTTCTCCTTTATAATCAGTAAAATTACCAAATTGCAATATTAATATCAATGCAATACTTTTTTCTGATTTTTTCCATATTTCACTGTTGTTTCAGTAGTGTTCTTTGTAAGAAAAAAAAAATCTGGTCTGGGATCCAGTCTAGGATTATACATTCCATTTGATTGTCATGTCTCTAGTTTCCTTTAATCTGAAACAATTATTAACCAGGTTTTCAAAAATGCCAAGATCAAGAAATACATGGGTCAGTTATTTTATAGAATGTTCCTTAATCTGGGTTTTTCTGATATTTTTTCAAAATCAGATTGAGCTTATGCATTTGGGGCAGAAGTGACCCTATCCTTTTTACAACATCTTATGGTATTAGTTGTTCTGTTAAAAGGATGTTAATTTTGATAACTTGTTTTAGATGGAATCTACTAGATTTTTCTGATGTAAGTTTCTGGTTTTTCTATTATATTAATAAATGAGGGGATATACTTTTAGATGAGAAATATTCTGTGTCTCAACAGTTTCACACAATAATTCCAGTGGCTGAATTAATTGTTATTCTGATGTTCGTCAAATGGGTTTTCCAAATCTATCATTCTTTCTGTATTTATTAGGTGGCATTCTACTGTAAGGAAAATCCTCCTATTTCTCTCACTCATTTATATTAGTATAACCTTGTAGATTCCTGTATTCAGTCTGTTACTATAATTTGTTTTGATATCAAATTATTCCAAATTTGGAATAATCTTTTCAAGCAGCTCTTGGGTCTCTTTGACATCTTATTATTCTTAGAGCAACTCCTTACTTTCCAACACAGGATATTACAGGTTCATCTTTGTTTTCATATTTTTTTCCCTCCCACTCCAGCTCTGGAATTAGTTAACATTTCCCCAGTGTCCTTAATTTCCTTTAATGGGGATTGGTGTTTAAAAACTAAGATCTGGGATTCCTTAGTTGTCATTGCTTTTAGGCCCTTTGGTGGAAAGAGCCAGGAAACCTATATATTAGAAATCACAAGTTTTAGTGATACCTCCATTTTCATTCTAGGGCTCCAGGGTTCTTCCTTGCCTTTCCCCATTCCATATTTGTATTGTCTTCCATAGTGAAAACTGGTTCTCAGTATCATCAATATGGTTACTCATTTGTAGGACTCATTTTTTTTATATTGGATATGTATACAACTTATAATTAAAATTTGTAAGTTTTAAAAAGTATTTGGGCAAGCCACAGTAGGGTTCTATGTGGTAATGTCATTTATCAGTCTGTCCTTATAGGAAGAAAGCTTGGGAACTTTTATGCATATGCTGTCTTCTAGATAAATTTAGCAAATTGTGCTAAGTCCTTTTTTTCCCAATTGAGCCAACATTTACTGGACTTCTTTATTTTTATTCCTAGTCAGACTGCTGTTATTGATTCTAAATTTTTTTAAGCAAGTACTTGATATGTAGCACATCAAATTAATGTGAAATTATAAAAGTAATGTGTATCAACAGAAACAAGGAAAATATTTTGAAAGAATACTAACTAGGAGAGACCAATTACAAAGCAACGATTATATTAAAGAGTTAGAAACTGAACAAAGGTAGTCCTGGGAGAATGGAAATAAAGAAAGATTTGAAAGAAATTCAAAAGATTTGAAAAGACTCAAGATTAACTGGGGGGGAAATGAGATGGCTGTGAGTCACAGTGGGCCTTATTTAAACATAGCAGTAGTAGGTCTCTCCACTAGATGGCAATGATGCTCTTAGTTTTTAATTTGCCTCTATGGTAAAAGTTTTGTAGTTACAGCAACTTAAAGGTCAAAATGGACTTAAAGTTCTCAATATTACTGTGAATAAGATTGCCAGAGAATTTTGCTATACAACATTAAAGGTCCAATAAATATTTACATGTGTATACATACAGGAAGAAATACATGTATATACATACAGATATACTTCAAAATGTGACTGATTACATTGGCAGAAGTAAAATGGAAACCCTCGGAGGCCAGAAACAAAAGAGAAAGTACAAATTTAAAGGGTAAAGTAGCACCAAAGCCAGTGCTTATATTAGGAATGTCCGCTAATACTTGAGGATCTAAACCTATATTTGATTTGATTGCAGTACTGGAAATTGAACCCAGAAGCACTCTTATCACTAAGCCACATCCCCAGTCCTTTTTTATTTTAAGACAGAACCTCATTAAGTTGCCAAAGGCTGACCATGAATTTATGATCCTCCTGCCTAAGCCTCCTGAGTAGCTAGGATTACAAGCATGGGTAATCACTGCCTGGAAAAATCTACATTTTAAAGAGCATCACAGATACTAACCAAAAGAAAGTAAAAAGGTAGGTCCTAAGATCATAAGGCATAAAGTGTAACTAAAGGCAAAGATCATTATATGATACAAGGTTCAAGTTTCCAAGAAGACAAAATTCTAATGATGATATAGCTTCAAAATATACAAACAAAAAATTGTAATGGAAGATATTCCACATTGCTTGCAGTAAATTGATAGAACAAGCAGTCAAAAGATGATAATTCAGGAAGATTTAAACAATTAACAAGTTTGATCGAGCAGACAGAATATATACCCAGCAAGTATAAGCATTCTTAAACAGGGAACATCTACAAAAAATAATCATGCATTAAGCCATCAGGTCAAGATTTGATTTTATAGAAAAACTAGTTTTTAACCACAAATATCAAGTTAGAAGTGGATAGCAGAAAGATAATTTTTAAATATTTGGAAATTTTAGACACTTTTAAATAATCAATGATACAAAGAACCATAGGAAATTGAGAAATATTTAGGATCAAATGACAAAATATTTTGTCAAAATTGAATACAGCAAAAGTGGAATCTAGAGGGAAGTATGTAGCTTTAAATATTTATATAGGAAAAATTAATGAGCTAACCATAAAACTTAGGAAAATGAGAAAATGGGTAGAAAGTAGAAATTAATAAAGAGGATAAATGAATCCTATCTAAAAATTTATTAAAACTCAGTAAAGCAAAAATTTGGTTCTTTAATAAAATTCTCAAACCTCTAGCAAGACTGGTCATGTCAGGAAAGGCCAATTTTATAAATAAATGAAACATAATTATAGATGCAACAAAGATAATATGAACTATTTTGTGTTAATATATTTGAAAATTTAGACCAATATAAAAATATGCCAACTGAAACTACTTGAGAATAAATTAAAATTTTCTAAATTCTATTAACATTGAAAAACTTTTATCAGGCATTGAAGACATCAGAATAGAGTGATTTTGCAGGCAAATTGTACCAAAATTCAAATAACAGGTAATTCCCATTACACAACTTTTTCATCCAATGAAAAAATGGGAAGATCATTATCACTCATGAGCAAAGATGGAAAATATTAGAAAATTAACCCAGAAATGCATAATAGCTAGTAATATATTGTGATCTGTATGGTTTTAGAAATGCAAATGTGGCTCACATTTTTATTGTTTTTTTAATTTATACATGACAGTAGAATCCATTTTGATATATATATCCTATTCTAATTAGGATCCCATTCTTATAGATGTGTATGATGTGAGATTCACTGTAGTGTATTCATATATAAAAATAGAAAAAATGTCAGATTCATTCCATTGCCTTACCTTTTCCTATCCCACCTCCCTTCCCTTCATTTTCCTTTGTCTAATCTACAGAACTTCTATTCTGCCATTCCCCCTTTTGTGGATTAGTTTCCACATATCACAGAAAATATTTGACCTTTGATTTTTTGGATTGGCTTATTTCATTTAACATGAGTCTCCAGATCTATCCATTTACTGGCAAATGTCATAAAGTCGTTCTTGATGTGTATATATACCATTTTCTTTACTCATTCATCCATCAGTTGAAGGCACCTAGGTTGGTTCCCATAGTTTAGCTATTGTGAATTGTGCTACTATAAATATTGATGTGGCTGTATCACTGTAGTATTCTTATTTTAGATCTTTTGGATATATACCAAGGAGTGGGATAACTGGGAATTACCTTTATTTGAATTTTGGTACAATTTGCCTGCAAAATCACTCTATTCTGGTATGTCTTCAATGCCTGATAAAAAGTTCTTCAATGATAATAGAATTTACAAAATTTTAATTTATTCTGAAGTAGTTTCAGTTGGCATATTTTTATATTGGTCTAAATTTTCAAATATATTAACACAAAATAGTTCAAATGGTGATTCCATTACTAGTTTTTTGATAAATCTACATACTGCTTTCCAGAGTAGTTGCATCAATTTGCAATCCTACCAAGGAGTATACCTTTTCCCCTTATCCTCACCAACATTTATTGTTACTTGTAATCTTGATAATTGCCATTCTGACTAGAGTCAGATGAAATCTCAGTGTAGCTTTAATTTGCATTTTTCCCCAATTGCTAGAGATATTGAACATTTTTTTCATGTATTTGTTAACCATTCATATTTCTTCTTTTGAGAAGTATCTGTTGAATTCCTTTGCCCATTTATTGATTTGAGTTATTTGCCTTGGTGTTTTTGTTGTTGTTTGTTTGTCTGTTTGTTTTGTGTGTGTGTGTTAAGTGTTATGAGTTCTTTGCTTGTCTTGGAAATTAACACCCTATCTGAGGTGCAGGTGGCAAAGATTTTTCTCCTATTCCATAGGCTTTCTCTTCACACTCTTGATTGTTTCCTTTGCTGTGAAGAAGCTTTTTAGTTCGATGCCATCTCTTTTATTGATTTTTTTTCAATTTTACTTCTTGCACTTTTAGAATTTTGCTAAGAAAGTCAAGTTCCTGAGCCATTATGTTGGAGTGTTTTGGCCCACATTTTTAAAATCTATTAAATTAACCACATTAACAAATTATAAGACAACTAGATGGCCATCTCAAAAAGTGTAAAAAAACTCATTTAATAAAATTCAACAATTAATCATAAGGGAAACTATTAGAAAACTACAATAGAAAGACATTCTTTAACCTAAAGTGTGGACCTTCTAGGATCCCTACTAATTGCCCTGATAGATCAATGAGGATTCTTTTCTACTCTGCAGTTATTTGAACAGTTATTTATCCTATGTGAGATCTGGGCACTCCTTTGCTCCCAGCTCACCTTTTGTTCTTCTTCAGCCTTATGAACTCGTATGCTACACGTGTATAGCCTAGTATTCAGCAAAGATAAAAGACTGTTTCTTTGAAGGTTTCTGGAACTCTTTTTTTCTATATAGTTGTACCCTCTGCAAAACTCTGCCCTACATCTTCTGTCTCACACTGCCTGAAGTCCAGTCTTTTTCTTGACTTAGTAAGATTGATAGAATCTGCCTGGATATGGAATGTGTCTCCAGGACACACCCTCTTAGGAATCACAGTCCTGTGCTGTCCTTTGTCTAATATGAAAACCAATTTTCTAAATTTTGCCCAGTTTTCCAGTTGTTTACAGCAGGAAATAAATCTGATCCCTAGTATCATGGTCACAAGTGGAAGTTTATTACAGATGGACTAAGACTTATGACAGATTCTCATCTCAATAAACCCATTGTACGTTGAATATATTGTAAATCAAAAATGCATATAATACCTAACCTCCAAACATCACAGTTTGGCAACACAGTAAACTGAAATGTTGGTTGTTCAATCTTGTGACCTCATAACTGACTGGTAGCTCCAGCTTGATTCTCAGCTATATGATCATTTTTTTTGTTGTTGTCTGCTTACTCTTAAGAGAGCAGGGACACTGTTGGATTGTTTGGCAACTCTGCTTATACTGGTGGGCCAGTTGACCATGGGTTTAATGTAAGGCAGACTTTCTCTAATGACACTTTTGACTGGATAACTCTTTGTTGGAGGAAACTTTCCTTGTGCACTATAGGATGTTCAGTAGCATCCTTGACTTCTATGTGCTAGATGCCAGGAGCACATCCCATGCCATTGGTATCCCCAGCCTCAGGGTTTGTGGCAATTCAACATGTCTCTAGAGATTGCCATAAGCCTTCAGCTGAGAATTGCTGATGTAGGATGATCTGTTTGGGATGTTCATGAGTGGACTCTTAAATTTTATATCTAGGTATTCCCCGTTGGATAATTTATTTGCCTGAAGGATGAAGTGGATGAAGAGAGCAGTGAGTCTTTAAATACCCTCACCCGTGCCTCGTGCTTCTTCATCTCGAAACTATCTATTTTTCTTTCAGTAGCCTTCACCTCAAGACTTTGGTGAGTGTGGGAGAGACAGGCAACCAGTGGTAAGAATGGGGTGAAAGAAGAAATCCAAGAATTCACATGATTCTCACAGATCTTTCATCTAATTGGTCTTCCTTAAGTCAACATTCCCAATTCACAGTACTTCCAGAGGTGCTATCAGTTCTTGAGCCTGTTGAGGATTCTGAGTTTTTTTCCTATATTAATGTCACTTTATGATGACTCTTCAAGTCTGCCAACTGTTACCAGGTGTCTCTGCTTTCTACCCTACAAAATTTGACTCCTTTGATATCTTCTTTAACTTTCTTTATCTGTAGGGTTCATGGCACTTTCCCTCAAAATAGCTTTGATGTAGTTGTAGAGGGAAAAGTTAAGAAAGATCAAAATTAGATATGTTTTATTCTGTTAACTTTTTCTAGAAGCTTCCATTTCTTGCACTTTTGATAATCTCATCACATTCCTAATAGTCACCAGTTATTTTGGGAAGTTGGTTGTTCAGGGGAAAGGGACAGCTCTAACCTATTTTATTCCTGCCTTTCCTTGTGCCTTGCTGGGGCTAGAGCTCGTTGGTAGAACATGGGTTCCCCAAGCCCTGAGGTCAATCCCTAACATAAAAAAAAAAGAGTTAGTTGTAGCCACCAACCAACCACGTCCTGTGGAAAAGTAAGCTATTAGTATTGAAAAGAGGCCCACTCAAGACAGCTCTTGAATGAGAGAAGAAACTGGGCGTGGTTGCCTGTGCCGATAATCTAGGCTTCTCCAGAGGCTGAGACATGGGGAAGGCAAGTTCAAGGCTAGCCTAGAGAACATAGAAGATCCCATCTCAAAAACTAAAACTTATAAAAGAATGGGGGGAAAGGTTTTTATAAATCCAGAGTAGTGTCATTGGAATGTAAGGATTTTTGAAGAGCAACCAGCCTTCTTGGATTATAGAACCAGAAAGAAACTGAAATGCTTTCTCTTTTACTGCTACTTTTTCAGTGAACTTTTTGTTTTCTTGGTACCTGGGATTGAACCCAGGGTTGCTTTACCACTGAGCTACATCCCCACCCCTTTTTATTTTGAGAGGGGGTCTTGCAAAATTGCTTAGGGCCTCCCAAAGTTTCTGAGGCTAGCCTTGATCTTGTAGTTCTCCTGCCTCAGCCTCCCAAGTCACTGGGATTTCAGGTGTGCAACCCTGTGCTTGGCTCCATGAACATATCTTGTACAAGGCCCATCAGTTGCTATGCCAGTCCCTGAGTCCACATGACCCTTCTGGCTCCACTCTGCCACCAACTGCATCTTTCCTCTTGTCTTTCAGTTCAAATTACTGAAAAAGAATTACAGCCTAGTTCCATATTTCTAGACAGGGTGTAAATTAAATATAACCAAGTGACCAGCATGGGAGAAAGTGGTGGGGCAGGGGAGGTGTTACACAGCCATATCCATTCAGCAGGGACCTTGTATGTGGCAGGAAAATTGACCTACCCAAGCCTAAATGAAACATTTGTTTTAATGAATCTGAATTAGAACAGAAGCTAGAACTTTTGAATATACAACCTTAATTTTTGAAGTTGGTGTCAAGTGCAGAATCCATGTACCTTACAAAGCCATTGTCAAGATGTAAGTGTAAAAAGTATGGGATTGGCTTAGTATGGTGATTCCTTTCATCGAATGGTTTGTACCTCAAATTAACTACTCTCCATGATTCCTGCAAGTCTGCTGTCTGCTGAGGCATCTGTTCTCTCTGACATCACCAGTCCTCAGCCTGTATTTTTACCTAATGTTTACAAATTCCAAAGCATACTAAAGCACCCTCAACACTCAGCCCCACAGAATTTGGTCTGCTGTGGAGCTCTAAGAAACTCACTATTTTTCCAAAATAATGTATAATGTTTCTATATCTATGTAATTGTTCAAAATCAAGGGTCAGCAAACTACAGCCTATAGGCAAGTTGCCTGTTTTTGCAGATAAAGTTATATGGGAACATAGCCATGGCCACTCATTAACATGTTGTATAAGGCTGCTTTTGTGTATGATGGCAGAGTTACAAAGCCTAAAATGTTTACTGCTTGGCTCTTTTAGAAAAATTTTGCAGACCCCTCTTCTAGTTAGTTCTAGAAATGATCAGCATGTTTGGGAAAACTTTGGGTTGTTGTAAAAGGTTCATAGCTGCAAAGTAGTGGTACAATGTTTTCCCAGGCTATTTTTATTGTTTCTTAATTCCTTAATCACTTTAAGGATTAAATTTAGAGCCAAAAGTCACTCAGACATCTCTAAAGATTATTTTACTGGCATAAGCTAAAGCACATATTATTGTACATTCATGGACTGAAATATTAAGTAATTTGATCTAGATGATTGTTTACAGTTTAACTCAAATGTACTCAGTCTGTTCTGGTTATTTATTCAAGGATTATATTTTCTTGCCACATTTACTCAAGAATAATAGTATGTGATCATTTCCTGTGTGATCTGGAATGTGGGGACCTCTCTCCAAATGCAGCCCTCTGATTTGTTTCCATGATGTGGAGTTGGCCTTTAGGTGATGTGATTGAGGTTTCCCAAACAGGATGTTAATTTTCACTCTTCACAGTTGGCGAAACAAAATCCTTTGTATGATTTTGTGAAGGCCAAAGAGCCTCATATCCTCTCACACCATCTTTAATTTATAAAATAAATGTTAACTTGGTTTCTTTGTGCATCATTTGCAACAAACTTGTATTTTTAAGGTGTTCTCCCCAACTCAGGCAAGCACACTCAGCTAAAGCAGCCTATTTGGAAACAAATGAGTTTTAGCCAAGAGTTTAATGATAAAAATACATTGCTTGCAAAAGTTCTAAGCAGCACTCTGGTGCCTCCTACACAGTTTTACCAACAAACTCTTTGCCTGAAATACAAAATCTTTAAGGCAGCCTCCACTTTCTCCCTCCAAGATGGAAGAGGAAAGAAAGGTTGTGGTTTTTGCAATACAGAGGACCCTCCTCTTCAGTGTCCTCTCACAGGTTCCTGATTCCCACAGTACAAGTTGAAAAAACGAGAAAACAGTCTTCATGCCAAGACATGCAGCAGTTAACTCTTTTGAATGAGAAAAATGTGTGTTCATGACCACCAAACTGAGACAAACAGCCATCACTGCTACTGGAAACTGGGGACTGGGTCTGAGCCAGAGCAGCTGCTCTCTGTGCCTCTCCTACTTAAGAGAAGACTAGCCTGCAGACTGGCCTGTCACAGCTTGCCCTGCCCCAGAACCCTGGACTCCCTCTCTGAAGTTTCCACTTGTTCCATCTTGTTCTACCCAGTAGACCGTCTCTGGCACCTCTTCTTTGCTAGGCATCCTGCTTTGGTGAACCCTACAACCTGCATTTTCTCCAACGTAACACTGAAGTTTCTCCTTTACCTGTCTTTCCCTGGCCTCTTCCCTCTCCCACTAAACTGTAAGACCACCCAAATCCAAAGATCATGGTTTTCGTTTGTTGGTTTTTTGTACTAGGGATTGAACTCAGAAGCACTCAACCACTGAGTCACATCCTCAGCCCTATTTTGTATTTTCTTTAGAGATAGGGTCTCACTGAGTTGCTTAGCGCCTTGCTTTTGCTGAGGCTGGCTTTGAACTTTCGATCCTCCTGCCTCAGCCTCCTGAGCTGTTGGGATTACAGGCATGCACCACCGAGCCCAGCAAGACCATGTATTTTTTTGTTCAACAAGACTCTTATTGAGGAATTTGGAGCCCGATCCCACAGCATGTAGATCATAACCAACTTTTTCTTCTATCAGATGCCGTGTCTCTGATTTAATATCAAGCTCCTTGATCCATTTTGAGTTAACTTTTGTGCACGGCGAGAGATAGGGATTCTGATTCATTTTGGTGCAAATGGATTTCCAGTTTTCCCAGCACCATTTGTTGAAGATGCTATCCTTCCTCCATTGCATGCTTTTAGCCCCTTTATCAAAAATAAGATAGTTGTAGTTTTGTGGATTGGTTACTGTGTCCTCTATTCTGTACCATTGGTCCACCCGCCTGTTTTGGTACCAGTACCATGCTGTTTTTGTTACTATTGCTCTGTAGTATAGCTTGAAGTCTGGTATCGCTATACCGCCTGATTCACACTTCCTGCTTAGTATTGTTTTTGCTATTCTGGGTCTTTTATTATTCCATATGAATTTCATGATTCTTTTATCTATTTCTACAAGATATGCTGTTGGGATTTTGATTGGCATTGCATTGAACTTATAGAGAACTTTTGGTAATATCGCCATTTTGATGATGTTAGTTCTGCCTATCCATGAGCAGGGTATGTTTTTCCATCTTCTAAGGTCTTCTTCTATGTCTTTCTTTAGGGTTCTGTAATTTTCATTGTATAAATCTTTCACCTCTTTTGTTAGGTTGATTCCCAAGTATTTTATTTTTTGGGGGGATATTGTGAATGGAGTAGTTGTCCTCATTTCCGTTTCAGAGGATTTGTCGCTCATATACAGGAACGCCTTTGATTTATGCGTGTTGATCTTATATCCTGCCACTTTGCTGAATTCATTTATTAGCTCTAATAGCTTCTTTGTAGACCCTTTTGGGTCTGCTAGGTATAGAATCATATCATCTGCAAATAGTGATAATTTAAGTTCTTCTTTTCCTATTTTTATGCCTTTAATTTCTTTTGACTGTCTAATTGCTCTGGCCAGTGTTTCGAGGACTATGTTGAACAGAAGTGGTGAGAGAGGGCATCCCTGTCTTGTACCAGATCTTAGAGGGAATGCCTTCAATTTTTCTCCATTCAGAATGATGCTGGCCTGTGGCTTATCATAGATTGCTTTTACAATGTTGAGGTATGATCCTGTTATCCCTAATTTTTCTAGCGTTTTGAACATAAAGGGATGCTGTACTTTGTCGAATGCTTTTTCTGCATCTATTGAGATGATCATATGGTTCTTATTTTTAAGTCTATTGATGTGGTGAATAACATTTATTGATTTCCGTATATTAAACCAGCCTTGCATCCCAGGGATGAATCCTACTTGATCATGATGTATAATTTTTTTGATATGTATTTGAATCCGATTCGCCAGAATTTTATTGAGGATTTTTGCGTCAAGGTTCAATAGAGATATTGGTCTGTAGTTTTCCTTCTTTGATGTGTCTTTGTCTGGTTTCGGAATCAGGGTTATGATCTACATGCTGTGGGATCGGGCTCCAAATTCCTCAATAGGACACCCATAGCGCTAGAGTTAACAAATAGAATCAACAAATGGGACTTACTCAAACTAAAAAGTTTTTTCTCAGCAAAAGAAACAATAAGAGAGATAAATAGGGAGCCTACATCCTGGGAACAAATCTTTACTCCACACACTTCAGATAGAGCCCTAATAACCAGAATATACAAAGAACTCAAAAAATTAGACAATAAGATAACAAATAACCCAATCAATAAATGGGCCAAGGACCTGAACAGACACTTCTCAGAGGAGGACATACAATCAATCAACAAGTACATGAAAAAATGCTCACCATCGCTAGCAGTCAGAGAAATGCAAATCAAAACTACCCTAAGATACCATCTCACTCCAGTAAGACTGGCAGCCATTAGGAAGTCAAACAACAATAAGTGCTGGAGAGGATGCGGGGAAAAGGGCACTCTTGTTCATTGCTGGTGGGACTGCAAATTGGTGCAGCCAATTTGGAAAGCAGTATGGAGATTTCTCGGAAAGCTGGGAATGGAACCACCATTTGACCCAGCTATTCCCCTTCTCGGTCTATTCCCTAAAGCCCTAACAAGAGCATGCTACAGGGACACTGCTACATCGATGTTCATAGCAGCTCAATTCACGATAGCAAGACTGTGGAACCAGCCTAGATGCCCGTCAATAGATGAATGGATAAAAAAAATGTGGCATTTATACACTATGGAGTATTACTCTGCATTAAAAAATGACAAAATTATAGAATTTGGAGGGAAATGGATGGCATTAGAGCAGATTATGCTAAGTGAAGCTAGTCAATCTTTAAAAAACAAATACCAAATGACTCCTTTGATATAAGGGGTGTAAACAAGGACAGGGTAGGGACGAAGAGCTTGAGAAGAATATTTACAGTAAACAGGGATGAGAGGTGGGAGGGAAAGGGAGTGAGAAGGGAAATTTCATGGAAATGGAAGGCAATCCTCAGGGTTATGCAAAATGTCATGTAAGAGGTAAGGAGGGGTAAGTCAAGAGAATACAAATGGAAGACATGATTTACAGTAGAAGGGGTAGAGAGAGAAAAGGGGAGGGGAGGGGAGGGGAGGGGAGGGGGGATAGTAGACAATAGGACAGACAGCAGAATACATCAGACACTAGAAAGGCAATATGTCAATTAATGGAAGGGTAACTGATGTGATACAGCAATTTGTATACGGGGTAAAAGCGGGAGTTCATAATCCACTTGAATCAAACCGTGTAATATGATGTATTAAGAACTATGTAATGTTATGAACGACCAATAAAAAAAAAAAAAAAAAAAAAAAAAAAAAAAAGACTCTTATATAAGGTTGCCAGAATTAAAATTGGGGTTACTTATTCCCCAATATGTAGTCCACCACAGGAATTCGATTGTTTTGAATGAAAGAAAAAGGGATGGGACTTCAGACTGAATGGGGCAAAAACAGCAGTGTTATAGGCAGTTTTATTTCCAACAGCCCCATGAGCAGGAATTTGCAGAGTTGAATGAAAGAAAGCCACGGAGGGTGGCCATTGACAGTGAGCCTCTGCTTTCACTTGCTGTCTTCCCACCCAACCTCTCCCAAGACTCTTTCAGGCTAAGTGCTGCAACATACAACTGATGGAACTTTTGTTAGTCAGCCAATTCTTTTAAAAATCCCTTTATTTCAGCTTTGTGTCCAAAACTTCAGGCACTTAGCTCCAGACGCCCCTGTGTAGAACATTGTCAGGAGCCTATAGAAAAACTGTACTAGCGCCCAGGGGGCTTATTTTGATTATCTAAAATTTCACTTTTTGCTCTGTGTCTGATTTCATGGGAGACTTATTTTTCTTCTAGACTCTGGGTCCATGAAATCTATGCTAATTTGTGTGTGGGGGAGAATAGTATTAGCCTATTCCTTTACCATGTGTTTACTCTTCTTATTCCTTCCTTCACCTAGAAAGCTCTCCTAGTTTGTGCTCCTTACCTCAGAGAAGACGAGTTAGAGCAAGGGACAGAGAAACAAAAGTAGCTGCCCTTAAGGAAGAAAAAAACAAAAAAATAATGACAGACAAAATATTTGGAAGAAAAGATAATGACAGTAGAAAAGAGAGAAAAAAAATCTCGGAGAGAGGAAGTGAAGCCATAGGAAAATAGAAAGGGCAGAGATAGGGTGGAGTCCTGTGCCCTTCCCCAGGCTCACTTGAGAAGGTCACAGTTCCAAATGTCTTCGAGGTACTTGTTCCTTATCCTCAATAGAACCCCAGGAAAGTGGCAAGACCCCAGAAAAGAAATGGGTGCATAGTTGGTCCCTGCTAAAGGGAACTGAGGCAGGCAGACATGCTGTTTTGCAGCCCCTTGTAAGATAAAAAATGCCTCCTTGTGACCAAGAGGATGACAGAAATGGAGGTATTCCTGGGCCTGAATGAGGTCATCAAACTGTGAAGAATGGCTCAGTAAATGCCATTGTGGAACAGTGATCTTGAGGTCCATATTAGTCCCTCCACTCCTTTCCCATTGCACACCTTGCATCTCATAAGCCCATTTCAGAAAGGCTTTTCCTAAATACAACCCCAGGGAAAGGAAAGGTTGAAGGCTATCAGTTCACTGAGGGTTCACTTCTAACAGTTTAAAGAAATGGAGGCTTGAAGTCAAAAGTAGTTGAAGTTCTCACATCAGCATGTGGAACTGTATCCACGGCTTGCGGTTTACTTATATTCAGGGGTGACATTTCTAATGAAGGAGCAGTGCTCATTTAGCCACTTAAACGTCTTCTCAAAAAGTGTTCAGGTTCAAGAAACCAAGTAATGGGTATACTATCCAACATATGCCAATAAACAGGGGAAATGTTCTCTCCTGATAAGAGGTCTCTGTTCTCCACCCCAACAATCAAGACAAACAATTTGCCAAGTGTGGAAACTGCATTTCAACATTAACAAATAAATAAATAATAACCTCAAGCATGATCCTAGTTAACTTTTAGTATCAGTTGATTAAGAAAATAGAAAGCTAAGATGTATTCAATAACATTAAAAATCAATTTATTTTATTCATTGTAATGACATTTATGCATATTTGGAAAGTAGCCCATATAGATGAGCACATATTGCACTCGATCTACTGAGAGAACACTCACATGGGTTTGCAGATCCCTTGAAGTGCCTAGAGGTCTGAGGGCCACAAGTTGGAACCTACTGGGCCAAATTATCTTAAATTGATCTTGTTTAGAAAATCCAGCATGTATGATGGCAATGTCTTGCAGAAATCTCTCTCTTAGTATTCCAGTCTGAGGACTCTGGCAGAAGTAAAAGCCTGCTGCAAAACAGATCACCCTTTTTTGTTTGCAAAGTCTTCATACCAGCTGAATCACAGCTTGCTTTGCACTTCTCGTAACACCTTGCAACATCACAAAATATTTGCTGGAGTTTGTGGAGGGCGGCTGCAGAATTAGTAAACTGAAAGGAGGCCTTCCTTCACTCCCACCCCTGTCAGCACCTTCTGTTCCAGCAGACCGAAAGGCAGCTTGAGAACTCTGATTGCTTCTCCAGAGTATGACAATTCTTGGCACTGTCGCCTGGGGCAAGGATGGAAGCAAAGGAAACATTATGCAGTTTTGCAGGTGCCAGTACAGAATATTGTCACTTTACAGAATTGAATGTATAAGGACTTCATGAAGGTGAGTTGCTATGGCAACTAGCATTCTCAACTTTTATATCTGGAAGTAAGAGTGGTGTGGGCCATTTCTATTTGGACTATATATTCTGGGTTTAATGAGTAACTACCCATGCTCCAACTCCTAGGTAACCAGGCTCATGCAATGCTAGACCAGGAAGGGACCTTAGCAACCATCTAGTTTCACCTCTTAGGTTTATAGATAGGGAACTGAGATTCAGAGAAGTGACGTTTCATAACTAATATGTTTTGGTCCTGAGCCCATGTTTCTCCTCTTAGTTTTCTAGTGCTCTGTTCTTTATACTGCACTGCCTTTCTGAATGAACTCACCCAACTTTCATGACTAGATAAACTGAAATGGAACCTCAGGTAGATAGAGGGTCACTGTCATTTACCAATGGTATGTTAAATCAAGTCCTATGGATGTCCTGGCGTCTCAAGGATCTATCTTCATCAGAGTAATCCCAGATTTCACATGCAAAAAACTTACATATCCAGAATGATGGACAGTACTGAAGAAACAGGAGTGACTTGCGGGGACTTGATCTAGTTTTATGGTTCCAACATATTACGTAGATTAGCAATCTGCAAAGAAGAGAATATACTCCACTTACAGTGAACATAAGGTTAACTTCCTTCAGTGATTTATAAAATGCATCCTTTAGGCTTTTTCAAGGCCTCCTTTCATGAATAATTCTCACACAAATACAAGCAAAAATACTTTGGATAAGAATTTTATCCAGTTAATAAATCACCAGCCCATAGAAAATTTAACTATTAGAAGTTTTCATAGGTTCTTGTAGAGAAGAAAGGCAGAAGTTTAGAGTATTTACTACCATTATTTCAAAAGCAAATCTAAATCCAAAATTAAAACTTAAAAAATGAAATGAAAGTGTCAATTCACTTTAAACATACACGTGAATATAAACATTTGATCCTCAAAAATCTTAAAATGTGAAAATCATCTGGAGATTCTACTAACATGCAGATTCTGTCTCAGGAGGTCTGGGACAAAGAGTTTGCATTTCTAATAAGCTCTTGGGTGGTGTCAATGCCTCTGGTACTTGGTTTATACCTTGAGTAGAAAAGGGCTAGTTTACTTGAGGCCTCCCTGGATTTGTTTTCTTTCAATGTCAACTCTGACTTTCAGATCTCTGACTACCCCAGTCACAAGAACTTTTCTGGTTAAATTTTATCCACATGGCACTTAGGTGCTGCTGTGTATCAACATGTCCCATAGGTACATGTAATATCCCCAATCTGATCTTAACCCATCTGCATTTGCTCAGCCCTGTGTGTGTACATAGTTGCTGAATGAAGAACTATTGATGATTGATTGATCCACTGAAAATGATTTCCTCCTTTCTCAGAATGCTCATCCATGAACTCAACTTAAAATACAAAGAAACATTGAGTCTATTTCTACTCTTACTTTCCCTCCTCTGTAAGTTGACTTTTTTTAGAAATCAGTGGCTGTGTAGAGACTACTCATTGGGTCTGTGACAAAATAATGAGTTGTTAGGATTTCTTTTTAAAGGACAAACCAGTTACTGGTTGTAGTAGGCCATCAGAGTGGAAGCACTAGAGTATATTAGGAAGGACACAGCTTGGAGGCCAATAGACTTGATTCACAGCCTTAGTCTGTGGCCTACAAGTTGTATATCTTAAGAATAGTTACTTAAAATTCCTGAAACTTATTTCCTCGCCTGTAAAATGGGATACCATCTCCTGTGTTTTTTTTTTTTTTTTGTAGGAACTGTAGGAATGCATTATAAATTGCCTAACCTTGTGCTTAGTAAAAGACAGATGTTGTAATCTCAGCAGAATCTCTCCCAAGCAGATCTGGAAATAGAGTCTTTACCACTCACCCTCTGCCTTTAGAGCCCTGGAATAGCTTACATGCAGGGCATTATCGCCATCTTGTGGTGTATCACTGCCTAAGTGTCCTTATATTCCTCTTTCCTTATTACCTTTGAATGGTTGTAATTCATTCATATATTTCATGCAACAGGCATTTATGAATGCCTACTGTGTGCCAGGCACTGATTTGGCTGTTGAAGCTACAACAGTTAAAAGATAAACATGGTCCTTGCCTTCAGGGAGTCATCAGGTAGGGAAGATAGAAATTAAATAATTACCCAAATAAAATTTGCATTCATCTTGTGAAAAGTTATATGAAAGAGTATAGGATCCTGTGGGTATGCAATAAGGTTACCCAGGGAATTGAAATTGAAGGAGAAAAGAGAATTTGGCCAATAGGTCACATTGGGCATGTGCCAACAGACACCCAGCAGCATTTCTTTGGGAACATCAACCCCCACTTAGGCTCAGGATCCTGCCAGTCCACAGGAAGCTCCAATCTCAGGCCTTTTTTTATCAGTCACTTAGTGTCTATAGCCTTCCACTCTATGCAAGTCACTTTACATACATCATTACTGACTTTTTCATAGTATTATCCTTTTGCAGACAATAATTGGAGAAGTTAAGGAATTTGCACAAAAACATAAAATGATATATCAGAAACAAGATTAACACTTCATCTCTCTGCCTGAAAACTCCATGCTCTTTCCTCTACTCATGCTGTCTCCCTAATGCCAAGCTCTGCTCTCTTTACACTGCATGAAGATGCAAAAAGGAAACCATTAGAAGTGCTCAGGGAGAATGAAAATGCAGAGAAGGAGGGGAAATATAACAGTATCTCAGTGGGTCATGTGTGAAGGACAGAGAGAAACCGCTGGCATGTCTAACTATGCTCCTCCAGTGTGGTTTTAGAAGAGTAAATTCAAGAGATCTGCTCTACCAGGAAAGCAAATATCCCTAATAATGTTCCTTATGCTCTTGTGCTTTGAAATGGGTTATAGCTGCTACTAAATTAAATGATGTGGGATCATTTGGAGAAGAGTAGTGATTCTCTTTACATCTATAGGAAGATGTAAGGATTGCTAAGCATCAAGCACCAAAGCATCACTAAGTCAGAAAATACCTACAGAACTGAAGGTTTCTTGCTACACAGGACTTTCAGCTTTAAGGTTGGGACATTCCCAGGCAAATCATGACAGTTGGTCATCATACCAATGGGCCAAACAGGGAGGCTCTGATGTACTTAGGAAGTTAGGCCAAGGTAAGTATTGAAATGTGGGGTCCAGTAGAGGGCTCATTCACAGACTATGGCAGCAAAGCTGAGACAAGGGAGGTTTAGGTCCCTCAATAAGCATCTTGGTACTCAGCATTTGGATTACCAAATTATTGTAGGCAGAAATCATTGACTCCAGGCCTGAGGGAGGGCTCAGGTAGAGGACAAGTAGGGCAGAAGAGTCAGGCCAATCTGTACCTGGGCTGTAAAATAGAATGAATGACAGCACCTGTCACTAAAATAATCTGTGAGCTCTACTAGTTAATATGTGTAACATGCTTAGAGTGGTGCCTGGCCCTTAGGAATATAGGAAGTGTCACCACAGAATCCTCAGAAAGAAAAGAGGATGACCCTGGGTGGATCACATCCTCTGTAACTGTTTTCCCCATCCACAAAAGGAAAATCAAAATCCCTGACAAAGCTTTCAGAAGGGACAGAACAGGACACAACAATCAACAAGGAGAGAAATCATGAAGGTAGTTAGGAACTTGTGCTCTGGAATCGAATGACCTGGGTCACAGCCAGCTCTGCCATTTAGATGTTCCTTTATTTATTTGACAAACATTTATGATCCAGGCATTATTCTGAACACTTTACACATAGCAGCTCATTTAGTTATCATGACACTCTTATGGAGTAGGAACTGTCATTCCACTTTACAGTCAAGGAGACAGAGGCACAGAGTGGCTATAACTTGTTCAACTCATGCAGGGAGCCAGAACCTAGAGCGACTTTGTTAACATTTCTGTTCCCCTTAAAAAAATGGTGATAATGCATTATGACATCTATCTCATAGGGTTGTTATACGTATTAAATGAGCTAATCTATATAAAGTACTTAACAAAGTAAGCCCTCATACTTAGCTTAGGTAGTAGTTAGTAATGATCATTGGAATGCAAATCAATAATGTGGAGAGGTCACGGATGTTCTTTAAATTGCTTTTAAGGCTAATGAATAATAGAGAAAAAGAATAGATATACTAAGTCTGAGAATAAACATGGAGAAACAAAGGAAACCAATTAAGAAATACGTCAAAAAAGGAAAGATCAATAGGGCTGACTCCTGACAGGGTCTTCTGAGGTCAACGTAGGATTAGGATATATGGCCGAAGGTTTCTCAATGTATTTCAGAAAGGAAATTTCATTAATAGCGCAGGTGCAGTAAGATGAAGTCTGCCAAGTCATTGACCCTGTCTCTCGCTTTAACATAGGACTGACTTGTAGATAAAGCCCCCTCCCTCATGAGATGAGCACCATGACAGTCCAGAAAGGACCAACTGCTGCTAATTACAAGTCTTTCTAGATTTTCAAAATGTGCTTTTACCATTCCCCTCATGAAGCCCAAGGCTAGGGGACCCTGTCAAAAATTTCCCCACCCAACGTGGAGCAGTTAAACATCTGGTTGGTGAAGACCGCAGAAGGTGGATCCCAGTTCTTCTGACAAACATCAAACAGGAATCAATTTAGAAGCAGCATTGTTTCCTTTGTTATTCTCTGCTAGGAGATGCCTCTCTCTCTCTCTCTCTCTCTCTCTCTCTCTCTCTCTCTCTCTCTCATGTTCTCTACTTGAGCCTTACTTTACTTTTACTCACAATAAAATTCTCTTACTTGGCTTTTTGTGTTTAACTTTAAATTGTCTTTTGTCAGGACATAAGAACCAAGGTTTGAAGCATCAGCTTCCCCCTCTCCTGTGACACTTAAACCTCAAGTAATTTACTGTTTAATTGGAGTGATAAGATATATATTCTGTAACTATCAAATATATAACTGTCATTTAAGAAAGTGCCCACTGAGCTGTAAAAATCTAGCATGGGACAGGGACCTTAGGAATACAAGGGGGACTAACAGATCCTGTTTGCAGAGAGAACATATAGGCCTTTGAGGGGAAATAGTGAGGTCTCTAGGGATTGGCAATTTGTTCCAAAACTCCAGCTTTACAAACCCTTGTGTTAAAGAAGAAGTCCTCAGTAGCCCACAGAGAGAGCTGAGGCACCTGGGCCCAACCCTGAACAAGCTAGGGAGGCCCACAAAGGCAGCCTGTTCTTGCCTCCTGCTGCGGAAGGCCCAGGCAGGGTCCTGACTCCAGCCCAAGGTCTGGATTTCCGCCATCACTACCTCCTTCCTGCCGGAAAACCACTGCACTGGTGCCATCCCTGGACTCCATCCATCTAGAGGCACCTTTGGCTCATTGACAGAGGCCTCTTTCCTCACCTGCACTATTTTTTTATGATGTCTTCTGGTTCCAGGCAAGACATTTCATTCACTCTATCAGCCCCAGGCTGGGGGACCCTGTGAGAAGAGAGGATGGGCCAGAGATGGGAATCATGATGAGGTGAGAGGAATATCTCTTTTCAGAGATGTGATGATGCTACTCACAAGTAGCACTAAAGCCCTAGGACTTCCCCCACATTCTTCATGAGGGGGGCAGGTAAATGCACATTTTGAAAATCTAGTAAGACTTGTAACTAGCAGCAGGGAGAGAATAGGCCCCTTCTTCAGAGCAAGTGACAAGAGCAGTAAGCACTGGGTAGACGGTGCTCTCCAGCCAAGCCAGGATCTCTTTCCTCCTCTCCCACCTCTTAAAAAGGCACAGGAGCTGTGCTTGGGATCAGAGAATTCTTTTCAACTGTTTGCACTGTTTGCCTCTGAATGAGTTCTCTGTCCCTCCTAAGCCCTTTGGATATATGGTTGCTGCTAAACACACACACACACACACACACACACACACACACACCCCAGACTGAAATTTTTATGACAATTGTTTTGTTTTTGGTTTTTATGAATGATATAGATGAAAATATGTATTACACAAATCAAGGAGATCGCTCCCCATTGCCAAGCATCTTTGAAATGGGAGCTGTAACACAGAACTGTTTTTAGAATTGCTGCTTTTTGGCTGGCATAGGACTGGCAAGCCCCTCTCGGTCAGGGCTGCAGGAACTCAGGTGTGTTCTTTCCTAACTTAGCTCATGGGCTGTGGGAGAGTCTCTCTGGGTGTCTCTCTGGGCTTCATTGCTAGGCAGCCCAGACTTTTCTGCCCCACATGCCTGCTCTGGAGATGGAAGCTGAATGCACCCTTGCCTCTCCCTGGGATCTGCGACTGCTCAGCAGTCCCCAGACTTGCTTAAGGAAACTTCTGCTGACTCCCTTCTTGCAGCACTATCATCTGCTCTTTCTCAGAGGCTTCCTCTTGTTTGTTTGGTTTTTGTTTTGTTTTGTTTTGTTTTTTAAGCTGGGAAGAGAAGCTCTTCTGACCCTCCTTGGAGGGAGGCCTTTTCAATCAATCTACACACACCCCAACCTCACACCTGGCTCCTGCCCACATCTCCTTTCACAATGCCCTTGACTTGCTTGGTCTGCCTAGGATGTTCCTATTTACACTGCATTACAATGTGGATCTGAGATGAGCTTGCTTACAACACAACTTATTTTATTTTTGTTTATTGTTATTTTAAAAGGCAGGGAGGAGGAAATGAATACTGAGGGAAGGAAAAGGGAACGGACATTTAATTAGCTCCCATAGTTCTTGAGATAGATGCCTCACACACATTGACTTACACATCCTCACAATGATTTGGGGAGATATTAATTCCCCTAGTTTACAGAGGAGGAAATAGAAATTAAATAACTTATACAAAGTCTCAAAGTCATTCAACAGAGAAGCCAATTGCTAATTTGCTCCTCACTTAATCTAAAAATTTTCTAAATGTTTCAGTGTAAAAAAGAAAAACCAACTTCATGAAGCAGACCATCAAATAGGCTGGGACCTGGGGCAAGTCAATGAACCTCTCTGAGCTGTAGTTTGAACATCTTTAGACTCAGGAAGCTGTTCTAGAGGGTCCTGAGCATCTGACCCAGTCTTTAATTGCCCTTGTTATTAAAAAAAAAAATTACTTCTACCAGTATAGCCCAAATCTCTCAAGAACCTAAATAGCACTACCAGGAAATAATAAGGAGTACATCAGGAGTTGTCTCCTTGATCCCTGTGGGGCAGCAGCTCTGCTAAATCAGGATCTGCCAGTGGGCAGGAGGATGGCAAAACAGAGCTAAAGGGACCTGCATTTCTATATCACCACCCTCCCCCACCACACTGCCCTTCCACTCCAGCCACTGCAGCCAGCATCCCTTGCCCCTGCGTGCTGTGGTGGCTCCCCATGCAGCCTGCGTGCTCCTCATAGCTGGCTGCCAGCACTCCTGAAGAACCAGGCCTCACCATGCCTGGTCCCTTGTCAGGCCCAGCTAAGAAAAGTGGGTGTAACTTGCATGACCTCCCTTGCCCCCTGGGAGAGTCTTGTCTGTGTGAAAGAAATAAGAAAATATTTATGGAAAACAATAAAATCTACAGCAGTATGTACATACCTTGAAAGTCTAGGGGCCATAAACTGGAAGGGCATTTTTATACAAGCATTTGTGCTTGCCTGGCAGGAGGAAGATCACACACACACATACACATATGTACTTACACACATTTGCATGAATGTATACTGACTGTCTCCTTGGGATTTCCTAAGCCTTTCACATGAAGCGTCACCAGCCCCAGGAAACTGTACTTATGAACTCCAATTCCACTAGAGCGTGCCAGCATTCCAGGGCCAAGTCAAGACTTTTAAACAGCTGTGGACTAGAGTATGACCTCAGAGCACAGAGTGGACAAAGGAGAAGCCCGGGAGGCTAAGATAGTGGGGAAGCTACAGCCTATCCCTTTCACATTCACATTTCACATTCCCCTCACCCCACACACCAAAAAAGATTAAGTCTCAGAATGAGTAACTGCATTTAAGGAAGACAGTGGTTGAAGCTTTTTTTTTTCGTGAAAACATGCCTTCTTGATTTGGGATGGCCACCAGTATTACAGCTTAGGTCAAGTTTTCTTTGGCACCCCGCATCTTACTGCTTATCCTCTTTGTTCCCATCCCAAGCCTCCTCAGGCACCCAGCCAAGCAGCTCTGTGCAATTCAACTAAATTTATAGGACACTACGCCACTTGGCACCATGCTGAGGAAGACAAAGTCATTCTGGTACCAGGTCTGTTGCAAGCTCTGTGACCTTGGGCTTTTATAGCAACTGCGTTCTTGCTCCACCTTACAGAAACTGGAAAGATGCGAGAAAGAAGATGAAGAAATCAGGCTCATATAGAAAGCCTAGGCCTCTCGTGCAAAGACTGGCAAAAAAACACATGTGCAAATCCTTTAATAAGATGTCCAAGGCAGATGTGTTTCATTTTCTTGTTTTTTTTTTTTTTTTTCCTGAGACAGGGGTCTCACTGTTGCCCTTAGTGATAGTTCTGCTCTAAACAACTTTTTCAATTGACCACAGTACAGTAGTCCCCTTTATCTTTGGTTCAGGTTTCCCCTCAAATGCGGTCCAGATACATTGAATGAAAAATTCCAGAAATAAGCAATTCATAGTTTTAAATAACTTTTTAATTATAGTAGATTATCATAATTGTTCTACTTACAACTATCATTTATTGCTGTTAATCTCTTATTGTGCTTACCTTATAAACTTTATCATAGTTATGTATGTATAGGAAAAAACAGTAAATATAAGGTTCAGTACTATTTGTGATTTCAGGCATTCACTAAGGATCTTAGAACGTATTTCCTGTGGATGAGGGGGGACCACTATAGTCTCAATGATATTTGATGAGAGCTTCTGTGATAATTACCTTAATTCCTATTTTTATTAACAGCTAGTTTGTAAAAGCTATGGAGACACTGTGTGCTGGGCATCCTGGAAGGCAGGGCTTGAGCCAGGCAGGTTGATGTGTGGAAAGGGTGGGAAAGGACACAGGGCATTGGCCTATGTCTGGGTGCAGGAACAAGGTGGGTAGGGGCAAGGGACATCAAGCTGGTCAGAACTTAGGAATTTGTAAAGGATAAGCAACAGGCGTAGAATTGGATAGGTAGGATAGAAGAGAGGAAAATATATTTATGAGGCACTGGTAAGTATAGCATGTGATTCCGTACTGTGCATAAATTTATTTTGTCATAACAAGCATATGAGAAGGGTATTATTATCTTGATTTTCAGATAAGGACCAAATCCCAAAAGGCTGTCAGTGCAGCAGTACTTACCCTAAGGTAGAACTGGGAGCAGTGGTTCCCCAGCCTCTGACAGAGTTCATTGAGGAAGTTAATTTATTTGGTTAATTTGAGCTAGTTAGCAGTAAAGCCTAGATTCCAATCCATCTTTGTGTCTTCAGTGCCAGAGAATAATCTTCATTTTGTTTTACCTCCTAGTTACTATCTTATCAACTTGCTAAAAAAATTTATGGATTGGATTATGGCTGCATATGAATATAACCTATATATAAATATGTATCTATGTATTACGGATAGATAGATAGATAGATCAATCTACATAGTTGAAGAAGAATAAAGCAAGCAAGCATTAGTGACCCTGCCACCTACTTAGGGCACACAGTATTGCCAATGCTAATAAGCTCCCCATGTTCTCCTACCTGATTGTGAACACCACGCTGCCTACACCCAGAGGTGACCACAGTGCTGAAATGTGTACTAGTGATTCTTTTGCCCTTTATAATGTCCTCACATATATTTGCTGCATAATTTCCATCTGCCCCTGCAGATCCAGATCCATTCCCCAACCTTGTCTACCCTGCCCTGTGGCCCCTGAGGCTGACAGACAGTACTGCATGGGGGATCCCTTGATCCTGGGCTCCCTGATGGGTTCTGCCAAAGTGAAGCGCTGATGGCAGATGAAAGGACAGGAAGAGGGAGGTCTGGGCTTTGTTCCCCTGCTCCCTCCCTGCTCCATGAATCCTAGGGTTCCGCACTGTCCCTTGATGGTTTCCTCAACCTAGTATCTTTTGGCCTTTTCTAATTTATTATCACCTCCCTAAGTAGCCTTTCAGAATTGTTTTTTCCTAATCATCTCCCTGACATGAATTTTTAATCCCACACATGTACCATTTAAAAAATAGTACATGTGTGGGATTAAATAAATAAATAATAAATAAATAAATAAAATAATAAATAAATAAATATTATTTTTGCCCACCCAGGAACCAATTTGTACCCCTTGGATGTTGTATTATCCTCATTAAGAATGCATGTCTTGCCAGGTGCCATACCCATAATCCCAGTGGCACAGGAGGCTGAGGCAGGAGAATCACAAGTTCAAAGCTAGCTTCAGCAAAAGTAGGGCCCTAAGCAACTCAGTGAGATCTCATCTCTAAATAAAATGCAAAATAGGGCTGAGGATGTGGCTCAGTGGCTGAGTGCCCCTGAGTTCAATCCCTGGTACCCCCACCTCCAAAAAAAAAGAATGCATGCCTTAACTCAAGCCATGTTTTTGTAGAGTTTGCTTAATAAATTCTCGATCATCCAGTATGAGTGTGCCATCTCCATCTTGCAGGACCCTCATTAATTCATAGGCCAATAAATTTAATTATATGTATTACCAATATAACAATATATTAAATAACATATGTTTATCAATATATTGTAAACAATATATTTCAGATTTTCCAGGCTTTGTTTGATCTTTATGTAAATGAAACAACAACATATTTTTATTTGTCCTGCTTTCTCACTCCATATTTGTAAAATTCAGCCACATTTACGGTACAGTTCATTTTTATTCATTTTAACTGCTATGTGGTATTGTTTTAAAGAACAATTCAAAATTTATTTGTTTATTTAAGGTGGGGAAATCTGGTTTGATTATTCTGAACATATGGTATAGGACATTCTTATATACATGTCCTGGTTTAGATTAAATTCAGCTGTAGATATATACATATATATATATGTGTGTGTGTATGTGTGTATATATGTATATATACACACACACATACGTACATACATATGCCTGGACACATATAGGATCTCTGGAGTGTATGCCTGGTCGCAGAATTGGTGGTTTGTAGGTCATGTCTACTTTTCCCCTTACCAGGAAATGCCAAATTGTTTTCCTGTAATTAATAATAATGTACACTCATACTAATAAAATATGAAAGTTCTAGCTGCTCCATGTTTTTCCCAGCATTTGTTATCATCATACTTGTTAATCTTTGCCTGTCTTGTAGGTATGGAGAAGGTGTCTTGCTGTAGATTTGGTCTTCATTTTGCTTATTATTAGTAGGTTAGGCAATGTGTTCTTTATTTGGTGGCCATTCGTGTTTCCTTTTTTGTGCATGTCTGTGTCTTTGTCCATTTGCAGTTGAGATGTTTCACTTTTTGTCACTAATTCATTGATGTCCTTCATATATCCTTGGCCAGTTACATATGCAGCAAATATTATCCCCAGACTGCAATATGTCTTTTCAATCTCTTTATGATGAATCCTGATGAATATAATAAGATTAAAATTTTAATGTAGAAAAGTATATGAATTATTTCCTTTATGGTGTCTTTTGTGACTTATCTGAGACATTCTTTCCTATTCTAAATTCTATGGCTTCTTTTAAAAGATATTTAAAGTTATTTAAGCTGGGCTTGGTGGGGCACACCTGTAACCCCAGCAGCTTGGGAAGCTGAGACAGGAGGATGGTAAGTTCAAAGCCAGCCTCTGCAACTTAGCGGGGCCCTAAGCAACTCAGTGAGACCCTGTCTCAAAATAAAAAAGGGCTTGGAGATGTGGCTCAATGGTTAAGTGTCTCTGGGTTCAATCCTGGTACAAAAAAGAAAAAATGTGCCTTTTACATTTAAATTTTCAGTTTTTGATATATGGTTGGGAATCATTTTATTTTTTTCCATATATATGGAAACCAGTTTTCCAGGGCCACTTATTGAATGAGCCATCATCCCTTTTTGCCTTCTCTGTCAGATATTTGAACATGCATGGTCCGTTTTGCTGCTTTCTCCTATGTCCCATTGGGGTATTACTATATCCCTACACCACAACACAGCTTGAATTTCTAAAGCTTAATAATAAGTCTTAATATCTGGTCTCTTTCTTCTCTAGCAGCATCTTGCCTGTTCTTACTCTTGGCTCTTCCCTGGACAAATTTTTTAATAGTCAGATTTCAAAAAGAGTGTCACCGGTAGACAGTAAGGGCAGGGATTAGCACCTACATGCAAAGCAGTGACACTAGGGTCACCATTCTGGGGCAGAGTAACATCCAAACCAGGACAGCTGGTGTCAGAGACCAGACATGTCTGAAGTCAAGGGATCAAGGTCTCTGAGAGCCAGAACCTAACCACCCTATAGAGGGAAGCTTGGGCAATGTCAAAACATGGTTTGTGCCCACTGGCCCAATGAGGACCTCATGAAAGTACTAAACCTTTATTATAAGCATCCTCATCAAGAGGTTTATTAAGGAACTAGAATTATTTATTCTGAAGAGGAGAAATGGCAGAAATGACTTAATTGTTGAATACTGTTCTGGCCAGAAAGATCAATAAAAATGAAAAACAAGGCCAGACTTGGGAGTTGAGACCCATAGGGATCAATTAGCACTAATAGGAGAAAAATCTGGCTGAATCCAAAGCAATGGCCTGTTTTCTCCCACAGAGAATGAAGGTGGTTCCAATCCAAACCCACGTCTTTTACTGGGGTATATGTTGTTTGTAAGATAATATTCATTAAGCATTTAATATGGGCTTGGCTCTCTTCTAAGCATAAAACATGTATTAACTGATTTAAATGCCCTCTCCAATCAACTCCAAGTATACACCTGACTTGTGATTGATCAGTCAGCATTTTCCTGTGAGAAATAGATCACTGAAGAAAATTGAAGAATTCCCCTTATGTATAGACTTTGACAACCATTCCTCAAACTGAACATGTGCATTTTCCTAGCGAATCTTGCTTATTTGACCTGCATGAAGAAATGTAAAGCTAGGAGCCAGGTTATGCCATTTAAAAACAGAAACAGGCTCATGGTGGCTACATCTTCTCTGCAGAGACAGGCAAGAGGAAGGGAGGAGCAGGAAGATGGATATTCTAGACCAGAATGTCTGGAGTACCCATTATGTCCTACACAGAACAAGGGCACCTTGGCCCCTTGCTTCGGGCCAGGAAGTCCATGGTGTCAGACGCCAAGTCTTGGCATCAAGGATTTTCCAACAAGGAAGGCAGCCACCTAGAATCTTTTGTGGAGCAAGACAGGTTATAAATAGACCTATAATTCTTTTTTTTTTTTTTTTTTTTAACCAGAAGGCAACAGGCTTAGCACAGCTATTCTTCCCCTTGGTTCTCCTCCCTGCTTCGCCTAGCCTATCAAATCCCTGCTACCAGGCAGAGCCATCTGCCTACCAGCCAATCCGCTGCAGCAGCCTCAGGAGGGCTAGGCTGGAAACTGCTTCTTTGATGACTTCAGGTTGTGACTTTGCTTGTAGAGAAGAATAAATCTTCCTATCTTACCTCTGGCTAATTAGGAAGGAGGTAGAGGAGACAGGACTTGATTATACAATTTGTCACCTGTAACTAGATCACTATGGCATCTCTTGCAGAGGGAGGCTTTGGTTATATCCATAGAGCAGAAAGAGGCCCTGGGCCCTGGAACTTGCAGCCCAGACCTGCTTGGGGGGGGGGGTTTCACTATGAGAGTATGTGGCTTGTGGTGTGTGTGCCTATGTGTGAGAGACAGACAGACATATATAGCGACAGAGACACAGAGAAAAACAGATTGATTTCATCTGCATTTAAGCATGCAAAGACTAGAAAGTCATTTAGCTTATTGCTCCTCAGTCTTTGTTGTACATCAGTATCACCTGGAGGCTTGTTAAATCACTGATTTCTGGGCTCCGCTCCCAGCGTTTCTGATTCAATAAATCCAGGTCAGGACTTGAGAATCTGAATTTCTTCTGAGCCACCAGATGATGCTGATGCTGCCAGTGTGAGGATCACTCTTTATAAACCACTGACTTTGCCTAATCTCCTGATTTCACAAATGAAAAAAACCAAAGCCCAACAGTTAATGAAAATACCTGAACAAAGGTGCACAACTGGTTATTGGCTAAAGCCAGAATAGACTAGAAGCTCCTAGGTTCCTATTCTGGTGCTTATCCTACCACTTTAGACTGGTACATGCCCAGGATGCCAGAGAGGTGCTATTCTAATAATAAACATGCTTTCCTTTATAACTGAAGATGGCCAGTCTCCATGCTATTTCCTCTTCCCCTGCCTTCCCTAGTCCAACATAACTGGCTTGCTGGCTTAGGACATAAATAGCCCAGCCCAACCCACTCACCCACTGTCCAATGGAGCTGAGAATCAGATCATGTTCACACAGCCAGGTGCACACTCTAAGAGCCTTATTTCTACTTTAATCCCTTAGTGTCCTTGTTGAAACATGAGCCAGAGATCTGAGGCCTCTGTAGTGACCACTGGGCATGCACATTGGCCCTGGTTCTATCTACATCCTCCATGTTCATCATCAGATATGGTATCTGATATTTCACATCTTATATTTCACTTCACTGTCTTGCCTTTTCTGAAACTGACACCCTCCTCTGGATGATACCCCCCCCAAGGTGAGGCACTAGGATTTTGTTGGTCCTCACCCCTGGGCTGGAGTGTTGACCTATACTGAAACCTGATGACCGGGGCCTATAGTCCACAGATAAACCTCTTCCATGATGTCCGTCTACCTAGAGGTCTTCTGAGCTCTGACTGCTTCCTGAGTTCCCTGGAACTACTTTCTGCCTACCATATTGGGAAACTCAGGCTCAACCTGATATGAAATCAAAGCTGAGATTGGTCTTAAAGTTTCTTTGTTCATCTGTCACAGGCACTTCCAGCTTCTGCACTGGATAAGTTCCCCAGTCCCTTCTCACCCTAGCAGGGAGATCTAACACAAAAATGTCCCAGAGAAGGCAAGTGTTTCAAGTGATTTTTCCCCAACAAGGGGAAGGAACACACTGGACCCATATACAGTAATACCTGG
Source organism: Urocitellus parryii (assembly GCF_045843805.1). Lineage (NCBI taxonomy): Eukaryota > Metazoa > Chordata > Mammalia > Rodentia > Sciuridae > Urocitellus > Urocitellus parryii. Next base: position 68,431,277 of record NC_135542.1, read on the forward strand.
AAGGCCTCTTTTGATATGGAACGTGATGGTCTGGAAGAACAAAGTTGGCCACATTGTTCTTTATAAAGAATTAGTAGGGGTTAGGGATTTTGCTCAATGGTTTGAGTTTGGTACTTGGCCCTGAAAAAAAAAAAGAATTGGTAGATATTGAAGGTTATAGAAAAAAACAAGAAAAGATACTGGAGAAGGTTCGCATAGTTTGAGCGACACTGGTGGTTAGAACCTAGATGAGGCAAGTAGCCAATGAGAGATTCCTTACATGGAGTGACCAGAGAATTTTCCTTGCTCACTTTTTCTGCTGTGATCTCCTTCTAGCTCCAAATTTTGGTAGGCTTGTACAGCTTTTGTGTGATGGCATGGGGTGAGAGAGCAAGGCAGTACACAGAATTGTGATCTGCTCCAACCTACGTGATGCTAGCAGCTCTGTATCTTGCTTCTTGGTTCTAATCTGCTAGAACGTCAGAGGAGTGAGCGGTGGCCAATTGTGAGACTAGGAGAAGCAGGGAGGAGAGCTTGACACAACTGCCAGGTGGGGGACTGGCACTAGAGGGACATGAAACATACCATCCATTTGCTGATAGTACTGGAAGCTTCAAAGTCTACTTTGAGATGATGGTCATTCTGGGGTTCATTGTTACTCTAGACATTTGAGAGAACCAGACTGACAAGCAACACAGTAAACTCTCTTTAACGTAGGTAGATCCAACTAACTTGGAATCTGCTCCCTCAGTAAAGAATTTGGGGGAGATGATTCTCCCCTGCCCCACATCTGTGAAAAAATAAATCAGGAATAGAAACAAAGTGGAAGGAAGGATATTTAGACTTTGTAAAGGAATTATTTATTACTAAAAAAGTGTTTATCACCCTAAAAAATAATTTGCAATAAACTCATTCATAATTTGAAGAGATTTGTGGTTTTAAAGCAGAAATTTTTAAACCCTCAATCCTTTTTTGAAATTTGGTTTGAGGATAGTCCAAAACCTCTTCCCAACCCCTTGTTCCCCTCTAGATTTTATCCCCTTATTTCTCCCAAGCAGGCCTTGCACAGTGGGGAGATGATATGGCAAGGCAGGTTGCCATTTCTAAAAGCCTCCCCAAAGCATCCTGGAATGGGATAAGTTTTCTTTCTCCTTTCCAGATAAGTGTCAATCATCAGGGCTGGAGTGGAGGGTTGAGATATTGCGGTGGGAATAAAGGGGGGTAGGGAGAAGGTACTTGCTGAAAGCATTCCCCTTATTTATTTGTTCCTAGGCCAAGGGCTGCTGGAAAGTGTCTTTCAGAGTGCACCTTGGTCCTTTTCCTGAGAAAGCCAAACTTGGAAGTGACTAGCAGGTCTAATTGTGCCTCTGTGGAATCCAAATTCTGGAAGGAGTCAAAGAGAAGTCTGGAGGCCTCTGTCTGGAGAGAGCCTGATGGAATAAATCCAAGTCTTGCATGAACCCAAAAAGCTGTCAGGGTGCCTGGGCAGCGTGGAGCCGATCTGGACGATGCATTCCAGATGGTTCGCCCACTTTCCTTGAGTTTGAGGCCAGTTGGAGCTCCTGGGCGGACTCCCAAGGTAGCCCCCTAGAGGGCTCTGGGCAACTGTCCAGATGGGAGGGACCAGGCTAAGGATCACTGTGGCAGGCTCAGAGTTAAAAGGAAGGGCCCCTCCTTTGTGTTGAGCATCTGGATATCATTTCTCAAGCTATTAAAAACCCTAACTCTACTCTGCCAAATACAACCAATTCATTTAAAAAAAAAAAAAGCACTTGGGGAGTGATTCCAAGCAGTTGCCCCCAAATGGATCCAAATAATTTAGGGCTATATGATAAGCTGAAGCTCAAAGAAAGGGCTCCAAAACTCTAATGGGCATCTAGTGGCCACCCCACCCACCACCTCCCAGCTTCATCAACTAGCAATGATGCCACCAAATGCAGAGAGCCCAGGGCAATGCCAGGAGTTTGCAATGTATTTTACTGTCTTTTTTTTTTTTTTTTTTTTTTTTTTTTAGCTTGTACAAAATATACAAGACAGATGTGGAAGATTTTCTTCTATGTTTAAGGCTTTCAGACTAGGTTACAGAAAATAAGTACAAGGCAGAGAGAAGGGACAGGAAGAGTATGTGAGAGAGCAGAGAGAAGGAACAGATCAATATGCCACTTGAAAATTCTCAGTGGATTCCATGGTCTGTGAATCCTCTCTGGCCATGATAAAATGCTTTCCTCTAAAAAGTAGGCCATTTGCCTGTGGTCCTGTTTCAGCCACTTGGCTGGATGGTAACCTGAATTCAGTCAGCTAATAACAGCCTCTTTTCTAAGGGACCTGGGGTGGGGGAGGCAGGAGGAGCCTCTGCCCCCTGAGTATCCATGGTTAAATGGGAGAAAAACCTCCCCTGCTTTTAGAAAATCTTGGCCTATGAGGCAGGAGTTCCCAGTGCTGGGGGATATATTCACAGAGCAGCACATGCTAAACAATTCCAAGGGAAAGGAGCCCACAAATATCAAAGGCAAACACAATGAAGGAGTGAGCAAAACAGGTTGGGATCATTTGAAAGGAAAATTGTTACTAAGAGAGAAAATCCTTTCCAACCCAATAGTTGTATGTAAAGGAAGTCCAGGTCCTGCCCTTTTTAATTTTTTTTATTGGTTGTTCAAAACATTACAAAGCTCTTGACATATCATATTTCATACATTTGATTCAAGTGGGTTATAAACTCCCATTTTTACCCCGTATACAGATTGCAGAATCACATCAGTTACACATCCACATTTTTACATATTGCCATACTAGTGACTGTTGTATTCTGCTACCTTTCCTATCCTCTACTATCCCCCCTCCCCTCCCCTCCCCTCCCATCTTCTCTCTCTACCCCATCTACTGTAATTCATTTCTCTCCCTTGTTTTTTTATTTTTTCCCTTTCCCCTCACATCCTCTTATATGTAATTTTGTAATATCTTATATATTCAATTAATTCTCTAAAGTGTCCTTGCTTGAACAATGGAAATGTCTTAGATATACAGTAGTCCTCCCTTAAACAAGGTTTCGCTTTCCATGGTTTCAGTTACTGTGGTTAACCAATGTCTGAAAATATTAAATCGCAAATTCCAGAAACATACAATTTACAAGTTTTAAAATCTACATGGTTCTGAATAATGTGGTAAAATATAGCACTATTCAACTCCATCCCTTCTAGGACTTGACTCATCTCTTTGTCCAGTATTTTTTATCTACACTGTGTGCTACCTGCCATTAGTCACTTAGCAGCTGTCTCAGGTATCAGACTGACCATTGCACTATTGCTCAGGGCTTGTGAACAGTGTTTGGTACTATCTTGGTTTCAGACACCCATGAGGCATCTTGGAATATATTCTGTAAATATGAGGGGGAATCCACTGTATATCCCCCAGCTCTATGAACTACCAATGATGGCGAAAAGCATGTTTCCTGAAATTTTAACCCTATTCACATTGGGAGAAAATAATGACATTTAGTACATCAGTGTCTATTTTGAATAAATCAATATGCTAAAGCAAATAAAATATATATAATATATACATATTTATATATAACTATGCATATTTATATTTAAATATATATTATATATTTATAAATATTAAACATACATATATACATGTATATATATTGCAAACATATAGTGATATAACCTTATGTGGCATATCCACACATTCCTAACTGCTTAATCTATGTCCTCATAAGTCATGTGAGAGCATTATTATCACCACTGTTCAAATACCTAACTTGAACCTTGTTTTCTTGGATGCCGCAGCATGCAAATCTATAATCTCAAACTCAGATCCTTGGCAAGGACCTTTCTAGAATTCCCAACAATTCCTTCAATTCTTTGCTGTATCCAGGGTTTTATTGATCAATGTGAATCCCACTCATGACAGCTTTTCTGTGAAATACTAGTCCTCTTAATAGTTTGGTGTTTGGCTCTCTTCTTGTCAACTTGGAGTCAAAATTCAGGCCTAACCTCTCTCTCCTTTTACTATACTAGAAAATTGATAGCCTCTCAAATACTACAAACAATACTTGTCCGAAACTCATCCCCCTCACCGTAGCAGAAACATATCATAAGCATCTCCCAATCCTTCTGAAATAATGTTGTAAGTAATAGGCACACAAGGAAATGATAAGTATTTTTTTTTTTTACCTCAGATTTAAAGGAGGGTATTTTGATATTATTTTCCAGGTAGGGAAACTTACATGATGAAGAATTTCCTTAGTTTGGTTGTTTCTTTTTCTTTCTTAGCTGAATTTTTCAAGGGGTCCAGCTAAGCATTGTTTTGCTGTGGTTCTTTACATAGAGCAATACTAATTGCCCTTGTCTTGCACATCCCTGATAAATGGCAGCATTGCTCTTCTAGGTTCTTCTGCACTCTGGCTGTGTTACTGGCAGTGGTCCTGGGAACCTGGGGGAGTGGGTCATGTTGTGTTTCTCAGCTCTTGTGTGCTTGCACAGAAGATTTTAAGAAGTCATGAAACATAGTGAAAATATGTCGTGTTTAATTAGAAGATAAAGGAGAAGACATGCTCAAGGGAGAAGATGGAACCTCTCAGAGAGGAAAGGGGGCCCTTTGCTCCTTAGTTTTATTGGGGGTTTTAGGGAAGTGTCTAGAGAGTAATACTCAATTACCATGTTTCAACATTTGACTGACAATAGGATTGCATCAGATTTTTAAGTCCCAGCTGTACATGTACCCATGTACCCAAGTAAAATCCATGGATCCATGGTATATGTTGGAGAGGGTGGACTTTACTATTATAATAACATGCTAAAGATTTAAAGGCAACTTTTATTCACAATGGTCCACACTGACCCATCCCAATTGGAGTTTGCTTGTTGTTTTTTGTCTTTGTTTTACACATTTTATGTACAGTGAGCTTTGTTTTTAATTATTCTGTTTCCTTGGGTCTTGGAATCTTTCTTTGGTCTATATAAAGGTCACAAAAGTCCCTCCTTCAGGGTGATTTGTGTTCTTATCAGCAGGGAGGAGTCTTAAATTCCTCTGCCAGAGAACTTAGATTCCTTGGCCCAAAGAATATCTCCAAGGGTAACAGGTTGTTTGTCAAAGAATGTAATGTCCTATTGACTTAAGCTAGAGCAGGGCCAGAATGGCCTTAGGTAAATTTCTTTTTAAAAGAAAGTATGTGGCAGGCCAGCACGTAGGCCCTTATTTCATGTTCCTACTACTTATATCTATCTGCTACCTATCAGCCAGACTTCTCCCCTGTGACTCTTGCTTCTCCATAAGATGGTCCACATTGGATGGAAGAGTACAGGATCTCCCAGAGACACCTTGAGTTTGGCCCCAAGTCACCTTGTATAGGGAACAGAGGCAACAGGAACCTACATTGTAGAAAAAGATGCATCTCTTCCCAGCTCCAAATTCCTTGGGCACCCCATTTTCATTTCCTCTCCTAAAACTGTCTGTGAGCTCTACCTAAGATGGAGATTCCAGTGTTTGTATAAAAATCAGATATCTGGGGAGCTCTCCCACAACAGATACTGAAGTCCTTGAGGCTTCGCCTCATAGTGGTTTGGCCCAGATTTTCTAGGACAACTCACTGCACTGGGGAAAATAAGCTCATCTGGTCACTGAGCTGACAGATGGTAGGGACTCTGATCAAGAATGTCAAGAAAGACTCCACAAAGGGGCTGGGGGATATAGCTCGGTGGGTAGAGTGCTTGCCTTGCATACACAAGGCCCTGAGTTCAATCCCCAGCACCACCAAAAAAAACTTCACAGAATATTGCTGCTCCTACCTGTGGCTTTTGGTGGTGCCACAGGGATCTGTCCACCTGGTAGCCTACTCATACTTATGAAGTATGAACATTAAAAGAATCTGGAATGCCTCAGCAGACAGGTGACCTGATTTGAGCCAGCAGAGGAGAATCTGTCAAACTAAATCTTCTTTGGAAAATGTGGGACTTTTCTGGTAGAATCATCCTAGAACCTAATAGCTGAGAAAATTTGGCTGAGAAGATCAAGACTCATCCAAGAAGCTGTCATGGAAACACACATCATCCTGCCCTGATGGCTGATTGCCAGAGTAGTATGGTTCCAGGTAAGTCACTAGCAAAGAAAAGAGTATTCTTCCTTCTTTGCAACAGAACCTGCAGCCTGGGCTACTAGAGCAAGGTATGATGTAGAATTGGAAGAATACCAGGTTTCTGCTATCTGATGATATTGGTGCTCACTGAATTCTTTCATCCAATCTCCTACTTCGATGAGGTCATTGGGCATTTCATTTGGTATTGAACAGCTATTCCCACATGGTTGCTGTCCATGGCTCCATCTGAGACACTGTCATATTCTTGGTTGACCCAAATAATCACATTCTGGGCTTTTTCCTAGCTTCTCTTGCCTGTTACTGAGATATTAGACTAGATTACTATGCAATAAATACTCTAGAAAGAAGGTTTTTACCAAAAGTACAAAACTTAACTTTTTTGAATATTTTTTTTAGCTGTAGATGGACACAATACCTTTATTTCATTTGTTTATTTGTATGTGGTGCTGAGGATCGAACCCAGTACCTCACATGTGCTAGGCAAGCACTCTACCACCGAGCCACAACCCCAGTCCCCCAACTTAACTTTAACTGGTAGCAACTCCTGTTAGGATACAAGGCATAGCAGTTTTTCTTTTCTGAAACTCTTTCTTCTCTTTGTTCATTTTGTTTCCGTAACTCTTAGGATCATGTAGAGACTAGTCAAATTTCTTCCATTTGATAACTGAGGACAATGTAATCCCCTCAAGACATGTTCAAGGGATGCCAAAGAATCAGTGACAAAGGTGACCTTTGGATTCCTGATTTCAATTTTGGGGTTCTGTCTACTAATCATTTATTTCACTTATCCAATGCAGAAACTAAACTTTAAAATGCCTACTACATGCCATGGGAAATCAGGCTTCTAGTCTTATCTCCCACAGCCGCCCACATGAGCCATCTGTCCAACCATACCAAAATAGCATTGTGTTTTCCAGCTCTGCACCTTTGCTCCTACCCTGTTACTTGCTTAAACTGCTGAACTGCCCTCCCCCAATTCTCTGCTTAATGAAATTTAATCATTCTTTAATCCCAAGCTCAACTGTCCTCTCTTGTATATTGCCTTCTGGATTATTGCAACAGGCAGTAATTTCTCTTGCTCAGAATGCCGTTTAAGGGCTGGGGATATGGCTCAAGCGGTAGCATGCTCGCCTGGCATGTGTGCGGCCCGGGTTCAATCCTCAGCACCACATACAAACAAAGATGTTGTGTCCGCCAAATACTAAAAAATAAATATTAAAATTCTCTCCCTCTTTCTCACTCTCTCTTTAAAAAAAAAAAAAAAGAATGCCATTTAATAAAAAAGAAAAAGGCAACTGTGGCACCCTCATGCTCTGCCTTGAATAGTAGTGTTTTCCAGATGACTTTTATATCAAGTAAACTGTGAGCCCAAAGAAGGCAGAAGCTGTTTCATGCACCTTACATACTATGCAAGTTTAATATTATTGAATCAGAAAGTAAGATACGGGGAGGGAAAATGGCTTTCCCACAGTTTTGTGCTGTTGAGATTTGAATTCAGAACTCCAGAATCTGATCTCCATGTTCTTTCCACCAAACCATGCTGACAGCAATGCAGTTTCCACTATGATTATCCTCTCTGGAAGCCAAACATGGCTGATAATAGGCTACTTCATATGGAGCCATCTAATCCAATGCAGGTTGAGCTGTCAGAAAGAACAAGAATAGATTGAATGGTTGGGCTTGAAAAACTTAAGTTCCTGTGCCATTGGCTAGCATGAAATTAATAGCCCTTCCCAAGGATGCCTCTTCTTTTCATAAGCTTGAATTGATTCTCACTATGAGGAGCATGAGAATAAAGTATAGAGGTCATATGTGTTTCTAAGGACCAAACCAAGAGAATGGGGGAGTGACCCAGTGTTACCTTTCTTTGACTCATCTATTAACCATTTCCATAAACTGTTTGCCCAAACTGAGCTAGTCATTGTGGATACAGAAACGACACAAAATCTCTATCTTCATGGAGTGCCAACCTCTTGACCATCCATGTTCAATGAAAATAATTTAAGTAAAAATCTTAATTGTCCAGAATAATTTTTCTCACTCTTGATTTTAACTGAAGAGTTGAATTAAGGGTGGAACTCCAGGCATTATTCTATAAATAAATGTACACAGAATCTGTATATTATATATTGACTCAATCTATATACTGAATTAAAATAAAATAAAATAAAATAAAAGTTTATATTCCCTATGAACCTCTCAGGAAGTTACTTGGAGTAGTAGTTGGAGGCTGAGGCTTCTAAGGAGCTGCTCAAGAACAGCAGATGTTCATATACCTGCCTTCAAAGAGGCTCTAGAGATCTTGTTCTGATGAGCAGAGGATACATATTTGAGTCAGTGCTAAACTGTTAAAGCCTATCGGTTAAACTCTTAAAGATCCTCTCCTCTTTCCCCCATGCTTGTAGGGTGTCTTTAAATAAGTAATAAGTACATATTTAAAGAAGATGGGTGCAAGCAATACGAAATTGGCCTATATTAAGACTGTTGTCTGTCTTGGTCTAGACTTGTTTATCTGTGTCAATTTACTTATCAAAGGGAATGAACCATTCCTTTGGCAGTAGCAGAGGCCACAGTGCAACCCAGCAGTCTTAACCTAGTCTTGCATCGTATATATTAATATCCCATTGCTAATAGCAATTCATTTCATGTGTTTATTTATTAATGACAATTATCCGCACTGCTCAAATAGCTTCCTCATCCAAACTAAGTTTAGGATGTTAGGTTAAGAATGTCAGTTTTTGGAAGGTGATACTTCTCTGAAGTATATAAATAGGATTCAACAAATTAAACAAAGACCAAAAGTCTATTTCCCACCAGGCACTGTGCTAGGGTATCACCGCATAAGAGTTTGTATAGTTCATTCAGAAGACTACTCTGATAGACAAACCAAGAAATGTCTGGGGGAAGGATAAAAATAATCTTTAGTACATCAGCTTTACTAAGTATGGACATATGCAAAACTGCCTTTACTCCCTTTAACAACTCTTTGTGAGTACTTTATTTATACAGCCATCAAAATCCCTACAGCTTTATTTTGTTCATGTCTCTAGTACTTGTTGGTATTTATAACTCAAGAGTAAGATAGTATATCCTTTTTAATGTTCTAAAATTACTTCTTTTAAAGATCAAGGGCTTCTACTTAAGTTTTAGCAGTGAACCATTTCTGATTGTACATTATATAAATTTCATTTTTCATAAACTTTAATCATGTTCCTTTCAGTCTTTCTCCCACAGTGTTTTACCCTCTGCAGTAGGTCCTCAACCCCTAAATCATTTCTGAGAACTTCATGGAACTTTCCTAGTTATTTATGTTTTTGTTGACATGCCTGGTTTTCAGAAGAGTAGGCAATGCCTGTGCAGGAGGTAGGCTACTGTGATTCTATATATATCTGGATTGATGTCTACATAATTTTTAAATAATTAATAATTTAGCATTTCACACAACCATTTATCATTAATTCAGGCTTTTTATCCAGACATTTCCTTGCTGTATGACATTTCTAATTGCAAAAATAAATAAACCAGCCCTACTGCAACAAATATTCTCTACCACATTCCTTTAAAATCTCTCATTGCCACATTCTCTTCCCTCATTTGGGTTTTCTATATACTGTAACTTGGTTACTCATTTAGGTTCTCATAAGCAAACAATACACAAAATAAATGTAACATTTCCTCCTGTAAAACAACACATAGCAAACCCTCTTCTTATTCTCTATGCATCCCCATTTTCTCTTTAACTTGCTTCTGCTCCTGCACTAACCTCCATTTTTTCTTCTGGCCGGAAGGGGTTCTTGTTCATCTTTTCTTCACATGCCATATATTTAAAATATAACAAGAAGAAAATACCTCCCTTCCCCAGTTGAAGTATAGCTAATGCAAGGAGAAATAAATAAGTCTCTTAAAGTCAAATAAATTTTAGTAATTAAGTTCCCTCATGTGGAGGGAACTTAAAAGCAGAGCTTTTGACATTTCACACTTCACAAATGCCAATCCCCAAACTTGAATTTAGGTAATAATTAACTACTTTAAAACTAGATTCTATAATGTCGGAGATGATTTTATTGTGGTGCTTTGTATGTAGGAAACACCTACTAAATACTTGATGGATTCTTACTCTGATAACTACATAAGAAATGTCCCCCCATCCTGTAGGTTGTACATCTTTTAAAAATAAATAAACAAATAAACAAATATTTTGATACATAATATATATGTATATATTTTAACATACTATATATATGTGTGTGTATGTATATATTCATATAATAGTTGTGGATTACTCTTTATTTTTATTTATTTATTTTTATGTGGTGCTGAGAATCAAACCCAGAGCCTCACTAGTGCTAGGCAAATTCTCTACCACTGAGCCCCAGCCCCAGCCCTAGGTTGTGCTTCTTAATGCAGGTGTCTGGTGAGTGTTCAGTTAGTTCTATAAATGTTTTTGATGGAAGGAAGGATGAATGGATGGATGGATGGATGGATGGATGGATGGATGGAGGAAGGAAAGGAAGGAAACTATGTAGTAGACTAGTAAGGAATGAGATGGTCTGTATGGGTTTTAAGTTTTTAGAAGGTAACTGTCCTATAGGACCACCTAAAAGGTCTGTGGGATAGTAATCAGTAGAATTCATATGAATCTGACATATACATTTAATTAAATTCACGAGTTCTACAAAATGATGCTTTTTTTGATGTTTTATTTGTGTATCTTTGAAAATGGCAATACTGAACTCTTTCACTCAGGAGAAGTACATTTGATCTAGTCTAGAGAATCATCACTGACCTACAACTCCCCAAAAAAAGCCTCTACTGAGTTTTCATCCTGAGTTTCTAGTGACAGTTTCAAAGCCAGCAGGACTGCAGATATGTACGTGGGAACCTCTCCTTTACATAATCAGGCCACTGAGTAGGTGGCATCACATTTCAGTGAGTTGAGAGTGAACACAACATTCTCAGGGATAAATGTTGACCGAAGCATAAGCAAGGAGATGGCTGAATCTAATATTCTGAAATAAATGCGCTCAGTCATTTACCATGAACCCATCTACACTCTAGCTGGGAAGTCAAACACAGAATGTTTCCTCCTTCTATCTTAAACATCTGAATTAGTTGATCAGTCAATACTATTTCAGTTGCTAGTTTTAGAGGCCTTAGATTTATTTTTTACAGTATATACACATAACCAAATGATGAGGTCCAAAACTAGTTTTTTTTTTTTGGAGGACATAACTAAAAATTCCTTCAGAAGCTCCTTGTTGTTAATAATAAGTCTATTGAAATACAGGAATAAATAAAAACCAACTGTCCTTCTCAGCTGACTTAACTTTTGTAAAAAGTTGAAGAAACACAGACATGTGACCTGTGGTTTGAGAAGTGCCCAAATAAACTTCTTCAACATGTTTGAATCCAAATTTGGCTCTACAGAGATCTGTAGTTTCTGCTTCAAAGATGCTATGGCTTATGGGAGAATTAATATGTATCTGCCTCCCAATTTGGTCTCTAAAAGCCAGCATGCTCCCTGTCCTTTACCTGCATTAATCATCTCCGAGTAGCCCACAACAGTTCTATAAAGATTCTAAAGAATTTAAAATCCCACAAGCCCTTATTTACAAAATTCTTTGATTTTGATTCTGGGATGTATATAGCCTCTTGCATGGATATTCCAATGTTTTCCTTTTACTGTTTAGAAATAGGAAGTCTTCATTAATTTCAAGCAAATGTCCACATGAAGTATATCCTTCTCCAAGAAATTTAGTAATATTTATCAAATTTTAAAAAGAGTAGGAGAATTCCAGAATGATGGCAGAGAAGGAAGCACCTTTCAAAATTTCCCTTTCACAAAAAGAGGAACCAGACAGAAAAACCAAAAGTTCTTGGAAGTATTTATGATAAAGCTAGGTGACTAAGGAGTTTTATAAACTTGAGAACATTAGCAAGAGGGGATTAGACACAAGACCTGCATGCTATCAACACCAATCATAAAGGAGAGGGAAGAATGTATCTAAATAAATATGAGTACAGCAAAGCCCCCAAATAGCCAAGATCTCCACTGGAAAGTGTAGCAGGCCAACATAGCAGCAGCAGTTGACTCTAGAGGGATTTTGACCTTTTTGATAGTAGATGAGTGCATGGAGCTCAAAGTGAGAACTTGAGGAACTGAAACAGTCTCTCCTCTATGAACTGTTGAGACTGGATAACGAGAGGTATCTTTCCAGGTCAGGGACCTACATTAAGGATAAATTTTTTAGGATTGAACCAAAAGTAAGCTGAGTTAGAGAAATAGAGACCATGAGAAATTTCAGATCGAAAGAGGATACACAGAGTCAGGAAATCCCAGAAAGCTCTTTTTTAAAAAGTTACAAAACAGGGACTTCTATAAAGTTACCTTTTCTGACTTCTAAACAATTCCGCCTTCTGAAAGTTCAGGAAAATTAATTTTACATAGAAACAAACAACCTAAAGTATCAAGCTCAAATCCCACACAAACATTATTTGATAAAAGAGAACAGGAAGTGAGTAAGGCAAATCCTCAGACAAAATCAAACATTAGCAAGAGGGGATAGCCACAAGACCTGCATGCTATCAACACCAATACATTTAGAAAATGAAATAAAAGACATTAGAAAAAGAACATATATCAAAAGTAGAAAAACTTGGAAATGAAGAGAGAATTTAGGAAAGAATCTGAAATTTTTAAAAATTTAGTTTAGAAATGTAAACAAAGAAGGAATGCAAGAGCAAAGAAAGATGACAAATAATAAATACATAGCAGGGTGCAGTGGTGCACGCCTGTAATCCCAGTGGCTTGGGATCGAGAGTTCAAAGCCAGTCTCTACAAAAGCAAGGTGCCACGAAACTCTGTGAGACCCTGTCTCTAAATAAAATACAAAATAGGGCTTGGGATGTGACTCAGTGGTTGAGTGCCCCTGAGTTCAATCCTGGTACAAAAAACAACAGCAACAATAAATACATATACAGTAAAAGCAATGTAATCTTTAAAATCTATGTAAAATGAAGAAAGAATTTAAAAGATTCAAGAGAAAGTTACAGATATGGATGGTGGCAAAGAAGGTCCAACATACTATAATAGGAGTCCCTGAACAACAGACTTAATGTAATGGAACAGCACAAATATTTCTATAAAAATGCTTATGAAACTCTCTTGAAATTAAAAGAGATGGGTACAGAACTATATAGAAAGAACACACTGTGCACCCTGGATATTGACTTAGAGAGATATACTAAGCCATTTTCTAATAAAATCTCTGAATTGTAAAGAAAAAGTCTTTTGAGCATACAGTTTTAAAAGGTGGTAACTTTTAAGGGAAAGAAAAACAGCATCTGATGTTTCAACAACAACACTTATATCTAAAGGAAATGGAGTAACATATCTAAGATTCATAAGAAAACATGAACTGAACATTTTATGTGCAAAAAAAATGGACCTTTAGGTAGAAATGATACACACTGTCACAGATAAGTAAGAACTCAGGGAAGTTTGTTCCTGTAAACTCTTTCTGTGCCTCTGTTAGAAACAAGTTTCAGAATGACCAGACACATCAACCTAAAGACCAGTGGTAAGAATGAAATATCTAGGTACTTGCAGAAGTAACATTAAGTGAGGAATAAAAGGTAGCATGTTTTCTATGTAGTGGCTATATACTCTGATAATGTAGATACAGCTAAAAATTACTTTTGAAAAATAGAGGTAAATGTAGAGAACAAATTTTGAAAATGTAACCTTAGTAATCTTATTGGTTGTGGTGCTACTAGTATTGCTCTGAGACTTTCGCAATTATAAAAAAATATAATAGTATTAAATTTGAGTTGGAATATCAAAATGAACTCATAAAGTATTTTATCTTTAAAAATAGGTATTTTCTACCTCTGCCCACTGAAAATGTCTAGAAGTCATGACCAACATAGTAGTAATAACTTTGTAGCTAGATTCTGGTTTTTGAAATATCACGTCCCACTAAATGAAACCATAGCTTGCTGGAGAAATAGCAGATTCAGGTCTGAGACATAACATGTACAATGAGAGCCTAGAATATCTGGTCATATAATATAATAAAGAAGAGATCAAGGATGTTGAGTCATATTAAAAGGATTCAAGTGCTAATAGAAGAGGCTCTCCATGGCCAAAGATGGAAAAGATTGAGCTGCCATAAAGACAATGATTGCAATGGCTCAAAACAATAAAATATGTTGAGTACTTGTACAAATACATGCATACATGAGTTCAGAATAACCAATATAAAGTTGCTTTTGTAGGACGACAGGAAACATTATCTTGAAAACTGGTAAATAAACGGAAAGAGCCAATTTGCCTTTCCTGTCTTATACCACTGATTAAAAAATAAATAGATGAAGGGAAGTATCTTTTTATAGAACTATTCTAACTAGTAAATTAGAAAGAAATGACAGAATTATAATATTCTGTAGAATGTACTAAGTTAACAGATCTGGGCATTAAACACCAATGTCTGCTAAAGTCACAGAGAGAGACAACCAGACATCATGTACCTCTTGAGGTACCTCCCACCCATCATTGTCTTGCCAAAGGGATCAAACCTGAGTCTTATCACGCTTCCAATTCCAGTCCCTGGTTTGCAGGAAATACCAAGGGCAGAGGAATGTGCGGAGCCCTGACAGGAACTAGCAATCAACACAATCCAGGAAATATTAGGTCAAGTGTTGTGGGTTCTTCAACAATTAAGAATTGTAAAGGAAATTTTGGAGGGGAAAACTGTAGGTTTAACAAGATTTGAAAGACATTAGAATTCTAAAAATGGACAAAATTAAACTGAAGTGTTTAGGGATCCTCTTCTGGTAGTAAAGTCACAAAAACAATAGATGGAAATCGGTACTGTGGTTACTTTCAGTGGAAGGGAGACAGTGGTGATCATGAAAGAGCATGCGGAGGTCTTCTAACACGGCTGACACATGTTCTGTTTCTTGATCTGGATGATGCATAAAATAGCACTGCTTCATAACAATCCTTTAAACCCTGTAATTTTTTTTGTTTTGTTTCCTATATATGTATTTTATTTTAAAAATAAAAAGAGGTTTTAAGATTTAAAATGTTCATATCCTTTGGCATAACAATTCTACCACTAGGGATTTGTCTATAAGATTAACTCATCAAAATTCACAAAGATGGGTGTGTTCACTGTAGCATTATTTATAATAGCTAAATAACTGGAGTGGTAATGGTGAAAATAAATATCTGTTAGTTAAGGACATGTGAATAAATCATAGTATAGCCATATGATGGAATATTATGTAGCCAAAAATTTGAGATATGTCTGTAGGGGTTCCTAAACATATTATTAAATGAAAAAAAAAAGAGCAAGGGGTAAAACATTATTATAATACTATATGTGCAAAGAAAGAATACATGTTATATTAGAACTGAAAATATCTTGAAGGCTACCTAAGAAACTGTTAAATTCATTATATATGGAGGTGAAGTGGGACTGGGGCTGAGGTCAAAGAAAGAAAATTTACTGATAATTTTATATGTTTTTATACCTTAAGAATATATTTTTTTATTTTTAGTTGTAGCTGGACTCAAAACCTTTATTTAATTTATTTATTTGTATGTGGTGCTGAGGATCTAACCCAGTGCTTCACACAT
This sequence comes from Urocitellus parryii, assembly GCF_045843805.1. Lineage (NCBI taxonomy): Eukaryota > Metazoa > Chordata > Mammalia > Rodentia > Sciuridae > Urocitellus > Urocitellus parryii. The sequence goes on from NC_135542.1 coordinate 68,446,999, forward strand.
GAGAGGCAAGCACTCCACCACTGAGCTACAGCCCCAGCCCATGTTGTATAATTTTTAAAATCAGGTTTGATTAAAAAAAAAACTGTGGTCCTTTATGGTCATTTTGAATCATGGGTAATATGCCACAGAAATGAGATTTGTTGAAGAAAAAAATCCATTTTCCATTTGTGAAAAAATGGAGTTAGAGGTTCTTTTATTAGAAACCCTGGGTTGTTACAAAGTTGGTAACTGGCTGTGACTATCTTTGGAAAACCCCAAGTCATACCAATCTCTTCCTTCTCCTCTTGGATACAAAGGCAAGTATTTCTGATGCTCAGTTTCTAAGGGAGTGAAGTACAATTGTGACACATGACATCATAGTAGACTATGATAAAAAGAGTTGAAGCAATTCATTTAACCACATCTACTATGTGTCAAACCCTGTGGTAGGCACTGGGGATACAACAGAAAACATGACAGATAAAGTCTCTGCCTTCACAGAGCTGGCATTCCAATTAGACATGTGACTGAATATTTCCTTCACTGATTAAAATGGCTTGATCACTGGCTAAGAAGATCTGGACCTCTCAGTGGCACATGAATCATTTAAGTAAATAGAACCATTTACTAATGAAGGCAAAAGACATGAATTATATAGATTTTTGGAGCATTTTTCTCTGAAGAAAATATTTCTGATCTTGAGACGGCAGTGTACTATTTATATGCTATACAATTAAGGTTGATGTGGTAGGCTGCTTTGAAGATGGTTCCTAATGATACTGCTTCCCAGTCTTCACATCCTTATAAGATCCCCTTCCCTTGAGTGTGTGCTGGTCCTAGTAAATTCTCATAAAGAGAACATTGAAAAAGTGACGGACAACAATTCTGAGGTTAGATTACAAAAGACTGTGACTTCCATCTTCCTTGCCCACTCTTTTGGCTTTCTCTCACACATTTGCTTGGAGAGAAGCTGAATGCAATGCACTGGAAGCTAGGAGAGGACTTCATGGCATATGGCATAGAATTGTGGCCGCCTCTGGCCAACAACCATGGAAGGAGTGAGGTCCTCCTCCAACAGCCCATGGGGGATTGAAAGCCTGGGTGAGCTGCAAAATGGATCCCACCAGCTAAGTGGCTAACCAACCAGCTGATGCCTTGATTACAATCTTAGAAGAGATACTCAGCACCCAATAGGAGAAACCAGCTAAGCTGCACCTAGATTCCTGCCAGAAAGGAACAATAATGATGCTATTGTTTTAAGCTTTAAGTTTTGGGATATTTGCTGCACAGAAATATGTAACAGGGTTAACTAAACAATCATTCCCCTTTGGAATTAGACCACATAAAGCAAGATATTTGCCTTTGGGAGCATCCCATGGCACATGGGGCAGATGTGGCAAAGTCATAATGTAATATACTCACCTGAGTCACTTTGCTTCATTTCAGTTGCTTTTAATGAGCTGAACTTGTCTCAGAAGGCTCTGAGTTCAAAATTGGCTTTAACAAAAAAGAAAACTAGATTTTGTTTCGTTACCCTTTCTAGCAATGAGTTTTTCTTTAATCTCATATTTATTTAAAAACTTCAATTTGAAAGAGATTTCATTAAGAATCATCTCAGACTCTTGATTTATTATCTTACATATTATGATTATTTTCTGTACTCCTCTGCTTTTCTCTATTGTCTGTATTCTTTACCACTTTTTAGAGCTCTTCTTCATTTTTTAGCTTTTGGTTGGAACATAAGGATCTACTTGAGTAAGATTTCATATTGTTCCCATCTCAACATTTATTTATTTTTTTTACTTTCTTTTTTAAATTATTTTTGGATAGAACTACACTTCCTTATATTATAGTAATTTCTCTGAAAACGTTGTATGATTTCCTTTTCTCATCGAATGAAGAAAGAAATAATAAATTTGAGAATTTTAAGTAGTTTCTACGGGGAAAAGACAATATGCGTTATTTTTTAGAGAAAGTTCAGATCATTGAACAACTGAGGTTCACCAGATTTAGGAGGTCATGGATTAGAGAGAGGCCTTTGTCCCTCCAGTATGATGATGCCTTGGCTAAATGGGATATCTTAGAAAGATAAGAGAAAAGGGAAGATGTGGGTAGCATTTTATATCGTTTTCCAAGTTCTGAGAAAGCCTATTTGGCATGAAACACAGTGATCCAAACATTATTTTGACTGAATCAAGAACACAAGCTCCCTAAATTAAAAAAAGAAGAAGAACAAAACAAACATTACTTTTTCTCCTAAAATATTTAATATGAGAAGCAAACCACAGGCAGGAAAATAACCTTAAGAGAACATGGCAATTATTTATGTCAGAGAGAGAGAGAGAGAGAGAGAGAGAGAGAGAGAAAATGTCAAATAAATGCTTTCAGAAATGAAAGAAGCTGGCAGTGCCTGTGCTAGGCTTTTCCTTGCACTAAGTATTTTGCCTGTTTTCCAGCTGTAACATAGTCTTGGAACTACAAATATGCCTTTCACCATCAAACCATAGCAGCAACAATAAAAAAATTGCATGAGATTTTAAAAATTGTGTTTTATCATCAACTCCAAGAACAGATGTAGTCCCAGAGAATGAGAGGACCAAAGACCTCTGGTTATGTGGTGTAACTCTAAGTTGCTCTTCTGACACCAAATAGGGCATGAAAGATATTCCTTTCCAACTTGGAAGAAAATGTTTAGGGACTTGGGAAAGGGCACCTGATAATTTTCAAGATGTTACCAATCTTTCTCAATAAAAAACCCCCATGGGAAACACAGGGCACACAAAGGGATGGTGTGGGAAAAACATGACACAGACGGCTGACAAATAGCAACCCTTGGTGAATTGAGCTCGAAGAAAGCACATTTCTATAGTATGCAAGATTTGTTTAGGCTCATTTTCAAAATGTAATAAAGAGACAAATTAATCAAACTAATGGTCATCTCACCACATGGCTCTTTTAAGATCTTTAGAGTATGGTAATTTGATTTCCCTGCTGGATGACAGGAAATTGAATTTGGTTCATTCCTGGAGTATCTTTGTATTCTCACTGAGGACCATGACATTCTTAGGAAGAACTAGAGCATTGGGTGGCTCTTCCCCATTAGTTAGCATGGGCAAGTCCCAATCTTCAAGATCCCTTTGGATTTACCCTCTGCTATTTTCAGATAAGAGGACTCTAGTAAAGATCCCGCCTCCCGAAGGCATATATAGCAAGGGGTACTGCCAAGAAGTAGAAGGCTGTCCTTGCTGTTTCTGGAATCATAGACCTTTCTAGTTTGGGGCAATATGGCTCTCCTCAAACCCTATTCTTCTCTGTAGATATTCAGAAGCAAAGCATGTCTCTGGCGGCAGACACACAGAGCCATCTAGAAAGAGCCATCTTTGGAAAAGAGAAAGGACATAAATAAGTTTTTCTCAGAATTTTTTTTCTAAAATGATATTCCTTTTATTGTAATGCTCATTTTAGAGTTGAGGCCACTGAGACATGGGCATAATGACCAAAGGCACACAACTAGTTACTGATAGGACTGGCTCTTTCTCCTGTATTATAATACCTCTTCATTTTTCTAATTTCCAACTTCTGTTCTAGTCTAAATATGCTGTGTTAATTGAGATTTAAGTCCTTGCATGTGGAGTTTTAGACATATTTGGAAACGTCTTTTAAACATGTTGATTCACTCAAGGCTGACTTATTTGTTAAAGCAAGAATCACTCCACCCTGGGACATATTCAGCAGGATGCAGAAACAATCACATTGTGTTCCATTTTTCATGGCTTTCTTGATATTTTCACACAAGAGAAATCTGGTTTCTCAGGGTGCACAGACTCCCAATGGCCACCAAAAGGTGGAAGGCAAGGTAACAGAGATCTAGGTACCCTCCACAGATACCCTAGAATGACCTTTTGGGACCTGATTCTTTCTGTGGCAATGATGTTCTTGGACTAGATGTTTTGGGAAAGGCATGTTAATGTGTGGTTGGTTTTGATTAGCAGGCAAGACCATGTCCTTCTCCCATGGTCTCTGAGTGTCACTGTTCAGCAGCATGTAAACAAGGAGATGAAGAAGGAGCAGTGTTGTGTCTAATTTTGAGAATAGGCATTAATGTAGCAGGGTGCAAATGACACATACCAATGGCCAGTGCAGGAACACCCTGGGTTGTATGATTACCTCATATATTATAGGCATGGTCCAATACTTTCCCAATTCTTTCTTCTAATAATGAACTGCAAGATAACAGTGTGTACCATTGTGCTTTATAATGTAGACAGACAATACAGATATTGGCTAACTTGGTTTGACATGATCAGCTGCTTTTTTTTTCCCCCAGCCAATCTAGCAGAAAAGAGTTGGACCACTATGGAAGTTTCATGAGACTTTCCAGCACTTTTCTGTCCAGCTCATTAATCAGCAGCAGAATAGCCAAGGGACCATGTTATTTCCCTTATCACAAAGAGGTCCCTGGTTGTGAGTGGAAACAAAGTCCCATCATTCCAATTCTAATTCATTAGTTCTTAAGTCATTGCTAAATAATGATTACCAGTCCCCCAAATCCACAAAGTCCCTCTCTTTATCACAGATTCCAGTGTCATCTTGTGTAACTTTAGATCCTACCACCAAGGCTTTCTGATCCCAATTTTCCAAATCACCTCAGTTCTTCCCACTTACTTGTTCATTCCGTATCATTTTCTTTGCCCCCTTTTCTCTGGATCCCTTTTTGTATGGTTCCTATGTCCAGGTGTGCTGATGTGTGTAAGAGAAAGAGAACACATCAGGTTAGATCAGTATATTTCTACTTATCCTAGATATAGGGGTAGGTTTTTAGAGTTGCAAGAATGTTTGGACAGTATCAAATTTAAATATTGCTTTTCTGTTTGTAGTTTCCTGTGACATATCCAAATAATTAATGGAAAAGATTTTTTTTTTTTTTTAGTTTTAAATAAGCTCTGCTTTCTCTCTGTCAGCAATGTTTAAGGCTACTTCTTGCCAGCTTTCCACTTGGTAGAAGATGCTTCCTAAAGATGCACTTTTGTGAAGCCTCTGCAGAACCAGCATAGATGAGGCCAAATCATGATTAAGATTCTTGATGGCTTCTCCTTTTGCCAGTGTAGCCCTGTGTTTCCACTTGTTGGAAATACATCTGCCTGTCAATGTTTGAGAACACACACCAGCACCTTTTTGATATTACAGACTCACAGTGTCCCATTTCAAGAATGCCAGCATTCATAATTTTTAAGACTCAAACTTTCAAGAAATGAAAGCCATTGAATTTCACCACATTTTAAAGTAGAAATGGTAATATTTCACAGCTAGAAATTTCTATAAAGTAGAATTGGCAATAACATTATTTAGACTAAAAATGGGCCCTTCTAAATTCATGACTGTATACCAGTTCCAAGTTATGTTTCTAATACATTCTTTAAGTTTTAACCACCTTGGGGTTTGTCCCAGAAATTCTGAATGATTGAGAAGATACAGAAATTTACAGAAGTTAAAATTGAAACAAAATGTTTCAAAACTCAGGTAGACATAAATTATGTTTATTACTGTGAGGAAAATACTCTTAGTTGCAACATCTCTTACTGGAAAATTTTTGAATTTTCTAGATATGACTAATAAAATTTATGAGGTATAATTTCACAAGGAAAAAATAGTTTTGTTTTGAAGGTAAAGTAGAAAATCACAAAAGGAACAAATGAAATTTTATAGAAAACATCTATTGACTTATTTGAGGAAATGAAATACATTAAATTTTTGAAATGTAAACATGCATGTTTATTATTTAGTTTCTGATATTGAGTTCTTTTTATTTTCCTACAGAGTTGCTTGTGGAATCTATTATTTTGAAAACTGCTATTAGAACATGGACTGTCAATAACTTGATCCTAAGGAAGACAGGATACTGAGTTAGGAACTAGATGGCTTGGGTTTTATTCTCATGCTGCTACTTAACCTGGTTTATGACTATGATGATATCTCTTTAACACTTTGGACCTCCATTTTCTCATCTGGTCAATGGAAATAATAAATACTTAATTTCCAGGCCTCTTAATATTGTTGAGAGGATCAAATAAGATCCTAGTTGATAAATCACTTTGAAACTATAAAGTGTTACACAATAAAAGGCATTCTGTTCATTATTACCTCAGAATTCCTCTCAGATTACATTGCTTCAAATGCATTATTTAGGAAAAGTACAAACTTGAATGCCATATGGAGTCCTTGTTGACACTGCAGATGTTGGTTAATTTTAGATTCTAAAAGAACAAAAGAACAGAAGCACTACCAGGCAAATTAGCCTCTCTTTAGCTTTTTCTTCGAAGTCTCCTATTATCCCAATATTAAACTAAAAATGGCATTCTAAATATTATAGAAAATTACATCATTTGAAGCATTGAAATTCTGTATATTCAAGCCCTTTTGTAGAACACAAGTTTATTCCTTCCAAAGCACATTGCCAATGAATTTAATGCTATAAGATTATTATTATTATTTTTGCAGACCAAGTAAAAGGATTTAAGTCTTAAACTCTAAATAATAAAGAGCCAGGGGAAACATTAAAGTCTCAGAAGAACCACAAAAATATATGCAATCCATTCAGGTGCCCATAGTCTCTCTTAAACTAATGGAAAACTGAACTAAGCTCGGCCAAACTTGGAATCTGATTCTGAGATCTATTCATATTTTTAAGAGGGAATTTCTTTGTAGAAGAACAGGTGTAACAGATGTACACATGCTCAGGACACCTGTTTTTATAGGCCCATCCAGTTTAGAAGACCTGTCCTGTTCCCATGTGCCACCTGTATAAGACATCTCTTTTCATGTTATCCAATTCTCTGCTTACACATGCATAAGAAAGATGTTTTTGCAAAATATATAGTTGGCATCTGTCACTCTACCTTTTGTTTGCATACCATCTACTCACAAAAAATATCCCAGAATAAGCTAAGTGTTTTGAAAGTGCCTTGAAATTTTGAAAAATTTTAGAAACAATGAAACAAAGGAATCTTGATATTAAAGAATATCTACCAGGTTACCCAAAGCAGTTCAAAAATGGTCCAGTTGATGTTGAGCCTACATTTTGATGTCATTTTCCAGAGATTAATTCATCCCAAGACTGCTCACTTAAGTCTTAATGCCTTAAAACATTAATAGACTATTACTCTAATTTGAACTAATTTCAGAGGTCATAAATATTTTCCCATAAAAAACTTGTTCCTCTGGGCTGGGGCTGTAGCTCAGTGGTAGAGAGCCTGACTCTCACATGTGAGACACCGAGTTCGATCCTCAGCACCAAATAAAAATAAATAAAGATATTGTGTCCATGTACAATTAAAAAAATATTCTAAAAACTTGTTCCTCTAAAAGAGGCACCATTGCAAATGATATTTTAACCTACATTTTAGTAAGTTGATATTATATATTTTAAGTATGCTCTCATGAGAATAATAAATATTAAGAATAAATCCAAAGGGAAGGCTTTTTAATACTCCTTATTTGGACGTGGTCTACACCGACTTTTAGTATTAAGAATATTATTAATCCATCCACATGGGATGGAAACAAAGAGAAATTCTATGTGAAAAGATAATTTTATTTTTGAATAATGACAGAACTGTGGATGTGTAGGTTTTTATTTTGTTTTGGTACTGGGGATTGAACGGAGAGAATGGTTTACCACTGAGCTAGCTACATCCCAGCCTTTTTTAAATTTCTGAGACAGGCTCTAGCTAAGTTTCCCAGGCTGACCTTGAACTTGTGATCTTCCTGCCTCAGCCTCCACAGCTGGGATTGCAGGTGTATACCACCATGCCCAGCTGGGGTAACTTCTTAAGAAGTACAGAATTGTTAAAGGGGCAGCATTGGGGCTGGGGATGTGGCTCAAGTGGTAGCGCACTCGCCTGGCATACGCGGAGCGCTGGGTTTGATCCTCAGCACCACATAAAAATAAAGATGTTGTGTCCACTGAAAACTAAAAAATAAATATTAAAAAATTCTCTCTCTCTCTCTCTCTTTAAAAAAAAGGGGGGGCAGCCTTCACTGATGTATCCCTGGTATATATTTCTGCATTTGTATGCGTTCTCCCAAAGATCTCATGTAAATTAAGTACCCTAGGATTATTCCATTCAGGTCTCATACATCTGGAATCTAGAAAATAAGAAAGTCTACAGTGGTAGGGAAAAAACTAGTGTAACGATAGAATACTTAGGGGCTGGGTTGTGGCTAAGTGGTAGAGTGCTCACCTGGCATACATGAGGTACTGGGTTCGATCCTCAGCACCACATAAATGTAAAACAAAGATACTGTGTCCACCTAAAACTTAAGAATAAATATTAAAAGAAAAGACAGAATACTTACTCTACATTACCCAGTTATAAAGCACATTTACAAAAATCTACCCACTTCTTCAAAACCTTAAGCCAATTTTCCAAAAGACACTATGAGAAAATAAAAAATTATTAAGGGAAGTAAGATGGGATTCTAAGGGACTAGCATTGTGGCTCAGTGGTAGAGCACTTGCCTAGCACACATGAGGCACTGGTTTTAATCCTCAGCACCACATAAAAATAAAAGTTATTGTGTCCAACTGCAACCAAAATAAATATTAAAAAATAAAGTTGTATTCAAAAGATTGAGTTAAAAAAAAGAAGGGATACTAATAAAAAAAATGGTAGAGAGGTACCTGACTCTGGAGTGAAGGCAGCACTAGAACTTTGTGGGCCTGGGTTCATTTTACAAGTTCTCTACTCCAAACCCGATATCCCTGAGACCTCATTCCAGAGATACTTTTGTATGATGGATTAAGAAAATTCAGGTATTTTCTAGTGCTTTCAATTCACTAACTGGGGCATAATCATATATTTTTAGTCTCTCTTGGGTCTTCTTTACCTTTCCCCTTCTCCTTCTCCTTCTCTAAAAACATCATTCCAACTATTGTTGGTTTCAGGAGAGGCAGATTGAATACAAAAATGTTTCCTTATTGGAAAAAATACAAAGATGTAATTTACAGGCCAAGAATGAAGAACTACTGTTAATGGAATGTGAAAGTTAATCCTTGGAAAGCTGAGGTTCTAATTTGGAAACCCAGTCACACCGTCTTAGAACATTCCTTGGAAGGTTTTATTAAAGTTTATTAAAAAGTTTGGGAGACTTCTGGGAATTTATTCTAAAGATATTCTTGCTTACATACATGCCTTCATTATTCATCACAGCATTGTTCATAATAAACAGCAAAGAGTGGAAACAACCCAAGTGTTCATCAATGGAGGAATGGTTAAATAAACTATGGCATATCCTGCAGTGCAATCTATGCAGCTGTTTGAAAGAATGAGGAAGCTCTGCTAGTACTGACAGGAAAAAACTCTTAAGATATATCGCTAGAGGGAAAAGCAAGATGCAAATCAGGGGATACAATATGCCATCTCTTATGTAAGAGGGGGGAAGAGAAAAAAATAGATAAAGACTTGTTTATATTTTCTTGAAGAAACATTGGAAGGATACACAGAGAAAACTATCTTAACAGTTATCTCTACGTATGAGGGTCAATGAGAAACAAACAGGAGGGGTAGGGATAGAGAGGCACTTTTCACTCTGTACCTATTTTCTTTTTTTGATTTGTGAAACGTGAGTATACTGGTTGGTCAAATATAAACATATACTAAAAAGAAAAAAGCTTGAGAGAAGTCATATGGCAATTTCATAAAATTTATAGTTGCTATTAATCAAAAACAAAATAAAACCCTGAATCAATGCTCAACCAAAGGCACACCATTGGTATGGTTCAAGCAGGCAGCTCCAGAAGTCTGCACCATACTGAGTCTTATTCTCCTTATCCAAGAACCTTGCTTCTGCCTAGTATTTTTGGTGTCCTTGCTATTTTTCACATCTTTTTTTCTTCTTCAAATAAATAAATGGGGCTGGGGTTGTGACTCAGTGGTAGAGTGCTTGCCTAGCATGTGTGAGGCACTGTGTTCGATCCTAGCACCACATTAAAAAAAAAAAAAAAAACTAATAAATAAATAAAGTATCATGTCCTTCTACAACTAAAAACATTTTTTTAAAAAAATAAATAAATTGGAGACCCTGGAAGATGTTGCTGAGGAGGATCATACTTAATTATTGACTCATAAAGAATTACATTAAAGGTTAGAATGTGGATTGCTACACGTATTTATAAATGTCAAGAAAGTTCAGTAGTTCTCTTCTCAAGAAGGTGGGACTTCTGGTTCAAATAGCTGGCTGCACTAGGTGTTCCTTCTCTTTTAAATATATATTTTAGTTGTTGATGGACCTTCATTTTATTCATTTATTTATATGTGGTGCTGAGAATCAAACCCAGTGCCTTACACATGTGAGGCAAGCGCTCTACCAATGAGCCACAACCCTAGCCTCAGTGTTTCTTCTTGATACTCTCTCATTGTAACCTGTGCTTAGCTTTGTCATTGTGCCTAAACATTCCACTGAAATTACTAAACTTTGAGACAATGTTTCCACTAATCTGTGAATTTTTTTAACAAAGAATTTTATTCATTGAGTTCTGTATTCTCTGCACCTAGCACAGAGACTGCCATGGAACTAGAACTCTAAAAACTGAACTTTCATCTACCTAATTGCTCATCTTCTATTGGCTGCACATTTTAACTATATAGATTAGAATCTTGGTTTATGTTTATTGTTCATCACTGTAATATTTTATGAGAACTATTATTTCATTTCCATATGATTAAATGCCTAGAATAGGGCACTGTTATGGCTTTCCAAAGTTTTTATCCAGTAAATAAAGGCCTCTAAAATTTATCATGTGTAAAATATGTATTTTGTCCCTTCAGAGACCTTCTTATGTGACTATTTAACTATAAAGGCATTAAACAATTATACAAAGAAATGAACATGTCATGATTGTCTTTTAAGAGACATTATTAGGCTAAGATAATTGAGGGAATAATTGGGAGAATATAATTCTACAAAAAAATAGTAATTTCTATCATAAAACAATCTATGGAACAGGCAGAGATAGGTGCTATTTTGGGGAAAGAATAGAAAGATGACCAGATGTTTGTTTTGCTCTCAATGTACTTAGAACCCATCGGAAGACAGCTTTGTAATTATAGTTGTTTTTACTACAATTCTATAAGTAAAATAACTGAGGCTCAGAGAGGTTTTGTGACTTGCATTGGATGGCACAATGAATAACCCATGAGAATTTTTTTGTCTTCTAACTCAGCTCCCCAGTTCTATTTCACCATTGTGTCTATTCAGTGTGATAAATGTATGGTGCAATGCTGGGTGAGGCTGATTGTTACAGGGAGAAGAACTATTTTTATGGTAGAGGTCTGGAAAGGCTTCACTGAGGAAAAGTCGTTTAAACAGGCCTGTGGAAAATGAAAAGGAGAGTTTAGGTGGAGGAAGAGGCAGCACAATGCAGGCAAAGAGTGGATGAAAAGCACAGAAAGATGAAAATAAATACAGGACTCCCTGTAATGGGGAGCGGAGGAGTCCAGAGTGGAGGTAAAATATTTTTAATGCCATCTTGCCTGCAGTTGTACAGCCCACGAAAGCAGGGAATTAAAAGTCATACAGATCTAGGTTTCCAAAAGAAATTAGAGTGGCAGATTGGTGCATGAATTGGAGCATGAAGAAAGGAGTTTGGAGTTTTTTGCAATCATGCAACTGAGATAAGTGTCTGAATGAGGACAGTGAAAATGGGAAGTACCTATTAAAAGAAGTGTGTGTCCTTTAGAATCACTTACTGACATTAGGAGCTGGAAGAGAGGGAGAAGAAGATTCTTTTGAAAAACTTCTAGAGTATATGACTTGGTAGATGATGATTACCAAACTGGGGAATACAAAAAAAAAAAAAAAAAAAAAGCGGAAATGGCAGTTTGTAGTTTTCTTATAGTTAAGTTAAAGCATTTGCCACTAGTCCTGTTTGGTTTGAGATGCCTGTTTGTAAGACACCTGTTGACAAGTGAAGTGGGTAGCTGAAAATGGGGATCTAAACGTTGAAAGTAAGGTCAAGGCTGGAAATCTAGATTTTGGAGTTATCTAAACAAAAGTTGAGGAATAGGTGTACCTCAGTGGTAGAGTATTTTCCCAGCATGTGCAAGAGTAAGGGTTTGATCCCCAATAATACCACATACACAAATAGTCCTTCTCCCTGTAACAATCAGCCTCACTCAGCCTTGCTAGGTATGCCAGTTATCGGCATTTGGGGAGTTCTCCATTCAAAATATTTCCTCCTGAAACAACCCACACCTATCCTTGGCCTACCCTTCCTCAGCTCCTGCCTCCCAACCCAGAACCACATGGACTGACTTCCCCATTTGGAGTAGCTGAGACAATAAAAGTACTTGAAGAATATGACTCATCTCCGAACAAAAAATCTCCCTTACTGATTGATTTTAGGCTTATGGCCAATTTGGCCTCCTTCTTTGGCACCATTCCCTCAGAATCACTTCCGAATTATCCTTCCAGTACTCAGTTTAAGATCTACTTTATTCAAGAAACCATTTTTATCTGATAGAAAGAGGTGAAATCTGAATATAAATTCAGCTACCAGTATGGAAAAATCCAGTATGAGTATACAATCGCCAAATTTCTGCATTTATGTTGAACTCTTGAGTTCTGTCATTTACTGCCTTTGTAACTTTGAAGAAAATGGGGATTATAAAGCCTCCCTTGCAGAGTGGTGTGGATTAAATCAGATAAAATAGGTGAAAATGCCAACTATGGCACTGGGTAGGTGTTCAGTAAGTGGCAGGCTTCTTGTCAAACCTGACTATGCTTTTTGAATTATGTACTCTACATGATAAGCTTCTTGAAAGTAAAAGCACTCCTTGTGTTTTATACTCTCACCCTAACTGAGTGCCCTTTAATGTCAGGAGACATTGTAGAATGATGTTTAGGAAGTGAGGAGGTCAAGGATAAAGTTGAAAAAAGTTTATGCAATAGGTATGTAGATGAGAAAAGGCTGTTAATTTGATTCAAAAGTGGTGGCAAAGGTCTTTCTTTACATTTCCTCTAACAATTTACTTAAAATTTTATCTTGCCAAAAAGAAGGGACAGAAGGTCTCATCTTGATGAATGTGGAGCTGTAAAACTATGTGCCAATACACCTGGTATTGATTCATGCCAGCTGGGAGAGGAGCTTGGCTTCTCAGTGTTTTACTACTGTGGTTTCCTGGGCTGGGCAGCTGGGTGCCTAATAATGAGAAAAACCATAATACTTCATAATTATGCACTGCCCTTTGCCAGAACTAGGATTTAATTACAATGACTATGACGGAACTGGCAACATCCCGTTCCCTGTTGGGGTGCAATACCCAAGGGCCTGGAAATACAAAGTGAAGTAGCAACTGCAACCTTCCCCTGCAGGGCCTATCCTGGCAATTCACCCAGACTTCTCTGGGTTTGAGGCCCATCATCTGAAACAGAATACTTATAAATTGCCCCATGTACTCGACACTCTCAAGTAAACTAGTATTTATGAAGTAACTACTGCAATACATGATGAATAGCATTGTGGAATCTCAGGTCTGGAAGGTACCAAAACAGGTGACCTCATTCATAATCCTGTCCCCTGCCTCCAGGTATCATTCCTATTCCATCAAATTGGTGAGTTTCAGATCTTCCCATTCTGATACAGGCTGGAGTTGTTTTTATGGTATCCTGATTCAGGTGTCAGGGGACTCACTGATTCATTTAATACTCATCTTTGAGCACTGCAGGGGCACAAAGATATATAAGGTATGATCTCTGATCTCAAATAGCTTATCGTCTATTTGGGAGATTTGCTATTTAGGCAGCTATAACATAAACAACATAAAGACCAGAAAGTCCTTTTAGATGAAAGGGAATGAAATCAAGACTCCAGATGAAAAGATCAGGACCAAGGATCCTGAAAATAAGAAAGAATGAGAAGAGGGGCAGGGAAACTGCAGTGAAGAGCTGGGCAACGGACTCTGAGGTTCTGATAGATGTCCCTATTTTATTGTCTTCGTAACACTTATCAACCTTGATTTGGTTTTTTTTAGTTATTAATTTATTCATATACCATTTGTCTCACCCTTTTCAGTAACACTGTCAGTTTTGTTTACCAATATATCCTGAGCATCTCAAACAATGCCTGGCACATTTTAAGTAAATATTGGCCGAATGAATAAATGGCAATGGAAATGGACAGGAGAGTGCATTTGAAATGCATTCTGCTGTCATATACAACTAAGTAGAACAAATGAAAATAAAATAAACAAAAAGAAAGTGAGAAAGGGTAGTATATGTTGATCTGCTTTCCACCACTGTAATACCTGAGATGATCAATTAATGAAGAAAAAAATGCTTAGGGTTTTGGGAGATTTCAGTTCATGATAGGATGGACCTATTGCTTTTAGGCCTCTAGTAGGGGATGAAGATGCCACATTATGGTGGGACTGTGTGGTGGAGCAAGCGTGCTCACACCCTGACCAGGAAGAGAAAGAGAAGAAACAGGGTTCCATAATCTCCTATGAGGGCAAAATTTCAATGAATGAAAACTTCCTATTAGGCTGCACCTCTTAAAGGTTCTACCACCTCTGGATAGTGCCAAGCTGGAGACCAAGTTTTAACATACTGGACTTCGGGGGCACTCCAGATCAATCTACAAGTAGAGATATTTTGAAGTAGTGAGGAAGTGGATGGTGGATTACCCCTGGTTCTAGACTTGGGAAAGTGAGTGGACAGCGATATTGTCAAAGAAGAAAAGGAATAGAGGAGCACATTTTGTGTACTTCAGAAAGCATAGGAGGTCCAATTTGGACATGGTGTTGGTAGGCAAGTGGACTGTCCAAAAGGCACATATGCAGATCTGGATCTCACTAAATGTACGTACATTCAGCTTTTGCAAGCAGGAGATTGGTTAGATTACCTAATGTGCAGTAGTAGGACTGTGAGCCACCTAAAACTGAAGATCAGAACCTGGGCTTTTAAGGATTGAAGAGACTGAGAAAAATTACCTGAAGAGAAAGACACATAGGTTAAGGGGTCTGAGGGGAAAGATAAAAACCTTCAAGAAGGATGCAGTTCACCGAATCCACTGAAAGAGATAAAGTCTAAATTGTGAGCCTTGCACTCCACCATATGATGTCACTGGGGTAGCCTTAGGAGGAGCACTCTCCGGTGGACTAGTAGGTAGAATAATTCAGACTTCTTGAAGCACAAACTGAAATAAAGAATGAGAATTTGACAAGGTGTCAGAGGCAAGTTTTTTTAGTTTACTATTTTTAGTTTGGAGACTTTGGAATGCAACCATGGATGTGTAACACTTAAGAAGTGGCCAGTGACTCTGTGAATGACGATCAGGTTTCTAAAAGGCCAGATGGAGAGTCCCGTGGGCGTTACAATTCCTCAACTGCGCTTCTCTTCCTCTACCCTTTCAGCCATTTCTAGGGCGGGGGCCTTCCACATAAAGTACAAGCAAAAAGAGGGAGACAGAACACCCCTCCCACCGATTTGTGAGTCATCTTTGTGATGGCTGAGAGAGGGAATGGGAATACTTCAATTAAATGAGGTGCCCGGTTTCCCGTGGATCTTGAAATTTTGTGACTGAGTGGCTCCATGCTGGAGGGAGCTAGGGAGACTCATTCACATTTTCCTACCGGGCACTCACACCCTCCATTCAGTATTTTCCTCTCCTCCCTCACGACAGTTAAATGCTGGGACAAAGACTTCCCCCAGCTCCTACCTCAGGTTGACCTTCCAGCCCCAAACCCACCACCAGTCCTTCTGCATCCACGTGACTCTCAGCCCTGATGACTCTTTGCCACCCACCCCTCCCCTCTGGCAGCAGCCCGCTTTACCCCGCCCCTCAATCCACGTGACCGCTTCCCTCTCACCTGACTGGCTCCTTCCTTTCCCTGGCCGGACCCGGCCTCCGTCGCAGCTGCCCGACTCCAAAATGGAGGCCGCGCACAGCGCGCACCCGAGCGGCCGGACCTCCCAGGCTCCCGGGCCGCCCCCTTCTCGTTCTCTGCCTCCCTCCTCCGGCCTTCACCTACACGCCTCCGGATTGGCCGCTGGGAATCCCGCCCCACCAAAGCCCCGCCTGCTATTGGTCACGGTAGGCTGCCCTTCAGAGAGGCGTGCCCCCGCCCGCCCCCAGCCCCGGGAGGTATTTTCCATTCCGGTGGGGGTTGGGGGAATGGGGGAGGGGAAAAGAGGGAAGAGGGGGAGGTGGCCGGGGAAGGGGGTGGGGGCCAGGCGGGGGCATCCGGCCGAGCTGGGGTCTCCGGGCTCCGTCCGGAGGAAGCGAGGCTGCGCTGGCTGGGCAGTCGGAGGGGACGGGACGCACCGGCGGGCGAGCGGACTCGCCCTCTTGATGACTGAGCCGTCCGGGCCCGTCCTGCCTGGCCGCAGGTGCCCTGGATGAGGCCGACCCGTGCGTCCCGGCCGGTGAGTGTCCCCGCGGTAGTCCAGCCGGCCGCCTGCCCCCGGCCCCTGCGCTGCCGTTAGTGGCCACCTCTCCTTGCCCCAGTGCCCGCGCCCGGCGCAGTCCGCCTCCGGCCGGCGCCTCCGCACCCTGCGGAGGTGGCACGGGCCCTGGGGCCGGGATGGGCCGGCCGGGAAGAGGACCGCAAGCCCGGGCCGTGAGCCGATGCAAACCGCGCGGCGCCTAGTAGGAGCTTGCGCGTAGTAGGCTCTCAATGCATTTCTGAAGAATTCCTTTTCGGTTTGGAGGAAGGTAGGGTACCTAAGGGAAAGGGGGTCGTCCCGGGTATTAGGAGAGTGTTCGTGATTCGGGTCGGGGGGAGGCCACCGAGTGGGGGCTCAAGGGAAGGGGACACCGGTCAAGTCATTTTGGGCTCTACTGCTTCGATCTGGGGAGTCCTCAAGGTCGAAGAGGAAAGGTCCGCTGGGAGAAGAAGGAGGGAACCAGCGAGTGTGGATGGGAGAAGTGACTGGAGCATCTCTGGCGGTTTAACCTGAGGTGGTTAGGTTAGGAAAGGATGCGGAGGCGGGCGCAGGGAAGACCCCGGTGCAGCAATTTGGGCTCTTAAGATTCTTTGGTGCTGGGATTTGGGTATCTGAGTAGCCAAAGCAGAATGACTTTGTGGACAGGGAGTTGCGTTTAAAGGATGCTGTGAAACAGTGTAAGTACATCTTTGGTTCTGAACTTTCAAAGGTTTGGGGGATCAAAATCACGAGTAGGTTTTGACATTTTCTTTTGGCATTTCAACCCCATAGGTGGCTTGTCGCTGGACTTGGTCAGTGATCCTTTATATTAAATTATCTGTATATATTTGATGGTATTTTGTCAGTTACTAGTTTTGCTGGACATTCTTATAACTACACCTTAAAATTCTTGTAGCAGACACTCTATACTAGTGACTTACTTCCCTATTTAGTGTTTAGTCTGAACTGTACTATTATAATTTGCCACTAACTTCTATTCTAGAAGTTTAATTCATGCTTTTTCTTTTGTTTCTTTACAAGGTCATGCAAAATTAAAGTATTTTAAAACTTCTATGAAATATATAGTTTAAGTGTTGAATTGGGAAGATACTGGTAAGCTAACAGCTTACCAAGAAATTAACTTGAGTTCTGACAGTTGGGACTCTTATGTCAAATGCATAATTTTAATTTAAAAAATCTTACATTTACATAACACTTTTGAGAATGGACTGGGAACAGAGGCAAGGATTACCAAGATTAGGCAGTGGCTGTTCACAGAGTCTACCTTTGTGGCAGTCCAAGAAGATTCTAAGTTTCACTGAAAAGAGTAAGCTAATAACTACACTTCTAGATCTTTAATTTTTTTTTCTTTCTTTCTTCTAATTTTTGTGTGTATTTGTGTGTGTACTGAGGATTGAAACCAGGGTCACTTTACCACTGAGCCACATCCCCAGCCCTTTTTATTTTTTATTTTGCTGGGCCTGGCAAAGTTGCCCAGGTGAGCCTCCCACTTGGGATCCTCCTGCCACAGCCTCTCAGGTTGCTGGGATTACAGCAATCACCATTTGCACCTGGGTTTAATTTTTTATTCTCTTAATCATGAATATTACTAATTCCTTATATTTGTTGCATACTCTACAGTTTACAAAATGAAAGCTCATTGATTAGGGAGTACTTAAACATAATTTTGAAAAATTTCTAGATCATACTTTGCCCTTTAATTCATCAGAAAAAACATTTCTGCAATAAGGTGCTGTAATGTTTTTGGTTGGCTTTCTAGTTCCTGAATAACTAATGAATAGTCATGTATTTTTTTTTTATCCCTATTGTCCTTGAATTTTACTATTTGTTCTTAGGGAGAATGTACTGGCATACAAAACAGTAGCCTAAAATATTGAAACCTAACACCTTTTAACGTTATGTCTCCTCCATTATTCACCTTGAGAATTATCTGTGGCAAACCAGTTGTTGGGAAGACTCTTTTCTCACCTTGATTAAATTGGTCTGTTTTCTCCTGTTGTAGAACTAAGAATAATAATGCTTACTGGCTATGAAGTAATGATAATAACTAAAAAGAATGAGAATACAAAGCTTGGAAAAGATGTATGTGAATGAGTCATTTTTTTTAGAGTTGGAAGAGTAGGCCATGGAGATGATTGTTTTGCAGATCAGGAAACTAAGGCCCAGAACAGTTGAAGGGACTAAATTGCTAGTTAAGTGCTGGAGCCAGGATTAGTGGGCAGAGTTTCTGGACTCCAGGCAAGAGTTTTTTCTGCTTTATCACATTCACACTGTTTATTTCTAAAGTATTCTAGTGCCAACTGTAAATAGTTTTTGGATTATTTGTGATGATGTTCTCTTCTAATGATGGAGAAATTTGGTAGAATGCTGTCTTTCTGAAATGATGTAAAGTTGGATGAGCTTTTTATTCTGAATTTTAAAACAGTTTGCTGCGTTGTTGGTGGGAATGCTGACAGTTTTCTCATTGGAAAGAGATAAACTATCATGTAGATTAAAATACTAGATGAACATCTCAGAGTAGTCTAGCAGTGTAAAATTTTTATGCTAAAACTAATTGCTTAAAATTTTAGAATTCAAAGGCTTTCATATTTTTAAAGTGAATTATATGAAAATTATTATTTGTAGTAAGTGTGGGGTTTTGTTATGTTAAATTTATACTGTTCTCCCTTACTGGAGAACAGTAGTAGAATTATAGATAGTTATGGAAGCATAATTTTTATCATATTTATTATAGAGAAAGGATTTGTTTCTCAGCCACTTAACATGACTCTCAGACAAGTGAGTTAACTACTGTGTGCCTAGGTTTCCTCATATGTAAGTGTGGTTATTGAAAGTACCTGCCTCATAGCATAGTAGTGAAGATTAATTATACCTAGCAATAGTAAGGGCACAGTAAATACTAGACATTACTTTCTGTGGTTCATTAGGTATAAGTAGGCATTGTATGTTCATTTGTTTCCTTGGTGTTATCTCAGTCACTTTCAGGCTACAAAAAAATTCCCATGTAAATACATGGTCAATAATTGTCTGCCTTAAGGGGCACTTAGTGCAAATGATGTTCTCTTGGTTTTTTGTTATTGTCCTTCTCCTTCCTCTGCTTACCTTGAACCTTAATTAGAGCTGCATATCAAGTTAGAGTTAATGTGTCTTTTTTTTTTTTTTTTGAATGCTGTGTGAGATTAAAATATGCCACCAAAGTGTGCTTCTTTGGCATATTTCCAGATGGCTATTCGGAGTGGCTAGAGACACAAGAATAGCTCTGAAAAGCTGTCCCTTTGTGGGGGAGAGTTGCATCTGTAGAGGAAACCCACATTAGTGAAATAAACAGCTCTGCAAACAGGCTTTCTGTAAGGCTTTATTATCTGGGTTTAGGAAAGATCATAAGACTCCCCACTTCCCTCTAAGACCCCAGTGTTCCCACAGAATGTTACATATTATTTTGAGGCTCTTACCTGAGATACTTTATGAGTATGGGGCAACATCTTTGTTCCCAGTGCATTTCTTCTCTTTACCCTGAGATAACCTGTTGTTATTATTGCCCCTTCTTTTTTGACATCCCCCAGGCTCCCAGGCTCCTGTTCCTTTCTGCTGAGAATACTATTTGAATTTCAACCATCAGGCTCCTTTTAAAAATGTTTGTGGTGCTAGGGATTGAATCCAGGGCCTGTGCATGAAAGCCAAGTGCTCTACCATTAAGCTATACCCCCAGCTCAGGCCCTTTTTTGAGTGTCATGTTTTGTATGGTGCCCTAATAATTATATTATTGTACATAAATAATTTTGTATGCCATTTCTCATAATGCCAATCTATTATCAGTTTATTTTATAGACTTAAATATCAAACTGTGGAAGGGGGAATGTCATTCTTTTCTACAATGTCATTGGGAGACCTTGCTGCATTTTCATTAATCTAGAGTGAAAATGTTAGTTGTTGATTTGCAGGTGTTCTAGTTAAAATGCAGTCAGTTTTAGAGGCCTGCTAGGTAAGCTTAAGTAAGGAAGTCAGGAATTTATAAGGTCTGTTAGTGAGTGATTGCACCTTTTCTGCCAGTGGAACCATGAAAAAAAAAATCATTGAATCTTGTTTTAAGTGAATGTTTTGATTGCTTTAGTCATTAAATTGTTAGGTTTAAATGATACAATTTGTGTAATTCCAGTTTTATAACATAGTTCTTTTTACTTTGATGTAACCCAAGTCCAACTAATGTGAAGAACCTTGTGGTTTACCAGATGTTTCTGATGGTGACAGTTGGAGTCATTAGCTATCTCAGAATTCTTTAATTGTGTGTCACCTAAGATGGTGGATTTCTTCAGTTCTACCTTCTCAGTTTCTTCTATTGCTCTTATAGCACTCTTCTTCCATTTGTGGTCCTCTTCAATTTTCATTCATTTTTGCAGCTTTTTCCTTCTGATAACATCTTTGCCTCCTGTCTCAACATGTATCTTATTATCTGTTACACACATGCTTAATTTTTAATGGCTTTTTGAACATTAATTTCTGCTAATTTTTAAATGTATCTCACTTTTTAAAAAATATTATTTTGTGATGAACCTTTTACTTATTTATGTGTGGTGCTGAGAATCGAACCCAGTGACTCACGCATGCTAGGCGAGTGTTCAATCACCGAGCCACAACCCCAGCTCTTTCACTTTCTTTTAATTTCCCTTATTTTTGGAATTTCATCAAACCGAGTTCATTTTATACTCGAGGGGATGAAAATCAGAAAATAAGTTATAGCCCCAAAGTAACTTTGTTATGCTAATAGTAGAGTCATACTGTTTGTTGTTTTGGATGTCAAGCAGCCATCCCATTGGTGGTACTTAAGATGATAAGTGTATGGATCACTTTAGTCCTAGGTGATGCTAACAGAGCTAAGAGTTACATGAAGCTTTCAAAAGTCTTTAGGCATGTAGCTCAGTGGTACAGCACTTGCCTCACATGGATGAGATCCTGGATTTGGTCCTTAGTACTGCTAAGTAAATAAATAAATAAATGGTTTATATGGTCATATTTTTCTTCCACTGCAAAATGACCAGCTCCTGATGTTATTTTGATTAATTATTATAAGAATTAGAGATTATCATGATTTATTGGATACTTATTGGATTCATGGCATGCATTTAGAGATTTTGAAGAACCAAGACATGCAGATACTTTCTTCAGGCCTGTGACATATTTTAATTATGTGAATACATTATTTAGTTAAATATGAGTGTAGAATACATCAGAAATACCATGTCATATTAAAATATAACCCCTATTCATTTTCTCATTAGGTTAGTGTTTTCTCTATTTATTAAAAATAATAAGGCATTGTGATTAGTTATTCGAGGTACATGGACTGAGTATATGTAGACCATGTGGATTACATTTTTAGCTTTGGTGCGGTCCTAGAGAATGAAAGAGGGAAAAATATGAAGTATTCACCTGGTGCAGTGTAATTCTTCACCTACATTAGCCAACTATTCTTCCTTTTTTAAAAATTTTTGTTGTTGATAGACATTTATTTTATTTATTTATTTTCATGTGGTACTGAGAATTGAATCCACTGCCTCACCTATGCTAGGCAAGTGCTTTACCACTGAGCCACAGTCTCAGTCCCAACTATTCTACTTTTAAGGAAGGAAAAGGTATTTTGTATCTGATTAGAGCAAAATAATCTTGAAAGGGTAATTAAGCTGGATTGTTGACTCATGTTAATGTTGAATAAATTTTGCATCTAAGCAGTTTAAATGGAAATTAATTGCTTGCCTTTACATATAGGTGAAAAATTCTACATAATGATTTTAGAGAGGCTATAATGATACTGTTAAGAAATATAGTATAGGGCTGGGGATGTGGCTCAAGCGGTAGAGTGCTCGCCTGGCATGCGTGCAGCCCGGGTTCCATCCTCAGCACCACGTACAAACAAAGATGTTGTGTCTGCCGAAAACTAAAAAATAAACATTAAAAAATTTCTCTCTCTCTTTTTAAAAAAAAAAAAAGAAAAGAAATATAGTATAGTGAGAATATATCCACAGGGTCTTATATGATGTTCAACACTGTGGAAATCAAAATATGCCACTCCTAATATATATATCTTGCATATTTTGAGAGGTTATTTAGAGAAACTGCAAACACCGAAATAGTTTTGAAGAGCTGTTCTTTGTAAAAGAAAATTTACATCTAGAAAGGAAATATGCACTAGTAAACTATGGCTTACCTTCTCTGAGGTCTCCTTATCTGCTGAAGGAGAATCTAGGAAAGATCATATCACAGGAAAAGAGATTAGAGGTCTATACCTCTTACTGACAGAGATTGCCACAGGCCCTAACCTTTTCTTTTAAGGGTAGTTCAAACTACCTGAGAGGCTTTATCTGCACAAGCCAATCTGTTATTAACTATGCATTGCCCCATTCCATGGCTTTTTTTTTTTTTTTTTTTTAAAGAGAGAGTGAGAGAGGAGAGAGAGAGAATTTTTAATATTTATTTTTTAGTTCTCGGCGGACACAACATCTTTGTTGGTATGTGGTGCTGAGGATCGAACCCTGGTCGCACGCATACCAGGCGAGCGCGCTACCGCTTGAGCCACATCCCCAGCCCCATCCCATGGCTTTTTGACACCTACCCCCATGAAACCCCAAACCCCTATTTATCCAGTGCATGTACATGTACTGTCAGCCCTCTTTATGTACAGGTTCTTCATCTGTGTATTCCACCAACCTCACATCAAAAATATTTGGGGCCTTGCATGGTAGCAGTGTGCCTATAATTCCCCCTACACAGGAGGCTGAGGCAGGAGGACCAAGTTCAAGACCAGCCTCAGAAACTTAGTGAGACCCTTGCCCAGAATAAAAAAATAAAAAGGGCTGGAAATGTAGCTCAATCAATGTAGCACCCTGACTTAGATCTCTAGTACTGCCAAAGGAAATATTTGGAAAGTTACATCTATCTGTACTGAACATGTATAGACCCTTTTTGTCATTGTTTCATAAATAGTACCATATAACAACTATATTTTATTAGGTATTATAGAGGATGTGCGTAGGTTATGTTTGCATATTCTATGCCATTTTAATAAAGGACCTGAGCATCTGCAGTGTTTGATATCCTAGGAGTGGAGAGTGTCCAATTCCCCTCTGATAGCAAGAGATGACTGTAGATTCTAAAGCTAAAGAATTAACTCACTAAACATTAAATATAACCTGTTAGGAGAAGTCCAGGTACTTTCTTAAGGTTAAAGTATGTGTGTAGCCAAATGGGGAGCTGATTTTTGGTTATTTATTTAGTCTTTGATTTTGGCTATTTACATGAGATAGCAGTCTAACCTCATTATCCTTCAGGTGATCAATGCTAGGATCAGTTTTATTAATGTTTAAAAAATGATTTAAAAGACACACTGGCAGTGAAAGTTGCCAGATTTGTAGCTGACACCAGGTGCTATTCCAGGTAGTTAAAAGCCAAGCCAACAAGGAGAAGCTACAGGAGCATCCATTGATGAGTGACACAGAACAAGATAATGTATTTAGGAGGAGATATTCCAAATTATATTTATAGGACCTGAGTTGTAACCCAGGAAGGGGATCCAGAAAATTTGTAGATGACTACCTTGAAGGCATTTATTGTAGTTGTCGCTGAGCCACAAAGTCCAAGAATCTGTTGAGGGTGGTTGGGCATGGGTCTGAAAGCACAAATGATGTTGTACATACATAAAAATAATTATAAAGAGGATTACCATTTTTAATTATTTGTTATGTTCCAGGCTAAGTGATTTATAGTCTTTTCATTTAATTCTCTTAATAATTCTGAAAGGTAGGTGGCTTATTACATTTTATAGAAGAGGAAATTTGACTCAGGGAAAATAAGTGACTTTCCCAAGTCAGCAGTTATGTGGTAGATTAGGGACTAGGGCTCTAGGCTTTTGATTGTTAATCCTGAACATCTCCCAGGATGTTAGTAGGCATCTCTTAAAACTTCTGATAGTTTTAATTTAGGACTTCTGACGTGCTCCTTAACTCCTTGCTGTGTTCAGCTTTGGATGTCAGTTACCAAAAGGATAGTGTCTAAATACTTGGAGAGGATTTAGAGACATTCTTTAAATTTTTCCTTTTAAATGAAAGCTGGGGATATTTTGGTGTAGTTTTACCCCGTTGTAATTGGCACGTAATTTCTGGCTGCCCATAAGACATTTCTCTCCCTGACTTACAAAATGCTGAATTATTAATAATCATTAATAAAGGTAACATTAATTAACAAGGAAAATATTGTTTAGTAGAAAAAGTCATCAGGGTAGTAGTCTAGAGACCTGGGTTCTTCTACTGGTATAAAACAATGAAGTGAAAAACATTAGAATACAGGCATAACATTCTTGTTCTTGGAGTAGAGAAATGCTTGAGCCATATCTTGAGAGACGGGCAAGTGATGGAGTTAGAGTTGTAGGCAGAGAGTAGAGCAGCATATTTTGGAATCCCAGAAAATTAGTTTGTAAAGACCAAGTGAGTAGGTATGTATGGAAATTCTTTGTAAATTTTAAATGCTGTTCAAATGAGAGAGATAAAGAAATCCTTTTGTTCTTGTAAAGGGTAGACAATGAGAATGCAGTGAAAACTGGTGGCAGGAAAGAAAAAGAGTAGAAACAGCAGAAGTGATTAAAGATGAAAGGAAAAAAGATGTGAAGAAAATAGTTTGCTTTGTGTCTGCTGTATTTAAAACGTTTGTAACTAAAGAATTATAACAATATACTGTTAAGGAAGAAATTTAGCAGGTAGTTTAAACATTTTATTCACTTTTCCATTTAGGCTACATTGACCATGTTAATAAGGCCAGGAGTATGGGCTAATTGAGAGTTGGCTGTATTATCTGATTGTTTCGTCACTCATTACTTCTGTACAGGTTAGTTAATGACTTTAAATAGTAGGGTGCTCATAAAAATAAATAAACTGGACTGAGTTACTATTTATTCAGGGTTATTAAAAATGAAAGGGCATAGTGTGTTTAAAGAGAAGAGTGAAGTTTGATCTTTCTAAGTGAGTGCAAAAGAAAATTAGGAAATCATATTAGGACCAGGGTAGAATGGAAACAAATGGTGAAGAGTCTTTTATGCCATACTAGGAGTTTGGATTTTTATTTCGTTTTGTAAGTGGGGAAGTGACACAAACAGTTTTGTGTTTTAGAAAAGTAATCATAAGCATAATAAAGAAAATGGGCTAGAGGAAAAGATATTGAGGACATTTACTCACCAAATAATTATTGAACAAAGAATACATATCACAGGCCGAGTGAATGAGGCAAATTCTCTCTGGCTTCTGACAGGTAGATCTCAATGAAGGATGCCATTTAAGGCTCTGCCATATTTCAGGAAAGAGATTACAAGATGATTTGAATTAAGAAATTTATAGTGCAGATAGAAACAAGACCTCTTACTTCAGAAAAACTTAGGATATTTAAGTCTCCAGACTTTGTTAGTATTGGAGGTGATAGAAGTTGAGGATGAGCCTATGGTCCCTCACTTGGCAGTAGGATAAGTTGGACAAATTTGTCAGAAGGGGAGTACTGAATTTGAATTCTGACGAGTGATGGTGCTTTTTAGATAAGTAACAGTATGACCAAGATATCATTGAATATATAGGTTTATATCAGGAATCTGGTCAGTTTTCTATATATGATTTGGAATTTATATATTTATAGTTGAAAATCACAAAATTGTACAAATAATAACCAAACTTTCTACACTATAATGCATTCATAACAAAAAGTAACTTGCATTTCTTGCACTTACTTCAAGAATGTAAACATTTGAAAGTATTTACCTATTATCTACCATGTAGCCTTACAAAAAAAAATGTAAAATATGCATCAGAAAACCAGAAATAGTTTAGCGTCTGAGAAACAGTGCATTGGAGTTTTCCTTCCTCGGTGGTCTGAGTAGCTATGCAGTTACAGTACAGGGGCTGCTCAGAAAATATAGCTCCTTATTCCTCACTGCAGTTTCTTTTTAGAATTCCTATTTGCTTTCTTGGGCTGTATAGGTAGTCTGAACAGAGGCTGAAACTCAAGAGTCTTTTTCATCATCTTTAAAATCTATTCCAGAGCATCCTTAACCCACCAGGTGTTTTTTTTTTGTTGTTGTTGTTGTTGTTTGCCTCTTTCCTTCCTATCCTTCCAGCACTTTAGAGCATAGGACCCTGGCAACTCGAAGAAGGAAAAGTAAAGATAGTATGAGAGGAAGAACTACAAAGAGTGTTGTAACTCTGCAGTTGTTGAGGGCCACAGCCCAGTCGGGTGACGCATGACATTTTGCCAGAAGGGAGTGGTTGAGAGGTGATGCCAGGGAGCCTTTGAGATGATGATGTTAAGCCATTGTATATAGACCTTTACTGTCTGGCAATAGGGCAGCTCTTGCTGCCTTGGGCACCCGCTACTTTGGAGTTCCCATTGAGTTCTCCGGGAGGGTAGGGATCCAGGAAGGTAGGCCCCAGAGCCCTGGGGAGAGCTGAGAGAGTTTCGGGAGTGTGCGTGGAGTGCTGGTGGAGTTTGGGCAATAAAGTTTGTTCCTGCTTGAGTGGCTCTCGATTTGTGCCCAGCCAGACTGCGGCATGCAGTTCTCCCCTAAAAGCTCTCTCTAAGCCAGGGGATGGAGTTGGTGAGTCATTAAAATGAGATGTCCAGTTTCAGTTTCATCTGTTAAGGGTAAGATTTTTTTAAGTCCTGAGAGGAATGTGGGGAAAAAAATCTAATGTAGGTGATTGAGCACTTAAAAGAGGCAGAAAGATAAGACTGCACAGTGAAAAAAGTAGGAAGATACTTTTAAGATGTGGGGGAAACAGTACCAAGAAAGAACATTAAGGAAAAAAAGCAAAGGAACTAGTGACAAAATTCCATATCTAAAATGCATAGTTTTAAGTTGGGATTAATAAGAAATTATTTAGATGATTGAAGGCTATGTTAGCTTTTCATCACTATAATAAAATATCTGAGATAACCAGCTTGTAAAGAGAGGGTTTTTTCTGGAACACAGTTTTAGAGGTTTCAGCCTGTGATTTGTTGGTGCTTTGGGCCTGTAGTGAGTGAGGTAGTATATAATGGCAGGAGCATGTGGCATAACAAAACTACTTATCTCATGACCAAGAAGCAAAGAAGAGAGAGGAATAGATTAATGTCCCACAGTCTCCCTTGAGGTCATACCCTCAGTGACCGAAGGACCGCCACAAAAGGTCCCATGTCTTAAAAATTTCTACCACCTCCCAGTAGTGCCATAGGGACCAAGCCTTTTGATACCTGTGCCTTGAGGGTCATTCAGGATCCGAACTAGCAGTTTGAATTGGAATTAATAAGAAATTAATAGTAGTTAGATGATTGAAGACCAAGGTTGGAATTGGAACTCCTTCTAGTATATAAGTAGAATTAAACTGAACAGAAGTGGTAATGTAACTTAAATAGCAATTTAGCACTTAAATGACAACTTTATATATAGTTCATAATGTATACAACACTGATTACTTAATTTTTATCTAAATCCTGTGTGTGTGTGTTTGTGTGTGTGTGTGTGTGTATGAATAAGCAAAATTTTGAGTTTGATGAAGTCCTATTTTATGCAAGTATTTTCTGGGTCCTGAGTTCCCCCACAGTTGTGAAGATAGTCTGTTTCTTTCCACATGCTTTACAGTGATAACTTTTATTCTTAGGTCTATGAACTGTCTTGGATTGTATAGTGAGGCTGAAGTATTAGTTGAAGGTAAATGTTTTCCTCCATGTAGATAGCTAGTTATTTCAGAAAAATTTATTCAAAAGGCTTTCCTTTCTCAATTAGTTGCTTTAGTCAAAGATCAGTTGACAAAATAATTGGGTTGGTTCTATACTGTGTTTGGTTTGTTTCAGTTTGTCAGTTTTTCTTTCTTCATACCAACATGCCATTGTCTTGATTAACATAGCTTTATTTGTCCTGAAATAGAGTAATGTAAACCCTCCAATTTTGTTCTTTTTTTTTTTTTTCCGCCCTCAGGATTGTTTAGGTACTGTGCATTTTCATATAAATTTTGGAATCAGCTTATCAACATCTAAAAAAAACCTACTGAAATTTTTAATAGAGGTGCACTGACTATGAAATTGAAGAGAAATGACATTTAAGCAGTAATTTTTTTTCAATCCATTAACAGAGTGTATCTGTTTAATTTCTTGAGCAATGTAATGTACTTTTTGTGGGTGTATTATTTTCATCAAATTTGTGAAATCCTTGTCTTCAAATTTTTTATTTTCCAAGTATCTTTTTTTGCTCTTCAGACTCTAGTCCCACATATGAGCAGCCGCTCATAGGTAACTGAGATTCTGTCCATTTTTCTTGCAGTCTCTTTCTCTTTCATTCGGTTTAGAAAATTTCTGTTGCCCTCTCAAGTACATTGATTTTTTTTTAAACTTTTCCTTTGTCTGATTTGCTGTAATGCCTGTCAAAGTTAATTTTTTATGTTAGATATTCTTTTCACTTCTAGAATTGTGTGGTTCCTTTTTCATATGTACAGTTTCCATTCTGTTGAGACTTTTTGTTGTTGCTCATTATGTTGATGTTTTTGAGTCTTTGAACTCTTTTGTAATTAAAATCTGTGTATTCATTTTAATCATTTTAATGTTATTTTTATGTTATTATTTTCATAATTTATGTTAATGTTTTCTGGGTCCTGAATTAACCCACAGTTGTGAAAATAGTCTTGTGTTTCCTTCCAGATGCTTTATGGTGATAACTTATTTTAAAGTTGTGAACTGCTTTGGATTATGTAGTGGGTCCTGCCATATCTGGGTCCTGATTATAGGTTATAATTGCTTTTTCTTATATTTTATTAATTTTCATGGATTTATGATGTCTTTTTTTTTAAGGTGGGTTGATCTTTATTACTGTTTTGTTCTGGCGGGCAATCAACTTGATTTTCAAGTTTTGTTTCAGGGTTTTTGGTTTTAAGGATTTTTGTTTGTCTTGGGCAGTTCTACAAGAACTAAACTTTAGTTTAGGACTAGTTGATGATCACGATGTCCTTTCTTGCATCTCCTTTGATTGCCCCCATGTATTGGTCAAGCTTTATTTGCCCTACCTGGTAGGGACTGAGTGATCCCAACAGTATTTGAACTCTGTGAGTTCTTGAATGAGATCTTCCCAGTATTTGTTATTTTCTTGAGCATTTTTCTCTGTCTAGTCTTGTGGAGTTACACAGCATACCTACACAGATAGGTATATGTGGCTAGAGACTCAAGAAGGTCTCTTTTGCAGATTTTTGAAACGTTTTCTCTGTGTAGCTTTTTCCTTTGTGGTACTCTGCCCTGTGGATTCTTGCTGCTTTAGTGTGCTACAAAGTCTTTTCTGGCTCCTCAACTCGGTCAGATTCTTTTTGGCCCTCCCTCCCTTTCTCCCTGTCTCTCTCCTTTCCTCCCTTCCTTCCTTGTGGTTCCAGGCAGAAAGCTGGAAAATCATAGAATTGCTTCATTTATTTTCCTTCTTTCAGGAAGGAATTATGTTTTCACACTGCCTCTTATCTAATGTCTTAAAACTATTATTTGGTATTTTGTCTAATTTTCTGCTTGCTTGTAATGGGAGGACAATTATTGCCTTATGACCAGAAGTCAAAGTCTTTTGCCTCAATGAAGTTACATACCAATGTAAACTCGTTGTAAATTGAAAATATGGTTGTCAAAAATGCATATAATACATTTCACCTATTGAATATGATAGTACACTGTGGAGTGTTGGTTGTTCACCCTTGAGAGTTGTGGCTCTCTCCTTCTGTCCAGCATCAACAGGGTATCGTACTACATTTTCCTTGCTTAGGAAAAGATCAAGTCAAAGTATCGATTTTAATGAACGTGAAACATTATTTTTCACACTACCGTCAAAAAAGTCATAAGTTGAACCATCATAAATTGGGGACCATCTGAACTGCCCACATTTATTGTTGTTTGTAGTAGCAGGTTTAGCCCAGCATCACTTACTGCATCATAACCTGAAATGGAAATACAGAAATTTTAGTTTTTCTTCATAAAAATGGTATAGTTTTGGTATTTTGTGCTTTTTAGGGTATGACTTGATTTTTAAAATATAGCATCATTTGATTTTCAGTCAATATAGAGAGGTACAAAGGAGGAAAAAATCTTTTGAAAAAGGAAAAATAACTAAATATTCTAAAACACAAGAGTTTATGATAGCTATTTGACATCATTTCAGATTTTTTTATTGAAAATATCTACATAGAAGAGTAATTTTATTTAAAACTTTAAAAAGAGAAACTTGTATTTTTATTAAAAATACTTAAGCTTAATTAACGAAGGTAAATTGTTAAACAGAAACAATCTGGAAAAAATTGCTCAACCACAGATAAATATTTAATTACTGAAAGAGCTATCACTTCCTAAAAGATCTTCCTCTAAGCTTAAGAAATAAGTTTTCAGAAAAAGTCTAAAAGGTTAAAGTCATTATGTCATTAACTGCATGCTCCAATAGATCTCTCACATAAAAAGGGTCAAGTGTTGGCATACAGTGGTACAACTTTCTAAATGGCAATTTGGCAGTATTCAGAATCCTTTAAAATTTTTATACTCTTTGCCCAAAAATTGCATTTTCAGGAATTGATTCTAAGGAAATAAAAGATGCACACAAATGTATACGTGTGTTATTTATTCATCACGATGGCACTTATAATGTTAAAAAATTAGAAATTTAATCTTAAATGATTAAAATTATGCTGTGGCAATATAACCATACCATTAAACAATTACAAATGATATTCCTTAAAATTTTTGTTAAGTGTACTGATTATAATAATTGTCAGAAGATTAAAAAATTATGAGTATTAGGATATTTAATGGTAGAATAAAGTTTTCACTAATGTAAAAAGTAGGTTGATACTTTTGAAATCCTTAAAAGGAAACATTTACTTTTAAAAGTAAGATGTAAACTTTAAATAGATTTTTTTAAATCATCTTGTACTATTTAATATTTTTTACTTTTTCCACAATAAGCATATACTGTGTTCATAATCATCCAAAGAACATACTTTAATATTTAAATTCTTATAAAATTAAATTAATGTTTGGGAGGATAAGGAAAGAATTTAAGTGAACTTAGTTTTTTATTATCTTGATGCCTTTTTTCCACTTTTGCAGATAGTTTAGCTTCAACTTTTTTTTTAGTTTTAATGAGACATTTATTCTTACACATCTAATATGTATCCTAAATGTTTCCTAAATTAAAACAATTTCTCATGTCTCATACTGTAATATTGAATTTCCATCAGACACATCATTATGCACTTGAAGAAGTATAATATTGCCCCCCCCCACCCCCCCCCCGCCACCAAGAGCTGTTTTGAAGAAGTTTTGGTCTTGCTTTCTTGGCCACTATTTGTAATCCCCTCATTGCAGGTGTTTATGTCCTTATGTTAAAGAAAGAACAAGTCAAAGTCTGTATTATTCTAAATAGTATACCTTATTTGGTGGCTATCCCTTTCATCTTAAGCATATGAACCTAGTGCTCTGCAGGAAGCTTCAAATACTTTGCTGTATATAGAACCTGTTAGAAATCCAGAGAAGAGCAGTTATAGCACAAGCCTGTAATCTCAGTAGCTTGAGAGGCTGAGACAGGAGGATTGGGAGTTCAAAGCCAGTCTCAGCAACAACAACAAAAAAAAGGCAGTAAGCAAATCAGTGGGTGCTAAGCAACTCAGTGAGATCCTGTCCCTAAATAAAATATGAAATAGGGCTGGGAATGTGGCTTTAGTGGTCAAGTGCCCTTGAGTTCAATCCCTGGTCATCCCCCACACTCCCCCAAAAGAAAGAAATACAGAGAGAAGAAAGTAATGAACAAATAAGTTAACTCCATAGAGGCACCATTCATACACCATTCATCGATTCTGAGAATTACTTTAATATAAACTCTTTAGACTGTTCCTTAGCAAATGTAGACCCAGAACTCATTTGGGTGTGGGAGATGTACTTCAGTCTAAGCAAACTCAGAGAAGACTAACATAAAAAACATTTATACTAAGATTAAACAAGCCATGATAGTCTGGTGGCATACATCTTTATTGTAAGACTGTATCTCCCAAAAAGATTTTTGAGTGATTGGGTCCACTGATCAGAGCTTACTGATGCTTTTCTGAAAGCTTGAGACAGTGGTTTGTTATTCTACTTTATTGTTAGGTTTTGTGAAGGGTTCTGAAGGTGTAGACAAAGTATTTAACCTGTTGAGCCTCAAGTTTTTAATTATTAAAGTAGTAATAACTACCTTATAGAATTGTTGAGAATTAAATAAAACAATCCATGTAAAATGACTGGTACAGTGCCTAGCAGATATCCTCTTCATTGTTCAGATTATTTGATTTCTTCTACTTCTAGATTTGAAGTCTGGAATTTAAGAAAGTGTACTTGATCTTTCCTTGTTCCCTGCAGATGTTTCTGGGAACTAGACTGTTTTGGTATTACAGAGGCACTAATATCACTTGATTTACAAGAGTATCATTGTTTGGAGTAGAAATTTTTACTCAATCTAGTTAAGAATTATGATGAATTTTTACATATATTATGTTTTACTGATATATTTAGTAAGAATCTTTATTTTAAGAAATTTAGTTGTGCTTGCTTTTCTAATTTGGTATTTCTAAAACAACTGGATGTTTCTTGTAAAACAAAGAAGTATACGTCCAGATAACAATGTTATGTTAATAAGCTGTTTTTACTTATAACTGACAAATTTGTAAGTTTTTTGTTCTATGGTTAGTGTTTTAAAATTCATTATATTTGAAGATTATGATATTGTAAGGGATCTGGTCCAATTCTCTGGGATTATAGAGATAGAACCAGAGTGAAATTAAGCCAGACAGCTGATACATCCTAGGGGGTCCTTGGGACTGTGAGGTGCCAGTGCAGTTGAGCCCAGGTCAGGGAGGCCCTTGATGTAAGTGTTTATCTCTGGAGCAAGCAAGGAGAACAGCCAACTTTTCCTATTGAGTGTCAGCATCTTTTCTTTCACATCTCTGTGAGAAGGTAGTATTGAATTTAAGTAGCAAGACTGCTGTCCCAAGGTGCAAACATCCTGAGTGAGTCCCTCCAGGATGGAGCCCCTGCCTGCCCCTCCTTTCTTGTTTAGTCAAATCCAAGTCAGAGATGAAATAACAGATGTCCTTTTTGGGTCAGGTGTCATGTCTACTGGGCACTATAGAATATTTGAACTCGTCCAGGAGTTTGTTAATGGCAGAGCTGGGACATGTCTCTGGACTTCAGTCTTATCCCAATTACCTCCCTGCTTTAGGTGAATTTCTTTTCAGTTGGAAGAGATCTGTTTAAAAGAGACATTGATTTATTAAGAAATGTTTTGACATCTATTTAGATGCTATTTGCTAGTTATACTGTATATTACTTTATTATATACAATTTGGTATTTAAATATCTTACAGGTCTGTGTTACCTCCTTAGCTGACTCTCTGAGGGCCAGTAGGCCAGTATCATTTTGGTTTCTCTTTTAGATGACTTTTAAGTCATGAACTATTTTAAACATTCAATAATTAACTTGTTGATTAGTGGGTAAATATTTCTGACAGTTTTTTTATTTGTATCCAATTTCACATTCTAACATAATAGAAAACATAAATAGAGAAAGCCAGATTTTGTTACTTAAGGCTCACATCTTTGGGAGATTTAAGATTAAGTTACATAGGCATTGTTGTTAATTCAAAGAACCTAGTGCTCCTACAGTAAACTGACATTTAACGTGTTAAGAATTAGGGAAAGATAGGGACAATATGGTAGGTCACTCATTTAAATAAATGGCTTAGTGATCTCGTTGGGGTGTGTGTGTGTGTGTGTTTTAAATCACAAACTAAGAGAGCTACTAACTTTTAATGTACTGATTTGCTGTGGGTTTATTTACTTAGGGAAAAAAAGAAATATTTAATGCCTTCTTAGATTGGTTTGCAAAGTGGTGCAACTGTGGTCAGTTTTACTTGATCCTAGTCGGCATTCTTCAGAAGTGCGTGTTTTGGGTGTCAAGAGGAATTAAGTGAATCCATCCTGGCAGGTGGCATCACTGGTAGAGGAGAGTTAAAGGAGCCAGGAAACTTTGTCCCCAAGAGTGATCTCTGAGGAATCTCAGCTGATTCTTAAGAATAGATAGGACTCTTAAGAATTGACCAACTTCGTCTTAAACTTCTGGCAGGAGCGTATACCCTGAGAACAGTCATACATAGACATTTAAAAGGAAAAACAATGGTTTATTTAACTGGAACTTAAGATGTACACTTTTGTGTCAGCCCTACCAAAAGTCAAAAGTAAGTAAAGCTGGAGGCTGTAAATGAGGGGTTCTTGTGTGAGAGTGCCTAATAATAATGATCACAAGAGTCACAAATTTGTCCTGAGTTAATTTGAGTCTGATTTCATAAACTACAAATCTTCCTAACCTCCTATAGTGATGAACTTGATCTGTTTTTCACTGATAAGATTATGAGTTACTGTTCTCAAGGTTTTCAGAGACTGGCTGAAATACTAGTTGGTTTTGTGCTAATTATTTACAAAAAAAAAAAAAAGTAGTGCTTTGCTGTCTTTATTGTTGTCTTAGCATGATCCCTGCCCGATGTGTGACTTGTCCAGTCACCTGCCATCTGTCACTGTTGGACCTCTGGATGCCTGTGATGTTGAATGCCCTTAACTGTCCACACCCCACCGGATAGAGAACAAGGGTTTTGGATTACTTCCCCCAACATCTCCCCCTTTCAATGGGAAGCAGTTTGGAGATATCATTGCCCATTTTTCTGTAGAAACTGATAGTGGGGAAATGTAATGGTAGTCCACTTTATGCTTTGAATATTCCCCTTGCTGCCCTGCCAGTGCAAATTGTTATTTTTTAAAATAATTTTTAGACGTTGATGGAGCTTTATTTTTATTTTATTCATTTATATGTGATGCTGAGAGTTGAACCCAGTGCCTCACACTTGCTATGCAAGTGCTCTATCACTAAGCCACAACCCCAGCCTGTAATTATTTTTAAAATGGACATTTCTTTCTCTTCTTCTCTCCCTGATCTCCTTAATCTCTCCAGCTCTGCCTAATCTCAAGGGAAACAGGATTACCTTTCTTCCCCATCCTAGGCAGAGTTATCTGTTCCTGAGTACACACCCACCATAGGAAGGAAGTAACCCAGACTTTGGGGATGGTACCAGAAAATCTCAGAAATGACTGTCTCCCAGATTAACAAGTGAATTACTACTCCAACAGAGAACGAGTGGAATGTAGTTTTGAGTCACCTCTTTAAAAGCCCCCTGTTCCTGCTGATGGACAGAATCACAGCCTTTGGCACAGGAGTCCCCTGTGTTTCTCCTTTGCTAGTAAAGCAATAAACCTTTTCCCTTTTTCTCAAAAAAAAAAAAAAAAAAAAAGGAATTAGGTGAGAGAATTTATGGATAAATTAGTATAAATCTGAAACTGCTGTCAGAAAAAAAAGCACTTATTAATGATAATGAACAATATTTTTATTTGTATTCCAATGACCCAATTAATATCAATTAATATATAGTATGAATGTGAAATATTCATTCAAATTTATATTTGTGTATATCATGTTTGTATTGTCTCAAATTATCGTTTATGTGCTGTCGTTTAAATATTTGGTTTTGATATTAGATGTTAATAACCTCTGCTATTGGTTGAGACATTGTATTAGTCAGCTTTCAGTTATTGTAACAAAATATCTGAGCTTGTCAACTTTAAAAGAGGAAAGGTTTATTTTGGCTACAGTTTTGGAGGTTTTAGTCCATGACCAATTATTCCTATTGCTTTATCCTATATGCCTATGGTAGCATATAGTTGTGGGGCAGCCTGTTTGCTTCATGGCAGGGAACAAAACAAAGAAAGAGATCAGATCCTTCAGTCTCTTTCAATGACAGGCCCTCACTGCTTTAAAACTTCCCACTAGGCCTCATATTCCATTAACACCAAATTAAGGACCAAGCCTATTACCACATGGGTTTTTTTCAACCTAAGGTAGAAATTAGTTGTTTCTAAGTCTCAAATTACTTTTAAAAATTTTAGTCTACTGTGCTGCATCTTCATTTTCCCATTTTTCTGATGCACTCATACTCAAAACATTTAATTTTAAGACTTAATTTGTAAGGAATTAGAAAGTCTAAGGTAATTGATGTTATGTACTTTTAAAATTTAAAAATTAACTTTAGTAAAATTGATTATTCAGTATATTGCTGTATAAACTTTAACTGGTACATAAATTCATAAAATCACCACCACAGTCAAGATAAAGAATCACTCTGTTTCCCCAAAAAACTACCTGGTACTCTCTCGTACCACATTCCTAGCCCCTGGCTTTCCTGCTGTAACTCTGGATAACCACTGATTTCTTATAAATTGAAGCACTCAGTATGTTTGTTACCTTTTAAGACTGACTGCTTTCACTTAGCATGACTTTGAAATTTATCCAGATTGTTGCTTATATGAATGATTAATTCTGTTTATCATAATAGTATTTCATTGTATGGCTGTACTACATGTTGTCTGTTCACCTGTTGAAAGATATTTGAAATATTGCCAGTTTTGGGTGATTATGAATAGAACTGTTATAAGGATTTATGTACAAGTTTTTGTGTGAACATAAGTTTTTATTTTTCTAGGATAAATATTAAGGGTTGGGATTGTTAAGTCATATGTTTGACATAAGAAATTGCAAATTGTTTTCAAGAGTGACTGTCCCATTTTGTGTCCCCACTAAAACCTAGAGGCATTCTTGTTGCTCAGCATCTTTGCCAACATTTTAAGTATTTTTAAAATTTATGTGTTTTTAATTTATTTTGGCTTAATTAGGATTTCCCAAATTAGATGGCTAACAGTGTTAAACTGTTCATGCAGTCAGCTGCCTTTCATCTGTCCTGCTTGGTGAATGGACTCTATTCAAATCTTTTGCTCATTTTGTATTTTCTTGCTGCTGAGTTTTGAGCATTCTTTACATGTTCAGGATACAAATTATGTGTCGAATATGCCATTTGTCAGTAGTTTCTCCTAGTTTGTAGTTTGTTCTTCTTTCTCTTGACAGTGTCTTTGACAGAACAAAAAATTTTTAATTTGATGAAATTGAATTTGGTTTTTTTTCTTTTATGGATGGTATTTTGTGTCATGCCTAAAAGTAATCTTCATAACTCTGTTGCGATGATTTTATCCATAGGTTCTAAAAGTTTTATAGGTTAACATTTTACATTTACATCTGTAATCTATTTGAAGTTAATTTTTATATGAGGTGTGTGAAGTTTATGTTGAGGTTCACATGTTTTAAGTTTACGTTGAGATTCACGTTTTTGCATATGAGATGAGTGCTCAGGTTTTACAACACTTTATTTAAATATTATCCTTTCTCCATTGAATTGTCTTTGCACTTGTTTGAAAAATAATTGGCCATATTTTAGTGGGTCTCTTTCTTGACTATTTTGTTTCATTAATTTATGTGTCTGTCCCCCCCGCAATACTATACTGTCTTAATTGATGTAGCTTTTTAGTAAATTTTAAAATCACATAGTGTAATTCTTTTAATTTTATTCAAAATTGTTTGACTATTCCAGTTTGTTTTAGCTTTTTAGAATTAGTTTGCATCTATGAGATATACCTGGGGTTAGGGGTTGATTGGAATCCTATTACATCTATAGATCAAATAGGAAAAATAGACATCTTTATGTTGAGTCTTCAAATCTTCAAATGTGATGTATATTTATTTACATCTTTGATTTCTTTTATAGTGTTGTAGTTTTCAGCATATAACTCTTTTAAATGTTTTGTTAGATTTATATCTTAGTATATCAGTTTTTTAGAGCCATTATAAATGGTATTTTAAAATTTCAGTTTCTAATTGTTCATTGTCAGTTTATAAAAATAGGATTGACTTTAGTATTTACCTGTATCCTAAACCTTGAAACCTTACTCAGTTCTCAGTGGTGTTTTTTTTTTTTTTTTTTTTTTTTTGGTGGGGGGGTGGTGCTGGGGAGGTTCTCTGGGATTTCTACATAGACAAATTTTTCTGTAAATGTAGCCACTTTTTTCTTTCAAGTCTGTGTGCTTCCTTCCCATACACTTTTTCTCATTAGTTAG
This sequence comes from Urocitellus parryii, assembly GCF_045843805.1. Lineage (NCBI taxonomy): Eukaryota > Metazoa > Chordata > Mammalia > Rodentia > Sciuridae > Urocitellus > Urocitellus parryii. Next base: position 68,485,510 of record NC_135542.1, read on the forward strand.
GATTTCAAATATAGTATTGAATACAAGTGACAAAAGTAAATATCATTGATTTGTTTGCAATTACAGAGGAAAGCATTCACTTTTTCATGATTAAGTTTGAGGTTAACTGTAGGAATGTCCTTCCTTCTCCTTGATTTGGGATTATTTTACTCTTCGTTTCTTCTAGCTTTTTGAAGTGGACACTAACGTAATAGTTTTGAGAATTTTTTTTGTCAATATAAGCATTTAATATATTAACTGTAAACTTTTTCTGAGCATTGCTGAACTCCATCAAATAAATGTTGACATTTTTTTTTATTTTCTAATTGCCCTTGACACTTCCTCTTTGTCCTGTGTGGATTACTTAGAAGTTCATTCATTGTTTAATTTATAAATTTTTAGAGGTTTTTCTGTTATTGATTTCTAGGGTAGATTCACTGTAGTCAGAGAACATATACTATGTTACTTTAGTTCTTTTATTAAATTTGTTAAAATTTGTTTTATGACCTTAAAGATATGTTCATATTGGTGAATTTTGGTATACTTGAAAACAGAAAATACTTAGCTGCTGTTAGGTGGAATGTTCTATAATTGTCAGTTAGATCCAGTTGGTTGTAGTGTTAAGTTTTATATTCTTGTTAGTTTTTTTGTGTGTGTACTACATTTTTTGTTACTTAGATTACTGAGAGACAGAGACAGCATTGAATTCTCCAACTATCATTGTAGACGCCCCTGATTCTGAAGTTCTGTCAATTGTTTGTTCTGTTAATACATTGAGGATTATGTTATTTGTAGTAAATTGGCCCTGATTTTATCATAATGTTTTGGGTCTTTTTTATGCCTGCTTATTTTCTTTGCTTTGAAATTTACTCTAATAAGAGCATAGCCACTCCAACTTTTTTTTCTTATATGTATTTTTTAGTTATAGGTGGACACAATATCTTTATTTTATGTGGTGCTCAGGATTGAACCCAGTGCTTCATGCATGCCCAAGTGAGCACTCCAGCTCTGAACCACAACCTCAACCCACTTTTGATTAGATTTCTATGCAATGTTTTTCCCCCCATCTACCTTTTCATCATATTTGACATGAATTTCTTATAGGTAGCATAGAATCCAGTCATCCTTTTTAAAGAAAATCTAATCTTCGGTGTTTTGTTTTATTTTATGTGTGATGCTAGGAATTGAACCTAGGGCTTCGTGCATGCTAGCAATTGCTTTACTACTGACCCCCAGCCCTTTTTATTTTTTATTTTGGGACAGTGTCTCACTAAGTTGCTGAGGCAGGCCTTGAACTTGGAATTCTCTTGTTTAAGCTTCCCAAGCAAGTCACAGGGATTGTAGGTGTGCCCACTGCTCTGGCTTTATCTTGTTTGTAGATCATTTACATTTAATACATGTAGTCATATGTTTAATTTTTTGTTGTTGTTGTTTGCTTTCTTTCTTTTTCTGCTCCTCTTTAATCCCCTTACTGCCTCCTTTTAGATTTCAAGTTTTTAATATTCCATTATTTTTTATCTGTTGTGGGTTTTTAAAAATTGTATCTCATCATAGTGTAAGAGTACCCATTAGTTTGTGTAGTTGCTCTAAGGGTCATATACATGTTTAGAATAAGTATTTTTCCATTTATGTGGGATGCAGAAATTTTAACACTGTATGTTTCTTTACCTCCTCTCTTAAGTGTATTATCTTATTTATAACATACACACATGGAAAGCCATATTAGACAATTACATAGTTTTTGCTTTCAACTGGCAAACATGTTTGAATAATTTATTATATTACTAAGATGGCTACCTTTTTTTATTCTTTCTTCATTACTGATGTTCTAGTTTTCTCTTTATATCATTTCCCATTGTCCTTGAGTAATTCTTCTAGATCAGATCTGTTGGCAATAAATCCTTTTCGTTTTACCTTTACCTGAGAGTATTTTTATTTCATTTTCAATCCTAAAGGAAATTTTCATTGGGTATAGAAATTTTAAATTGTTAGTTCTTTTCTTGGAGCCCTTTAAAAATGTGCTATTTCCTTCTGGACTCCAGGGTTTCCAGTGAGAAGTTTAATCATTCAGATTGCTATTCTCCTATAAGCAATTCATCACCCTTCTCCCCGCCCCCACCCCCGCCACTATTTGGACTATAGTGTGCCTGGGCATAGTTTTCTTCTTGATTTTTGTGAGTTTCTAGGATCTTATATACTTGTGCTTTTACCAGGTTTGTTTTTTCAGTCACTCTTTGCTCAGATACTTTTCTCCATTGCATTCTTTTACTTTCTTTTCAGAGTACTGATTAGACCTTTTGATATCCCAAAGGTTCTTGAGTCTCTGTTCATTTTTTTCCCCCAGACTAGATCATTTTCATCAGTCTGTCTTCAAGTTCACTGACTCTTTTGTCATATCAACTGTACTTACTAAGCCTATCCAGTGATTAATTTTAGTTATTCTGTTTTTCAGTTCTAAAATTTCCATTTGGTTTTATAGAAGTCTCCCTTCTCCATGGTTTCAGTTACTCATGGTCAACCATAGTCTGAAAATACTAACTTGAAAATTCCAGAAATAAACAATTCATAAATTTTAACTTGAGTTAAAACTGAGTAGTGTGATGGAATCTTGTGTTAATATTCATTCATTAGTCAAATAATGAAGGAATGACTAATTAATTCATTCATTAATTGACCCATGAACAAATTGGTCAATTAGACAAGTAGCTGTCTTTTATTGGATTGACTTATCAGTTTCTCAGTGCATGTATATGGGATTTAATACTACCACAATTTCAGGTATCACCTGCAATTCTTACAATGTATCCCTTTAGATAAGGAGTGACTGCTGTGTTTCATAGCTTCCGTTTCTTTTCTGAAACATTCTGTTTGCTTCATGACTGTTGGCACAGTCTTTGGCCCTACATCAAATCTACTAAATTAAATTCAAGGAATGGGGTCTAGTAATTTGTTTTGAAAAGCCCTCTGATACCCTATACATACTGAATTTAAGAATTACTCCTCAATGTCGTATAACTTCACAAGCACTCAGTATGGCTTAATTTCTTAGCAAAACTTTAATAGAAGGTAAAATTGCTTTTTCCCATTTTTGAAACATGCTAGTATGCTCAGATCTAATTTATTGCCAAGATTACTAACACATAGATTGAAATTCACACTTTTCTTTTTTACCCGAGACGTTAAATAAATTATAAACACCACAACTTAAAATTGTTGAATGTACATATATAAGGAAATTAAACTTTGATGTAGTTGTTGGCCAATAAATCACTTAGTCTCTGATCATTACAATGCTATAAATTGTCCTGTATTTTAAATTTCAGGATGTTAGTATTTTTTGTTCTAGATTTTAGGCTAACTTTCAGATTAAGATTGGGTTGAATAATTGGAAGATGGGTCTTATTCTATATAATTTCTTTTTTGCACAGAAGATTAATTTACATATGCTTATAAGGTATTTATGTAAATTTGCCATTCAGGACAAAAATGTCAGTCTTATCATAAGAGTCTGTTTTTTAATTAATCTATAAATCACATAGACCTTGAGGTGTATGTAGGTTAGTGGATTAGATTAGTAAGTATATGAGGATGTGTGGGTTAGTTATAATGTATTGTTTCTCTTGTTATAAACTTTGGGGTCAGAAACACTTGTGTTCAATTCCTAAATCTTTTACTAATGATGGGATTGGGGAAATCAAATATTAATTTTACATTATAGAAATAGATTATAGATTATAGTCTATTAATATTTGTGTTAGATTTCAAGTCCATTACCCCATGGTTTCTGCATTAGCAACAGACCTCCTGTCTGCTTAATACTAGTCAAGGAATAGCAGTGTTACGGAAAAAAGGACTGCTGAATACTGAATGTTATTATATCTTCCCCTAATTAATGTTATTATATCTTCCCCCTAATTCACGTGTTGAAATCTAATCCCCAGTGTAGCTGTATTAGGAAGTAGAGCCTTTGGGAGGTGATTATGTCATGAGGATGGAACCTGCATAAGTGGGATTAGTGCCTTTATAAGAGGCCAGTGAAATTCGAGTTCTTTCACTATGTGAGGTTTCCATGAGAAAATGGCCATCTGTGGAATCAGAAAGTGGACCTTCCCAGACACCAAATCTGCTGGTGCTTTCATTTTAGATTTCCAGCCTCAAGACTGTGAAAAATAAATTTCTATTGTATACAAGCCACCCAGTTTTTGGTATTTTTGTTTTAACAGCTGTAGAAGACTAAGACAAGGGCCCTGCCCTCAAGAATCTTACTATCTATTGGAATAAACAGGAAAACAGTTTATTATGCAAAAGAAATGATTGCTATGATGAAGGTAAGTTCACAGTACTGTGGATGTGGCATGTTGGAACCAGGTCTGACCCACAGAGCTAAGCTGTTTGTAGTTTGAAATCAACTGGTGGTGTATACACCACAGAAACCCACAAATGTGCATATAGTCAGTTCTGCTATAATGGAACATTTGCATTCCTAAAAGTCACTAAATAAAAGGAAAACTGGGATTGAGACGTAACTTACACTTTAAAAAAAAATAGCAACCTAATAAAAATGATAGCTTAGTTTTACATGTTAAAATGGTTAAGAAAAACGAGTATTACAGCAAATATAGTATTTCACATTGATAAAGACCTGAAGTTGGCTTGTGGAAGTAGACATGGGAAAATTTTCTCTTGTGGTTTCTGTGAAATGGTAGAAGGTTGTCAGAAATCAGATAGAGTTAACACCAGATGTGAATGGGTGTGACTGATAACACACAGGTGAACTGAGGTAGCTAGGAAGTGTTTGGGGTGTGTGTATGTGCTGTATATTCCTCTCAGTTGGGTGTAGTTTTCTGCATTAAACTAGTATTTAATGACACATGAGCAAATGGGATTTGTATTATTGTCATATTGTTCCCCAAAGTAACCTGCACATTGAAACAACTTGGAGTTTTCAAAACCAACATTGTAGCAGAACTGAGTGGTTAGCATCCAGCCCACTCTGAGACCTGTTTTATAACATGCCACTGGAAATGGCACTTGAAGAGACTTAAGGAATGAGTATGGTATTTTGTCAAGTATAGTAAATGTAGAAGGAGTGCATACCAGAGAACAACAGCATGTGGAAAGGCATACAGAAGAAAACCTATTGCATTCAGGAAACGTATGTGGTTAGAACTTGAAAGGAAGGAAAAAGAAACTCTGTTAATAAAACTTAATGATTAAGCAGGGGCCAAATTCACAATGACCAGATATCTAATTGAAAGAATGTACATTTTATCTCTGAAGGTGTAGAGACCAGGGAATTTTGAACAGGGAATTATATATTTTTTTAAAATATTTATTTTTTAGGTGTAGAGGGACACAACACAATGCCTTTATTTTTATGTGGTGTTGAGAATGGAACCTGGGTCCCGCCCATGCTAGGTGAGCGCTCTACCGCTGGGCCATAATCCCAGTCCCGGGAATTATATTTTCTAATATGATTTATATGGCACTATCTGGTGACAGTAGGATGGTAGTTTGAAGAAGACCATTGGGGTCTGAGAATCTAGGGAGCTCAGGAGGAACAAGTATGTGTCTTCCATAGAGCTATAAATGCTTTACGGACAACTGTGTCCTTTCTTTGTTCCTAGTAATTGTTGTTATTGTAATTCTGTTTCTTGATTTTAAGAGCTGGGGTCATGAGCAGATGGTAATGAGCAGGTGAATTTATAGCCAGCTTTACAATAGCTATTTTCACTATTAGCTTTATTCTTACAGTGTTTAAAAGTGGTGTGGTGAATCATTTGAAGAAGTTTTAACATCTTAAGGTGCATTCATTGAAAAATAATTATATGGGCCAAAGTTCTCTTTGCCCACTGAATCCCTTTGGCGGGGGCACTGGGAATTTAACCTTGGGGGGGGGGGACAATTTACTACTGAGCTACATCCCCAGCCCATTTTTTAATTTTGAGACAGAATCTCACTAAGTTGCTTGAGGCCTTGCTAAATTGCTGAGATTGGCCTTGAACTTACGGTTCAGCTCCCTAGCCATTAGAATTATAGGCATGTGCCACTGTGTCTGGCTAGATTCATACTTTTTCCCAAATTATAAGAAATGAAGAAATAAAAGGAGAAAACTCAAGGGTTAAAGAAAAAAAGCTATTACTATATTCCTTCAAGTGAAAGTTATATTTAGATGCAGATGATTTGAGTAACAAGTCTAAATTAAGAAAGCTATATATCCCTTCCTTTAAAAAATTTTCTCATTTTGTACCTTAGCAAGTGTTTTGATGTGTGTTACAGAGAGTAGGGCACTTATAATCTGGTTGAATATACCAAAAGCACACTAAATCCAATTGGAAACAGGCTTAAAACATAAAACCGTGCCTATAGCTTCCAGGTACTTAATTCACATGTCCCACAGTGTATTTAGGGTTATAATTATTACACAACAAATATTTGTTAAAAGGCTAAAATGCAGTACTCAAATTTAGGGACAGTTAGAGCCAAAAAGTAATGGAAACATTGCAAGTTTTTTTTTTAAATAATTTTTTGATCTTTGAGACTGAAGAGTGTAATTAATAGGTTATGGATTCACAGAGGCTATATACTCAAGAGTAATTTGACTCAATATATTTTCTTTGAGGCAATAGTTGCTGCTTTTTTTTTTTTTTTTAGTTTCACAATTGGGCATTGATGGGATTTTTATTTTTAATGATAAAATTTAAAAGTTACAAAAATTACACATGATCATCTTAGAACAATAAAGTATTCTACTTGTTAAAATAAAAATTAAAATTCCTCATATGCTTCAAGAGTGCTGATTTTTTTTTTTTTTAAATTCCTTGCCTGCAACTCTTTGATAGGGATCAGGTCATCAAATACCAAGTTCCTACTATAGATAATGTTCACCTAAGACTTACTAACCTATGACAGCCATTTGTGAAAAGAAACCATGAATGTGGGCGTATAAAAATGAAACTTATTATCAGGAAGTGGTTATAGTTACACTATAAATCATTTACCTCAGTTTACTTTAAAGGTAGATATTTCCAATCCTTACTTAATCTTGACAGCTCCAAATTATACATATTTCCATATTCCTCTACCTTAATTTTCTTAGAAGTTATAATCTTTTCCTTTATGCCAGTATTTTTTCTAGTTCTTTGCATTTACTAAAACAGTATTGTACCTTTCTGTCATGAAGTTTTTTCTCTTTAATCCCTGTCCTCCATACATTCATTCATATTGCTTTATTTTCTGACTGATTTGTTTGGCTCTTCTAAAACATGCAGTGAATTATCTATGGAGTCATAATCACTTATAAGACAAAAGTCAAAGAATAAAAGCACTTTGATTAGCATGACATGTAAGATCCTTTAGTGTCTCTCTTCTCTGCCTTTCAGGTTGCTTTTTTTTTTTTTTTTTTTTTTAATGGGGGAGAGCCAAAGGACTCATCCCATCAAAGTTGATGTTTATTTATTTTTTATTTTTTTATTTTTTTTAAAGAGAGAGTGAGAGAGAGAGAATTTTTTAATATTTATTTTTTAGTTTTCGGCGGACACAACATCTTTGTTGGTATGTGGTGCTGAGGATCGAACCCGGGCCGCACGCATGCCAGGCGAGCGTGCTACCGCTTGAGCCACATCCCCAGCCCCAGGTTGCTTTTTCTTTTACTGTACATCTGCTGTACTTCAGCCATTGGAACCCCTCTCTGCCTTTGGGAAAGGCAGGTCTTTTCCTGAGTCTGTGCTTTTGCAGTGTCTCTGTCTGAAATGCCCCTTTCCACCTGACAGATAATCTTTAAAACCCAGCTCGAGATCCTCTTGTCTATAAAACCTGCCTGTTCCCTGTGGATGTTAGGTTTAGTTAGGCGTATGTTGCAAGTTATGAAAACTCCTAAATCCCAACAGGCTAAAGACAGTATTAACTTCTGAACTCTGAACTGTAGAAGTTCAGAGTTTATAATGTAAGGCTAAAATGACAGCTCTGCTTCATGAAGTCATTTTTAGCTCATGGCTTCAGAATGTCTCAGATTTGACCTTAGGCCTCATAGTTCAAAACTGGGTGTCTTTATTTTAAACAGCAGGGTACAGGAAGAAAAAAAGAAAGGAAGGAGAGAAGGGCCTATACCAGAGGTCTCTTAAGAAAGCTTTCCTAACCAAAGGTCGAATATGCTGTCTGATACGTAGATGCTCACACACAATAAGGCGGGCAGGGAGACTGGAAGTTCATTGGATTAGACAAAGGGGAATGAAGGGAAGGGAGGAGGGATGCAAATAGGAGACAGTGGAATGAATTCGGCCTAACTTTCCTCTTTTCATATATGAATACATGACCAGTGAAACTGCAGATCGTGTTCAACCACAAGAATGGGATCCTAATTAGAACATCGGTTATATTCCATGTGTGTATGTATAATATACGTCAAAATACATTCTACTGTCATGTATGTCTAAAAAGAACAAATTAAATGAAGAAAAAAGAAAAAATGTTTTCCTAAAGCTTCCATCATATATATGTGCTTCATTTCACTGACCAGAACTTAGTCCATGGCTGCAAAGAAGGTTGGAGAAATGTAATCTTTATTCTGGGTAGCTTTGTGCCAGTTAATTATGTTATTATGGAAGAAAAGGAGAACAGGCATGGAGACAGCTTGCAGTCTGGCACATTCCCTCAACTAGAGATAGTTGCTTTGTGCTTTGCATTCCCATGGCACTCTTAATTAATTCACACTTAAATTGTAATTTATTTCCCTTTTCTCCTGGATTGTATACTTCTCAGAGACTGTGTTTCATCTTGTTATCTCCAGCACCGTATATAAAGTTTACCACATGGTCCATGGCCCATGTTGAAATAATAAACATATTCAGGAAGAATACAGCAAAAATATCAGAGACACATACCAATAGCAATATTTAAATTCCAAAGTATTTAAATAAGCCATTGCTTATGTAGACATTAGTATCTACTTCTTATACTTAAATTTTGTTTTTCTTTTCTTCATTAAATGAAGAGAAGTAGATACTGCCAGTTGTAAAGGACTTGGCTTGTCCTTTTAAATATCTCAAGATGGATTGATCATATAGAACATGAAGTAATTTAAAAGTTCACATAATTCTTCTGTTACACTTTTTTATTGGACTAAAATGGACATGAAATTTAACATTTTTAAGTGTACAGTTCTGTAGCATTAAGTGCCTTCACGTTGTCATACAACCATCACCACCTGTCACCAAAACTTTTTCATCTTCCCCTACAGAAACTCTATACCCATTATACACTAACTCTCTTTTCTCTCCTCAGCTTCTGGAAACCACCTTTCTGCCTTGTGATTCTATGAATGTGACTACTCAAGGGACCCATGTTAGGGGAGACATACATATTTTTTGTCCTTCTGTGACTGACTTATTTCATTTAGCTTAAAATTTTCAAGGTTCAACCATGTGGTAGCATGTGTTAGAATTTACTTCTTTTTTAAAGTTGAACAATGTTCTGTTTTATTTGTACCAGTTTTTTCTATTCATCTGTTAGTGGACACTTGGGTTGCTGTGTTAGATTGGTTTTTGGAAGGCTTGTTTTCCACAAGTATTCTCAGCATTCAGGTAGTGTTTGATCTGTTGTAATATCACTATCAGTACCCCCAAACTCAAACCACACACTTATATAATTTTTTAAAGGAAATTTAAGAAAAGTGCAAATGAGATAGAACCAGTCTATTCTTATTAAAATAGGTTAAGTTTGGAATGAGAAGTAAATACAGTAATATATTTCATGAAGAAAGACTAGATTTTTGTACTCTCCTGAATACATGGTAAAAGACACAGTAGAATCCTATCTGTGAGTGCCTATAACTCTCCTTCCTCTCCTCAGCTTCTGGAAACCACCTTTCTGCCTTGTGATTCTATGCAGCTTACTGATTTTGCTCACTAATTCTCTGTAGCATTGATGAGAAAAGAGTTCTGTTCTCACTGGGTTGAGTAAGAAAAATTAACTCCATTCCTCCTACTTGACCTCCTTTGTTATCAGATAGAAATGTAGATGTAGTGATAGTAATTGTTAGATATTTGATTACCAGTAATTTTCCTGATACCTAGAAAATTCTAGTTTGGAACCTCTATCTCAGTGGGCACATAGTCCGAATTAACAATCAGATTTGGTTACTAAAATTCTCTGGTCAAGCTTTCAAATATCTATTTAAGTAAAATACCTATCCAGTGGTTTAAATAGGATCTCATAGAAGCCTTCCCATTGAAGCTAATTCTTTGGTCAGTTTGGCAAAATGGTGAGCCATACTTCAGCTGACCAACTCACAGATCAGCTGTTGAGGTATCAGTTGCCTGAGCCAAGATAGAAATACCAGAACCAAGTAAAGCACCTTGGTTCTATACCTTTATATCTTTTTCTTTAAAAATCTGAATGTAAATTTTTATCCTTTTCTTAGGTACTTATAAGAAGCAATATAAAAACCATTCTTTGTCTTTTGAATCTTAAAGTACAGTTGTACAGATAAAATTGACTTGATCTGAATAAAAAAGAACAATTTGTAGTGTTAATTATAACAATTGTAGTGTTAATTGTAAACCCTTTTAGAGAAATCAACAGGTAGATATTAGAACTTGATGTAGATGTTAAAAATAGAATGGTGGAGGGCAGAGTAGAGGAGGTACTTCAGAGTAAGGAGAATTAAGTTTGAATAAAATGGGGCCTAATAATAGATGGCAGTAAGTGAACAACAGGTACAAGATACTGTAGCTGTTAAATGTTCAGAAAGGAGATACGTCTGGCAGAGTTATGAGTCTGGGAAGATGGGAGAGACTAAGGTGTTTTAGAATGGAAAAATGTGGCAAAATAAATCTAGACAATGTTACAGGTAGAGAGAAAGGGTACATTTGAGGAACATTTTGGAAAAAAAGCTATTGAGTTAGGCAACATTAAATATGATGATATTAAAGAAGAATAAAATACTCCTAAATATTTTCTAGCAGTTCTGTAGAAAGATGGTAATGACATCCCAGTTTGGGGAGAAATGTTAAATTTTAAATACAGTGAATTTGACGTACATTGGAGAACATCCAAAGTGGGCCAGACTTTGAGGCTGTTAATGAACTAAAGAGTGTATTTAAAATGTGGACTAGAAGTATGTTTCCCATAAACACCCACCTGTACTCAAGGAGGTAAAAATTGGTTCTAGAAAATACTTGGGGGAAGGTAAGAACATAGGTTCTCATAGCTTCTATATATAGGTGAAAATTCTTTAAAATCAAAGATTTTTCTCCATTAGCTTCACTTCACTGAAGGAATTAGGTTAGTTAACTAGATGAAATTCACATCCAGGAAAGTGAAGTTTTTCTCATAAAATTAAATAAGGGAGCCAATTGCTTTATGTGGCTTAGTAAGGTGCAAAATGGACAAGAACTCAGATTCTTTAATAAAGATTAACATCTTAGAATTAATAGTTAATTGTAGCAGAATAATATGTCAAGAAGAAGTACATTCTTTAAAATATTCTTATTGAAAGTTATTGAATTAACTCTTACATAGTTTAATTTTACAACATTTAAAATAATTTACAATGTATAATTGAATGTTCTATTTTTTCCTTTAGTGGAACCTTCAAATGGATTGTCTATGCCAAATATCTGTGGCTTTCTCAGAATGCCTCTTTGTGTAGATGGGAAAATATGTATAACCATATTGAAGTCAAGTAGAAAAAAATTTGGCACAATCATGTTTCCATGATTATTGGACTAGAGATTGTCCTAAGATATATATCTTATAGTAATGATAATGGTCATATAATTAGAGAAATAATAGTCTAGTGTAGGGATGGGCCATTATTTGGGTTTCACTGAACACTTTTTTTTTTTTTTTAAAGAGAGAGAGAGGAGAGAAAGAGATAGAGAGAATTTTTTTTAATATTTATTTTTTAGTTCTTGGCGGACACAACATCTTTGTTGGTATGTGGTGCTGAGGATCGAACCGGGCCGCACGCATGCCAGACGAGCGCGCTACCACTTGAGCCACATCCCCAGCCCCTTCACTGAACACTTCAGGTGATTGTTAGTAGCACTTTGCTGTTGCCTACAACAAATATTGCTCTCTTTGTTCTGTCTTGTGTATGCTTTTTCCCCCCTCTTTATTTTCCTTTATATAATAAAATGTAAAATATATATTTCTATGTATGTATATATACACACACACACAGAAAACAGTGAATACAAGATGAGCGGTTTTAAGGCGTATTTACTACCCAGATTAAGTAATAGAACATTGGGAGTATACCAAGAAGCTTGTTGTATTGCCCCTTCTCAGTTGAACACTACCTGTTGCCACTCCATCCCAGCCTTCAGAAGTAAGCATTTTTTAAAATATTTAGGTGAACACAATATTTTTTATTTTATGTGGTGCTGAGGCTTGAACCCAGTGCCTCACGCATGCCAGGCAAGCGCTCTGCCTCTGAGGTACAACCCCAGCCTAGAAGTAAACATTTTTATAGTTTGGCAAAATCATTTTTTTCCTTCTCTGTAAAGATTTACCATCTAATGTATCCCTAAATGATATAGTTTAATTTTGGTTTTATTTTTTTGTTTGTTTTATTTTTTTTTTTTTGGTACTAGAGATTGAACTCAGGGTCACTTTACCACTGAGCTACATCTCTAGCCGGTTTTTGAGACAGGTTCTTGCTGAGTAGCTGAGGCTGGCCTTGAACTTATATGAATATGCCACAATACGTTTTCTTCATTGTATTTCATAATATTGAATCATTTAGCTGTGACTATTCTATATATTTCTTGGTATACATGGGCACCAGTGTTTACCTTCAGGAGTAGAATTGCTGTCATTAGAAAATTTCATATCCTCAAATTCACTAGATAATACCAAACTATTTTTCAAAGCAGTTATACTAATTTATATTCACCCCAACAGTATATGAGCATTCCTATTGTTTTATATTCTTGCTGTTACAAAATTAAGTATTTTGGGCAGAAGAACTGTATCTTTGTGATTTTTATTAAGGAGTTCTTTATTGAAAATGTAATTTCCTACTTTTGGGTTGTGGGGTTTTTTGGTTTGTTTGTTTGTTTTTGTTTTTGTTGGTATCAGGAATTGAACCCAGGTGCACTTAACCACTGAGCTATATCCCCAGTCCTTTTTATTTTGAGAGAGTGTCTCACTAGTTGCTTAGGGCCTTACTAAGTTTCTGAGTCTGGCTTTGATTCTCCTGCCCCAGCCTCTATGAGCCACTGGGAATACAGGGATGTGCCTGACCATATTTGGTGTTTTTGATGGACAAAAATTCTTAATTTTAATGTCTTGTAATTTATTACAAATAATGCTTTTTTTCCTGAAAAAACTTGCAGATCTTAGATTTATCCTAGATATTTCATACCATTGAGGCTATTGTAAATGATATATACTTTTACATTTCATTTTATTACAAACATATAGGAATAAAATACATGCTTTATATATTGATTAGAGCCTATTATCCTTTCTAAATTCTTATTAGTTCTTAAAATTTATTATCATTTTGGAGTTTGGAATATGTAACTATATCATGAGAATAATGATATTTTTGTTCTTGGCAAAATTATATGAGTCTATAGGGATAAAATTAATCAGTGTCTTTTGTATTTTTGTGTTAAGCTGGCTAGTATCTTCATCACAATGTGGATGCGGGGCATCCTTATTTTAAGAAACACTTAAATCTCAGTGATCTCACTGTTTTATCAAGGATGTGGTGACATTTTTTTTTTTTAAAGACTCTATCAGGTTAGTTAAAGGTTATTTTTCAGTCTAGTTAAAGGTTATTTTTCACTATAGTTTGCCTAAAAGTTTTCATCACAAATGGATGCCATATCTTACCAAGTGCTTTTTCTATCTCTAATGAGATTATCCTATACTTTTTTTCTTTATCATTTTGATAATTTTCATTAGTTGATTTTCTAATGTTAATCCAACCTTGCATTCTTAGGCTGTATCTAGCTTGATCGTTTTTATGTATTGCTGAATTTTTCAATGTTTTACTTAAAACATAACATGAAAGACTTGTGTCTGTATTCATGAGAGATTATTCTGTATTCTTTCTTCTCATAGTGTACTTGTTGGGCTTTGATATTAGGTTATGCTAGACTAATAATATGGGGAATATTTAGTAAAAGCTTTGTATATTGGAATCTTTTTTTTTTTTTCTGAAATGATGATAGAATTAACCAATAAAGGAATCTAGGCCTAGAGGTTTCTTTTGGGAAAAGAATTTGATTGCAGATACTTTTATTTGGTTCTTTACATGTTTTCCATACTAATTTTTGTCAAGTTTGACTTTTATTTAATATGGTTGGTAAGCATTTTAGTGTTAATCTCTAAGCCTGGTCATTTGATACCCACAATATCTGTGGATCTATCTGTTCCTGTGGATTCTTATTCTTACCCATGATGATTTGGTTTGTGTATGCAAGATTTGATTCTCTTGCTTATTTTTCTTAAAATTATCTGTGGGTATTCTTTGAGGCCTAGAATGAATTCCTTCAGAGATGGTTTATGTTTGCTTCTACTAAAATGTGTGTTCAAACCACTAGCCCAGGAATATTTTAAAAGAATTTCACAGATTAAAGTTACCTGGGTTATAAACTCCCTGCAAACCCAGACTGCAAATCCTTGTTTCATCCTTTTTTCTCTTGATTGTCTTGGGGCTTGAACAACCTTCCTTGGAGTCTCTTAGGGGTAGCATTGGATTTCGATTTAATTATAGTTTCCCCTCACGTGAGGTCATAGCCCTTTGGGATAACTAGTGTGGGGAAGGAGTTCTGTTATGGTTTGATTCTTAAATGTCCTCTGAGAGTTCATGTGTTGAAGACTTGGTCCCCAGTGCAGCCATGTTTGGAGGTGGGGTCTTTGAGAGGTGACTGGACCATGAGGGCTCTGAACTCATGATCATGGATCAATCCATGATCAATTCATGGCTTCATGGGTTTCAGAGAATGGACTTCCTTACAAAAGTGACCTTTGTCTTTGCTTCCTAGCTGCCATGAGGTGAGCAGCTATGCTCTGCCATGAGACCCTTGTCATGATGTTGCCTCATCATAGGCCTGTAATAATGGAGCCAGCCACACGTGGATTGAAGTCTCTAAAACTGTGATCCAAAATAAATTCTCCAGCTTTCGAGAAATCTGTACCTTGACATTTTTTAATATATCCTCTGGGGCTATTGAAAACAGACTTAATTTAAAATACATCTGCAGGTATGTACCAGGGCCAGTGTCTGATGGAGTGGGGGCTGTTCCATGACCTCTCTGGGTTTCCACTTGTTAACATTCAGTTTGGCAGTTTCCCACTATCTTGTCAACTTCTTATTTTGAGGTTTTTTTTTTATTTTTTGTATGGAGGATTTTTAGTTTTTTTCAGCAGGAGGGTTGGTCTGTTGTTACCAGAAATAGTAGTCCTTTTGTTTTTATTTTTCCATTTAATCTTTTATTAACCATTTTCCCCTTAGCACTGATGTTAATGACTTAGTTTTGTGAGCATTTATATATTGAACACCTAATATATACCAAGCATGGCACTTGGCAAAATTATATGAGTCTATAGGGATAAAAAAGACTCTGCTTTCTTTACACTTAAATTGGAGTGGTTTCTGGATTGTGGGAGTAGTTGTAGTACTAGGATGGCATTTTTTAAATTGCTTCACAGAGTGTTAAGTGTCCTGTGAGATATTAATAAGGTTGCCATTGTCAAACAAGTTTGAGAAGTAATGCCCAGGAGGATATTCTGTCTGAGACCTGAGGCATGAACTTGCTCAAACTGAAACCTTTATTTGTAGAATGCCTCTTAATATCCTATTGTATACCAGAATTCCAGGGGAAATAGTTTATGAAATGCTGAACTAGGACCACAGGCATCAAACATTTCTATATTACTACATGTTGTCACTAAGTAATTTCTTTTGCTGCTGTTCCACAGTTATGTGAAAGGGGAATGCTTGCTGAGGAAGGAAGCCAGGTGTCTATACTCTGTCTTATCTGACTTGGCCATGGGTGGTTGGACTGGTGAGAATACCTAAATTAATGATGGCAATCAAAAAATAAACAAATGAATACAGATGGCAATCATAGTTAAGCCACTGGCCAACCAAGTAGACAAGCACAGAAACTTTTGTCCATATGGCAATGAGCTTCACCAGTCTTGGTTCTCACGGGCCTTGTGATTGACCAAAATATAGCTCTTTCTTTTAATTTAAATTTTTAGCCGGATGTACTCAGGGTAGACAAGATGAAGTGGTGATTCCTATAAGTATATACAGAATGATATGTATCATAAAACTCACAAAAAGAAACAGCGTAGGAGTTAAGCAGTAGAAGCAGAATTGGAAAAGTCAAGAGGAGGAGATAAGAGGGACCTCAATCAGTAAATAGTGAAAGGTATAAGAAAGTGGCACTCTTGTGGGATAGAAAAAGAAAACAGCTTGGAAACAGTGATAGCAGCTGATGGCTAGAGGCAAATCAGATTCTAAAGGCTGATGCTCAGGGAGTTACCTAAACCCAATAATGACCAGAGTTCTTGAATGAGGATCCACCAGCTCCTGTAGCTCCTGCTGTCAGTCCCTAGGGCGTCCTGGTGGAATGAGGCCAGGTTCTCAGGTCTAGTATCTTGAGGGCCGGGCCCATTTGTGTTACTGATTTTGTCATTGGATTTCTATGACAATTCCTGTTCCCCTTGTTATTAAAGTCATGCTTATCAACATCCTCTTCCACCACACACACACACCTATGTTTGTCTCCTGAGTGTCAGAACCTTGCAACCAGAGAGACTGATAAATGAATAAATTTGTGTTCATAAATGACTGACATGTAAGCAAAATTGAATTCGTATCAGAAAGCTACTGTTTTATTAACAATTAGCATTTTTTATAACATGGAATACCCACCATTCCTACCACTGCTTTTTACTTCCTCTTCTTTTTATTACATTTTGGAAATTGTCACCTAAGCTCAGCTGTACTAGCTGTTAATATTATGTATCACATAGTCTGTTTCTGTTGGTTGGCCTATAAATAGTATCTCTATATGCAAGGAATGCACATTACTTCCTACTGGCACTCTATTGAAAAGTGTATTTCCTATGTGTCAATCCAATATTACTTACCACTAATCCCCAGTACAGTTGAGAGTCAGGAAAAACCTGAATTTGTTATTCTTTTTCCATTGATTGTGTTCTTCCTCTCCAACCCCTCATTTCTTGTCTTTGCTCACTGTTGTCCCACCTTTTCCTTTAAAAGTTTATTTATTCTGCATTTTACATATATAACTTTGGGCTTATAATATAAAAGTAGGTCTTTTTCAAGATACAGTTTCTTTTTTAAATAATATTATTTCAACTAGGAAACTAATAAATATTGAGTCTAATGTTTTAGAAAATACAGAAAAAAAACCTGAAATTAAAATAATAAAAAGCTAACCAGAGAGTACTATATTGGCATTCCTTACTCATAATCTTTATGTGTGTATGTGTTTGTATCATGCACACATATTATGATTATGCACACACTATGATTATATATAATAGTGAGGTTCATTGTGACATATTTATACATGCTTCATAACATGATTTATTTCATTCCCCAGCATTTCCACTTGCGCTCTGCTCCTCCCTGACCTTAATCTCCTTCCTCAGCTCTATTGTTCTCCTTAATATTTTCATGAAATCCCTTTTTAATTTCTTTTTTCTCTCTCTAGCTTCCATGTATGAGAAAGAACATAAAACTCTTTGACTTTCTGAGTCTGGCTTATTTAGCTCAACATGATGCTCTGCAGTTCCATTTATTTTCTGGCAAATGACATAATTTCATTCTTCTTTATAGCTAAAAGAACTCTACTGTGTATAGTTACCACCTTTTCTCTATACATTCATCTGTTGACAGCCATCTAAGCTGGTTCCATGCTTGGCCATTATAATATGTGCACTATAAATATGCCTACCCATAGTCTTTTTTTAAAAATATATATTTGTAATTATGTTTGTGTGTTGAGCTCAGTTTAAAATTGTAAGATTCTCTTTTAGTTGAAAAGTAGTATGATTAGAATGATCACTGTTGTACTTTTAGGTCTTAAATAAAGAGTCTATTTATGGAATGCTATGTTTCTTTTTTAAATTCTAATATTAAAAAAAAAATCAGAGATATTTGAGGTTAGCTAATTCAGGTTACCTATAGAGGAAGGACTACCTTGGATGGCTAGGAAGAACATTTTTTATCTGCTTTAACATCTCCCATGAAAGACTCTTCACAAATCTCTTTTGGTTGTTTATTTACATTCTTAACATTTGAAATATTAATTTTTTCCTGAGAATTTTGTTATTATCTTCAGAAGGATTGAGTAGCCAGTCAGAATTCTTTTAGAGGAAGATTTTTTAATAATAAACAATCATTTGGTCACTTTCATTTTCCAGGTAATTGAATTTCAATTTAATTTTTTATCTTCATATTCCTATAGTACTGTTAGTTGTTTGTTTGTTTTTGCTCCTTTTGTGCAGAGTTCTTAAAATGTAGAAGAAGCAACCAGACACAGACTCCCTTGATTTTTTTCTTTTTCTTTTTCTTTTTCTTTTTCTTTTTCTTTGATGCTTGAAATCCTAGGATAAATATTCTGGAAGGTGTCCCAGAGGGGAGTGAGAGTGGAGGAAGGTAGACTGTATAGGCAACTGTTGCAGTTAGTCCATTGCAAATGATGATACAAGACTGGACCTGGGAGACGGGCTGTGGAGGTGGAAGAAGATGGACCTGTATGCTGTGGAATAGATTGTAGACCCATATCCTCATAGTTCACCACTCCCCAGGCAGTGGTAACTCTAAGACAGCTACCACAGTTTCTCCCTGCCATTTTGATCTCATCCTTTAGGGGCATAAAGAAGTTAGAACTCTTGCTAAAGGAATAATTTGAAAGAAATGTCCTGTCAGCCTTTCTCCTTACCCTTGCATTTCTTTTAGTTTCAGTTTTCATGTTATTCGTAAATAGTTACGTGATTGATTTTTGGGTATTGATCTTGTACCCTGCTGAACTCATTTATTATACAGTTCAGGGATTTTGGCTTTTTTTTTTAAACAATTGTTTTGGTTTTCCATGTGGATAATCATGTTATTTGAAAGCAAAAAGTTTTATTTTTTCCAATTTGTATGCCTTTATTTTTCCTGTCTTATTGAACTGGCTATTGTACCACCTTTGACTTCTTGCTCTGGCCATTTAATTAGAAATCACAATTGTTACAAAAAAAATGACTTCTGCTACCCAGAATACCTGCCAGGGTTAATGTGTTCCTTGTGCAAAGATTTTTAATTACTGCTTCAAAGTCCCCTACTTCCCCCGTCCCACCCCACCCCCTATGTTGGAGCTTGAACCCAGGGCCTCACACATGCTAGACAAGCACTCTGCCACTGAGCTACATCCCCAGCCTGGTCTGTCAATTCCTTATTTCTTATCAAGTCAACTTTGGTAATTTTGTGTTTTTCTAAAAATCTAGCTATTTAAAATTTTTTTAACTTACTGGCTTATAATGATCATAATAATCTCTCTTAAGTCTTTACATCTTTATGTGTTCCTTTTTTCATGTCTTGTGTGAACATGTAGTTTGTGTCCCTAGGCTACTATACTACTTAAGGATTCTTTGATCTTTGCTTGCTCTGGTCAGTGTACTTGCATGTAGCACTTTTGTCTAGCCACACTCCACCCCTTCTAATTTTTAGTTTCTAAGTTGCTATGCAGTTGGTGTCCAGAGAATAAAGTTTGCTTAAATTATGGGCCAATTTAGAGTAAACATGCATAGAGCAAGGGCTTTAAGTATTCTCATGTGAGAGCTTGAACTTTATCATAATGTTTTCCACATGTGGTACTTGGTAAATGTTAAAATGATTATTTTTTTAAAATCTCTTCATTTTATTCCTCTGTGTTTGATAGGGGAGGTTTTATTTCAGTTCTGTTAACAAGCTAAAGATTTTTGATTGTCCTATTTTAAAATAAACTAGTATGTTACATGATGATGCATAAAAGAAAACTGAGGTGATTACTCATTTCTAGTCTGTAGTTTTGGGCCAACATGGTTCTGTTTACATTCATGTTCTTAAATGATTTAAAAGCACCATTCTCAGGTATCTCCTTATAGAACAGACTAATTTTGAGATGTTAATTTTTTTTTTCTTATGGTGGTAGAAAAGCTACCTCAGAAAAAGGGATGTTGTCCTGATTGCTTGCTTGCTATTTGTTTCATTCTTTCCTCATTCTTCCTTCCTTTTTTTGATTCATTACAAGCTGTCAAATTATTTGAAGCCTGTTAGTTTACTTCAGACCTAAAATTTGTCCTAGAAAAGAGTAGGTATCCTAAAGTTTGTAAATGAATAATAAATGTATGCAGTTTTAGATAGAAAATAAAAGGAAAATGTTATCATAATGTATTTCAGTCCTTAGAGTCTTTGTATTTCTTGAAATATTTTGTTTAAACTGCTGGGGTTATAAAATGGTTATCCTTCCTAGGGAAGGAAATGGTCCAGAAAACATTTCACTCACTGTTTTCTTTGTAAATTATTAGCCAGGCCACAGTGAGCTCACTGTTAAGACTTAAATCAGAAAGACTTTTCCAGATTTAAGCTACCCACTAAGTTCCACAACTGAGTAGTTTGGGTTTTCTTGTTTGTTTTTAACTCTTTTGGTGTGAAGGGAGATTCCTGATGCGCTTTGATGCACTCTGGGAAGCATGACCTATAGAGGCAGTTAGTGAGGGTACTAATCACATAGTTATAATGCTCAGTACATTTGCTTGATTTGCCTCCCTGGAGATGGGAGATGAAGGCAAAACTAATCAACCAATAATGAATCTCTCTCCCCACCCCCAACATAAAAACAGCCTTGCTTTTTGCTGTTATCACTGAAATGTACCATCCCTGTCTTGGATTGGTTGTATATCAGAAGCTACCAATTTTGAGCTCCTAATATATACTCAGCTGTACTTATATTACCATTATCCTTGTAAGAGGTGGTAATTGTTCCTATTTTTAGATGGAAAGGCTAAGACTTAGATCTCACACTGCTAGTCAGTGCATGAATGTGATTTTAGGTCCTGCTAAATCTAAAGCATATGTTATGTGTATCATACCCCATAGTTTGCCAGTAATGCTGGCCAGATAAGAAACATTTCAGTAAATGGTATGTTTGTTAGTATATTACATAAGATATTTTCTCTATAGAAAATGAAGCATAACTTTAATAGGATTTTATGCTTTTTTAGTGTACAGTATTATAGAGTAAAATTTAAATTGTGGCGGTGTTTTATAGACTAAAAGGGGATTTTGAAGCCAGAAACAAATGAATAAGGACTATGTTCCTAGACTTTGCCCAGAACTATACAGATGAGCTATCCTTTGTTTATATTGTAAATTAGCTGTAGCTTGAACTGATAAGAAACATTGAAATCAACATTGTGTTTCCTAGGAAATAATATAGAAGTTTAATGATCAATAGAACTTTTATCTGGAAGGTACTGTACATAGGAAGATATTGACATTTGTGATATAACCCAGAAGAACTGAAAGGGAGAATTATTAAAAAAAAAAAAAAAACTAAAGATGCTAGATAGTAATGATAACATTTTTAAAGCCTCTGACTTTTTTAAAAATTGTCTTCTGGGGGCCAATAAATATTATTTCTAATCCTTTTATATAATCTATAAGTAGATATTATACTCATTATACCAGGAACAAATTTATGTTCAGAAATGTGAAGGAAGACATTCAAGTTCACAACATTCTGAAGTGGTGAAGCTAAAATCAACTCCCCTCCAGCCCTCAAGTGTTGAATACTAGTTTATGCCTGTGCCCTTTTCATTCTGCTTCCCTAAGCAAAGTACAGGCAGTGTCCCTTCTTGGGACTTGGGCCAAAAAATAGGATGTAAGCTGGACCTGGAGTAACCTCCTATGTGATACTGCAAGTCAGAATTGTGTGGGTAAAATTTAAGAAATGAAAATATAAATTTAAATACCTATTTTTTAATTAGGAAAAAATAGCCCTCAAATTTTTCCCCTTTTTTGGGAGGGGAACATGTTGTTATGGAATCTTTATATCACTGTGACTCTCAAGTTGTTTCTATGTCTTATTTATTTTCTTCTTTTTAAAACCTCATTCCTTGAAATTATGTTGTTACAAATATTTTTAACTGACCATGTGGTTAAAAGTAATATTCTTGAAAAGCAGTAAAACGTAGTTAGATCCATTATTTACAACAATACCAGAACATTCTGAGTGGTATATAGGCCTACATAAAGGATTATGGGTTTCATAATAGATAGGCATCAAGTGTAAAAATCAAAACACTTGCTACTGCAAGGGAATATACTTTTTACTCTGCATTCTTTTAGCCAAAATATTCTTTTATTAAATAGGCCAGTGACTTTCTTTTGAGCGTGCATGTGCTACCTTTGTCATATTTTATTGTTATTATTTATTAGAGGTTCTGTATGTGTACTAATTCCAGATAAATTCTGTCTTTATGTTCTCCAATAATTGAAAAGATATAGGAATGATGGATTCTTTGGAGTTTTAAAGAACTTGCTAATGACATTGCTAGGATAAAGTTTCTAAAATTGATTCAAGAAGAGGTAGAAAACCAGAGAAGACTGATAATAGTGCAAGAAATAGAAGTCAAGGTTGTTATTAATCTCTCAGGTATATTAGTTTCTACATCTATAAAATTGAGATAGTTACTTACTTATAAGTTTATTGGGAGAAGAAAAATGCATTTATCAGTGCATGGCACAAGCTTAGCACCCAGGAATGTAAATGTCGTTGCAGCTGTTGCTACCATCATCATCATTCCTTTTTGTCAAGATTAAGCTTCAAAAGGTTTATCTGTTTTATGGCTCAGTTTAGAGACTCTTGGATTTATTTATCATTTAAAATATATATATAAAAGCCTGAAGTGTTTCCCTTTTACTTTTCTAATGCCATCTCTGACAAAGCTAGCCCCCCTGCCCCACAAAAAGGCATTTTACAAAAAATTTTAAAAAGCGGGGGTGGCAGGGGAGGATAAGATAGACATGAAGATTTTTAGTTGTAAGAGAAGATTGTTTACAAGCTTTTTGCATAAAACAGACCATCTGAGTATCCACCAAAATATTATCAGTGATTATCTCTGGATGGTGGAATTTCAAGTATAGGATTAGATTTTTTTGTATGTTTATATGGTGTTTTAATTCTTCTCTAATGTGTGTATTTCTTTTTCTTTTTTTGCAAGAAACAGTTTTCAGTTTTTCCACTGTTTTGCCCTAGTAACTATCTGTGCACTTTTATCTTTATGCACTTAAGATGAGCTTAGAGTATGGATCCCCAAACTGTTCTATAGAGTGACTGTTGATTTTGATAAGCATAATATCAAAGGTTTTATGCTATACCTGTGGTGTCTGTAAAATATGACTTACCTCTTAACTCATTATACAGCCCATGAGTTAAGAATGTATCTTGTATTTTTAAATGGTTAAAACAAATCAGAATAATAACATTTTGTGACAAGTGAAAATTATGAAATGAAGTTTTACTGACATGTAGCCATACTTAGTTATTTATATATTATCTATGGTTGCATTCATGCTGCAATGGTAGGATTCAGTATTGCCATAGAGATCATATGGCCCACAAAGCCTAAAATATTTACTATCTGGCCCTTTAAAAAAAAAAAAAAAGAAAATAGTTTGTTCTGTACTGTATGCAAGGAACTTTTTTGGGAGGGTATGGGGATTGAAACCAGGGGTGCTTAACCACTGAACCACATCCCCAGTCCTTTTTAGTTTGTATTTTGACAGGGTCTAAGTTGCTTAAGACCTCATTTAGTTGCTGAGACTGGCTTTGAATTTTTTATCCTGCCTCAGCTTACTAAATTGTTGGGTTTATAGGGATGCACCACCATGACCAACTTGGTTTTGGTGGGTTTTTTTTTTTTTTTTTTTGGTTTGGTTTTTTAACATTGCTGTCTTTACAGTAACCAAGTTAAAGAGTAAGAACATTTTGATTAACTGTCATAAATTTTCCATTTAGAAAAATAAACCCATATGCTATTTTCTAAATAGCTTTTTACGTTCAGTTACCCTTTTACTCTAAAAGAGAGCATTTTGTTTTCCTTAAATTTTGTTTTTGTAATTGTTCAATATTTGGTTATTCTATTGTGGTAAAGGTGTGGCTTGTGTAATTGTAAAAATTTTATTATGCAGTGTGTCATATATAGGAAAGAGTGGATAAAATCATCAGGGACAGTCTAAAAGAATATTTAATAGGCAAAAACCTTGAGCCTACTACCCAGGCTAAACAATAGAAAAACAGCCTCTCCTGAGTATTTCTCCTAATTCTATATCCCTCTTTACAAGAAGCATCCATTATTGTTTGATGACTTTTGACAGTCTGTTGCTTTTCATACTTTTATTATGTATGTATGTATATTTAAACCACATACTTTGAATTTTGCTTGTTTAAAAGCAGATTTATTCATAATGAATATATTCATCTATTATTCTTTCTCTAAGCATTTTGTTTTTGAAGTTAATGTTTTGATGCAAGTAGCTATTATAGTTTATCATTCCTACTATATTGTATTCTGTTATATGAATATATACCAGTAGACTAATGAGTATTCACTTAGATGTCCCCATGATAACCACAACTGCATTATTTCAAAAATTAAGTTCATTCATTCTCCAAATCCCCACTTGCCAACACTGTTCTCTCTCTCTGAAATAGCATCTCTGTCCATGCATCTACCCAAACTATTATTTTTGACAAATCCCTTTCTCATTCTGCATTTTCAGTCAGTATCAATCCTATAGATTTATATTTCTAAACATCTCTATATCCATTTCTACTGTTACCACCTTAATTGAGTTCATACTTGGACCTCTGCAATAGTCTTCAGTGCAGGGCCAACAAACATCCATTCTTGTCCTCTTATGGGTTACAAGGCCTACTGCAACTTCATCTTGGTGCTCTTCCCCTTCCTACCTAAACCGCGTTAGTTAACTCAGCCTTGTACATCCGGCTTCAGGACATTTGTTAATGCTGTTCTGTGCCTGTAGAACTCTGTCCTAATTCATTTTACTCATTCTTCCGAACAGAATTTTGAAATATCGCCTCCTCAGAGAATTCCTTGTTCACCAACCCAAAAGAGGTCACGTCTTCCTGTTAACATGAGGACATTATGCTATTCTATCTTGGCTACAAATTTTAATCTTAATTTTAATTAAATAATTGTTGAGAAAAGCCATAAAAAGGAATACATACCTTAAATATTTTCTCTACCTATATATTCATTCTTTAGTTCCCACCCCCCATACCCCTAAACTGGGGATTGAAATCAAGGGCACTTAACCACTGAGCCACATTCCCAGCCCTTTTTATTTTTTATTTTAAGACAGTTTCTTGCTAAATTTCTGGGACTGGCTTTGAACTTGCAATCTTCCTGCTTCACCCTCCCAAGCCACTGGGACTATAGGTGTGCGCCACCAACCCTGCTCATTTGTCAGTCTTGATTAAGGAGCCAAGATCTTTTCTTTGAAAGTAAGTCTACTAGTTGCAGATTCATATTTTCTATCTTGCAGAAACTATACCTATAATGTATCACCAATATTCCATTTTGGGTTTTTTTTTTTTTTAAGTAGAACAAGAACTTAAACTCTTCTGATGCTTTCCAAGTGTAGAATCCTTGTATATTCTTTGTCTTATTCTCAATACTTGGCACCATTTTCATTATTTCAAAGACATTCACCTTGGTCAAACTTCCAACCCTCTCATTTTCTACTATGTTCATTAGCATTTAATTAAATAATATAATAATACAAATAGCATAAACAGGTTTGGAGCCTACCATAACTAACTCACTAAAGTCAACCAATGGGAATAGAAATATCTGGGCATATTAGATCAGGATTCCACATTTTTTCTGAGTGGACGTACACATGGTCTACTGTATTACTATGTTATGCACACTGTTTTAGTGTATCCCTGAGCAATTTTATATGGTTTACTCTAATATTAAATAGTATTAAGGCAAATAGCTATCAATTTGGATAATACAGACCAGGTCCCAATACAGTGTATAAATAATTCACAATAGATTGTTTTAAAAAGCTAAAAAATGACAAAATCATGGAATTTGCAGGGAAATGGATGGCACTAGAGCAGATTATGTTTAGTGAAGCTAGCCAATCCCTAAAAAACAAATACCAAATGTCTTCTTTGATATAATGAGAGCAACTATGAACAGAGCAGGGAGGAAGAGCAGGAAGAAAAGATTAACATTAAACAGAGACATGAGATGGGAGGGAAAGGGAGAGAAAAGGGAAATTGCATGGAAATGAAGGGAGACCCTAATTGGTATACAAAATTACATATAAGAGGTTGTGAGGGGAATGGGAAAATAAACAAGGAGAGAAATGAATTACAGTAGATGGGGTAGAGAGAGAAGATGTGAGGGAAGGGGAGGGGGGATAGTAGGGGATAGGAAAGGTAGCAGAATACAACAGTTACTAATAGGGCATTATGTAAAATTGTGGATGTGTAACTGACGTGATTCTGCAATCTGCATTTGGGGTAAAAATTGGGAGTTCATAACCCACTTCAATCTAATGTATGAAATATGATATGTCAAGAGCTTTGTAATGTTGTGAACAACCAATAAAAAAAAAAAGAAAAAAAAAGCATATGGTTTTCAAATTCTTTTAAGGAGCAATAGTTCTGATGGCTAAACATCCCAAGAAATATTAAGTCAGTCTTAATATTACTAATATTGTTTTCTTTTTCCAAGCACTATTGAAATGCCACCAAAATATCAATAAAACTTTAGTTTCCTAAACTGCCTCTTGTACCTGAATTTGACATGGAAATACTTTAATCAGTTCATATGTCCCAATTTTTGTTACTGTGATTGAAGATCTTTGTATTAGAAAAATATTACCATGGTGAAGCAATCTATGTGGGCTGAATAGTAGAGGAAGGATTTGAATTGGGTTATAGTATTCCTTTTTATCCAATAAATCTTGCATTATATTCTGTTGAAATGAAGTACTGGGAAATATTTCGATTATTTTGTTTTGTGGAAATTTTGTAATAGATACTGCTTGGCATTGAGGAGGCCATTGACTAACTGTACTTTTAAATATTTTGTGTAGTAATGGAATTTGACCTCTAATTTTCCTTAATTCTGATTTATAGCTTATCCTGTTAAATACAATTTTTCAACAAAAGTCATCTAACTTACAAAAGCATTATAAAACCAGTCTCAATTATGATTCCCTGGGGGAAAGTTTAACTTTTAGAAATTTGCTTTGGATAGCTTTAAGGATAGCTAAGCTTGTATAGAAATGTGAAAGATCACAATGGTTGGTAAACTTTCATTGTAGAGTCAATACAATTGAAATTTAACCCTTCTTTTTTAGTCCGGTATAATTTTATGTAAAACTATAAAGTAATAGAGTTGTAATTTAGACCTCAGAGGATTTTAACTCTGTCCTACAATGCATATCTGAAAATTTAACAACAAAAGAACCTCAAATCTTAAACTTTAAAATCATAAATATTAAAATGGCTGAAATGCCTTGATTCTTAAGTGACCTATTCTATGAATCACTGTAAGTATTTTTTGTTTTCCAGTAATGCATCTGCCCACACAGCATTCCCATGTCAAGAAAAATCCACTTTCTTTCCCCAAGGAGTATGGAAGCATAATAGGCTTTCTTTAAATGAGACAATGTTGTCACAATGCAATCTGGTAACAATCTCCAGATTAGAAATAGAGAAATAACTAAGTGTCACACTCTGTGAACCTGAACCAAGGGTTGAGTGTTGCTGTTTTCTGCCTATAAACAGCTGTATAAGATGAGTGGTTTTATGTTTGGTCATTTTCTAAAACAGTCATTTTTCAGGTTTAATTTGCTCATCAGAAAAAATATTTTTTGGAGAACTACAAAATTTATCTTATAAACTTGGAGAAGAGAGCTAGACTTCTGGATTTCCTGAATATGGCTCTTCCGTGTAGAGTAGTATATAGTTTATTATCTTACACGCTTACTCTTGACTAGTGTCGGTAAACTTTTTCTGAAAAGGGCAAGATAAAAAATATATTAGGCTTTGCAGCCTACTTGTAGTCTCTGTCAGATTTTCTTTTTTTGTTTTTGTTTTTAAGCCCTTAAAAAATGTAAAACCCAATTCTTTCAGTCCACACAAAATGTGGCTGTAGACCAGATTGTCTCTCAGTCCGTATTTTGCAGACTGCAGCCCTAAAGTAGTACTTTCCAGTAGATATATAATCCAAACTATAAGTGTAATTTAAAATTTTCTAGTAGCACTAATGAAAAAAGTAAAAATAAAAAGCAATATGTTTAGCCAATTACTATTTAAACTATTACAGTTTCAGTATGTGAACCAAACCACAATTCGGGGATCAATATAGCCACATAGATTGGACAGCACAGCTCTAAACCATAGCTACTCAAAACATGGTCCAATAACTGATGCCAGTTCCTCGAAAGATAAAGTCAGGGAAGGCTGAAAATCTGTATGTATCAGATTCCCACATATCTTTTACTCTGAACAGCCAGGAGACTATTCTTCCTTTACTTTGGGTAAAACTAAAGGTTTAATAGCTTGGCAAATTTAATCTAAGATGTTCAGTCAAAGCTAAGGTTGGGATACCTTTTGAAAATATGCATAATTTTAGAAAAAACAGATTTCAGTGCAAATCTGAATATTGAGGATAAAACCTAATGGCTCCTATTTCCCTGTTGTTATAACATAGTAGTCAGGTGCTATGACCTATACAGGAAATCAGAGGATTTCTCTCTTGAGTTAATTTACTAGCTAGTAAATTTTTTTTTTTGGGGGGGGGTGCTAATATAAAAACCAATTTATTGTTTCCTTTGTAGTAAAGCCAACAGTTGAGAAGCCTCACCCAGGCAGACAGAGCTTCTAATCAGCATTGTAATGCAGATGGACAGTCAGGAAGCATCAGACACTTGTCAGAAGCTTCTAAAATGAAAAACAGACCTAAAGATTCAAGGAGAAAAAAGATGTTAAGAAGAAATGAGGTGGGGGGGGGTATATTGAAGGTATTAAAAGGAAAAACAATGAAGAAAACATTGAAGAAGTGTGTATCTTCAGAGAAATGAGATGTTGCATCCAAGAAACTAGAATAAGATGCTATTAAAATGAATGTTTATAGAACAAGAAAATGGTCTTAGAAATTAAATTTTGTCAGGAAGAAGTATAACTAAAATAGAATTGTTGGAAATTGAAGTGAAAGAAATTTACCAGAATGTAGAAAAGGAAAATAAATGCAAAATAGAAAAGAATATAGAAGATAATCAAAAGACTATTCAAAGAGGTGTAGTGTCTAATGGAAAGGACTTTGAAAAGGGAGGATGGAGGGCAGTGGTTAAAGGAAAAGGCCCACACTGAGGAGGAGGAGGAGGAGGAGGAACAGCAAGCAGCAGCTACAAATTTTCAGAAAATTAAACAGAAGAGTGGGAATTGGTGTAGTCTGAGACCTTTCAATAGCCACACTAGAAAATATTAGGGTGAGGCCCTCAAAATTTTGACAATAAATTATTTCCAACCTCGTTTTTTTCCTGAAAGAATAGAAAACATGAGAATGAAATAGAACATTTTCATGAGAAGAAAAAGGAGTTGCTAGAATAATGGTTAAGGAAAGTCATAGGACGGCACTTTGTAGGCAGCATTTGACCTTATTGAGAGTTATCTTACAATTCTGTTAAAGAATTCAATAGATAAAGAAAAAAGCAAGCAAACCAAAAAGTTTTAGGCAATTATTCTAGGGAAAACAAATGATTGCATAAGAAAAGAAAATGGCTTAACTCTGTACAATATTCACATGGTCACAATAAATATTAATTTAACCAAAAGATATATTTTAATATATTTTAATGTTTTCTTCATTCTAGTTAGCTTCTTGAAAATACAAGTATCTATGAGAGAAAATTAATCCAAATTATAGAAACATCAGCTCTGATGACTTGCCAATATAAGAAGCATACTCAAATTGTTTACCAATACTGATGCTAACTTGTAAGAGGATAAATATGAACAAAAAAAAACAGAAAAGTTGTACCATGTTTATTAAATGACAAATTAGACACCTTTTTAAGTTACCCTTTTTACAAAGCTCTCTGCTATTATGATGTGACAAAACAGTTGATCCATATATGTTTAATTCATATGTTTAGATTTTGCCATTTCTTCTAAAAATATCAACTTTCCAATTATTGAATGAGATAATAGTGTGTGCCTGTCTTAAAAACATTTTTTAAAGTACCATGAAACTGCTTCAGGCTCCACCCACTCCCCAAAAGAAGCAAGAATACAGACTGTTAATTGCATAAGGTTTTGCTTTTTTTTTTTTTTTGCCAATCCCTACAGTGTCATAACATAATTCTGTTTCTGTTACTTTATTATTTTTTTTCTCCCAGGTTTAAAAATTTAGAAACTCAAAGATACCTTTCTATTTAAACCTAAATATTCTATCTCCTCCTATTTTCCTGTTAACACTGCTTCTTCAAAATTGTGGATTAAGTGTGATATATTATTGAATGGGAAGGGAAGATATGGGGTTTTAACAAGTGATTAACCTGTTAACTAACCTCAGGGAAGGAGTTAATAAATGAAATTGGGAAAATTCCTACTTTAAGGGTTTGAAACTTTTTTTTGGCCCTGGGAATTGAAACCCTGGGGCACTTCACCAGTGAGCTGCATCCTAGCCCTTTTGATCTTTTTTTTTTTTTTTTTTTTTTTTTTTTTTTTGAAACAGGGTTTTACTAAGTTGCTTAGGGCCAAACTGATTTGCTGAGGCTGGCCGCAAACTTGCAATCTTTCTACCTCAAGCCTCCAAAGCCACTAGAATGATTACAGGTGTTTACCACTGCAACTGGCGGAACTTATTTTAATGTGTTGGCACAGATGTTGTCCTGATAATTATGACTTTTGAAAAGCTAAATACAAGTGTGTTTCAATGTTGTTTTCCCTTTGAAGTATTTGGGACAATATTCCAGTTACTCAAGGTAGGGAGACAAAAATTAGTGCGATAATCAAATCAGGTTGATGCCTGGGGAAAGAAACCAGATTTTAATTGAGAAGAGTTGTTTCCTTTCATCTGAGTCTTGAGTATTCTACCTGAAAGGAAATGGAAAGTGATGACTGGCTGAATTCATGGCCTTTGCCTCTGAAGGACCTGGTAGGCTTACCTACTACCAAACAGAAAGTTTGCTTCATCGCTTTCAGGGGCAATGTAAGGCAAATTCTTGACTGCCTAAGGGGCATAGAGTACTTACTGCCTTATCTCTTTTCACATGCCACTTTGGTTAATTTGTTTTTCTCCTTTTCCTATTCTGTCTTTAGGTCTTATAATCAATGGATAAAGTGGGGAAAATGTGGAATAACTTCAAATACAGGTGTCAGAATCTCTTCAGCCATGAGGGAGGAAGCCGTAGTGAGAGCGTAGACATGAATTCCAACAGATGTTTGTCTGTCAAAGAGAAAAACATCAGTCTGGGAGACTCGATTCCTCAGCAACAAAGCAGTCCTTTGAGAGAAAATATTGCCTTACAACTGGGGTTAAGCCCATCCAAGAATTCTTCAAGGAGAAACCAAAACTGTGCCACTGAAATTCCTCAAATTGTTGAAATAAGCATTGAGAAAGATAATGATTCATGTGTCACCCCCGGAGCAAGAATTGCACGAAGAGATTCCTACTCGAGGCATGCCCCATGGGGAGGGAAGAAAAAACATTCCTGTTCCACAAAGACCCAGAGTTCATTGGACACTGATAAAAAGTTCGGTAGAACTCGCAGTGGACTTCAAAGGCGAGAGCGGCGCTATGGAGTGAGCTCTGCACACGACATGGACAGTGTTCCCAGCAGAACCCTGGGGAGCCGCTCTCTGAGACAGAGGCTTCAGGATACTGTGGGCTTGTGTTTTCCCATGAGAACTTACAGCAAGCAATCAAAGCCCCTCTTTTCCAATAAAAGAAAAATACATCTTTCTGAATTAATGCTTGAGAAATGTCCTTTTCCTGCTGGCTCAGATCTAGCTCAAAAATGGCATTTGATTAAACAGCATACAGCTCCTGTGAGCCCACATTCAACATTTTTTGATACATTTGATCCATCTTTGGTTTCTACGGAAGATGAGGAAGATAGACTTAGAGAGAGAAGACGGCTTAGTATTGAAGAAGGGGTGGACCCCCCTCCCAATGCACAAATACATACATTTGAAGCTACTGCACAGGTTAATCCATTATATAAACTGGGACCAAAGTTAGCTCCTGGAATGACAGAAATAAGTGGGGACAGTTCTGCAATTCCACAAACTAATTGTGACTCGGAAGAGGACACAACCACCCTGTGTTTGCAGTCGCGGAGGCAGAAACAACGTCAGGTATCTGGAGATAGCCATGCCCATGTTAGCAGACAGGGAGCGTGGAAAGTTCACACGCAGATTGATTACATTCACTGCCTCGTGCCGGATTTGCTTCAGATTACCGGGAATCCTTGTTACTGGGGTGTGATGGACCGATATGAAGCAGAAGCCCTACTGGAAGGGAAACCCGAAGGCACATTTTTGCTCAGGGACTCTGCACAAGAGGACTACCTCTTCTCTGTGAGCTTCCGCCGCTACAACAGATCCCTGCATGCCCGGATTGAACAGTGGAACCACAACTTCAGTTTCGATGCCCATGACCCATGTGTGTTTCACTCCTCCACTGTAACAGGACTTCTAGAACATTATAAAGATCCCAGTTCGTGCATGTTTTTTGAACCATTGCTTACAATATCTCTGAACAGGACTTTTCCTTTCAGCCTGCAGTATATCTGCCGTGCAGTGATCTGCAGGTGCACTACATATGATGGAATTGATGGTCTCCCTCTACCATCCATGTTACAGGATTTTTTAAAAGAGTATCATTATAAACAAAAAGTTAGGGTTCGCTGGTTAGAACGAGAACCAGTCAAGGCGAAATAAACTCTTCTGTTCCCAAAGGGCATTAACTAGATCTGCTTTCATGTGCATCAGACAGTACACGTATAGGAAGCACAGTGTCAGTGCTTGGTTTTTCATACGGTGTGTAAGCTTAGTTATTAGTCTCTGTCAGATGCAGTCTACTGTTACTCAGACAAATGTGGTGCCTATTGAAACAACAGGATAGAGCTGCAGGTGTTCAGTAAGGCTACAAAAACATTTGCCCATTTAGTTGAGTTTGGTTTTTAATGGCGATAGTAACTAATGGAGGCAACTCTGGGGCATTTGCTATGAAGAATTCTATTTCTTATTAAAGAACAAATTAATAGTAGATGAGTATTTCAGCAGTTGACTAATGTTTGAAATTATTTTTTCTAAGAATTTTTTATAACCTTCCAAAAGTAGTGATGTTTGTAGTTACTATAAGTCAAGCTTTGGAAGTCCAAAATAAATAAATAAAAGACTGCCTTCCTTTTAGGGGAAAAAAAAATGCAATTTTCTGGCCACAAGGGCATAGTGCAGTTCACTTAAGTGTTGACATAGTTTATAGTCAGTCTCCTTTTCTCTTCTGCAAAAGGTACTGTTAAGTAAACCAGGTTTTCTAAATAGTTGTTTTTAAAATTTCAGACTTATAAAGTTAGTAGTAGAATTTTGTTTAAAGGCCTTAGTTATTCATTTTTTAAATGAGTGCTTTAACTCAAAGCAGGCATTTGGAATAGCTGCTGCAATTGTAGTCCTGCGTGTGATTTTGTTTTTTAAGTTGATGTGTTCAGTCTAAACATTGTTCCATTAAAATTGGATCTTTTCCTATGCCCAGGATGAGTTTGTGAACCATGAAGAAAATGAGACTAGAAGATGCCCAAACAAGTCAGATAATAGTAACTACAGTGGTTGCTGGTGTTGAGAATATTGTTAAACTATAATTAATAATTTGGATGGCAGTATTTATCTTTGTTGTAAACTCTCATAGCTGAATCACTTAAGTATAATTTAATAGAATTTCAGTGCAGTTAATTCTTAATGGGAAAATTTGAAATCTAAATTGCAGATTTAAAAGGTACTGTACAACCATTGTATCTGTAAATAACTTAGCACCTTTTTGTCACTTAGAATAGTATGTAATACAACTTGAGTGAGCGCTTTGGGAAGTATTATCAAGTTCTAGTGGTTGCTTCTTAGTATTGAACCGAATTTTCAATTCTGTCCTAGACATTTTGCACTATAGTAGCCAAATCCCATTCTCATGTCTTTTTGTTAATGTGCTCTGTGCTGCTGGAGAGTGCTCCTTAGTTTCCTTACCAGCTGCTACTGAAGGTTATTTTACATCCCTGTAGCTATTTCCAAGGCTACAAAAAAAACAAAAGCTATATCTGTATGCAACACTAACCTTTTGACTGCTAATGTATGTTTCTGCTTGCTGTGCCTTGTTATGGCTGCTTTTTTGTGCTAATAAAGTATGTTTGGTGTTCTCCTTGTATATCTGCTGTTTCATACATTTGCAACAGTTTCTCTTGTACATGGAATGGTTTGGGGTTTTTAAATAAGCATTATCTGGCAACCTGCTGTAGTTAATGCAGATTTACCTACAGTCTAATATTGACTTATCAGAATAAGCTAACTCTAAATTTAATGCTTTACATCTTTCTAATCATAATCACATATACTGTGGAACAGTATCTATAGTTACTGGAAATTACTGTACAGTTTAGGTTACAACAGAAAATTTACAGAGAAATGATAAACCTATCAATTTCTCTGCTTGTAAGTGAAAGATTGAAACTCAATGACTTAGTATAGTAAATGAATATTTATAGCATCCAGCTGCATCAGAAACAGGTTAAATGAAGTCTTGTAGAGTAATAATACATCAGCACCATTTATTGGTTTGGGGACCATTTTAATTGATAATAAATGCCCAAAATATAGAACTTTAACCAAAGACTTGTCCATTTTTAATGTAAAATGGGAATTGAAGGGACTTTTAATTTGTTATTTCTAATAAGTCCCTGAAGAACATATACCAAAGTGTTTGAGAACTTCATCCAAACCTACTTTAAAGCTTATGTGCAATTAAGTTGTTATGACATAATTATATTGCATAATTGTTAGGTCCGTTTTCTTGAGCTTATAATGTACCTGGAAAATAAACCTCTGAGGGAAAATAAAAAAAAGTCCATATTGATTTTTGGAGAAGGACTATATATGCAAGTAAGATGGTGTTATGAAGAGGTAACTTGAAACTCCAAGAAAGCACTTGATGTTTTTATATGCTTGTAGCAAATTGATGTTCTAATTGTAGTTTTATAGAAAGTATTAATGCTTTTATGTATTTTAGAACTTTCATAATGTTAAATGGACATTGTTTTAAATGTGTAACTATTTGAGTTTATGTAAGCATGTATACACTGTGCAAAAAGTCACTTATGTTTCAGTTTGTATAATATTAATATGCAACTTTTGGGTTAAACTTTTTTCTTAAAATATTAGTGGCTTACATTTTAAAAAAGAAAAATCACCAGCATGAAAATGCACCTAAGTCTATTCACTGTGTCTTTTTCTGAATCCCATTGTAGCCTGTCAACTAAATTTGTGTTTTTATGGTCTTTTTGAAGTGCAATTTATTATAAACCAGAAAATTCTTCAGAAGTTGGGGCACATCTTCATAGTGAAATATGAAGAAAGGGTAGAAGAGTTGCTTTGATATCCTCATTCTTTGATTATTTCCCTTCCCCTACACACATACACATGCACACACACACGCCTCTCTCCCTTAACCCTCCGTCTCTCCCTCCATATCTCCATATATAGGTATACATATGTATGTGAACATTTATGTATGTATGTATATATACATATACATTTATGGTATTATTATTTTGGACAACAATATTGTCATCTGATACAAAATCATCTAGAGGCCTTATTCTATAGATATTGTCTGAGAAATGTTCTTTTTGTGTGTGTGTTGCGGGCGGGGGATTTTGGAGGTTGAACCCAGGGTCTTGCACATGCTAGGAAATCATTCTACCACTGAGTGACAGTTCCAACCCTGGGAAATATTCTTGTATCATTCAAAACTTATTATCTCCTCCTAAAGTTTAGCCTTGCCACTGTAGTATTATTTGTAATATAGTCATCTTAGAGAGAGAAACAAATTCATCAGGATTTTCTTTTCTGGCTAAACAGTTTAAAAATTTTAAAAAGAAATAGCAAGAGTCATAATTATATTTCTTAGATTAAAGTTGATCCCAAGTAGTTCTTCACAAGCCAATTTATATTCTTATGGTCTTTTAGAAAGTTTTTATAAGATTGTAATGGCTCAAACCATGAAAACTGATACTTGAATTCTAGGCTTCATGTTGACAAAATCCAAAGTTTATGAACTTTTTTAGTTGACATTTTGATCCTGGTTGCTATTCATTTTCATCCCAAAGCTTCTTTTGCTCCCTGGCGCACTAAACATTAACCTGAACATTTTATTGAGACTGACTTTAAACCTTATTTTTATAGCAAATAACAAAAATTGCTTTTTGGTAACAGTAAAGAGCCTATGAGTAAGTCAGAATCCTAAGTAAAAGATAGAGCCAAATCCATCTCTTGAGAGTATGTTAGCATAAGGGCGAATCACACCCGCTTGTTCACTTACTTACCAACACATGCTGTTATACTTCGATGGAATTCAATAAAAATGCACACAGGACTGACTTAAAAGTGGGAAAAGTTTCAAAAGGGATGATGCTACTCGGTATATGTTCATTACAAAACTGAGTATGTAAGATTCAAGTGGTTTCATGTTTTTGTTTGTTTTTTGCAATAACTGATAAAGAATATAGACTTTTAAAAATAGTATATTCCTATGAGATTTGAAGTGAAATTTTTGTGGGAGGTGGTTGTTGGAGTGTGTGGATGAGTTGGGGCAACTGTTTCCATGTTCAAGAATCTTGATTGAATATTAGCCCTTTCAGCCATTCATTCAACAAAGGTTTATTGAAGACCCATGTGCCAGTCACTGTTTTAGATAATGGGTGTACATTGGGGTACAAGAAAAAGGCTACTGCCTCTTGGAGCTTGTTTCATTTTCATAGCTAAGAAAATATGAACAAAATCCCAGAAACTGAATAAGACAAAATGTGGTTATCAGGGCACGATTTTATAGGATCACTGGGAAATAATAACCTTGAATGATAAGAGAAAAATTATACCCGTGTCAAGAGAATAGGGTATTCTGGATGAAAAGAACAACAAAACCCAAATCCCCAAAACAGGAACAAGTTTTTATGCTAAGAAAGAAAATGCCAGAAAAGTCCAGTGGGGAGTGGTAGGTGGAGAGGTTCTTTAGATTGGCAAGGTCTTGATCGTGCATGACTATAAATCCTTAGTAAGGAATTCAGATTTTCTTCAAGTGTAATAGGAAGCTACCGAAAGGTTTTAAATAAGGGAATAACGATGGTCTGATTTATGTTTCTCTGGTGGGTGAAGAATAGGTTGTAGTGGGGTAAAATAAAGATCATTGCAGTCATCCAGGTGAGAGATTGTGGGAACCTGAGCTGGGGCAATAGTCACGGGGAGAAGTCAGGTTCAGGTGTACTTTAGTGGTAAGGTTCACAGGATTTGGTGGTAAATTAGATATGAAAAGAGGAGAAATTTTTAAAAAATGACTACAGTGTTTGGTGTGAGCAAGGATGGTGATAACAGCTGAGATTTTGGAAAACAGTGTAAATTGAATCCTGCCTTAAATATGCTGAGTTCTGAGATTCCTCCTATCCCACTGGAGACGATGAACAGGGAATTGGATGTGTGATTATAGTTCAGGGGAGAAAACAAAATATGGAGAGACAGGGATAGTATTTGACACCATAGGAGAGGATGTCAACAGCTAGGGATTTTGCGTGAGATTAAGTATTTCAGGGAAGTAATGTAACATTTGGTTTGTCAATTTAGGGTTCTGTATTAGGTTTGGTTTTGGTTTTCCCTTAGAACTACCTACTTTCAATATAGGACTTGTCATTCAAAATGTTTAAAACACTGAAATCACAAACTTTGCACCAAATTTCAGAACTTTCTAATTTGCTTAGTATCTTATATATTTAGTATGAATTTATAGGATAAGTACAAGTTCATTATGAATCTAATGATGAAGAACACCAGCAGAAAAGTGTACAATATCAATTTCTCTACTGCCACCAGTCCTGCCCCTGCACTTCCCAAGGCTCATTTGTAATTTTTTTTGTAGGTAACTGCTATCAGCACTTGTTTTGTTCTCGTCCACTGTTTTCACAAGTAATTTTAACAGTTAAGAGACCAAATTTAGAGAGGAAAGGAGAGAATTGTAAAATATAGATTCAGAAACATATAGATAGAAAATATACATGTACATACATAAAGAGGGACGGAGGCCTCAGTCACCTTTTGAGAGTGTGCTCAGATATTGTCCCGATTAGGCTCTTCGTGTAGTATGGGCCTGGGTTTCTTACAACATGAGCAGGCCAGTCAGAACAAATGAGATGAAAGGCTTGCTTATCAAGGGATTCTTGAAATAAAATTTCGGTGGAAGGTAAAGACTGTGACCTCCGTTGAGTTTATAAGCTGGTGAGACACAGCCAAATATATGGAAATAGATGAAGTAAACAATAATGTAAAACTTTTCATTTGTGATGAGGAAAAACAAGTGACTGGAGTGGAATCAAGAACGCCTGAAGAGTTTGGTTTAGCAGAAGATGGTGGAGAAGACAGGGGGGCAGTGGAGGGGCGGGGCAGGTGGTGAAGGCAGGGCTGAGGTGGGAGAGTCCCCCCAGATTGCAGCATTTGTCTCAGCTAGACTGATTAGGTTCTTAAGCAAGGCAAAATTAGAAATTATGCTAGCAGCTATAAGATACACAACCATCAGGAAAGAAAAATGAGGAAGTTCTGTCACCTGATTTAAACTGATCTCAGAGAAGTTACCAAAGAAAAGCAGTTTTGGTAAGAAAAGCAAGCAGTTTGCCCAGGATATTTCAATTATACTTGTCAATTTCTCCAAATTTAAGCAAATCATAAGCCGAGCTGTTTCTCACATTTAATATAAATGATATATCCTTTAAAAAACATTTAATATAAATAGCATATACTATTTAAATAAAACATGGATGATATGTGCATTTGAAAGATTTTAAAGAAAAAAATTAATATTAAATCTAATAAGAAAAACTTCACTCTTAGTCATACTTAGAAAAAATAGGAAAATTAGGTCAAATATAAAGTAACATAAAAAATGTATTTGACAAAAATCCTGAGGAAAGGTATCAAACTAAATTTAAGAGGGAGTTGAGTTGAACTTAACCCCCCAAATGCTAATATGATTGATGTAGTGTTTCTCAATTTCTTAAGTGTAAAAGCTTTGAAATTTTATTGTTTAGTGCTAGATACTACATTTATATATATCAATAACATTATTGCCAAACATTTCTTTTTCTATGTGCTTACTAAATATCCCTTTCTAAACAAAACCCCAAGATTTTAGGTTTTTATTCTTTACAATACTGAATGGTTAATTCTTTTCCCATTTAAAAGTACATATAATTATGGACTTCCTACCTTTTTAGTTGCTTTTATTTTTCAAAGTTAACTGTATTATCGTACCTTTGTTAAACCTTTTAAGCCATTCTTTAAAAATGAAACTAGAATACCTTAAAGCTTTATCACCTAATTTTATAAACATATTTAGGCGTCCTTAGGTATAATTAAGACAGTATTAAATTTTAATAGCATTAAGAGAACAGAAATATTTTGATATGGTAGTTTTAACCCTGTGACTGATATAAATTTGTAAATTTTTAAATATCATCTTAACTGCTAGCAGTTTCTTTCCTAATGATGATAATAGAAATAAAAGGTTAGAAATTATTTTCTAGAATTTACTTTGCTAAATTTCTTAATCCTTGGAACAGTCAGTCTGGGAAACAGTACAGGTCAGTGATGATGTAAACAAAATAAATGTAAGGGCCTACATTTGGTCTACAGATAATTTTGTCAGATCCTGGGCAGTGTCCTTAAGACAAGCCTGGGGGAGAGCTGCCAGAATACTTTCCCGGTCCAGCAAGCAAGCCACACATAACCTGATGCAGCAAGCTGATTATTATATAACATGCAAGGTTTCCCTGAGCTATGCCTATCTAATCTTCTACTTGTCTTTGATACCTGGCTAAGAGGGGTTAGGTAAGTTGCCCAAGGTCATAAAGAAAATGTCAGAAATAGATTTCAACATGCAACTGAGGCCAGAGCCAAGCTCTTATCTACTCGACTATGCTTTTGAGATACCAATTCTGTCAGCCAAAATAATATATCTTCCCTTTGTTTTCTTTTATTGAATTCCATTAAAATGGTGGCAGTAGCTTGTTTAACTGATAGATTCTAAACCATTGAAAGGTGTCAAAAGAACAGGCCACTAGAATCTTCCTTAATTTATATTCTCCCTTGTGGTGTTTGGGGAGTGCCTTTGCCCATTTCTCCAGGCTCATCCAGTGCTACTCTCCCTCTTGCTCACTGCTCTTGTGTCACCTGGCCATCTTTCAAACACTCCAATACAGTCTTGCGCACCCTGAAGCTATGCCTGGGTGGCCCCTCCTGAAAATCTTCCCAGTCTTCCTCAGCAAGATTAATTATTCTCCTGTTTTATACCTACAGTTAAGTGTCAAGTGTCAGCTCCTCAGAGAGACCTGATCTTACCAATTTAAGACTTTCCCCCTATTATTCCCTGCCTGCCTTTGTATTACTCCTAGTCTTTATTACTAAACTTGCTAATATTTTATTTGGCGTTTTCAGTTTTGACTGTCCCTCTAGAGACAGTCTTTGCTATTTTATCCTCAATGCCCAGGATAGTGCTTAATACACAGGAAGTGTTTGTTAAATGAGTAAATGAGAAAATCTAGCCCAGCACTATGACCAAACCTGGAATCCCAACCACTTGGGAGGCTGAGGCAGGAGGGTGGCAAGTTTCAGGCCAGACATAGCAGCTTAGCAAGACACTCAGCAATTCAGGAAGACCCTGTCTCAAAGTTTAAAAAATAAAAAAGGTCTGGGGATGGAGGATGTATAGAAATCTCTATTCTCTTTCAATATCATGAAAACCCTCCGTAATCTCCCTGTAAAATCTAGATTGTCTACATATTTTCATAATCTCTCATTTAGCTATTTTTTTCTGGAAAATAAGGTCAGGTTAATATGACATAAATTGTTCTGGTGACTCCATACTGGTTTCTGAAAATTACCACGGTCTTTTCTAAATTATCACAAGCCCTGATTTTAGTTATCTAGAATGTCCCCCAGGATTATGTCAAGTTCTTGGGTCAGCAGTTTGTGGAACCATCAACTCCCCTTATTTAAAGATAGGTATCACTTCACTCATCTTCCAGCATGCCTTTTATTTTCCCCAACTTCTCTGTTAATTCCACTTTTATTATTTATTTGGAAAGTCTTTATTCTTGGGTCAGGGAGACAATCCAGACAGGATATTTGAACATATTTATAGTGACTATTTTTCTGATTCTTCAGAAATTCTTCTGATAATTCAGACCATTGATTCTTTCTTGTCAGCATCTGTTCTTTTTCAGAAAAAAGTACAAGTGTAATAATAGGGATTGGGTAGATGAGCTTTCTCGTCATCCATTAATATCATTTATTATTTCTTTATTCATTGTCTCTTTATCTCAAACATAACTCTCTTTCTCTCTCTCTCTCTCTCTCTCTCTGTGTGTGTGTGTGTGTGTGTGTGTGTGTGTGTGTGTGTGTGTGTTTTAAGTTGAAATACTTTCCTGGTAGTAGGATGAGATGTCTTTGTCAGTGCGTTTGGATCATCCTCTTTACACACGCCGCAGCTGTCCAACAAAGATAGATAGCTTGAAAGAATTCCTTTTGAACAGGCTGCGCTTTAAGATAAAATACACTGTCATATGTACTCAGAGTACAACTAGATATTTAAATAATGGAAAGTAAATTTTTTTCATTAAAATTAGAATATTGGAAATATCCCATATCTGGAACATTAAAAAGTGGTTTAGGAGTCAATTTCATATGAAAAATACAGATTTGTGTTTTCTACCTGAATATCCAGAATGCTTGTGGATGATAAAATCAAATGGGCACATCTCTGCTATTTTTCCCTTTTTATCTGTTTCCCTAATTTTGTTTTCAAACTTAGTGCCCAAATAATTTTCCTCCTTTTCATGTTAAGAGATATTTTTTAAATATATGCATGTTGTTGTTGTTGTTTTTCTCCAAAGTTCTTCGGTTAATTTCTTGTCATCTCTGTGTGTGTGTGTGTGTGTGTGTGTGTGAGAGAGAGAGAGAGATTTTTTAGAAAGTAATTTATACTAATACCTTAAAACTGCTTTGAACTTCAGTAAAAACGTGAAAGAATGCTGCTTTGGAAATGAAGAAATACTCAGAGTACAACATGATGCTATATGTTGTGATCATAGTGTCAGTTTATTGAACTTGACTTGTAGTGGACATGGACAGGTATAGGATTACTCATTCTTCATTCCTTATTAAGTGAGTGAAGAGACTCTCAGGGACCCATAGTCTCATGTTAAATGGACACAATGTAGATACAGGTAGGTGCTGTGCCCTTTTGCAGTGTGAGCACAAAATTGCCCACCCAAGTAACTTTTAAAAAGAGACAAGTTGATAAGTAACATGATGGCCTTCCTCTGGCAAATAGAGAGGCCATGGATAATACACAGAATAAGTGAATGGTGGAAAATGTTAGGTGGTGATCTCATGTGGTGGGAGGTAACTATGAAACTACAACCCTAAATTATCTGGTACTGAATGTTATCATTTTAATCAAAAAACAAAGCAAATAATAATAATAAACATTTGAATAAACATCAAATGAGATTATGAGATTCTAGGTACTTGGGGTATGGTAGAGTTAAAGACCAGGGTTCAGATTGGAGGCCTGCCATTCATGTCATCTTGGTCAAATCAGAATTTCTCTTGACCCTTGTGTTTTCCTATCCTTGAGAAAATAATGCCTGCCTACCTCACAGAATCATATTTTGGAAATTATCTCAAATTAAAAATAGCAAATAAAGCACCAATCATTAATTTCAGAACTTTATGGCATTTGGGAAAAAGGACATTTGTAGTTTGTGACTATGAGTTAGTGTAAAACAGCAGATTTACTGAAATTTTTGGACTATTATTATTATTATTATTGGCAATGCTGGGGCTTGAACCCAGGCCCTCATGTAAACTAGAACTCTACCACTGAGTTATAACCCCAACCCTTAAAATAATTTTTTAAGCTAAGAAAGAAGCTGTTCTTTATACAATCTTTTTCTCTGAAGCACTCAGATTTCATAGATGTGTACCTGTTGTCAGACTGCCTAGGTAGTAGCTCAGCTCAGCAACCTAGTAACTGGTCAGTTCCCTAACTCTTCCAGGCTTGCTTTCTTCATCTACCTACTTTGTTGTGCTGTGGAAATGGGAAATTGAATAACCCTTGAGAAGTGCACAGCACAGTGCTTGGCACATAGTAAGTGCCCAATAAATGTTATTTTCTTTATCTTTATACTCATCTCTGTGTAGTAGACGATTCCTGACCAAAATTGCAGTCTTCCTTTCTGCTGAAGGCTTAACTAAAATGTAAAGTCCACTGGCAGTTCTCTATACTGTTTGTTTAATGTGGAATTTTCTAGAAGTACATAGTTAAAATGATGAAACGTAATCCAAATCTTCATGGGGGAAAAAAAATCTACAAAACTTCTTTCTTAGAAAATGGTAAGCAGACAAAAAACAAACCATAATTCTACTCAAATCTTTATTTCAGTGCTCCTAAAATGCTTTAGTTTTCCGTCGAGTGAAAGAATTTACGTATGGAATCATTACAAGTATAACTTATTGTAAATCTAGTTCATGTTTTTACAACCTGGTAGATATGTGACCAGCAACATAGAAAGCTTCCATTGTTTTTCTCCATTCTGCCTTGGAACCTTGGCATTGAGAGTAGGACTAGGAAACACACACAGCAAGGGACACGCCACAGTAGCTGTAAGAGCAGTGGAGCCATCTTGCACTGCCACTTTTGAATCATCACATTTGGGTCACCTGTGGGAAATCTGCATTGTCATCAACTGCTGCACGAGACTTTGGAAAGCAGTTTGGGTTCTTCCATGATTTCTAGAAAGGTTCTGTAGTGCTCCTTTTCATCTAGTTTCTGTTTGTCCCTTCCCCAGTTACACACTGAATAATTTCCAGTTGCTGCTATGAGCCCCTTCAGGACAGGGACCTTGCCGTTCTGGTGCTTATTGTATCCTTAAAATCCAGCCCGTTGCTTGGCTTATGGTTTGCCCTCAGTAAATACTGGTTGAAAAAATAAAACATTTGGGCTGGGGATGTGGCTCAAGTGGTAGCGCGCTCGCCTGGCATGCGTGCGGCCCGGGTT
The DNA here is from genome assembly GCF_045843805.1 of Urocitellus parryii. NCBI lineage: Eukaryota > Metazoa > Chordata > Mammalia > Rodentia > Sciuridae > Urocitellus > Urocitellus parryii. Next base: position 68,529,937 of record NC_135542.1, read on the forward strand.
CGATCCTCAGCACCACATACAGACAAAGATGTTATGTCCGCCGAGAACTGGAAAATAAATATTAAAGAATTCTAAAAATAAATAAATAAAACATTTGAGTATCTGCACATATTTAAACAGCATAACATATGGGCTTTTGCCCTAAAACTTAAATCTTCTATTTGAAAGAATTAAAGAACATTGCTCATCTTCTCTGCCTTATGTCAAAAACTAATAAAGTCATAATGTTTTTTTCCTTTATTCTAACCTTCTGACTTTACCTGACTACCTGATACTTAAAAAATCTCTCCTGACCTTAATTTTGAAACTTGGACCCAACCTTTTTGGACCTTGTCACATTATTCTGCTGGTTATGTACCCCTTTAAGCATTCACAACTTTGCACAACTTTGGACTCTAGAACTGCTGGAGGCTTAGAAGATGTTGTTTTTGCTTTGAAGTTGAAGGCCTCCTCTTTATTGAGAAGAGGGACCCAGTGGACCTGGAGTATATTGCTACACAGAGGTTAAGTATTTATACCTATTAACACATGGGTTTTCTCCTAGAAGCGACAGGTCAAGTGGGACATAAGTAAAAGTCCACACGACTGACTGTCACCCCTTAGCGTTTCTATTTACAGCAGATGGATACAGGAGTGGTGCTTCCATTCTCCAAGGCAAAGTGTTTAGGGTCTTGCCTGTGGGGTCTGCACTGGAAAAATCCTAAGATAATGTTTTGAAAATTATGTTACACTTGTAAGGAGTATCTCTGACCAAACAGGAGAAGTAGCACTTCGACATCCAGGGTTTCTGAGTTCTGGTGCTGCCCAAGCTGCCCTAGGGCCCCACCGGGTGAGAAGGCACGTGCTGTTCCATGCAGGGACACATATTTCTCCCTGGTCTGTCAGTTCTGGAAGGAAGGTCGAGGTGAAAGGAGAGAACTCCAAACCACACCTCTCTGGCCCTGTCCTCAGAGGGGCAGTTCAATCCTACCTTAAATCATTCGTCCTGGTTTCAGTTCAAGAAACCTAATACTATGTTGATTTGTATAATTAAACCAGAAACATTTTAAGGAAAGGTATAAAAACTGGAATCCCTTCATCACTGATCTGTTCTTTAGACGATTCCAGTTCTTTTAGGTTTAAAAGCTTTATGTAGTTTTTTTATCCTGTTTATTTTATTCTGCGATGGAAGGAAAGGATAAAATCTAATGGCCCCAAATATACTTAATTTGAAATTCTTTTGGTTAAATGTATTTAAGTGGTTAAAAAATATATCCATTTGGGACTCTCCGAATCCCATATCTTGGAAAAAGAATATCTTCATGCTTACCAAGCAATGTCTGGGTCCAACAAATGATTCCAAGAAAGGACATGACCTAGCTTTTCCAATAGCTGTCCTTGGTCCCCTCTGATCATAACAAGAAGTCGACGTTCAGGGGTGGCACTTACATGGCCTTCTGCCTGTGTCCGCCTCCTCTCCTCTTTGTCTTGATGCATAACCAATGCACACCTCAGTCACTTGAGCCCATTTCCAATATTTCCTAGGTTCCCTAGTTTAGAGCAGCACTCTCAAACTCTTAGTATCAAACCCCCATGATACTTTATAAAATTATTGATGATCCCCAAATCTTTTATTTGTGAATTTACCCTACTAGAAATTAATCACCAACATCTATCATACTAGAAATTAAAACACAAATGAGAAAATATACATTTGTTCTATACAATATGTATTTGTTATTTTAAAACCAACAGTAAGTAAACCCATCATACATTAACAAATAACATTCTGAGGGAAAATATTTTGTAAAACAAAATTCATCGAGAGGAACAGCATTGTTTTAATCTTTGCCCATCTCTTTAAGGTCTAGCTTAATAGAAGACAGCTGGATATTCTTATCTGCCTCTGCATTCAATCTGTTCCAGTGTGTTGCTTTGGTTAAAAAAAAATATGAAGAAAACCTGGCTTCACATATGTATGTAGTTGGAAAGAAGAAGAGTGTTTTAATATCCTTTTTAAATAATTGTGGATATTCTTCAGTGATACCAGAACAAATCTTGGCAAATGGTACTTGCTTACAGGCTGGTTGCAAAGTAGAACTTGAAACCCTTTCAATGAGCTTTGAAAATGTATTATATTAAAATCCACTAGTATGTCTTGCAATCTGAATACATTTTTGTAGTGTCATACACAGGTCATTTGGAAACTACTAGTGCACTGAGTTAAGCAGTTTTTCCAAATTTTTACTCTTTTCAGTATACAACATGAAAATCCCACTTGATAATAGTACCACTGAGCTCATCCCTGAATGTTGAGAAACTCATAATATTGGATAAAAATCTTTCCAAAATTCTTATTTGTACTTGAAAGCTCAAATGTTATCATTTTATACTGCCAGTTGTTGTCCTTAAGTGGCATTTTCAAGAAAATGTCTGCCAAAATACCTAAGTTGGAATAAGATCTTCTCATCCATTCTTTCGGATAAAGATGGTGATCCATTAAAAAGGGGCTAGTTCCCTTGCAACTCAATTACACAAGAGTTTTTCTTAGCATCAACCATTGTTCTTTAGGATGCTGCAGGGTACTTTTATGTGGACTTCCCATTTTGTCACACAGAATATTAGAAAGAGGCATACTCAAGAGTTGAAATTTAATGAAGTCTGTCATTTTTCCAGCTTTATCATGGACAGTCTTAAGAGAAGCTGACTTTCTTGTGTTTTTGCTGCAACATGGCAGCAAACAGTACCCTAACCCCTAGCACACTGCCTTGGATCATGCTAAGGTATTTTTTTTCCCATCATTGCCTTGGCACCATCAATGCAAACTTCAACACTGTTGTGTTAGAATAAGCCATAGAATTTGAAAAAGTTACCCAATGTTTTGACTATTTCATACAGTAAAAAAATACTAAAAAATTTGTGCCAATCTGAACAGATATAAACACAGCAGCAAATTCAGCCACATCTGTAGCTTTGTCCATTTTTAAGGCACCAGTGCAAATGTGTAAATGGTATATTAACTTAGTCTTCATGCTTACAATGAAATCTAAAGTTTAACAAGTCGCTGTGTTTGGGGAAATTGGCACTGGTTTCTCTCACTAACTCTCCATCCAGCAGGCACTCAACTGTGTTGACCAGGCAGAGTCTTTCGTTTTCTCAGCCAGTGCATGTTCCTTCTCCAGCCAATGCAATATAGAAACTTGCCCTGTAAGAATCTTCAGTATCCTTTTGATTTCTAGTTTGAAAACCTGAAGTAATTTTTAGCCTTTGAAGAACTCATCATGTCTACAATTTAAAATATTCCTTTTTCTTGAAACTCTGATAAGTCTCAAGATGACAATTTTAAATGGTTTTGTTGCATAAGCCCCAATGAGGGGAATTACTATCATCAATAAAGGGGAGGAGGAGATTTCTTTCATTGTATTTTTATTTCTTCACAAAGTTTCTTGAAGTTGATCCACCTTCCACGAGTCAAGGAAAAAGTAGGTGAAGATTTAGAAAGTAATTTTTCTTTTGTTTCAAAGGCAGTGGTCCAGTCTTAAAGATAAGAAAAATACGCGGTATATAATTCTTTCTTATCTTAGTATAAAATACCGAATCTAAAGTAATAATTTTAGACAAGTTTTTAAGTTGTTTGTTTGGTGCTGGGAATCAAACCCAGTGCCTTGTGCATGCAAGGCAAGCACTCTACCAACTGAGCTATATCTTCAGCCCTGAGTTATTAAGTTTTTTAAAAACTTAAAGGTATTAATTTAGAAACAAAGAACAGTATACTTTTTCCTGTTGAGTTTACAAATAGATGCCAGGAAGCTTTGGAATTTCAAAACAATAATATATTAAACAAGAGTGAGGTTACAGAAATGTTAGCAGGTAAAGTGAAAGATAGTTAAGAACATTGCCAAAGTACTAAGAGCAAAGTGAGTTAACCTCTGAAAGTACATGTGTTTATATCCTAACCCTACCATCTGGAAAAATTCCAGGAAACAAGAGTACACAAAGCACATGTACCATTAGTTGCCAATGCAATGATGTCACTACACACCGCGCAGCCTCAGGAAACTCCACTCTACACTCATGAGGGAAAGTGAAAAAAAAAAAAAAAAACAAAAACGATGTCTTAGCCTCAATATAAAATAGTTTTGACCACACAGATCTCCTGAGAGGGAGTCCCCAGACTACACTTGATAATTCAATGGTCCAGGAAGTCATCCATTTCAATGAGTTTAAATTCTCTCAAATATACCAAGGGAAGGGTCTATTACATTGCCATCATTTAGTGTACCTTTTAGATCCTAAAATTAGACTTCAGGAGTTGCCTGCACTTTGGATGAAATAAGATAGTTGATAGGTCCCAGGATTAACAGTTCAAGAACAATGGTACTCTAACTTGGAGCCATGAAATCCTTCCACTTTTGCAGTACAGCTCTGGAAGCCCATTCGTCCTCATTAACAACTAGAAATAGCTGTTCTTCTGTTTGATGAATGAATTTAAATTCCCAGGTGTTGCTCGTCTAGATCATTTCATGATCAGTTCTTTTCCTTCAAAGAAGAAAGTGTAGGCAATAGGAGCTGTTGTCTGCGGTCGGAATTTAATCACTTTACATTTTGAATATTTCTGATAAAAGATATTTCCTTTGGTTCAATGCAAAAATACATGAGTACATGTCATGCACCCAACACTCTCTAGATACCGCAGAGAATGCAAAAGATACATATCCCTACACTTTGGTGACTATTTTTTTGCAAGATTTATTGCATGAATCAAAGAATTTAGGAAAGAGTATAGTTAAATAATGCAATCCAATGCTTGAATACAGGATTTTAAAAATCTTTTTTTGTGTGTGTCTGGGGGGGGGGAGTTCTTTTTTTGTCTTTTTTGGAACTGGGAGTCAAACCCAGGGCTTTGTGAATGCAAGGTAGACGCTTTGCCACTGAGCTACATCCCAGCCCTTGAATATAGGTTTTGAACAGTAAGAATAGGATATGGGAAGGAATTTTAGGTTTTCACAGAAAAGATGAGACTTTAAAGGGCTTAAAGGCTGAATAGAAACAGGGCGCAGGATTTCTTCCTTGGAATTGGTGGTTTGGACAGGGCACTAAAGCTGGAGGAGGGTAGAGTTAAGCTCCAGGGATCGTGGCTGGGGCTGTGCAGACAGCTGTATCCAGAGCTGGAGAGTTGAAGGGAAAGGACTGGATGGTTCTTTTTTTTTTTTTTTTCTTCATATTCTTACCTTCAAGTTACCTTTAATTTAGCGAGGATAGAAAAGTGGACCAAGGAGTGGGGGCAGGAGGGAAACTCCAGGGTGAGTCATGGTCAGCCGAAAGAGGTGGTCAAAATAAAGTGACCAGGAATATTGGGGCACATGGTCTAGATCCCCCTCCCAGAAAGGACTTGCCATCTCTCCATGGGAAGCATGGTCAGTAGACAGTCCCCAGCTGCAAAGAACTTCCTGCTGTAAAGGGTGGTGTTTTGTATAAAACACCACCAACCCTAAAATTCTTCAGGAAAGACAAGAGTTCCTTTTGTGCCTCCAGGTGGAGGGCCTGGTTGGAAGGCAATGGAAGCCATCTTTGGTTTTCTCCCACCTTCTGTCTCTGCCCTGCCCTGGTTGCCCAGGCCTGCCCTTTGCTCAGCCTGCCCCTCTTGCCATTTCTACAAGGCACTGCTCCCATAGATTCCTGGGACTTCAAAATACAATCCAGATGCAGACTGACACACAGGGACACTGTGGGCCGGCCAATGACCACCTCCCCTCTAGACACTCTCCACCCAGGCACCCTGTGCCCCAGACACTCTAGGATTCCCACAGTCCCTGAACATACCTCTCACTTTCTCAGATCTCTGCCTCTGTGCTCATTGCTCTCTCCCTTCCTAGCCTGCCACCCCACCTCCATCTGCCTTTCAAACCTCCGTTACCTCCTTTTTCTTGTTTTCTAAGACACCACCCCAAGCCCTCTGGGTTCCCTCAATATTCTATACATACCTCCATTATAACTTTTATTGTTGCATTATAGCCCATTCAAGGTTCATGCCGTTTTCACGGCTGTGAATACCTGAGGACAAGAACAGTATTGTGTTCATCTTGGTATCTCCAGCATCCACCATGATGCCTGACCCAGTAGGCTTCAATAGTCCTGCATGTAGAAAGCTGAATGATGGCTTTCCCTGGCCATTCCCCGAGTCCTCTGAAAGGACTATATCTGTCTTATTTTGTTTGTTTGCTTATTGTAATATCTTTCTTCTGGCCAAAACATCTCCAACAATGGGAAAGGTCTGAAAAATGGTTTCCAGGTAAATCATATGCTGACCATAATACCCAGCACCTAAAAAAGAAGTACTAAAGCTGTGTTGGATTAATAAATGGACCTATTAACAGGCAATGCTATACCTTTGTTTTCAAGTCCAGCAGTAACTGAATTTCAGGACAGTGGAAAGAGATGGGGGTGGGGGGAGTAGATCTGGAAGCTTTCAACTCAGGGTACACAGTTTGGGGGGCCCCTGCTCAGAGCTTCTGATTAAGTCTGACTCCCAGATGATAAAAAGGGAATCAGTTTGACTCTTTTCTGGGAACCAAGCATGTTCTGGACTCTGGGGTAGGAAGGGTAGTAGTAAAAGTCAGGGATTAAGTGCTGTATGAAGCCGAATTTGGCTCCCTTACCTACAGGTTTTACCCATGCACTTGATGTTTGCCTATTGTCCAATGGTTGTACAGAAGGGCTGATAAGAAGGCCTTTCACTAATCCTAGGAAGCACGAGAGGTGTGAGAAAGTGTGTCTGAGAATTCATGCAACACATATGTGCTGTCAGAGTGTAAAACTATTCAATTCATGCCGCATGAGCCTTTTCTTGAAAACCTCATAGTAAAATCGCCTATAGATACAGGAAAAGGCATTTGTGAGGTTCTCAAGGGAAGGTGTGTGCTGCAGTGTGAGTTCCCTCCCCCTCTTCTCTGTGCGCACTCACTGTCTGTTTCCTAAGGCACGTGCTGCTCCCCACCCTGTGGGCTTCACCTAGAACCGAGCCCCTTGAGAGCAGGGTCTCTGCTATCACCTTTGTCTCCATGTGGGTACGCAGCAGCTGCTCCACAGGTGAGCATCCTATTAGAGCAGAAGGTGTTTTCTTACACTGAATTGCCACCATGGGGCACACAAAGAGTCCACAAACATCAACCCTTTATTGCTCTGCACCAAATTCACACGTCAGCCCATAATCCTCATAACATGCTACATGGTAAGTGCTCTTATTGGGCCAGTTTACAGACATCTAAACTAAGGCTGAGAGAAGCTAACCAGCTAGCCTGATGTCACAAAGCTAGAAGTTGGGCTAAAAATTAAGCTCAAGAACTTCCACTTCTGATATTGATTCTACCATACCAATCCTCCTGCAGAGAATAACTATAAATCCTGAACAGAATAAAAATAATAACTAACACAGCTAACTGAAGTGCCTAGAGTGTGGAGAGAGGCAGGCAGTCAACAGGCAGCTTTTGTGGGGAGCCCAGGCTTAGAAGAGGGGAGTGTTAGACTGGGGCCCGGAGTCAGTGTGGCCCTTGCAAGGAAGTGCAGGGGGACAGCTACCTTCTCTCAAAGAAAGCAGAAGACTGGATACAGGGGGACTACAACTTCTGGAGGGGACCCCAGAAGGGAACGAGTTGCCTTCCCTTGTCTCTTTTGACCCCTAAGCCACACATATGTGGAGTGACTCAAAGTAGCTCAGCTGAGGACAGAAGATCTGGATTGAGATTGCAGGTGCCAGCCAAAATTTTACAGTTTGAGCCCAAGTAAAATAATTGCCTGCTTTAAAGAAAGGGGTGAAAAAGGAGAAAGAAATATTTAAAAAAAAAAACACTCTTCAGAGAAGAAAACCAACATATTCCACAATCTGTATGACTTAATTGACATTCATGTCCAAGATATGATCCAAAAGTACCCGACATATATAAAATCAAGAAAATGGAACACATTTTCTAAAGAAATGATTATTCACTGAGAACAAACAGGAGATGAACTGGATGTGGAATTCGCAGACCAGAATTTAATTTAATTTATTTGGTTCTGGGGATTAAACCCAGGGGTGCTCTACCACTGAGCTATACCCCCAGTCCTTTTTATTTTTTTTATTTTTTGTTTTGAGATAGGATCTTGCTACATTTCCCAGGATGTACTTGAGCTTGTGATCCTCTTGCCTCACTCTTGAGCCACTGGGATTACAGAGATGCGCCACTGCTCTGGGAGCAGAGAAGAATTTTAAGCAGCTGTCATCGTTTTAAGTAACTATCCTCAATGAAATTAAAGAAAATGTGCTCCCAATGAACCAAGACAGGAAATTTCAGCTAATAAATATAGACAAACAAAAATATATATATATTCTGTAACAATAGATCCATAGAAATTTTTCAACAGTGCCTCAGAGAAGATCTCTGGGATCTATTAGATAATATCAAACAATCTAAAATATGTGCAACTGAAATTCCAAAAGGAAAGGAGAGAGAATGAGGCAGAAAAAAAGTTGAAAGAAACAATGACTGGGAATTTCCTAAATTTGACCTTTCATACATCTACAAATCTATAGATTTGTGAAATCTATAAATAATCTATACATTATAAATCTATAAATTCAAAGTATTCAAAGAACATAAAGCAGAATATGCTAAAATACATTATGAGCAAACTATCAAAAGCCAATTCAAAGGACAAACTTTGGAGAACTAGAAAGAAAAAAAACAACATATTACCTACAGGGGAACAGCAAGATGACCTCTCAATAACAATGGGTGACTTCTCATTAGAAAGCATGAAGGCCAGGGAGTAGAACAATATTTTTGAAGAGGTAAAAAGAAGCATGTTAGCCCAGAATTCTATGCCTAGGAAAAAATATCCTTTAAGAATGAATGCAGAATAAAGACATTTTCAGGTAAAAGAAAACAAAGAGAAATTTTCACCAGCAAACCTGTGTAAACAAATGCTAAAGACATTTTTTTTAGACAGAAGGAAAATGATATCCATTAAATTTAAATTATCAGAAAGGAACGAAGAGCATTAGAAATAGTGAGTAAGTAGGTGAATTTTTAAAAAGGGTTTTTTCCTCTGAATTTATAATTTGACTGTTTAAAATATAATAATATTGTCTTATGAGATTTATAACATAGACAGATATACAATATATAGCAACTGTAGCATAAAGGTATAAGGGATACGGATCTATACCATAGTTGCAAGGGTTTTACATGTTGTGATGGTTAATTTTATGTGTCCATTCAACTGGGTCCAGGTAGCTGGAAAAACATGAATTCTGGGTAAGTCTGTGATAGTGTTTCTGGAAAAGATAGCATTTGAATCAGTAGACTGAGTAAAGATCTGCCTTCCCAACATGGGCAGGCAACATCCAGTCCATTGAGAGCCTGATTAGAACAAAAATGTGTAGGAATGGCAAATTTGCTCTTTGCTTGAGATGGGACTTACATCTTCTTCTCAGAGCCCTAGTTTGGAGGCCTTCCATCTTGGATGGAGACTTATACCATTGACCTCCTGGTTCTCGGGCCTTCCTAGTCATACTGGACTAACCCCATTGGTTCCCCTGATTCTTGGGCCATTGGTCTCAGGCTGGACTGGCCTTCCTTGGCCTCCAGCTGGAAGATGGCAGATTATGGGACTTTGTGGCTGCCATAATCCCATAAGCCAATCCCTCGTGATAAAGCTCTTTCTATATATTTCCTACGGGTTCTATTTCTCTGGAGAATCCTAATACAGAGGTCTATCAAGCCACTGCACAACCCCATGCTCATCTGGTGACTCAGGCAGGGGATAACAGGAGCCTAACATGGAAGGTATCCAGGAAGAAGAGGGAGGGTGAGGACAGTGGGCACCTGTGGGGGGAGGGGGAGGAATCAGGACTGGGAACCTGCCTCTGTCAGCAAAGGGAACTGGGCCAGCAGGCCACAGAGCAGGTGCCAGCAAGGCCACGTTCACCCATCAGCTCAGCCAAGGTTTTTAAGGGTGGAATTGGAAATGCCATTTACTGGCTTGCTGTGGGTCTGGTATTTCTTGTTTCACATTTTTGCTCAGGAATTTCCATTGTCCTTACTCCTGAGAGAAGACCAGACTTTTGTGGGCAATAAAATATGTTCTCCAGGTTAAATGGCTTTTCAACAAGTGCTGTCATTACAGTTTCAGTGCCCAGCCTCCTACATGGCTCTTGCATTTTGTACTGATCTAATAGCCTGTGCATACCAAAGGCAAGAGCTAATATTCCCACTTGTGAGATGCTGGCTAATGTGCCCTAGGTGACCCCGCTGTGGGATCACCCTACAAGCATGGGTATGGCTTCACTCCTGTGGCAGAACAGCATAGGGGAGGTCAGCGGGACCCCAAGGGTGCCCTCCTTCTGCTGGGGAAATCAGCACCATTCCAAAAGTGGTCTGGGCTGGCCCTGGAGTGGCAGAAAGCAAGCACCTGGATGCATACTTTCTGTCCATGGGCTGCTGTCCTCTTGGTACCCACTGTAACTGACCAGACTCTCCAAAAGAAAGCTCTTAGCAGATTTTCAGTTCGAATTCTTTCAGGTGGCTGTAGAGATGGGGACATTGGGATAGAACACTGGAACTTGGCTGGTGCCTAAGAAATCAGGGCCTCAGTGCTCAGCTCTTTGTGAGGAGGGCAACTTGGTGACGTGGGGCTGAGCTCAGGATCACGTGCCTCACAGGTGTGAAAGGCATCTGAACCTTTTAAGGCCTGGACAACTGTCCAACTCTGACTGACGTGTATTTTTGTAGCCTACTGTGGCTTCAAATTGTAATTGAGGATGTCTCGTGTGCTATTCCTTGGTTAGGATGATGAAAGCAATAGTAATGAAGTTTGGTCTCGCTGATGCTGTATGACCAGGGCTGGGCTTCCTCCTTTCCTTGATCTTGGGTGAGGTGGCCTACTCTCTCCCATGTCAGGTTCAGCTCTCACAGAATTCTGATACCCTCCAGCAGTTAGGATGCCCTGACTCAGAGCCTTTTGCTTCTTGCTTCCCAGGGTGGCTCCAAGGCCAGGGAGTGGCTCCAAGCCTTCCTGGCAAGACTATGTTTGGAGCTGGAAGCAGGGGCCCTGCCCCATCTATGGTGAATTCCAACTCCTTCCCTGCTCAGTTCCTCATGGAGCAGGGCCTGCTTGTGGATGGGGAAACTCAGTATCACAGAGGTGGGCCTGTGGTCTCCTGATTGGGGAGCAGGGTAATGCCTGCTTCTCTGTGGTATCCAACACCTCCAGTGAATTACCACCCTTCCTGACTGGCATTTCACTTTAACCTTCCCATCATCCTCCCCAAAAAGTGAGGATTCAACAAAACAAATTATGAACGATATGTAGTTGTTATTAGACTGCATGTCAAGGAACATGCATCCAAGAGGGCAGAGATGACCTAGAAATGAACGTCTCTTAGCTTCTTTTCAAACTCCCAAATCTGAGTCCAGCTGGTACCCCATGGAAACTACTTCTCTGTGAATTCGCTAATATTCTGTTACTGTATTAATCTAGTCTTGAGAGATAACAACATTTTGGATAGTGTTGAGAAAGGCCATCTTTGAATCCTCAAAAACATGGCTTTCACCTCCTCTGTATTCCCACTGAGAAAACAGATGTGAGAAGAAGGTTGACCTTGTTTCATCTTCCCATAGCCAGTCCTCTAGAGAATCTGCCCCTCCTCCCGTCTCAGCTACAACTAACAAATCAGGGTACACCTCTTGCAAGGCCACTGAGCTAGTGTACCTAGGCTTCTAAGATTCCTCCTTCAGGATGTAAGTTCAGGAAACTAAGAGGCTGTTGACATTTGAAGTGGGAGCAAAAGGCCACGGTGCAGGAAATGGGGAGGAACTAAGAAAAGCAGGTAATCACATGATGGTCACATGCAGCCCAAGGCATGGAGGAGTGTGAGGCAGAGAGAGAAGGATGGAGCAGACACCTAGAGAGCAGGGATAATGGGACATGGGTTTCTGGCAAGATGGGCATGTGGCCCTAGCTTTCCTATCTCAGTCACAACTCATTAGAGCCACCTAGGCCAAAGCCTGTTCTGGGTTTCCATCCTTTTTAATATATTCTTTTCTTTTTGTACCAGGGATTGACTAAAGGGCACTTAACTACTGAGCCACATCTCTAGGCCCTTTTTTTTTTAGAGACAGGGTCTCACTAAAGTTGCTTAAAGCCTTGCTAATTGTTGAGGCTTTGAACTTGAGATCCTCCTGCCTCAGCCTCCTGAGCCACTGGAATTACAGGCATGCGCCACCACACCTGGCTCCTTTTAATATACTCTTGCACAAAATCCCCCTTTCCTAAGCCAACTCAAGGGGGAAACTGTTTCTGAGCCCCATTGGCTCATCAAGGGCAAGCCAAGGACAATGCTAGACATTTGTATTGTCCAGTATGGCAGCTGGCTCATCACTTATGGCTCTCTTTTTACTATTTTTTTAAGGTACTGGGCATTCACTCATGCTATTCAAGTGTTCTACTACTGAGCTGCATGCCCAGCCCCCAAGTATGGCTTCAAGCACTTGAAATGTGGCTAGGCCAGATGGAAATGGCTTAAGTATAAAATACACTCTGAGGTCAGGTATGGTGGTGCATGCCTGTAATCCCAGTAACTTGGGAGGCAAAAGGAGGAGGATTGCAAGTTCAAGGCCAGTCTCAGTAACTTAGTGAGCCCCTAAGCAACTTAACAAGACCCTGTCTGTAAATAAAAAACAAAAATGCTGGTGATGTAGCTCAGTAAAGCACCAGTGGATTCAATCCACAATAACAAAAATAAAAGAAAAAAAAATAACATAGTGCATCCCGAAGACTGAAGACAAGAAAAGAAAAAAGATAAAATATCCCAAATACCCCATTAAGAATTTTTGTATATTAAATACATATTGAAATGATAATATTTTGGGTACTTCAATTTAAACTAAATATATTATTAAAATTAACTTTATTTTTTTATACTTTAAAAATTTACAATTATATATGTGACTCATGCTGTATTTCCATTGGACAGTTCTGCGTTATCCGAAATACCCCAGTAAGAACAACCTAGATGTTTTAACAGTCACATTCATTAGTTCCAAAGCTAAAACTAATGCATCAAGGAATGGACACACTTACCTTCTGCCTGTAGGCATCCCTGATCCCAGACAAATCCAGCTAAACTGGCCCTGCTTTTAAAGTCCCCGCCCCAGGAAAACTGTCTGACCTTCTTCAGGGATTCTTTTTTTTTTTTTTTAAGCTGTCAGTGGATCTTTATTTTATTTATTTATATGTGGTGCTGAGAATTGAACCCAGTGCCTCGCACATGCTAGGCAAAGGCCACTGAGCCACAACCCAGCCCCCTGGGGATTCTTTGAACAGCCCCTGGTATCTCCTGCTAGAGTTGCATGAGACTTAGGTGAGATTATGTATGTGATCCATAAGGAATACCTGATAGGATTTTATTTTTGTTAAATACAGTCATCCTAAAATCATGGAATTTGCAGGGAAATGGATGGCACTAGAGCAGATTATGCTTAGTGAAGCTAGCCAATCCCTAAAAAACAAATACCAAATGTCTTCTTTGATATAATGAGAACAACTATGAACAGAGCATGGAGGAACAGCAGGAAGAAAAGATTAACATTAAACAGAGACATGAGATGGGAGGGAAAGGGAGAGAAAAGGGAAATTGCATGGAAATGAAGGGAGACCCTCATTGGTATACAAAATTACATATAAGAGGTTGTGAGGGGAATGTGAAAATAAACAAGGAGAGAAATGAATTACAGTAGATGGGGTAGAGAGAGAAGATGTGAGGGAAGGGGAGGGGGGATAGTAGGGGATAGGAAAGGTAGCAGAATACAACAATTACTAATAGGGCATTATGTAAAATTGTGGATGTGTAACCGACGTGATTCTGCAATCTGCATTTGGGGTAAAATTGGGAGTTCATAACCCACTTCAATCTAATGTATGAAATATGATATGTCAATAGCTTTGTAATGTTCTGAACAACCAATAAAATAAAATGAAAAAAAAATACAGTCATCCTGGTATCCACAGAAGAAATGATTCCAGAACTGCCCCCCACACATACCATGCCCCAAACCCTGAAAGCTCAAGTCTCTTATACAGAATGGTATACCGTTTACATATAACCTACATCATCTTATATTCTTTAAATCATCTCTAGATTAGTTATATTACCTAACAACACTGCTAATACTATGTAAATAATTGTTATATTGTTTAGAAAAATAATGACAAGAAAAAGAAGTCTGCACATGCTTACTACGGATACAACTTTTTCCCCAAACATTTTCTGTCTGCAGTGGTTGAATGTAGGGATACAGAGCCCATGGATAGTGAAACCTGACTGCAATTTCACATGGAACTAATTTACACAAAATAAGGATTAAAAAAAAATCATTCTGGTGGCTGGGCATGGGGGTACATGCCTATAATTCCAGCTACTCAGGAAGCAGGAGGTTCAAAAGTCCGAGGCCAGGGGCTGGGGCTATAGCTCAGTGGCAGAGTGCTTGCCTAGCATGAGTGAGGCACTGGGTTCAATCCTCAACACCACATACATACATACATACATACATACATACATACATAAATGGTATGCTCCCATCTACAGCTATTAAAAAATATTTTTTTAAAAAAAGTTCGAGACCAGCCTCAGCAACTTAGTGAGACTGTCTCCAACAAAGGTGGGGGCTTCTCCCTGGAAGGGGAGGCTAAAGATGTACCTCAGTGGTTCAAGTTCTAGACCAAAATACAGACAAACAAACAAAACCCATCCTGCTATGTCTCATAGAACCCAGAGACAAGCCTTTGACTGGGCTTTGGGAGCAGGTAAAGCAGGCTCTTGGCCATAGTGTGGGCTCTCCATCTTTCATGTTTGCACCTCTTAAAGTACTTGTACCATCTTTCTGTCTGCCAACCTTCTCTGCTTCTTCAGAGAGGGAAATGTGGAGATTGCAGCCACCAGATTGGCAGCCCACAGCTCCTTCCCCAGAGAGACACGAATGTTATTCTAGTTCATATCTAAAAGTCCTGAAGAAGGGTCATGACTCAGCTTGAAACAATCACTGTTCCAACCACTGAGAGCCAAGCCACATGAGAATATGGCTGCTCACCTGGAAACTGCTTAGTGAGAGAAAGATATGATTCCTGGAAAATAGGGAAGGGACCGTGAGACAAACCAGTATATTTCCTTAATATCCATGACTATTATTTATCTTGGTCCATTTGAGGTTGCTATAACTGAAACCTGAGATGGGATAATTTATAAATAAGAAAGGTTTATTGAGCCCACAGTTCTGGAGGCAGGGAAGTTCAAGATCAGGCAGCCACCCCTGGCAAGTGTCCCATACTGCAGCATAACAAAGCATATGACATCAGATAGCAGGAGCATGCTCTAGAGGGGACAAGTGTGCACATGCAGAAGAGAGAGCAGATGAGGGGAGGTGCCAGGCTGGCTTCACAGCAACCTACTCTCAAGAGAACTCACTCATTCCTCAAATACAGGCTCAAGAGAACAACCCAATCTTTCAAGAGGGTGTGAGCCTGCATTGTTCAATTACCTCTTCAAGGTCCCACTTTCCAATACCTTTACCATGGCAATCAAATTTCAACATGAGTTTTAGTGGGGACAGCCCATGTCCAAACCATGGCATCATTTGCTTAATCAGGATCCATGGTTAAAAAGAACTGTTCTGCTACACAGGGAGGGCTCCAGATGACACCTCCTGTGCACTGCTGAGACCTTGCACACCTGCATGATAACTTTCACCTCCTCCCCAACTACTAGAATTTGATAATAAAACAATCTCTTGGGGCTGGGCTTGTGGCTCAGTGGTAGAGCGCTTGCCTGGCATGTGTGAGGGCCGGGGTTCTATCCTCTGCACCATATATAAATAAATAAATAAAATAAGTCCCATCATAGACCTGAGAGCCGAGAGATGACCTTTTGAAAGCAAATGGTCACCGGATCAGCGACCACTCTACAGTGGTGGCACAGATACCTACTGTTAGGGTTTGGATGTGAGGTGTCCCCCAAAAGGTCACATGTGAGACCATGCAGGAAGGGGTAGAGAAGAAATGAGTTAAAGCCTTAACCTCATCAGTGAATTAATCCCCTGATAAGGATGAACTGAATGGTAACTGAAGTGGCAGGGTGAGGCTGGAGGAGGTGGGAATTAGGGTACATGTTTGTATCTGGCTAGTGGAGTCTCTCTCTGCTTCCAGATCATCCTGTGAGCTGCTTCTCTCCGCCACACTCTTCTGCCATGATGTTCAGCCTCACCTCAAGCCCTGAGGAATGCAGCCCGCCTTTTACGGGACTAAGACCTCTGAAACCATCAGCCCCTAAAGAAATTTTTCCATCTCTATAATTGTTCTGGTCAGGTCCTTTAGTCACCTCCGTGAAAAAGTTGACTAAAACACCTATTAAAAGTGGTCACTTCAGTTAATGGTAGGACTGCATTTCAGGGAACCTTATTTAACCTGATTCCCGTCTGCATGGAGCGAAAATCCTCTGTGCTGAAATGAGTTCACTCGTACCTATTGGCTATTCACGTCCTTCCACAGCCATCTGGCCCTGGCTAAGCAGAGTTGCTTTGGAGTTCCTTTCAAAAGCCCAGTCATATGCATATTCAAGAGGTTCACTCATCATTGACTCAGAGAAGAAAGCCAGTTTCCCGTGTGCCTGTCAAGACTGTGGGTTTACCCAGCTAATCCACAGTGGTTTCTCTCACTGCCCTGGGTGAACCCTCCTCGGCTCCCCGTCGGCACAGATGCTTTATTGCTCCTGCACACAGCTCAAGCCAGTCTATCTCTGCAGCCTGAAGATGGCCTAAATAGGTCAATGCCCAGCTCTGCCGATGACCAGCTGGGCCATCCTTAAAAAGTTTCTTTGTCCTTGAATAAAATTCAAGCAATTATCCCCTCCTGGCAGGGTTGTTATAAAGATTAAAAGAGACTTTTAGAGCACTTGAGCTGATCTGAAATATTTTTTTTGATACTAGAGATAAGAACCTAAGAGTGTTTTATCACTGAGCTACATGCCCAGTCCTTTGAATTTTTCATTTTGAGACAGGGTCTTACTAAGTTGTGGAGGCTGGCCTCAAACTTGGAATCCTCCTGCTTCAGCCTCCTGAGTTGCTGGGATTACAAACACGTACCACTATGCCTAGCTGGAATACTTTATTTTTTCAAAAGAAATATCCGAAGCACCTATTGAAAAGTTTAAACATGCTGACTGACTGAATTTTCTCCATACTTTTCTATGTGCTTATATTTGGTTTCCTTAAAAATAATGAAGGTCCTGTGGAAGAAACTTGGAAAAAAATTTGCTTCCCACCATAACCAACTGCAAAAATGAGCCAACTCTGTAAACAACTGTGCTTAGATATGAGGCAATAGCACAGAACTATGGTACCTGAGACAAGAAACAAGTGAGGTGAGCCCTGTGGTTGCCTCAGGTTTCTGCCTGGAGGCAACTTCTGGGACCCTGTTGTCAGGAGGGGGATCCTGGGAGAGCACAGAGGTCTCACTGAGTTGAGGAGACAGAGATTAGAGTGGAGGAGACTGAGGCAGCTGGAATTTGCCGGACAACATGCTGGAGAGGAGGAAGATATGCTGACAAACATTGCAGAGTCTTGGATTTGTCTCTGAACACTAAGCTGAGTATAGGGTGGCACTCCATGGGACTGAGTAAAGAAGGACAGGGAGATTGAAGCCACACCAGACTAGAAGATATCTGAGTTCAAGCATGCAGAATAGAAAGTCCACAGTGACCTCTTGAGTCATTCAGTAGAAACCACAGAAGGGTCATGCCTTAGGCCATCAAAGCTTAAAAACAATCCTCCAGCCTGCACGGTGGCATAATTCCAGCAGCTGGGGAGGCTGAGGTAGGAGGATCACAAGTTCAAAGCCAGCCTCAGCCTTAGCAAGGATCTATGCAACTTAGTGAGACCCTCTAAATAAAATATAAAAAGGGCTAGGGATGTGGTTCAGTGGTTGAGCACCTGTGGGTTCAATCCCCAGTACAAAAACAAAACAACAATCCTCCAAAGGGTCAATCTAATCTGAAACTAATGTAACTGCCTGCTAGCACTAAGACAAATGTTCTTTAAAAGAACATAACAAAATCCAGCATGGAACAAAATAAAATCCACAACATCCAGCACCCAATAAAATATGATGAGATATGCAAAGAAATGGAAAATGGGATCCATAATGAAGACATAAAAATAAGTCAATAAAGGACAAGAGGTGATGAACATAGCACCCAGGAAACATAAAATAGCTATTATAAAAAGTTCATGAAAGGGGCTGGGGTTGTGGCTCAGTGGTAGAGCACTTGCCACACTGGTAGAGCGCTTGCCTCACAAGTGTGAGGCACTGGGTTCGAGCCTCACTCAGCACCACATAAAAATAAATAAAAAAATAAACAAAATAAAAGTATTGTGCCCATTTACAACTAAAGAAACAAAAAAGTTTTTTTAAAAAGTTCACACAATTAAAGAAAAACATTAGAAGGAAATGGAAGATAAAAAAGAACCAAATGACTTCAAAGGATGAGAAATATATGAAATGAAAAGTTTCCTAGTTGAGGTTAACAGCAGATTTGACACCATAGGAAAAAAAATAGAAATGAATTTAAGGACATATCAATATATTTTTAGAAACTATATAAACTGAATAAGAGAAAGAAAGGAAAAAACCAGCCTAGCCTCAGTGACTTAGGGACAATGTCAAGCAGTCTAGTGCCCATGAAATTGGAGTTCCAGAAAAATAAAAGAGAGGAGAAAGGAGAAAAGTATTTGAAGAAATTCTGGCCAATTTTCCCTGCCAAATTTGATGAGAACAACAAAAATCTATAGATTCAAATGTCTTTCCCTACAATGCGGTATGATCAAATAGCTAGAAACGGTGACAAAGAGAACATCGTTAAAGCATCCAGAGACAAAAGACACTTTTTTTTTTCTTACAAAAGAGCAAAGATAAAACTTATTACAGACTCATGGGGAACAAGGCAACCCAGGAGACAATGGAATGCATTTTGAAGTGTTAAAAGAAAAAAAAATATTAACCCAGAATCCTAGCAAAGATATAATTTAAAAATGAAGGTGAAATGATTACTTTTTCAGACAGTCAAAAGATGAGCGCCATTTGTTGCCAGTAGGTCTGGACCTAAAAATATTAAAGTTATTCAGGCAATAGGAAAATAATGCCAGATGGAAATTCGAATCAACAAAAAGATCAGGAAGTCATAAATATGTGGGTATTCCCCACCCCCGGATTAAAATTCTTTTCAAAATAATTATTTAAAGAAAAATAATGTATTCTGGCGTTCTGAACACATCAGCAGTAAAGTATATGACAAAATGCAAAGTATGTGAAGGGAAAATGAAAGTATATTGGAAGGTTTTTTAATATTGCATGTGAATTAGTATAAGATTAGAAAGGGGACTGTGATACATTGCTGATGCATATTTTATGCCCTAGAGCAAGGGCTAAAAAATGAAACAGAACAAGGTGTAGAGTCATCAATTCAATAGTAGAGGTAAAAAAAAATAGCTATTATAAAAATTTCATGCAAGGGGCTGAGGTTGTGCCTCAGCAGTAGAGCGCAAGGCACAATTAATGCAAAAGAAGACCCAAAAAGAATAAAAAGGGAACAAAGAATAGATGGGACAAATGGAAAACAAGAAGATGTTAGCTATCAACCTGAATGTCTCCATAATTACATTAAATGTAAATTATCTAAACACTCTTAATTCATAAGCATAGGTTGTCAGGCTGAATATAAAATTAAGGCCCAGCTATATAATTCTTACAAGAAATCAACTTAAATTTGGGTTAAAAGAAAAGGATAGGAAGAGATGTACTATACACGAATACTGGGCACAATACTAATCAGAAAAAAAGCCACAGCAGCAATATTAATATCAAAGAATATGACTGTGGATAAAGAGAAACACTTCCAACAGCTCAGGAGGCTGAGGCAGGAGAATTTGTAAGTTCAAAGCCAGCCTCAGCAATTTATCGAGATCCCCTATCTCTAAATGAAATATAAAAAGGGCTGGGGATGTGGCTCAGTGGTTAAGCACCCCTGGGTACAAAAAAAAAAAAAAAAAGGAGAAAGATTTCATAATAATAAAGAATTCAACTGATCAAGGAGACAAAGCAATCCAAAATGTTTATGTCCCCAATAAGACAACTTCAAAATACATGATGCAAAAACTGACAGACCTGAAAGGAGAAATGGACGAATCCACAATGAGAGTTGGAGATTTAAAAATTCCTCTCTCAGCAACCCATAGAACAAATTATCAGTAAATGAGGAAAAACAGAGGAGACTTAACACTATCGGTGAACTTGACATGGTTCACCTGACAACAGAACATGTACTTTTTCAAGTGTACGTGGAACACTTACCAAAATAGAACATATACTGGGACAGAAAGTATGTCACAAAAAACTTAAAAGGGTTGGGCACAGTGGCACATACCTGTTGTCCAGGCGGCTTGGGAGACTGAGGCAGGAGGATCCCAAATTCAAAGCCAGCTTCAGCAACTTAGTGAGGCCCTAAACAACTTAACGAAACCCGGTCTCATCTCACCAAAAAAAAAAAAAGTGGGGGGGGGGGGGCTAGGGATCTATCTGGCTCATTGGTTAAGTGCCTCTGGGTTCAATTTCTGGTAAAAAAAAAAAAAAGAGAGAGAGAGAGAGCCTAAACATGGACGTGCACCTGAGGAACTTCCAGATCCGGGGGCCTAAATGTGCACCTGAGGAACTTCCTGATCCGGGGGCTTAAACAGGATGTGCACCTAAGGAACTTCTGAGGGCCTAAACATGGATGCCTGAGGAACTTCCGGACCTGGGGGCTTAAACATGGACATGTGCCTGAGGAACTTCTGGATGCTACAGCCTAAACATGGAGGACTGAGGAACTTCCCTATCCTAGAGCCTAAACATGGACGCCCACCTAAGGAACTTCTGGACCAGGGAGCCTAAACAGGGACGCCTGAGGCACTTCTGGATCCTAGAGCCTAAACATGGATGCCTGAGGAACTTCCAGACCTGGGGGCTTAAACATGGATGTGCACCCAACGAACTTCCGGATCCTGGGGCTTAAACATGGACGTGCACCTGAGGAACTTCCAGATCCGGGGACCTAACCATGGACGCCAGAAGCCCTTCCGGATCCAGGGGCTTAAACATGGATGTTCGCCTGAGGAACTTCCGGATGCTATGGCCTAAACATGGACGCCTGAGGCACTTCCGGATCTGAGGGCCCAAAGATGGACGTGTACCTGACAAACTTCTGGATCCAGGCTTCTAAACATGGACGCCTGAGGAACTTCTGAATCCTAGATTCTCAACATGGAAGTGCACCAAAGGAACTTCCAGATCTGGGGCCTAAATATGGATGTGCACCCATCAACTTCCGTATCCTGGCTTGAACATGGACGTGTGCCTGAGGAACTTCCAGATCCAAGGGCCTAAACATGGATGTGTCCCTGGAACTTCTGGGTCCTTGTGCCTATAAAGGGCAGGGCGTGACTCTCAGAAGGGTTGTGGCCCATGAAGGGGAGCTGAGTATGGGGCCTGTTGGGAGGCAGACTGAGCTGTCATACCCTGAACTTGAATTTAAAGGTGGCCTCACTTCCTGGCCTTCCCCTGGGTGTCACTTCCTCCCCTTCCAGGCAGTGCAGAGGAGGAAGTGAGACCAGCGCAGGGGCCAGGCCCTGAGGAGGGACACCATCTTCCTCCTCGCTTAGCCAGGTACCCGGCCTGGCTGGGGATGGTGACATCTTGTGACACTGGCTGCCTCCTGCATCCCTGCCCCAGGACCTCAGGGACCACAGACAGGAACAGTTGTTGATTCTCCCGTGACCGCTGACCCTCAGCCCGGGGGTCTGCCCAGGGAGAGCTCTATCTCCCAGAGGGCAGGGGGCCCCTGTGACCTGCTGCTCCTTACCCACTGTCATCCTGGGCAAGCACAGGTCAGGACACCAGATGCTACTGAGAGTGACATCTCCTAGATGGGCGGCTGGGGACTTTGCCTCTGTCCCTAGGCCTCGGACACAGGATGATCCTCCCCCGGAGACAGAAAATAACCCCACACTGCCCAAGACTTATTTTTAAGCTTTGGATTCTGAAATTTTCCTGCTGCCACCTTCTTGGTGAAGCCACTTTTTCAACAGAGACAATATTCGAGGGGAAAAACAAAACAAAACAAAACGTGGAGTCAATCAAACCAAGCTGATACATCTGGTCCTCCAAGAGAAATCTGGATTGGAAGGAGAACAGCCATTCTCAACTGGCAAAATAATGAAGTCCCCTTGTCCTTATTTTGTGTAAGCAAAATAAATAATCTGATGTTAACTCATCAAATTATTTTTGATGAGTGCTTAGCTCATAGGAAAACTGATTCTGTTTATGGAATGAAGTGTTAACCTGATTTTAAAATTTAAAATGAAGCCAATTAGGATTGTTAAATTACACTGTCATAATTCTGTTCTTTGATAGCAGAAATAAATAAACCTTTAAAAGAAAAAAGAAAAACTTAAAAGGATTCAATAATCCAGAGTATTAATAATACTAATGTGAATGACCATCACAATTTGAAATTAAATTAGAAATCAATAATGTAAGGACATATAGAAAGTATGCAAATGCTTGGAAATTTTGAAAGTTCAGAGCTAGGGATTGAACCCAGGACCTTATACATACTAGGTAAGCACTCTACCACTGAGCTACATTCCATCCCTTTTTAAAATTTTTTTTATTTTGAGAAAGGGTCTTGTTGAGGTCCCCAGACTGGCCCCAAACTTGTGATCCTCCTGCTTTAGCCTCCCAAGTAGCTGAGATTACAGGTGTGCCCTGCTAAAATAAGATTGAAACTCATTTCTAATAACCCATAGGTCAAAGAAAAATCACAAGGATGATTTATTTGAACTAAATGAAAATTCAAATACACCTATAAAGAGTTTGTGAGAGGCAACTAAGTAGTGCTTGATGGATATTTGTAGTTTCAAAAGTTACTTTAGAGAGCTGGGGCTGTGGCTCATTGGTAGAGCGCTCACTTAGCACATGTGAGGCACTGGGTTCGATCCTCGGCACCACATAAAAATAAATTAATAAACAAAGTAAAGGTATTGAAATACCAAAAAAAAAAATTAAAGAATTTTTTAAAATAATATACAAAAATAGAATATATTCAACCTAAAGTATTCTCTGAACATATCAATAAATTTGCACAGCATTTGCAGGTCAATGGATAGAACTGGAGAACATCATGCTAAGTGAAATAAGCCAGATTTAGGAAGTCAAAGGTTGAAAGTTTTTTTCTCATATGCAGAAGCTAGAGCCAATTAAGGAAACAAAAAAGGGGGGGATTCCATGAAAACAGAGGGAGAACCCTGGAGTAGAGGAAGGAGATTGAAAAGGAGGGAGGAGGAACAGGAAAAAGGAGAAATTGCAGAGAAAAAGTGACTCGTTATGTACATACATGAATATGCCACGGAGAATCCCACCTCTGTGTGCATCTGTAAGGCATCAATTTAAAAAAAAAACTAAATAAAGAGAAGCAAGACAGAAAAGAATGAAGGAGAGGAGGGAAAGTGGAAGTACTAGGGATTGAGATGGGGCAAAATACATTCCATGCATGTATACATATGTCAAAATGAACCTCATTATTATGTATAACTATCATGCACTAATAAAGATATTTTAAAAGTTGGGCTGGGGCTGGGGCTCAGCAATACAGTGCTCACCTAGCACATGCGAGGTCCTGGGTTCGATCCTCAGCACCACATAAAAATAAATAAAATAAAGGTATTGTGTCCAACTGCAAATTTAAAAAAAAATTTTAAAAAGTTGGTAAACTTCTAACTGAACTGATAAAGAAAAAAAGGAGAGAAAACACAGATGACCAGTATCAGGAATCCTACAGAAATTAAGAGAACATTAAGGGTATACTGTGAGCAATTTTAAATAAATTTAACAATGAAGAGGAAATAATAAATTTCTTGCAAGGCACAAATTACCAACATCAAATCAAGAAGAAATAGAAAATTAAATTTGTGGGCTGGAGGTACAGATAAGTGGTAGAGCTCTTGCCCAGTATGTTCAAGACCCTGGGTTCAATCCCCAGCTCTGAAAAAGGAAGGAAGGAAGGAAGGAAGGAAGGAAGGAAGGAAGGAAGGAAGGAAGGAAGGAAGGAAGGAAGGAAGGAAGGAAGGGAGGGAGGGAGGGAGGGAGGGAGGGAGGAAACCACTAGAAATACTACACAACTATTTCAAAAAATGAAGGAGGGGGGAATGTTCTCAGTTCGTTTTCTGAATCTAGGTTTACTAATAACTAATGCCAGGAAAAGATTTTGTAAGATCATTATTAACCAATATCACTAATAAGTACAGACACGAAAATCCTTACAAAATTTTAGCATAGAGAATCCAGCAATATATAAAAATGCATAATACATTGTAACCAAGTGGAGTTTATCCAAGGAACGCAGCAGCATTGGCTTAAGGTTCAGAAATCAACTGACGAGGGCTGGGGATGTGGCTCAAGCGGTGGCGCGCTCGCCTGGCATGCGTGCGGCCCGGGTTCGATCCTCAGCACCACATACCAACAAAGATGTTGTGTCCGCCGAAAAATAAGTATTAAATCTCTCTCTCTCCCTCACTCTCTCTTTAAAAAAAAAAAAAAAAAAAAAAAAAAGAAATCAACTGACGAATTCATCATCTTAACAAAGTAAAAAAAAGAAAAAAAATCATACAGTCATGTCAAATAGATGCAGAAAAACATTTGATGAAATTCAACACCATTCATTTTAAAACTCTCAGCCAACTGAGAACAAAAAGGAATTTGTTCAACCTGATAAAGGATGTCTAGGGAAACCCACAGCTAACATCATCTGTAATGGTAAAAGACCGAGCACTTACTCACACTTACTGGGTGATTCTATTTACATGACATCTAGACAAAGCAAACCTAATCTACAGGGCTAGAAAGTAGATTAGTGGTTGGCTGGCTGGAGTGAAGGAGCAGGTGACTGACGGCAAAAAAACACTGAGCGCTCTTTGGGGAATGATGGAAACGTATACGTTGATTGTGGCAATGATTACACAGATATATTCATTTACTAAAAACTCACTGAACCGTGCACTAATATGTGCATTTCTTATATGTAAACTGGAACTAAAAGTAGTTGATTTAAATAAGTGAGATAATATGTGCAGGTCCCCCAACGCTATTCATGGCACAAAAGTGCTGAACAAACGTTATTTCTTACCTTCCCCAACACAACTTCTTTAATTTCCCTCTGCATCCTGCTCTCGTTACACACCCAGCCCTGTATGCTTCTCACCCCAACTTCCTCTCCAAATCCCTCCCATCTTCCAAGGTACAACTTAAACTCCTCCAGCCTGAATGGTTTCCAGGCTCCTCCAGGTAACAGTCTGGAATTCTTAAAGCATCCACCGCTTATTTCTCGAGAACTTAGCAAGGATGTATTTTGGCACACGCAATGCTCATCTTGTTGAAAGCATCTGCATCTTGCTTTGAATCCATCAAGGATGAATATTACTTTGAAATCTCATCACTGGCTGCTGACGCTGTCAGGAGGTGTTTCTTATGGTCCACTGCCATGGATGGAGCCTCCCAGCTTTCCAGAAATCCTGCAGGTCTCCCTCCTGCCCCTGGCCAGCCAGCTCCTGGGGCATAGAGACTGCTCTATAGAAATAATGTGGTGACTTGAAGGGAAGTGGGCTTTGAAGCCCAACTGTCTTGGTCTGCATCTCAAGCCTGCCTCTCCCTACCTGTACAATTCTGTCCAAGTTACTCAGTCAAACTGAGCCTTGGCTTTTGCATCAGTTTCCTGAGTGTGATCGGTGGAGGGAGATGGTGAGTGCCTGACTGACATCAGCTGTCACTGAGAGCTGGGTGAATGGGTGTGGGACCAAGCTCCCAGTTTCACACAGGGTTCATGGACCCGGTATTCTTTTTCAGGGAATACCGTCACCTGCACTTTTTTTTTTTTTTTCCCAGTAGTAAACTCATTTCCCCAGAGAGAGAAAAAATAGACTGGTATCCAGGCTTTGCATCCTTCACAAAAGCTTGCTGTGTTTCTTCACCCTCATCTACACATCTGGTTGTACTTACAGTTCTAAACATTTATCCAATCCTGCTGCCATGTTCACATTTCAGACCATGGGGCAACCCCAGGGGGAAAATCCCTCATAAATAATCATGCATTTTAAAAAAATAGCAATGTTGTGCATTTACATACTTGCAGAAGATGAAGCTCCAGGTCCAGGAGCATACCTCTCTGCAAGATTTGTGCACCAGGGCAGACTCTCAAGGGTCCCCCCAGGGAAGAAAAACCCCTCCAAAGCAGTGAGAAGGACTTCCTGGCTAGGGAATTTAGAAAACAAAAAGGTCTTGTGACTGCCTAGGAAAGGGTCACCTTCAAAGATGCTCTTATAGTAAAGAGAGGTCAAGAGCCAGGATACCTGGTGCTGACTGTCAGTTTCCCCAGTGATCAAGAGCCTATCAATTGTCTCTAGGTCTCTCTTACCCATCTGGGCACATTTCTTCCATCTCCACTGTGGCTGTGATTCTGTGAAACGAGTGAGGCAGAGATACTTGCCCAAGTGTTTGTCTCTGTGTGGGTCTTCGATGGGTAGAACAGTGCCTGCCACATAGGAGATGCTCTGCCAATGCCTTTCAAATAGATAAAAAAGTATTGTTATGCTCGAATTCGGGACCCCCAAAGACCACCAGAGACCCAAGATCGATGTAAGCAGCAAAGAGGTGTTTATTGCGAGCTAGCTCCATCCTCCACACACACACACAGCAACTGGTGACACTGAGAGGCCCCGAGCCCAGGGTTTGCAGCAGTTTTATACATTCTTTGGAGAGGGCAGGGACTTCACATACATCATAGCAAATCATCACACACCGTGGGAAAATCAAATAACAACTCTAAAACATGATTAGCACATTCACTGGTGGGAACAAGTTGGGTAGGGGTGATTGGTCAGTACAAAAGGGGTATTCATTTGAACTGATTGGTTTAAGCCAAGAGGGGTATACGTGCTGAACTACATGGTTTCCCAACACGTTATCAACCACCATAAACCATTGGGAGGGTTATCTGGCATCCCAGGTATTTCCCAGTCTCATGCTGATTGGTGGCTGCTAGGGGGCTGCTATGGATCCCCACCTAGCCTGACTGAGTCAGGGACACCTGCCCCAGCAGATCTCTCCTGTTATTTGTAGATAAACAACTTAGCAGGGTGGGAATGTGCCTAGGAATGCTCTGTGGGTTTTTCCAAGGACAAAGGTGACGTCCCTTCCTTGGACAGGCTTTGCTCTGAGACAGAGGCTGGTTTTTCAGTATAAAGTTGAAATCATAAACCTCCATTTAGATATGAACTTGACCCTTGACCTCTGTGACATCAGGCAAGGAAACTTGTCTCTGACCTCCAGTTTCCTAGTCTGTATAACAGGCATACTGACGCCTGCCTATCATGAGACTTGACATTGCTAAGTACATACAGAATGCCTAATACAGAGTGAGTGCTCACCAAGTGGTGGCTGTCATGTGATTGTAATTTCTACCACAATCTGTTTGTGGGTCTTGCAGGAATTGTTGGAATTTGCCCCATTCTTTTGTCTCTGCTTTCCTCCACTCACCCACTCTCAATATGATGCTGTGCAGCCTGGAATCTCACTCAATGGGTTGTCTGAGGATCAGACCAAGGACAACTGGCTCATGCTGTAGCAGGAGGTTACATTCAGGCTAGAGCTGAATAAGGGCTGTCTGACATTGAAAGACCCGATGAAAAGGGGTGGAAACCTTTCCCCCAGAAAATCTGTTGGAATATAATAAATATTTTCACAAGCTTGGGCCAGCTCCAGAACTGGCCCATGAGGGGGAAAGTGAGACTTGGTGATCTTTCACTTGATGGCCTCTACAAGCCATGAGCAAGTCAAAGGGCATTTTGATGAGGCCAGTGTTCTCATCCAGATATGTTCTGGCATGATCGGCTTCACACTGACCCGCAGGTCTCCGAGGTCAACAAGCTGCTGAAATGCATTCATGCTGCCTGAGAACAGAATGGAGAGAAGCTGAGCCCTGCCTGGAACATGGGTCTGACAGAGGCAGTAGAGAAGGGCCCCCAATAAGCCTTCCTCTCCAACCCTGGCTGACCCTGTTTCCTCTGCACCCTCCCATCCCCTGCTTCTCCTTCCCACTCCTCTTGGCCCTCACTCCTCCTTTCCGGTGGCAGTGACCTCCCAGGACTTCCTCCCAGGGCCTTCCTGGAGCGACCCTGCTGCACCCAGGGCTTCTGCTCTTACCACACAGTTGTGCCTTATGTCCTATTGACTCCCATTCTCCATTTGTTGTGTTATGCTGGGTCCCTTGCTCTGAACAATTGTAAACACTACAAAGGAGAAACTTGTAATTTTTTGATGTCTTCCAGGTGCTGAGTTCAGTATTCAACAGATGCTCAACAAAAGCTTTGTGAATAAATGGCCAAAAGGCTCTTACACCACATCTTAAGATGCACCTTTTAAAAGTTATGTCATAATAGGTGTGCACACTCAACTTACACCTTAAGGGATATTACTGAGAAATTTGGTTTTTCTCTAACTCCAGGTTGATGAAGAGTGCAGGAGTGAGGACATTAGGACTATGCCCCAGCTCTCCTACCAATCTGTGTATGATTGAGAATAAATCTTGTAACCTATTTCCATTTTCCTACCTGTGAAGCAATTCGTTACTTAATCTTATACTGTGCTGTAAGCATAAAATGGGACAGTGTTTTTAAAGAGCTTTCATAAGTACTAGTAAATAAAGGAGATCCTTATTCTAAGGCTCTCATGACGATATGTTCAACGACCTTTATTGAAAATTCACTCTGCCTTAGCTCCTGTGATGCAAACATAAAGGTGACAGACCTTGTCCCCGAAACCAAGAAAACATTCAAATAGCAACAGATAAGCATGACTGTACAGTGCCAGGAGCAGAGGAAGGAGGAAGGAAAGCATTCCAACAGACCTTAAAAAGTCATCAGATGCTCCGGGAAGAGAGGAGGGTGTGCAGTGGGACATCCCTGACCATGAGCTGAAGGCCGAGGTGTGGCCAGGCAATGAGTGGTATTTGTGGCTTCAGTGGAAATGATCAGGATGGGGAGCCTACAGCAAGGTCATCAGAGACCATGAAGGGGACAGCAGGCCATGAGTTCTGCTGCGGGGTGGGGTTGGGAGTAAGGCAGGGGAAGGTGAAATGGAGCACATGGGGCTGGGGAGGATCTGGAACTCCTCTAAGACTCTGACCAGGTAAATGGCTGGATGAGCAGGCAGACCCAGACCCCTCAGGACACCTGCTGGTGATGCACAGGACACCAGGCCTGTTCCTTCCAACTCCTGAGGCACTGGAGAGGCAGGAGAGGATGGGTCCAGGGTGGAGGCAGGTCCTGCAGGCAGGGAGTAGATGGAGCCCAGGGCCAGGTTCTCCTGCTCCCCACATACATAAGGCTCTCCTCCCACCAGGCTGCACAGCTTTCCCTCCCCCTCCAGTTTCCAGATTTGCATCAATTCTGTAGAGGCCCTCCTTGTCCCCAGGTCCTTGCCTCTATCCTCCACTCTCTGTCTCCCTCTCTCACAGCACCTAATAGTTGTCAGTGGTTTTTCTGGTCCATCTTTCCTCACTAACGTGTCAGTCCCATGAACGTGGGGACTTCATCTTCCATCCCAAGGTATCACCAGTTGTCCAGTGAATAGTGGGTGGCAAAGGTGCTGAATTACTGAATCAGTAGTCTGGCTATGCAGCATGACCTCAAGAACATCGCATCTGAACACAGTGCCATTCCCAGGTTACAGCTGGGAGCAATATCTCCTGTGGCAGAGATCCAAAACTGGGGTCACATTGTTACTCTTGAAGACAAGTCACATTATTTTTGAGTCCCACCTCAAGTATTGAGCACCCAGGGTGGACCCAATCTTAAATCCAGCCTGGTCAATGGATACCCAGGCTTGCCCCCGAAGGCCCCTCATGGAAGCTCAGCTAGCTACAGAGAACGGAAAGAACAGGCTTCAATGGGCAAAAGCCACCATTTCTTTACTTAGCAACACACGTGTCCTCCTAAATAACAGATTTAAATAAGTAAGGCAAACTGTGAAAATCTGTGGTTAAAAATGAAATGGGAGGGGTGGCAACAGCAAATCTACCAGATGGCTGCTGTGCCTCCTGTGACAGGTGGGACAGAATCAGCTGCGTGAGCACATCTCGAAAGGTCTTTTTCATTGGCACATTTCTTGGCATACTGCAGGATGCGCTCTGCACACACACACATGCTGCAGAGTCAGCCCGGCCCAGAGCAGCTCTGCAGAGGAAGACCTCCCGCCTGGCCACAGAACTGCCCCTCACCAAAAGGAGGAAAGGGAGAGAGGGTCTTTCACACCTGGTTAACAGCACGGAGTTCTGACTGTCAGTCAGGAAGGGGCCAGAAACCAGCTCTTGGAGTAGCTGAGTCAGCACCCCACATGCATGTCACCTCCCACCGCCCCTCAGCCTGCTCCCTGTCTGCTCTGCCCACTTACTTATGGCCCACTGCTCAACAGTCACTCTGCTCTCCATGGCCAGGACTGCATCTCTACGGGAAAGATCCCACCTGGCCCACTCCTTGGTTCATGTAGGAGTTTCCATCCCCAGCCAGACTGTAACCCATTTGGAGGCAGGGTCTGGCCCATATCTTCCAGCATTCTAGGGTGTCCATGGGTCAGGCCCAATTGTACTTAGGCACATTTCACATTTGGTTTGGGGACAGGCCCCCTGGAGGGAGTTACTTGTCTGTTGTTATATCTCTCTGTGGTTCCCACTGCATGGCCCATTTGGGTCCCTCATTGGAGGGTGCGGAGGCTGGAGGCCCATGTGGAGCTAGTGCTAAGTCCATGGGGTGTCTGTAAAGCCTGGGCGATGTGGGGAGCTCACCTGTGAAGCAAATCATCCCCTCCGGGCTGCCTGCCAGTTGTCAGTGCTTGTCTGGTCAGCCAAGATCTACCCTTCAGATACCAAATCATATTAAATCCTTACGATCACACTATGAGGTAGTGGCATCTTCAAGATCTTCAAGTCTCACTTCATTGAGAAAATTGAGACACGGAAAAGACAAACAACTTGTCTAAGTTCACAGGATTAGCAATGGTTAGCCAAGGTTCAAACCCCACCAAGTCTAAACCCCAACAAACCATACTCATATAGCATAGCTCACCCGACCTTGCCTGTCCCGCAGTGTCACAGGCACCTGTGCAGAGGCCACTGGACAAGTGCAGGCCCCAGCAGGAGACTGTCTCTTGGTAGTAGGACCTTAGTCAAATCATTGCCCCTCTAAGCCTCTGGCTTCTCATCAGTAATATAGATTTTTTTTTTTTGTCTGTTTTTTGTTTTTAACCCAGGGGAACTCAACCACTGAGCCACATCTCCAGCCCTTTTTATTTTATTTTTTTTAATCATTTTTGAAACAGGGTCTCACTTAGTTACCTAGGGTCTCCTCCATAAGTTGCTGAGGCTGGCCTTGAACTTGTGATCCTCCTTCCTCAGCCACCCAAGGCTGGGATTACAGGCAGTCAACCAGCTTAATATAGAGTTTTTGATTAAAAACTGCCTCACTGGGTAATCGGGAGAATTAAAGTGCTAAAATTTGTAAAAGGCTTAGAATAGCACCTGGTCCTGGAAGCACTCAACAAACATGCCCCAAACATGGGGTCTGTCTGACCCGGTACCTTTCCAGGAGATTCATGTATTGACTTCCACCACGGGCTCTCTTTTATAATTTCTCTCTCCACCCCATTCTTCTATCTTCTCCTTCTAACCCTGTCTTTCCATTGAATCTGCTGAATTCATTCAAATGCTCAAAGCCCCAAATCCCTGAATGCAACAGATTGAGGGGGCGTGGGCGGGGGTGGAGATTGGAGGAGCTGGTAATAGGACATAAATAAACTTGCACATGCTTCTCTTCTTAAATTACAGTTTCTAACCCATCGTGGGGCAATTTTCTTTTTATCTTCTCTCGAATAAGTGGGAGGATGTTTTATTCGTGACCGTCTCCCAGCGCGCAGCCCAGTAGGTGCTCGGTGAGTAGATGCGCCATGCAGTGCGGAGCGTGCAGGTGCGTGCACTTGGTCCAGCCTCCGCCTGACCAGGGGTCACACGCACTAACTCTTGAGTGCTCTGCTATTGCCTTCAAGTCCTGGTGCCTGGCAGATAATAAGAACTCCAATGTCTGGCTAGTGAAGGAAATGTGTTCTATTTCCACCCTCTTAGTGGATATGCGATTTTAACTCCCCAAACTCCATCTCTGAGGCTCATTATTATTCTCCCCTACTTCTGGCATCTTCTCGAAGGTTGAGGAAGGGGGCTTCACATAAATTTCCTGGAGTGAAGGGCAGAGGCTGAGCCCACATCTTGAGGAACAGAGATGTTTCCCTACAAGGTCTGATTGGAGCAGTGCAGAGAAATCCCCTGCAAATCACGGAGGCTTCATGCCTCCTGATCTGCCAGGGTCAGACTGGCCAGGCTCAGTCCTTGTCCTTGTCCTGATCGGGCAGGGCTGTGGGGAGCTCAGTGAGTGGGCGCCTTTTTCACCGACAGCTGGAGGGGCACAGGCCGTAGAGGAAAGAAGAATCTTAAGGGAGAAGAAAGGAAGGAAAGTTGCAGACTCAAAGAGCGCGTGGGACCGGGTGGGACAGTGTGGTGGGCGGAGGTTGGAAAGGGAGGGAGCCGTTTACCGGCACAGTCAACAAACAAGCACTGAGAGCACAGAGCCAGGCATTGTGCTAAATGCTGAGGAAGTAAGAAGGAATTTTTATTTAAAATTTATACCCCACCTACTTCCAAAGAGAATTTTGAAGGTGACTCACAATGAAAACCAGATATGTAGGAAGATCACTAAACTAGAAATAGAAGAGCCAAACTCTATGGAAATGAAGAAAGGAAACCAACATTTCCCATCCCCTGTGTCAAATTCGCAAGCACGTGGTCTTTCAGCCCAACAAGCCCCTCTTACAGAGGAGGCAGTCAGGAACAAAGAGGTCCCCCGACAAGTGAAGGACAAGCAGTCCCCTTTGCACAAAGGGACAGGGAGATTTGCTGTCACTGTGCAGTTGGAAAGAGACCCTGGTGAGATAAGGAATTCTCAGCTTCATACAAAGGATGTGGAGTGGGACACGCATATCTACTCTACAATGTTATTATGGGGAAAATGTAGTTTTAACTTTTTTTCTTTATAATTAATCTTTCTGATCAGCTCTGGGTGGGGGACTCCTACATGTTGCCCACTTTGGTAAATTTCCAGTTTGATGGAAGAATGAAAACCATCTTTCCTAGGTAACTTGGATGACTCGGGTAAGTCTCAACCTTTGGAGACTGCTCTCTGTATCTTCAATCCCAATGTGGCAGGTGATGACCAGATTCCTACAGCAGTCAGGGACAAGTCCATGCGTCCCTGTTGTGCACCCTGGATCCTCACTGCTCTCAGCTGTGGGGGGGCTGACCTAACTTGCCCCCTGAACCTGAACTCTGGGTGGGATGGCCCCATCTTTCTTTCCCCATCCCTGGAGCCCTGGTCCCTGCCAGCTGCCCCGGTGGCCACTTGTCCTGTCACCAGGTCACTACCACCATTCTGCTGGTTCTTTTGGCAGCTGCTCAGGTGTTATCTCAGGCTCCTCTGCCTACCACTTCCTGCCCACCATGTGCCGTTGTGTGGGTGATCCCCCCAGACCCAGCATGCCTGGGTGAGAGCCCTTCTGGCCCAGATGCTCAAGGTCACCATCATGCTTTGTATATTTCAAAAACTCCTAACTTTTTTTTTTCAAAAGAGCTTAACACATTTTATTATTCTAATAAATCAGTTTTTTTTTTTTGGTTGCCATTTGCTCAACACAAAAAATATCCCAAGATTTACTGATTGTATACATTGATTGTATACTGATCGAATACTGAATGTATACATTGTTTTATTTAATTTTTTAATTTGTTCTAATTAGTTATTCATAACAGTAGAAAGAATTTTGACATATTACACAAATGGAGCACATCTTCTCATTCCTCTAGCTGTACACAGTACAGAGTCACACCAGTAGTATAATCATACATGTATATAGGGTAATAGTGTCTGTCTCGTTCTTCCGTCCTTCCCATCCCCTTCCCCTCCCCTCAGTCCCCTCTGCACAATCCAAAGTTCCTTCATTCTTCCCTACCCTCCCCCCATTATGGATCAGCATCTGCTTGTCAGAGAAAACATTCAGCCTTTGGTTTTTTGGGACTGGCTTATTTCACTTACCATGATAGTCTCTAGTTGCTTCCATTTACCTGCAAATGTCATCAATTCATTCTTCTTTAAGGCTGAGAATATTCCATTGTGTATATGTACCACATTTTCTTAGTCCATTTATCTGTTGAAGGGCATCTAGGTTAGTTCCACAGTTTAGCTATTGTGAATTGAGCTGCTATACACATTGATATGACTGCATCACTATAGTATGCTGATTTTAAGTCCTTAGAGTATAAACTGATAGGTGGGTCAAATGGTGGTTCTGTTCCAAGAAAAACTCCTAACTTGCCAGGCTGTGCTCTGACCTACCAATGGGGTAGGTGATAATGACAGTTCTCTCTTCCTCTTCCTTTTTTCTTTCCACATTCCACCAGGATATAAAGGACAGGCTTTTCCCTAATGTTGAGAGCTGCTTATCCAGGCCTAGCTTGTGTGTGTGTGTGTGTGTGTGTGTGTGTGTGTGTGTGTGTATGTGTGTGTGTGTATGTGTTGATGCTGACTGACCAAGTGCTCTGCTTAATGAGCTACACCCCCAGTTCTTTTTAATTTTATATTGAGACAGGGTTTTGCTAAGTTACCCAGGCTGGTCTCAAATTTATGATCCTCCTGTCTTACCATCCCGAGGAGGGATTGCCACCGCACCTGGCTAAGGTCTAGTTCTTAACATGTTAAATGAGAGTCAAAGTAATTTAGAAATCTTTTTCTTTCTTACATTTATAAGAAAACTCAGAAGGACAAAGTTTACAGGATATGAAAACTTATCTCAAAATAATTACAAGAAATATAACCCCATTGCAGAAACATGTGAGTTCAACTAAACTGATGTTAAATTTTAAAAAAAATGTATTCTTTGGATTCTTGTGCAGGACACATTGAGTGGCATGATAAATGCTATCTTCAGTATTTACTTTGCAAACTTTCTTCCCTTATTGACATCAATGCTCTATAAAAACCAGGCTAGAACTTTAGGAATTTCTCTGATGAGGAGGCTAAACCTGATGAGACCAGTCAGGCTGTAGCTGGTGTTTGTATGCCTGGATGGAGTTCAGACACCCAGGGAAACCAGCATAGAGCATAGCAAATGTCACTTCTTCCAGGCAGAGTTTGGATGTGGGACAAAAGGCACCGTCCCTGTCTCCCACCCTGAGAAAGGTCAGGAAGCCTTTCAAAAAAGGGATATGAATAGTAATCTCCTAGTCATAAGAGTTCTTCTGAAGATCAGTCATGATTCAGACAGTGAACCAGAAATGGTTTGGGAGTTTGGGGAAGAATCAAGTTTGGGAAGGAAATGACTCAACAAATAGAAAATGTTGGAGCAATAAGACTCCAGGGTCTTCTAGATTCAGGCTGCAGACATAAAACTATCAAAATTCATACAAATTATGATTCTTATCTTGAACCAGGAGAAAGATTCTAGAAAGCTTTGCCTGGAAAGTTTTCTTCCTTAACATAAAGGATGATCATAAGGAAAATCAAGAGCTTTGCATTGAAAGAGACTCAAGATCACCTTGTCCAATTTCTGTCTTTGAGATGTAGAACAAAACAAGTTTAGTTGTTATTGCTATTTCTGTCCTCATTGTACTGGAGGTCCTGCTCATTTCAAAAAAAGAAAGAACATAGACTTTAAGGGTAAAGATCAAGAAAAAGAAAATAAACTTTAAATATCTACAGATATTATTGAAAGAATAGAAAATCCAAGAGTTTAGAAATAGTATTAACCCAAGTAAGAGTTTAACAAGATTTCCAGGTATAAAATCAGCATGCAAAAAATAAGCTTATTTCAATATATGAACAGTAACCATTGAAAAAATGAAAATTTAAAAAGTGATCATTTTCAACCAAAGATAAAGTATATGACAAAATTTTAGCTAGGGATCTATAAAAATTATTAAATTTTATTAAATGACATTAAAGGATGCTCTCATAAATAAAGAGGTATACTATATCCATGGATGCCTGAGTCAGTTTCCCAAAATTTGTCTATAGTTTCAATGCCTCTCAATAGAAATGGAGACTTATAGCGTATTTAATGGCTTCAGGAACAGAACAATGCATTCTGTATTTTGAGTGTTCCATCACATCTCGGTCTAATTAAACTGTGGGGAACTGCCGGCCACATAGAGACTTCAACTTCCTTATAAAACTCTCGGACACTGATTCCCTCTGTGTTGTGTAAACAGTGCCCCAGGAACTGTGTGAAGAGTGGGTTCTGAACCCCCTTTGCCTGGAAGGCCGTAGGAGCAGTGGGCACAGCTTGACCTAGAAGTGTAGGTTGTGGGGAGGCACCGCAGCTCCAGGCTGGTCCTCAATGAACACTCCCACTCCCCACCATGGAGAGTGAACACTCAGATGAGTGAAGACTGTTTTGGGAAACAGTTTTTCTTCCTCACTATCTTTCCTTCCCTTTTCCTTTCTTTTTGACTGTTTTTCTCCCTCCCTTTCTCCTTCCCTCCTCTATGTTTTTCTCTCCCTTTTTGCCTCCCTTGCTTCTCCCCCAGCCTTCCTCTGTCCCTGCTCTTGTTCCTCTCTTCCTTAATCCCTCTCCTTCCCAACCCCTGTGCTTAGTAACTCTTTGGTCCTTATTTATCTCTCTTCTTTTCCATCAGATGGGCCAGTGAAAAAAGAAATCGAAACATTCTAGTTGTCCTCCCCTTGTCTCCCTGCCCCAGGAGGCCAGCTCTGGTTGTGGTTTCTAGAAGACTGAGTTCCCTCCAGACCTTCACCCCAAGGACCTTTATCCATGCACTGTCCACCCCGCTTACAGCCCACAGACCCCTTTGGGGGATGAGGAGACTGCTCCACTAGGTGACCATGAAGCCCCAGGCTGACCTGGGAGCCTTGACCAAAGCTGCAGCCAGAGACAGGTCCGTCTTTTGACTTTGAAACTTATTCATCCTTAGCTCCACGAGCAAGCGTTCCCCTGCCCCTCCCTAGACCCCACAATAGAAACACAGAGTTTGGCTGCCCTTCTTTTCACCCCAAGGAAGGGCTGCTTTTGCAATAAGGGGCATTAGAAGATTGTCGTCTGCCAGGAATGCATAGATTTTTTTTTTCTTTCTCTCCAGTCTGGGCTGCTTTGACCTGATTGACAGGATTGATAGAGAATGTGGGAGGAGAGGGAGGGGAATGGGAAGGGGCTGCAGCAGGCGGAGGCTGAGAAAGTAGAAAGAGGCTGAGGGAGAAAGAAAGATCAAGTTCCAGAATTTTTAAACTGGAAAAGGAGAAGGAAGGGAACCCTAAAGGACCCAACACACACACACACACACACACACACACACATACACCACTCATTTCTTAGAAGAGGAAACAGAGGCCTCAAGGACATCAAGCTTTTTGCTCCTGTCCTGAGTTGGTAATTGGCAGAGGCCAGGCTATCGGGCAGGTCTGACGCCAGCCTAGCCCATCGCTGCCTGCTGCCTTATCCAAGACAAAGTGACTTGACAGTCTTGGCAGCAAAATGAAACTTTTTGATTTACGAGGAATTCTGAGATATCTTCCAGTTGACAGTCTTTGGAGAATTGCACAAGCCCACACTTTTTGTGGGGGCAGCACTTAATGAAACGAACACATGAGTTATTC
This sequence comes from Urocitellus parryii, assembly GCF_045843805.1. Lineage (NCBI taxonomy): Eukaryota > Metazoa > Chordata > Mammalia > Rodentia > Sciuridae > Urocitellus > Urocitellus parryii. The sequence continues at coordinate 68,567,847 of NC_135542.1, forward strand.
ATTTTTCATTAAGGATGACATGCAGAGTACATATCAGAATGAAAATTAGGTCTCCACCCCGGGCTCCGTGGTCCCATGGTCAGGAGCAAGCAGGAGAGTCAGGGAGCGCCCATCTCAAGGGGTGGGAAGGAGAGGAGGGAGAGGTGACACCTTCCAGACCCTGCCATGTTCATTGTCTTGTGTATTCTCACGGGGACTTGGAAAGCTACATACTATGGCTTCAGTGTTACAGATGAGAAAACCGAGGCTCAGAGAGAAAGCAAGTAACATGCCTCAAGTCACCCAGCTAGCGAGTGACAGATCCAGGATTCAAATCCCAGGATATTTTGGCTCAGCTTCAATAGCTATCCATGCAGGAACAGGAGGCCAGCTGTGCAGAGCCTGAGGTCCTATGGTGTAGAAGCTCAGAGTGGGGCCCAAGCTGCAGGCACTTACTCCAGATGAATGTTCCAGGGTCTGGCAGTGGGAACCCTAGGCCTTAGCAGTCAGGCAGGTCTAGCTGGATCATGGCTGAGCCTATAAAGTCTCGGGAACAGTTGGGCCCTAAAAATGATGACCAACTATCTCTGGTTTTGCTGCTTTTCCTGCTCCTCAGCCTAGAAGCAACCCTGTATCCATATTAGGAAGCCCTTTGAGGCCCCTTTTTCAAATAAAGTGTGACAAGTGTGGGCCTGAGAGCCAGGCAGACCTGAGTTTGAATCCTGAGCCTGCTGCTGTTGAATGTCAGACCCTGAAAAGGGGCCTCCACCTCCCTTGAGCCTTAGTTTCCAAGGTTCATTTACATAACACTTACATTATGCAACATTTACATAACAACACCAACCTCTCAGAAAGTCAGAAATATTTGAAAGATATTCTTATTAATTGCAGCTAAATAATAAGAATTAATGTATATCGAGTACATGTGTGTACCATGCATGTTAGGAGCCCTTTACCTACATACCTTATAAACAACCCTCAGAAAGTGCTACCGTTATCAGTTCCATTTAACCTACCAGAAACAGAAGGTCAGAGAAGTTATTCGCTTGCCCAGGACACACAGTTAAAGTGACAAGGTCAGAACTGGAACCCAGGTCACTAACACAACTTTATAGTAAAGTACAGAATGTGTAGCAAACTGTCAAAAAAAATGGGAGTGAGTGACATCTTTGTCCTTTAAAAGCCCAGGTTCTTGCAGAGCCCCAGGGGATTTGCTTTCCAATTTGCCCACATGGAGTTTTCTGGAAGTCAGGAGAAAGCGCAGAGGGTGCTCTCCGGATCCAGGACCCCTCCCCTCCCTCAGCCTGCCTTCCTTTTAGGGTTTGGCAAACGCAGCTTCACTCCAGGCCTCTTGTGGAACTGGAAACAATGCAAGTTTATTTTGGCACCGGAGAGGGCCTGACTCCCCTCCTCTGGACGCCTCTGTGGGAAGAGCACTGGAGAATGTGGTCCTGGCTCTGTCTGTCCCCAGTACTCTCCCCAGCTTGTCCAGAGCACAGTCATAGCTGACCAGGGAGCTCTGACAAGGAAATGAGATAAGAGCTTGCCTTTCCACTTTGGGCGGATCAGAAGATTTGCCCCTCCTCTCTCCGTGCTCCCCTTCAAAAAGCAGGGGACCCGAGGCCACGTGCTGCAGTTAACCTGGGCGCTCTTTGCTGATCCCGCAGCCCCAGGAGGTGAGGGGCCTCCTCACCTGGGTATTTGGCTTCCTGTGGCAGATACCACACAATCAGGGCCCACGTCCACCTGGAGTGGTGATTGAAGTCATAGACGTGCAGAGCTGCAAGGGCCAGTCAGAGCCTTCGGGTGCAGGTTTCCTCCTGGCTTAGATTCCTTCTGGCTTAGGTTCAGCCAGCTTCAAATGCCAACCCAGGGCCAAGGCTTCCCACCTTTTATTTCACAGTTCAGAATCCTCAGGACCACCTCTTGAGAAAGGCCTCATTTTCCCAGTTTTACAAATGGGGCTCTGATGGCTCAGAGGTTAAGTAGTTGGTCAAGGTCAAGGAGGAAGGAAGGCAGCAGTAGAACCTGTACATGGTCTTCCAGTTCTGAGAAGCTCTGTTCCCAGACACAGGAGGGGTCTCTTCAGCAACACTCGGAGCACAGGTTCATCTAGACTTGGTTTGAGTCCCTCTGGTGTTCCTGAATTCCAAGGAAAGTCTCATCTAAAATGGTTTTGGGGATCGAGCTAGAACTTACCTCCCTTTTACCCAGGGATCCCATAAGTCCTCAGTCCAATACCAGGCAAAGGGCAGAAATCTGGAACTCTGCCCTTGGCCAGGTCTGTTCTTCATCGAGGGGACCTCAGATGACCATTGGCCATCCCTGTTCCTATCTCCAGACTGGTGTGGTGCTCTTGAAGGCCTGATCCTGCCACTTCTTAGCCACGGGGCCATGGACACATCTCTTGGCTTCCACCAAATGGAGCTGATCATATCTACCTTGCTGGGTGGATCAGGATTCAATGAGAGGACTTCTAAGGAGCCCTTCTCCCAGTGCCCTCCCATAATCAGCTCAGTCAATGGTAGCAGCTATCATAGTTTTGTCATCAATATTATTCAGGCTTGCCAAGCTTCAGCGCCTCCTCTATGGGCTACTTCAGTTTCCCCAACAACGGTGGGTGTTCCTGTAGTGCCAACTTCATGTGTTTGGGGGAGCAAGTGACCATACAGAGGAAGGGACACATGCATCAATGGAGCTCGGGCACCCTGGTTCCCCTGCTCAGGATCCTGCCTCCTGACCTTCCAGTTCTTTCCCCAAGGTTTTTAGGGGTATTATGTTTCACTCTTACAAAGCATCTCTCTGGACCCCAGCCCCCTTTAATAACTTTTTTATGCTAAAAGAAAAAGAAAATGTTGGGGCCCAGAAAACAAGACACCAAAGTATGACAATTTGGCAAGTCAAATGCTTTGCCCTGAAAAAGAACCAAGGTCTCTCTGACCTGCTGCTCCTGTCTCTTGCCCCCCTTTTCCCTCCTGAAGCACAAGGAGGGGTTTTCTCTGAGGTTCCCTTACCTGACTAAGGAAAGTTCCTTCCATAGGAAGGAATTGTCATGGACCCTCTCCCTGGTATCGCATTCAATTCACCGGAAATGGAGACCAAGGATACCTCACCCAGAGAGACTCGCCACAGGCCGCCATCTATTCTTATGAGGACAGCCTTTGTCCTTCTGGGCAGCATTTCCTCTCCTTACCCTCCCTTACCCTGTCACCACCTCCCCCCAGATACCCAAGCCCCTGTTCCTTTCCAAAGCTCAGACTGCTATTTAAACTTCAACCATCTGGCCCTTCTCTGAGCCTCATATTTTGTGACTTCTGTGCACTAGCTCATTTGCTCATAATAAACTCATATGCCTTCTCTCCTGGGAACTGTCTGTTGTCAGTTTATTTCATCAGACTCAATGTCAAACCTTCAGCCCGGGGGGAGGGGAAATGATCTTCACCCCCACATTAGGAGGGCATCTTTTGCCACTGCCCATTCCCTGGGATCAGCTGGAGTCTCCCAACCTTCATACTATTACAAGAGTGATTCAAACCTCCTGCCCTAGGGGTGGCAAAAGTGAAGAGACAGCTGAGGACGGAAGACGGGTGGCACACCTCTCAAAGGCAAGCAGGGCTGGGGTGGTGGCTCAGTGGTAGAAGGCTTGTCTCGCATGCATGAGGCGCTGGGTTCTATGCTTAGCACTACATAAAAATAAACAAAGGTATTGTGTCCATCTACAATTGAAAAAAAATTAGGAAAAACAAAAAAACAAGACAGACAAGAAGAGTAAGGCATGTGGGTGCAGGAAGGACCACCGGGGCCCACAGGGAATCCAGGGCTGCTGACCTGGAGGGCAGGGGCAAGGAGGGTGGGAGTCAGAGAGAAAGGTGGCCCATGCCTCAGCAGGGACACTCCTACTGGAGAGCAGAGGGTCGCTCAGCAAGCTGTGCACAGACACGTCCACTTGAAATCCAGGGAGAGGGTTTCAGGAGGCTAGAATTGGTGTCATTCTCCAAAGCTTTCACATTTCCCCCGTAGATTCTTTTCTGGAACAATCCAACAGGTCTGCATGTTTGGGAAGGAAATTAAGTGTGTCTTTCCTGAGCTCCTCAGCAGCACCAGCACTAATATTCTTGAGGCCATCTCATGAACCCTCCCAGCCCCGCTCTGGGGCAGAGAAATCCTTCCTCAGGTTGGCAGCGAGGAGACGAGGGCCTGGAGACAACTAATTGGGGAGCAGAGCCAGGACATGCAAGCCTGGACTCCAATTCCGAATCCAGTTTCCTTTCTAAGCACTTTCTGCTATGGAAAGTACAAATGGAGTGGAGAAGGCAGCAGCTGGATCTACCCCGGGACCTGTGATGGGCAGGCTCAGCAAGGAAAATGATTCATTGATTGATGTCTTGATTGATGGATGGATGGACTGAATCATCAAGGCCTCATCAGGCCCTTCTGGGTTCTCCATCCTGGAACTCAAAGCCCCCTCCCACCCCCGGGAGGCAGGTGGAGCAGGCCAGGCAGCCTTCCACTGCCTCTTCCTCAGGGGACCCTTTGGATAGGAGGAGACCAGACCGCTGCAGCTCCTGCCCAGGGTGAGATTGAAAAACTTATGGTTCCTATTTAAAACCGCATCTCATTCATCATTTCAGCACCAACCAACAATTAAACCTGATTCAATCAAGCACTGATAACACAATCGCCTGTCACTAGCTATTTAAAACTCTATCCCAGCCTCTGGGGCCTTCAGAACCAGGACTGTTTGTCCTGCCAAGAGCAAAGCCCCACCCGGGAGCCTGAAGACATGTGTAGGGTGTAGGGTCTGTCTAGCATCCCTGCTCAGAGCGTCTCTGGCTAGCTTCACTGCCTAGCTCCCTGGCTGAGGCAGGGGCTTGGGGAAGGGTTGGGGATGCCGGGAGGAGGACCTGGGGGAAGCAAAGACCAAAATCCACTTAGAAGGTCAAATGGGAGGTCAAGTGCACACACTTATGGTGCTTTGTTTCACTTTCTTTGGGCTCTCTCAGCAAATACCCAGCCTGAGGAGCATCAAAAACAGGGCTGAGCCCTGATTGCAATCTATTTACTGGGTCTGTGACCTTGGCCAGGTCTCTTGACCTTTCTCATTCTTGCTTCCCTCATCAGTATAGTAAGAAGAACAAAAACAAAAGAAAACAAAACAGAAAACCTCTCCTCCAACCATCAGCCTCAGTGGTAAGTCGATCCCCAAATCCAGTGATCCCAGTAGAAGCATTTGGGAAACCATAAGTCCCAAAGCACAGGAGTCAGGAGCAGCATGAGCTAGGGGTGGGGGTGGTGCTGGGGGCAGTATGGCAGATGCCAGCCCCTGTCTGACATCCCCGTGGCTCTCTAGGACTGACAACACAGCAGAACAGTGCATGCCCACATTGCAGAATACAGGCGCCTCCAGGCTTCAGGCACCATGCGGACCCGTGTGGTCAGGGAGGCCTTCCTGCAGGCAGTGGACTTGAGCTAAGTTCTGAAGACTGAGCAAGCCTGGGAGCCACTTAGAGCTGGAAAGAGCTCCCACAGCCATTTCCCACTTAATCCTCAATACCTTCTGGAAGGAAGAATATGTACAAAAGATACAGTTTGAGGCTGAGAGATTAGGGGGCAGTAAGGAAGGGGATGTGACAGTCACTCATCCTGTCACTGTGAAACCTGAACTGCCCTGACGTGTCTCCAAGCTCTCCATGGGCCAGAAGCAAAAGTCACTGCTCTGTGGCTCCAGGGAGAGGAGTTAGGTCTGGGGAGGGAGGGAGGCAGGGTGTATTCCTAGGGAACCTGGAGAACCCAGGGGTGGGCCTGCAAGGGACTGCCTCCCTCTAAAGGCCCCAAGGCTTCCTCCCCTGCATCCCTTCCTCCTGTGGTTTCCTGAGCCCTACAGTCAGGACTATGTGACTGCTAGGATTCCAGGGTCTCGCTGAAGCCACCAGATTGCAAGCCCCTCAAGGGCAAGAAGTGGGGACTAACTTCTCCCTTACTGGCCATGTGATTTTAAGTCATCTAGTAACCTCCTTGAGAGTCCCCCTGCAACAAAGATAAAAATAGGACCTATCTCACAAGGCCACTGAGAAAAGAACAGGAGTTAATCAGAGAAGTGCTTAAGGAAAGTATCTCTACTTGGTGCTCCCAGAGCGCTCGCACCAGCCTCCGTATGCAGCAGGGGCCTGACTAGTCTTTGATTAGAAGCTCAGGACGTCAGGCACAACAGTGGGGACCGAGACCAGATGGGCAGGGAAGCTCCCTGATGGGAAGGGATGATGACAAAATGCAGGGCAGGAGTTACCTGGGAAATTTCCCTCCTGTGAGGCCTCAGGAACATGCCAGTCCCCTAATGCACCTTCCTGGGGATACCTGTGCCCCCATTTAACCCTCAATACCTTCTGGAAGGAAGAACACATACAAAAGGTACAGTCTGGGTTTTTCCTGGGACTCCTTGGTCCCTGCCACATGGTTGTTGGGGGACAGGGGAACCAGGAACAGAGCCACCCTCCCCAGGCTGAAGTTTAGCAGACAAAACCCTGGGATGAAGGTGGGTTTACTGGGTGGGTGATTGGGGGTGACGAGTGCTGGTGGGAGACATGGAAAGGAGAATGGAGGCCCTAATTCAGGACTCACAGAAGTTGAGTGAGGATTCAATAAGACACCCTAGATCAGCCACTGGGCACTCTTCGCATGCTTTCTGTGGCAAAGAACCACTTTAATGGTTAAATGACCCAAAAAATCATTAAGATTTTAACCATTGAAATTTTTAATCATTTTTCTCAACAATCCTGCCAGGTTAGTTTGTCTAGTTTAAAATGAGACATCTCAACTCTGGAAGTTTCTAGAAAGAGCTAAGAGCTAGCTCTAGAAAGAGCTAACAGCACCTCCCAAATACTGGTCTGCACCAGTGTCTTCGTAAGAAAGCAGACTCCAACCCCACATCTGGATTTTGATTCCAGAAACCTGGGCCTTTCCCAGGCTTCCCAGATAGTTCTGAATCTTAACTGACTGGAGCATTACTCTCCTGGTGATGTGAGACCTGGAGTCTTACAGCCTGAGAGGGAACTCCAGAGAGCCCCAGGACAAGCCACCATGGGAAGGTACTTAGGAGGGAACTTAAGTAATCTGTGACATAGCCACATGATGGAATATTATGCAGCCCTTAAAGTGTGGGGCATTTTTATAACATGGAAACGTACATATGTTAAGGAAACAGGTAGGTAAGAAAATCACACACATTTTTTTGTTTGTTTGTTTTGCAGTGCTGGGGATTAGACTCAGGGCTTTATGCATGCAAGGACAGTGCTCTACCACTGAGCTACATTCCTAGCCCCTTACCTGTACTGTTTTATCTCAACTATGTAACAAAACTAAAAGTACATTTTTTAAAAAAAAATGACTGGAGGAAACAAACTCGAAATGTTTTATCGGTCATCTCCGTATGAAGATTACATATGATTTCATTTTCCTTATTAAGACTTTCCTACACAGAGCATATATTACCTTTTAAAGTAGCAAAGTACTAAGCCATTTTTTTTTTCGAAAGAGAAAAGTCTGCCCTCCTCTCTGCCACCCGAGCCAGCATGAGTCGACTCTGACCCTGGGGTAGGCAGGTAGGCAGGCCTTGTGGGGACTATTTTTTTTTTCTCTGCTCTCAGGCAGGAAATAACCATTTCCCACTGGGTTTCCTGCAGGAATAGGGCCCAGAACAACTCTGGCTGGAGACTCCAGACAGGTATAAACACACAGGTTCCTTGGGAGTAGCTTTTGCTCTTCTCTGCAGCTTTATCCCTGACCCCCCAACCCCTAAATCCCCAATCACTTGCTCAGGCAATCCTTTCTAGAAAGTGCCTCTAGACCCTTCTCCAGCTGTCCCTTTACCTGGAAGGATCCTCCCAGTTTTCCCCTCAGGCAGCGTGGTAGGTGGTAGGGGGTCCTGTTCCACCGAGGATCTTCCCAGACACCACCCCCAGGAGCTCCCAGACCCTCTTCTCCCTGTAGAGCTCAAGTCATGGTTGACTAATCATGGGCTGCTTCTGTGCCACCTGTCAGCCACGAAGCTCTTTGAGGGTTTGGACTCCTCATCCCCAGTTTCAAAAGAGCCTGGCACACAGCGGACACTCGATGGACGTTTACAGAGCAAATGAAGGAACCCTGCCTCAAGGTCCTGGCGGCCAGGCGTCACCCCATGGAATCTCCCAGAACCCTTCAGAGGCCCCAGTAGTTCTTCATGCATGAAATTGCTGTGGCTGGTGTCAGGAGATCAGCAGAGCCACCTCCAGGACCTGGTCCAGCAGATCAGAGCAGGGACCAGGGCCCCAGCCAAGGGAGCTGGCAGGAGCCTTCTTGGAAAGAGGGACCTCAAGGGATGTGCTGTCCTAAAGACGCTGGGTTTCATTCAGGCTCTCGGGGGAAGCAGAGCCCCTTCCACCTTCCCACGCCTGAAAACCCAGGGGCCCTCCATCTGTATCTTCTAGACAAATAAAGGGCCTGCATCAGAGTGGGGATGGCCATCAAGCTGTCACTCTGGCTACTCACTGGCCACCCTAACGGCCACTGTTCTCAGTCAGGGGCCTGGCCCAGCCAGCCATGCCCAGGTTTTAGGGCACCAAGCCCAGGCTGGCACATTGGCAATGGCTATGGAGTTCATTGCCCTGCTACCCTGTCCCCTGCCCCACTCCCTGTCCCCATAGCCCAAGGTGTGGAGACAAGGAAACTGACTGCCTCTCCCTCCCACGCAGGGTGTCTCCTAACGGAGAAAAGCATTTGGCATGTGGCGCACTCGGGGCAGCGGAGTGGGCTGTCTAGGAGGAAGAGGAGGACAGACATGTGGCTGTTGGTGCCAAGACAGGAGCTTGGGAGCAGGGGGGGGAGGGGTGTCCCAAGACAGCAAGCGGGGCTTCTGGGACCTACAAGGGGCTGCCCCATGTTGTTGGCAGCAGTAACCTTCTAAGGCCAGCCCTTAGGACATTGGCAGTGGAGTTATCATCCTTGTCCTCACCATCTTTTCCAACCCTCACCTCCTGTCCCCTCTTTGAGGATCCAGCGTTTTTGTGGCTCTGGCAGCCCCATGTTCCAGGACAACTCAGATTTAAAATATTCTCCCCCACATCAGACCACATGTCCCTGTTGGCATGGAAGGACCGTGCTTGCCACATCTGTCCACACTAAGGAATCAGGAGCTGAGGGTGGCTGGAGCGGAGGAGGGGGCGTAGATTAAACAGAGGAAAACAAGAGAGAGGACAAGAATCTCACACGGGTGGGTCAGTCCGGTCAGGGAGGCAGAGCAGGGGCTCCGCTCAGAGGTGACCTCCTCACCAACAGCAAGGCCTGCCTGGGGGAGGGAGGGAAGGCCCTTGGCCACCATGCTTTGAAAAACGAGCTGCCCCATCGTGGCAGAGGTGGAGGGTCCTGAGCCCCGTCCATTCTAGCTCCTGCTCTCTCATCTCCACTTAAAAAAACGTCGCCATTATCTCCACACTTCTTGGGGAACCTCTACCTCACTCCCAGGAGACCTCAGGGCCTGTGCAGGGGACCTTGCTCTGGACACTGACCTTCCTGAGCCCATGTGAAGGGGCCAGGCCTGCCCTGTCCCGTCCCCAAAGGTCTGCAAGTGACTGCTTGCTTTCCTCTCCTTCCCTGGCTCCCCAGCTGTGGGTTTTCCTGTCCTCATTTCTGAGATTCCCTGACAGCCAGAACCCTGTGCCACATACACAAATACAGTGTCCCTTGCCCTGCCTGGTCCAGGACACAGCTCCTCCAGGGCTGGGCTCCCCTGGGTGCACGGAGAGGCACACGGAACTCCCTTTCCAGAAGAGCTGCCCCCTGCCCTCCGGCCAGCCTGGGATTTGCTCTCAGGGAAGCGTCAGGCGAGCACTTGCTTGGTGGGTAAGCAGGGTCCACGCCTCTGGTTCAGGAAGACCACACTCCAGGAAAGGAGGGTGCCCGGAGCTGACCTTCTAACATTCTGAGGATGTGAGTGATTTCTATGCCTTTTGACCCCATTCCCTCCCTACAGCAGCACATCACTGTGACAGGCGCGTCCTAAGTGTTGGGCAATGTGGCACTGCTGTCTGGTCAGCCTGGGGGATCTGAGGGGCCCCATCCCCAGTTTATGGGGACCTTTGGCCTGTCAGCTAGGACCTGGGGGCCTGCCGCACTCTCCCTTGGCCCTGATCCCTGACCTAGAGGTGAGGAGAGGGCAGCCAGATAGGAATGTGGGCGACCCAGACACCAGTGGGTGGCTCTGCCCTGGTTCTGTGGTTCCTCCTCCCTTGGGGTGGCCTGAGATGGGGCAAGAGGCCCCTGAGACAGACAAGGCCTCTGTCTGCTTCCTGTCCCCTGCCCCTGGCTCCTGGCCTGGCTGCCTTGCTACAGGGGGTCTCTGCTGCACTTTCTAGACCCCCTGGTCTCTCTGTCTCTCCCTCGGGATCCTCACTTGGGGCCCCTGTTTGCTGCCTCTGGCTTCGTCTTTTCCTGGGTCTACACTGTGTCCCCTCTTCTTGCCACCCACTGCCCCTCTCCATGCTCTCCACCCTGTCCCTGTCTCTCCTGACCCTCCCTGGATCTCCCCGGCACTCATCCCTGCAGGCTGTGGAACCCGCTTGACAATCTCCCAGGAGGTAACAGAGGGAAGAGGGAGAGAAGAAGAAAAAAGAAAAGAATAGAAAAGTCATCATTTGTTTTTCATCAGTGCAATGAAGCCCAGGTGACCTTGGAATGCAGCTGCAGGGTCACCCACCCTGCCACGGCAGCTCCCCTCCTCCAGGACTGTCCCTGTGTACCCAGCAGAAGACAGGCCCCAGTGTAGCTCGTACCCAACTCTTCTATCAGGCCAGAGCAGAAGACTGCCAGCCACACTGAGTGCATAGGGACAGGACAGGAACCCTCGGGCCAGGGCAAGTCTCAGATGGAGTCAGAAGTCTGCTGTGAGCTGCGCGGTTGTGTCTCCCATCCCCTGGCGGGAGAGGATCTGAAGAGGCGCCTTTGGGAGGTAATTAGGTTTAGATGAGAGTGGAGCCCACCTGATGGGATTAGTGCCCTTATAAGGAGGGAGAAACCAGAGCACTCTCTGCCATACCACATGAGGACGCAGCCAGAAGGCAGCCATCTGCAAACCAGGAAGAGCTCTCACCAGAAACCGAATCAGCCAAACCACGATCTGGGAATTCCCATGTTGCAGAACCCTGAGGATGAATTCCATGCTGTTTACCATCCGACCTGCAGTCTTTTGTTATAGCATCTGGAGTAGACTAAGACAGCCTTCCATCCACGTTGGCCCCTCTGTGGGGTGGCAGGCTGCACCATGGCTGACCCAGCCCTGCACTCTGCAGCCTTCCCTGCCAAGCCTTGGCCTGGGTCATGATGACAGATGCTTCTTGTCTTTTGGTGAGCATCTGAAGTGTGTGGGAAGGTACAGGTTACAAAGGGCTTTCTCTTGCTTCATCTCATGGAATCCTCGCTGTATGACTGTTGCTCAGCACATCTTTCAGAGGCCAAAACTGGACGTTAAATGAGTCCACGCTGACCACATGGACAGCACAGGACTGAGCCCACTGCCAGGTTTAAGACTCAGCCAGCCTGTCTGACCAACACTGCTTGGTCAGGACAGCCCAGTGGACTCTCAGTGCTTCCTGTCTCAGAAGCTCTGTTCCCTCCCTGCCTGGAATGCCCTTGCCCAGTTCCTCTGCTTACTTAAACCTCACCCGTCTTTCCCAGCTCGGCTCATGCCCAATCTTCACTCAAGAGCCTCCCACTATAGGGCCATGAGGAAACAATCCATCTCATAGCCCATGTTGCACCTGTGATCAGCACTGCAAAGTTTAATAATCATGGCAGGGTCTGTTACTCATTCCTCACTGACAGGACCCATGTATTGTAGTAGGTCACATGGTATCTACAGAAAAGCCTGTATTTTCTTGGTTTTGTGAATTAGATATAGTCAAATTCTGGCTCATGGGATACACACAATGTCATTTATGACTTTTGAGAAGTAGTAACCAAAGAAGAGAGACATCTTTCTCCTTCCATCCTTCTCTATTTCCTGACAGCTAGAATGTAAACATGATGGCTCAGGCAACCATCTTGGGCTATAAGGTGGATGCCATAAGTTAGGATGGCAGAGCAACAGGACTAAGGAACTCAAGACTCTGATGATCACAGAGCTGCCCTACCATCATTGGTCTGTTTACTTCCACATGGTGCTTACCTGAGGGAGTAGCCAACTTCTATCTTATTTAAGCCATTATTATATCAGCTCTTCTGTCACTTTAGCCAAGCACTATCCTAATTATCCTAATTGGTTAAAAAAAAAAAAGGAAAGAACGCAAAAATAATAAGTTCAACATTGACAGTCCAGAAAGAGAAACAGACAAGTCAATGGAAATAATGCAATTTGATGATAACATTAACTGTGTCATTTTAAGGGGGTCATCAATTATAAAATGCACTGTTATTTTATGTTCTATCAAGAAAAATAATACTGCCTTTAAACTGAGTCATAATGCCTTAAAAGCAGCCCCCCATGACACATGAGCCAGTCACACCAATCTCTCATTAGTTTGAGATTTTTTTACAGTTTATTCCAAGGGATTTCACAATGTCTCTGGCCTTCTTTGGCTGCCTTGCTGGCGACGTGACGGGCCACCTTTCAAAGCATATCTCAAAAACAAAACCCAGCACAGCTTCTTCCCCTTTCTTCTTCCTGTCCTGCCCCCACCAAGTGCTCTGAGTCGTTACTTTGAAGAAAAGGATTCTGGTTAGTCCTCTGATGACAAATCGTTGCTTCACTCATGTCAAATCTGTGCCCTGCCACTCCGTGTCCTGTGTGTCTTCAGATTTCTTCCCACTCAGTGGTTTGCCATTGCTCTGTTGAGTCTTGGCACCTCCAAGTCACTTCAGATGGCAATTAATGCCAAACGAGAGATGCCTCCCAGGGCACAGTGCTCAGCGGAAGGGGACCCCAAGGCTGCGCTCCCGCAGGCAGGGCACCCTGGGCCGGCCACCTCAGAGATGCCATCACAGGATGCTTTTGAGGGCGAGTGCCTCTCCAGCTGTGAGAGGGAACCATGTGGTTTTGAAATGTCCTCCCGATCCTGGGAGAGGGAGGAATGGGGAATGACGGCTTCATGGGCCTGGGGTTTCCTTTTGAGATGATGAAAACCTTCTGGAACTAGATCGTGGTAATGTCCGCATGGTATTGTAAATGCAATAAAGACCCCTGAGCTGTGCACTTTAAAATGATTAAAACAGTACGTTTGATGATATATGTATTTTATCCCAATTTTTAAAAATATGTTTTCTCTTTCTTTTTTATTTGTTCTTTTTAGATACACATGACAGTAGGGTGTATTTTGACATATCATACATGCATGGAATATGACTTCCCATTTTTGTGGTTTCACAGATGTGGAGTTACACTGGTGGTGTATTCATATATGAATACAGGAAAGTTATGTCCAGTTCATTCTATTGTCTTTCCCATTCCCATCCCCCTCCCTTCCCTTCATTCCCCTTTGTCTTTAAATTTGATGATTAAGATGGCTGTTTCTATTTAAAAATTGTTAAGTTTCAAGTGAAAGAAGCCAATCTATATAATGTTTGATTCCAACTATATGACATTTTGGAAAATGCAAAGCCATAGAGACAGTAAAAAATCATTGGTTGCTGGGTTTGGAGAGGGGAAGGAGGGATTATAGGCAGAGAACAGAGAGTTTTTAGGTCTGTGTAACTATTCTGGTTAATAATATAGTGGTGGACACAGGTTTTTTTTTTTTTATTTTTTAAAGCCATAAGAATACCCAACACTGAGAACCGTGAACTTTGGGCAGTTACCGCGTGTCAGTGTCAGCCGGTCAAGAGTAATGACAGCCACTCCGATAGGAGATGTTGGTGATAGGGAGGCAGCTGGTGGTCTAGGCTGCCACCCCACAGAGGGGCTAACTGAGATGCAACACTGTCTTAGCCTGCTGTTCTGTTCTTATAAATATTGGGTTTCCAGTATTTTCATGATAGCAGCACAAACTAAGGTATGCATATACCGCATTTTTCTTATCCCGCTTCCATTGATGGATGTTTGGGTTGCTTTCATCTCTGGGCTGATGGGAATGGTGCTGCTATGAACATGAACTTATAAATATCTCTTCCAGACCCAGCTTTGGATTCTCTGGAGTTCATACCCAGAAACGGAACTACTGGATCTCATGGTGATTATAAGTTGAGGATCCACTGTTTTACATAGTGATTGCACCATTTTATAGTCCCTAGTGCACAAGAAGTCCAATTCCTCTATATCTCTGCCCAAACTTGCTATTTTCTATTTTTTAAAAGCAACCTTCCACATGGGTATGAGACGATATTTCATTGTGGTTTTGATGTGCATTTCTCTGATGATTAGTGATGAGCATGTTTTCATATGCTTTTGGCTATTTGTAATAGCATCTTCGGAGAAATGCATGGTTAAGTTCTTTGCCTGTTGTTTAATCAGGCTGATTTTTTTTCCTCATTGAGTTGGCTAGGAGCGATGAGAGCAGGCATCCTTGCCTTGTCCCTTGGGGTGAAAGCCTTCCGACTCTCCCATTAGCTGTGGGCTTTTCCTAAACGACCTTCATGATGTTGAGGTAATTTCCTTGTATTCCTAGTTTGTTAAATATTGTAAGCTCTGGGGGTTTTATTGTGCAATTTTGCATGGCACGGTGATTTCTAGGCATGCACATGTCACATTATAGCAGAATCGACTTCAAACAATGAGGCCATTTCCAAGTTAACTGGGAGGAAACAGTCACAGGGACATTCAGCAGCTTGCCCAAGATCACACAGTCAGGGAAGGCCAGGCTCTGAACCCAGAGGCCACATTTTTTCCCACTTAAATCTGTTTTTCTTATACTAAAACCTAACCTTAAAGGAATAAATAAACTTAGGATCATCTAGCCAGAAATAAGTGGCCCCAGATATTCAGGACGTGATGGGGGTGGGAGGGACAGAGAGGAAGAGGAGGAGGAGGAGGAGGAGGAGGAGGGGGAGGAGGAGGGGGAGGAGGAGGGGAGGAGGAGGAGGAGGGAGAGGGAAAGATGCAAACAAACATAATTTAAAAGATCTCATGTTCTCCTGTCTTCTGTTTCTCTGTGGAGGGAGCTCCGGGCCTCCCTGTCCCTTGCCCCTGGACAGAGTGCCCTCCTGACTGGTGAAGTGCATTCTCTCCTTGCCTTTCTTCGTGAGCAGCCAGACTCACCTACCACCAGCTCCTCTGCACCACACACGGCTTAGGGAAGGCTTTGCCTCACTGCTGCCCAGGACAAGGTAAAGCTGGATGCACTGGCAGGTGCTTGGGAGCTTCTTGGGAGGCTGAGGCAGGAGGATTATTTGAGCCCAGGAGTTTAGGGCCAGCATGAGACCCTGTCTCTTAAAAAAGATGAGGTGGGTAAACTTGATTTCTGGGTGGAGGACAGACACCAGCTCAGCTAATAGCCCAGCCAGCCTTTAGCAGTAGCAAAGGTCACCTTCGAATCTCCCTCTTTCCTGCAGTTGACTGAGCTCTGCACACTGTACACTTTGCAGTGGGAAAATGGTCAGTTCCAAGACAGTGACCAAGAGGGTGGAAAATCCCATGCTGGGACATAGGAGGAGCTGTGATACAAAGATGAGTCCCACAGAAGGACCAAGAGGAGCAGGCAGGGCTTCCCAGAGGTACTGAATGCCAGGTTGGATTGCACAGGGAGGGAAAGGATGGAGCCAGGGGTGGGGAGCCAGCAGAGGTTTCTCAGCCCCACTGCGTCTCACGGCTGCAATTACCTGTGGTCAAGCCCCTGATTCGGGGACTCCAGCTACCACCTCCAGGTCCTGGTTGACTCCCAAGCCCACACTCTCAAGGGACCCAAGCAGATGGAGTATCTGGGATTGGGAGGACAAGAGGATCCCAACATCTCTTGGCTGCACAGAACTTCAGCCACACTCCCCTTCCACGGAATGAGTGGCTGGCCACCCCACCCCTTCTACCATTTCTTGCTGCATTTTAGGCACCAGGAACTAAAACCAAAGAAAGCCGATAACAGAGGGGAAGTGAGTGCTGAGGTCCCTTCCAGCTGAATTTTGTGACTCAACTCACCTTCTCTGTTTTAAATAGGGAGCTACTGTGCAGCTGAAGCTGAGGGTGAGCCTGTGCTGGCTCTAGGAGGGACAGCACCAGCACAGAGGAACGTGTGGCAGTAGGTCCTGAGCGGTGGGATCAGGCAGGCCTGGCTTCATCTCTCTTTGACCACTTGCTTTGTGACTTTGTGACTTGATCCCTCTGCACCTCAGTTCTCTCATCTGCAAAATGGGGACACTATACCTTCTTTCTGGTTGTCAAGGAGATCAGGTGAGGTCTCAGGCCCACACATGACTCTTGGGAATCATGACTTTGTTGGTCCCAGAATCCCTTCTCTCCATGTTGCCCCAGATAGAGCTATGTACTAGGAAATCCAACTCTGGTGAAATCACAAATAGGATGCCAGGCATGGTGGCACATCCCAGTGTCTCAGGAGGCTGAGGCAGGAGGATCATGAGTTCAAAGCCAGTCTCAGCAAAAAGCGAGGAGCTAAGCAACTCAGTGAGACCCTGTCTCTAAATAGGGCTGGGGATGTGGCTCAGTGGTCAAGTGCCCCTGAGATAAAATCCCTGGTACCAAAAAAAAAAAGGGGGGGGCCTGGGATTGTGGCTCAGCGGTAGAGCGCTTGCCTAGCATGAGCGGGACCCAGGTTCGATCCTCAGCACCACATAAAAATAAAGGCATTGTGTTGTGTCCATCTACACCTAAAAAATAAATGTTTAAAAAAAGAGAAAGAAATCACAAATAAGCTAATTTTTGCCTTTGTTCAGTAGAAGTTCTGTCTCATGACCTTTCTGTTCCCTTTTGGATAATGCAGCTTTGAAAAACACTGTTTTGGTCCCATGAAATAGCCAAAGCTTCCATTTCATTGGGAATTATAGCTCCTCTCCCGGCCCCCAGCTAACTGCTTGGCACCTGGGAAGAGGGGCACTGGCTTCCTCCCCCCTGCTTTCTTCCTGTCCGGCTCCCTAGCTATTGTTTGTGACTCCAGTGGAGAATGGGAACATGGGCAAGGAGGACAGGTGGGGGATCAGGATGATATGCAGTTGGCTGGCGCTATCCTCATGCTCTCTGGGCGCAGCGGATGGTTCCAATGACTTTCTCATGAGGGAGCTTTTATGGGCTTCCCTGGAGATGTCCCATCACTAGGGACCACAAATCCTTCCTAGGACCTGAGTAAATTGCCTTAAATACCATGCTCCTCCGCCCTCGGCCTCAGGGCATCGGGTGGCCCACTCTGGTTTCCGTCTGCTGAGGGTCTAGGGTGCTAACTCTCTGGGCAGCTGTATCAGACAGAGAAGCTGGACCTTGTCTGGCTTCCTAGAGGGGCTGTAACAAGTGACCACAAACTGGGTGCTCAAAACAACAGAATCTGATTCAGTTCTGGAGGTGAGATGTCTTAAATTCAGGTGTCATGGGGCCACACTCCCTCTGACCACTGGAGGGAAGGAGCGTCCCTCTCTCCTCACTTCTGGTTTTGCTGGTGATTCTTCGCACTGGTTGGCTTGCAGCTGCTTCCGCTCCAGTCTCTGCTTCTGTCATCACATGGACTCCTCCTCCATCTCTTTGTGTCCCTGTGTCTCCCAGTTCCCCTCTCCTTAAAAGGACACCCATCATGAATTTAGGGCCCACCCTCATCCAGCATGACTCCATCTTAATTTGACGGCATCCACAGGGACCATTTCCAGATGAGGTCCCCTTCAAAGATACTGGGGATTGGGACTTGAACATGTCTTTTTCAGGATTTTTGTTTAACCCCCAACAGACCTGCTCTGCTCTGTGGCTCTCGCCTGTCCATGGGATGCAGTCAGCCATCCTACCTCCCAGAAGATTCGGCTTGATCTTAGTACAGCCACTCCTCTTTCAGCTGGACGGCCATCTCCAGTCCTTAGATTGCTCCGGTAGGAGTCAGGCACAAGTCCCAGGACCTCATAGTACAGGGATCCTGTATTCAGTATTCATCTCAGAAGTTCCAATGAAACTCTCCTTTTCACTGTGAGATTCGGGCACCTTCCACTCCTCTAAGGAAGCAGTGTACTGTGGGGTGCTCAATGAATACATCCTTTCCCAGACCTTCTCCCATATTTCCACACCACCAACCCACAACCGCAAGAGCCGTGAGAGAAGAAAACCAGCTTTTAAATATTGCCTTATCACATCGGCACCCTCTGGGAGCTGATATCTGTCATCTTAACATCTCAGTTGGTTAACACCTGCCATTCCCTTTCCTCAGGCCTGAGGAATCAGAGGCCAAATAGCCCCTTATAGATGGCCTCTCCAGCTGGTCAAGTCAGGCTTTTTCCTCAAAAGAGACACCTGGGGGTGCCAGGTCCTGCCTGCTCTGGGACATTCCTGTTATAATGCTGAGTGGTGAGGAAGGGAGCCATGGACCTAGTGCATGGTCACTTTCTTGCTCTGTGACCTTATATAAGCCGTTTACTTCACTGAGCTCCATTTTCCTCACCATAAAATGGAGATTCAAATGTGTGTGAGTGTGTGTGTGTGTGTGTGTGTGTGTGTGCATCAGTCCCAATCTCCCAGGACCATGATCAGAATAAAATGTGTTTTATTCATATTTCGATGCAAATGGATTCAATGAATTCATCTGGTTTCCAGAGAACAAGTGTCATTAAAGCCTCCCAGGCAACCCAGGGTTTCAGGGGAGAGAAAGTGTGGGTGTCTTGCCCTCAGGAGCTCACCCTCTAGGTGGCAGATAACACGCACATGACTCAAAACAGAAATAGCCACTTCTATCATGTGACAGCCACAGGGGAGATTTCCAGGCTGGCCATCGACACCTTGTCAAACCAGAGGCCTCCTCGGACCTCCATGTGGATTTGGAGGAAATGAACAATCTTGATTCAGAGTGACTTCATAGAGGAGGTGGGCCTTTGGCCGGGACCAAGGACAGTAAGATTAGGTTACAGGGGATGGAGAAAGAGAGCAAAATCTCTCCCCATGGTCTCCTGTTGAGACAGGGGCAAAGGACAGATACTCAGAGTAGATTATTTATTTGTAGACAATAAATGATTGGTCAGAATGATGGGGACTAATTCAAAGAAAAGAAAAGAAAATGTTAGCACCTCCAGAGTACTCTCGCCCCCCCCCCCACCCTTCTACTAGTTACCAAGGTTACCAACACCTCCAGGGAATCGACCCTCTCAACCCAGGGAATTCTGATGAGTACCCCTGGGTGGCTCTTTTCCTGCCTTTTGGTCACTAAGCAAGATAGGAAGAGGGTGGAAGGAAAGGAAACCTGGGATTTTTAAGGAACAAGACAGAGCCACTAGCATGAGCACCAGCTCTGGGTCCCCTTGTCTCTGAAGAAGTCTATCTCTGTTCTGTCTCTTAAATAAAACTTGCTTTCTGTGCTTTGCCTGGGTGTTTCTTGGGTGTTTAATCTTCGACACCTGGGGAACAAGGACCCGATCCTGATTTCTAAGACCAGTATCACAGTGAAGAAGGCCTGGACCCGTGTGCGTGGTGGACAGAATCACACATTCGATAGATTTTGGAGATTCTCAGCCAGGGCTTCTCAATGCAATCACTTGGGAGAGCTTTAAGAAATACTAATAGGGCTTGGGGTGTAGCTCAGTGGTAGAGTACTTGCCTACCATGCAAGGCCCTGAGTTAGATTTCCAGCACCACCAAGAAAGAATGAAAAGAAGGAAGGAAGGAGGGATGTAAGGAATGAAGGAAGGAAGGGAGGGAGGAAGGAAGGAAGGGAGGGAGGGAAGAAGACTGATGCCTGGGGCCTTCCCAAGAACTCCCAAGTCATTGGTTTGGGGTTTGGAAAAGCAGCCCAAGAGATTCCAATGGTTCTCAGGGTTGAGACCATTTTCACCTCTCAGATCTCAGCAGGAACAGTATGGCCTCTTAAAAAAAAATATATCACCTAAAAGAGAGAGCAACTTTATTTTTAAACACTAACTTGTCAGCAGCTTGGTGGCATCAGATCCCCCCACCAAATTTGCCCACCTCCAGCCGCTGCTCCCACATTCTTCCAGCTATTCAAGCTCCAGTTCCACACACTTCTGCCCGCTCCCTGGGGAGTTCTGTTCCCAGGAAGCGCCCTTCTGACTGCAGGGGCATCCTGTTCTTAGGGCTCTGCCCTGCGTGTCAAAATGTTCTGATCCTCCAACACTAAGCAATTTTGCTCAAATGTCATCAGGTTGCAAAGAATTTTCCAGAAGGGTCACAAGAGGCCTTCCCAAAAGGCCACTGCAGCAGCACTGC
Source organism: Urocitellus parryii (assembly GCF_045843805.1). Lineage (NCBI taxonomy): Eukaryota > Metazoa > Chordata > Mammalia > Rodentia > Sciuridae > Urocitellus > Urocitellus parryii. The sequence continues at coordinate 68,588,131 of NC_135542.1, forward strand.
TGGTCTTGGAGCCAGGATCCTCCACCCAAGTGTTGCTGCCGCTGCTCACTGGCTCCCCACTCTGTGCCTTAACTTCCACATCTGTGAAATTGGGGCAGACCAGGTAACCTCTGGGGTTCCCCTTCTCCCTGGCTCTCTGAGACGTTAGAAGCTGTTCCAAGCTGAACACAGCTGGGCCTGGGGTGGGGATCACCTCCAAGACCCTGCTTCCTGGGGCCTCAGCCCAGCTCCAGGCTTCCTGCTGGGCAAGCCTGGGCACAAGGGGCCTTCACAGAGCCTCTGCTTGGTTTTCCTAAGGAGCAGGGGTGGGAGGAGCCAGCTAAGCTAACAGAGGCTTCATCTGTGTCTGAGGCTGAGGGAGGAGTGGACTGACCACCCTGTGGGGACTCTACCTTGCCTCTGGATTTTTCCATGGCTTTTTCAGAGCCTTTCATTTGATCATCAAATTAACCCCTCAGCAGCAGAAACAAACAAGGTCAGTTAGTTCCATTTTACACAGGAGGCGGATGAGGAGCTGGGGTGGGAGGGGGTGGAGTATTTGTTACCCTGATGCTCAGCCTCAGTTTCTCACCTTAAAGAGCAGATATTGCACTTGATACTGCAAACGGGGAGGCCAGTCCATGTTCCACAGAGAGAGGGCCTCAGGGACGCCTTCAGGCACAAGGTGGGATCCAAGGGCCGTGTCAATTCGGAGGCAGGGCCTTGAGGGATCCATGATGGGCCAGGTACTGTTCTGGAACATTCTGTATAAACTCACAACATTCTGCCCCATTTGCAGAGGATCAGCTGGAGGCTGAGAGTTCACCTACAGTCAGGGCCCAAAGTCAGGCTCACAGGGGTCCCTCCCCTCCCATCACTCTCTGCTGCCTCCTTGGGTGTGGGGTTAACCCTGGAGGATTAAGAGGCAAGTTGTGATTCTGCATTATCTCCTCCTTCAGATGCCAGTGGGACACCTTCAGGCTCCAGCCCCAGTCACTGGGACAGGCAAGGAAATGAACAAACAGAAACTGCAGAATTTGGGAAACTCCAGCTTTGAAATCATCCCCTTCCTCAGACCAGGGACAGTTTTCTTGGAGAAATTTATGTGGATTAAAGCATTACATACTTTTAAAAAACCAAGGCGAAACTAAGACATAGAACTGAGCATTCATCAGGTCTCTGGAGGGAGAATGCCTTCTATTAAACTTAGAAATGATTGATGAAATCACAAAAGGAAGATTAGCAGACCTGACCAAAGGGAGATGCAATTTTTCTGTATTAAAAAAAAAATTGACTGAAAAGAGGGCAAGTGAGGTGAATAAATATCTGCATCATTTAAGATTGATCAAAAGTTATTATCTCTTTTTATTAATTTTCCTTCTGTCTCCTTCCTAAGAATTTTTGAGGGCAGAATATTATATCAGGAACTCATATAAAATGATAATTATAAGCAAAAAGCCTTGTTTATAATAGGAAAAGGGTATTATAAAGCAATTTACATAAAACAGATTATAACTAGTAAACAGATTTACAGAAAAATGTCTTACCTTGTTAATCACCAAAATAATGCAAAGTTGAGTAGAAGCATTTCAACTGACACCCAGAGCTCATGCAGGTGTTATAAAATTGTCACAAATCTCAAGGAATGCAATATGGCAATAGATATTGAGAACTACAAAAATATTTGTTCTTAATAACAGAGTAATTTTGCCCTGAGAAATTTTGTCAAATATTTAAAACTGTGGAAAGAGATGTGCACAAAAATCCTCCTTGCTACATTTAAAAAACAGGGGAAGGCTGTGAAAATTAAAAACAATATAAATGTCCTAAACTAGGGAGATGGTTAACTAAAGTTTGCCCTATCCACCCAATGCAATATAAGCATCCTTTCAAAAAGTTTATAAAGACTTAATGGCAAATAAAAATGCCTGTGACAAAATGTTAACTTTTAAAAAGCAGGATATACAATTGTAGGTTCCATGACCTATAACTCTTAGTATAATATAGCTATGCAAAAAAATAAATGCATATAAATACAAGAGGCAGGCCTGTCCCTGGACACTCATAGGGTACAAACAGAGACCATGTGCCAAGTGCTTAAATATTACAAAGTAATAATTCAAGCTAACCAACTGTCAAATAAAAACCTTTATCCTCTTACCTTATGATAAGATGCATATTGTAACCCCTAGAACAACCATTAGGAAAATAACAAATACAGTTTTAAAAGAAACAAAGAAGTTAAAATGGTTTGCTAGAAAAGTATCTGTCCCAAAGGAAGAAGGCAATAAAGAAACAACAAAGGAACAAAGTAGACGCCAGACATATCAAAATCGTGGCAAAATGGTAGGTATGAATCCAGTCATACCAGTGATCGCTGTTCAGGTGTGCATCTATGAATATGTAGCTGTGAGTCCCATCATTATGTACAACTATAATACAGCAATTTAAAAAATGCAGGAAAAAAATAGTTTCTGTTCAGGACTGAATGTTTGTGTCTCTCCCAAATTTGTATGTTGAGGCCCTAACTCCCAATGGTATGGTATTTGGAGTTGGGGCTCTGGGAGGTAAGGGGGTTTAGAGAAGGGTGGGGCTGCATGATACTATCAGTGACTTTATAAGGTGAGCAAGAAAGACCCCTTCAGTCTATTTCACCATGCGATACAGAAAAAAGGACCTCACCAAAGTGAGGTCACTCAGTCCTGAACATGTTAGTCTTCACAATTAGGAATGAGCCAGGCATGGTGGCACAGTTCAAGGGAGGAGAAATAACTTCGCTTCTTGATGGAAAGAGCAGCAAAGGGACATGGCAAAGGGACACTTTGTGCAGGAGAAACCATTCAGGCCATCTTCACAGAGGGTCTTCCCTGGTGACCTCAGGCTGAGGCACATGTAGAACATGGAATGTATGTCCTTGTTTTGGTCAAAGATCTTGTGACTCCCCAAAAAAGACTTTAAAAGTGCCTCAGGGAATGGGGTCTTCCTTTTTCAGGGTCTGTATGCCATACGCTGTACCAAACAGGCTGCCAGGAATGAAGCAGTACCTGGGACCAAGCACTCTGTCTACGGGGCCTTATCATGGCATGTATTTCCTTCTACCAATTGGCTTCAAAAGCCTGCTTGCTCACAATTTCTGCTGGCCCTGAGCACCAACGGACAAAAACTTTTGCCTCCTGGCCCTGTTGCTAACTGGCTCGGGTTCTTTCTGTTTCCCAATCCAGGTTCCACGAAACGACCCTGACAAGACCAGCTTATATGATCAGTCTGGGCCACACTGCAGTTGGTGGGCCAGCCTATAGGTGGCTGTCCTGAGCTCAGGTGCCCACATCCCATCCAGCGACCCGGGAAGGTGTGTGTGAGGAGGCCACTGTAGGAAATCAAAGAGTGACCTCTAAAAAGATATATCCATATCCCAATCCCTAGAATCTGACATTGTGCCCTCATGTAGAAAAAGGGTCTTTGCAGATATAATTAAGGATATTGAAATGGGATCTTTTGGATAATTAGGGTCCCTAGTGGGAGACAGGCAGAGAAAGACAGAGAAGGCCATGTACAAATAGAGGCCAAGGTGAGCACTATGAATATCTGGAGCCACCAGAAGCTGGAAGGAGGATTCTCCCCTAGAGATTTCAGAGGGAGAACAGCCCAGCCAGATCTTGATTTCAGGCCTTTATCAGAACTGTAAGAGAATACATTTCTGTTTGAGGTCTTGATTTAATATATGCCCTACATAAAATTAACGATTTTTTAATGGCCTCTATTTTGTCTGGACAAGTTATAAGCCACCTCTTCCACTCTCTGTCCCTGGGCCCTTACCCTTCTTCTCTAAACGCAGTGGCTTTTGAGCTCCTTGTTCTTGCCAAATGCAGCTGAGGGCAGAGAAAAGGCCATTGTGCTGAGCGGCCTTGGAAACGGTGCACCAAAAGGCACACTGGCCCCAAGACAGCAGGACTGGCAACATCCCCTCTTCGCCTCTGCGCATCCCTCTGCCTCCAGAGGGGAGCCCCGGGGTCTTGGTTTTCCTGCGTTCCTCTTCCTACGTAGTTCTAAGTTAGATTCTGGCAATAGGAAGCTTTGCACAGGGTATGGAAGGCTGGAGACAAGGAGAAGCCCTTCTCTAAAGTGGCCTGTGCAGAGTACTGTTACCCTGGAGGATGGATGAAATCAAGCAGAGCAGTGGCCCCGGCCCCAGATCGTGGAGAGCAGGAAGTAGTTTGCCCTTGCTGAAGGTCGTCTTGGTTACTTTGCTGCCTCTCCCTTCCTGACCCTCCTAAGCATCCCCACCCCACTCTGGCATCCCATTCCCTCCAGTGACCCCTGGGTCACCCCCCACTGCCTCAGTGCCCCTCCTTGTGTCCTGTGAAAAAGCATTTAGGTTGATGAGGTAGGGCAGGGACAGGAATCTGGAACCTCCTACCTCACCCTGGTCCTGTCCCTCTCTGTGTACATGGAAGGCCAGGCCAGAGTTGGGAGGACCCAAGGATACCCATGGGAACTAGTCCCTATCTCATAACATCTTGGATTCCCAGAGCAGGGACAGAATCCTCAGAGTCCTGTCCAATCCCTTTACTCTACTAACAAGGAAACCAAGGGTCAAAGAGGTGAGGGCAGGAGCTCAAGGCCACAGTGTGCACATCGGCCCAGAGCCCCACTCCCAGCCAGCAGCTCTCCCCCAGCCTCTGCCTGCCTGGCAGGGCTGCATCTCCTGGCCCTGGCACCCAGCGAGCCAGCACCTCACATATGATTACAATTACCGTGGGCTTGGCCTGAGCCCAGCCCTGCTACAAGCACATCCAGAGCCCATCCAGGCTTGGTTGCCTGCCAAGTTTCCATCTTGGTAGAGAAATGAAAAGGTTCAAGGGATACATATTAATCCCAAACATACCCGTGGGAAGAAGTGGGGTGAGAGGGAGGGGACAGCCATGATCTCTGAGGGCTGCTGCAGTCCACCTCCAGACCCATGCAGGAGGTAGAATGCCCCTGGGAGGGCAGGGAGTAGGCTGTTTTGTGGTAGTAACCCCTGCCCCCTCCAGGGCCCAAGTTGTGAGAGTTGGCTGGTGGTCCCGGAAAATGTCACCTCCTCAGTCGGCTCCAGCCTAGTGCTATTTATTTTATTTTATTTTTTATAATCCTGTGTTTTGTTCTTTACTTCAGCATCACCATCTTCTTCCACAGAGAAGGGAATTGAGACCCAGAAATGAAGGGACTGGCCTGGGGTCAGGTGGCCATTAGGGAGCAGAGATGAGCTAGAACACAGGACTTCCAGCCTGGCACACGGCCGCTCTCCTGATGATTTTTGGTTCCATGGAGCCGCTGGAGCTTTGCCTGAACCCTCCCGCTTCCTCCTCCCACCGCTGTGCCTGGTCTGATGAACCGACAAACTACCTCTGCCCTACAGAGCACACTGCAAGGCCCTGGTAGGATTCCAGATTCCACCCAGGCTACTGACTAGTGCCCTGTGCTGTCAACATCTGACATCCTAAAGGCTACCAGACTAGTGGAGCGTCCTTCCTCTTCACACTCTCCCCTGGGCCCACGGATTAAGGTTCCTTCTCTCCTCCCAGACTCAAAACGTTCCTGAGTAATGCACCCTTTGAGCTTGCTCAGCTTCCAGGAACTCCAGGGACAGGCTGTGCTTGCAATGAGCATGTGCAACTTTGGGGCTTCATAGCAGCCTGGATAGGTATGAGGACAGCCACTGCTGTCTGCCTTGGGGGCAAGAGAGTTAATTTTTTTTTTTTTTTTTTTTTGCTGGAATTCCAACACCATGTGATGTGCTAAGAGTTCTATGGAGGACAGCAGCCATCAATTACATATCCAATCTCAGGTGGGGAAGAGCTGATGGTTGATGCCCCTGGGGGGATACAGTTCCTCGGAAAATGAGGTCTGTCTGAGATAAATGTGCTTATTTACACCAGCTTCTAGCCTGGCTGAGGCCCGCCCATGGTCTGCAGCCAGGCATCTGAGCAACGGGGGTGAGTTCCAGAGTGCAGCTTCTTGCCGACTTGGGGATTTACAAGCTTCCTGGACAGGCTGAGCAGCCTCGGTTTCGAGGCCAGCAGCTGGAGCCAGGAGATTGGCCAAGGTTTTCTCAGAGGCTTTGCAAGCAGTTGGGTCCTTGGGGAAAATGCCTTTGAAACACAGGGGTGTTATCTCATCTCCCATCTCCTCTAGAGCCAAAGCCAAAGAGAGCATTTTCCTAACGGAGGGGAGCTGGGAACCATGGGGGTGGGAGTCAGAATGCGGAAATGAAGCATTATTCTCAAAAGGTCATCTCTCTCTTTCTGCCTTCAAAAGACCCAAATGATCACTTTGTGTTGAAGCCAATCCTGCTTTTTCAAAGGACCGAAGAAAGGAAAAGATATTTTTTTTCCAGGTCTAATTACAAAAGCCATAGGCTGGAAAGATATGGAGAAAATATCTCCTGGCTCTGCTTCTAATATAAATGGACACCTGAGCCCATGGGCAGGCATCCTCTGGTGAATAACCCCTGTGGGAGACAGTCAGCAGCCCAGCCTGCTCAAGACCCCCCCCAGCCCCAGCCTAGTTACTTCCCCTTTGCCTGAGTTAAAATCCAGTTCTTCCATTTAGCCTTCTTGGGAACTACTAAGTGGCCAAGAGACTAGAAGAGCCAGTGAGTTGGGTCCTTCTGGAATCTTAGAGGAAGCAGGGTGAATGAAGGTCTCTCGCCCAAGAGCACCCAGTAGTGTTGACTCAGCAGGGTGCTGGGGGTTCGGGGTGTCTTCCTAAGCTGCCTGTCAGTTTTCTTGCTCTAACCAAGTAAAACAGAGTGAGTGTCCCTCCATGTCCTGTTTCAAGTAAGTGCCAGCTGGGGGAAGTTGGGGACTGGAAGAAGCCTCTGTTCTCTCCTCCACCTATCAAAACTACAAATCTCCTGTCCCCCAGGGTGAGGCAGAGGTGGTTGGGTGGTGGGCAGGGAGCAAAACTTCTGGCAGGAATGCTGGCCTCCAAGAGCCCCTCCAGCTCCTGCCAACTATGAGTTGTGAAGGCAGGGCTTGGGGGGACCCTGTCTCCTATTGGAAACCTCTTCTCACTTCCCTAGGTACTCACAGCCCTGACTGCTCAAGATGACATTTTCTAAACACTGGAGCCAGAGATAAGGAACAGATGGGGAGGGAGAAGGCTGGAAAGCCTGGGAAAGGAGCTGGGCCCAGGAAGGACAGCTGTCTCCCTGCTTTACATTGCACAGAGCTGGGGGCTCAACACAGTGGCTAGAGCCTGACCCTTTGGCCCACTGGTCAGAACATGCACACCCCTGAGTGGTCCATTGCAGGTTCCTTCAGGCCCCTGACAACTGGATTTTAACTCCACATGGTCCAGAGAGGGAGTGTGGCAGAGCTGACCCTATTGTCAGATTAAATAAAGCACCACACCTAGACCTGGCTGGCACAGGCCTTTGGGCACTTTCTGCAATGATTATCTGCAGAAAGAACTAAGCTCTGTACAACTGGAAGTGAACTGAGTAGCTGGGACCAGGTCCCCAGGGATGGAATTTCAGAGGCAGCAAGGACAACCAGTTGTCCCTCAAAGTAAACACAGAGGGACTTGGTTAGGTGCAGGCAACTTACGTGGACCAATGTGGAGAAGCTGAGCTCTACCTGTCTGGGATGCTGTCAGGAATGTCACCTCATGATCACAATAGCCATAACAGAGGTGCCACAGTTCGCAGAGGAAGGGGAGGCTCTTCTGTCAGGGGCTCTGTAGAGTGGCTTTCAAGGTCACTTTTGGGGTTCCTTGGATCTCCAAAAAAAATATCAGACTAGCCTGGTGTGAGTCTCTGCATCCCAAAGCCCTTGAAAAGTACATCTGACCCCTCTTGAATGCCCACTTATGTAGGCAAATAGCTGGTGCCAGGATGATGGGCTTCCAGGGAGACCCTTCTACCTTGCACATTCCAGGATGATCTCTGGTTCCCCTCTCAGCCTGGACAGAGTGAAATACAGCATCCGGCCACCACCCAGCTCAGCCATGCTTCTATCTTGGGGCAGAAACCTTGAAAGGAATCCCAGCTCCAGCCAAGAAAAACATGAGCCAAGTCAGGCTAAGCCAGGTGGCTTTTCTCTCCCCACCTTCCACCCCCATTCCCCAACTCTGGAGCCAATGAATTGTTTGGGTAACCCCAAGACCCCACTCCCTCACAGCCTACAGCCAGCAAAGGCATGCCAACAGGGCTCTAGAGCCTTGCTCTGGCCTTGGGTCCCTGCCTTTGAAAGTGCAGGATGGGATGCTCTGCTCAGCCCAACTAGGGAGGGATACAACACTCACCTCGGCCCTCCTGCCTCCCACCTGCTCAGTTCTTCCCTGGGCATGATACCTTTAGGGACAGTGATGGTGCAGGAACAGCACTGGCTCCCTACCCCATGCATAAAGGAAGACATTTCCTGATCTCTTGCCACCCAGCCAGGGCCTTCTAATATCCCACCAGTTTAGCCCCAAACTAAAATGTTAATATGAAAAGCTGCTCCTGCCATTGCTCCTGGACTATATTGAAAATTCTGCGTTCTCTGGCTCAAATGCTTCTCCACTCTCCTCCAGATGAATAGCATGAAGTCCCCCACTCAGGGGCCCAGGAGCTCATGGTTTTGATCATTCTAGTATGGTATAGCCTAAGTGTTTTACCTATGCAGATTAATATTTCCTAGCAGCCACATCTTGTAAAAAGTATAAAGAAAAATGTGCATTTAGTTTTAGTAATATTTCACTCAACCCAATATGTTTATATTAATGCAAATAAATATTATTGTTTTAACTCTTAATTCATATAAAAATTAATGAGATATTTTTCATTTTTTTTTTTTTAGAGTGAGTGTATGAGTCTCTGAAGACTGCTGTAACAAATGACCAAAACCTAGGTGAGTTACAAAAGTGACTCTCTCGTTGTTCTGGAGGCTGGAAGTTAGAAATCAAGGTGTGAGCAGGGTTGTGCTCCTCTGAAGTCTCAGCAGAAGCAGCCTCAGGCCTCCTCCTAGCTTCTGCTGGCTGCTACAATCCATGTCATTCATCTCGTTGTCACTCGGTCCCCCCAGTGCCTGCTTCTATCATCCCATGGCTTTCCTCCTGAGCATCTACCTTCACATGGCCTTCTTACAAGGACACCAGTCGCTGGATTGATAACCCAATCCAGTCCAGTAAAATCCCATCCCAACCAATTACACCTGCAAAGACCCTTTTTCCAAATAAGGTGTGACCTTATTTGGAAAGTGTTCTGAGGTTCCAGAGGGGCTTAGCTCAACCAGGTACACTGTTAGAAACAGCTTTGATCTGGGGTGAAGCCAGAGACCTCTCACACATCTGATTCTTGGCTCCAAGACTCTCTGACATTTGTTCTCCTATTGCCTTTGTCCCTTTACTTCCATTTTGTGGGCTTCAGGGTGGGACCAATGTAAAAAGAAGTGAGATCAATTTTAATAACATATATTTTATTTAGCCCCAATATAACTCAAAAATTATCATATCAACATGTAACCACTACAGAAAATTATGAATGATGTACTTTTACACTCTTTTCCATACTAAGCCTTCAAAGTCCCTTATTCTTTGACCCTTAGAGCCCATCCCAATTCAGAATGGCCAAATTTGAAATGCTCAGCAGCCACATGTGGCTAGTGGCTACCTTACTGGACAGCACTGCTCACAAAGTTAGAAAAAAGTGGGGCAAGTTTTCTGATGATGTTGGGGACACTCCTGGGGAGGCCAGTGGGCCCCAGGGGGTGGCATTTACCCAACAGTTTCACCACACCACCTCCAGGGCCCCTCTGTATTACTTGTCGTCTGGGACAGATGGTTGTCCTGTGGGGTAGAGGGAGGGATTCACGAGAGTCACGCCCACAGGACTGCTGGATCAAACCAGAAGGTGGTTTTGTTCACACATAAGAAAGATGCTGGGGCTGGGGATGTGACTCAAGCGGTAGCGTGCTCGCCTGGCATGCGTGCGGCCCGGGTTCGATCCTCAGCACCACATACCAACAAAGATGTTGTGTCCGCCAAGAACTAAAAAATAAACATTAAAAATTTCTCTCTCTCTCTCTCTTTTTTTTTTTTAAAAAAAAAGAAAGAAAGAAAAAAGAAAGATGCTAAGCAGATGGCTCCTCTCTCATCTGTACCTGTAGTCCCCCTGTGTTGAGGCGCAGGCCTCCGAGAGCCAGTCCTAGGCAGCCGGACTCAGAGAAAGGGCTTGTCCTGAGAAAGAGTGACAATCTCAGGCAGCAACTGTAAGGCACCTGCCTCCCCAGCAGACAGAGACCCCTTGCTGGAGGCGACAGCCAGCCTCACTGTCTGCAGTGTGGGATGTGTGTGTGTGGCCACCCGCCTGGGGACCAGCTCTTTTCTACACCTCCCTGGAAGACCTGGTCACTTTACACTGACATCTTTTCCCTTCAGGTACAGCCAGCCTGAGGCCCATTCTGTCCCTTTTGGGGATGACTTTGCCTCTGTCTGCTTTGATTTCAGTGTGTCAGTTTCATGATTGAACTCCAAAGAACAGCCTCGTTCCTCCAGGGAATGGGCTTCTGGAGGGATGCCCGCAAGTCTTTATTCTCCTGGACCCTGCTGGACATCTTCTGTGTTTTTCTGAGAAAACCAGAAATAATCAGAACCCAACCCTGGCAGCTGGGCCCCAGACATGTCTTAGCCAGCCCTCAGGCTCTGGGACCTGCATGCAAGAGAGGTGTAGCCCCCACACAGGAGATGCATTCTGGGAGAGGGACAGAAGCATCTCCACCCGCCTGCCTGTCCTCAGGCCTGAAGACAGTGTTCCTGAGCCAGGGCAGCAGGATGACAGATTAGGCTTGCACTCTGGATCAAGAAGTCACTGGATGGAAGATGAAGTAGGGAGAAAGAAGGAGCACAGGGGACGAGGAGTCTCTGATGTTCGTCCAGAGCTACCGCCAGTTCCTTAAAGCTGCAAATGACATGAATCAATCTCTCTCTCTCTCTCTCTCTCTCTCTCTCTCTCTCTCTCTCTCTCTCTGCATCTCTCCCTCTCCCATCTTGAGAGCCTTCCAATTTTTTATTTTTTCCTCTGCATGGACCTCACAAAAAAATGACTCAGCCTTACATAAGAGATGGGAATCAGAGGGGGACCAAGAGCGAGATGACTCATTGCCTTGAAATTTCCAGTGGGTTACACATGTTTTCTTAGATGATTTTTAAAAAATTTATCTTTAATGGTTGTCAAAAAAAAATTGGTCTGGGAAGCAGATTGGGGTGAAGATACTGCATCAGAGCAGGAAAGAATATTTAGAATGAGTAGGACAGGGGAGGAGGCTGAGGGCAGGGCCTGTCAAGTCATGCCTTAGAAACTTCGACTGAGCATCCAGCAAGACCAGAGTTGACCCCACACCCAAAGCCCAGGCAAACCTTGTCGCCGGCTGTTGTCTGTTCTTTGGCCCAGACATCTCCCCTCAGAATCGTTTACTCTTCCTCTAAAATATCCTAGAGCCCCCACTTCCATCCCCGCTGTGAAAAGGGTATTTCAGGTTCAACCATCTGGCCTTTCTTTGAGTTTCACACTTGGCATCCTTGCATGTTAATAAATTTGTGTGCTTGTCCCCTGTTTATCTGTCTCTTGTTGACTTGTTTCAGCAGACTCCATTATCTCATTTTCAGAGGGTGAAAGGTAAGTGCCCTTAACCGCTATACCTCATGAGCCCAACCCTCTAGTTGATGCTCACATTTTTATCAGCGATTTTCCAAGGATGATAAAGCAAGAACCACCTTTGATCATCCTTTCTTCTCTTTCTGTTCAGAAGAGCTCTGTAGTTTTTAGAGTGTTGTTTCCTAAAGTCTATTCCATGAATCTCAAAGTTTCACGATATATTAATCAGTGTTATGCATTTTTTAAAAAAAAGAAGTCTACCCAGGGGAAATACTAGATTTTAAAGATGAACATGCTTTTTGATGACATGATTCTAAGACTCTTCTGGAGGATACCAAGTGGTATATCAGGGCCCAGACTTTAGAAAATTCTGCCTTTGTTAGGCTCAGCCTAACAGAGGTTCTCACCATCCTGTTACCGGGGTTGTTAGACAGAAAGGTCTGTAAAGCAAACAGCAGCTGATGTCATGCTTGAAGACAAGGCTCTTCTGATGGTGATTCCTTACCATGGATTCCACATTCGGCAAGCCAGCTGGTTGTACTTTTCAGGTGAGCGCCAAGGTCTTAAGAGAGCTTTCCTGGTCCTCAGAAGTCCCTCTGAATGATGACACTGTAGCCCTTGGGCAAGTGCTACTCAAAATAAATCAGGAAAGTCAAAGCTTTCCATGTGAAAGGTGGTCAAAAACAGTACTTAAATCATCTCAGCATTCTAACATCATGTAGCTTTTAAATGATTCCTAACACATAAATACAACAGGAGTGATTTGTTTTGATGTCACAAGAACATGAAAAATATCCCCCCCGAGTCCCCACAAAACTGCACCTTTGTATCAGACCCCATATGTGAGACTCGGAGTGATTGCCCTCTGGAAACTGTGACAACCCACTTCATCAGGCCCATCAGTGAGCACCTGGCCTCAATCACTGGACTTCAGAATACGCAGATACCTAGAAACTGACAGCCACTTTGAGAGCTTGGGCCACGGCAGGGCTGCACTCCACAGCCTCCCTGAAGCTCAGGCTTCAACAGGTCTGCACACTCTTATCTCTGAACATTGAAGTCCCACCCTCCAGCACAGGAACCATGCTTCAGCATGAGGGGACTTCACAAGTCCTCATGGAGTTCCCTGCTGTTGGATACTGTTTCTGCCAAGAGCTGCTCATATAAAAGAACAGCTCAAGCTTTAATTAGACTTTGATTTCCACAGAGGCCTGCTTCCATCCTAACTGAGCAACTAATAGTTTTGGAACTCACTGATGAATGTGACTAATGTACCTTGTCTATTGAGGGAAACTAAGGAAAACTCGTCTTTGCTTGGCAATAAATCATGCGATTTGCAAAAATCTCCCTTCATTGGCTCCTTTTTCTAACCATACACAACAACTGAGGTCTGTGAGGTGAAGGAGAAAGGAATTGAGTCGAAAAATTTCTCTAATGAACCATAAATGCCATGAATATTCAACAACAGGAACATGATCAAATGAAAAAAAGGCACACTGCTTCCGAATACCACGACACATGGAAACATCATCATGACATAATAGGAGAAAAGAGGCCACATCACAAAAAAAGGGCCATTGTTATTTTACAAGATGGTGGTGAGTATCCCAGAGAGAGCCTCCATCTGGCCTAGTTCCAGGAAACCTCTTCAGTTTTTTATCTTTTGGTACCAGGGATTGAACCCAGGGGTGCTTAACCACTGAACCACATCCCCAGCCCTTTTTTTTTTTTTTTTTTTAGTGACAGGCCTCACTCAGTGGCTGAGGCTGGCTTTGAACTTACAATCCTCCTTCCTCAGCCTTCTGAGCCCCTGGGATTACAAAGAGACTACGGGGGCCTTCTTTGGATGTGAAATGTGAAGCCCCCAAGGGATGGCCTTGGGTGGACTGAAAGTAAAGACAAAACATGGGAGGGGGTCCTACAGAGTTGCACAGTAGAAAAGAACTAGCAGGAATGTGCACATTGGGGCTGTGGGGAGCTGCGAAGTGGGGCCTCCAGGTGTTTCACTGATATCTGTGTTAAGGAATTGCCTTGGAGGATGCCCCAGCAGAGGACCTTAGAGGTGAGGAATATTCTAATTCTGTGCTACATTGTCACATGAGTCATCCCCTTCTCCAGCCTCATGCCTTTAGTAAGTGACCAGGGCAAAGTTTTCCCTTGCAGGGAGCCAACCAGGAGTGGCTCCGCCCCCACCTTGCAGAAATCCTCACCACGGTTGGATCTTTCACCAGTAGAAAACCATTCTCTCAAAATGGACCCTGTGAACTGTGAGTTGAATAAGGAAACTATTTACAAAGGCTTGGGAAAGCTGTGGAGGAAACCACAGAGGTCCATGGAACCCAGAGGCTGGGGACAGATCCCCACTAGAACCTCCACTGGGGCATATGGGAAGAGAACAGGTTGCTAGCTGCTGGCCATAGTTGTGGGGGCTGAGTTAGTTCCCAGATCCATACGGTGAAGCCTTAATCCCCAGCACTTTACAGTGTGACCTGGACACACACAGAGACACCAATGTCAGTCTCCCTCTCTCCCTTTCCCTCTCCCTCTCTTGGTCTCTCTCTCTTTCATATGCGCATGTATACACACACACACACACACACACACACACACACACACCCCACACATACACACAAAGGTGATGTAAGAAGTCAGCCATCTGCAAGCCAAGGAGAGATCTCAGAAGAAACCAATCCCACTGACACCTCGATCTTGGGCTTCCAGCCTCCAGAACTGTGTGAGATAGTGACTATCACACAAGCCCCCAGTCTGTGGCCCTCTGTTATGGCGGCACTAGCTGACAGACATGAGTATCCAATCTCCCCCCCCCCCATTGCCCTTGTCTGCCCACATTGGCTAAACCCCATCACAAGCCAGAGGGCATGGGAGTGAGTAGGTACAATCCATAAGGGTCAGCCTCTGAGGTCCAGAGCAGGCAGAAGGTAGAGAGGACCAGATGGGACCTGTCTGCACACCTGGGAGGGGCTTTGAGACAATTTAATGCAGCACAGGAGGGACAACGGAGGCTTTTGACACCAGGTTTACAAATAGGACACAGGACGGCTTGGTGAAAGCAGGCCATCACTCAGTCCAAGACTGGAAGAAAATAGGAACAATGACAATGGCTGGTAGGACTGTGGCCGATCCCGCCACCACACACACACACACACACACACACACACACTTTTCTTTACCAATATGGTGATATTGTTTTTAGAGCGGAAGAGGCCATCAGCAGCAGACTTTTCTATAGCTTAATCCAGCTTGAGCAACAACTCTGGGGGCAGGCAAGCTACAGGGGCAGAAGGGTGGTGATGAGGGCAGGTGGCTTCCCAGGAATATTTTCAGCCCAGCAGAAGAGAGGTACCCAAGCCTTCAGTGCACACTGGCCACTGGGTTCTCTCATAAAGGGGAAATAAAATGTGACCTCTTGGGTGTGATGGGTGAAACTGTTATGCTCGAATTCGGGACCCCCAAAGACCACCAGAGACCCAAGATCAATGTAAGCAGCAAAGAGGTGTTTATTGCAAGCTAGCTCGATCCTCCACGCACACACACACAGCAACTGGTGACACTGAGAGGCCCTGAGCCCAGGGTTTGCAGCAGTTTTATACATTCTTTGGAGAGGGCAGGGACTTCACATACATCATAGCAAATCATCACACACCTCGGGAAAATCAAATAACAACTCTAAAACATGATTAGCACATTCACTGGTGGGAACAAGTTGGGTAGGGGTGATTGGTCACTACAAGAGGGGGATTCGTTTGAACTGATTGGTTTAAGCCAAGAGGGGTGTACGTGCTGAACTACATGGTTTCCCAACACGTTATCAACCACCATAAACCACTGGGAGGGTTATCTGGCATCCCAGGTATTTCCCTGTCTCATGCTGATTGGTGGCTGCTAGGGGGCTGCTATGGATCCCCACCTAGCCTGACTGAGTCAGGGACACCTGGCACAGCAGATCTCTCCTGTTATTTGTAGATAAACAACTTAGCAGGGTGGGAATTGCTTAGGAGTGCTCTGTGGGTCTTTCCAAGGACAAAGGTCATGTCCCTTCCTTGGACAGGCTTTGCTCTGAGATAGAGGCTGGTTTTTCAATACCCCTAACCCTGGACCCCATCTCAACAGGGGGCAGTGCCCAGAGCACAGTTCAGTGAGTTTAAAAAAAAAAAAAAAAAAAAAAAAAGCTTGGGAGCTGCCCTAAGTGCCCCTGAGCCCTCACTTCTTCCCCAGAATCCTGGGACCTGCCCTCCATGGCTTTTCTCAGTGTTCCTGCCTTAGGTCCCCAGGCCCCATGGATTTCCTACCTACTGGGTGAGACAAGGGAGGCTGTCTGCCCTGGCCATCCTCCTCTGCACAGCTGGAGCCCTTGTCTGGGTGCCCCACCATGGCCAGCCAGCCTGCCCTCAGACACAGCTGCTCAGCCCCAGGCTCTCCCAGCCTTGGTCTTCCAGCCTAGGAGGTGCTGGTTGTCCCCATCTGTTCTCATGGGGACCTCAGGCAGGGCAAGATGGGGAGGTTCTAAAAATACGAATCTCTGTGGGGACACATGTTCAGTTGCTCCCCAAACCTCCCCAACCTCTAGGAATCCATCAAATGGAAACTTTAGCACAATATCATCCACCTCACAAGGCCATTGAGAGCGAAGAATGAGAATGAGGCCTGGGGTCAGAAGTCATGGCAGGCAGGCAGAGCTGATGAACGAGGAGAGATGTGTAGCCCTCAACACAACCAGATTACAGAGACCCCTGGGAGGTCTGATCATTGCGTGCAACGACACATGTCTGGTCTGAATGTTCTCCCTGTGTCCCCTCCTCTAACACTCCTGGCCACTCTGAGACACTGTGATTCTCTCCACTGTGTAGATGAGGCAACTGGTACACAGAGGGGTCCCATAGCTAACCTCCAGCCACACAAATAATAATGGTGCTGGACCTAGTGGCTCCCAGGGGAGTCTTTGTTTTATAACTAGTGGAAACGTGCTTTATTGCCTGTAGCAAAACACGATCTGTTACCATGAACAAGATGAAGCCCTCATGAGAACCACAGGACAGGTCATGTGAAGTTCAAGAGCTCCCTGCCCTCTCCTGATGAGTTCCACCTCTATCCACAAGCTGATGGAGAGAGCAGGTCTTTCTCACCTCACTGGGGCCCAGCTGGTCTCAGCGCTCCTGCAGCCCTATCTGCCTCAGAGCATCCCACTTGCAAATTTAGCCTGAGCTCCCTAGAAGGAATTAATTGTGGGTAACATAGAGACCGTACATTTCTGACCTCCACAGGAGCTGTTTGAATTGAGCTTTTTGACCTGCAGGATCCGAACAGAAGCCCACCTGTCCAGGGTGCATTGGTCAAACACCAGGCACAAGGTGGGAGTCCGCTGGGGCAGATAGGCACCCCTCCCTAACCAGTGCTGCACCCCTTCCCCAGCATCCTACATGGAAAAGGAATGGCTTCTAATGGTCCCTGCTGTCTGACTTGGGAACAAAGTGGAGGAAGGTG
The DNA here is from genome assembly GCF_045843805.1 of Urocitellus parryii. NCBI lineage: Eukaryota > Metazoa > Chordata > Mammalia > Rodentia > Sciuridae > Urocitellus > Urocitellus parryii. The sequence continues at coordinate 68,605,229 of NC_135542.1, forward strand.
CAAGCTTCCTCTTCTTAGCACCAGAAAGTTCCCTATGTTAATCACTCCCACATTATGCAGCCCATCCCCCAGTCAAAGAGCTGAGCTATGAGAATCCATTGTCCCTCCTTAGGAAGCCAAAGGACTCCAGCCAGGAGTTCTCAGTCTTCATCTTATATACATCCAGGGAGCACCGGACATTCCCAGGCAAACAGGACAGTGGGTACTTAATGCCTCACTAATGTTGACCAACATAGGCTTGCCTGAAAAAGAACTCATAATTCCAATTAATAGCATATAACGATGTGAGGCACCCATAAAACAAGCAGCAAGGGACATTTATCTAATAGGCACTTCCTAAGATTCTTTTTTTGTTTTTAATCTTTTCCTATGCATTATCTTTTTAATTTATTCTATTTAGTTATACATGGCAGTAGAATGCATTTTGACACAGTGTACACAAATGGAGCACAACTTCTTCCTCTGGCTGAACATGGTGCAGAGTCACACCGGTAGTGTAATCATACATGTATATGGGGTAATAATGTCTGTCTCATGCTGCCGTCTTTCCCATCCCCACACCCCCTCTCCTCCCCTCACTCCCCACTGCACAATCCAAAGTCCCTTCATTCTTCCCTGCTCCCCCTCTCCTATGCATTATTGTTATACATTATAATGAGGTTCAGTTTGCCTAAGATCTTTTTCTGTCGGCCTGAGACAAGAACAAACATACATACCATAAGGAGAAAACAGGGTGAGTCTTGGTCAGAAAGGCCAAGTGGTCATTATGTGAGCCCCCTTGCCTGGGCCATCCCAGGGACGTATTGCACCAGGGAAGGAAAGTCTTGCTACTTGGACAGTTAAGAGAGAATGACACCTCAGAGACCCAGCCAGCAGCTATGGGGACCCTCTTAGATGGAAGACAGAACATGCTTTTCCTGCCCTTTTTTCAGTGAACAAGAAAGAGTAGGGACACTTTAAGCTGCCACCAATAGAAAAAAAGATTCCATGTGGCCTAAACAGCAAGACGGTCATTATCTCACACAACAAGAAATGCAAGGCAGACCAGCTCCAGCGATTTAGCTTAAGGTTAATTTGGCAGCTCAGTGACATCACCAGGGACACAGGTTCTTCCCACTACTCTGCTCCGCTGTCCTTGGTGCTGTTGCCAACCTCAGGCCAGCAGTTGACTGCCTACAGTGGTTCCATGCACCATACCCAGAGGTTTAAAGAGCCATTTCCTCCGGAGAGAGAAAGCCTCACCTGAGCACCCTGCTGGTCTGCAGCATGGCTGTGTTGGGGTCCTGGAAACGTTAAGAGGTGGGGCTACTGGAAGGTAGGTAAGCCACTGGAGGTGCTGGTTTCAGGAGGGATTAAAGTAGTTCTCATGGGACTCAACGAATTCATGTGAGACTGAGTTGTCATACAAATAGCAAGTCTGGCCTCTCTCCATTTTCTGGTTTGCTGCCTTCACCATGTGATTTATTCCATATATATTCTCACCAGTGAGAGGCCATCTGCTCTGAGGCCTTCATCAAAGGCCAAACTGATGGGGCTGCCCAGTTTTGGACTTTCAGCCTCCAAAGTATGAGCTAAAAAAAAAAAATCTCTTTTTTAAAACAAAGTATCCCCTTCAGTGGATGAATGGATTAAAAATGTGGCATATACATACAATGGAATTTTACTTAGCAATAAAAGAGAATAAAATCATGGCATTTGCAGGTAAATGGTGAAGAAGATAATGCTAAGTGAAGTTAGCCAATCCCCAAAAAACAAATGCCAAATGTTTTCCCTGATATAAGGAGGCTGATTCATAGTAGGGTAGGGATGGAGAGCATGGGAATAGACAAATTTTAGATAGGGCAGAGGGGTGGGAGGGGAAGGGAGGGGCAGGGGATTAGCAAGGAGGGTGGAAAGTACATGTATGAAGACACGAATTAGTGTCAACATACTTTATATACAACCAGAGATATGAAAAAGTGTGGTATATATGTGTAATATATAAGAATTATATAATACATAAGAATTGTAATGCATTCCGCTATCATTTATTTTTTTAATCATTTAAAAAATAAAATAAAAAAATATTTTTCAATAAAAAAACAAAGTATTTAACCTCTGATAACTTGTTATAGCAACAGAAAACAGACTAACACACACCCCTTATAAACTTCCTGTTATATCTCACAGGCCAGAGTGGGGTCATGTGACCATGCCAATCACAGGCAAGAAAAATGGGACCACTGTGATTAGCTTGAGCCAATCAGCATCTACCTTGAAGGGCTAGGGATGGCTCCAGCTGTGCTGAAGCCCAGAGATGGCTGGGAGAAGGTGGATGCCTGAACAAAATCAGGCTCTGTTAGTGAGAAGATGGTAAACTCTGGCTGAGCAGGCCAACCCTGGTGTTGGCTTATACCAGGCACCAGATCCACTAGTCATTTCCTAAAAGGTACAGAGCTTTAAGTACAGAGCTGGAACACAAATCCAGGAAGAGAACAAAGATGCTAAACATAAATTAGAGACAACACAGTTGTTATGTGAGCCCCCTTGATGGAGGGATCTCTTCTTCTGGGGAACTAGCTATTCTGTCATCCTGAAAGTGAAGGGACACAGCAACAGCTTTCTGAGTCGGAGACCCCACACACTTTGTTGTGACCCCAAGGAATCTTGCCTCTGCCAACATCCAGTCAGCCTGGCGATCACATCACAGCTGCATTTTTCCACCTCTCCGTACAAAATAACTCCCCCAAGTTTGACAGTTTTTCCTCTGTCCACATTTGATTTATGACTGCAATTACAAGTTTCACACAGTCTGCGTGCCAGCAGATGTCTTTTACAAGTCAGCAGTGCGCCATCCCAGCTGCTCACTCAAATCCCCAGCATGTTTACTATGGAAGACGCTTCTCTCCACACTCTCAGAGATGCCAGGCCCGGCCCCCTGTCCTACAACTTGGCTGGGCCAGGACTGCCTGGGGTGTATCAGAGCGGGCAAGAGGTTAATGCTCTGTCTCAACAGAGGCCCTGAAAGACAGGAAAGACCACTCCCTCCACTCAAAACCCATCTGGATGACTCTAACAGCACCATTGCAATTGGAAAGTGACTTGCCCTCCCAGGGCTTCCTCTCAAATGAGATATTTGCCATGTTTCAGCAGAGATTCCCATCCCTTAAGAAAGACAAACCTTGGGCCACATTTGATTATTACCCCAGTTTTACTTCTGCCCGTTTTTACTACTCTGTTCTAAAAGAACCACTGGAGGGTCAACAGCTCTGTGTTCAAATCCTGGCTCTACTCCTTGAAAAAGTTAATTCTCAGTGTCCCAAGTTCATTTTGTAAAATAGAGATGATGATCGTACCTTGGTTTGGACTGCTGTAATAGAATACCATAGTCTGGTATTCAAAAAATGTCAATTTCTCACAGTTCTGGAGGCAGAAAGTCCGAATTCAGAGTGCCAGCATGATTGGGTACTGGTGAGGGCCCTCCTTCCGGTTGCAGACAGCTAGCTAACCTGACATGGTATCCCCAGTTGACAGAAAGAGAGCTAGCTAGAGCTCTGGTCTCTTCTTATAAGGGCACTAATTCCATTTGTGAGGATTCTACCTCCAGGACCTAATCACCTAATCCCAAAGCCCCTCCCCCACCCAATACCAGGAGTTAGAATTTCCACATGTAAATTCTGGGAAACCCAGACTTTAAGTCCATTACAGATAGTATCTACCCCATGAGGCTCTTCTGAGTTTTGTTTTGTTTTTTAAAAATATTTATTTTATTTAGTTGTAGTTGGGCACAATACCTTTATTCCATTCATTTACTTTTATGTGGTGCTGAGGATCGATCCCAGGGCCCCGTGCATGCTAGGCAAGCGCTCTACCGCTGAGCCACTATCCCAGTCCTCTTCTGAGTTTTGGATGAGATTAATGCCTTAGCTGAAAATCTGGCATGTAGTTTGTACTCTCTCCATTCCCGTTTTTATTATCCCTAGCATTTCTTTTCTCATTGCCTCACACTGAGCATATAATGCCCACCCGTCACCGCGCAGATTGTCTTCACCCAGTAGCTCAGTGATCCTCACAATTCAGGCTCAGGGATCCAGAGCCATGTCCAAGGTCTCACATGAGGAAGCAGGAAAGGGACACTGCAAGCCAGAGCTAGATATGGAGTGCACGTTCTTCACCATACCAACTGCCTGGCAAGTTTTATGTAGAAATTAGGGGTACTCTCCGATGTGAGAAAGGGGCACCACCAACGGGGACACAGTGCTATGATTCCAGAGCTCACCAGGCATCTGGGGCCTCCCCCAAGAAGGAAAACTGTTGTGGTTGGATCTGGAAGGTCCCCCAAAGGCTCATATGTTGAAGGCTTGGTCCCCAGAGCAGCCATGTTCAGAGGCAGGGCTTTGGGAAGTAAGTGGATCATTAGGGCTCTGACTTCACCAGTGGATTAATTCATTAAGGGCTTCATAATTGAGTGGGCGATTGTGAGGTGGTGGAGACATTAGGAAGTGGGCCCTATTTGGAAAAGGTAGGTCACTGGGGTGCATGCACCTTTGAAGGTAATGTTTTGTCCCCAGCCCCTAGAATGTCCTCACTCCCCCCAGCTTTCTCTCTCTCCTTCCTGGATGCCATGAGATGAGCAGCCTTTCTGTACGACATCCTTCCTGTCCTCCTGTCCTGCCTCACCACAGGCCCAGAATCAACACAGCCACGTGATCATGGACTGAACCCATGAGCCAAAATAAACCTTTCCCCCTCTCAGTTCCTTCTCTCACGTATTTTGCCCCCAGTGATGGAAAGCTGACCACCACAGAGGGTGGGGACTGCAGAACCCTCACCACCTCCCTCAGCTGTGGCCTGTGCTGTCTTCTGCCTGGTTATCTATAGTCACCCTAGGAAACCCCACAAAAAGAGAAAGGACCACAGGGCCACACAGAAAAGCACACTTCAGGAAAGGAAAAAAGCAGCTAGGCACACCAGGGTGAGGAGGTGCCAGTAGGCCTCACAAGGAAAACAGTCCTGCCTCTTCCTGCTCTCCTCCGGGGCCAATCTGCCGATGTCAAGTGGCTCCCTGTGCTGCTGGGCAGGGTCACTTACCTATTTAAAACCCAGTGCACTTGGGCATGACCGTTTTCCGAATATGCCAAAGCCAGGCAGCACGTGGGACTTACTCCTCAGCCTCGCCTGCTTTGCCAGGTCCAGAGGGGAAAAGCCCAGGGAGCCTCTGCCTGAGAGCGGCCTGCCAGGGAACAGACTCGGCTTTACCTTGTCTGAACCCAGGTGGGCTTGGTGGGGGAAGAAGGTGGTACAAGAAAGAGATGACTAGGGCACTCCCATAGCAAAATACCTGCTCTGAGGCAGAGGCTCCCTGGGCCTTTCCCCTCTGGACCTGGCAAAGCAGGCGAGGCTGAGGAGCCAGTCCCACACTCCGCCTGGCTTTGGCATGTTTGGAGAGCGGTCATGCCCAAGGGCACTGGGTTTTAAATAGGCACCGTGATCCTGCCCACTAGCACAGGGACTCACGTGACATCTGCAGTTTGGCTCAGGAGGAGAGCAGGCCCACACATTGGGACACCTCTGCTTTCTGGTGCTTCTTTTTGCTCACCTGAGGCCCAGGTGTGTTCTCAGGAGGAAGAGGCTCTTTAGTCCAAGGCTCTGGGGCCTGAGTAGCTGAGGAGAAATGTGGCCTGGAGCTGCTTCCTAGGCTTGGGGGCCAAGCCCCAGTGAGAGACAAGCTACTCTGGTTTCGACGTGATTCTGCAATCTGCATTTGGGGTAAAAATTGGGAGTTCATAACCCACTTCAATCTATTGTATGAAATATGATATGTCAAGAGCTTTGTAATGTTGTGAACGACCAATAAAAAAAAAAAAAAAAAAAAAAGCTACTCTGGTTTGTATTTGGGTCTCCTGCAAGCTTGCCTTCGTTAATCTCTTCTTAGGATTGGTTGAGGGTAGGAAAGATTTGAGTAGTTCTGGACATCTGGCCTAAGGGCCATCTTAAGGCCATCTTAGTGTCACCCCCAACACTGAGAGTATATGGGGGCAGCTACACTGAAGAGAAGGGAAAGGCAGGGCAGGGAAGAAGGGGACCACCTTGGGGTTTCCCTGATGGGCAGCCACTGACCCCAAAGCAGTTAATTAGTAAAGAAGACAAGATCAAGAACAATGGAGCCACTGGGGGTCAGAGGACAGATGATAAAGAGGGGAATAGGGCAGGAGAAAGAATGTGTCTTGTGCTGATGGAGCTAACAGCACAGGACCTAGACCTCTCACGTCCTGTCACGCAGGCTCTGACAATACCAGGGAAGCTCCTGACAGGCTGCCTGGGTGTCACACAGAAGACCAGAACCTGGCTTCAGACCTCTGGTCTTTAAGGTGAGTCTGGGTTAACCAAGGCCAAGGTCCAGCTGGCCAGTGGAAATGTGGGATACTGGGGATGCAAAGGTGGAAGCCCAGTCTAAGCAGCCAGCGATGGCTGACTGGCGGGCGGGCGGAGGGGCGGACCGGGCTCTAAGGGGAGAAGGGAGGGCACATTGGCCTCCGGGAACACGGTGTGCTCAGGAAACAGCACTTCCTGTTCTGAGTGCTGGCTTCTTGCCTCTGACAGACTTCCTGACTCCAGTGGCAGGGCTGTCAGTGCTGCACTCTCCTTGAGCAGAGTGTGGGGAGTGGGTGGGGGGTGCCATCTGTGTGGAAGCCTACTGTGTGTTGGCATCACGCTGTGCAGCACCACCCTGACCCCCCTGGGAGCAGAAGCTGTTGTCCCCTCGTACATGAGAAGGTGAGAGCAGCGGCTGAGACTCCCCTCGGAGTGCCTCAGCTCAGGGCTGCCACCCACAGTGGGCAGCAGAGTCGGAACTGCAATAGCAGGGACCTGCCATCTTGTGCCAGTAGAGTCACTGATTTCCTGGGTGTGCTATAGCAGGGCCTGTCATTTTTGGGGGGGGGGGTGCAGGGGAGATTCTCAATTTCCTTGCCTATAAACGAGGATGTTGGATTGCAGAGGCTCCTTTTGACTTCAGGGTTCTAGAATTCCCCTTTTGGTGCCATGTTAATAGTTTCCCACGTCTCCCTACACTGGGTTTCTATTTGGGTCTCCTGCGTGCACCCCTGGTCAGAAAGAGCAGCAGTTCTCTGTAAATCAGGACCTACCTGAGCAGAGCCTCTGCCTTCCCTATGGCGGAATCTCCTTCTGCCTCCGACTCAGCTGACATTGACCAGGCCATCCCGGGAGCCTGGCTCTCTGTATGGTGTCACTGTGGTAGGCCCTCTAGGAATTCCTGGTCTAGTAGAGGAGATAATAAAGCCCCACAGAGAACGGGGCAGGGAAGGGGACAAGTCACCTATCAGAGGAGTCAAAGAAAGTTAAACAAAGGAGATGATTCCTAAGTTGAGTTTTGAAGGATGAACAGGAGCTAAATGCACCAGCAAGGCACACAAATTCTCTAGGAAGTGGGAATAGAATGTGCAAAGACACAAATAGAATGTTCCAAGTGTGGCCCGGGGAGAAATCACAGGGTAGGAAACGGGATGACATGAAGTGGGGAGGAAGACAGGGAGGTGGCTGAGCTGAGTCGGGAAAAGCATCAAGACTTCCCTGAGCACTGGCCCTTCCTCCGAGCACTTTCCTGGTGGGAGAGTCTGTGACCCCAACCCACCCAACCTGATTTAGAACAGCTTCTAGGTCCCCCAGACTCTCCCCATTCCCTCTCTTATAGGTCCAGGGTCCTCTTTCCCCTCTAAGAGTCAGGGTGTTGGGCTGGGAAAGATGACGTTCCCACCAAAGATGGGCCAATACAGCAACTCCCAGCCCGGTGCTTTCCTTGGCCTGTGCCTCCCTTTAGACCTGCGGTTCTCCATGGAGGGCAGTTCTGGTAAGCTCTTGAGGTGTTTTGGTACCTGTGACAGGGGAGCTCTGGCATCGGATGGGTAGAAGCCAGGGGCAGGGTGTGTGGGGAGGGTCTGCAGTGCATCTACAGAACAGCCCCCGCTACACCAGAGAATTCCCCACCCCAAAATGTCAGTAGTGCCAAGGCTGAGAAACGTGTGCCTGTGCCACTGCTCAGAAAGAGAAGCTGTGACCTCCCAGTGTGCCCCGCTCCAGGGGGCCAGTGGACCAGGTGATATTTTTCTTCTTAGGAATGTCCAGCCTGTTCAGAGGCCCCTGCACGGTGGCAGTGAGGCCCATGAGGCAGCCTCTGTCAGGGGCAGCCAGCAGCTCACCCTCCTCTGGCCTCACTCAGGGTGTTCCAGTCCCCCTGGGGCTCTGCTCTTATTTGTTTGTAGATCAACGGGGCCTGCACTTGTTGTCATTTTCCACCCCTGCCTCCCTCCCGGCTCCCTCCCTCCACTGTCTAGAGAGGCCTCCTTCCCTCTCTCTTTCTCGCCTCCTTCCCACTCATTCTTTCCCGCGGCCCATGTCCTGCCATCCCTCACACCCAGAAGCCCTGCTCAGGTGGCCTCCCAACCTCAGACCCCATGACTCTCTCTCTGCCTGCCCAGCTCCTCCTCCCTCTCCCCAGACTTCCTGATCCCGGGGATCCAGAGCCCAGGGCCCAGAGACCCCCTCAGCACCCAACCCCCAGTTTGGCACTCTTCTGTGAATTAGGGACTCCATGGCTCTGACAGACACTTACCATGGTTGGCTCAGTCAGAGCACCGTGGTGCACTCTGGGCTGTCTCGGCTACAATCCAGTGGGTCCTCCCTGCCCTGTGACCTTTGGTGAGCTCCTTCCCTCTCTGTGCCTGCTGCCCATTCTGCAAATGAGGTGGTAACCATAGGTTCCCCTGAGGAATCAGCTGTGAAGTGCTCACAGCAGGGCCAAGCACTGGGTAGGAGGCAGTGGCCCTTGCTATTGGGTGTCTTCGAGCTTGCTTTTGAACCTGAGAATGTGAGTCCTGATCTTTGGCCCACCTGGGATCTGCTCAGGGCAGCCCCTTCCTGACTGGATCTCAGGCCAGCAACCCCACCCAAGGTGTTTGTTATGCCCACGGGAGGAGAGAAGTAGGGGACAGCTTTGCTGGCTAAAGCTTGCCTCCTCTCCCCCAGCCCATGCTCTGCTCTGAGGAAAAGTCACAGTCCTTTGCTCCCAAACACACAGCTAGCTCTACAGGGGTGAGAAATCTGGCCCTTGTGACTGGTCCACAGGGAAACCATGGAGCTCTCTGCCCAGTCCCTGGAGCCTGTCTCTGTCCCTCACGTCACTTTCCTCTTCCCCTGGTCCTCTTCCCCTGGTCCTCTTCCCCTCCTTAGCAGCATCATACCCCAGCCCCACTTGTGCCTCAAAAGCACCCACAGTTTTCCGCCAGATTCTGGGGCAGAGGCTAGGCCTGGGTTGTGGCGGTCCTTACCTTCTCCTCTGACTGTGCTGTGTGTCTGAAACTCACTTCTCAGTCTCTTGCCACAAGTCTTCACTGGCAGACACAGGACTTCTGCCACCTGACACCAGAACTGTAATCTCTCCCCTACCTTCCATCAGTTTGACCCCAGGAAGCACTGTGTCCCTATTCTCTACCCTGCTCCTGGGCTTCCTTCCTGCCCCCTGCCTGCCCTCTCAAACCCCTAGCACAGCAATCTTCTTCTTGCTTCTCTTCCTTGCCTCCGCTCTGTGGCTCCTGTTTTCTCCCGGAAATTCCCTTGCAAGAAACTATCTGCTGTCAGGGCATTGACTCTAGTGCCCACTGGCTCCAGGGGAAGGGGCAGTCCAGTCTTTAGGCCACCCTTGGGTCCTTGACATCAAGTCAATGAATCTGTAGGCCAGGTTTTTTAATCTATTGTTAATGCTGCTTTTGTTAATTTAGCACTTTCTCATCAAAGGACTCATTTTATTCCTTGCAACAACCTGGCCTTTAGATGGGGATGAGGTTCCTCTGGAGTGACCCTGTTGGGAGGAGTGTGAAGTCCTCCTGTCTCCGGCTCCCTGATGCCTCTGCCATCTCAGCTCCTGTTTCCAACATTAATTACCATGAAGAATGGAAACAGGAAGGGGGATCAGAGACACCCTGAAGGCTTTCCTTAAAAATGTCTCAAAGGTAAGGACTATATCTCTTTCACACTGGGCCTTGACTTCCCTTCTCCCCTGAACCCCCTCAGTACTCATTCCAGAGAATCTGAAGGAAAGAGCCTCAGTTGGTAATTTTTCTGGATGAATGACCAGGAGAGCCACGTAGGACTCATTTCCCCCATCTATTTCTTTCTCCCAGATAAATTCTTTTATTTGGTTCTGAGAATGGACTGACATTGGAGCCCCGGAGCTTCTCTGCTGGAAGAGAAAGTTATTGAGGGTCAGACAGCCCAGATACAAGACAAGGGTCAAGGGATCCCTGCCATGTCTCCTTTACTGGAAGGCAACCACGAGAATTTTGATCTGAGCTTGACCCCAGTCCAGCCCTGCCTTTGTTCCCTGCCCACCATGATTCCTGGAGCTTGGAAGAGACTGGGGTCAGGAGAAGTAAGTGCAGAACTATTACTGCCACCAGACCTGGGCTCCTTAAAAATATACTGTCTCCAGTGGGTCCCTCCAATCTCATCTTCCTCTGTCCACACTCATAGGTCTGAAGCTAGGCTGTCCTTTAAGGGTGACCTTGGACCCCACCTCCTCTAGGAAGATGTCCCTGAAGCCAGCTACAGTGCTGTTTCCCTTCTTAGAATTCCTGAGGTCAATAGAATGTACTAGAAACCTGCCACAAGCCATGTCCCCTGGTTGAGAGTGGACATTAGGGCAGTCCACAAAAACTCTAACCGTATCTCCTCCTGGGCATTTAAAGGGTGATTTCCTACCCATCTGAGGTAGATGGGGCCATGTGTCTTACCTCTGTGACCCCTGGATTAGCCTAGGGTTCCTGGGAATACTGGATGAGCCCTAGTGGCAGAGAAGGAATTCCCAGTTTTCTCACACAACTGCTGAGAAGCAGCTTCCCACAAGGATTCAAGGTCCACAGCACCCTCTTTCTGCAGTCTCCAGGCTGAGCCCAGGACAAGGCAAAGAAGAAGGTGGGAGAGACCCAGAGGGGACAAAGGTTGGTGTCCATAAGACTGGCAATGCCACCGTGCCAGAGATGGTGGTACACAGTGGCCTCAGATGTCTAGGACCTTTTGTGACATTTAAATTGGAAATTTCTGCTCCCTGCCAGGTATCCTCCCTCCCAAACTCCAACCTCATTCTCCATAGATGCCAGGATCTTGGATTTGGAAAATCATCCTCCATTCTGCATGCCCAGCATGGAGTGCTTGTTGAAATGTCTTCTTCAGTAAATGCTTTCCTGAGCTGACAACCTAGATGCTGCCACCCCCATTTCCCGGACCCAGTGTGATCCTCTAGGACCCTCCCACATCTCTCCTCCTAGGTGAATGAGCTGCTCTAACCTGGGTCGAAGGTGCAGGCCAGGCTGGGAGACCCTCCATCCAAGGATGTAAAGGGACAATGAGACACTTGCCCTTCAGCAGCAGCACCTTAGGGCCTGCAGGCCTGTGAGTCACAGGCTATGAGTCACCAGCACCCGGTGATGGTGCTCTTTAGCGGAAGCAGGGGGACTGCAGGAGATGACTTTCTCCTCTCACCCTGGGTACGCAAGTGTGCACACACTTACGCACACGCCTGTGCTTGGGTGCCGGTGTCCCAAGTGTGCATGAGGCAGCATATACCCGGAATTCGCTATTTCTTAACACAGTTGGTGCAAAAATAATTCAGTCAGTAGCTTGTGTCCCAAAGACACCAGGACCAGGGGCCGTGTAAGGGCGTCAGCTGCAGCTGGAACCATCCCTTGGTGGTTGCCGTGAGGACTTAGGGGCTGTCCACTCAGCAGCTCCCCTCACCCCTGTTCCCTGAGAACCACCCTCTGCCACTAATTCATCTGATTACAGCCCTGGGGACCTGAGGGCTTTGTCCATACAGTGTGCCCTGCCCCTCATCCGGATGTGGTTCACAAGGTCAGGAGTGGGGACAAAGCATAGACAATGGGAATGGGACTAAGATTCAGCCTTTTCCCAGTTGTCCTCCTGACCAGACACTGTATTGTGTGTGGGGGGGGCATTTCCCCCTCACCCTGTGGACTGGAAAGCAGAGGCAACTATGTGAGAGGGAGCAAAACCTCCTCCCAGAGGAGCCCACGGAGGATCTCTTCCTCCTCCTCCCTCCCTGCGGCTCACCCTGCTCCCCAGTCAAGTTCAGTGCGGGAGGAGGGGAAGCTCCAGGAGGAGGCACTACTCCCCCAGGGCAGCCGCCTGCTCCCCCCCTGGGTCCCTTCCTCTGTTCCTATGGAGGTTAGTTTTGTTTGATGACCCCCTAGACTGAGCTCCTTTTCTTGCACTCAGCAGGTGGCGTTGCCCAGAGCTGTGCTCTATGTCCCCAGGGGCTGATGACTCACTACAGCAGGGTCCCACTGTCAGGGTTGACCTTGCCCCTTTCTGCTTCCTGCTCAGATGGGAGGAAGGAGCAGGGTTCACCTCGGTCTCTCCTTCCTCTGTGGAAGCCTGAATTCCCCTGGCCTAGGGCAGTGAGGAAGCTGGTCAGAGGGAGGCAGGAGGGATCAGTGTTCTGCCCCAGGGACGTGGTGGTAGCCGGGGCAGCTCTCTGAGGAGCGTGGATGCTGCAAGCAGAGAGGCCTTTTCTCCCTCCATTGGTTGGCATGTGTTTGAACACCAGTAACTAATGTCCCTGCAGCTGGTGTGAGGGGACTTGGCATGAGGGGACTTGGCGTGAGGGGACTTAGGGTCAGGAATTGAGGGAGTGTCTTAAACCAGGGATGAGGGCCTCAGAAACCTCCAGGACATTTTCTGTACAAATGTGGGTGTGTGTGAATTTGAAGTCACACTGTATGCTCCCTCATTTGGAACTGGGACTTTCACTCAACAATACATGCACACATTTTTCATGGTAATAGACCAAGATTTCCATTATGATGTGTGCTGGTCATCGCTGGTACCAGCACACATCAGTAATAAAAATCTAGGTCTATTACCACTTTGCTCCTGGTTGTGATTCTGAGGGAAGGTCATGTCAGAGTTAGATGCAGGGTCCTGTGGTGGACATTTAGCTTGTCCCTTTTATATGGTAAGTAAGGCCGCGAGTGAGGGCTGCTGCACACATTTCCCCGCTGTCAGGTGAGTTATTTGCAATAGTATCTCTGAGTTTAAGAGGAGGCTTTGCTGTTGCTTTTAAATTTTTTTGGTATATAATATCTCCAGGAAGAGACGGTGCCCAGAAAACCCCCTCTCCAGTGGCTCAGGAACATGCACACTCCTCCACACCTTCATCGGGTTCTATGATCGTGCCAGAGTCAATTCATCAGTCAGAAGACTGCTTAAAATATGGCTTCACAAGATAAAGTGCTTAGAGGCACCGACACCCACTGAACAGCAGGAGTCATGCTCACTCTCACTTAATCCTATGAGGCAGAGTTATTGTTCCCATTTTACAGATGAGCAAGAAAACATTCAGAGAAATTGGGTGACTTGTCAAAGGTCACACAGGTAGGAAGTGGTCAGTCAGCTTCTGACCCTAGGTCAGGGCTCGTAGACTTTCTCCATATGGCTTCTGGAGACAGAATAATGTGGCCCTAACCCAGGTCTTCCCTCCTCATTCATTCCTTGACCCAACCAAGTCCCTACTCCTCACCCACACCAATCCCTTTAGGGGTTACACCCTGTATTAGCATGGGCATTGCTAGATGGTGCAATCAGAGGATTTTGTTGTTGATGCTTATTTATATTTTCTACTATAGCATTTTTTATTTTTTAAATAGAGAAATAGAGGGTATATTTTTTAAAAAATGAAACCTCATTGCCAAGATTCTCTCAGGAGAAAAATCCCCTGGAGAGTTTCCCAAGTCCCCTCACATAGATGCATTGGGGCTGTGACAAATGAAGGCTGGTGAGCCACAGGTTATAAGAAGGAAGAAGCAGAGGACCTCAGGAACAACTCATGACTTTCTGAGGCCAGAAGGGGAGGCCAGGGCCAAGCTTGGCCTTCAAAGGATGCTCACTTTTGAGGTTGTCCCAGAGCTGCTACTGTTTTCTCCCCCCACCACAGTCCTGACCGCCCCCCAACTCAGGTCAGCTGTCTCCCTGTGCATAGACCCTCCACCAACCAGGCTCTGGGGAAATAGCTGGAACCAACCAGTGGCTACTGGCCTTCCAAAATAAACAAAGGAAAGCTGAGGGATCCAGGACGGCCAGAATCAATCAGGGAGTCAGCTGAGGGCGGCGAGATGGGAGCAGAGCCTGGGAACACGTTGCTTGCCAGGGCAGCAGTAGGGGCTGGTCTAAGAGAAGACCTTTGGCAAAAGGGTGGACACAGGGAGATGAATGGAGGAAAGGGCATTCCACACATGTACAAAGGCACACACTTTTTTGGAACTTCTGCAATATACTTAAGATTTAGAGGAAATGCAAACTATTTTGGAGGGATAGATGGGTGGATGAGTGGGCAAATGGGTGGATGGATGTGTGGGTGGGTAAATGGGTGGATGGATGGGAGGGTGGGTGGATGGATGGATAGACAAGCATATGCTGATGGGTAATGAGTAAACATGCCTGGGTTTCTTTTAGGTCAATAATACCAAGGCATATCAAAAGTCATAAATTCATGCTCATTGGGTCATTCACCCCATTCTTGTTCATTTGTCCAAGGAGATAATCCAAAGAAAGAAAACTTCTGGTTCTAGAAAGTTCCAGTGGCTTTGCTTCCAGTACAGTGAAATCAGAGCAGCTTAAATGAGCCATGACCTGAGCTGCTGAATAAATTAGGGTAACATTTTATATTACATGGCTATTCAAGTGATGGCCAGTGTGGCAGAAGAGAAAAAAGTAGCCACATTTCTGAAATAATATTAAGTTAGAAAAGAACTTAAAAAAAAAAACCTATGTCTGTAGAGGTATATTTAAAAATCGAGTTAAAAGTATTCTGGTGGAAAGAGCACTGCAGGCTTGAATGTAAAAGATTTGTCTTCTCTTGCATCGTGGAGAGGTTGTTTTAGTGTTAGCCTCGCCTTCCACATCCCTGGGACAGGGACAATCGTCTACCTCCATCTCCAGGCTGGGAGGACTGGGTTAGCCCTTATGGGCAACGATGCTTGATAAACTGTAAAGTCCCACACAAATCAAATTAGGTAGCTCTGGGTTGAGATTAGAAGGAAAGTCAGAAAAATAAAGGGGGAAGTGTTAGAACTGGCATTCAGAGAAATTCAGATTAAAACAGAAATATTTCACCCGTATCAGAGAGACCAAACCACACAAAATAAACAAAGAGCACACACAGAATATCCTCAGTGCCTGACTGAATTAAGCCAGGACCCTGGCTTGGCCGCATGACTGATGCCACCTACCTTGATCAGGCAGAGCTCAGTGTGGACATGGACCATGGGACAGGGAGAGGTCATCTGGAGGCAGAGGTCCCCTGCTCTGTGAAAAAGGACCAATAAATTCAAGTTCACTGAGAATGAGTACCTTCCATTTGCCAGCCCGTTCGTGGATGTTAGGATGGTAGCAGACACACAGGTTTTGCCAGGAACTTCACAAATATGTTTTATGGATTAACTCAATCGTCATCAACCCACTGAGATAAAACTGCTATCCACATTTTACAGATGGGAGCACTGAGGCCCAGAATGTTAGTAACAGCCCAAGATCACACATCTGGTAACTGGTAGGCTTAGGAACCCTATCACCTGTGCCTGGTCCAACCTCCCACTGTGGTGGGTCCTCCTCACCTCTCTGCCTGACATGTCTACTTCAGTATCCTGAGATCACCAGCCTCTAGCAATCACAACGCAGGTGTCTCTGCCTTCTCTCCAGGGCTCTTTCCAATGGACAAAAGCTACTTTTTTGTTAGCATTCAGCCACTTATTCTTGGTGAGTAGGTGTCCTTACTACACTGAAGCAGTGGACCAGGCCTAGACTGACTCCAAGTCCTTGTGTCCTGTCCTCTCTCTCCCCAGGCACACAGCTCCCCCATCCCCAGTGGGGACATCAGAACTCTGTACCCTGAAAAAGAGCTTCCTAGTATCTTATCTGACCCTGGAGAAGATGGTAGCATACCTTCTGTACCCCCACCCCCGCCACTCCGGCAAACTCCACTCCCGGATGACCTCTCCAGGAGGCGTCCTCATCCTCCAGTGCAGAGGGCCTGGGAGCCAGGATCATCTGTGGAGCACTAAACACTGAGCCTGGGATAAATGCTTGGAAAGAACAACTGGCTCTGTGACCTTGAAAAATAGCTTGCCTTCTCTGATCCAGGTTTCTTTATCTGTCAGTAAGAAGAATAGATGTTTCATTACCGGGTCTAACTACTGCAGAGGAGACGGGAAGGCAGCCTGGTGAATTACAAATGCCACTCAGCCTGCCACATGCAGGGATGCACCCTCAGGTGGGAGGAGGGGGCCACGCTTGCTCTGGTGGGTGCTGATGAGTGACCAAGGGTTTCCGGGCAGGTAAAGGAGATGGGCCTACATCCCACCACAGTCGTGATCTCAGGCCATAATTCACGCTGCTTGGAATTCAGTTCCCAAGTATTTACTCATCTCCTGCTGCAGATAAAATTGTGCGTGGGTTTGGTTCCCCGTGGGGAAGGAGGAAGTGATGGAAACAGAAGGCAGCAGTCAGGTGACCCACTCTGCACCAGCCACTTCCCACCTATCACCTCGTCTGACCCTCATGATAACCCGAGACATAAACAGGGGCACCCCCTTTTACAGACAGGACACAGGAGCCCTTTCCAGACTCTTCCTTCTGTTCCCCTGGACATAGCGCGGTGAGCAAAGGGCTGGGTCTGGGAGGAGGAGCCATGCACCAGGGACACAGGGGCCAGGCTGAGTCACCTGGCCTGGATGTCCATCTCATATCCTCCTTTACTCACTGACCAAGAATATGACTTAAATCCCCATGGGCCAAAGCCACTAAGTACATGAGGAAATGGATAATGACTGACGCAGAAGCTAAAAGCCTCAATTACCCTTCGTGACAGGAGCGTGGGACATTTTTATGAAGAGAGAAATTTTTGCCTCATAAATTATACTTGTGAGAAAGCAGCAGGCGCTGGCTGGTGACCATGGTTACATCTTCTGCAGCCAGAGGCAGCCTTCTTGACAGTCTGTGAGGGTCACTCCTGCTCACATCTGCCCGTGAAGCTCCAGGGAAGTGTTCGGGTGCCAGGGCTCAGGGCTTGGCCAGAACTGGAAGGGTCCATGATCAGGTAGATCCTGGCTCTCAGCCTGGGCTGCTCACAGGGAGCAACTAGGGCCAGGGACTGCAGAGAGGCCTTAGAAAGTGCAGTGGTCTGGGCTCCAACCCCAGATAGTCTGATGTGATTAGTCTGGATCATGTGATTCCAACCCACAGCTAAGATGGAAAGCTAAAAGACCTTGCCCTGCTTGCCAATCTATCAAACAGCATGCTTTTAGCAAGTGGAAACTGATGGGAGAACCAGAAATAGGACACAGCTTCTGCTAGGAGGAGCTGATAATGTGGCTAATTTACATGGAGCCTGGTGGCTGACCCAAGTCCCCAAGGGTAACAGAGATCCTAGGAGGAAGTCAGGATGCGGGTGTGGTATCCTGGAGAGGCAGCCATACCTGATCCAAGCCCAGAGACCCTGAGGCACCCAGGATCCACCCTGGGGATCTTGTTTTCTGCTCACTGCCCTTGGTTTGATTCCATTGAGATGATACCTGTTGGCTCACTAATTCATTTTTTGTTTTTTGGGTGTACTGGGGATTGAACTCAGGGGCACTTGGCCACTGAGCCACATCCCCAGCCCTATTTTGTATTTTTTTTTTAGAGACAGGGTCTCACTGAGTTGCTTAGCACCTAGCTTTTGCTAAGGCTGGCTTTGAATTCCTGATCCTCCTACCTCAGCCTCTCGAGCCACTGGGATTACAGAGCGCATCACCACACCTGGCCACCAATCCGCTTTTGACCTTGCCCCTCTTTGTTCATTTCTCAATCACTTGTTCCCTTGCTGGGCTGTGTTCACTAATTCTAATATTCTTCACAGAAGTTAAATGTGATTAGGAGCTCCCACTGTTGCCCACGCTGTTGTCATCACAGGTACACACGTCCTCTTGGTTTGTTTCTCTGTTGTGCACCACTGGTTCCAAAGACAACAGACCACCTGCCCGAGGATCCCAGTCATTCCATTTATAGACATGTGTAGATCACCTGGGGATGAGCAGCTGCTGGTGCAGGGCAGTGTGCCCAGTAACTAGGGACATAGAAGCAAACAAGGCTCAGCCCATGCCCTCAAGGACAGGACTCTTCCCACCAAAACTGCAATACTGTCACCGTTGACCAGATAATCAAGACAGCTTCTAAGTGACTAATGAGTGAGTAGCATACACAGAGTGAATACACTGGACAGATGGATGATTTGTCTCTTGAAAACAGGACTGCATGAGATTTCACTGCACTATTCAGAGTGGCACTAAATCCTTGTACAACAATTTATAAAACTTAGAAAAGCTTTCATTTTTTCATTTAGTAGATATGTTTCAAATACCTTCTGTGTACTTAAAGTGGATCTTAACGCTATTAATACATCAAGAAGTACATTAGCCACAGACCCTGTATTCTGCTTATAGGTCACCTGAATATCATAGAGAAACTAATAATTATGATGACATATGATTCAGAAAGATAAAAGAAACATGTCACCAATAATCTTTCAGCCCAGAAATGACCAGGGTTCACATTTTAGTATACAACTTCCCAGTATTATCACTATATAGCTTTACATTGTGAACATTCTCCTATATCAACAAATATTTTTAACAAAATGATTTTAGTATTTCAAAATGTGGAGGGATCAGAGCTGGGGTTATAGCTCAGTAGAGCACTTGCCTAGCACGTGTGAGGCACTGGGTTTGATCCTCAGCACCACATAAAAATATAATAAAGGTATTGTGTCCATCTACTATAAAAAATGTGGAGGGATCATAAATAATCATAATTGTGTAATGTCAAAGACTGAGAAAGTCCTTACCCAGTTCCTATCCTGTCGGTGTGTAAGTGGGTAAAAAATTGGGGGGAATATGGGAACTTGAATTGCAGAGAGGTAGCTATCATGGTACCCACATCTGGGGGAGGGAAGGGATGGGAATGGCCGCTTCTACCTTTTCATAAAAGCCCAAGGTTGAGAGAATCCTCTTTCATTTTTAAGGGGCAGTGTTGTCCCCGGCAGAGCTCAGGCTGGAGCCTTGAACACCTTCTTCATGTGAAGGCTGATTCTGGCTTCAACTCACTTTCCTCGAGGCAGCCAAGCTGCTGCTGAATTTCAACTTCATTTAAACTTTGGAAAGGACTGGTGCATGGTTTGAGTTGGGAGAGGATTTTTTCCCCCCCTTTTAATTAGCTCATAAGTCAATAAGCAGCTTGGGCAATAAAGTTCATACTTTGAGAAACCAAAGGCTAAATCACCATCTGCATTCACACCCAGGGTGGACAGTCTCAGCTCTCAAGAATTTGGTATTTGTCTTGGAGAAAACCGAGAGGCCAAGTGCAGCCTCAGGAATGAGAAAGAAATGCTGTTCAGCCCTGGGTGCTGCTCTCCCCACGCAGCTGCAGCAGGAGAGTGGGACATTGTGCAGTCTAGGGGTACAGGCAGGGGACATCTACATGGCCCTTCTTGTTTGCAGTTTTTAAGATGATCTCCCATTGGTTGTGCAAGGAGTTCACAACCCATCTGTGACGTCTATTTTCATTCTCCAGTGACTCCCTTGGGTGTGTTTAAGTTTTCCAACTAAACTTTAGGTTTGGGCTGAAAACCTTGTTGGGTTTGGGGATTTGGTGTGTTTTAACACCACCCACCACTCCAGGGCTGACCCTCATGCTCTGCTGTCAAAGATGGAATGAGATGGGGGCAGCAGGGGGCAACAAAAGTCTTTGTTCCTGCCTCACTTAAAAGACATCCGACTCCCAGCAAGTCAATTGCTTCTATAAGTCCTGGTTTCCTCATCTGAAAAATGGGGAGTGAAGTATGCAATGTAAGGCTCAGCCATATTAAATACAGCTTACAAGACTCTGAAAGGTTATTGTTATCCTTCTGCTAAATGCTAAGTATCCACATTGAGACTTGAATTACATCCAGAACCATATTCATGGGCTGAGGATAGCTTGATGACAGAGCACTTACCTAGTATGCCTAAGGCCCTGGGTTCAATCCCCAGCACCATAAATAAATAGGAAGAAAGAAAAGAAAAAGAAACACAATCATGTCATTTCATTCTCTCCCTGGTAAGTCCCCAAGGAATTAACATTACAGGGAACTTTAGGAGCAAAGAAAAAGAATAAACTGCAAATTGATAGTCTTAGCACTGAACTTGATGCTTACTCATACTTTTTTTTTTTTTTTTGGTACAGGGATTGAACCCAGTGCTTAGCCATTGAGCCACATCCCCAGCCTTTTTTATGTTTTATTTAGAGACAGGGTCTCACTGAGTTGCTTAAGGCCTCACTAAGTTGCTGAGGCTGGTTTTGAACTTGTGATCTTCCTGTCTCAGCCTCCTGAGTGGTGGAGATTATAGTCATACACCACCGTGAATGGTTTCTCATATGTGAAGACTTATTTATTTTCTAATTCCCTGAGATGAGAAATATAATTATTCCCCTTCATGTGGAAAAATCAGCTCTGAGTGGTTTCCAGTGATATCCTCAAGATCATTCAACTAAGGAAAATTCATGGTTGTATGCAGATACAATGGAGGCAAGGAAGGAGGGAAGGGAGGGAGGGAGGGAGGAGGAGCCTTGATTTGCAGGATTTGCCAATTGCTGTGGTGTAAATACAACCAGTACCACCCCTGTTGGCCAACCAGCACAAGCCAACTTCAGCACACAACTGGAGGAGCAGCCTCAGGATATAAATGCAGGTTTCCTGGTTTGGGGTCCAGATCATTTCTTAAGCCCAAATCCCCTCCTACTCGGGCCTAGGACTGGCTAAATCACCTAAGGTTACCTCCAGACCTACCCAACTAGATCCCCCAAGACAGATGAGCTCTAAGGACTTGCATTCTAGACATGGACCTGGATGTGCACTGGAATTTGGATACAGCCCACCCTTGGCCACAGAAGTGTTTTGTCCAAACCGAGGCCCTTCCCACTGCTGTCCCCAAAGACAGTGGAGGAGCAGATGTATCCCAGGAAGAAATGATAGCATCTTAGGTCGCTGGTACCAGGCTTCTGGTTTTGAGCATCTTTGCAGGACTCGATTGTGATGGCGAGTGACGACTGTCTCTATGATTGCACTATCTTCATGACCATACTGTTTTTCACTGAATTAAATATTTTCACTGATTGTAAACCACATCGTGATTTTATTAACCACCAACAAAAAAGTATTGCCAAATTCAAAGATGTTAAAATAGAAAGGTTCATTTTAGAACCCACAAAATATGATATGGGCTGGGTGTACATACATTCCTGATACTCCCAGTTTCACAATAGCTCATTAAGCATTCCATGAGGGCTGAGGTTGTCTCACTCATCTTTATTTATGTCTTCAGAGATCCAGAAGATTTGGTTGGCTGAGGACATACCCACAAGCATAGCAAAATAGACTATATTGATTAGTCATCAATAAATGCCTCAGGCTTTGCCCTAAGCACTTCACATATAATTTTCCCAACAATCCTATAAAGTGGGTACCAGATTATACCCATCTTGCATGGGAGGTAACTGAGGCTCCCAAAAGACATGAAACTAGTTAAGAACCCTTTCTGGAACTTGAACCTCAGGACTGACTCCATTCACAAAGTCCCTCCTTGGAGATGTTCAAACATGGTGGCCAAATCCAATTCTCCAGCACAACCACCTCAGGGCTCAATGATAAACACACCTGTTTGGTTTCTTTATGGCACTCATGTTTTAAAAAGCCAAGTTACCTTATTTTCTCATATCTGCTGGGGTTTCAGTTTCCTCCCATAGGTGACCTCTGGAGGGCTTGCTAGAATCAAACCTTAAGGATCCGTGTTCCAATGGACACACAGGGTGCTGAGCCCTGACAAGCTCTCCCTGCCTCTCTCCTGGCTTTCTTAACCTCCCTGGCTTTCCCAATCCATGGAATCCTGTGCCTCTCCTCTGCCTGTACCTGTACTCACTGAAACCTCTGTGCCCTGGAGAGGCATCCTAAAGAAAGGTTGGGGAAATCCTTCTTCTGGAATCAGCTGTAGCCAGGTTGGGATTTGGGGAGGAAACTGAATGGATAAAAGAAAGCACAGGAGCACAGATGGCGTTGGGGGTGGGGCAAAGCAAGGCTTCCCTCTATACATCTCTATGTCTCCACTGGATGCTTTGGCAAGCTCAGGGTTCAGGGTCACAGAACCACTGTCACCTTCCCATTCTTGTGATGGCTTCCAAGGCTTGGAGAAAGGACTACTTCCCAGAAACTAGTGCAATCTCAGTGTTTTTATTCTTTTCACATTCTAATGCCTTTTTGAGTACTTACGCAGTTAAAAGAGAGTGTGTGTGTTCGTAGTAAGGAATTTTTCAGGGGGTCGTTTGACATAGGAAAATGTGAAGAGAAGGCAGCCACCTTTTTGCCCAGATGAAGGGTAGAGTGGCAGCCAGCGAAAACTGAGTTTGTGATTGGGCTCTGCTGCTCTGAGATACATGGGAGTTGAGATGTCAGCCAGTCTGCCTCTTGGATGTAAAGGTTAAACAGCTTTGATTTTTATCTTGAAGTAAATAAGACAGACAATCCCACATAAAGTATTGTGTTCCTGCCAATTTCAGTGACCTGAACACTACCTATAACATGGTCTCTCACCAAACCTGATTTATCTAAGAATAGCATGCATAACAAATTTGAGGGCTAGCTTGAGGTTCATTTCTTACTGGAATCATGAATTACATATTTTTGTTTTCAAAATTAAATAATGACAGTTTGATGGCCCCCTTTGTAAAACAAAGAATATTTTGAATAGATCATCATTCTTAACTGGGGATTGAACCCAGGGGCACTCAACCACTGAGCCACATCCTGAACCCTTTTTTGTATTTGATTCAGAGGCAGGATCTCACTGAGTTGCTTAGGGCCTCGCTAAGTTGCTGAGGCTGGGTTGGAACTCACTATCCTCCTGCCTCAGCCTCCCGAGCCACTGGGATTACAGGCTTGTGCCACCAGGCCTGGCCTTAGACCATCATTCTTTACTCTCATGGAAGCTGCTGATTTCCTGTTGCATGCTACCTTTGAGATTTCACCCAATACATACTGCAGCTTCATTGCAGTTCTCGTGTCTGTTACAGGATCTCCAGTCAAAGACCACGGCCTACTTTCTTTGCCTTCATTTTTGGTAGATGGCTACATATCTGGGACATTGACGTATATTCTTTTACCTGAAGCATCTTATGAGATTGAACACATAGTAAGTACTCAGTAAATTTAGAGAAGGAAATTAATTCTCCATGCAGACAAATCTGGACATTTTGAATGTGACCTTGGACCGTCCATCTATCTACCCACACTCTTCCGAAATTATGCACAGCCTCTCTATTGGAGGAAAAAACAAATGAAGTCATGAAATCCTTGTATTTCATGGTGGGTGGACAGATGGAGAGGGGAAATGAGCTTGGATTTTCCAGGAGTGAAATAGAAGTGACACTTCTAAAAAAAAATTGACAGCTCCTGAATAGGATATACCAAGGACAGGAAAGGGCCATTTTGTGGGCCACTGCTGCCATCTAGTGGTTTATATTCAAATGACAAGCTAGATATTAAGAGTCCTTATGAAGGGGTTTCAGGCATCAGGGTCTAAAATAAAAATCTCAGAATCTTAAAATGTTGGCAGTGTCACAAATGATTGACAATCACAAGCATTGACAACACATACTAAATGAGTACTCCTCCTGGAGCAGTAAGAGTGCAGGGGGAAGAATCACAGAGACTGGAATTTGCTATAGCACACATCTATTTGGCTTACATTTTTATAAACATTTATTTATTTCAGTGATGAGTGAATTGTATGTTACTGACCATGTGCCCTCTGGGGCAAGGGTTCTGAACTTCAGGTCCACAACATTTTCTAGATACTGTTTGGGACCCATGAACATGGGTGAGTTAAAAAATAATTACATCTTTATTTTCATGAACTTCAACAAATTTATCGTATTCTTGAATTATGAATGAGGTAAAAAGCCATGAGTGGAACCTGACTTCATCATTTGTAGAAATTATATTTTCTGAACATAGTATAGTTATTACAGATTCTCAGATCATTTAGTCATCACTACTTTGGAATTACAGGGATTATTATGCCCACTGCAGGATCTTACCATGCTAATTAAGAAGCACATATATTTCTAAATAACTCACTTTAAAAAAATATTTGACATTTCAATGATTCATCCCTTTGATGTCCTTTGTTTTTTATCTTGTGCATAGGAAAACTATTCTGTAAGGGTTCCATGAGACTCAAAAGATTTAAGACCACTGCTCTGGAAGTTCAAAGACAGGACAGATGACCATGGTCTGGACCAGGCAGTGAGAGCTTCACAGAGGAGAAGGGACAGAGTTATCTTTTCCACTTGATTAAAAGGAGTCTCTTGGAGCCATTGCAATACAAGCCTCATCTGAGGGAGCAGGGCCAGGCCTTGACTAAAGTGGAAAAATAAGAAGGTTTCTATGACTCTATGTTTAACTCAACAAGGGGTACTTTGGGGAAGAATCTGAGGAGTGACTTCATATAAAAAGTAAATGATTGGATACAATTTCATTGCAGAAGGATTTTCATTTAACAAAGATTTTTCACTCCCAGCATTTATGAACACAAAAGGCTTACCTTCTGTGGGTGGCATGCAGCTGGGGAAGCAAACCTGCTCAGACTTCAGGCAAGCTCAGCCTGCCTTGCGTCACAGTTCCCCCAACATGCCCAACTTGTCCATATGCATCGGTGAGGTCCTCTTGGTTATAAACAACGTAGAAACCACACTGACCGGAGATATAAGAAAGAAATTCAATGGGAGACCACTGGATTCCAAGAAAGAGTGGAGCCATCTGTCAGATCAGCAGGAATGGGATTCTTAGGATTCTTAGCAATAGGTGCCTGGGGACTGTCTCTCTAGAGCAGTGCTTCTCATATCTAAATGAGCACACGAGTCACTGAGTCAACCTGTTGAAAAGTAGATTCGGACTGCACTGATCTTGGGTGGAGCGGGTGTTCACCATCACGCCTCTACCCCACACTTGAGCAGCAAGGGCATAGAACTGCTGCTTGCATTCCTCCACCCTGCATCTCCTTCCCCAGTCACCCAGTGAGAAGGTGGCTGGAAGTCCATGGACAGCAAATGCCCTGTGATGATTCTGCATAGGAACCTCATATGTCTGGACTTAACATTGCCCTTTTCTATGGGGACGTTTCAGCTTCTCCAGAAAAGGAGCTTCTGACCTCATTCCCATGGCTTGAGCGTCTGACCACAAGCCTTTGGGAGTCACGTGATCACAGGCAGTCCACGGCAGCTGTTTTGTGTGTGGTACTCTGTCCCCTACCCTCTGCTTAGTGTTCCAAGGCGAGAGCTTCTCTGGTCCTCCTCCTTCAGCGTTGACTTCCAGTGTTCTGAGGAGGCGGGGCTGGGTGTCTGGACACCCCTGTCCTGAGCTCCCTACTTCACACATCCCTGCCTTGGCACTTGAGCCTTTTGGGAATTCAGGGAACAAAAGAGCCTACTTCCCCTCAGTGGCCCCCTCTTCCCTAACTGCCAACCTGTCTACCACTTTTGGCCTGGTCCCCGCTCATGACCGGAGAACCGGGCCAAGGACATCTCTTGGCCACTGAAGACAGACAGGATTTTGTTCTTAAAGAATTTCTACAGCTGGGGATACAGATGTTCTTTTTCTGTCACCTAGTAGCTGCCATTGGTTTTAAAATCTGTCTCTGTTGCTTTCTTAAACGTGTTCAAAGCCCCATTGGTGAGTGGTAGCCAAGTTATAAAGCAAGTTCTGAAGCAGCTGTCCTCGGTGGCTCCATCCCAGAGTCTCACATGCTTTCTAGGCCCTCACCTTTCTTCCCCAGACCTTTTTAATGAGAGGACAAAGGTGCTACTGGGGCTGGTGATTGGGAGCTTTCTGTGGACTGACAAAGGGCTGTGGGAGAGAGCACAACCTCTATAGGAGACTGACAGAAGGTGGCTCAGGAAAGCCACCTGTCAGGAAACCAGGTGAGGCAGAAACTCCCCAGTCTGGTTCCTACTGTAGTGCTCTCTTCACATCACACCTGACAAGTCTCTTAGTTTCTCCCTTGAAATTCATTCACTCACTCACTTAGCATATATATGATAGAACAGAAGCAGCAAAAACTCTTTGGTCCCTGCCCTAAAGGAGTCACCAATGTTGTTATGTTGTTACATTCCCAGCCCCAACTCTTCAGTGAGGAAGGCAGGCTTTTCAGCCAGACTGAGGAATGACCAAGTAGTCAGCATTTGCTCTGTACAAGCACCACACTAAGTGCCTCAACTTTAAAAAAAAAAAATTATTTTGTTAATTCTCTTAGCTATTCCTTCTATTATCACTATTTTTTAGATGAAAAACTAATTTAGAAATGTCACAGCTAAGGAATAGCAGGCCCAGGATTCCCCCTCAGGTCTGCCTGGGTCCTGGGAAGAGCTCACACTCTTCCCTGGGTACATTACTCTTACATAATTGTGAGGATGTTCCTTACACATCCTGAAAACTTCTTGAGACAGGTTGTGAGAGAGGCGGCCAAGGCCTCACATAGGGGACACGAAGGAGTTGAGCAGGTAATGTCCCAGTTCCCTCTCCCACCAGAGGAACTATGTGTAGAAAAGGCAGCCAGACCAACGGGACCACAAAGCTAGCACAGAGCAAGTACCAACAGCAGCCAGCCATGGAGGAGGGAGGGGCTCCATCTTGCCTAATTAATAGGGTGGTTCTACCATGAAAGGAACTCTTCCCCTCCCTCCCTTGCTGCCTCCTTCCCAGCCACCAGCAGTCTGAGGTCCCTCCAGCCATTAACCCATCTCGGAGAGGCAGCTCTGGATGAAGGCGGGCCATGCAAGGTTCAAGGTCTTAGAAGAGAGAGAAAAAAAAAGTAATGGTAATTTCATTTCTAACAGGCAGAAGTGTGTCATTTCCAGAATGTCAGGGGAGTCTGTGCTTCTATGCTTTAGCCTGAAATGTTTTCAATAAGGCTAATTATATTTTTTGGCAAAGTAAAAACAAAGACTCAACGAGAAAACACTATATATTCTCCGACTAGAGAATGAATGTGGCTTAAGAATGAAGAACCAAAAATGATTTCATTTGGAAGAAAAAAATGCCCGAGAGGGGAAAGGGCCTTTGAATACTGAGTCTCTGAATAAGGAGCAGAGAATAGCAGCGGTATTTTCAAACAGGCCTGTCGCATGGTGGAAAAGGCCTATATAGTCTATAAATAAAATCAACTGCACATTATTTTGTCCCATCGGTTTTATTGGCCATATATTCAGAATTCATTATATAAATCTTTCAAAATAATGAGATATTACAAGAATAGTTTACAAGTCAGCTCTGATTGCACAAATATTTGACACAGGAAATCATTTTTACAAATACATAAGTTTTCTTACAAGAATACTTTAATAAAGAAAATAAGTCTCTATACATCTTACAGCAAATTTTATGCATTTTCTTTCCCCCATTCAACCATCATTTTGGGTTTTCTATCACAGCATGTCTACCACATCCAACAAACCAAATTACAGTCTGCAGCTTCTTCTCACTTTCAAATACTGAGATTTCTCACACTGTTGAGGAATTTTTCAGCTTCCTTTTCTATAATCTTTCCTGAAATTTAAGAATTCATCCATTCAGGCTAGAAGAGGTAATTTAAACAACATTCCTTTGAAATAGAACTTGGATCAGGTTAATCACTGGGTTTGATGAATGATCTTTTCACTTCCCACCTAGGCTTAAGGCCAGCCAATGGTTTAAACCTGCTGTACCAAGTCCTTACATTCCAAATAGTCCCAAAATTGCAAAAAGGAAACCCTGGAAACAAGAGTAAAATACAAATATTAAGAAAGCTAAAATATCTGCTATTGATTAGAGAGCACCTTTAAATTAAGGTTCCTCCCAAGTTGAAGACGACAGAAAGGAAAGTATAAAGGTGTGGCAGTAGTTGTATAAAATATTGAAAATCTGAAAAGGTTAATTGCTTAGGCCAGTTCTATCATTTCCAAAATGTGAGAGGATACAGAATCCTTGCCTCTGTAGCCAGCTGAACTCAATATCTGACATTCTTCTTATGTTGTGGCTTTGATACAGCCTAACAAATAGCTGCTTACCCAGAGCAAGTCATCCTGTAGGCCAGGGGAACTTTAGAGAATACTGACCTTGTTTATCCGAAGAGATGGGACCCACCAGGGGAAACATGTGGCATTCACTCCATCCCTTCACTGTCACTGAAAAGTGTGTCCACTTGGCAAAGCTTATTGTCTTTTCAGGTAGCATGAATTAAGATCAAGAATGAGCAATATCCTACAGTTAAGTTCCTGAGTGCTCAGCTCCAATTATTCCATATACTTAAGAGGATTCTTTCATCAAGCCCTTGTCCATTGAGAGATTTAACAGCACTGAGGGACCACAAAATGTCCATTTCTCTTCTCCTTTATTTCTCTTGATTTCTCTTTTTCACCCCAGTGTAACAAATTGCTACAGGTTTTTACCAAAATGCCACAGCAGTAGTTAAAAATGAGTTATTTTGCATTACCAAAAGTATTCAATCACATTATCACGGGTCACATTTGCATATAACTAGGAGATAGCCAAATAATGTTTATTGCAGTGATTTTGCAAATTCAGCATAGTCAATGTATCCATCATTGTTCTTGTCATCATCTCTCAAGACACCATCTATTATGTTAATCAGTTCTTCTTCACTCATTAGTGGGGCCTGTTCACTCTCTTCCTATGAGACATAAATTAGACAGTAATGAGTTGTACATTTACTGGAAGAAGTGCCTAGTTATCTATCGTCCATGCTCACACACGTCTACAGACTTTCAACATCATAATACATGGCTACTTCTAGGAATCCACAAACTCATGTATCAATATTCAGTCAGTTTATTATAATCCAATTCAGGTATTATATATGCCAATTAAAAGAAAGATGCAGTCAAAGCAGGCCCTTGCGTATTCCCTCTTAAAGATTACCGTTTGCCCTTTTCTAATTACCAAAGCAATGCATGTTCTTAGAAGAAACCTGGGTCTAGCTTACAAAGAACTATGAGAGTCATAAATTCCACGACCTACACACCTATCAAAAAAAAAAAGCTCACAGCCCAAATGAGCTAGCTTTGTGCACAATCTGCCTGTTAAAATGGAAACAGTGACATATGAATAATACCTCAGGACCAGAACAAGAGGAAGAAGCACTGTCAACCAGCAGAACCTGTTATAACCTTTAGGAGAAAGTATGACCCTACTCAAGAAGCAAGTGCCACAAGGCTCACTGCTAGGTGTGAAGCTAAGGTCATTCACACCCATGGCTGGTTCTCCCTTTGCCATATGTCCCATACCTGCCCTTTCTTCTCTGCTTCCATCCACCAGTCTGTGTCCCATGTCACAGGATCATCTCAAAATGATGCTCTTCTCCTGTGCAAAAAACTGCTAGTGTTCCTTGAGGGCTAACACAAGCTCATTCCTATAATCATGCCTACATCACCAACTTTGCCTCCCCTCTAGTGGCCTGGGGGCCAGAAGGGACAAAATTAAGTCTGGAGACACAAGATTTTGATTTCCATTTGCTCATCTAGAAGAAGGAAGTAATGCCAGTGCCTGGCCCTGCCTACTCCACCTGTGGTAAAGAGCCAACTAGCTCTCTAATCTGCTTGAAAGTGCTTCGGGGCACTGTACTGTATCACAGGACACCTGACCTCTGCCACAGCCCTCCATCCCATGGTTCCCACTCACCTTTCTTCTCAAATGAAAAACCTCTTCCACCCCCTGCTCTGCACTATGAATGTGGCCTATCTTTTCAGATACTGGCTTAAGATATGAATACCCAGCTCTGGGGCCTCTGATTCAGCAGGTCACCAAGGGAAGTACTGTGGAACAGGGAGAGGCACAACAGAGCAACAAACAGAAAAGAGAAGCAGCACTATGGAGGCACAAAGATAGCACAGGGCACCAAGACTGGGGACTGAACTACCAGAGGGAGGATTTCCAGGACACACCCACTGAGCCACTACCTGACCTACCTCCTTATGGACATGAGTGATGGCTGTAGAGAGCTCTAAGCCATCAAGTAAATTATTTCCATCATAATCGTGCATTTTGAAATAATGGAGCTGCAGTTCTTGTGGGGACATCTCCGCCTCTGGTTTGTTGATGACACCTTCCAGATGCTCCATGATATGCCTAAAAACCAACAAATCAGATCATGCTGAAACCTTAAGGGCTCTGAAAAGTTCAAGACCTGAAATCTCATCCAGCTCAGAAAAACAGTGGCAGACCACACTCAAGGCTGATCCACACAGACAGAGCCCGGCAAGGGGCAGGGACAACTTGTCTGTTATGCCTGCAAGATTATGTGTTTGTTTTCCTCTTTATCATTAGAATTTTGTTAGAACACTTTTGGCCCATCAATTTAAAAACATTTTTTAAAAACAATTCAAGGATAACCCAGTGTACTGTGTGAGGCCCACCAGCCCAAGACAAAAGCTGGGACAAATGACTCAACATCTGAATGTGTCAGTAAGAAAAAGCCTTGCCAGAGTCAAGAAACAATTACATTCTGAATTCCGCCACTACTATTGTGTGTGTCTATCTATGCATGTCTGTCTGTCTGCCTGTCTGTTGTGAAAGAGAAAGACAGAATTCAGACAAGTCATTTATCCTATTTGGCCTCAAAAGCTTCCACTTACAAATGAGGATGGAAATAGAACACCTAACAGGTGGCTCTAGAGAATAAACAGCATCCTTGACAAATTTTAAGGAGCCACATAAATAGGAGAAAGAAAAGAGGTGTGCCCTTGCAGCTGGCTGCAGCTGCAGATGTTGAAAGCCCTGGACCCCAGTCCTGGCCAAATACGTACTCTTGGTCGTGCACTGTGTTCTTATCGAGGCCCACGCTGCTGGGATGGGGGACATTGGCCCCGGGCTCCTCAGCCCTGGCACCTGGAGCACAAAAAGCCCAGAGCAGGCCATACAGGAAGGGGCCTCTGAGCAGCTGCAGGGATCTCATAGTCACCGGTACCTAGGAGGTAGGGAACATAGGAGATGAAGGCAGAGTACAGAGCCACGATTTTTCTCGAGACTTGACATAATACACTTCTGGGAAACCTGGTGAGGCAGCCAGGCTGGGAAAGAAAACATGTTAAACTGGGCCACACCAGCTCTGTCATTAGACTAGGAGATGACCTTGGGCTCTCCAGGTTCCCATCAGTCAAATGGGGAGGGGAATCTGCCAAGATTCCTGATACACTTTCAGAGGGCTAAGCAGCTCCATAAGTGCTCAGGGGGATACAGAGATAAGTCCTGTCTACAGCCTTCCAGTCCTCCAAGAGAAACACTTGCAACTGGGAGTAGAACTAAGAAAGGCACAGAGTGCAGTGTATTCAAGAAAGAAAACCCCCTGGGAGTACAGGGCACAAAGTTTCCTTAGATGAAGGAAAGCGAGATAAGGCTGACAGACATGGTGACACTTCAACTGGGCCTGGAAGGTACAGGGAAGAAAGGGGAACGGTGGGAACAGGGGCAGACAAGTGAAAAAGAAACACAAGCAGCTTCCCCTTTCGGGAAGACAGCACTGCAGATGGGGGCAAAGGTTCAACAGGCCACACTGGAGGAGGCTTCACACACCAGGCCATGGGGGGTCGACATTTTCTGAGCAACAAATAGGGAAGAACTAATGATTCATGACGGAGAGATGAGATGAGAGTTAGCCTTCAGACTGACCCATCTGGCAGCTGCATGGAGAAGGTATAAAGTGGGGCAGACCAGAGACAGGAACACTGAGGGCAACGAGGAGGAAGGTCCCCTCTGCAGCAGTGGAGATGAGGAAGAGGATGTCAACTCCAGTCTCATCCACCTCCCAGGGCTGTGACTGAAGCAAACGACTTAACTACTATGAGAGAGCATTGAAAAGGAAAGTGAGAAAGTAGTTAGGATTCTGTCACATTCTCCCCAGTCTCACTACAGTTGGGATTGTGGTCAACTAGACAACTCAGTCAGCCCTGAGGGCAGGGAGTACTTTATTTGAATCATTATTTCCCACCAAGGGAGAGGCCTTTGATAACTGTTGCAACTGGAAGTACTCGTCCTTCCTGGGGTTAGATGCTGCCCTTAAAGAGGAAGGTAAAGGTCAGCCAGGAGCCAACCTATAAAAATGAAGAAAAGACCTGATCTAACAGTCAGTTACCAAAAGGCAGAGCCAATTCTGCTGGATAACAAAGGCCAGTGATTCCGAAGAGGCCAAATGCATCACAGCTCCAGATCTACAGCAGGGAAGATAAAACAGAAGGTTCCGGTCCCACCCTTATACACAGCACACTCAGCCTACAGCTCAGAAGCTGTCACTGTCTCCTCTCTGAGCCTGGGGCTGGGAAGGGGAGGTGTCATAGCCCTTCATCCATCTTAAAAGATTCTTAGGATAGGACCCTGAAAGTATGCCCCTATGATGATTAGCAAAATTTCCCCAAACCATTCTGCCCATCATCCGCCAAGATCCTTCCCCTAAGGGGGACAACCGTCGCTAGGATGTGCAACCTCACAGGGTGCTAAAAAGCAGCATCTAGGCAGGCTTATTGCTCATCGACATTATAATGCAATCTCTCGTGCTATATAATAAGATGCTCAATACAGACTACATGAAAGAACAGGCTGCAAGTTTATAAAGAATAATTCTCTTCTGTCAAATAAAAATATGTATATATATATGTATATATATATATATATATATATATACACACACTAAAAAATGACTAAAAAGTGTTAATAAAGACACTCTTGGCTGGGTGTGGTGGTATACGCATATAATCCCACCTACTCAGGAGACTGAGGCAACCAGCCTCAGTAACTTAGCAAGATCTCATCTCAAAATAAACACAAACTAAAAGGGCTAGATACTCAGCTCAGTGGTAGAGGGCCCCTGGATTCAACCCCAGTACTAGAAAGAAAGAAAGATAAAAAGAAAGAAAGAAGGGAGGGAGGGAGATTATTTAAATCAAGAGATTAGAAGTGATTGTGATTTCTTTACAAAAATGTCCTTAATGTAATTGCTCCCATAATTTTGTTCTAATATTAAATGGATTGGAGAGTTTCCAGTTAATACTTTAGTGTGTGAATGTGTGTGTGTGTGTGTGGGTGCGCGCGCGTGCACACACGCTACTAAGGATTGAATATGGGTATTCTACCAGTAAACTACATCTCCAGCCCTTTTTAAAAACTTTTTTGAGACAGTCTCACCAAATTGCCAAGGCTGGTCTCGAACTTGCAATCCTCCTGCCTCAGACTCCCAAATTGTAGGAATTATAGGCATGTGCCATCACTCCCAACTTCCAGTTAATTCCTATCTCCATAAAATAATCCAGAAGCAACTAGAAACCATTCTTCCAACTTTACCTACTACAAGAGCCCAAACCCTGACAAGGCCACTACCATAGTACCTGGTACCAGAAAACAAGGTCTCAAGTTACTTCTAGCCACTATTGGTCACAGCAGAACAACTTAGGATTCAGTTCCTCCAGAGTCTTTCAGACTTATTTATGACCAACATCTTTTTTTCCCAGCAAGCCCTCTTCACCTCTAGTCTGGCTTAAGTTTTCTTCCCACAAGCTCCCTTCAGAAGGCACCTGTCCTTTGCTGATGACAGCTATGAACACATTCTTGGAAACTGCCTGATTACTTGTCAGTGCCCCTTCCTGGACTGGCTGTGAGAGGTCATTCTTGGCACTGGGCACAGCCTGGCACAAACTGGTGGTTCTTACCCTGTGTGCCATGGTCCTTGAGAGACTGTGATCCCACCTTTACAGACACAATGCCAAGTTTTGATGTCAATGTAATTGAGGATAAGACTTTGGAGTTACCTATCAGACAGTTAAGCTGAGTAATCACTGAACCCATGGCACACTTTCTTCTAACTACATGGTTGGATACTTAGTATGTAACACTGGGGTATGTGCATGCATGTGTGGTGGTGGTGGTGTTTTCTATTTAGGCAACACCAAAAAGCAATAAAGGGATTCATAATACAGAAACTAGAGGTCCAAATTATCCCTTCTTCAAGGAAGCATAAAAGCCAAGAACCATTTATTTTGAACTTGTCTTATTTGGGTTTGCTGTTTCAAACCATCAAAACACAAAACAAACCCAAATCTATTAACTTATAAAAGAACAATCTTCAAGTGCTACAATAAGAACAGGGAATCTGGCTGCCACCTAAACAAATTAAATGGCTCACTGTCAAAAGGAAACAAACTATTCTGTTCTGCCCAAAGAACATATTGCATCATCTATACTCCAACTACTTAGCTCAAGGCTACGGGCAAACAGCCTGAAAGATAATGCCCAGGCTGGAAAAAAATCCAAAAAGAGGAGAGTTCTGAAGAGACTGCAGAACAAAACCCATGCCTGACATTCCACAAGAGGAGCAGTCTCAGTCCTGGAGGGAGGTGCTGGACAATTATCATTGGTGCTGTGACTTGAACCAAGGTCCCCTCACTGTTCTAGCAGCCTCTTCCTGTCCCACTGGCTTATTTCCAGTGGTTCCATCTGTCCATTCCTTCTTCCTTCCTTCTTCCTTCTATCCAGGTCTTGTTCAAACGTCACCTGGGGATTCTTCCAGCCAACAACATTTGCTACCTCCTCTCACAACAATCTGCAGCCTTTCCACCCACTTAACCTTAGCATATAGTCACATATTGTTCTTATTTCCATTTTTTTCTTTTCCTCCTTCTCTAAGGGTCAGGACCCTATCTTTTTGGCTCTTGTTTATCCTGCTGAACTGATATGGGGGTGGCATATCTCACTCAGGGCAATACATTTTGCACCTAGGCATGTGATTCCTCATTGCAAAGCTCTCATCTATGCAGGAACTTCTCTATTTAGCCCTCCCACCTCTGGTTTGTGCCTGGTCCACCCTTCCTTCTCATTGTGTCATTAGTCCTATCAGCACATGAGAGTCTGAAGCCAGACTTCCTCCTAGCAGCTGTTGGCAGCTTTACTTTCATGATGGGGGGATGGAGGGCATTCAGCTAAGAATTCACCCTCAAAGCAGTCACTCTTACCAACATCCAGACATCCTGTGCACAGAGTCAATGCCAAAGAAAATTCTGACCAGTATTTTCCCCATTATCACTGCCATGGTCTTAGAAAATAACCAATTTCCTAGGCTAAAGAAGGCTTTGTATGGGCTGAGGGTTGAGAATTGGTTCTGAAAAAATTGGCATTTAATAGTTTGATCTGTTTGTTCATTTGGAGAGTCCAAGGAGCAACCATGCTTCATTTGTGCATTTAACCAACATACTAACAGCCTGGTAACATATGAACAGGACTGAGGACTGTGACCCAGACAGACTCTTTACACAGATCACAGCCAGCTGGGAAGGAGAAGCCAGTAAATAGACCCATTGGGTTCCACAGGAGTCCCAACTCTCACCTGTAATAAAACAGGAATCATGAAAAGGATTATTTCAATCAAAGGATAGTGCCTCAAGCAAAAGGAATAAACTGTAATGAACACTTAAACCCAGAAAGAACTTGGTCCAATCTAGGAACTAAGATTCAATACAGTTGAAGACACAGTATTAAGGAAATGGTTGAGTCTTAAGTACCAAGAGGACAGGTCACAGAGGTGCCTGTAAACCTGTATAAGAACTTGGAAGAGCAATGGATATTCTAAGATGGGTAAGGGAATGGGGGGAAAGAATCAGTTGATATGTGAGATTTCTGTTCTAAAACCACAGCTTTAGGTCCCTTGTATTGAACAACCTGCAGAGTATCAAGGAGGGATGCAAGGGATCAGTTAGGAGGATGAGGTAGTCCAGAGCAGCGATGGCGGCCTGAACCAGCTAGGGCAAGCAGGATGGACTGGAAAAGTGACGTATCCAAAGAGAACTTTGGATGAATTCTATGTGGGTGGGTCAAGGAGGGGTGGTGAGAACTGCGCCCAAGTTTCTGGTCGGGACATCTGCGTGGAAAGCAATGCCAGAGAACTAAAACAAGGAAAATCAGTTTCCCCAGCTTTCCCACTCCGCCTCGGCTCAGCCTAGCCAACCCCTGGGCCCACCAGGACCTGTGCGGGAACCAGGGCAGTCAGAGTAACGCCTCCTGTCCTCCTGTTTTCGGGCTGGCTTCAGACAGCGTCTATCCGTCACAGGTGGCCCCACAGTCAGGTCCTCGGGCCCTCAGGGGTCAGGCAAGAGCGCGGAAATCGACCAGACAGAAACACAGGTTTCCGCAACGGGAGACAGGCCCTGCAAAGCGTCCAGAGATGGCACCGGAGCCAAGCCCCCCACTCAGCTACTCCTACCTTGATCCTAGGTCCCAGGTCCCGATCCCGCCCCGCTGCTAACGCCTGAGCGTCTCCCACTGACCTCCGACCAAGGGGTCAGGCCTCCGACCCTCCGGGTTCACTCACCCTCACTGTGCCCGCCGCAGACGCGAACCCCTCCAGCGTGAGCCTCACCAGACCCCGTCCCGAGAACGCTCTCTTTCGTCCCGCCCCCGGCCAGTTTGCGCACGCGCGCTCCCTCCCACCCGTCCATTGCGCCACGGGCCACGCCCATGCGTCGGGCCACACCCCCTGTCTACGGATAGCCGCGCGCACTGCTTACGTGAGTCCACGTGTAACGAACAGCGGACGCAGCGCTCTCGTCTTTCTGAAGGCGACACCCAGCTCCAGCCCGATTGAGGCCTATGGGAGCTCCAGGTGCCGGGCAAGTTGCAAATTAACCCCGAGAGCCCCCAGGAACCTGGTTCGGCGTGGGAACTAGGCTAGCGGATCTGGGCGCGGCGCACTCTACAGCTGGCTCCCAACGCCAACACCTCATCTTTGGAGTCCCCGGGTTCCTCCGACTACAAGTTGAAAAGAAAAATAATAGGAAACCTAATTCCTTTCCTAAGAATCGGCGAGAAGACGCTAGTGCTGGCCTTGAGTCCAGCGTTTCCCAGATTGGCCTACTTTCAGGTTCTGCTTGCTATCCCACAAGCCGCGACAGCTCAACACCAACTCACAAGTCCCACCAAGACTTTATGGGCGACCCAGATCAAATGCTGCTTTTATAATTCTAGAGAAGAGAAAATACTTGGAGAAATGAATAGGTATTCATGTGCAATCCTGCCCTTAACATTTTTGCTCCCATACAAGATTGTCTTCAGCGAATATTTATAGGCCAGATGGATAAAAGAATATAGACTCTCGCTTTTTAAAACCCTTGTCCCACTTGTGCCCAGAAAGATACATAATCGGTTTTTCATAGGAGCCTGGATCCAAAATAGGAGAGACAAAAACAAATTAGATAGGTGGAAGATCCCACAACCCCCCTGCAGCCTGCTTTAATAGATCAATTCCTTGAAAGTTGGCCAACGCCAACTGTCAGTGAATGCCTCATTCTCACATCTTTATCTGAGATCCAAATCTGTCAACCTTATCCCAGAGAAAAATTCCAGGATCCTAAAGAGACCTTTTAGTGCCCCTTTTCCTTACTCTGAAGTTTGAGTTAGTTTGATCTAGTTTATTCCAGGTACCCTGTACACACCAGTCATCCATATATCTATCATTCAGCCACCCCTCCATTTACTCATTTATTGATTAATTCAATAACAGGTCTGAGTATCTTCTAAGCACAAGGCACTGTACTAGGAGCTACCAGAGATACAAATAAGATACGACATTTTCCTTTAAGAAGTTCAGTATCTGGAGGAGAGAGGAAAGGGAACTGATGATAGCCAAATTATATTGTTATATTGTGTGCATATGTGAATATGTAACAACAAATCCCATCATTATATACAATTATAATGCACCAATAAAAATGTGAAAGTAAAAAAGAAGAAATTCATTATCTAATAGATGTATAATGTCCTCATTCCATTTAACCGAGGCTTCCACTTTTTCTATGGGTATTATTATCCTGTCACTGCTCTTTTGATTCAACAAATGGTCTCTACCAGATCATTGTCATCCTAATAAAAGCTTGTTCTCTGGTTTCTTCCTACCAGTCATTGAAATTGCAGTCTCCATGCAAATCTAGTGGTCTCTTCTTTGATCTCTGTTTTTATTTTTCTTTCTGTTTCAATGCTATTGATCAGGCAGCCACTCCTACTCTGAAAAATTCTCTTTTTTTCTGACACCATACTCTCTTGGTCTTCCTCTTGTCTCACTGGTTATTCTCTCTCAGACTAGAGTTTGCTGGCTTCCCCTGCTCACCATATAAATAAATACACACACACACACACACACACACACACACACACAGGGTTCTTTACCTTTCTGTATCTACCCACTCTCCCTATGTAACATCTATTCCTAAGCTTTATATACCATTTAAATACAGGTGACTCCAATATATATCTCTATAGGGACAAATCCTCCCTGTAAGTGCTAACTCTTTTAAATAACTGCCTACCTGACATCGAAAACTGGCATCTTAGACTTAACGTAGTCCCCTCCCCAAATCTGAGTTTTCACCCTTGAACCTGTACCTCTGTCAGTCTCATCCATTTTAGTAAATGTCACTACTATTCACCCAGTTGTTTAAGATAAAATTCTAGGAGCTCTTCTTGTTTTTTTAAATCCCCTTACCTTTATAATTAATCTTTCAGCAAATTGTCTTGATGCTACCAAAATACATCCTAAGTCCTTTACTTCTTTCAACCTCTACTATCCTACTACTGTTCTATCCAAGGAACTACCTACCATCTGATATAGAACTACTTGAGATAGAACTTCCCAATCTCTCTGCTTCCATTCCTGCCCAAATCTGGTCTGGAAGTAAGAAGCCACCTTTAAGTCACTTAAGGGGGGGGGGTGCTCTATAACTTATAGCTGAACCCATTCCTAATAAGCAAATAATTTGGTACCAGAAATACGGTGCTAAAAAGAGCAACTAAAATGTGAAATTGGCTAATGGGAGGATAAGGTAGCCAATGGCAATACTCTATTCCAAACTGCAAAATCAGTAGTGAAACTGTCAAATGGCTGTCACTTGTTGGACCTTGGATACAGACCATATGCCAACCAAAGTTGTACTCTAGGAGAAATTTCAGGAACTATATAGAACATGAGTGATTGTTGACTTTTTTTTTTTTTAGTAGCTTTCAGCAAACTCCTTCAAAAGCATGGGAAATCTACACTAGAAAAATGATTTGAAAGCACTGATTAAAGAAAGTAAAAGACTTGATAAAAGGGTTCTCTTTATCTGCAACCTACAATCCAGATTGTCCAAGAGTCCCACGACTCGTGGCCTTGTTGGTTTGAAATGACCAATTTACTTTGCGTACCCAAGCTGAAACCAGAGCAAGTGGAAAGAGAAGCAGCAGCTGTATCAGGAAATAGGACGGAAGCCACAGGTGGCAAGATGGATTGTAGGTGACATCTTTTTTCTTCAGCTATTATTTGAATTGCTTCAAAACAATGTTTTGCCTATATAGAAGATTCCAGTGTGAATCAGAACAGGGGTTTCTGACAAGACTGAAAATTTATACGTTTTAGTATTGCTTTGATTATATGATAATATATTACTTATTTGGAAAAAATAAGTTGGAAATAACCTAATAAAAACAACTTAAAAGACTTTAGATAAATTATTTGATTGCAATTCCTCATACATGGAATTGACCAGACAGTTAACAAATGATTGAGGAAATCCTGTGTCACCAACAGTCTGTTGCTCTTCAACCTATGACAATCCCTGGACCCCAAATTCCCTCTAATAGGCACTGGGATGCAAAAGGTGTGCATTTTGCAAAACTGAAGGACTGAAAAAGAGTGGGGCTTCCAAATGCTCCAACTTTGGATATGGTTTGCTGACCAGGATATAGCAGGTTTTTGTTGTTGTTGTTCCCTGAATGGAAGTTCTTATTTTTCTTCACATTTTACATTTAAAATGTGTTTCCTTGTAGCTTACACACACCCATATTTTGTTAATGTATAATACTTATAAAGAAAAGTGTATATGTAGAAAAGTATACAACTCAATAAGTTTTCAGAATTGAACATGACTATTTAACCAGCACCCAGATCAAGAACTGAAACATTACCAACGCCCCAGGAGCTCCCTGTATTCTGCCTCACAAACATCATCTCTCCCCCAAAGGTATCTATCATCCTGATACCACAGAGCAATGTCTTTCTTAGGAGAACAGGTTAAGTTTTTTTGGAGGGGTACTGGGGATTGAACTCAGGGGCACTAGACCACTGAGCCACATCCCCAGCCCTATTTTGTATTTATTTAGAGACAGGGTCTCACTGAGTTGCTTAACACCTCGTTTTTGCTCAGGCTGGCTTTGAACTCACTATCTTCAGCTTCCCAAACTGCTGGGATTACAGGTGTGGGCCACCATGCCTGGGCTGGATTCATTAACACAAAAGCTGGTATTATAAAGGTCACCTCTCATGTTATACTTCTTTCATATGTGCCTGCTTGTCCTCTGCTTTCTGCCATGAGTCAAAGCAATATGAGGCCCTTAGTGATAACAGACTCTTGGACTTTACATATAGGCTCCAGGACCAAACCAAAATAAGTCTCTTTCCTTTATAAATTACCATCTGGAGTATTTTGTTATAGTAACAGAAAATGGACTACCAACACTCCAGGAGCTCCCTGTATTCTGCCTCACAAACAAGAGGCCTGCACACCACACAAAGTACTAAGACTCCTAATCGTATATAGGAATTGCTGAGATTTTAGGGTTATCTCCTTTGTGGGTGAGTTAGTACATTTCATGCAAAATGTGTACATATAAAATAAAGATATACCTGAATTTCAGGAACTAAAGAGCTATATAAATCATATGCTGGTCATTATATTGGGTGGTACCCCAGTTTCCATTTTCAAGCCCCTTCTCTCCTTTCCATCTCCAAAAATAAATAGAAGCTGAAAAAATGAAGCCCTCACTATCCCAACTTATTTTGTGTGTGCACCTAAATAGCCATGTGACACAGTTCTAGGCATGAGACATAGGAGAATTTGAGAAATGTTTTGCTTTTCTGATAAAAGGGTTGGTGACTGGTTCAGACTTTCCTCTTCTGAATGGAGATGTAATAACAGTCAACCTCCAACCATGAAGGAAAGTTTAGAGAATTTCATAAAGGTTGTCTCACTGCTATGGAGCTGCCAAGCTAGCAAGAGCAGCTGCTTACCTCTTGTCATGTGGGGAGAACTCCTTCCTATTTGTTTAAGCCACTCTAAAACAGTTACTTGCACTCCAAAGCATTCCTAAGTGACACAGAGGACAAGAAAGATGTGGACTCTAACATGAATTTAACTTATGAATCTGAGGTCATAGGGTGAGAGAGGGGGCTGAGAGAGCAGTTTATGTAGAGAGCCTGCATTGACTTTATAATCAGGAAAATAATGTTTCATCCTGACATAAATATTACCAAGTACAACAAGATGTTAAATTTGAAATTTTGATGAAAATGCTGAGATAGGATAGTTACTGAGTTATGAAAGTAAGGTATGAAGCAGACCACAAAAAAGGTAGATTTTTTCAAAGGAAAGTTTAGAAACCTGAATACCTGTCTCTTCATCTCATCAGGAAATCTCCCACCCAGACAGAGGAAATAAGACACACACACACACACACACACACCTGACCAACCATATGGTCTCTGTTGCTAGGCACACACACTAGTCTGGATCTGAGAAAAGTGAGCAGCCTTGGAAGAAAGAGACCCTGGGCATGAACTACTTGACTTTCCAAGTGCAGGCCAAGTGAGAGACATATCCTGGGGACCAGATGAAGAGGGGGCCAACGTGCACCACCTGTGGCCTGATCAAGATGGTGGGCTATGAGGACAAGATGATCCAGGGATAGAGGCTGGATGGTGAGCACTGGCTCCTGCTGTGGAAAGAGGAGTACAATGAAGGAGAGGGAGCTGAGTCAGAGGAGTTCCAAAAGAGAGGTGTGTGTGTGTGTTTCAGGACCCTACAAGACCCTCTATGCATCATCCTGGGGAACTAGAGGTCTTCAGGTATAGAACCATAAAAACTATTTTACTAGGAGTCTTTCTATCTCTCTTCCCTCTCCTCCTTGCCCCATATGTCAACGTTGTAGAAGAAGCAGGAAGATGAGGAGGAAGTAGAAAGAGAAGAGGCTGAACAGAGTCCCACATGGCAACCTTATCTTTGAATGGCGATTTAAATATTGATTAATATATTAGACTGGACTCTTAATTAAGCTTGCATTTGGAACTTAAAGTTTACCTACAGGTGCCCCCCACCAAGTGCAGATGTGCTCGAAAGGATTTTGTATCCATGGCCAGAGAAAGGACCCTTCATCCATATTCACACTGAAAGGGATTAAAAATCAATGGCAACCGGGCACAGTGGCGCATGCCTGTAATCCTAGCGGTTGGGCTCAGGAGATTGATGCAGGAGGACAGTGAGTTTAAAGCCAGCCTCAGCCATTTAGCAAGGCCCTAAGCAACTTAGTGAGATCCTGTCTCAAAATAAAAAAATAGGGCTGGGGATGTGGCTCAGTGGTTCAATTGAACCTAGCACCCCTGGGTTCAATCCCTGGTA
The DNA here is from genome assembly GCF_045843805.1 of Urocitellus parryii. Lineage (NCBI taxonomy): Eukaryota > Metazoa > Chordata > Mammalia > Rodentia > Sciuridae > Urocitellus > Urocitellus parryii. The sequence continues at coordinate 68,647,871 of NC_135542.1, forward strand.
TCAAAAAAAAAAAAAATGTCAATGGAAGACACAACATGGCTTTTGTGGATACAACTCCCAAGTCCTATGTTCAGCATACCAGTTATACAAAATTCCTTTCTTAGAAACCATTCTGCCTTGGGCTGGGGATGTGGTTCAGTGCTAGAGCACCTGGCCGATCATATGCTCATATGCCAGGTCCTGGGTTTAATCCCCAATACTTAAGAAAGAAACCATTCTGTCAAGTTCCTAGATACTGTACAAAAGTAACACCCAGATGTCATCAAAGAGCCCCTCATTACTGGAAGTTCAGGTATGATAGGATCAGACCTAGCCAATTCCACAGCCTGGAAGTCTAAGCTTGTCCCATAATTTCTGCTCATTCCCAGTAATTAATCACTCTTCCACTCATCAACCTGGATAAAAAAAATCAACGTCTCCAGCTAGGCACAGTGCCACATGCCTATAATCCCTATGACTCCAGAGGTTGATGCAGGAGGATCACAAGTTCAAGGTCAGCCTTAGCAATTTAGTGAGAGCCTGTTTCAAAATTAAAAAAACAAAAGGGCTAAAGAGGTAGCTCAGTGACAAAGCATCCCTGGGTTCAATCCCCAGTACCCTACCCGCCAATCAACATAACATCTCTTAGCATTCTACTCACAGAAGACTCATCTCCCACTGAGCATATGTGAGCAATAGAGACTTCACTGAAGATTTATCATCTCAGACTGGGGCAGTGCTAGATGGCCAGTGTAGCTCCGCAACATTTACTGAGTACCTGCTTTTGCCCAGGTACTGTGTTAAACTCTTTTGTAGGTTCCCAAGCACCTACAGAAAGCAATGGAGATAGAGTAAATGACATCTAAAATCCTCAAGGTTCTTATAGTGTAATTGGGAAGAGAATGTAATATAACAGGTAAATGCTTGTTAAAGACCAGGTTGTGTGTGGGGGTGCTGGGGTTGTGGCTCAGTGGTAGAGAGCTTGCCTAGCACGTAGGAGGCACTGGGTTAGATTCTCAGCACCACATAAAAAAATAAAATAAAATAAAGGTTATTGTGTCCACCGACAACTAAAACAAATATTAAAAAAGAAAAATACCAGGGTGCCATGGGAACACACAGGACATTGAACCTGTGGTGAGGATGAAGGGGTCAAAGAAGACTTCCCCTCTGTGATAAACTAGAGGAGTCCATAGATGAGTTTTCTCCTGAACAATGGTCCAGTTTCAATTTGCCTGGGTTGCACAGAAAACCTCAAGCCCTGATTTTTAGAATAAGGTGATATATGATTGCTAGAGTTCCTAAGCACCTACAAAAAGCAGTGGTTGAAATCCTCACAGAGAAAGATAAAATCATCCTAAGTTTCAATTTCTTTTTGGGGGGGGGTACCAGGGACTCGACCACTGAGACACATCACCAGCCCCATTTTGTATTTTATTTAGAGACAGGGTATCACTGAGTTGCTTAGTGCCTCACCGTTGCTGAGGCTGGCTTTGAACTCTGATCCTCCTGCCTAGATCCGCTGGGATTCTAGGTGTGTGTCACCGAGCCTGGCTTCAAATGATTTCTAAAATAATTTTTGAAATGCAATGTCCTGTGCAATCAAAGACAACCAGACAAAAGGAAAGGAGAGAGCATGGAAAAAACTAGAAGAAAGAACAATTAATAGATTGCAGCTTGAGAAACAATTATCAGACAGTTTATGAAAACAAATTCTGCTTATTATCTTCAAAAAAAAAAAAGCCAGGTTTGAAAATTTTGACAAGTAGCTAAAAGTTATAAAAGGTAACATAGTATATTAAAAAAAGGAGTCAAGTTGAAATTTGTGAACAGAAAAATATAATAAGATGTTAAAAACTCAAGGGATGGATTTAACAACAATTTAGGCATATAAAAGGTGAGAATTGGTGAATTTGAAAATATGACCAAAAAACCCTATCTAGAATGAAGTAAAGAGAGACGTAGAAAAGTGAGGGTGATAGTCACAGAGAATAGAGTGAGAAGGCCCCACTAATGTTGGAGTCTTTCGAGGACAGGAAAGAAGGAATAGACAGTATTTGAAGAGATACTGGCTAAGAATAAGCCCCCAATCAAGAAGAGTGACAAATACTAAGCAAAGTTAATTAAAATAAATCTCTTGGCTGGGATTGTGGCTCAGTGATGGAGCACTTTCCTCACATGTGTGAGGCCCTGGGTTCGATTCTCAGCACCTCATATAAGTAAATGAATAAAATAAAGACCCACTAACAACTAAAAACAATATTTTTTAAAAAAGAAATCTTCGCTAGGCACATTAAAATAAATCTGTAGAGAATCAAAGAAAAAGAAAACTATTAAAAATGGGAGGGAGAATTTTCAAAGACGTAATAATAGCTGACTTCTTCATAGTAACAATGGAAGTCAGAAAACAGTATAATATGGTCAAAGTATAAAAGAAAACTGCCGGCTTAAAAAACTATGTCCTGCTAAAATATATTTCAAGAATAAACATGAGTTTTTATTTTGTTTGTTTGTTTTTGTTTTGTTTGTCTTTTGTTTGGGTTTTTTTTTTTGTTTTGTTTTTGTTTTTTTGGTAAAACCCATGGGCTCCATCATTGAGCTTCATTTCCAGAGTTTTTATTTCTTATTTTGAGACAAGGTCTCACAAGATTGCTGAGATTGACCTTGAATTTGTAATCCTCCTCTCAATCTCTTGAGTAGTTGGGATTATAAGAATAGGCCACCATGCTGGGCCATGAGATATCATTAGATAAACTAAATTTGAGAGATTTGTCTACCAGCAGAAACACTTGATTAATTTTCTGTTTCTGCATAATAAATTACTACAAAGTAAATGGTTTAAGCCAACACTCATTTATTATCTGATGGTTCTATAGATCGGAATTGCAGGTAGGGATCAACTAGGTTCTCTGCGCAGTGTATCACAAGTTGAAATCAAGGGGCTAACTGGGGTTGGTGTCTCATCAGAGGCTCAATGTCCCCTTCCACGATCATGTGGGTGAATGAAGTATCTAAAAAATAGTTAAGGTTTGAAACCAGACAAAGTATATTTTCTGTACAACGCAACTACACTAGGAAAAAAAAAAAAACAACTAAAAACCTCTGAATTTATGATGAAATTAAGAAACACTCTAAATAACACATCAAATAATATATCACAAAGGGAAATTTAACTTTCCTGAGCCAGGCATGGTGACATACATCTATAATACCAGCTACTCAGGAGGCTGAGGCAGGCAGATCACAAGTTTAAGGCCAGGCTTTGAGACCCTGTCTCAAAAGAAAAATTAAAAAGTTTGAGGGCTGGCCATAGTGGGGCATAACCTATAATCCCAGCGGCTCAGGAGGAGGAGGCAGGAGAATCATGAGTTCAAAGCCAGCCTCAGCAAAAAGCAAGGCACTAAACAACTCAGTGTATAACCTGTCTCTAAATAAAATACAAAAAATAGGGCTGGGAATGTGGCTCAGGGTAGAATGACCCTGAATTCAATCCCCAGTACCCCCTGCCCCCAAAAAAGTTTGAGGACATAATTCAGTGGTAGCATATTCAAGGCCCTAGATTCAATCCCCAGTACTGTGAAAATTAAAAAAAAAAAAAAAACATTTTAAATTGCACGTTAGCAAAAAATTTATATGTATTAATAATTATGGGATATAACTAGTAAGAAATTTAGAGGCTTAAATAAATATATTTAAAAATAAAGTCTGAAAATTGGGGCTGGGGATGTGGCTCAAGTGGTAGCGCGCTCGCCTGGCATGAATGCGGCCTGGGTTTGATCCTCAGCACCACATACAAACAAAGATGTTGTGTCCGCTGAAAACTAAAAATAAATATTAAAATTTCTTTTTTCTCTCTCTTTCTCTCTTAAAAAAAAGAGAAATTTTGAAAATTAATGAGCTAAGATACAATTTCAAAGAATTAGAAAAAGATATGGGTTATTATTTTATTAGTCACAAAGATTCACTGCTAATCTCTGACTATTGGAATTAGACTTAGTCATATTTCTTGGTTTGGTCAATGGACTATGCACAGAAGTGCTGGGTCACTAGGCAGAAATTTTAAGAGTCAAAATATATTAAACCATACCATCTCTTCTCCCTCTGTCATAATGAATATCCATGTTCTAGACAATGGCCACTTTATTATGAGTTTGAGCCCTAGAGTGAAGAAAATTTGGAGAACCAGCCAAACTGGGTACCACAGGTAGCAAGGGTGAGAAATAAACTATATTGTTGAAAACCCGATACATGTTGGGATTGTTTGTTACTGCAGCATAACCTATGCTTCCTGTTACAGAAACACAGAAGAAACTCAAACACAATAAAATAAACAAAATAAAGATATCAGAAAAAATAATGAAATGGAAAATAACATATGCTAGAGAAGATCAACAAAAACAAAATTTGGCCAGGTGCATTGGTGCACACCTGTAATCCCAGTGGCTCGAGAGGCTGAGGCAGAAGGATTACAAGTTCAAAGCCAGCCTCTGCAACTTAACAAGACCTTAAGCAACTTAATAAGACCCTGTCTCTAAATAAAATACAAAAAAAAAGGGCTGGGGATGTGGCTCAGTGGTTAAGTGCCTCTGGGTTCAATTCCCAGTACCAAAAAAAAAAAAAAAAAAAAAAAGAAAAGAAATGGTTCTTTGGAAAGACCAATAAAATTGATAAATCCCTGGTAAGTTATCATGAAAAATTTAAAGAGAAAAGCAAAATAACATCAGAAATGAAAATTCAGATAGAACTGCCAATTCTATAAGCATTAAAAAAAATAATAAGAGGATAGTATTAACTTCACATCTAAAATGTGAAAAGCAGATGCAATGGATCTATGCCTAAAAAATATACAACTTACCAAAAAAAAAAAAACTGACCAAGGAAGAAATAAAAATTTGAAGTTCTATAATTCTTAAAGAAATTTAATAAATATTTTAAAAGTTTAAAATTTAAAAAAATTCCGTAAAGGGAAAATAAAGCTTACCACATACAAGCTCTTCAAAGAATGGGGGGGGGGTATACTTTCTATTTAAAAAGCTAGCATGAGGGGTTGGGGATGTGGCTCAAGTGGTAGCGTGCTCACCTGGCATGCGTGCGGCCCAGGTTCGATCCTCAGCACCACATACAAACAAAGATGTTGTGTCCACCGAAAAAAGATTATCATTAAAAAAAAAAAAGCTAGCATGAATTTGATATCAAAGTCCAATAAGCTGGGGGTAGAGTTCTTGCCTAGCACATAGAAGGCACTGAGTTCAATCCTCAGCACCACATAAAATAAACAAATAAACAAATAAAGGTATTATGTCCATCTATAACTTAAAAAAAAAATTTGATCAGTCCCATCCCAGATGAGAAAATTTAGCAATGTCTTATTCATGGACAAAAATTCTAAACAAAATATTGTATGGGCAAATCAAATCAAACAACATATAAAAGAAAAATACAGTGTGACTATTGTGACAAATGGAATAAAGCCTCCAAAGATGTTCATGTCCTAAGTACTAAAATTTTTGATTATTATTTTATATGGAAAAGGAACTTTGAAGATCTTAAGGACCTTGACATGGGGCAATTATCCTGGATTTTCCCCATGAACCCAGTTACAGAGGAAAGGGATGGTGAGAAGGTCAAGTTCATGTTGTGAAGTGTTGGGAATGATAGGTTATGCTGCAGTAACAAATAATCCCTCCAAATCTCAGGAGTGGGTAGGGATAAAAGACTCCATAGGGCTGGGGATGTGGCTCAAGTGGTATCTCGCTTGCCTGGCATGCGTGCTGCCTGGGTTCGATCCTCAGCACCACGTACAAACAAAGATGTTGTGTCTGCTGAAAACTAAAAAATAAAATATTAAAAAAGTTTCTCTCTCTCTCTCTCTCTTTATTATTTTTTTTAAAGAGAGAGAGTCTTTTTTATTTTTTTACTTTTTTAAAAAAAGACTCCAGAGCTCTTATCTCCCAGGCTTGAGAAAACCTACAAAATTCTCAGATTCTAAAAGTAACATAAAAAATAACTTACTGAGTGCCCCCTCTGCACAAACACAAATAATCCACGATTTTGAAGCTTTTCTGTATAGGACTTTATCACTCAGTCAAATGATTACACGCAGTTTTCCTGGCACTTGTCAAAGCAAAAGGCTGACCATCCAACCAGACCCTGGTAGAGTTTTAATGTCAACATTTGAAAAGGCTGATTCAGTACTAATAAGTAAGGAAAAACTATGAAACACCACAGGTAAGAAATACTATAGTCACTAATCATGGTAATCCATAAGAGTTGGTTTCCAAATGTAAGCATTGCAGACCATGCATCTAGATTGGAAAGGCAGTTTGTCATTCTGTGTTATATCACATGTACTGATGATCTATCTGAGTGGATGAAATGACTGTTGATCCTAGTTACTGTTTGGATATGAAGCATCCCTGAAAAATTCATGTGTTGGAAACATGATGTCCTATGTAGCAATGTTTAAAGGTGAAATGATTGTATTATGAGAGCTGTAACCTCATCAGTGGATTAATCCATTTGGTGCATTAATATTTGAATGGCCCACTAGGTGGTAACTGTAGGCAGAAGGGGTATGGCTGGAGGAAGTAGGTCATTGCTGACCTTGGCCCCTGCCCTAAACCTCTGATTTCCAGCTTCGATGAGTGAGCAGCTTTCCTCTGCCACGCTCTTCTGCCATGATGTTCTGCTCACCTCAAGCCCAGAGCAATGGATCCAGCTAACCATGGACTGAACCTCTGAGACCATGGGCCCCAAATAAAGTTTTCCACCTCTCAGTTGTTCTTGTCAGGTATTTTGATCAGAGTGATGAAAAGTTAATCTAACCCAACCATGAAGAAAGGTGAAAATCACATACAAATTTGGAATTTTTAGGGTGACAGCAAGGCAGGGTATCTATCATGAAAAGCAGAGTAGTGGTCAGAAATCTAGTGTGTGCTGAAAACACAGATTTCTAGGACCCCAAATGACAAATATGATGGCTCCAAATGACAAGTAGGAAAGAAGAGGCCAGAGTAGAAGGTAGGGAAGACAACTCCTCAGTGTTATTGTTCTTTTTCTGAGTGGTTGGGAACATCTGGTGGCCTTCAGCCTAACTACTCACAGCCACCATGACCTCTAGTGTAAGAGTGGTTTGCATCTGGTACAGTGGCTCATGTCTCTAATCTCAGAGACTCAGGAGGCAGAGGCAGGAGGATCACAAGTTCAAGGCCAGCCTCAACAATTTAGGGAGACCGTCAGCAACTTAGTGAGATCCTGTCTCAAAATTAAAAAGTAAAATAAAAGGCCTGGGGGTGTAGCTCAATGGTTAAGTGCCTCTGGGTTCAATCCCCAGTACCCCTCCTCCCCCCAAAAGTGTTTTGAGGCAGGCAAGGAAAATGTTGTAATACTCATACATAAAAAAATCTAATCTTTAGGTTGCTACACGAGAAGAACAGAAACTGTCTACACCCAAACAGCTTACTGTTGACATTGACATAGTTTTACTATTACAGGAAACTCTTGCCCAGAATGATGAAAGTTGTAAATTTTATTGTTTTCTGTACAAGTTTCAAAATGAAACCATTTAAATGAACTTTGAAAGTTTTCAATAGATAGCATCCAACCATGGCTTATTCTTTGGAAGCCTCCTCTCAAAGCCCTTGCCTTGCCCTGTCCGACAATCCTAAACTATTGTATCATGATTCTTGCTCAATCCTAATCAACCCCCTCTTTGGAAGAGCTGCCTTAAAAGAGTCCCAATACATTGTAAATATCCCAGTTTTGCCTCCCCTTTCTAGAAGCTGCTGACTGTCTAGGCAAACTCAGCTTTGAATTATTATTACAAAGTTGTCTTGATGGTATTTTCAGGGAGCCAACATTCAATTACTGAGGAGCAATTATTGACATCCAATTAAGACCTCCTGGCCACTGCAGCCTGGGTTCCCTGATACAAAGACAAAGTGCCCCTCTGAGGTCCTTGAGAGCCTCCTGCCTGGGGCTTTTTAATGAGAACTTTGCTTAGACTTGTTTGGAGTAGCTCTCCAAACTCTCCTGCTGGGAACTCCAAGTTCATCGAGGTTATAGTTGAAAAGAGACAAACTGCAAAGCTGGGGCCCCTGAGCCATAGGAGGCACAAGTAATTCTCGCCTCTTCATTCCTAGGCTCTCAAGGGCTTGTCTCAGTATAAGCCACAGGCTGGATTTCTGCTTCTTACATGGGCTATTTGGATATAGATCCAACCCTCCACAGCTTTCTAAGTAACATCATTCCAGGATCCAATAGTTTTAAGATTGTAGTTTAGAATTATTGGGGCCACTATGAGGAATTTTTAATATGAACAAAATTGTTCATTTGAGAGGTATTTTAGAACAAAGAGGGAACAGAATTCCAAACATCCAAGGGTCTTCATTTTTTTGTTAGCATGAGAAAGCATCCAAAAGAAATCTGATTCAAAGTTACATCCTTAACAGATCCCTTGGCCAAAGCAAAATAAAAATGTGAACAACTTGCTCAAACCTCTTCCCCCATCCAATATATTTCCATTTCTCTCTGCCCCACCTCTCCCCCTGGCCCATGCCCTTTTCTTTCTGGACTGACAGATACGTCAAAGTTCACTTACCCCTGCCCCCCGCCTTTGGATATTTCGGATTGAACCCAGAAGCACTTTACCATTTAGCTAAATCCCCAGATCTCATTTTTTATTTTGAGACAGGGTCTCACTAAGTTGCCCTGGCTGGCTTCAAACTTGTGATTGTCCTGTCTCAGTCTCCAAGTCACTGGAATTTCAGGCATTGAAGTGGCACCCCCCTTTCTCCACAGAAAAGCCCTCTTCACCATGGCTGATTTTAGGACTGTCAGCAAAAGAGTCTCTGCGAAAGAGTCCAAGGTAGATAAACTTCCTATTTTCGTGTTGCCCTGTTTACTTGGCCACTGGCCAAGAAGATACCAGCATTCCAGGTGCTGGACACCCCCTAGTTTTTCACAAACATATCCAGTATAGTACTTTGTAGAAAAGTGCAAACAAGGCCTCTGGCCTTGAGCTGGGGTTTCACAGAGATGTCTACATTTTTAAGATAAGTTGCAAATGGGCTCCATGGTAACAGCTGGCAGGAGGAGGAAAGAGAGGGGAGAAGCAGCTCTCCTCTTCTCAGGTGTTGTCCTTGAAGAGTTAACTTGCCCAGAACAGTGAAAGAAAAAGCTGCTTTTATGTGAACTTCTGCAGACTGTGAACTTCTGAGCCCCTCCCCTTACATGCTGGGTATAATTGATTACAGCAAAAGCTGTGCCCTCTGAACCTGGCTGCAGCCAAATAAAACTGTTTCCTGCTGTCTTGGGTGCCTTGCCTTGTTTGTCCCTACAACAGCATGATCCATCATGTCTGGCTCACTTATCTCTGCTAAATCTCATTCAGAAAAAAAATCATCTATGATGGATTTTAAGCCCTTGTTTCATTCTCAGCTGAAAATTATTGTCTAAGACTCTTTGAGGTCTAGATAAGGAAGATTACCACAGAGAATCTGAAATTGTTTTAGGAACCTATATTCCAGAGCAAAAGATATGACAATTGATTCATATGCTAATAGGAGCCTCAGATTCAAAAAGTTCAGTGAAAAAGTCAGAATAGGAATACCCTCAACAGTGACTGAAAAGATCTTAGAATGCATAGGAAACCAAAGGGTTTAGAAAAGTACATGTGTTGGTCAAAGTCTTGAGGAGGTATTCTCAGTCTTCCCTGTGCAAATAGATTGTGCTCTGATTCAGTTTGTCAAGATCATAGTCGGACCCACACTTTGGTACTAGGCAGTTTAGTACCTAGTGACAGTGTTCAGTAGTATTTGATCCTGAAGCAGATGTGCCAGGCTCTCTTCTCTTTTTGTGAATGGCCTTAAGCTAGAAACAGGGGATTGAATACTAGATAGAGTTCTAAATAATAATAGCTAGAGTTCTAAAACCTGGCCAAATATTTTGAAAGAGCCCTAGAACTAAGAAACTAAAGAAAAAAATAAGTGAAAAGCAAGTCCCCAGTGAAATCGTGTTCAATTTCCCATTCTACCCACAAACCCACAAGGGGGGGCTGGGGTGTGGCTCAGCAGTAGAGCGCTGGCCTAGCACATTGGAGGCCTTGGGTTTGATCCTCAGCACCACATAAAAATAAATAAATAAAGATATTGTGTCCAACTTAAAAAAAAAAAACCCACAAGGGAATATTTCTCTAGAAATTAAAGGACAACCTTACAAATTTCTGATTGATATGGGTACAATAATATCAATATTATCAATAATAATAATAATAATAATAATAATATCAATAGTCATTCTTTCTCCTTCTCCTGAGTACCAAACTTATATACTAATCTATACTTGTGGTCTCAGTGTTTAACAATTAATAAATCTGTGAGGCACTTTCTTTGGTGTCTTTTTAGATCAAACTAATCAATACAGTTATTTGACTTCTCTAAGGAAGTCAACAATCTACATGGCTGCTGTGCTTTGGAGTTCAGTAAGGACTGAGGTGTCCTCCTACTTTTCTTTTTTTGGTACTAGGGACTGAACCCAGGGGCACTTAACCACTGAGACACATCCTCATCCCCCCCCCCGCCTTTTTTTTTTTTTTTAACTTTGAGACAACATTTTTCTAAGTTTATGAGGGCCTCCCTAAGTTGCTAAGGCTGGTTTTGAACTTGCAATCCTCCTGCCTCAGCCTTCCTACTTTCTACAAGTACTCAACCAGGACCCCAAAGGCCGTTAAGTGCCTTATTCTTATTCAACATCTGGATGACTTTTTCTTGTGTCCCACAGAAAAAGTTCCCACAGTGCAGTGAACTCCAAGACTGATACATCCCCCTGCTTACTCTTTTAGCTCAGAGGGGGCCTAAAAATTCCATGGACAAGTTATCAACTTGTCAAAGGAAAAAAAAAATTATCCCATGGAGGTATGTCCCTTACTCTAGACAACCACATGTGCCAAATGTTCCCAGCAATAAAGACAAGTATGAGGATTTCTGGGTCTCATTGGCCACTGTAGGCACTGCGCCCCCAACTTTTCTGAAATTTCCATGTCATTGCTTGATTTAACCAAGACCTTGGTAACCTTACCCCTGAAATGTGAATAGGCTAATCTTGAGCTAAAATTTGCTCTTCAATACTGTGTTTTTCTGGGCCTACCTACATATTATAAACTTTTCAACCTATAAATATATTTGAGAGCTCACCAAGCCCTTAACATGAGAATCATCAAGATCAATAGCTTACCATATCCTTTCTCATGGTCCTATGGCAAAAACCTCTCCAACTTGTCTTCTGCTGACTTGATTTTTAGGGTCTGCTTTAAACCAGATGGTGTGTCATGCCGTACAGTGGTTGTTGCTTGCTAAGAATACACATTTCTCAGCAGCTGCACTTGTCTTCTGTGAATTTCATTATGTTCTCGGAGACATTAAAAAAAACCTATCATGGCCAAGATCCTTCATCTCTGTTGTAAGCAATAAATTGAGTTTGGTTTCTCACCACACAGCTTTGGTAGCACCTTCAGTGATCTGGTAGTAGCAATCTTCATCAGAATTCGTCCTAAGCACTCATCTGAGAAGACTTCAGATTATTAAACAATAACAACCATACTTTTTATTTGTACCCACCCCCCACAACTAAGATTGAACCCAGGGAGGTATACTACTGGGCTACATCCTCAGCCCTTTTTTTTTAATATTTATTTTTCAGTTTTAGGTGGACACAATATCTTTATCTTTCATTTATGTGGTGCTGAGGATTGAACCCAGTGCCTCATGCATGCCAGGTGAGCGCACTACCACTGAGCCACAACCCCAGCCCCAATCCTCAGCTCTTTTTACATCTTATTTGGAGACAGGGTCTTGCTGAATTGCCCAGGCTGGCCTGGAATTTATCATCCTCCTGCCTCAGCCTCTCCAGTAGCTGGGATTACAAGCTAGTGTTCCTGTGCCAGTTCTATTTGCCTTTTTATATTAGCAAATGTTGTGGATGCAATCACAGCTGCTGTTTGTACTTTTCCTAAAATCTCTCACTCCCCTGAAAAATGTTGGTCCCTATAGATCCAGGGTCTTGTCCCTCCTGGAAAAAAAGCTGAGAAGGGGTCAAGTATGTTGAGGAACAGCTTGTTATAAATCTAAAGCAGAAAGGCTGGGTGATGTGGTCAAAGAAACAGGCAGTGATTTCCTCTGTAGTCAGTTACCTGGTGTTCTGCAATATAGGAAGGGTCTGGCAAAGGAGTGGGGAGAAAAGAGAAGAGGTTTAAAGTTGACTCTCTTTTATCAAACCTGTGATTCATTCCTGCTCCAGGACTGACTCCCAGGAATGCCAGGCCAGGGGCAAATCACAGTGTGTTCTCCGGCTACTCTAATCCAACCTCTCTCCAAGTGAAATTCAGTTCTGGTGACCATCAGGGGCAGCCAAAGGGTAACAAAAAAACAGCTTGACAGGAGTAGGCCAAGAGGGGTTTATGAGCTGATTGAGTAAATTGTCTCTAAATTCCAACTGCCAGAGCTGTCCCAATTTTCTTCCATCTATCTCCTGGCTCCTAGGGGTTGAGAACAGGGCCCAGGATTAGGAAATTCTGCTCCCCAAGCAAGGAATGGAGCTGTACTTGGAACCCTGAGAACAAGGGTTCCTATAGGGTATCTATAGGGGAGCTGGGGCTATAGGTAGGAACAGGAAGACTGTCACCAACTGACAACTCTCTAGAAGCAAAGGGCCCTGTGGTGCTAGATACCAGGAGTCTGGGCTCCTCTTGATAGAACCACCTTCCCACTGTTACAGTTGTCTGGAAACATAAAGCAGCGAAAGTTTTCTGGTGTTGGAATGTACTCCCAAGAGAGGCGTGGTGAAGATTTCCGAGTGGGGTAGGAAACGGTCACTTTCTAAGTCCTTGGAGGCTGAGCTTAAAAGCTTGCCGTGACTTGTCTTGTGGACACTTCAGAATGGGCCCTACAACATGTGATTTAAGTACAGGTGTTTGGGTTCTTTGGTTCCTGCTGTGGTTACTTGATTGATGTCCTCCATCCCTGCGCTGGACTGTGAGCCCTGGGCGCAAGGTAACCAGTGTTCTTTAGTAATCCTTTGAATTTCCGGGCTCTCCCGGTCGCCGGGCTAAGCCCTGCTAAGGGTTCCACGCAGCTTTGACCACCGTCTTTCGACACCACCATGAAGAATTAAGTAAATATCAGGTTGGAGAAATCCAGGGCAACAGAGATTCAAGGCAGTCTGCTAGTGTAGTGGAGTTCAATCGGAAAAGAGGAACTCCGCAGTTAAAAAAGAAAAAAACTCTCTCGGGGGTCAGGACCGGCCCACTTGCTCCCGAGCACCACCCGGGCTGCGCGACAGGTCCGCGCGTTCCACAGGGCCCGGCGGGCGTGCGCCAGGCCTGCTCCCGGGGAGGCTCGCTCTCTGAGTTGAGGCCGGCCAACCGGCCTCTCCCAGGATTTGTGACGTGCCGGGGGCAGCAGCGGTGACGGGGCCACCACACAAAGCCGGCAATCTCCCAGACCAAGAGCCCCGACGGGAGGGGGAGGGGGCGGGGAGCGAGGCGCTCCCCGGCGCCCGGGCTCCGCGCAGCATTAAAGTGAGCTCGGACTCCGCGGCGGCCGGGGGCGGGCGCCGGGGAGGCCGGGAGCGCCCGTCGCGCGCCTGGCTGCTGTGGCCGCGCTGGCCGTCCGCGCGCCCGGCTCTCCGGGGCCGCACCACGCCCCCTCGGGGGTGGAGCCTTGGCCAGGGGCGGGTCCGCAGCTGGCGGCGCCCGGGCCCGGGGCGGGGGTTGTGGCAGCAGCTGCAGCATCGGAGGCGAGAGCGGCGCCGGGAGTTGCTGCAGCGGAGGCGGAGGCTCCTCCAGGACGCGTCCGGACCGCGCAGCCGGAGCCCCAGCCCGGAGGCGCCGGGCGGTGCACTCGGTGCTGCTGCTGTCGCTGCTCTCCCGCAGCCACCAGGTCCCCCACTGCCACCAGGGCCCCGGCTGCCTTCAGAGCCTCCGTCGACCCCGCCGTCGTGTGCGCCCCAGCCGGGACGCCGCCCCCGGCCGGGTCTCCACTTCTCAGCCGCACCTTCCATGACAGCGCCCGCGGGAAGATGGCTGCGAAGGGCGCGCACGGCACCCACCTGAAGGTGGAGAGCGAACTGGAGCGCTGCCGCGCCGAGGGCCACTGGGACCGCATGCCTGAGCTGGTCCGGCAGCTGCAGACGCTGGGCATGCCTGGCGGCAGCGGAACCAACCGACGATCCAGCCCGAGCTCCAGGATCGGCTCTCTGAACACGGGTGAGTGAGGGAAAGGACTGGTTAGAACCAGCAGCACGCGCGCGAAAAGCACCGCCTCCTCCAGGAAGAGCGCCTTGACTGTCCCTGCAAGCAGCCTGGCAGTTAGGAAGGTTCTGGTACCCCAGGAGAAAAATCACATGCATATTAGGTGTTTGGAGAGAAGGGAGATAAACGGCTTTTGCTCTCTGCCCTTTAGGATCGGGGAGTAGTTCTATCTACAATGAAATGGTGGTAGCTGCACACATCCTGTCAGTGCGTGGACAGGACTCTAGTCTCCCCAAACTCTTATCTGGTGAAGGCTGTGTCTGCCCCTCTTTGCCCTCCCCTTTAAACACAGGTCGCTCCACCGCAGACAGGAGTGGAGGCTTATTGAGCACCAGTAGTTTTGTGAAGTGAGGAAGAGGCTGGCGAACCTCAGTTTCCTCATCTGTGGTGAACTCGGACCCTATCCAGCCCAGGCAGTTGGTGGCTTTAGCAGTAGGGCTGGTTTGACTGGGCTGGGCTCTTGTGCTGGGGCGGGAAAGCACCCTGATGGGGTGGCGGGAACACCCCGCCCAGTATCTAACCCTAGATCCTGTTCCCTCTCAGGCCCAGAGCTCTTCCTGAGTCCCTTTCGTGTGTGCAGCCACCTGGGAGCTTTTGTTGAAGGAGACAGAGAGTAAATACAGATATAAAGAGTTTTTAAAGATTGCCCAGCCTGGAGAATTTTCTGTGGAGGAGACAGGATGATAATAATAATGGTTAACATTGATGTGATGCTGTGTGCCAGCCGCTGACCTAAAGACTTTTCAGTCAAATCATTACTTTTCAAGGCAACCCCAAAAGACGTTACTCCTGTTTGCCCCACTTTACAGATGAAGAAACTGAGGCCCAGAGAAGTTAAATAACTCGATCATCCAGCCAGTAAGTTAAGGGAACAAGATTTGAACCCAGGTTCAAAGTACATCCTAATCATTTGCATTATCACCTCTTAAAAGTACATAATGCAGAATTCCTACCCTTAAAGAACTTCCAAAGTGGATGGGAATCAAGGAAGTGATTGGAGGGTGATTGTGTGTAGGATTATAGAGCTCAGAGGAGGGTAGACGGTTTTAAGGAAGCAGCAGGACTTGTACTGGCCCCTGTGTTTGGGAAGGGAAGGGTGTGTTTACCCAAGGAGGAAGGATGGGAGGGTCCTGAGGAGCTTAGTGACAATCTGTTTGAGGCTTTGAAGTTGGTTTAAACCTACTTAAGCATGAAACTGAGGGGTGGTGGGCAGAGCTGCAGAGGTGCTTTGGGAGAAGCTGGTAAGCTCCCCCCTCCAGGGCAGAGTGGATAAGTTGCAGGGGCCTCTGTCCCCTCTGTGGGGGGGAAGATGAGAATGGGGCCTTGACTCCTGGGTGAGGTGTGTGAATCTGAGTGAGGGTGGCACCCCAGAGAAATGTGTAGGGCCCAAGACAGGAACTGGGGCCTCCTTGCTTTTACATGGGCCAGTATTTCTAAGCTGTTTCTTAGAGGTCTCAATGAGGTTGCATAGTTCATTATTTGGTGTCCCACAAGAAAAGGGTTTAGGGAGCCAACAAGCTGAGAAATTGGAAGAAAATAATTCAATGATGGGGCTGGGATTGTGGCTCAGCAGTAGAGCGTTCGCCTAACATGGGCGGGACCTGGGTTCGATCCTCAGCACCACATAAAAATAAAGACATTGTGTTGTGTCCATCTACACCTAAAAAATAAATATTTTTTAAAAAAGAATTCAGTGATGTTAAACAGACAAAAAAAACAAACAAAAACCCAGCAACAACTGCAGAACCTTAATGTGTCCACCTGCATGTGATGTGAAAGACAGGCTAGAGGATAAACACATTTCTCAATCGTCAGTTGACCATATTCTATGGATCATCATTGGGAAACACTGGTACAACATAAGCAGTAGATAATATGGTATAAAGAGCTGTCTCTATTTTTAAAATTCTTGTAAACCGCTGGGCATGGAGGCGCATACCTGTAATCCTAGTGCTCCGGAGGCTGAGACAGGAGGTTTGCAAGTGCAAAGCCAGCTTAAGCAATTTAGTGAGAGTCTGTCTCAAAATAAATAAAAAGGGCCGGGATGTGGCTCAATGGTTAATCACCTCAGGGTTCAATCCTTGCTACCAAAACAAAACAAAACAAAACAAAACAAAATTCTTGGAAACAGCCCTATGAGAGGGGCTAAGATTTGTCTCTGTCTTAGATGTAGGAACAACAAGGCCCAGAGAGGTCACAGCGTGTCTATGTGGTAAAGACTGTGCCCATACCTGAGTTTCTGCCAGCAGACGAACCTGGGCTTGTGTCACTGTGAGAACGGACCAGTTTAAGGAGGGACACGGAGGGACACAGTGGGGTTTCTCCTCCCAACTTCTGGGTTTGGTTCTGAGTGATTTTTCTCACACTGTTAAACCCAGATGCACAATCCCCAGCACACGTGCACGCACTACACATGCGCACACATGCAGGTCCACACACACGTGAATGTGAGGAATGAAAACAAATGACTCCCAAAGCCCACGCACAGAGCATTTTTAGGTTGACAGGTATTTGCTTCTCTCTCTTAGGGTTTCTTGGCCGCTCAAGATAATGTGAGCCTATTCTTTTGGGAGGGGGGAGTGTTGGCACTGTCCAGAAGAGAGATTCTTAAAGTCCTTCCTGACCTGTTGGACTCTGTCAGTGGCCTGAAGCTTCAACACTGTGGGAGGGGCAGAAGGCCCAGAGGGGGAGACCTGACTCCCACGGAGCCCAGGTCCTGTTAGAAGTTTCTACAGAAACTAAAAGTAGCTTTCAGAACATAGATCCCACTCCAGGGAAGAGGAGAGAATGGAGCCTGGGGGGCCCTGTCGATTGGTATAAAAAATATGAGGAGACACTGAAACAGAACAGGCCACCCCCCCCCCATCCTTTTCCTATCTGAGGAGCAGCTCCTCACCACCACCCTGGGACAGCGGAGTTACTACTCTTTTGCAGTGTCTTCAAACTCACATCCCATTTAGATTTGGTTCGGTTGGGGCAGGGGAACCCCCAAAATGTGACCGGTGGTTCTGGGGTTTGTTCACATAAAAACAAAGAGCCCATCTAAGTGTTTTTTTTTTTAAACTTTATTATTATAAACAATTGCCAAAACATTTTAAAGAAGACTGAACCCCACGCATCATCAACCAGCTTTAGTGATCACGAACTCAGACACAATCTTGTTTGAGCAAAACCTCAGCCCATTTCTCTCCCACACGTCAATATTTCAGTATGTATTTATTAAATAAGAACTCTTTTTAAAAAATCCACCGTGCCATTGCTACCTCTCCAAAAACTCTAGCAATGACATTTCCCAGTCTGTTAGGGTCCAAGGAAGGCCACACATTGTGTGTGGCTGTTGGATTGTCCCTTCCTCACAGCATTTTACAAGAAAATTTGAAACATACAGCAAAGGTCAAAATTTTGCAGGGAACACTTGCAACACCCCCCCCTCCCCAACCTGGATTCTGTCATTCACCTTTCACAGCTTGCTTTGTCGTGTCTGCTCCTCTTGTTACCTCATCTGTAGTCACCCCATATTTTTGTTTCGTTTTTTGGCTGGATGATTTCTTTCTCTCCTCCTCCTCCTCCTCCTCCTCCTCTTCCTCCTTCTTCTTAAAATGGAGATTGTTCTGAACATTTCTGCAGTTGAAGTTGGGAGAGGTGTTGGGGGCAGGTGGCCTCTCTTGAGTTTCTGCCTTTTCCTCCCCTGGTTGTGGTTGGAAGGCCCCAGCCCTGTGTGGGGAGCAGCTGCCGAAACCACCATGCTCTGTTTAACCGAAGGGGAAGGGCCTGATCTGAACCCTCCTTCCTGGATGGACCCACATTTCCGAACTACAGATTGGCAGGCTTTGTCGGGGAGAGAGTGTGTTTTAAATGAGGTCTGAGCAGGAGACAGGTGGTCTCCAAGTTGGTCCTATGACCTGGCACCCTGAGAGGCTGCAAGGGGCTGGGAGCTGAGAGGACTTAAGGAAAGTAGCTGCCAGAAGCTTCAAAAGGAGAGTAAGGAAATGGGTGGCCATGAAGTCAGACCCCCTCTAGGCTTCTGCTCGAGCCCTTGACCCACACCCAGCAGGAAGTAGGTCTCAGACTGAAAGGATGTTCCAAAGCAACTCCCTTAGCTTTGGGGAGACAAGGATTCCTTTATCCATCTGGATTCTTATTTGAACAACTGAAATTTAGAATGTTTAATTCCAAAATATCTTTTTGTTCCACTGAGGGGCAAATGCAATGGAAAGAAGAGGGGAAAGGGATCAAGGGGTGGGGCCGGGAGAAGGAGAAATGAGCAAGGGGACAAAAGTGAATTTCTGATACCCACTGAGAGTCTGCTAAACAAAAAACAAGACTGAGTGGGGAGATTGCAGAGAGGGCACAGACTCCCGGAGAAGGTCCTGAAGTGTTCATAAACAAATATTCTGACACTCACAGGTGCATGAAAGTGAGAACAATTCTTATCCCTGCCCTAGAATTTACTATTAGTTTTTAACCAACTCTTTGCAGCTTGGAGACTGTTATTTATTTTTAAATTACCAGAAGCTCTGCTCTGGTTGGGATGCAGGACAGATGATATTTTGCTTGTGTTATATTATCATCGATAGTGACCCTAAGGATATTGTTATCTTTATCATCATCTACAAAGTGGAAATAATATCTACCTCTTAGGGTTGTACAGGTTAAATAAAACTATAATAAAGTGCCTGGCACTTAGTAAGCCTTCATCAAATATTAGTTCCTCTTTTGCAGTAAAAGACACTCTTATGGTTTAGAGCAGTGCTTCTCAAATGGTTTGTGGTGAGCGATTAATATTGTTTAAATCTCCAATCTGCTGTGCTCTGATACTTTTCATAAAATACAATATAAATAAAAATACAAGAAGAAAAATACATAAAGTACCCCCTTCAATTTTTTTTAGCCTTAGATTCAACAAACTCAAAATGACTCTTGTCAGATTTCCACACATGCACTCTATGTTTTGCACCTGTCTGATGCCACCGGGGTTGTATTACTAGCAATAAGCCTGTACCAGCCCAGGGCCTTACTGGGCAGCACCGGTTCAGAAGGCACTCCCCATTATTTTGGGAAAAGGGGTGTGCTGGGAGGGGAGCAGGTTTCTTTTGACTTGAAAGCACTGAGCTAAGGGGCTCTGGGAGTGCTGGGTCTGGCAGGTGAGTGGCGGGCAGGGTGGCCTGGTTGCTGAGCCTGTGCAGAGGCTCCTCAGGGCAGAGGGGTGTGGACATGCCCAGGGATGGAGCCTGGGGAGGAGCGCATTTCTCTCCAGTTTTGCCAAAGCGAAGCCTATTGGATGGGGCGAGCCACTTGCCCAGAGGCCCTCAGCTCAGGATGCCACTGGAGACTGGCACTTGCCACACACTGATGGGTAGCCCGCCCTCCTCCTGGCTGAGATTTGGGAATGAAGATTGGCTTTTAGTCCTGGGTTGACTGAAAATTTACTTTTGACTGTGTAATATATTCATATGCTACAACATGCCCAAAGTACCATCAAGCGAAGAACAGAAAAACTTTGCCGCGTCTTTGCACCCTGTCGTCAGCCAGCAAGGTTTTCAGTGTGTGTGTGTGTGTGTGTGTGTGTGTGTGTGTGTGTGTGTGTGTGGTGTGTGTGTGTGTGTGCGCCCTGTCACCAATTTGTATGCGTAAACACATAGTAGCATACGACAGGCACTCCTGTACACTGTTTTCTTACCAGTTTATCTTGCAGTTCATTCCGTAACAGCAGACAGAGCATCCTCGTGTCTTTGGCTGTATGGTGTCCCTTGTGGACATAATCATACTTTAGCCTCCTGTTTGGACATAAAAGCTGTCTCTACTTTTCTGCTAGTATAAGTAATGCTGCAGGAATTATCTTATGCATAGTTCATTTTACACGTGTGCAAGGGTGTCTCTAAGAGTGGAATTGCTGGTGCAATGGGGTTATACAAAAATGATTTTGATATACATTACCAAAATGGTTCTTTATAGAGGTTCCACCAACCTGGGCCCCCTCCTGTGGATGACTGTTTTACCCAAATACCTTTTTGACCATTTCCTCAAATAGTAATTTTTTTAAAAATCATGAGGTAAGTAGCAAAGGATCCAGTAGCAGGTGTTCCCAGAGCAAAAGCCTCCCAGGATTTTGGGTCTGAGACTGCTCTCTACAAGGAGTTGTCCCTTAGGAAGGGAGACTCTTCTCTAGAGCCTGTAATTGTGGACTTCTGGCTTTGAGACTGAGCAAACAACAGGAGTGATCCTGAGAGTGAGGAGGGAGTGGGTCCCCTGGGTAGGTCCAAAGACAGCATCATGGCAACAGAAAGAGGACTCCAAAAAGATGGGACTGAGAGCATGCATTCCTAAAGACATTTGTCGGGTTGGCACTTAACTCCCAGAGCCTGATGGCTTCTTCTCTGGGAAGTTGAGAGAATGTGATTGACAAGATTTATTAGGCACTGACATTGAGTGGCAGATCTAATCCTATCTCTGGGAGAGGGACACTGAGCATAGCTACTTTAGGTTGCAGTGAAACTCAAACTCTACACAGGGTGAATGTATATATACACCTGGCTTTCATGCCCAAGTCATCTCTGCTGCAGGTAGTGGGAATATGGTGGTCACAAGACTGGAGTTTCCAGTGTGGTAGGGAGAGACAGCAAATTCAACCAAGCAGTGTGAGCCACCTGCCCAGTGGTCAGGTATGCAAATGAGCTACCCTATGAGTGACAACTCCTGAAAATGCAAGTATTAAGCATAAGGATTTGCCTTGCTACACAAGTAAATGTACTTCCCACTTGAACTCTGCCTTGACTGCTAGGTTATCCCTAGGCCACATTAAAATACCTTAAAAATGGAGAAAACCAATTATGATTACACAGAAATTAGAAGCATGTGAAAATGAGTTATTAAACCACCTCACATACTTTTCTTCAGTCCTTTGAGATGATTCCTACTTGATTTAAGAACTTAGTACCACATCAGGGCGTGATTTTAGCCTTCATTTTAAATCCTGAAATTCTGAAAATTTGTCTGCAAGTCTTGAGAACTCTGCTGCCTTCTCAACTGCTTAACCCTGACAGGAAATAAACCCAAAGGGAAGATTTGTGTTGTGATCATGGTAGTATGCACCCCACCACCGCTGCCGCCGTCTTAAAGTCTGTTTAAGTTTATGGCAAATGTGTCTTTATTCTCTCAGACCTGAGCTGTTCCTGTCCTGGGTGGTGTCCTCAGGTGGGGGCGGGGGGGGGGGTCCAGGAGTATGTACCATATCCACATCTGCTTTGTTTAAGGGGTGCAGCCCTCACTACCCACTCTGATCCCTGGCTTGTTTTTCAGATGACTTTGGGAAATTGCTGCTGGCAGAGGCCCTCCTGGAGCAATGTTTGAAGGACAATCACGCCAAAATAAAAGACTCCATCCCTTTGTTAGAAAAGACTGATAGCAGAATGAATGAAGCCAAAGATTACCTGAGCAGCATCCTTAACCACGGGAAGCTGCCGGTGAGTTGTCAACCACAATGCTGGGCCTCCTTGCCTGGCCTGTTCTTTCTTGTCTCCCATCTGCTGTCCAGACTCCCTGAGTCATTGGGTCTCCTGAATAGCAAGTCTCTCTTGAGGTTTCAGTACAAGGGTCACAAGCCACATGTGATCTTGAGCACTTGCGATGTGACTTGTCCAGACTGAGATGTGTGTGAGTGTAGAACACGTACTGGATGTCCACTATATAGTACTAAACAAGGAACATAAAAGAGGTCACTCACTTTTTATATTAATTAATTGCTTACATGTTCAAATGAGAATCTTAGACATATTAGGTTAAAGAAAACATTAAAATTAATTTTACTTGTTACTAACTTTTAACATGTGAATGAAAATTTTACTAGAAATTTTTGAATTACACATACAGCTCACACTTGTGACTTAAGTTATATTTCAATTGGATAGTACTTGGTTGATCTAATATGTGCCTGGCTGTTTGGGCTTCTTAAAGGGTTCTTGGGGAAAAAAATATCTCAGCCTGTGATCTACTTAGAAACAGCAAATAGGCAGAGCTGACTAGCAAGAGAAGGCTTCAGAGTAGAGCAAGCCAAATTAAGTCTATCTGCATTTATGAGTGCCTATTATATGCAAGGCACTGAAGAAAGGTGGCGGAGGGGTCACAACTTTGTATAGACCTTTGCTTTTCAAAGTGTGATCCACCCACCAGCAATGTGGATATCACTGGGGAAATGGGTGGAAATGCAAGATGTGAATTAGAATCTGTGTTAATAAGAGTTCTCAATGATTCACATATACATCGAAGTTTGAGACTGTTCTAGATTAATGTGTATCCTAAGTTATAATAGGGGTATTCGTATGTCATTAGACTTAAAGAAGAAGTGATTTTTCAAGAGATTCCAAAGTAATATATTTACTTTCTTTAGCATTTATTGCGGTGTGCTATGTACAATGTGTTATGCATGCTGAGGGCAATCCAGAAGAATCTAGCATGGACCTTCAAGAAGGTTTCAGGTCTACGGGGAAAATAAGTTTTATGGGTAAATAAGTAGCCTTTGTCCTAGGTGGACTGTGATATATGCTACAGGAGTGTTATACATGAAGAGACAAATATAAGGGGGACTCTTCCCTGGTATGAGGTAGAGAGCAGACTTCAGATGATGGTGGTACTAGAATTGGACCTTCCTAGAAGCTGATCTGGAATAGGAGTCTGGGGTATGGATAAGTAGATAGGGCTGAGCATTTTAGCCTAAGGAAACAATTTGTAATTGAAGGGATCCTATTATAAAGAATCTCATCAAAGTTGTGAGTTTAGCAAAAATGAAGAGGCATGGTGGGTAATTAGATTGTAAAGGCATATCCAGGATGGAGAGGTTACTAGAGCACCAACTAAGACATGTGGGGCTTATTTTGTAAGTAGTAGAGGGCTAGAGGTGGAGGGAGACGGGGAGACTGTTGCAAGTTCCCAGTTTCTGCTTCTAGGCAGTGGGAGGTTTGCACTAGGTTAATATAATTTCTTGACCCTGAGCTTGATTTTTGTACAAATGGTTTCATCTAAATTCTACTTTTGTTGTTGTTACTGTTTTAAAAATAGCTTTTTTTTTTTTAAAGCGAGAGTGGGGGGGCGGTGGAGAGAGAGAGAGACTTCCAATATTTATTTTTCAGTCTTTGGCGGACACAACATTCCCGTTTGTATGTGGTGCTGAGGATCCAACCCGGGCCGCACACATGCCAGGCGAGCGTGCCACCGCTTGAGCCACATCCCCAGCCCTTAAAAATAGCTTTTTAATTTTTTAAAAAAGTTAATATGTGCATTACAGGAAAAATAAGAACACAAGCGAAGAACAAAGTCATCCAGTCAAGCAGCCTAGTTGGACATGCCCCTCTAGGTCATGCATTTACATACACAACATCCCATTTATTAAATGCAAATCTAACTATGTTTTATTAAACAAAGACATACATAGGCACCAGTAACATGGAGGAATTTTCTGTTTTCCAGGTCAAAAACTTGATATTGATTTAAATAAACTAAAATATTAAAAGCAGTCTGTGGGGAGAGAAGAGGAAGTTGGTGGAATGAGATAGACATTATTATCCCTGTGTATGAGTATGATTGCATGAATGGTGAGACTCTATATCATGTACAGCCAGAGAAATGAAAAGTTGTGTTCCATTTGTGTAAAAATTTTTTTTTTCGAAAAATTGGGCTGGAGTTATAGCTCATTGGTAGAGTACTTAACTAGCACACATGAGGCACTGGGTTCGAGCCTCAGAACCACATTAAAAAAAATAAGTAAAATAAAGGTATCATGTCCATCTACAACTAAAAAAATTTTTTTAAATTAATTTTTAAAAAAGCAGTCTGGGGAATCTCTGTCTTATTCCCAAAGATAAGGTGATTTCTCCATGTGGATTTCCTTGCACCCCAAATAGCTGTGATGAATGAGAAGGGGGGTGGTCCTGAGGCACCTCCACTTTGGATCATCTTTAAGATCCTGTCCAGCAGGCACCGTGGTGCGCACCTGTAATCTCAGCAGCTCAGGAGGCAGAGGCAGGAGGATTTCGAATTCAAAGCCAGCCTCAGCAACAGCGAGGAGCTAAGCAATTCAGTGAGACTCTGTCTCTAAATAAAATACAAAACAGGCCTGGGGATGTGGCTTAGTCGATGAGTGCCCCTGAGTTCAATCCTCAGTTACCCCACTCCCCTCGCTCCGCGTGCCCCCAAAAAAGATCCTGTTCAGCTCATTTGTATCCAAGTAGGTGAAAACATGCCACTTGCTAGATTTCTGTTGCCCACTGAGCTCCAGGCATTGTGGCATCCTATTGAGGCTTCCCGATCACCTTCTGCAATGGTATTTACTTTTGCCCCAGTTCTGAGCCCCAGGAAAGGTGATCCCTACACCAAGGACCACGCTAGCCTAGTAGGTACAGGACTGGAACCGAGGCCCATCTGTTCTGTCTCTGCATCCCAAGCTCCAGTGCTCTCTGTGCCTCCTTGGTGCTGCCTCCCAAAGTATTGGAATAGAAATAAAATAATTACTGAGGAACTTGGATTAATTTAAGGATGATGATAGCCCTCCTGCTTTAATAGGTCCCATGTTAGGAAGTATTTCCTCATCTGTTCTTTCCCCCTGTGTTGCTGTCTCCATGAAGTCATTCTTCCCTTCATATGGACAGGGAGGATGAGGCACAAATAGAATAGGTGAGTGATGATCCATCACACAGCAAGGGACCCCCCCCACACACATACAAGCTGAGCACTTGCTGACGGCTGCCTAACCTCCTTCCACTGGACCAGGTTTATGGTTGAGTAGCTTTTTTTGTGGGGGGATGGGGGGAGCAGTAAGGAGATTGAACTCAGAGGCGCTCGACCACTAAAGCCAGTGTCCCAGCCCTATTTTGTATTTTATTTGCTTAGCGCCTTGCTGTTGCTGAGGCTGGCTTTGAACTCTTGATCCTCCTGCCTCAGCCTCCTGAGCCGCTGGGATTACAGGCATGCACCACTGTGCCTGGCTAAGTGTAGCTTTTTAAGTAGCACACGTTCAGCTTTATGAAACAGTCACTGCATCGCTCCTAATTTTCCCCCAGCTTGATGGAAGCTCTATTGTAAACTGTCATTGGTCCACTAGGAGCCACCACTAGGCACACCCCGTCATCATGCCCTGAAATGTGTCCTTGTGAGCCTCGCTGTCCCTTCCCCATGTTCAACAGAAGTGGGTAATCATAATAATTATTCATACCCTGTATTTATCTAGCTCCTTTCTCAGGAACAGTTCAAAGTCTTCTGGACTTTGCCCTATTAATGCTGTTAGCATGGCTGCCATGGGGTGTGGGGAGTGGGTGCCCTTGCCTCTCCCTCACCAGTGAGGACAGTTAGGACTGAGCAAGGAGGAAATGAGCCCGTGGCTGGAGACCAGTACACAGAATGGCAGAGTCATCGCCTGGCTCAGAAGTGCTGTAGGCTGCACCCTTCTGGGGATGTGTCATCTGTGGCCCTGGCCCAGGAAGTGGGTGGCCTCTTTGGGAAATAAATTCTATGTCAAATGCCCTTGAAAAATTCAGCCTTTGAGAGTTAGCCAGGAGTCAGGGCAGACCAGGTGAGCAGGGGCTGATGGAGCCTAACTTGAAGAAGTGTAGTAGGGGTTCAGCAGAAGGGTGTCCCTGGTGCTTATGTAAGCTTCCCCAGAGCGGGTGGGCCTGAGCAAGGCCCAAAGATGGAAGAGGATCTGGGCAGGCTGAGAGGAAGGAGCCCTGAGTGAGCAAAAGCAACAGAGGAATATGTTTACAAAAACCAGAAACCAAGAAGGGAAGGAGACTTCGGCCTCCCCGGGACCTGGCTCTGCCTCCGTTTTCCTTCTCTTAGTTGGCTTCTTGGAGGCAGTAGAGGATGGGAAGTGCTCAAGGCTCCCCCTGGGGCCACAGGTACCCCAACTCATAACTCCTCATAGGGAAACAAGGGAAGTACATTCCTACCAGTGACAGAGGCCAGGGGTTGGGGCCAGAGCTGTATCTCCAGGGAGCTTTGTGGACAGATTGGTGCCCTTGTGGCAGGGATACTGGCCAGAGCCTAACCCAAAGGGATTATGGGTTGGCTGAGCAGAGGGATAGAGGGAGGGGCTGCAGCAGATGGCCTCACGAGGTGGGGGACCTCGGAGTGGGACTGGGCCTATGGCCAAAGCCAGAACTCAGAGCCAGAAGTGGTCCAGCTCCAGGCTGACTCAGCCTCCCTCAGCCAGCAGCACTGGGCGCTGTCTCTGGCTGTGAACACAGCCTGCATGAGGGAAGGTGTGGTCGAGGCAGACCAGACCTCCTGAGGCCCTTTGGGGCGCTGAGAGTCCTGTAGGGTGGAGGTTTGGGTGCAGGCCCCTCTTGAGAAAGTTTGAGAAAGAAAGCAGGTTTGAATTCAGGTACTTTTGGCCTCCTGGGCCCTGCACTTTGTTCCACTTCTGATAACATGAGGACAGCAACCTGGCAGGCCCTCTCCTGTCTTCTGTCCTACACTGCTGATATGGCTGTTCCTCTTCTAGAAGATCCTGCTGCTGTCGATGTAGGTGTCAGCTTCAGGGTCCTCGTGGCTCTTTCTGAGGCCTTTTCACCCAATTATACACTTGCATATGTATTTGTATATGTATATAAAGAGGACCCCCAAAATTATAAGCTTCAGGCAGGCCCCACAAAACTTGGCTCAGTCTCTGTGTGCCCTCCCCTCCCCCACTTGTATTCAGGATAAGTGCCTGGATTCCTAAGTGCCAGATCTGGGCTGGAACCTTTGGGTTCTTCAGGAGAGGGAGGACAGGGCCCTGTCTATGGTTGCTAGACAGACACGTGAAGCATTAAGGAATCAAAATCATTTCCTTAAGAGCCACCTTGTGCACAGGGGCTCACAGTCTGGAGGGAGGGGACTGTGGTCATCAGGGAAGGCTCCCTGGAGGAGATGGGGAGTTCTGAGCAGGGCGTGAGGCTATAGCTCAATGGAGAATCTTCATCCTAGGATACCTGGTGGGGGAGGGGTGGAAGCTTTGGGGCAGAGCCTGCTAACGTGTCCTTGTCCTTACAGCCACAGTACATGAGCGAGGCCATGCTGATCCTGGGCAAGCTGCATTATGTGGAGGGCTCCTACCGAGATGCCATCAGCATGTATGCTCGGGCTGGGATCGATGACATGTCTGTGGAGAACAAGCCCCTGTATCAGATGCGACTGCTGTCGGAGGCATTTGTCATCAAAGGTAGCTCTGAGCACTGGCTTGGGCTCCCCACCACCATGCCCAGCCCATTCCACTCTGGCCTCCAGGTGTCTGGAGCAGGTGGCAGCTCTAGGGCAGTGGCTACAGTCTCGAGGGTGGGCCTGCGGGGCACTTTCCAGGTACTGACCCCTGGGTAATGCCCAGACACTGCTGTCCAGGCTGGGCACTGCTGATGGCAGCTGCTGTCCAAGTGGGACATCAGAGGACTCAGGTTCTCGTCCTGCGTCCATTGACAACCAGTTACCCAGTTGTGTGCCCTTGGGCAAACCGCCTCTTGACCTTTCTTGGCCTCAGTTTATGTGTCTGTAAGACAGGTTGTTGATACCTGCCTCCCAGGGTTCCTGTGACCAGGAAGAATCAACTGAGTTGTGCAACCAGGTTCAGAAAGGCTAAAAAGTGTGCCATCGTGTACCAGGCTGGCTTTAGTGACTGACACTGGCTATACATGGGTGCTCAAGAGTGTAGAGGAGTCTCGTTCTTCAGGTGTTGGACATCTGTCAGGAGCCGCCCAGGGAGGGGTTGCTGGGATCCCGTGATAAACAGTTCCTGCTCTGGAGGTGCTCATAGTTTTCCCAGGGCAAAGGGCAGCCTGAAGGGAACTTAGGGACACCAGGTCGATGATATAGGAATTTCATGAGAGGGATTGTGGACAGCCCAGTCAGGGAAGTCATGCCGTTGGACTGGCTTGAATGTGCTAAAACTTGCCTGCCTTCAACTTCTAGCCTCCTTCTTCCCCAGATCCATAAGCCCTGGGTTGGGCCTGAAGGTGGGCCTTGGGGACAGTGAGGTCTTAGGAGCCTCACTGCCTAGACTGTTGTCGGGAATCTTAGAGGTTTGATCATCCCCCTATTTCAGCACAAACCAATCCCCAGAGAAAAGTCTAAAAAACCCACCAGTGGTCCTGTGGGGATTTGGGACCTGGCATTGGTAGAGCATGTGTTACCCTCTTTCTATCATAGGTAGAAACATGTTTTCTATCTTACAGAGGAAAACTGAGGCCCAGAGAGGATATGTACTTTGCCCAAAGGTACCCCGATTTATGGTGGAGCCAGGACTGGAACTTCCATTCTCTGATGCTGGCTTTGGAATATGTGCACCCTGTCCCTGCCCCAACACACTTGTCTCCTTTGGGTCCCAGTAGGCGTGACAGTGACATCTGGGGAGGACACATCCTCCTGGAGGGACTTTCCTGAAGGTTGTTTGTCCACCCTGGGTGCCTCTGTCCCTTCCCTTCTGAGTCCACACTGTCCCAGGAAAACCTGTCAAGTCAGTCCTGTGGGCAGACCCAGCACCAGCTTGCGGGAGGGAAGGGGCCCTTCCTGGAGGGCCCAGCCTGTGGAGGTCTTCTCCCTTTGCTCACCCATCCCCCTCGCTGTGCCTCTGGCACAGGCCAGTCTTGGGGATGATCTTCTGTTGGCATTGGGTCCTTTGGTCTCTTGGAAACCACTTCTGCCATGGATACCCTGAAGCGAAACCCTCCCTTGGGTGTCCCTTTGGTCCTTCCTCCTGTCAACCTGGCTCAGTACATACGGCTCCCTGTCTCCTGCTCTCTACTCTTTCTAGCATGCCTCCAGCTTCTTGGGGGAACACAGTCCTGGTGGTCAGAGGTCCTGCCGGGGAGGTAAGGAGCCGGCGCTGCTGGCAGGGGCTGCTGGATGGCGGGCTGTGCTGACTTCCATCCCTCAGTGACTGCACGTGGCCCCCTTGCCTGCCTCCTCTCTGCCTGTCCTCCCTGTCCTGTTGCAGTGACTGCACCTGCTGCTTGGCATGCTAAGGCTCACCTGACCCTGTGTGTGCCTGAAACCATGCACCAGGCCACCAGGGTGTGCATGACGTTGACTTTCCTGGGTTGGGGAGGGTCTGGTAGATGTCTCCATGAAGAGAGTGAAAGGCCACATGCAAAAGGGGATGAGGAGAACTGGTCATCGGACTGGCTTTGTTTGAGAGCAGTGACAGCAGGAGGTTCCTAAGCTCAGGAATAATATCCATTAGGCCCTCACTCCAGGCCAGGTGTGCCCCACTGAATCCCCATAGTTGGTGTCCCCTGCATTCCATTCCACAGTAGGGATAGGTGGCTTCTGTGACATCTCATGGGAACATCGGAAGTGGCAGAGCCCATATTTAAATCTAGGCAGCCAGAGCTCATAGACACCCTGTGGTGCTGCTGCTCAGAATTCTAGGCTGAAGGGATTCAGAAGTGATGTAGGCCCCCCTCAGGGTACAGAGGAGGAAACCCGGTGAAGTGCGACTTACCTGGGACATGGATTGGCTTGCTTTTGGACTGGGATCCTCCAGGTCCAGGCAGCCTCTTAGTGATGGCTCTGGATGGCCTCCACAGGAGCCTCCCTGGCCTCCCAGCGCTCCTGGTCTGGCCATTATAACATCGCTTTGAGACCATTTTGTGTTGGGTTCTGTTCATGGTTCCATTTGATGCCACCCAGAGGAGTGAAGAGCTTGGGTTTGGGACCCACCTGGCTGGAGGGAGAAGACAGGGCCCATGTGCCCTGGGAGACCGTGAGCGGGCCAGGTGGGGAGGCTCTGTGGGGCCCAAATATGGGCGTCTCCAACTTGGAGTTGTTGTTCTTGTTCCAGGAAATCAGGATCAGGCTCTGCATACCTGCCCCACCTTCAAAAGATACCCTCACCCTCTATCCCCTTTAGTGCAGACAGACTTGGCAGTGTGACCCTCTAAGCATCACTGATAAGGACTCAGTCTTGTGGGGCAGTGGGGAGTGGTGCGCATCCTTGTTAGATCCAAGGAGCTCTCTGACTCTCTGGGAGGCTTCGGATGCCAACCAGAGAGCTTGAGCACTGCAGCAGTCTTGAGATGTGCATGTATAGGTCTGTGGGCTAGAGAGCACACAGTGGGTAGGTTGAGTCCACCCGGTGAAAGGAGTTAGTGTCCACATCACGTTTGTTCAGAAACAACAGAAAACCACGTTTCCCCCAGTAAGATAGAAAAAATAAAATGCCTTTGTGGGAAGACCTGTCATCTCCACATCTGAGTGGTCTGTGTTTAGCACCCACCCCCATTCCCTGTCCCCAAGATTTTAGTCACACCTGTGCTCAGAATGACCAGTTCTTGCCAGGAGTAGAAGTCTAGGTTAGGGCCTCTCTGTGGCCCCTGGAGGTGGACTGGGCCCTGTCAGAGGCTTTGGCTTTGGAGGAAACCTGGCTCTTTTCTAGGTCCTGCCTCTAGCACTTCCCAGCTGCTAAATCGTTTGTCACTTAATGATGGATCCATCCTGTGGCCAGTGGTTCCTAAGTCACCTGCAGGCCTGGGACAGAAGGAGGCCCCTCTACTGCCTGTCACAATGCTGTGTTCAATCCTTCACTCCCCAAGTACCAATTTCCCAAGTCCCTTGGGTATACCTGATCTTTGGTGGCAGGCTCCTCCCACTGGAAAGAGCCTCGGGGTGTGCCTGGGGGTGGGTTGCTAGGGACAGGATTAGTACCTGTGCACCACCGTAGACTGTCAGCCCCACTCAGATGTGCCAAATGAGAACCCGTACCTTCACACCAGCCTGGATGATGTGCATGCACATATGATTGGGAAATACCACCTGAGACAGGATTAATGAATGCTTGTTGACTAACCTTCATCCCCGCTGTGAGATGAGAGGAGGTTGTTGTGCCCTTTATGGATAAAGACACTGAAGCTTGCCCAAGCTCCTACAGCCTGTAAGTAGTATTGGTGGCCAGATGGATGTCTCCAGAGCTGGGTGCCGTGTGTAACCCAGGAGCCTACCAGCAGGTGATGGGAGAAGATTGCAGTTTCCTCCTAAATAGGCTTGTGCCAATGAAGGCCTTCTCCCCTGCACCTTCTTCAGCCCTGGGGGGAGCAGGAACTGAAGGGATGAAGCTCTGTACCACTTCCCCAGGGTCTGCTTTCCTGAGAGGTGTGTGCTGGTGGGTGAGTTGTTCAGAAAATCTCCTTTTCTGTTCCAATGTAACTCTCGCCATCTTGGGCCAGTGTGGAAGCTTCCTGCCTCCTGCCCCATTCCTCAGACCCAGCTGTGGCCCCATTGTTACTTCTGCCACTCCATTGTCCCCTCACCAAATATGTCAGACCAGGAGAAGGCCCTGGGAAAGAAAGTATCTCTGGGCTAATTCCAGGAATGGGTTACAGGAACATATTTTGGATGGAGCAGCCCTACTGTGGTCCTGGTATGTTTGGGGACAGGGAACATCTTTCATTTACTCTGAAATACTTGGGGTTCAGGGCCCTTTCAGGAGAGCCTGTTGGCAGCGCACCTAGTTCTTGTGAAGCCCTTGACTGAGCCCTGGGTTCTCAGTTGCAAGTGCCCATGACTGTCAGCCCTGAATTCCTCTGAATTCCTTGAGGACAGCTAGTCATTTCTGCACCCTCAACCAATCTCCTCTCTCCTTTCTCCCCTCCTAGAGCCCCACATGTCCTCCAGACGAGATCTGCTCCTGGTTCCCAACATAATCTGTGGGGTCTTGGCCCTTCTTTTTGTCTTGAGCCATTGTCCCTGATGAGCCTATCCTTTTTTATTTTGCTCTGCACGTGAATCATGATGTCCCAACTTCCAGTTCAGACCCCTCTGCACCAGCAGCTCCCCTTACTCGTACCATAGAATCTCTCCCTCCTCCAAGCTCACTTGGACCGGGTATGGTATGCGCATCCCTATTCTTCGCAGTCAGGGGTCAGTGGGCTTCTTCTTCCAGAGGTCTGGCTTCTTGTGTTCTTTCCCACGAGGTCCCTGGCCCAGTTCCCATGGAGAGAGTACAGTTCACAAATAGTCAATTCAGCAAGCACCTGCCAGGTTGCCAAGATGAATAATTAGGGTCCCTTCCCTTGAAGGAACAGCAGGCAGGTGACCAAAACCTGTCGCTTTGTGGAGATGCTTTGTGGAGTTGCTCCTGGAGAAGCAGCTCTTTGGGTGGAGGAGCTAAGCATGTAGTAACTGTGGGCAGAACTTGTGTGGCACACAAACTTTCTGGTGCCACTCTTTCCAATCCAGCCCTTGCATGGATGGATAGGTCTTAGCATCAGTGAGGTCTGTTGTTTGGAAAAAGCTGGAAAATGAAACACCTGAGTGTGTTGCTTTGTAGCATATTACTGTGGCCTGCTGGGCAGGATGTAGCTATGCTGTGTTGGCCTGCTGGCTGCTCCCAGTTTGCTCCATTGCAGGCTCTCAGCGTTTTGTCCACCTGACAGGGGCATTTGTGAAGCGTTCCCTGTGGGCTGCTGCTCCTGGGCAGCCCACCTCTTAGTGGAAGTAGACCACTGGAGATGACTTTGGAGTTGAACAGTTCAAGGCCCTATTTGTAGCTCCCAAGAGCTCCTAGCTGTAGGCCTTTGGGAGCTGAAGACTATTACTCAAAGTCCTTGGCTCTAGATCCAGACCTGAGCATTCTGCCCTCAGTGGGAGGCCTCTTGCCTCCTCTCTGTCTCCAGCCCCCCATTTAATGGGTAGGCCACTGGCTGGGATGGCGCGGCTGGAGGCACATGCCCTTTCCCTGAGAGCTGCATTTTGTTCCTGCCACACAGTGAGAGCCACAGCAGGGGGTCCTTATGAGGTCCTGGGGAGTTGGTCAGGCCTTCCCCAGGCCCAGCCTATCTCCTATAAGGAATCTGTCTCTCTGTCTTTCTGGCACTACCTCTAGCAGGGGCAGGGGATTTCCAGTTCCAAAGATCTGACTTGACCTTCAACCGTCTTGGATTGTTGCACCTGGGCTCCTAATCCACATCACCAGGCTTTTTAATTTTTTTATTTTGAGACAGGATCTCCCTAAGTTGCTTAGGGTCTTGCTAAGTTGCTGAAGCTGGCTTTGAACTGCGATCCTCCTGCCTCGGCCTCCTAAGCCTCTGGGATCACAGGCATGTGCCACCTCACCTGGCTCTCAGGTGTCCTTTGACTGATGTCCTAAAAGTTTGGTCCCCGTTTGCTTCCCCATGAAGTGTTGCACAACCCGTTTCTTGCTCAAATAGGGCTCACCTGTTGTCAACATGTCTTAGGATCTGGGCCCTAGACCAAGGCTAAGCAACAAATTATCCTCTTTGTTTTGGTGAAAGCACCAGGGGATATCCCAGCTTTGACAGGCATCCAGGATGCTGCAAGGCCTGCTCTTTCAACATGGCGAACCTTAACTGGTTCAGTCCCAGAAAGCCATGGCACCACCATCCACCTCAGAGGGCTGTTCCATGGCAAACGGCTTCCTTCCCCTCCCCTCATGCCTGTGTCCCTTCTGCTTTTCTGACACTTGCTTAGTATGCTGACAATCCGGAGAATGACCTCCACTTCTTCCCACAAGTTCCGCTGTGAGCCTTTCAGGCCTTAGACATCGATGCCTAGTTTGGGGCTTACTGTGGCTCCACAAATGGGCTGTGGGTTCCTTGGGAAGCAGCCATGCCCCGATTCAGCCTTAGCCAGCCCTCTCACACTCAGTGCCAGGGAGGCCACAGCCCATGCTCTGGGCAGAGTTGCTGAATAGCTGTGAAGAAACACAACCCCAGGTCACAAAAAGTACCGTAAGGAATGCTGGGTGGTGGAACTGCTATGCACGGTGATGGTGATAAAAGCCAAGTGCTCAGCCGCAGTAGAGATTGTCATGTACAAATTCTTTTCTCCCCACCCATCAAGGCTTTTTTGCTCTTTTGTTGTTACTCTGTTCTCTCTTCGTCAGTGCAACCCTAAGGTATTCTGTTCCCACCTGGGATTTTATGGCTTATTGAGATTTTTAAAAATAAGAACACCAGGCTGCTCCCAGGGCAGGAGGGTGGTGTATTTGGTTCCCATTTTATTTTGTTTTGTTTTTAAGCCCTGGTATGACAGGAATGAGCTGTTGATTTTGGCCTCCTTCTCAAGGGGTACAGACTGTCTGCCTTGTAGTGAAAGGGTGCAGCCTTGGTGTTGCTGCCCTGGCCCCAGAGGCGCTGGCCTGCAGCTGGAGAAAGGAGTGGGTCAAAGTTGGGGCAGCTCAGGAGGAGGCTGAGTGTTTTCGTGTGTGCTCACCAGCCTTCACTGGGTGTCTTCCTGGGCTGAGGGTTACCAAACAGGACAAGATGCATCTTCTACCAGCCGGGCACTGGAGGCAAGGTGGTAAACAGAGCCACAGGAGGGAGGCCATGGGGCTGGACAGGCAGAGGGCGTGTGGTCTCCCTGCCTCTTGTGCTGGCAGCCCTCACCTCCGTTGTTGGAGGCTACACAAAAGTGGTCAGGGGAAGTGAAGGGTGCACAGGGTTTTGAGGAGCACATCAGAGAAGCCAGCATCAAGACCACCCATCGCCTGGTGGGGTAGATACCTCTGACTCAGCCTTGGATGCTTACATGAAAGTAAAGAGCCTGACTTTTGGGGACCCCTGTGGGTCTCTAAGGATAAAGGAAGATACCTGGGAGTCTGGGCTTTGTGTCAAAGCCAGAGGACCTGAATCCCATCTTCCCCCTGGCACTCTTAGCTAACGGGTCATTCATTCATTCCAAGAATGAATCTGTTCTCCCTGAGATAGTGTTCTCATCCAGAGCCCTGGGGAAGGTTCAGCCCCTACCTAAGCATTGTGGTGCATCAGGAGCATCAGCAGAATTGGTTTCTAAAATCATGTATTATCTTTGTAATATTTCATTTGATCTAATTTTCATGGCTGCAGTACAAGCTAGGCATTGTTAGTGATCTCATTTTTTTGTTTGGGCACACTGAGACTTAGTTCTCTGTAAACATTCTGAAGTGTTTCTTTCCAGTCCTTTTTTTTTTTTTCCTATAGGTTTATGTGGGCTTTTTAAAATAAAAATAAGTTCATAGCCAGGCATAGTGGTGCACACCTGTAATCTCAGCTACTCATGAGGCTGAGGCAGGAGGATCACAAGTTTGAGGCAACCTGGACAATTTAGTGAGATCCTTTCTCAAAATAAAATTAAAAGAAAAAAAAAAATAAAAAGGTCTGGGGATGTAATTCAGTGGTAGAGCACTGGCTTAGCATGTGTAAGGCCCTGATTTAATCCCCAGTATTGCAAATAATAATTATAATCACAATAGTTCATAAGTTCATGTTTTACCATTTGCTTTTAAAAAAAATTTTTTTTAATTGTTGGTGAACATTTATTTATTTGTATGTGGTGCTGAGAATCGAACCCTGTGCCTCACGCGTGCTTGGCAAGCATGTTACCACTGAGCTATGACCTCAGCCCGTTACCATTTGCTTTTTAAAGTTAATATTTTATGACTCATTTTTCATGTCTGTATCAGTGTAAGCAACTTCAGAGCATTTCATTGTAAGGATTCATCATGGTTTTGCAAACTTGTCCTGTCTTTGGATCTATATACTAATCTCTCTCTTTCTCCTTTTTTTTTTTTGGTACCAGGAATTGCACTCAGGGGCACTCAACCACTAAGTCACATCCCCAGCCCTATTTTGTATTTTATTTAGAGACAGGGTCTCACTGAGTTGCTTCACCATTGCTGAGGCTGGCTTTTAATTCGTGATCCTCTTAGCCTCCAGAGGAGCGGCAGCTGGGATTACAGGTGTGGGCCCAGTTTAATCTCTTTTTTTACCATCATAAAGGATGCTGCAGTGGCTCTCCTTGAAGCTAAATTTTTGCATTCATCCAAGAAATAGAATTACTGGATCAAAGAGTAACACTTTTTGGAAACTTGAATACAGAAGCCAAATTGTCTGCCTTTTTTTTTTTTATTTATTTAAGAAATTGTGTTAAAATATAGATATCAGGGCTGAGGGTTAGCTTAGAGGTAGGGAGCCATACTTAGCATATGCCAGACCAGGAATTTGTGTGTTTGTGTGTAAATGTTAAGTGTACACTTCACGAAGAACATTATTATGCAACCAACCTCTAGAACTCTTTAATGTTCACATTGTTATGTAATCAATCTCCAGAACCCTTCTTGTCTTGCAAAATGGAAAGTGTGTCCCCATGAAATAACAACTCCTTATTCCCTTCTCCCCCATCCTTTTTTATTTTGGCAACCACCCTTTCACTTTCTGATTCTGTGAATCTGGCTTCATATAAGTAGAATCATACAGTGTTTGCCTTTCCAGTGTCTGGCTTATTTCACTAAGCATAATATTCTCAAAGTTTATCTGTACTGTAGCGTGTGTTAGAATTTCCTTCCTTTTTAAAGGTGAAGAACACCACATTGGATGTGTATACCATTTGATTTGTCCATTTACCTGTCTGGGAGCCTCTGGCCTGTTCTACTTTTTGGCTGTTTGGATGATGCCACTGTGAATATGGATACTCAACTATCTCTCCAAGACCCTCCTCTCCATCCTTTTGAATCTGTAATGGAGATGGGGTTGCTGGGTCATGTAATTCTTTTTTTTCCTCTTCTGAGGAGCCGCCATATTGCCCACTTTTGAACATGATCTGTGAGGGTTCCTCCCTCCCTGGCCTTAAGGCTCCCTCCTTGAGGGCTGAAGAACGAATTGTATTTCTTTCCTTCTTCCCTTCACTTGGGGGGCCCTGCTCTGGGTTTAATTCTCTCTTGGGAGCTGGCTGGGGCAGGGCGGGGGAGTGTGTCCCCCACGTGGAAAGTGCAGTTCCTACAGCACAGGAAGATGTGTGGCTCCAGGCTCTGAGGCTCCCAGGGCAGGCCTTCTTGGAAGGCAGCTGCCGGGAATGGGATGAGTCACTCTGTCTGAAGAAGCTGGGACCAGCCTGGTGCTGGGCCCCGACGGTGCCAGGATCAGATTGCCTCCAAACCGAAAGTGCAGAGTTCATGAAAAAGAGGGGCCTCCTCTTGAAAGGGCCTCTCGTATCTCTTAGGCTTGTTAATCTGGGTGACCACACAAAAAGGCCTCTTTCACAGGTGGGAATCAGTAGGCCATGTGGGAACTTCCTGGCAGCCCGGGCTTACTGCCCACCCCACAGGACTGGGCCACAATTGCTGGGATCCTTGCGAGCCAGGCTCAGGAGGGAGTCTCCACTGTGGACCTGGTGATGTTGCAATACGGCCTCCAGTACAGGAGTGCTCACGGGGCAGAGGCATAGAAACCCTGGGTATGTGTCCAATCAGACATTTGTGGGCAAGAGAATGAGCCTTCATAGCAGTCAGAGAACAAGTCTCAGGTAAAAATACCTCTCTCTATGGGCAGAACTGGGTGATTGGTGGTGATCCTACTGAGGAAAAGCCCTTGCCATCTTTGGGAACTCTTTTGGTCTTGGGTATGTTGGAATTTATTTTGCAGAGGACCATTCAATGGATATATCCTCTTGACATTGATCTTTTGTTTCTCTGGATCACAAACGCTTCCTTAAAAAAGGGCGTTATCTGCCAGGCACAGTGATACACGCCTGTAATCTCCCAGCTACTCTAGAGCTGAGGCAGAAGGATTGTGAGTTCAAGACCAGCCTTGGCAACTGTGCCAAACTTTGTCTCAAGAAGAAAAAAGGACTGGGGACGTAGCTCAGGTAGAGTGCTCCTGGGTTCAATGCCCCAGTATCATAAAAATAAATAAATAAATAAATAAATAAATAAAGGCATAATTTTCATTGTTTTCAGATGAGTTTTCATACAGTGAGATGTGTGCAAATCTTAAGTATATAATTTGATGAGTTGGCCTAGTGTAGAAACCCAGAGTCCACAGTCTAATAAGGATGTAGGACATTTCTGTCACCCTAGAAAGTTCTCTGAGGCCCCTTTTCCCTACTTCCACCCCCCACCCCAATCACTGATTATTTTCCATTAATATATGTTAATTTGCCTTTTTCTGAAGGTCATGTAAATGAAATGACATAGTATGTACTTTTTACATCTCGCTTCTTTTGCACAATTTCTCAGGAATCCATCCATTTTATGTGTGTATGAGACACACTTATATGCTGCTTTTTTAAAAAAAAACTGAGTATATAGCCAGGCACAGTGGCACACACCTGTAATCCCAGCGACTCGGGAGTCTGAGACAGGAGGATCACAAGTTCAAAGCCAGCCTCAGCAATGGTGAGGTACTGAGCAACTCAGTGAGACCCTGTCTCTAAATAAAATACAAAATAGGGCTGGGATGTGGCTCAGTGGTTGAGGGCTCCTGAGATAAAATTACTGGCACAAAAAATAAATAAATAATTCTGAGTATAATTCTATTGTGTAAATACACCCCACTGTGTGACTTCTCTAAGAACTGCTTTTTAAGGAGAGAGAGGAACTCCACTGGGTTCTACACTCAAGCATGCCCAAATCTGCCCATTCATCTGGGTTTCTATCCCTGCCCTTCCTGAATATCCAGTGG
Source organism: Urocitellus parryii (assembly GCF_045843805.1). Taxonomy (NCBI): domain Eukaryota; kingdom Metazoa; phylum Chordata; class Mammalia; order Rodentia; family Sciuridae; genus Urocitellus; species Urocitellus parryii. Next base: position 68,686,565 of record NC_135542.1, read on the forward strand.
TAGAGCACTTGCCTGGTGGGCACCAGGCCCTGGGTTCAATCGGCAGCACCGGGAAGAAGAAAAATGGGCATGTAGGAGATGCAGCTAATGTGTTCTGCTGCGTCAGAGGCAGGGAAATTTGACCAGGGAGGGCTTCAGAGAGGAGGTAGTTTTGCTCTGAGCTTTCCGGAAGAGCGGGCTTAGAATTCTTGGAGATGCATCTTAGTAATAATCCCCAGCAGAGTGGAAGAAACAATTGAAGTACAAGAAGGCGGGGCCCACAGGCAGATGTTCCTCACCACTTCACATCTGGGGGAGGCTGGGCCAGCTGCTGGAACCTGCGGGTAGCCTGTATCATCCATCCCCGTGCTGGGCCCAGAGGTGGGGCAGGAAGGAACCCAGCCACAGCACCTCTTTCTGAGGACCACTGGGCTACTGTGTTAAGCACATCCACTTTACACCTCTTGGAATCAGTTGTGTCCTGCCACCTGCAATTGGTCCAGGCCAGGCCTCCCTACAGGTTGTACAGGCCTCATGTCTGGAGGGGAGGCACTGGGACAGCCCTAGAAGGGAGCAAGAGGGGACTGACCTCCTCCTTGCCTTCTCTGTTCCTCCTCCCTGTTGAGTCCTCTGGAGTGAGGAGCTTTTCCCTCCTAGTTGTGAGTCACTTGGCAGCGGGCACATGGACACTCAGTGACCCAGGTAGCTGAGTCCTTGGGTTGAGCAGTGGCCTTCACATTTTGTGCCTCCCTTTGCCCAGGCCAAGGTGTCCTGACCTTTGGACTTAGTCACACCCCAGCCTGGCCAAGGGCAAGGTCACTGAATCTGTATGAGTTGAAATGGAGCCAAGAAAAGCAGTGATAATTCCTTCCCTGTGTTTGCAGAGCACTTTGTACTTTGTCAGACATGATCAAGCTTGGTTTGTTTTTTTTTTAATGACAATATAAGTCAATATTGTGCAGTGCCCACTATGTGCCTGGTGGGAGAAGGGTAAACACCACAAGACCGATGCCTTGAAGGAGCCTGCAGTCTGGTTGAGGAGAATAATAAGTGTGAGAACTAGTGAGACAGGAATATGTGCAGACCAGGGATCACAGGAGGGAATCGTTGGTTGTACCAGGGTGAATCAGGAAGAGCTTCATAGAGGAGGTATCATTCAGCGGGTCAGGAGGTGAGCAGTACTTTTGGGTGAACTTGGTGGATAGTGCATTTTAGGCAGAAGGAGAAACCGGAGCAAGTCAGGAAGCCATCTCTCAACCAGCAGTCGGGAGCAGGAAGTTGGATGTGGATGTGGCCGGCAGGGTGGGAAATTAGGATGGAGAGGTGACAGGGAATTGGTCTTGGAAGGCCTGGTATGGAGCATCGGAGTTTGGACCTCACAGACAGCAGTATGGGGAGACTTCTACAAAAAGCCCCTGGGGAGCCGTGTGCAGATTGGGTTAGACTGGAGTGAGACTGGAGGCAGGGAGGTCAGTTAGGAGGCCAGTATGGTCATCCACTCAAGAAATGTTGCCAAAAATGAGGCAGTAGGAGAAAGGGGAGTGGAGATTGAAAATGATAGTGACTTGGATTAACAGTTGGCTCTTGGGGCTGGTAGGGCAGGAAATAATGGAGGATTGCATTTTTAGCATTCCTTTATTAAGTGATCTTGAATATCTATTACGTGTAAGGTAATGTGTGGGGCACAGAGATGAGAAAGACATGGGTTCTGCCCATTGGGAAGTGATAGCCCTGGAAGCATTTTCTAGTCAGGCCTCCATTAACTTCAATCGACAGAAACAATTCAAATTAACAAAAAGAAAACAAACAAAGTTGGGGGGGGGGAGCAGTATTGCCTCATATACCGGAAAGTTCAGCAGGTTTTCTCTAACACTTCCAGGCTGACCTCAGGTACCAGCTCAACAACCCCAGTGGAAGAGAGTAGCAGTTCCACGATGAGTTCTTATTGGTCCCGACTGGGCCATGTGCTTACTCTTAGCTAGTCATTGTGTCCCTCGTCTTTGGCTTAGACCACAGGAGGGGTGGTCAGAGGGAAAGCAAGTGTCATCAATGACTGTGAGGTACGAAAAGAGCAGGCGTCCACTACAAGCAGATAGGACCTGGACAAGGGAACCTGTGCAAGGTAGAGACATGGGAAGGGCACATGCCGAGGGCTGCGTGACCTGAGCACCTGCTCGTGGGCGCAGGCTGGGGATCGTGGTGGTCTAGGAAGACTTCAGTTTGCCCACACAGGGCTTTCAGCCAGTGGGGGAGGACAGAGCTGGCCACGGTGACCACTGTACAGCGTAGAAAGATCGGAGCATCTGCAGGGTGGTGGTTTTCTTCTATTCACTGGAAGGAGGCACAGGAGTGGCTTCCTGGGGAGTCGACCTGCAAGGATGGACAGGAGTTGGACTGAGGGTGACAGTGTGAGTCCCCATGCTGGGCCTGGGGGCCTTCTCGGCCTGTTGCTTGCTCCCTGCTGCTGCTAATACCACCTTGGCTTTAGCTTCTCTCCCCTCCGCAGACCTCCACCTCCCACTGGCTGCTCCAGAGCATATGTCCCCTCGGGCGAGCCCAGCCTGGGCCCGTGGAAGGGGTAGGTCTCAGGGGCTCTCTTCCTCCCGCAGGCCTCTCCCTGGAACGCCTGCCCAACTCCATCGCCTCCCACTACCGCCTGACCGAGCGGGAGGAGGAAGTGGTCGCCTGTTTCGAGAGGGCCTCCCGGGTGGCTCAGGTGTTCCTGCAGGAACTGGACAAGGTGAGCTGGGGGTCACAGCACCAGGCAGTAGCTGCTCTCTGTGGAGCCCCTGTATCTGCAGGCCCACGATAAGCCCAGAGGTCACCCTGTGCGAATGAGAACAAAGTATCTCCCTGCCCCTCAGGACAGTCAGCCACCTCGGTTGGAAAATGTAGCATCAAGTTTCTATGAGAATGAGACTCTCGACTGCCGTAAAGTAGGTTGAATAAATAAATGGGTCTCTGTCATCTGTAAGAGAAATCTGGCAAACTCAACTTTTAGGAGCAAATCTACTTTATCTGGTTCACCCCTATGAAGAGGTCTTCTATTGATCCCTGTTTAGTGGATGAGGTTTAGAGATAAATCAATTGCTTGCCACTGTCCCCTTGGAAGGAGCAGTGTCAGGTTGGATCTTGCAGTTAGATGTCCTTCCCTGCTCTGGGTGCTGAGAATCACCTTGCCCAACCCCAAGGCTTTCAAAGGTGGGCAAAGAGCTGACCAGCAGGGTGCTGGCAGTGCACAGGCCCTGGGTTCCCAGCTCCCCTGTGGTGGGCCTGTCTTGACTGTCTGCAGGTGGTACATTCCAGCTGATGGAGCATCCAACCCTTCCCCTGCTGAGGGGCTCTGGTTTTGGTTGATGGAGGAGAGGGGAGGCAGGCAGGGAAGAGAGACCCTGCTAACATAAACCACCACTCCTGAGGACCTAACACGCATTCCTTAATTTGACCCTCCTACTGACGGGATGAAGTCGGTGCTGCTGTTATTTCCATTTTACAGATCAGGAAAATACATCTTAGAGAGGAGTTAAACAGCTTCTGAAAGTTCATGGCAGTGAGTGAGTGGCATTGGCAGGAACACTGAGGCACGTGGCCCTGACACCTGTGGGAGAGGGGTGGGGTGTGCTGGGCCCTCTGCCTCCCGGAGACCTAGATGGTAGATGGCAGATGCTCTGCAGGGTAGGTTAGGATTGGTGCCCCCGAGGAGGAGGTGGTCCTGAGCCGAGAGCCACCTGAGCCTCCCCTGCTGTGATGAATGGCAGGAGGTCAGCCCAGGGGTTTTGGTGATGGTCCTTGGAGGAGTCCATCTCAGGCCAGACTTCCCCATAGCACTGCTGGGCCCATCCCTTGCTATGGGGGCTGCCCTGTGTGTTGTAGGTTCTGGCAGCATCCCTGGCCTCGACCACCAGGTGTCAGCAGCACACACCCCCAATTGTGACAACCGGAATGTCTCTGAAGACTGCTAAATGTCCTCCGAGGGTCAGATCACCCTCTGTTGAGAGCCACTGGCCTGGTTCCCTGCCTGATTGGACTTCAGGAGGAAAAGAGAGGTGGCTGCACATACAGGCCCCTGCATCAGCAGAGGCCTCTTGAAGACTGGGCCTCCACGTGAACTCCTTAAGGTCATCGGGTCACCACGAGACAGCAGTGTTTCAGGGGCTCTTTACATTTGCATGTGTTTCCAAGGACACTTTGATGAAAAAGATGTATTGCCCTCAGCTGGAAGCCCAGGCTTTGGTCTTTTTAAAGTTGGTGAGCTGTGCAGCTGTCTCGGGCTGAAGTCACCACCTGGTGACAGCGAATGGACAAGCAGGCCCCAATAATTGGTATCTCAATTTCACAGAGGGCCATAGAACTGTGCTTCTCAGAAATGCCTCCTGTCTTCCCCGAGACCCAGTCCTGACTTGGGAGATCTTAAGGAACGCTCTTGAATCTACTTTGATTTCTGAGAGCTAAGTTAAAGAAGGGCTTGTTTTCTTTTTTTTAAGTTATAGATCAAGAAAGGTGGCATACTGAAGGCCTGTCTCGGCAGGACTGGGTGACCCTGTCAGAGCTGAGTCTTGAGTGACACTCAGTTAATAATGTCATTAATCCTGAACCAGGGTCTCAGCCCTGGGATGCGCTGGCATGCCATGGTGTATAGCAGGGACGGTGCAGTGCCAGGCAGGTGGCTGGCACTCCCAGGTGGGATGAATTAACCAATAAGAAGTAAGTGGGCTGAACTCTAGAGCTGGCCAGATTGGAGTTTGAAGTCCAGGCTCACACAGCTGTGTGACCACGGGTTTCCTCGTCTAATGAAGAACACAGACCCATCCATGAAGGACTATCATAAGGCTTAAGTGAGGCTTGTGGTGGCTGTTCCCCTAGTTTCCTTTCCCCCTCTTTTTTTACTTGAGGTTCAGGAGACAACCCCTGAAGAGCACGGACCCAGGGGAAGCGACCTCTCTACCTCTGCTCGGGCAGTGGTGCTTGCTCACTGTGGAAGGGGGCTGTCTCTGCACAGCCAGGAACAGATAGGGGTATCTGCGAGTAGTGAGAGGAAGAGTGTGGGGTCTGAGCCTGACTGCCTGGCTCTGCCACCCACAGGCCGAGTGACTGGGCAGGAGGAGCATCACATCATGCCTCAACGTTCTCACCTTTGAAATGGGACCGAGACAGTTCCCACCCTGGAGCATGGCTCTGAAGATGAAACGAGTTAATGAATTTAAAGCTCTGTGACTGTTGAACAAATCATGTTAGACATGGGGCTTGTGGGCTTCCAGCATATGGATGAGGGGAGGAAACTTGAGACATGTTGGTTTTGTATTTTTGTGGTGTCGGGGATTAAACCCAGGGCCTTGCACGTGCTCAGCAAGTGCTCCACCACTGAGCTGCGTTCCCACCCTTAGACACACTTTCAATCTAAGTGAGTTGGGTTGAGTTTTATCTGAGCATTGCATAATGTGCCCTATAGGCAGCTGGGACTGGGGTAGGGCCCCTTCCTCCAGCTGGGCTGTCGTTCCCCAGACCCCCTTTGCCTCTGAACTGTGAGACAGCGGCTCTCCCTCTCTGTTCTCTTCTTAGACCACAAACAACAGCACGTCACGGCATCTGAAAGGCTCTCACCCGGTTGACTATGAGCTCACCTACTTTCTGGAAGCTGCCCTCCAGAGCGCCTACGTGAAAAACCTGAAGAAGGGGTAGGTCGTTGTTGTGGCTAAGCAGAACCTGGACCTTTCTCCTTGGCCAGTGCTTTTGATGCTGCCTCAGCTCTGGTCTGGCCTCTGTGTGTGTGTGTGTGTGTGTGTGTGTGTGTGTGTGTGTGCATGCACACTCTCCAGAGAGGATGGAGCCGGGCTGGCACATGTCACATCTTGTCTGACAAGGCTGTGCAGAAGGGCCGAGCTTCAGAAGGCTGCACGCCTCGGGGGACACCACTGAGAAGGAGGGCAGGAGTGACTGTCTTCAGAAGGGGGAGGGGAGCCAGGCCTGGAAGGTGGTGTTGAGGGCACAGAGGGAGGGAGTAGCTTGGCACTGGCCTGCTATCATCCCTTGTCACCGACGTATAGGCAAAGCCATTTTACTTCTTTGATCTCAGGTTCCCCAGAAACCAATTGGGAAGGCTGATTCTTGCTCATTATAGCTTCCAGAGAACAGCAAGGGGAATCATGGTGAAAATACAAGCCTGGCATCATTTTGGGGTGCCACTGTGGGTGAGGGAGCAGGAAGCTCGCTGCCTGTGTGGTGTAGTAAGGGCCCCTTGTTCTTCCCGGCCCCAGTTCCACGGTGCCTGGGATGCCTGCCTTGGTAGTTTGCTTCTGGGTGAAGCAGGAACCCCTCAGTGAATAGCGAGGGGGTGGCTGGAGTCGGGTGCCAGGCTGGGAGTGGTGGTGTGTGGTGTGTGTGGGGTGTCAGTGGCGAGGGAGGGAGAAGCTCCAGAATCAGGAGGGTGCTTTGTAGGCAGGCATATCTCTGAGGCCACCCTGCCTGCTGCAAGTTCTCTCTCCAGGCAGGCCAGGGGCTCCTGTCTGTCCCTGCTGCAGGGCTTTGCATCCTCCACAGTCACTGCTGGAGGGTGTCACTATCAAGAGGGGGAGACATGCTGAATGTGCCTGTCTCCCTGGGAGGATAAACTTGCCATAGGCCTGAGCTCTCATCATTCAGCCCTCATTCGCAGGGAGGCAGGGTGACCAGGAGGTAGGATGACCCAGGACATCTGCAATGTCCTTTTCACTGACTGCTTGGAGGTCTTAGAAACCTGGTGGTCATTTTGTTAAATTTCACTTGATCCATTCTTATTGAACCTGCTTTTGAGTAGATGATTCTTATACATGGTTATCTGTGTAGTTGGAAAAAAGAAACTTACTATTTTCTCCTACTCTGTATTCCCAACAGACCCCTCTGTGGCCTGTGGGTTCCCCCTGACCCACAACCTGTTCTCCAGCACCAGCTAGGAGGGGTCCCTACAATTCAGTTTAGTTCCTACACCAACCAGCATGAGCTCAGGTCCCACAGGCTGTCCCACCAGACTGCCCCCCTACTTCCGGTGCCAGTTGCCAGGAGCAGGTTACAACCCATGACTTCTGTTTGACTTGGCTACAAATTAGAGGTTTCCACAACTCCTTCTCAGACTCCCTAATTTGCTAGACCAGTTGACAGAACGAGGAAAACAGTTCCCTTCTGAGGTCACTGGGTTCTTATAGATGGTCACAGCTCAGGAACAGCCAGGCGGAAGGCACACATAGCATGGAGGAAGGGGCGCGGAGCTTCCTAGCCACCCTCCCCAAGTTCAGCGAGAACCCGAAGCTCTCCAGACCTCATGCTGTGCAGTTTTTATGGAGGCTCCATTAAGTAGGCTTGGTTGATTGAACCATTGGCCAGCAGTGACCAGCTCAGCCTTCAGCCCCTCTCCAGCTCTCTCCTCTGGATAATCATTATAACCACTTTGATGTTTATCTTTCATATTTCTTCTTGTCTAGTTTTTATTTTTTCAAAAAAAAAACCAACAATAAAAAATAGGACATGTTGCTTGCAGCCTGCCCTCTCCTCTGGGGCGTGCTGTGATCCTCTGGTGACCCTGCCTACTCCATTTCCCCTGAAGTTGTCTGCTGGAAGCAGGAGGGCCTGAGCTCACTCCTGAAAGCCATCCGAGGGCTGGCTAGGCCCAGACACACAATAGAAGGTCAAGTTTGATCTGGGCCCTGGTGTGGTGAGCCACAGGAATCAGGGAGGGGCAGAGGAGTGGGTGAGGCCGAGGCATCTAGGTGGGCTGGGATCTGCAGGAGGGGAGGGCCCCTAGCTAAAGAAGCTTGGGAAGCAGGGGGTTGATACCTGACTCTTTAGAACAGTAACCTGGGAGTGAGGGAAGGTAGCAGATCTCCGGGAGGAGCAGGGGCTTGGCGTTTGCTAGACTTTGACCTCCTTTGGGGGTGTTTCTAGTTGGGCAGGTGCTCCGAGCACAGCAGTCTGACTAGAACCAGGGGTGAGCATTTCCATCCAGTGGGCACCCTGTCCCACCCAGCAGCCTACCCAGCAGAGCTGCATCCCTTTTGAGCTGTTGGGGGACACAGAGTTTAAGCCTTCAGCTCCCTGGAAGAGAAGGAAGTGGAGTGTCTTGCCCAGAATTTGGAGCAAACTGTGGTGAGGCCACTCTGGGAGGCAGAGGAGGCTGCAGTGCTGTGGGCAGGCAGGTGGCCGCAGGCCTTGGTGGGCCTGTGCCCTATTCATCTCTCTGTTTCTCTAACAGCCCTTAGTAGAGGAGGGCTGGAAGGTGTGGGGCATGGCACCAGCTGGGATCTTCCAGATGGGAGGCCAGGCATGGTGGCACACCCCTGTAATGCCAGGGGCTCGGGAGGGTGAGGCAGGAGGATTGTGAGTTCAAAGCCAGCCTCAGCAACTTAGTGAGGCCCTCAGCAAGTTAGGGAGACCCTGTCTCAAAAAATAAAAAGGGCTGGAGATGTGGCTCAGTGGTTAAGCACCCCTGGGTCCAATCCCTGGTATAATAATAATAATAATAATAATAATAATAATAATAATAATAATAGTGTGAGAGGGTCCGACCCTGAAGCAGGCTGCCTTTGCACTCCCCTCCTACCTGGCCAATGAAGAAAGGGAGAAGTGCAGCTCTGGAGCCACCTCTGAGGGTGAATCCCAGTTCTGCTGCTGGAGCCCAAGTCACTGTGGGCAAGTCCCTTGAACCCTGAACCCAGTACCCTCAACTGTGAAGTGGGGCAAGACATACTTGGATTGAATCACATGTGAACACCCCCCAGAGCACCTGATATGTCATAACTGCTGAGAACATCAGAACCAGTGGTACTGTCATTTGTTTTTATTATTCTCATGCAGTCCATGACTGGGCAGGCTACAGGCCCGGACATGAACTTTATACCTTTTGCTTTTTAAAAAAAAGTTTTCAAGTGTGATGCTGGTGAGCATTGGTGTCCTTGTTTAGGACCAACCAATGGATTCAGGGGCCCAGGTAGCCAAGGTGGATGGGATTGGCCACAGCCCTGGGCTCCTCAGACCACCTACAGCTATGGAAGGACATGGGGCCCAAGGAGCCCTGCCCACATCCAACAAAGCAGGTGATCCTTGTTTAGTTACTGAGCCCCCGTTTCAGACACAGTGGCCCAGCAAAAACAGGATTCCTATTTTTACTGCCCAGGCAGCTCTAGCTGGAACTCTCATTGCCCTCATCTTGATGTGCCCAGGCGGGAACCCCTCTGTCTGCCAGTTGTGAGCTCCCAGGGATGAATCTGGGGAACACAGCTGTGGCCCTCAGCTCCCGCTCTGCAGAGGTATGGAGGAAGAACCAGGCTGGACCCTGTGAGGCTGTCAGTGCCCTTGGAAACCCACTGTGACCTGTACAAGCTGAACTTGAGCAGTAGGCTTGGCTGCCCTTGTTTTTGTAAATAAACCTTTATTAGAACACAGTCACGCCCATTTACTCACAGATTGTCTTATGGTAGAGTTGAGTGGTTGCAATTGGGATCCTATGGCAAAAGCTATAATATTTGGTCTCTTTATTTTCCCTTTATGGAAAACAATTTGCTGACCCCTGCACTATAGAGCTTAGAAGTCCTCCCTCCCCAGAAAGCACTAGGGGGTGACCATGTATATGGGAACCTTGTGGAGGAGTGTTCGTGGGGAGGGGACCGTTCTAATTTCAATGCTCTGTCCATGCATCTGATGACTATTTCATATAATAATTCATGCTAAATGAAGTATTATTAAATACTAAATACAAGACACTTGTGAAATGTTTGCTTGTGTTAGTCCTCCCTCTGAGGTAAGTGGAAAACTGAGGCATAGAGAACAAATGTGAACTGGCCTGGGTGGAGCCAGGATTATGCATGCAGGGCCTGGTTGGCTTTTGGAGGTGGTGCTAAACACTGGGCAGCACTGCCCACAGCAGAAGTCCTCTTACAAGATCTTGCTCTACCCTTGAGGTGCACCCAGCTTAGGCCAGCTTCCTCAGATGTGCTTGTGCTTGGTAGGTGCTTGGTAGGTGCTCCTAGCTTCTGGTGTGAAAAATTGGATGGTTGCCCCTTTGCAGCTAGAGGAAGAGAGGGTAGGGCCTTGGAGTTGGAGGCTACTCTGTGACCCTGAGCAAATTCCTCCTCTACAACACTAGCCCTATCCTGTACCAGTCCTGCATGGTGGGGGTCCTGCATGGTGCGGGATGGGTCCAGTGAGAGGAAAGGGATGGATGTCAGTCTGGGAAGGTACTTCTGTTAACCACCCCCTCTGCTGAAGGTGTCCCCCCTTCCACCTGTTCCAGGTTCTGCAGGTGTAGTGAGGTTAAGGTGAACATCAAGGTCAGCCAGGAGGGAAGGAAGGAGTGGCATGGTGGGTTATCAGGTACCTGCTGGGTGCCAGGCTGAACCAGTGCCCGGTGCACAGTGCTCTGTGAAGAAGGTCGTGTGGTCCTGCTTCACTCACAAGGGGACAGAGAAGTTTGAAGAGTCGTCACTGCCCCAAGCTCACCCACCCTGGCTCCAGCTGTAGGTCTGGACAGCCTGGAAATCCTTTCCAACATTTTGGGTGTGGAAGGGAAGTTTGGCCAGCCTGAGGGGTGTGTGGGGAGAGACAGGGCCCTGGTGGTGGCTGGGGCCTATGAATGGATCTTTGGGACACAGGCTCCATTCTCTCTTTGCCTCTGTGACCCTGAGTCACCATTTTCAAAGGATGGCTCCTCTGCCAGCCCTCCCTCCTAGACACCGCCTGTTTCCTCTTGATTCATTCTGTACACTCAGGCTGTGTGGGAGAGCTGGGAGTGTTTGTGTGTGTGTGTCACACACACACACACACACACACACACACTTGAGGTGCCAGCCGTGGGCAGGGGCATTAACCACTGCCCCTATAAAAGCCTAAGTAATTTCAGTTGCTTTTCTGTTCCTATGACTGTGCCCCGCCCCTTCATCCTTTTTCTTCCTCAAGCACACATTTCAGTCTTGAAAGCCAAGAAACCGGCTCCACCCCACCCACCACAACCGCAGCACATACAGAGGAATGGAAATTAATCATCATTTCTTTCCAAGTAAACAGCCCAAACATTTAAAGTCTCTGAATGTGAGTGGCAGTCCCCAGGACACGTGGCAGTTATTCAGCCCTTCTGTCTGTTTCCTGTGGTCCCATCCAGCCCACAGGTGGGCCCAGAATGTGACGGATATATAAAACAGGGGTTGCAATGCCCTGTGCTGCCTGGCTAGGCTGTAAATAGTTTCTCTGAACCCTTTCCTCATAATAGTAGCTAATGTTTGTGGAGTACTTTCTGCAGTGCTTTTCTAGGTGGTTCTATGAGGCAGGATCTGATACAGTCCCTATTTGACAGAGGAAAGGAGAAATGGAGTCATTTACTCAAAATCGCAGAGCCAGGGAGCCAGGGAGCCAGGCACTGGATTTGGGTCTGTCCAGCCCTGTGACCCAAGGCCTTGCTCACTACGTAGACCTGGCCCAGCCTACTACCTGCTCCCAGTAGGGCTACATCAGTGACTTCTTGTAATGGCATGTTATTGTCCTGTAGTGAAAGTTATATCTTCCCAGTGGAATCACCAGTTCTGGTATTTTTCTTCCACATTTGTTGTTACTAGGAAGTTAAGAAATAATATAAAGTCTCCTTAGACCGGAGCTTCTCAGCCTCAGCACTGTTGGTATTTCGAGCCTGATAACTCTTCATGTGGGGCTGTCCTAGCCACTGTAGGTTCTGTCAACATCTCTGACCCTCATCCGTCAGATGCAGAGCACCCTGACCTCCAAGCGTGATAACCAAAAATGTCTCCAGACACTGACAAATGTCCTGGCATCAGAGGGACTGCACTGTCTCAGCTTCTAGAAGAAGACATTGAGGGGTAGGCTGGGTCCCAGACACCTGACCTCTTCAGGGCAGCCCTGGCAAGACTTTTAAAGGCTGTGGTGTCACTCCTGCTGGTTTAATTGCACCCCTGCCCATCTGGGCTCTTGGGGTATTTGAGAAGGTGAAAGAAAGCCCTCCTGCAGTGGGAGCTTACAGCCCGTGGGAGATGAGGACTGAAGGGAGAAAGGCCAGAGGACAGCCTAGCAGTTCCCTCCCCAGCAGCCCCAAGTGCCCGCCTTGTGCCCAGCCCGACCCTTACTTGTGGTGGAACAGGATAGGTCCCAGGGGGACCTACAGCAAAGAAGTTCAGACAGGGGAAGAAAAGAAGGCAGGGAGGGGGAGGTGTACCTGGGACTGGGTGGGCCCCAGAGGTGGCTTGGATTCACCTGAGGAGCCAGACAAGGTGGAGATGGGGCTAAGGTGCTGCTAAGGGAAGGGAGATGGTGGAGCCTCAGCTCATTCCCCAGGTGTCTGGTGGGCCCAGGGTGGGGCCTGCAGGCCACCAGCAGTGTCTGCCCCAGCATCCAGCCATGGCCCTCCTGTGGAGGATTTGACAGAATTTCAAGAGCATGGTCTTGTCCCTCGTGCAGAGTGAGTGACATGTGCCTGAGCCACACAGCTTCCCTTGTAGTCTGAGCTCCCCTCACGCTGGCTAAGTCAGGGGCTGCTGGCCCGTGGCTCAGTCAGTGTGACTGAGGGCTATTAACTTCTTCCAGGGGCCTTGCCCTATCGATCCAGCAGTTAATTTCCGCAGATGACTCCTACCCACTACTCTGTGGGTGATGACAGGGTTCCTAACTGAGTTAAATCTCAAAGGGCTGACCTGAAGGGACAGTCAGGAATTGGGAGGCCCTCATGCAAAGGGTGGGGGTTGGGACACCTGGAGGGTTCACTTTCCCTTGCTGCCACTAGAGGGCAGCCATGGACTCCGGTTGGAACCTCACTCCAGGCAGTTCTGTGGGCAGGACTGACAGGAGGGAGCACCCTTCTGTTGTGTCGCCAGGCAGGGGGACACGGGTGTAATGGCAGCTGGACCCATCTTGGTTCACCTGCATGAAACAGCTCCAGGGGTGGGGCAGCAGGGGGCTGGGAGGGGAAGGAGGGATGTGCCACAGTGAAATGCCAGGGAAGTAGTTTGTCCTGTCAGTGACTCTGACCTCACTAGGACTCAATGCCTGGGCATCTGCCAAGAACAGGGCCGTGAGCTGACTCTGCTCCTTCACCCATCGTAGGCAAAGGGCCCTTTCTCCATTTTTCCCCCTCCCTCCTGCCTACACCCATTCTCTGCAGGGTTGTGGTGCACGTGGGCCTCGTGCCTTAAACCAGGTAGGCAGTATGTTTTATGCTTGTTCTTTAAAAAAAAAAAAAACTTTTTTTTTTTTTTTTTTTTTTTTAATTAGTAAAGCAACATGTGCTCACTGTACCCAAACCAAAAACAGAGAAGGGAGTGAATGTGTTTTCTAAGGCAGCTTCCTGGGACCAGCAGTTGAACATTCTTCCTTTCCCTGGTGTGTGTGTGTGTGTGTGTGTGTGTGTGTGTGTGTGTGTTGCACCTTCTGCACTTGGCAATGAGTGGGAAAGTGGGGAAGTGTGTTTGGCAACCCAGCCTGCTGTTTGGTGGACCCCCGTGAGAGTGTGTTCAATAAACAGTAATTTGTCTTATTCTCAGCAGCCACCAGTGCATGCAGGGCCACGGAGGGCAGGAGATGGATTGTTCTCAGGGGAGTTAAGGACAAGAGTCACCCAACAGTGAAACCCGTGCTGAGTTCCTGTGTTCTGTACCATGCTGAGGGTCGTAGGGAGACCTCCAGGGCCCATCCCAGCCTCTCTTAATGCACACTCTTTACTTATGGTTTGCAGCCATCTGACCCTAACTGCTGCCCATCCTCTACCTCACTGGGAAGGAAGAGCCCATTGCCTAGGCCTCCTCAGTCCTGGGCATCCTCAGTCTTGGGCATCCTCAGTCCTGGGCTCATCCTGAGCACAGCCTTATTCTAGGGCTAGAGCTGAAGAATTTTAGTTTTTGAAAAAAGTGATTTAGATCTCTGGCAGAAGTGTACAACTTGCTAACCATTGAACTTCACCTAACCTTGTCTCAAAGTTCAACCCTCCAGCTTTTGAGATCTGCCAACTGGCTATGCTCACTCTTCTGGGTCTTTGACCAAAAACCTCTTACACATGATCCAGTCCTGAAATGCTAACTTCTGGTAGGGGCTTCTGGTTGGGGTCATGTACACCAGCATCTGTTTAGATTCCTTTCAGTAATTAATTCCATGTCATTTCTCCTCTGTTTCAAATCAAAGCAATCCCCTTCAGCAAAACTTCATCAGGCACTCACTGTGTGCAAAACCTTTTGCTGAGCTCCAGGTAAATCAGGAGCATGGCCAACTTAACAAGACTGTGGGCTGCTGGCATGCAAGGCCACACACAAGATATTCATCCACTCGTTCACTCTTAATTTATTCCACAAGTATTTACTGACTGCCTCTTGCCAATGGGGCTGATGACCAGGTACCTAGGTATGCAGTCGGCACTTTTTAAAGACTTTGCAGATTAAGTTAAGTCCCAGAAGTTCTGGAGTTCAATAGCCAGGAAGGGAGAGTAGAAGTGTTCCAGGTGGAAACACGTTTCAGGGGTTTCCAGGTTGAAAAGAAGGAAAATCTGAGCCCTTGGTGGCTGCTGTAAGCCTGTCACTGCCATTGCCAAAGGTGGTGACCTGTGAAGAAGGCACTGTCCTGGCTTGACTTTCCCCACTGGGAGAGGGGATTTGTTTATTCAGCCACAATTTCTTGGAGGCCTTCTTTATACCAAAACCTTTTGCACTTGTGCTGGAATAATGGGGCCTGCTGGCCTCTCTCACTTCAAAAGAAACCACAAAGACTAAACAAGGGGAAGGGCTTTGGAAAATGCACACCACCACCTGCTGCTGGCCACAGGACTGGAGGAGTGGGCCACCTCCTTGCAGTCCCACCTGGAAGTCTTCCTGAACTGTTGTCCTTGATCCATCACCGCATATACCTATCTCTCTCTCTCTCTCTCTCTCTCTCTCTCTCTCTCTCTCTCTCTCTCTCTGGCTTTACTTTAGTTGGAATAAACGGCTTCCTGGCTTCTCCCCACGCAGCCTGTTTCTGGGCCAGGATTTGTTTGAGGCCCTGTTTGGATATTGTTAAAAGTGGGCAGCTTGGCTCAGAAAGGTCAGCGGGAGAGACAAGAACAAAGAGATCTTTCAAGCTGCCCTCTCACGAGGCAGCCAGAAATGCTCGGAAAAGCCCCGGCTCCACCTGGCACAGGCAGCTTTAGGCCTGGGCTGGGATTGCTCAGGCTGGTGGCCATCTGGGGTGCTTGAGAAACCCCTTCTGGTTTCTTGTTTCTCAGAGGGGTAAGCTGAGGCAGGGCGCATTCCCAGTGTTGCAGAACAGGGCAGTGTGGGCTGGGATCTCGCATCTCCCCCATGCGGCCCTGGCCATCAGAACCTCTGTGTGTGTGTGTATGTGTGTGTGTGTGTGTGTGTGTGTGTGTGTGTGTGTGTGTTTTCTCTTTAAGGCTATTCAACAAAAACTGGGATTTGCTCAAAACATGCCCCAGGGTGATGGTTTGCTTTGCTGTAGAATTCTCGGGAGCTTATTTAGATGCCAAAATCCCTTGTAAGTTTAAAAATAATGAGACACAACTTTTGGGAAACAGGATCTTGTGCATTTTGAAAGGGAGTCAGCATCCCCTCCCTCAGCCCCCAGGTGGTGCCAATCTGCTGGTACAGGGGTGAGGCTGGTGTAAGGACTAAGGCTGGGATCTCCTGGTAGTGGCCGAGAGAGGCTGGTCCTTGCAGTAGAGCGGGAAGAAGAGGCTGTAGTCACCCTTGGCTCCAGCCTCCGGTAGCAGCCTGGGCCAGGCTGCCAAGGAGGAGGCTGGCAGGTAGCCCACAGAGTGGAAAATCACCCGAGGGCCAGGGAACTGCCGGCGTCTTCTGGACCACAGGGCCCTGGGCAGCTTCAGGGACAGTCCGCCTCAGCCCGTGGCTGTTTGACCCAGTTGCCTGGCGTTGCTATCCTGTGGACTGGGTTCCCATGACCAGCCGTTTTCCCTCTTGGCTGGGAGCTTCTGCAGTCTGTCTTTATTTCCCCTTGTGGTGGCTAGTGCCACCCTGTCCCTACAGCTGACTAGGCCTGGCCTGTGGCCTACTGTCCATCTCTGGCTTCTAGGACTGATGGCCTCCATGGGGTTGAAGGACCTCTACTGCCAACTTGTCCTCTTCAGGCTTGTGGGGGCCCCCAGGCCTGTCCCTGCTCTTGGTTCATCTACCAGGGAATCCTCTTATGGTCCCCTATGGGGCCAGGACTAGTAGGAGACAGATGGACACACAGCTGGGGGATTCCCTCAGGAACCAGGCACTTCCCCACCCACATGGCAGTCATTAGCTCCTGAGCTTCCTGGAAAAATAATAAAAGTTAAAACATCCATAATATAATCTTTAAAATACAAATTAGGAGAAAGGAAAATAATATTTAGTGAGCCCCTCCCACATGCTTGGGGGCGCTGGGGCTTTGCATTCATCATCTTCCTGACATTTTTCTATGAGGAAATGGGGAATCCTCCCACAGACAGGATCTAGGACTCAGAGAAGCCACCTCATGTCTCTAAGAGTGGAGATGTGGCATCTGGCTGCAAAGCTCGGGTTTGTCCCTTCTGAAAACTGGCTTCTTAGACAAGGAGATCTAGAGGACACTGGGAATCATCTAAGCCAGTGGTTCTCAAGCTTGAGTGTCCCATCAGAACCCCCTGGAGACTTGATAGACCCCAAGTTGCTTTTCCAACAAGATCCTGGGACATTACTAATGTTGTTAGTCCAGGGACCACACTTTGAGAACCTCTTATGTAAACTTTCTCAGAGTGGGACAGGTACCTCTGATGATTTTAAGTGATAGACACTAACTTTTAAAAAACAACTCTGTAGGGTCGGGGATGTAAGTTAGTGGTAGAGCCCTTGCTTAGAATGCATGAGGCCCTGGGTTCGATCCCCAGTAATTTCTGTACTTTAATATCTATTGGGGATTGAACCCAGGGCCTCATAAATAAATAAAAACCCGTACAACAAAGTCATGATTTCAGGTATTTTTGGTTAAAGTGAAATATATATTCTGAAGTAAAAAGAAAGAAGGTATAAAGTATTACATAAATGATACTAGTGATGAACAGATAATGGGAAAATCGTGACTGTGGAGGCATGCAGACAGCAGAAGTCCTTGTTTTCTAGACAGGGAGACTGAAGCCCCCAGACGCCGACCCGCTCCCTGGGCCACACAGCTGTCTGTAGCAGCACATGGTCGTGAGCTGTTTCTAAGGTTCATGTCCCCTTTCCTGCTCACCTCTCCTGGTTCTTCAGAGCACGGGGCAGTTTGGGTAAGATCATGACCCTGGCCCTGCCCCTGCCCCAGGGATCATCGTATCCATTCTCAGTCCTAAAAATAAGGCTGAGAATAGAGACATTTATCATGTTAGTCGTTTGCATATTTTTTTCTTGTGTGAAGCCAGCGCTTCCCTGAAGGCAAAGGGCTTGGATCTGCAAACTTACCCTTCTATAGTTCCTAGACCCCAAGCCCCTCAGGAACCTGAGAGAGTTGAGGGGCTCGCCCCAACTGTGACCAGCTTTGGCTCTGTGATCTTCCCTGTGTTTGCTGGACTGGCAGCCCTTGCTTTCCCTTTGTGGTGTGATCAGGGAACCCTCTGAGCAGGTGAGCAGGGTCATGCTTCTCCCACCTGAGTACAGGCTGCGAGCAGGAGTTCTGACAGAGCTGGACTTCAGGACCTCATGGGACCCGGACGCCACCCTCAGGAGGCCACAGTGTGCTAGGGTCAGACCTACAAAGACCTCAAGGTTCTGTAGTTACTTCAGAAGAGGAATTAACAGCCAGGCGATGCAGGCTTGGGGAGCAACCTGGGAGGCCTTGGCGGGAGGAAGTGATTCTGGAACTAGTTTCTGAAGGCCCATGAAGGGAAAGGCTGTGGAAGGCTGTGGAGAAGCCATTGCCAACACTTGGCGTTGAGAACTGCGGTGGGAGCTGAGGTGGGGAAGATGGGAGGGGTGCCCTGACAGTCCCAGGAGGCTGTGTTGAAGGCCTAGACTGGGGACTGCAGGGGAGGCTAGCCAGAGGAGGAGGCAGATGGCCTCTATGTGCCATCCAGATACTCCAGGGGTGCTGGGAGGCGTTTTCAAACTGCAGGACACAACACATTGGTGGTTTGCAAGGTGGACAGGTGTGGAATGCAGCCAACAGTTTAAAAAGCAGAGTGGGGATGGGGGTAAAATAGAAGACATCACAGTCGACTGTGCATAGAGGAGATAGGTATGGTGCCGAGGAACTTCAGTGTCAAGCGAAGAAAGCCTGTGGGAACACAAGACTGCCATGAGAGGTGTCCTTCTCACTGTGGGTCACACTGTTAAACTCTAAAAACCATGTCAGGGCACAGAGGGCTGAACAGAGGGAGTGTCCTGGCTGGCGTGGCTATCAGGCCCAAGGTGAGATGGGCTAGCCCGGGCCTGGTGATGCAGATGCAGAAGTGAAGACAGGTTGTAGCGTGGACAAGATACAGCAGGTAGAGATGCAGAATTGAGTCTGACAACCCAAAGGCACCTGGGCCAAGGTGACACCTTGTTTGTAGTACTCAGCCTTGGAATCCTTTTGGTGGTAAACCAGAACCCCGAGTTTCTGGGGGCTTCGGGAGAGAAGGAACCTCTTTCCTCTTTGCTCGTTGATGTCCAAGGCCTCCAGGGGCCTAGAGTTCCAACTCTGACCTTTCGTGCCAGTAACTGGAGGTACTCAAGCAGGTAGGCTCCCTCCCTGGATCTATAGGCTTGATGAGAATATCCGAGGGACTGAGGCTGGTAATGACCCTGCTTCTGTCTCCCTCTCTCCAGGAACATTGTGAAGGGCATGAGGGAACTCCGGGAGGTTCTGCGGACTGTGGAGACCAAAGCAACGCAGAACTTCAAAGTGGTAACGTGGCTGCTGGCTCTGGCTGTTTTTTCCAGGGGTCAGTTTCAGTGGGAGAAACAGAAGTGCTAGCAGGCAACCCCTGAACCAGGGATGGCAGTGTGTCATGTGCAGGTGCCTACCTGCCCCTGCGCATGGCAAACATCATTAATCAATCTCATCCTCTTCCCACTGAGCCCGAAAAGCACCTTCCTATCCTCTCACCAGAGCCGGGTGATAGCCCAAGCATTGAATGAGAGTTAAAATCTAGTGCCATGCCACCCCCCGCAAAACTGTCCTAGCAAGGCCATATTAGTAATTCTTAGGAATTTGTGTCCTAGCAAATGTCCTTGACTTTGCTTTCTTGCCCTGACTCAGGCCTGCCTTCTTTGGCCTTAATTCCTCTAAAGTCATAACCACAGCTGCTCCACTAAAATGTTTGATCACCTGTCAGAATCTCAGCCTGGGTTCTAGTAGAGAGGCTGCCTGAACCTGTGGCCTCCTATCCTTCTCCACCTCTTGTAAGGGCTTCCAGGGTGCTCAGAGCTGCGCTGGGCTCCCTGGGGTCAGGAGAAGGAGAAAAGGAACACCTAGTCTAGGAGAGGAGAGAAAAGATGCAGGAGAGCTACCCAAAGCCAAAGGAAGGGGTGGAGACAGCCTCAGTGCTGGAGGGACTGACCCAAGCCAGGGGGCCCCTGAGGAGTGGAGGGGCAGCGCACTGCAAGTCGGGCAGATTGGCTGGACGGTGGGCGGAGGGCCGTCGAGGTGAGCCAAGGGAGAGCCCATGTGCCCAGGTCTGAGTTCCTTCCTTTCTGCCAGATGGCGGCCAAGCACCTGGCGGGGGTCTTGCTGCACTCCCTGAGTGAGGAGTGCTACTGGAGCCCCCTGTCCCACCCTCTGCCTGAGTTCATGAGCAAGGAGGAGAATTCCTTCGTCACACAGACCCTGCGGAAACCTCACCTCTATGAAGGGGACAAGTGAGTTCCACTACCCTGCTGGACCACACAATTCTCCCACTGTGCACAGGGTCTGTTTGCACTGGCAGCTCTTCACTCTGCCCTGCTCCCTCCCAGCCTCTCCCCTGCACAGGGCCAGGCAGGCTCTTTAGAGACATGGGTGGATGCAGGGAGAATCTAGAAGGCCCAGAAGCCAAACACATGATCTGCCTTCCTGATACTCTTGCTTTTGACACATGCCTTTCTTATTTGTGCCAATATAGATGGGGTCTGGGGCCAATAGGAAGAGCTTCTTCCTCGCCCAGCTGCTTCAGGCAGTGCAGTACCGGGGGCTGGAAGGGCCAGGTCTCCTGTGGTCTTTCAGATCCATAACTGGGGCACGTTAAAGAGCTGCACGTGGTATCTGGTTCCTGTGAATTATGCAGGAGAGGGTCACCTTACCAGGCTGGTGCTCACTCAGGGCAGAAGGTTGCATGGTGGGCCAGACCATTGGTGAGGGCTGGGCTGGAGCCAGGACTGCTGTTTATCTTTCAGCCTCTACTGCCCCAAGGATAACATCGAGGAGGCCCTCCTGTTGCTGCTCATCAGTGAGTCCATGGTAAGCCCCGGGCACCTCTTGGGGCCTCTGATCCTGGGGTGGGCCTCGTGGAGCTTAGGCACAGGCCACCCATGACCTGGCCAAACTCTGCCTCCCAGGGATGCACCTATGAGGGAGCGTCTTGGCCCTGCTCCCCCGAAAGGAATGTGAGTCTAGCTTCTTAGGCTTATGTTTGGCTGCACAGGCTGCATTGGGAGGCCTGTCCCCAAAGGGGTAGGGACTAAATGCACTTCCCCTCCTCTGGGGTTGCAAAAGGTGATTATTACACTCAGCAGGGCGCTGCAGGCGGGAGCAGGAGGAGCATGTGCCTTGGAGGCAGGAAGCTTAGGTTCAGGTTCCAGCTCTGTCCTTGTTAACTGAGGGCCAGGGGCAAATCTCTCTGTCTTTTTCTCAGCCTCTTCCCTAAAGATAGATGACAGTAACTCAGAGGTAAGTGTGGCCTTAACTCATGTGTTCATGCAACAATTCTTGATTACTTGCCTTGTGCCTAGATACCAGAGTTGTTGCAACAACCAAAAGAGAGAAAAGTCAGTGCTCCTGTGGGAGCTTACGTTTTAATGACGGGGAGAGGACAGAAGTTAATAATTCCAGCATCCAGGGTATCTGTGTATGCATGCTCTGGAAAAATAAGTCAGTGCTTGCAGGGCTTCACAAAGGAGAGTGCATCATAGTTGGATGATTAGGAAGTGGTGAGATGAAGGATGGACTGGACAGGTCTAAGGAGAATTGGAAAGGGTGAAACAGGGATCCCAAAAGCCAAATATAGAGATGTATGTCCCCATGGCTGGCTGGAGTCAAGTCCTCCAACTGAGTCTATCAGAGCTGGTGAGGCAGGACCACCAGATTGAGGAATAGGTCTTCTAAGACAATGCATCTGAAAGCAGTGTGCAGAAATGGAAGTTAAGTCGGGCTCAGTGGCACACTCCTGTAATCCCAGCAGCTTTGGAGGCTGAGATAGGAGGCTCACGAGTTCAAAGCCAGCCTCAGCAACTTAGCCAGGCCCTAAGCAACTTAGTGAGACCCTGTCTCAAAATAAAAAGGGCTGGGGATGTGGCTCAGTGGGCATCCCTGGGTTCAATCCCTGGTACCAAAAAAAGAGAGGTGGAGGTTAAGAAACCAAGACCCCTTGATCTGGGTCCCCGAACAACCAGAAATTAATGTTCCTTTGGACATCTGGGAGGGGCGATGCCAGGGCTTGTTTAGGAAACTTGGATGATGAGTTGTGTCTGGTTCCACAGCTCTCCTGGCAGGTAGGTGGCAGGAGGGTTGATGGACCATGGGGCAAAGACACTCCTTCCTCTACCAGGCTGGTCCACTTTGGGTATAGAAGTCCTCATGTAGGGGCATTTTTTGGGTATTTGATGTGGAGTGTCAGCTGGCCAGCCATCCTGTAGGGTATGCTGGAGGTGTGCTTGTGAGGTGGGTAGGTGCTGCTTAGGGGAGGGAACCTAGCTGGTTAGCCAAATATGTGGGGATGGAGTTGCCAAGTGCCAGGTCTGATGTTCACAGGAGAGCAGTGTGTCCTTCACAGGAAACATTCAGTTTAATACCAATATGTTCCCATTTTACAGATGAGAAAATTAAGTGCCTGAGCAGGTATATTTCTTGGTCATGGTCACATATTAATAAGCTTGTGGTCATGATCCAAACCACATCCATCTCCCTAAATGCCTTATAAAAGTGCAGGTCCTGAGTGAGCTCCTGGATTTCAATCTTGTTCAATCTTGATTCTATCTCTTGCTACCTGCTCTGATCCTTGTTTTTTTTTTTTTTTTTTTTCATCTATAAAAGGTCCAGAGAGGTAATTTTGAAGATTGAATGCATCAAGTCTTTAGTGAGGGCTTTGTAACAGGGACATGCCATTGTCAGTGTAACCATGGCTATCATTTCTCCAGGGCAAGGCTCTGTCACAACGACCCACTTTCTGTAGATTTGACTTGATCAGGGCTCCCGGGACCAGATCCCTTAAGGTTATTTTGCCCCCTTACCTAAAGCTACCTCAGTTTTCCCAAGTGTAGAGTAGCCTTCTTGGTAAAATATGGCCCACGCTTGAAGCTAGGTGAATGCTTCTGAATAGCTGCTTCCCTCCAAGCAGTTCTTTTCCAGTATTGCAATAGGGAACATGTCTGGCCGAGGTGGCCAGGAGACTCAGGGGTCAGAGCTGGTGCTGTCCTGGGAAATGGCTGCAGCAGTTTGCAGGGTGATGGGAGGAGGCACTGCCACAGGTTTGTTTCCTCTGGCCCACACCCAGCCTGTCAGGCATGTGGAATTTGGGGGCAGAGCATTGTCAATGGACTTAGCTTTAGTATCTCGCCTACAAAAGCCTTTCTTCTGTTCTAAATCTGGCATCTGTGGCCCAGAGCTGTTTCTCAGAGACCAGACTTGTCTTCCCTCCTGCCTTTGTTTAACATCATCCTTCCCTCCAGTCTTATTCTTGATCAGCCAGAGAGCTAGGTGTGGGTTCCACTCCAACAGCCCCCTTCCCAGGCTCCTGCGCTGACCACCCCCCACCTGTGCTCCGTGCACCTTTAGTCTGGCCTCATGTGCCTGTGGGATTTTCCTCATCTCTCTTTGATGCTGGCTGGGTTTGGTTGCAGATGACAGGCTTAAGGAGAAACCTCTAGAAAAGCAGTTGGCATCCTTGGCTGCTACTTGGGTTCTGCCAATGATGCAGAATTCCTGTCACTGCAGTGAAAGCTGTTCCCGCAGAGCCAGCTCATAATTGTCATCACTTCCCCACTTCCAGGATGACCAGAGCAGCTGCTCCAGGGGAGGGTGTTTGCAGGCTTCTTGGGCAAGCACCCTAGTTTGTGGTTTGGGACTCAGAGGAGTAACTGTGTGGGATATGGACGTAGGTCTGGTGCCTTGGATATGGTTTTTGTTACGCATAAATATGTGATCAGAATGAATGAGGAAGCTCTTGAGAGACAAAATAAACAGAAACTACAAATGTAGTGGCAGTAATCCCAGCAGCTTGGGAAACTGAGGCAGGGGAGCACAAGCTCAAAGCCAGCCTCAGCAACTTACCAAGGCCCTAAGCAACTTAGCCAGACCCTATTCCTAAATAAAATATATATTTCAAAGGGGCTAGGGATGTGGTTTAGTGGTTGAGTGCTCCTGGGTTCAATAACTAGTACCAAAAATTGCTTTCACAGAAGTGCAGGGATATGAGTTATAACTGATTCAAGGTTTGTGTTTTGGACTTAGTTTTGTGATTTGGGGGCCAGAGGAACATTTTAAAATTCATTTACCCACTATTCATTCATCTACCGTTCTACCCACTCATCTATACATACATACATACATACATATGTACACACATATGTACATACATATACCCACCCACCATTCATCTACCCACCCACCCATTTGCCATTTATCCATCTTTAAGCAGCTATAACAACCTGAACCATGCTCAGCACTATAGATAACCATGATGATCCATTCTTGGTCCTGTCCCCAGGATCTTCCCATCTAGTGCAGACTAGAATTACCCCATCAGCTAAACCCCAAATGCAAATGATGGTGGGTTTTTGTTTATTTTTGTAATACTGGGGATTGAACACAGGGCCTCACTCATGGTAGGCAAGTGCTGTTCCACTGAATTACATCCCTAACCCTTTTTTATTTTTGTTTTATTTGGACAGGGTCCCGCTAAGTTGCTCAGGCTGGCCCTAACTTTCAATCCTTCTGCCTCAGCCTCCTGAGTAACTAGGATTATAGACGTGCACCACCATGCCCAGTTTTTGCAAGAACTATATATCAAACCAGTCTGATTTTCTTTTAATAATTTTTTTAGTTATACATGGACACAATATCTTTATTTTGTTAATTTATTTTTATGTGCTGCTGAGGATCGAACCCAGGGTCTCTCACACATGCGAGGCGAGTGCTCTACTGCTGAGCCACAACCCCAGCCCCAAACCAGTCTGATTTTCTTGGACAGTTGGAGAACCAGGAGATAGGGCAACCTTTGTCTTTTCCAAAATACTGATTCAGAGCTTAAAACTATGTGCTGAAGCAAACTGAATCCTGGTCCCTTGTTTTCATTCAGCTGGGGAAGAAGTCACTGCTTGTTTGCTCTCTCCGAAACAGAAAGGGCACAGAGGCCTGGTGGCATGGAGAGGGTGGGTAGATAGATACAGCCCTGGGGACTGGGACTCTGCCAGGCTTTATGCCATACCCATTGCTGGGTGTCTGTCTGTCTGTTTGATCTTGAATTTGCCATTCATATCCTATGCAGCCTGGGAAAGTTCCTTACCTCCCTGAATTTCAGTTATCTCATGGATAGAGGGGAGCTAACCAGCCTCTCTATCAGGAGTTTGGTCGGATCAAGTTAGAAAATGAACACAAAGGTGCCTGGTCTATACATACGTACACACATTGTTTGATATGTGTATTTGTCCTGAAAAGTACTTGGTTCCAATTTAGTTATTTTTTTAGAACATGTATGTTCTGATATGGTTGAAATACTGAGGATTCCATTCAATTTGTGGAATTTTCTTTATTTGTGGAATTTTCTTTATTTGTGGAATTTTCTTTATTTGTGGGATTTTCTTTATTTGGGGGGATTTTCTTTTGTGTGTGTGTATGTGTATGTGTGTTGTTTGGGATCAAACCCAGGACCTTGCACATGTAGCCAAGTGCACTACCACTGAGCTATACCCCCAGCCTGTGTGTGTGTGTGTGTGTGTGTGTGTGTGTGTGTTTAAGGACTTCCTGGGCTTGGTTCCATTTGGGACTCAGAAGATGAGACAGATTGTTCCAAGTGTTGGCGTCTGGTCTGCTGTAACACAGGCCTTGCTCTGCTGAAGGCTGCCATGGGGAAGGGGCTGATTGGGTAGTAGTGGGAGAGCCTTGATTCCACAGCAGTGGGAGAGTCTCTCATTGGCTGCCAGGAAGAGCTATGATTTCTGCCATGGGAGCCCACTGTGGCAGGCACATGGGGGCAGGCACGGGCCTGGCCCAGGTTGCTGGGTAGATGGAACACGTCACAGAGCATGTTATTTCTTGGCCCTGTGAAAGCCGGTGGTGATTATGTCTGCTGGTGGGGGACAATAGCAGGAGCGGAACATGACAGCAACCTCTAAGGAGGGGGAGGCACTGGGCAGGGATGCTGCTGGGAGGCTTCTATCTAGGGCGATTGTCGGGCATGTCAGCAGGAGGTCCTGAGGCTTGCTCCTTGCCTGTGGAGAGCTGTCTCTGAGAATAGGGTTGAGCAGGGCCTTCCACACACTGCCCCAGGAGCATCTTTTCAGAGAAGCAGCGCCTGAGGCCTGACTGGCGCCTTGTCCGCCTGTTTTGCTTTCATTCTTTCTCCCCACGGCCCCCGAATACTGGTGAAGAATCTGGGGCCTTGCACAGGCCAGGCAAGCGTGCTACCCAGAGCTACCTTCTCAGCCTTGCTTTTGTTCTTTCTTAAGCAGAGCCAACCTGGTGACATGAGGGAAGCTATTGGACACTGTCCCAGAGACACCTGGTGGCAGGGAATGTCTGAGTTCTAATCTGGGTCACCACTACCTATCTGTGTGCATTGGTTGTTTTGAGAATGATAGGATGACATTTAGAAGGTTTTCCCCTGTCCTTCTCTTAGACTGGAGCCCTGTCTCAGTCTAGGATTAGAGAGGAGAAATAGGGCTGGGCAGAGGCAAAGGTCAGTGTGGTCTGAGCCCTGCAGCCAGCAGAGGCTAGGAACTGAGCTTACACCTTGCCAGGTCAGAAGGAACAGATGGAAGAGCAAGGGGCAGCTAGGGCTCAGGTAAGTAGCAGGTCTTGGACTGGCCATCAGAGATTGGAACTCAGCGTCCTCATCTGGGAATAGGGGACCTGTGGCTTTATTGCTAACCCTTTCATGGAATTACTGTGAGGCCAGTTACGATGATGGGCATGAGAATTCAGCTTCTAATAGAGTAACATCTAACACAAGCCTGTTTGAACTTGAGTGGCATATGCCTTAGGTTTCAGGTGGGCTGGCCTGGGGAAATGGAGATTCCCATATTTGTCCCATGGATACTTGTCCAAAGAGCAGATGTGCATCCAGGTGGCAGTGTAAGCTATTGGATCAAGGGGTTTGTGGGGAGGAGCATTGGCTTTCCCTCCTGGGGCCACCAGAAGCTGTAGGGGAGAGTTCTTCCCTGGGAGACCTGTCAAAGGGACAAAGGCTAGGGGCAGGGACAACCGTGGAAGCCCTGCTTGGGGTTAACTGCACAGATTAAAGTAGAGCATTCCCAGAGACAGGGAGCCTGGGTCGAGGTCGAGGCAGTCAGTGCCAGGTAGGGGAGGAGGCAGGGAGAAACCCCGAGAGCCGAATGGAGGAAGGTGGTGGGAAGGCAGTTGAGTGGCCATGTATTACTTTAAGGGTGTCAGGCACACTCATGCGTGACTGCCTTTGATCTGGAGGATCTCCCAGTGCAAGCCGGAATCTGAGGCCTTGTGAATAAATGGTGGAAGGGAAGAACCGCAGGAGGAGGCGGGCACGCATTCTGTGCAGGCTGTTGCTGAAGCCTGGGGTCTGTGTGGCTTAAGGGCAGTGAGCCGAGGGAGGAGGAAGTGGGACAACTGGGGACTCTGAGGCCCTGGCAGCTGAGTCTTGCTCCGGGCTGCTGAGCTGCACATGAATTCCTACTCCTTAGTGGCTTCACCCACCAGCCCCCACAACTTCCTCCTTTCTGCTGGTTTCCCCCACCCCACCCTGTTACCATGGTTACATACACAGGCGCTGCCTGGCAACCACAGTGTTTCAAGGCAGCCCTGCCCCAAAGCCATAGTAACCTCCTGGCAAACCTCTGCTTCTGGCTGTCCCCCCGGGGAGGCACGCTTCCCTCTTGGCACAGGTGCTGGTTTGCGTAAGATCTGAGGACGCCCAAGAGCCTGCCTTCCCTACTGGCCCCAGAAACCAGGAGGAGGATTTGCTCTGCTGTACTCCTCTTTTCTGTTCCTATTAGTCTGACCTAATTAATGCCCAGTTCTGCAAATCCAACCCTCCCTCCAGCAGCGCGCCCTCAGCGGCCTGTTCTCCTCTAGGCCAAGGTCTAGGGTGGGTGGGGTTTGAATCTTCCTCGCTGGGGAGTTGCTCACTCTACGAAGGTGTATTAGTGAGGTTCTGTGTCGGAGGCTGTGCTAGGGGCTCAGTCTCGAGATGACACAGCCATGTCACAAGAACTGATGAGCCAGTCAGGGGTGCACTGGGCTCACCCCTGTGCTGGTGAGGGTGGGAGCCCTGGCTTCCACGGCGAAATGCATCGGCTGCAGGAAGGGGCCACCTTGATGGCTTTGTGAGGAACCAGAAGGCGTTTCAGTTGACAGGGAACTGCAGCGTGACTAAATTAGGGCCTTAGTGATGACAGAGAGCTTCAAGGAGCTTCCTGTGGCTGAAGAGGAGCTGCTGGGTGAGCAGTCACGGAAGGGCAGTAGTGGCAGCTGGCTGCTCACAGTCCCCTGGACAGGGCAGATCTGCAGAGGCAGATGCATAGGCCCTGGATGTTCCCAGCCAGGCTTCACACCCCCCACTCCCCCAAAAAAGCCACCCCTAATCAGACATAGTCATGGTGCCTATAATCCCAGCTCCTCAAGACACTGAGGCAGGAGGGTCACAAGTTCAAGACCAGCTTCAGCAACTTAGTAAGACCCTGTCTCAAAAGAAAATGAAAAATAAGGGGTGGGGATGTAGCTCAGTGGTAGAGTACTTACCTGGCATGTACCAGGCCTCAGGTTCAACCCCTAGTGCTGGGGATAAAACGAAAAAACAAAACAAGAAAAGCAAAGCCAGGCACAGTGGCACACCCCTGTAATCCCAGCAGCTCTGGAGGATGAGGCAGGAGGAACACAAGTTCCAAGCCAGCCTCAGCAACTTAGCGAGGCTCTCAGTAACTTAATGAGACCCTGTCTCTAAATAAAAAGTACAAAAGAGGACTGGGGATGTGACTCCGTGGTTGAGTGGTGGCTGAGCGCCCCTGGGTTCAACCCCCTGTATTAAAAAAGAAAGAAAAGCAAAAAGCCACCCAGCCTCTCCCCTTCCATCCTGACTTCTCCATCCCACCAAAATTCTGGTCAGGTTGCACTCAGCATGTGCACGCGGTAGCCCCCTCCCTGGGTCTCCCTAGGGCGCGGTCTCTGTTCCCCATCTTCTCATTGCCTCCTCCCTGGTAGAGGCCCCCTCCCTGGGCTCTGCTCCAGCTGTGAGAAGAGCTGCTGGAGGAGGAGCTGGAGGTCCATTGCTGGGGGTGAGAGGAGGGCTGTGTTTCTTCTCAGCTCCTGGAAAACCTCTCCCCAGAATCCTTGTAGGTGGCTGCGTTGTGGCGTCACTGGGAGGGAGGGGGTTTCTTGGCCCTTTCCTTCCCCATCCTGTCTCCTGATCAGTTCATATTAACCGGGCTGGCTCCAGTGACCAGCCTGTCTGGGGAATTCCTGGCATTCCATACTCTCCTAGGCATTCTCTGCTGGGCCCCATGTCCCTGGGGAAATGGACAACTCTCACTGAATTTGGCTTGACGGGCAGCTGTCAGCACCCCGAGGCACTTGTCTGTCCCCCTGCTGGAAATGCCCCCATGAATGAGCTGCCTCCTTGGGGCTGGGACTTGTGTTGGCTTCCGGGGGCCTCCAGGAGAGCACGCTTCAGCCCAGCATGCCAGTCATGGCCGGAACCAGCAGGCCATGGGGTTTCTGTCTCCCCAGCCACTTGCTCCTGGGAGCCTCGGCCCTGGATCTGTAGGAGTGAGAGGCAGGACCACCTGGGGATGGATGGGAGAGTCCTGTGGATCTGATGATGGAGGCCCAGGGGTTTCGGGGTCTGGAGCTCCTTCCTGTTGTGTCAGGAAGGTGAATCCTTGTTCTTGAGGTGGGGGGGGGGGCAGACAAAGGGAGGGAGATGCTGGACAGGACAGAGATCCCTTTGGCATAGAGGAGAGGGCCAGCGAAGGAGGCTGGGAGCAGCCTTCAGGAGCTTCTGGCCAGAGCTCAGCTTTGCATGCATGTGTCTGTGGTGGGGGACACGTGGGGTGGATGTCTTTTCAGACCCCAGAATGTCCTCAGCCTAGTCCCTGCCCTGTTGCTGCTCAGAGCCCCCAAGGACTGTGGCTGTTTAGCTGCTCCCTTTCCACCCTCTCTTCTGCCCCTGGGTATGGAGGTGGGCAGGATGTGGGACCACATGCCCGAGACCACAGAAGAAGAATCCCCCCTCCGTGACGGGGTTTCAGGCCTGGTGACAAGGAATGCCTTCTGAATTCACTGAACCACGGATTCAAAACACACTTTCCCTCCTCCCCTCCTGGGCAGCCATCTGGCAATGCCAGGAGCCGCTGAAATCTGCAGGCTGGAGGCCAGCAGCAGAGCCCTTGGTGTGGGGAAGCTCACTCTGGGGTGGGACGAGAGGAGCCAGGGGTCTTCTGGACTAGACACAGGAGAGATGGGAAGAGGTGGGGTTGGAGAGGGGAGAAGAGGATATTGAGAGGCCACAGCCCTAGCTCTCCTCCCAGGAGGGGGAGCAGCAGAGCCCCCACACCCAAACTGGGTGGTCCCCATGTTATCTGAAGCTCATGCTATGGTTGGGGAGAATTGCAAATTCTAGAAACGGCTCCATACTCATCAACGCCAGTGCCGTGAAAGAGAGGCTGAGGGGGCTCTTCCAGATGAAAGAAGGCTAATGGGCATGGCACCTGGGCATGGTCCAGGATTGGATCCTGAATTGAGAAGAAGTAAACTCGTACAAAGGACAGTGGCTAAGTGTAACAATGGGTGCATTGAGATGACAGCTGTATGGTTGTAGCACTTTTTTTTTTTTTTTTATACTGGGGATTGAATCCAGGGGCACTTAACCACTGATATATCCCCAACCCATTTTACTTTTTATTCAGAGACGGGGTCTCGCCACATTGCTTTTTCTTGCTAATTTACTGAGGCTGGCTTTGAACTTGCGATCCCCCTGCCTCAGCCTCCTGAGCTGCGGGATTACAGGCATGTGCCATCGCGCCGGCTATAGGTTTGAATTTTTGCAGAACTGCAGATTGCATCCCAGTCCCACCTGGGACTAAGGTGGCATTTCTCTATCTCTGGACCCCTTCATGGGAGTGGAACAAGGTTGCTTCTGGGAGTATGGCTATTTGCTTGGCCTGGGGTGGTGACAGAAGGTGATAGTGCTTGGGCCTGCAAGGTGGGGACCCTGTGGGGACAAGCACCTGCTTATCTTCTGTCCTTACTCATTCCCAAACCACATTCCATCCACAGGCAAATCGGGATGTGGTGCTGAGCCGGGCCCCTGAGCAGGCAGAGGACCGGATGGTGAGCCTACAGAATGCTGCGGCCATCTATGACCTCCTGAGCATCACGCTGGGCAGGAGGGGGCAGTACGACATGCTTTCTGAGGTACGGCTGCCCATGCAGCCCACTGCACTCCCGGAGTCAGACAGTACATCAGGAAATCTGATGATGCCACCATTTATCCCCACCCCACCTCCACTTGTCACTCTCCTGCCAGGCTGCTGTGCCTTTTTTAGCCCCATGACCTTGGCAAGTCCTATCAACCCCAGCTTCCTCATCTGTGAAATGGGGGTTGTTGGGGAGAATAAATGAGTTCCTGCATGTAAAAAGATATGAATACTGTCATACATAATAAAAACAGCTGTTATTCTTATTGAATGTATACATTTTGAAAGCATTTTTTGCAAACTTTATTTTATTTGCTCTTCATCATGGCCCTGTGAAATCATTCACAGGTCATGGAAATGGGAACTAAGGACCAGAGAGGTTGAGTTACTTTGTAGGGTCACATAGCATGCCAGTTTCCCCTGGTTTTCCTACAGGAACCAAGTACAGGCCTCCTGCAGCCTCCCAAAGGCAGTGACCTTGAGTAGTGGTTACTCTGAAAGTGGGTGGAAAGGGGAGAGGACAGTGATGGAGAAATGCTGACCATCTCCCCCTCCCCAGTGCCTGGAACGAGCCATGAAGTTTGCGTTTGGAGAATTTCACCTTTGGTACCAAGTGGCCCTCTCCATGGTGGCTTGTGGGAAGGTAAGGCCCAGGGATGCTGGGCACTGCACAGGAGCTCTGTGTTCCTCTGGTCCCTGCCAGAGGTGGAGAGCTGGGGAGCTTCTCTGGAGCCAGGTGCACCCGGAGAAGGTGGGTGGTTGGGAACTGTTCTCCAGCAACTGTCTGAATCTCCAGGAGTGTGGGTGGGGAGGACAGATAAGGGCCCTGAGTGACTCCCACATCCACCTGCAAGTCACAGTGGGCCTGTCCTGCATGCAGGTGTGAGTACGGGTGCTTTTCTGAGTGTGGTGTGTGGGGGCATCGCGGCACTTGTGCTGGTGACTTGGGCATGACTGTGTGGGATGGGCGTGGGGTGTGGCTCCAGGTGAGGGGAACCGTTCCAGCCCACTGGGCGAGGCATCAGGAAAGGGCCTGCCTGCGAGTTGGGAACTTGCCTAGGAGAAAAGATGGGAGGGTGAGTGGAGCAGGGCCCCCCCATAGGGAGCCCCAAGGGAGAAGTGTGTGGTCCATGTGGCCAGGAGAGCTGGTGGGCGGGGAGAGGCTGCCCGGAGCAAGGGGCACTGGGGCGGACGCTCGGCCCCCGTGCACCCAGCCCCCGCGCCAGCACTCCTCATTTTTCCTGCGATCAGAATTACACTTATATAAGCTTCTATTTTAAGCAGTGACATGAAAGGAAAACCTTTCCGGAGATGGGTGCTGAGGGTGTTGGGGCTGAGGATGCTACAAATGCAGGAAGTAAGGTGGCATGAGTCGCAGATGGTTCCAGGAGCTCTAAATACCCAGAGCCCTTTCATGGGGCTGAGGGAATCCCTCGCCCCCCAGCCCATCTGTGCCGTGTTCCATTTCTAGCCCCGTGGCTGTCTCCGAGGAGGGCCCTCCCAGTGTGCCAGCACCGCCTCCACCAATGGAGGGCTGCCAGGCATCTCTGGGCCTCAGGAGAGAGGCCGCCAGGACCTGGCAGGGAGGGGGAAGGAGACCGGGCGCCATGGCCTGGCGCACGGGGTGAGGCTGGAGGCACAGCCCAGGTCAGTGCTGGATGTCATCCTCCTCGCCCGCCCTCCCCACAGGGGCCAGAGCATCTTGAAGTCACGTGATCTCTTGGCTGTGGCTTAGCAGGAAGTATTCAGAGCACAGGCAAGTCACAGCCACGGGAGTCGAGGTGGGGGGACTGGAAAGATGAGCCCTGGGCCTGGGGGGGCTCTGGAGGTCCCCCAGGCTCAAGGAAAGTTTCATGATGGCCTTGGAGGTAAGGGGCTTCCTACCTTCCTCTGGAGAAGCAGCTGGGCACAGGGAGGTCCAGACACAGCCTGGCACCCTCCCAGGACCCACAGTTGTTTTCCCAGCCCAGCCCCTTCATGAACCAGCAGGTGGGCACAGGAAGGAATGAGCTTACAGGCAGGGACTTGGGGTGACCAGTTAATTCCTCATGAGGGAGACTCCACTGGCTAGAGACACGAAGCTGTCCCCACCCATCACTCAGGGCAGCAGGAGATTGTTCTGGAAGGCATTCTCAACCCCCCTTGGGAATCCTGGATACCAAATCAGTCAGCCCAACTGTCCCAGGCAGCTTTCAGAGGAGTGACCCGAACTTGCCTTTGCCAAGGGCCCCAGGTGGGAATCCAGGTTCTGTACCTTCCAGAAGGTGAGACTGGGCAGATATAAATATACCTGGCATTTGAACCCGCAGGAATAACAGATGAGTTGCGTGGCATGATTTAGGTTGTTCCTTCTCTTGGTCTCCATGCGGCAATTGCATTGGCTGCGTTGCTAGGTAACCAGCATGACAAAAAAAAAGAAAGAAAAAGAGCCAAGAGCCGGCTGCAGCCTCGGATGGCTCCTTAAATAGCAGCGTTTTCTGGTCTGCGTGGGGGTGGGGTGGGAAGGGGTGGGGTGGAATGTGGAGGGTCAGTGTTAGAGAGTCCTCCATTTCAATGACCCAAAGGTCAGCCACCCAGAGGAGGCTGAGCAGCAGCCTGAGGCTGGCCTGGCCCACGGGGTGAGGCTGGAGGCAGAAGGGACCTTGGGGAGGGGCTTGAAGTGGCATTCCTAGGAGAGGGTCTTGCAGAGGAGGTGGGGCCTGACAGCTCCTTCAAGCCCCTCCCACAGCCTCCCTTGCTGCAGCCCACACTGGTTCCCAGTCTGCAGGAGCCAGTCATTTGTCAATACCTTCTTGAGCTTGGCCTCCTACACTCTTGTCTCTGAGAGACCAATAGTGGAGGGTAGCATTTTTCTTCTTGCCCTCCCTCTGCCTTTTTGTGAGCTCATTAGAGGCAAGAGCCATTTGTGTCCCTTCTCACAGTGACTCCACAACCCCTAGCCCAGCACTGGACCCAAGGTAGGCCCTCAACAAAGACACTGCAATTGACCCTAAAAGTCAGAGTGTATGAGTCTGTTTTCTGTTACTGTAATGAAATACCTGAGGCTGGTAAAAATGAAAACAAATGAGGTTTTTTTAGCTCTTCATTTTGGAGCTCAAAGACATGAAGCCAGCATAGGCTCAGCTCTGGTAAGGACCTCATAGTAGATTATCATCATGGCAGGAATGTGTGTATGTGGGAAAAATCACATGGCAAGACAGGAAGCTTGACAGAGGGGAGGGACCAGCCTTGCTCTTTTTATAACTACCTTCTCCTGAGAACTAACTAGGATTCTATGAAAACTAGCTCCATCCTTCTGAGGGCGTGGCCCCTAGGCCCTAGCCACTCCTACTCAGCCCCACCTCTTCAAGGTCCTACCATCTCAGTGCCGCCACCTGAAGGACCCAATCCCTCCAGCACATAAGCCCTTCAGGGACACACTCCAGCCATATCCAAGCCACAGCACTTAAGCCAGAGCCCAGGGAAATCTGTGACAGCTGAGCAGAGAAAAGCTCTTCCTTTGTTAAGTGGTGGGAGGTGGGGGGTCTGGGGTGAGCAAGGCCAGTTTGCTCCCAGCTGGGCATCTGCTAGTCGGCCACACTGTGCTCTGAGCAGGTCAGTCTCCCAGAGCACTTTCTTCAGTGGCATCCCCAGAGTTGCTTGGAATGAAGAGAAGCTAAGTAACAGTGGATAGCTTGGCCACAGTCGTACTTGGCCCCAGCATATGGGAATTGTCCTTGTCACCCACACAGGCACCACCTACCTGAGGTCACATATGTACAGGGGTGTACACACCAGGAGGGTAACTGCTGAGCTCCCTGGAGAAGTGTTGGACTCAGTTAGAAAGTTCCAGCTCTGAAGGGGAGAGAGGAGAGAGAGAGAGAGAGAGAGAGAGAGAGAGAGAGAGAGAGAGAGAGAGAGAGAGAGAGATTGTATGTTAAGGAAACAGGCTTCCTCTCTGGTCTATAGTGGCCATCTGAGTCATCACCATAGAACCTGCATGAGGTAGTGGTTAAGAGAATTTAGAGCCAATCTTCTTGCCAGGTGCGGTAGTGCACACCTGTAATCCCAGCGGCTCAGGAGGCTGAGGCAGGAGGATTGCAAGTTCAAAGTCAGCCTCAGCAATGGCACGGTGCTGAGCAACTCAGTGAGACCCTGTCTCTAAATAAAATACAAAATAGGGCTGGGGGATGTGGCTCAGTAGTTGAGTGTCCCTGAGTTCAATCCTTAGTCCCCCCCAAAAAAAAATTTGGAGCCAGACTGTGTGCAAACCCCAGCACAGTCACAGGCTGTGTGACTTGAATCAAGCTCTTTACCATCTCAGCATTTCACTTTTGACAAGCAGGGTACCTGCCTGGTAGGACTATTGTGAAAATCAAATGACTTCATATTTATAAGACCCTGAAAATGGGTGTCAGCAAACTTTTTCTGTAAAGGGTCAGGTAGGGCCATTTTTGACTTTGCAGGCCAGTCTCTCACAAGTATCTCATTCTGCCATTGTATCATACAAATAGCCACACACACAACACGTAAGGCGCAGGCATGACTGGGTTCCAATTCAACTTTATTTACAAAAATAGGCAGAGGGCCAGAATTGGCCTGTGGGCTGTGACTTCTGAGCCCCGACTGAGAACAATGCCTGGCCCAGAGTAAGATCTGGAGAAGTATTAGCTGCTGTTGCTATCGGTAACATCCTGCTCTCCCCTCCTGGCCCTCCCTCCACATATGGCCACCGCCAGCAGGTCCAGGCTGCATCCCTGGATCCCTGGGGAATCCCAGATTCCTGCCTGAAGGTGGTCTCCAGCCCTGTTGGCTTGGCTTCTCCCCTTCTTCCTGCCAGCCTCTGGGTCTCCCTAATCCTGCCACCCACCCTGCCTCCAACTGCCCGTTTAGGGAGCCCTTTTCTACCTCTGAAATTTCTGGGGTTCAGATTTGAATTCCTTTTGCTGTGCTTCCATCTGTTGCCATGTTAGCTTTTGTCTTGACCCCCCAAGGGCAAGGTCGTCCTCACCTCCATTTTTCAGATGAGGAAACTAAGGCCCAGGGAGGGACTTGCCTGGCAGCACCACCAGGCCCCCCTCTGGACCCTCTGCCTGGCTCTTGTGAGGAAAGGAGCACGGACTGGTTGTCTGGGGTGGGAGACACCCTATCTGTGGAGACCCATGTGGCCAGTGATGATGTCCCCTGCTCTTGCTCCTGCAGTCAGCCTACGCCGTGTCCCTGCTACGGGAGTGTATGAAGCTGCGGCCCTCGGACCCCACTGTGCCCCTGATGGCTGCCAAAGTCTGCATCGGGCCCCTTCACTGGGTAAGTGAGCCTGGGTCTCGGGCAGGCAGGGCCCAGGTCCCTTGGCATGGAAGGGAGGTTGTGGAGCTGGAGGAAGACACATGAGGACCCATGAGCTTCAGGCTTCAACAGCAGTCCCCTCCTCAGGATGGGGTTCTGTTTGCGGTTGAGCCTTGAAATGCGGTCAAGAGTCCAGTGGAGGGAAAGAAGAGGTGCCCCCCAACCGGCCCAGCAGTGGGGGTGCTGGGCGAGACCCTGGAGTTGCCTGGATCCACTTGTCAGTTTAGAAGCCTTGCATGACCTCATATCCAGCATGAAAGGGCGTATGTGATGCTGAGGGTCAGAGTCAGTCCTAGCCCTTGGCAGAGGGGAGGGCAGCTCCTCTGCAGCTGCTCTCCTTCCTCGGCTTCAGCCCTTGGGCCCGGCCTGGGCTCTGCTGCCTGCTCTCCGCCCTCTGCTGAAGCAGCTCAGCTGCTAGGAGGCTGCAGCTCAAGGGGTGCCCTCTCCCCAGCTGGTGGCCTTTACCACAGGCTCCTGGAAACCAGGGCATCAGCATCTTGGAGCAGTGGGAGAGTACAGGGCCAGGAGCCCGGAGCCCCAGTCCAGATATGCTTGTCTCTAGGGCCAGGGCCACTGGCCCTGGGTGAAGTGCCTCTGCGAGAATGTCTGCTCTCTGGGAGCTCACTTCCAGACGCTCTTGGCATTCGTAAGTCCCATTTAGCCTCCTGATGTCAGGGGTGGTCCTGTTTCTACCCTCTGAGTGACAGAGCAAGTGTCTCATTCCTCCCACATGCTGGCTCCAGTCCCACCTCTCCTCCCTTTCAGAATAAGTGTCCCCAGTTCCTTCATCTGTTCTCCGGGCCCAGGGTCTGCCAAAATGGGTGCTCTGCCTGGGCACGGCCATCCCTGACTTCTGGTAGTCCTAACACCCCCAACCCACCCCCTCACCGTCATGGGTCCAGTTTGTTCAAAGACAGCCGGGGCCAGCCGCCATGGGCCTCCCGCAGGTGCCAGTAATTAGCACCCTGGACAACTGCCTCCTCCTGCCACTCTCCCCTCCTTGAGCATCCAGCAGTCAAATCACTGGCCTTGCAAAAGGAGGTGATAAGCTCCCTGTGAATTCCACATCCTAACACTGTTCCAGTACAGGAAACAGGCCCTGGCCCTCCCTCGGGTCCCCACCTCACCATCCCCATGAGCTCTGCTTTCTCTCTACTGCAAGGAGGGTAGACAGCAGGGGTAAGGGGACAAGGTGGCCCTTGCCCTTTTACTTTCCGGTGCTCAGATCCTTGTGTCTGAAATGCTGATGCTGGGCCGCACTGTGGGGAGAATGACATCAGAACCACCCTGTAATGGGTTTTAGGCTTTTAGAAGGCACAGAATGGTGAGGTGGTCAAGAGTTTTTGCTGCCCACCCATTAGGTGCTCTTGAATAAGGCATGTAACCTTGCTGTGCCTCCATTTTCTCATCCATAAAATGGAAACCATAACAGTCTCTTCCTTGGGCGTTGACATAAATGATATAAAGTCTGGCAAGGGCTGGATGGGCTAGGGAGGCTTCATGGAGGAGGCGGCCTTGAATAGGACTTGGAGGGTAGGGAGGATCCAGGTGGGCCAGCAGCAAGGCCTTCCACTACAATTTGCTTTCCCTGGCCTTGTGATTATCAGGGAACGCTCATGCTCCCCAGATCTTTTGGGGAAGGCTGTTGACATCTTATTCCCTAGAGTCAGGGTGCCCTGATGAGCAAGCACTTGGATATGGGTGGCAGAGATTTAGCAGGAGCTGAAGGGTGCAGAGCGAGTGGGCTCCTGACCGTCAGTTCAGACCCCTGTTTGTTCCAGGGCTTCTGAGAGGGGCCTCAGACGTCCCTGCAATGAAGCCCAGAATACCCATGTCTCTGAGGGTGGGGCGGGGGAGGGCATCTGTGCTCCCGAAGGCTGCCAGCTCCAAGGGAGCTGCGGTCCACCCAGCCAACGGCACCCTTGCCAGGAAGCCCTAAATTTAGGTCTTCCCACCACAGAGGAGCTGTTTCCCTCTACAGCATAATTACAGTAATTATGTGCATTCAGATTACATGGTAATAAAATTAGGATCAAATCAGTCCAAATTGAAATCAGATGAGTTAGGAGCAAAGTAATCAATGACAACATAAATAGAAAAGCCCAGAAGGAAGCTTAAACACGCAGACTTGTCATTGGATCAGGGAGAAAGAAGGGCGAGCTGTTGAACCTGGGCTGAGCATGTGGAGCGTTGGGGCGGGTTGGAAGCGGGGTTTAAATCAGGCCCAGCCAGCACAAGACCCCGGTGGGCCAAGGGTGGGCCACTGGCAGCCTCTGGAAGCCAACTCCTGTATCCCCCAAAACCTTGCTTGCACCTGCCTTGGACATGGATTGCATTGCATTGCGATCTGGAGTTTCTTGGGGCAGGACTGCC
Organism: Urocitellus parryii; assembly: GCF_045843805.1. Taxonomy (NCBI): domain Eukaryota; kingdom Metazoa; phylum Chordata; class Mammalia; order Rodentia; family Sciuridae; genus Urocitellus; species Urocitellus parryii. The sequence goes on from NC_135542.1 coordinate 68,724,961, forward strand.
TCTCTCACTTCTGAAACGCCACCCACAGTTCAGTGGGTGGTGCTGGTGGGTGGACCCTCCTTGCCCATGAACACAGCTGTCTCTTCACAAGGAATGTCTCTTCACTTGGATGGCCCTTGTCTTCCCAATTAGATGGGGATCTTCTTTGCTCACGATGTTTTGCACTCTGAACCCCTCTCCCTGCAGAAAATTGCACGAACGGTGGGCGTTGCTTCTAATTTATATCAGAATAAGCATGGCCCAGCTAGCCAGGAGGGGCCCAAGTGTTCTGCACTTGGCTCAGTGGTTTCTCCTGCCCTTTGGCTAGTTCTTGCTGCCTGGTTGGCACAGGGCAGGGAGCAGGCTGTGGGGTAGCCAAGGGCAGCCTGTTCTCCGAGGAAGCCAGGAGATGGGCAGCCTTGTGCTCTCTGTTCCTGAGGCTGCCGCAATGGAGGATGGTCTGACGGCGGCAGGGGCCTAGTTGCATGAGACAGCACGCATCCTGAGACGCAACTGACGCCCCTCCGTCTCCTGCCTTCACAGTCTTCTGGCTCACGTCAGCCCCCAGCGGGCCCAGCCATCTTCCAGCCAAGCCCCAAGAGCAGGGGACAGAAATCTGGGGGTGGACCATTTGGCCTGGGTTGCAGGAAAGGAGGCTGAAACTGGGACATTAGGAAAACAAGTTGTGCTAGGCAGAACCAGCCTGGGTGGCCACATGCCCAAAGGGCGGAGCACCTGCTGTCCCTGCATCCTGTCCTCATGTCCAGAGCCAGTGTGGGATGCCCCAGGCCAAGTCTGGGTCTGAGAGCAAGGCTGCCCCCAGGTGGGGGCTGGCAAAGGGACTTGCATGGTCCTGTGCTGGTTGCTGGCTAGCAGGGGACTTTGTGACGGGGTAGGAGTTGGCAGGGAGGACCCCACCCACCCGCCTGAGCCTGAGGCTCCTGAGGTGGGTGAGCACTTTCCTGGCACAAAACCAGAGAGGCCTGCGTGATGGCCTCTGCCTGTGCATGGCCAGCCTCTTGCCAAGGACCCTACTTTTAGAAAAGGAGGAGAAAGGGAGATGTAGATATTTTTTAGTATCCCTCCAAACACAAGTATTTAAAATCCATGTAATTTTAAAAGTTGAAACATTTGTAGGAGGCAAAGAGGACAGGGTGTGCGTGAGTGGTATGTGTCACACAGACAGCAGAGGAGGCTGTGGAGTGGAAACGCGGGTGTGCTCACCTCAGGAAGGTATGTGATGTGTCTCCCACAGGGGACACCCATCCCCTGAGGGGCCGTGGGTGTGGCAGAAAGCGCTGGGGTTCAAGTCCCCACCTACCCACACTTCACTAGCTTGTGGCTTTGAAGCAGTCATTTACTTCCCAGGGCCTCAGGTTCCTCATCTGTAATCTGAGAACTGTCCCATCTGCTGTGACAGGGAGGCTGTGAACATGAGTGGAGATGGAGCCTGTCCCTGCCTGTCCCTGCTGGTCCCTGGTAAATGCTCAGCATGGCTGTTCTAGCCCCTTCAAGAGCAGGCACTCAGAAAGGATGCACCTTTATTTACATTTTTGCCTTCATTTTTCAAATTTAGGGGTGGGCAGAGCCAGGAAGACAGATTAAGTGTTGACAAAGCAGGGAGAAGCGAGCACCAGCTCTCCTGCCACCGCCTTATAGAAATGAGAAAATGTCTTCTCTTCCCAGGAAGAAAAAAGTGGGTTTTCCACAGAGCAGTGACCAGTAGGCTCTGGGTCCAGTGGGAAGGAACTAAGGAGAAACTGGAGATCTCTTTAAACATAGCCCCGCAGGTTCAGAAATGGGCTTTTTCTAGTCCCTAGGAAGAGGGGAGACTCCCAGGGTGAAACCTCTTTGGCCTGCTGCAGAGAGAAGTCAGTCCAGGAAGAGCAAGGCGGTCAGCAAGGAGCGCTGGGGAGAGGAGAACTTGCAAGATCGCAGGAACCTTTCCTTTACTCATGAAAGCAGAGTATCAAAGCATTATGCCCTTCAGTTCATTCTTTTTCTAAAGTGTCAGAGAGGAGAAAAATGAAAAGCTACAGAGGGCAGCCCGAGGTCAGGGGTCCTGGGCTGAAAACTCAGTTTTGTTCTTTCTGAGCCTAGGTCATGCAAGTCCCCTGTGCCTCAGAACCTCCAGCTGTTCCACCAGGTGGCCATGGTGCTGTGACATGCAGGGTCCGGGTGGGGGATTCAGTCTCTGTAGAACCACAGGAGGACTGAGGACTTTCTTAGGTTTTTTTTTTTTTTTTTTTTTTTTTTTTTTGACAAGGTTATGTGTCTGCCCTGGGTACAAGAGCATTGCATCATGGGGGAGCAAGATTGGCAGGAACACTGGAGACTCCTCACCGGGAAGTATCATGACCAGCAGGCAGGACCCAGAGCCACGCCTGAGCTGTCGCAGAAGCAGTGTTCCCCACAGAGCTGACAGTTGTTAACTTTGGAGGCTGGGGGAGGAAGTGTCTGGAGTTGGGGAAGTACACCTGAGGCACCAAGCAGAGAAGACCAGGGCAGGTGGCAGAAGCTCAGGCGCCTGGCAGCTCACACTGTCGGGTTAGAACAGCATTTGCAGACTGCACAGGTGGAGACCCATTCATGGGCTGTGGGCTAGAACACTTAAAAAATTAAAATAGACTCTCAGGATAGGATGGGAAATATTCCAGTGCATAACCCACGGAGGGGACGAGTCTTGTGACAATGACTGGGTCTACTGATTATGGAACGTGTGTCCTGGACCAGGGTGGGGTCAGAGAACTTGAACAACCTGGCAGAGCAGACTGAGCAGGGCTGCAGAGTCACCAGCTTATCCTTGTGTGGTCACTCCTCCTAACTAAGGGTCAGGCCAAGAGACTATAATGTCCCCTTTCTGGATTCTAGGGGGCTTTTGATGCCACTTCCTAATTTGTCAGTGAGATCATGTGTATGTACAATACACACACACACACACACACACACACATATACACATAAATACATATATACATGAGTGCATAGTTGCATTCATATTTTGTGTGTGTGTGTGTGTGTGTGTGTAAATAATACTGGTTTGGGAATGTAGCCCATAGTAGAGCAGCCTAGCATGTATGAGGTGCTGGGTTCGACATCACACATACACACAATAAGTAAATAGATAGATAGATAGATAGATAGATAGATAGATAGGCAGGCAAATGAATGCTTACTACAAAATTGTATTTGCTATCTGGTCACACACTGCCCTGAGCATTACCATGTGACCCATTCGGTCCTCCCAGCAGCCCCCTGAGTGACACTGCTGTTATCTTCATTATACAGAAGCAGGGAACTGAGGCACAGCAAGAGCAAGTGACCAAACCACGACTCGAGTCCCAACAGCATGGCCCCACTGCTTTGTCCTTGTCACCGGGCTGCCCTGCCTCTTTGCAGAAAGCTAATTGGCGAGTCAGCTGGCTTGGGGTTGAGCGTAATTCTAGCAGGACAGAGTGAAGGTTGGCAGAGTCAGCATCCAGGGATTCAGGACTCCACTCTTGCTAGTTGAAGGGACTTAAGTGTTATAAAGCATTTCGTTTTTAGTTCTTGCTGCGACAGCATTCTACTCTTTGGCTAGCTAGTTAGAGCACCTATAGATGCGGTGTGCTGTTGAATTGTGTATTGTTTGTTTTAATAGAATTAATAATAATATTTTCCTTTATAAGCACTGCAGTGACTGCGCATGCAGAAAGCCTGTTTTGTGGGGTGGCAGTAGAAATCACAAGAGCATCTGCCGTGTAGGAACATGGTACATGGTAGCCTTGTGAATTTTATCTCCTTCCTTTCTGCACAATGGCCCCTCTGCTCCTTCAGGGTTTTTTGTTTTACTTTGGTTTTGATTTTCAGTTTTGCACAGAGCTTACCAAAACTGTATCCAACTCATCTCTCCGTGGCTAATGGTCTCTGTCTCAGGATCCTAATTCCAAACTCTAGGGACAGAGACTCCACCAGATGTGGCCAGTGGTTAAGCCACAGGACACAGAGCTGCCTCTCTTCTGCTGGGGCTGGACCTAAGCAGGGACAGGGCAGGGGCAGCTCTGGCTGGGGTGCCAAAAGCAGCTTAAGTGTGAGTCTGGTCTCCCAGTTGACTGACTTTGCGAGCCCCTGGCTGGGGGAGACACCTGAGCTTAGGGGATGTTGACGTGGGTGGCATTAGAGGGCTTGGGTGTGATATGTTCTGCTCCTTGCTGTGGGCTGGCACGAATCTCAGGGACGGAGGGTGCATCTCTGCCCTCTCTGAAAGCTCATTTTCTCAGAGATGGGAACACAGACATGCCGCTGTGGGAGGGAGGAAGTGTTTTTTGGACGCGTGTGGGCAAGAGTGGGCATGCAGTAGCCCCTGGCTGTGATGTGCCCTGCCACCTCAGCCTCTGTGGTGGGTGCCCCAGGGTGTCCATGAGGCCTGTCTCATGGACTCTCTCTTTATCTGTGGGTATGTGATGGTCTGTGCATGTGTGACCCCTGCTAGTTGGTCCTTTTCCAACTTGAACAGTCCCCCTGCTGTGTGAGGGACAAAAACAGCCCTAGGCCTTTTTCCACTGCTCAGGGATGGAGCAGGCCCTGGACTTAGCCAGAGTGGCAGCCTGCCTGCCCTGTGGGGCTGCATGTCCAGCATGCCTAGCCCTGGCTCCCCTGTGTCTGCAGAGCAGGGCAGGCGCAGAGGCCACACAGGCAAGGAAGAGCACCGACGGGCCTGCCTTGGGTTCCTGCTCCTGGCAGAGCAAGCTTTGGGGAGCTAGATCTCTGGGGCAAGGGAAGCTTCTCCCAGGGAGAAATGGCATCCTGTGACCAGGAGCACAAGCCCCCTTGGAGGGGGAACAGGTCCAGAGAGTCACTCTCCAGTAAAGGAAACAGCCAGTTCTTCTGCTCAATGCTTGTGTGGCCTGGACAAGCCTCCTGATCTCTAGTCATGGGGTCCATGTGTGAGGAATCGCTGTTCTCGTCTGCACAGCAGCGTCCCAGGCTTGTGACTGTGTGTTGCCTGTCATGTCCAGAGCCCTCCCCTGACTCTACCTCTCCTCTCCACAGCTGGAGGAGGCCGAGCACTTTGCCAAGGTGGTGGTCAGCCTCGGTGAGGAAGCTGGGGATTTCCTCCCCAAGGGCTACCTGGCCCTGGGTCTCACCTACAGCCTGCAGGCCACTGACGGTGAGTGCCAGGCCCCGTGAGAGGACATCTCAGGCTTCCTAACTGCCTCCAAGGTGTCTTGTCCCACCAGTACCCCCACTGCACCACTCCCCACAGACACTATTCACATTCTTCTGCATGGCACACGCACACGCGCACACACACACGTGCACAGATGATACATACCTCTCAGTTCCATTTCCACTCTTTGGTTCAGACCGCCTTCCTACCCAGCTCTTCCCACACTCCAGTTCTTCCCACCTTCTAGGCCCTGCCCCAGCTCCAACAAAGCCCAGTCTGATCTCCGTGGAGCTTTTGGTACTTTCTATCTGTGGTGCCCGGTATCAGCCCTCCACCCCACGGTGCCTTCATTCTGGTTCTCACCGACTGCTGTGATCTTCTGAGGTCTTTTAAATCCCCCATCACATATGGCATGGTGCTGGGCATACAACAGGTGCTTCATAAGTACTCGTGCTTAGTTGATAGGTCCCACTCCTTCCTTCCCAGGCCTGGTGCTCTCTCCCTAGTGCCAACTTTCCCCCATTGATCAGGCAGCTACCCTCCTGTTCTTGCAGCATGAAGGGAAGGGAGTAACAGACCCCTCCCCAGGCCTAACCTGGACTGGGATCTACCTTCACCCACCTCTCCCTAGTGCCAGGCTGTGGGAACAGGGCTGTGCACACCTGGTCTCAGAGGCCCTGTGCAGCCTGGCTTGTCCAAAGAAGAGAAGAAGCTGCCTACGAGAGCCTAGTGCAGAGCCACCTCCTACTGCTCAAGGCATGTGGCTGCAATGTCTTCAGGCCTCTGTGCCCTCCACATGGTCTAGAGGGAGTCCTCAGTCCCTTGGTCACAGTAGGCTTTGATCAAAAGAGCCTCCTAGCCTTCGACCCTGCCCTGGTAGGGACTGTTCCTGAAGCTTTCAAGGTGAGGAGCTCTGCTAGCTCTCAGTGCAGACCCTGGGGTGGGGCCTGCACAGTCATGCTCACACCACACCAAGGCTCAGGACACCTGCCCTGCTGTGTGTAAAGTTGGATGCAGTTCACCAGAAAGGTGCTCAGCTTGGGGTTCCAGCAGCAGCGTGGTGGGCAGGGAAGCCCACCACAGGCAGTGACCTTTCTCAAGGCTTGGGCCTTTGAGAGTCAAGTTGGTCCAGGGGGCAGGGAAGCCAATGGAGTAGAAGGAACCTGTGTGCCAAGAAATATACTAGGAGGCCAGGGCAGCAGAGAGCATCATCAGGGCTGCTGGCCTTCGAGGCCCCTGATGTCTCAGAATCCATCTGTCTCCTGCAGCCACCCTGAAGTCCAAGAAAGATGAATTGCACCGGAAGGCACTGCAGACGTTGGAGAGGTGAGGAGATGTCCGCTGGCCCCAGGGGCCCTTTGGGGTATTCTTTCCCATCCTTCCCCTCCATGTTTTACCTCCATGGTGTTCACCCTTAATAAAATGGAGGTTTCTATTTCCACTTTATGGATAAAGAAACTAAAACTCTGGGAGGTGACCCAGCAAGCAGGGTCAGGCCATGGGGGTCGGGTACACAGCGAGCCCTGCCCTCAGCTCCAGGCCTCTGGCCTTCAATGCTGGTGGGTCAGCTAGGAGCTGGGACTATGGCAGCTACCAGGCTCAGCCCCTGGGGCTCAGGGCTCTAAAATGGAATAATAGCACACTGCTGGGTGACAGTTACACGAGATGAAGCAGGAAGCGCATCTGGTTGCCATGTCCTACCTTTATCAGGGAGTCAGGAATGGTGATGTCTCCTTTCAGGCTCTCCCAGCCACCTCACGGCTGTGAGGACCTCCCACCTTCCCACAGCCCTCGCAGAGATTTCCTAGCAGCCTGGGGTCAGGGGACAGAGAGGACCCTCTCCCAGGAGCTCTGCTGCCTCAGGCCCACCCTTGCCCAGCCCCTCCTCTGCACCACAGCCCCACCCACCTGTCTCCGTCCTCCCTCCTTCCTCTGCCCTCTCCTGCATCTTCTCCCTCTGAGCCTCCCTCCCGAGCACTGAGGTGGCTGTGTTGTTGGCTAGGGCCCTGCTGGGCCTCCACTTGCCAGCTTTGTTGGAACATCTGTCCCCCTCTGGGCAGATTGTACCCCTACCCAGGGATGCAGCTCCAGGGGGTTCTGGAACTCCAGGAATGGGAGACTCTTCCCCACCAGCTCTTCATTCTTGCCAGAGAGGCCATTCTAGGTCCTCCACCCTCAGGGAGCCTGTGTCCTTCTGCGGGGAGGTGGAGGCTCTGGCCAGCTGACAGATGCTCAGAGGCGAAGGCCAGGCTGCTGGGTATGGATATACACACTCTCTCCCCTCCCCCTGTTCACTCAGGTCTGTCACCTCAGGGCCACATTGCAGATGGTCCCTACCTCAGCTAGTGCCAGCCCTCCAGAGCAGCTGTCCCCTGCCTTGGGGACTTCTGCCTAAGCCATCATCTTCCGACTGGATGTGCCTCCAAGACAGGGCCTGGCCGAATCCCCCACCCCCACTGTGTGGCCCCACAGCGCCCGGCTTAGGGCTGGCAAGCTGGGGTCTAGCTCATATGCTATTGCTCAATCATTGATGACTGACTTGTCACTTCCTCTCCCCATACAGAGCCCTGGAGCTGGCACCTAGTGACCCCCAGGTCATCCTTTATGTCTCCCTGCAGCTGGCCCTCGTCCGACAGGTGGGTTGTCACAGTTCCTAGGCCCCAGATCCCTGGGGGGTGGTGATCCCTTCCTGGCCATTCTGCTGACTAGCTGTGTGACCCTCTGCAAGTGACTGGGCCTCTCTAAGCCTCTGCGTCTTTATCTGTTGTGAGCACCTTTGTGCCCCTCCTTGGAGAGTCCGAGTGAGGATGAAGTCAGTTAATGGAGTGCAGCCCTGGCCCATGGGGGGCAGAGAGGAAGGGAGCATCTCTTGCCCTCACTTACCCTACAACATTTCAGTCTTCTGAGGCGATGAGTGATCACAAACAGCATTTGCTTGTGTCCTGCCTCCCGCCAACCTTTCCCTGAGAGTCTGGGGGAATGTGGCACCTGGAGCAGTTTCCGGGTGGGCTTTCTATGTTACCCAAAGCCTTTCCCTGAGCCTCGGACTTGGCTTCTGGGACCCTTAGGGGCCTCCTGTCAGCCAACTGCCTTCACCATGCTGGGAGCACCACCACCATCTGCAGCTCTCCAGGCAGACCTACCTTTCCCCAAGCTGAGCAGCTGAGCTGTGAGCTGTCAAGAGGACACTAGCTATCTAGGCACCTCCCCACCCCAAGCCCTGGAGAATCTCCCTTGCCTCACACACACTACAGACTGGTGCTCTGGGCATACTTGCTGCCTCCAAAGCAGGACCTCTCTGGTGGCCTTGGCCTACTGTATATGGACCGTGACACCCCCTGACTGCTCAGGCACCGCAGACAAGCCCGTTTTCCAGCAGCTCTCGTCTCCTATGCCTCCAGGAAGCAGGCTGAGCTCCAGACTGCTGGAGCGCTGGACTCGGTCTCCAGTACAAAGCCCTCCCTGCCCCAGTTAAGAAAACCCGTGGTCCATCCAGGGATGGGCATGGCACCTCATTCCTGACCAGGAGGCTGGTCTTGCCGTCGTGCCTGGACATCGGTAGTTGAGTGGACTTTTTCTCCTGACTCCAGGCTAGTGGGGTTCTGTACTCTCTGCCTCCATCACCCTCCCCTGGAACCCACATTGGCCTGGCTCCTCTTGTCACTGCATGGTGATTCTCATTATTGGATCTCTTCCTTCTCACCCCATGCCTGGACCCTTTTCTTGGGTCCAGTGACTTGTCACTGTCACCTTCTGTCTCCCTCTCTCTGTCCTTCTGTCTCAACCATTTTCTCCCCTTGGCCCTGCGTCATTCCCGCTGTCCTCTGCTGCTTTTTTCGCTTCCTCTTTTATCCCCTCCCCCGTGACTCACCCCGTCCCTCCTCCACCTCCACCCACCTCCACGCTGTGCCCACGCTCCTGACTTCCAGGCCTTGAACCAGGCACTGGGTCCTTCTGTCTCTCTCTCCAAGAGCATCACTCGCCTCCCAGGAACACAGATGGAAAGATACCTGAGACTGCTTTATTTTTAGCCTTCTGTAAAAGAACCTGGTGCTTTTCTTGCCAATCAAGTTAATGATAAACCTTTGGTGATGCATTTTTTAATCTCTTTAATTATTCACCCATCTCAGATGAACAGGGCCCATCCTTCAAGAGAGATGGCCAGCCAGGCCATTGCAGCCTGGTGCCTAGTTTCCCTGGGGACACCGGGTCTCATCAGCCTCAGGGGTTTGAGGGCCTCTGAGTGGACTCTAAGCCAGAGACCTCACCCGCCTGATTCTCTGAGGCTTGGAGCCGTCCCATCCTGCCCAGAGCATGTCTTCCCGCTCCAACAGTGATGGTTAGGGACATGGGTGCCTAGCCCAGGGTAATGGGGTGTGTCGTGGCAGAATTACCTTGGCAGGAACAGCCTTGGAGAGGCACAGACAAGCCAACGTGATAGCCACAGTGATCAAGGGGGTAACAGAGCCTCATGCTAAGAGTTGCAACTGGATGAAGCAGCAGTTGGAGGGTGGGGTAGAGGAGGTTTGTGTGTCCTGGGGAACTGGGCCAGGATGGAGGCACCAACATTTGGGAGGTGAGGAGGACATAGTAGTTAGCTGGACGCCTGCCACAACCCTGGTCCATCCTAGCTGGCCTGGACCTGGGAAGAGCTGAGTGTGGGCCTTTGGCTCACCCAGCAGGGGCTTAGCAGCTTGTGGGAGACCCAGCTCTGTTGCTAAATAGCTCCACAGGACTGGACCTCTTAGGGTGAGGACATTTGAAAAGATCAAGGGATGGAAGATAAACATGCATTTTCATTTGCAGAGTTAGTTCATTTAACCCTTCTGAAGTAAGGCATGTGCCTAACTTGCAGATAAGGAAACTGAATTCAGAGAGAACTCCAGGATATGGCTAGAACCATTTTTTTCCCCCAAATTCACAAATACTGCTCTTTCTGCAACACACCAACAAGCCCAAAAGAGCGTGATCAGTGGATTCAGATGGCACTGCCCCAGCCAGGACTGGAGCAGTAGGCTCGCATGTGTTTGCTAAGAAGGAGGAGATGGTGTAAGGGGCACAGGTCACATGAAATTGTTCGAGAGCTGCCGCAGGCACCAGGATGATGGGCATCTTTTGAAGAAGACTGTTTATATTGGTGACTGCCAGAATTCTTTTTACTCCTGGATGTTTGTGGAAATTTTGCCCAGCCCCTGCCAAGGGTGTACAGGCCTGGCCACGTGGGTGGGGGTTGGGAGGAGCTTTGCTCCCTGACTGAGCAGCAGATGGGTGCAGATACTAAGAGGTGGAATGGGATGCAGGAGATGAGCCTGTAGATGAACCTTGGAACCGATCCTGGGGAGTGTTGTGCTGAGAATGATTTCTTCAGGAGAGGGGAGTTCCCGGAACCACCCATATCCTCCCCAAGGCCAGCTAGACGCAGGGAGCCATCCTGGCAAGGTGGTGGCAGGCAGGCATAAGGTCTTAGCCCCGCACAGTCTCCCTTTGGGTGTGCTAGGAAGTTAACCCCACGACCCTGTTGCTACTTGCAGATGGAGCATGACCACAGCTGCAAATCATGAGTCCATCAGCAGCTAGATCTGGTAGGGTGTTAGGGTCCCACTCAGATGGGACAGTAGAAGTTGCCCTTCCCCACTGTACCTGCCTCTCCTCACCAATAGGCCTCCCAGGGCCACCAGGGCCTGGCCTCTTTTACACAGAGCTCCAAGAAGAGAAGCAAATCAGGGTTCATCAGCTGGGAATCATGTGGCCCTGGGTGTCTCCACTGTCTTCCAGAAGACCATGGGCCGAGTTCACAGCATTCCTGGGGGCATCCGCAAGGGGCTTCCCAGACCCTCCACGTGACTTTCTTCACCCTGCATGATCTGGCCTCCTCCTACCTGTCCAGTCTTACTTCTGTATAGAACCAGGCTTGATAATCATTTATTGAGTCATAAAACAAAACACAAGACTAGAATCTGGCTAGGCCCCCGCAATGCCCACATTAGAAAGCAGTCTTCCCCTCTTCTCACACTAACCTCTGCTGCGTCCTTGCCTTTGGTCAGCTTTTCTCCTGCCTGGAACACCCCTTCTATCACCTTATGCTGAGAACCCCCGTTTCCATCTGCTGACCCCTGTTGACAGAGCTCTAGGAAAGGGCTTTTGCACCTGATCAGGCTGCCTCTTCCTAGAACTTCCACACTTTCATTTAGGAAGTGCTTCCCAGTGTCTACCAAAATCCTTCATGCTGCACCATGAACCTGCTGCCCTCTACTCCCCACAGGGACAGCAGGTCCCTCCTTGCTGGGCTATCTGGGGGACGTGTTTTCTTGTTGTACAATCCCAATCCCCCAAGGCCCAGGGCTCGCTCACTTCTTGGCTGACACCTGGCCCCCAGAGCCCTGGGGAAGGTCCCTAAGCTGGCCATTTGCTTTGGCAGATCTCTAGTGCCATGGAGCAGCTGCAGGAGGCGCTGCTGGTGTGCAGGGACGATGCCAACGCACTCCACCTGCTGGCACTGCTCTTCTCCGCCCAGAAGCACTATCAGCACGCCCTGGATGTCATCAACATGGCCATCACTGAGTACCCTGAGAACTTCAAGTGAGTTTCCTGGGGACCCTGTCTGGTGGGGGGTGATTGGCCACTGGCAAAGGCACCTGTGCACACACACACATCCTTATTGCCAGCCACGCACATGGAGTAAGCTCCTATTGCATGCATGCTCCCAGGTGGAGACAGGGTGAAGGGCAGTCAGTGACCCCAGGGCTCTGTACTGGGGTGCCACACAGGGACTAGTGAGCCTGTGCTGCTGCTCAACTTTGGGGGGCAGGGACCGTGGACATGCAGAAGAGGGTGTGGCGCGTTGGGCTACAGGTGTACCGCTCAGGTGCTTCCACCCGCCCCACTCTGCGTGAGCATCCTCGGGGCATGTGACTTAATCATGACCCTCATACAACCAGCCAAGGATGGGATTCTATCACTGGCTGAGCTGGAAGAGGCCAAAGGAGCCATTCCCCTGCCTCCAAGCAGCCATTCTACTTACGTCCTCTCGCTGGCCCTTGGGAGGGAGTAGTTATCTTTCTCTAGGGTGGTCCCTTCTGCTCCTCTGTTTACTGCCCCAGCCAGATGCCCTTCTTGTTGAAGCAGAGTTCACGCTTCACTTGGCCCAGGCAGTGGTGGGTGGGGCAGGACTAGCTCTTCCTACCCTCACCTATAACACAGGAACATGGGAACTAGAGCCACACGGCTGAGGCAGGAGCCTGGCTGCTCTGTGGGAGGAAACCAGGGGGAAGACATCTTTTGATTTCTGCCTTCTTCCCCCCAGGGGCAGGTGACACTGGGTACAATAGTCTTTGTTTTTCTGAATCCTATAATCCCAGAATGAGGGGCCCCTGAGCTCCCTGACTCCCACTCATTTCCACCTTGGGGACTGAAGGAAGGCCATTTAGAACCAACCTGAAGCTGTCCCACTGTAGACAGCCAGGAGGAACCTGGGGTCCCGGTCACCCTGATCACTGGGACTCCTGCTGGCAGTATCAATGAGAACTGGCAATGTTATGGAGAATTAGGGGAAATCAGTGGGTACTTCAGTGGTGATGGGTGATAAGGGAAGCCGCAATGTCCCAGCCTGGGAGGTTCTCCTCACAGGGAGACCTGGACTTCCACCTCTGTCCCATCAGAAACAGGACTGACCACAGGGGTCATGCTTGGCCTTCCCAGTATCCTTGGCCTCCTTCAGAGAATGCCGCAGGTGATTTCACTTGTGGCCTCTGCTAGGGTGCTGAGGATTGCTGTGGATGGGGTCCTCCTCACCAAGGCTAAAGAGGGGTGCCCCAGGCATGGCGGGGTTTCCTAAACCAAGCATCACAGTGGGCCTTGCGAAGAGGGGCCCACCATGAATGAGGCCCAGGGCTGTCAATGCCTTGCCAGTTAGCCTGCTCTGCAGTCCCAGGACCCTGGAGTCTTGCTCTGCCTACCCTCATCCAGATGGACCCCCACCTGCAGGACCCAGGTGGGTCCCAGCGGCTCTCAGGTGTGAGTAGAGCATGTGGCCATCTCAACAAAGGCCCATCCTTGTGTTTAAGGGATGGCCCTGATTCTGAGCCTTGACCCATCTTTTGAGAACCTGTTAAAATTCTGATCACGTCACTTTATAAGGCAGGTCACTTAGGGGATTCTAAAACACAAATAAATCCGTTTGGACAAGGGATTAGATACCTTATCTCAGTTAATGGCAAATATTATACAGCAATACAGGCTGATAACATTTATGGGTTTTTTAAAATTTGTTTATAATGAAAATACACAAAGACAAAGTTTCTCCAATCCTAGTGCTGCTACCTTTCTCTTTCCAACTCCATCCTCACACCCATCTACCAGGCCCTGACTCACTGTGGCTGGTGTGCATGTGATCCATGTGCCTGTGCCTGTGCCTGTGTGTACCTGCACGAGCATGTGTATGTCTGTGTGTGCATTCACTCTTGTCAGGCCTCAGTGGAGACAGAAATGTCTAAGAAGATCTAGAATCCTCTTGGGGGGTGGGGGTAGAGGCAGCGTGGTAGCACACACCTGTAATCCCAGCAGCTCAGGAGGCTGGGGCAGGAGGATCACAAGTTCAAGGCCAGCCTTGGCAACTTAACAAGACTCTGTCTCAAAATAAAATTAAAAGAGCTGAGGGCATAGCTCAGGGCAGAGTGCTTGCTTGCCTAGCTTATTCAAGGCCCTGGGTTCAATCCCCAGTATAAAAACAAAAACAAAACAAAACAAAAAAACAGAATCTTAGGGTGAGAAAGGGGAAGAGACTCCTCAGCTACCCCTGGGGCTGGGCCGTGTGCACCACGGATGCCAGGCAAGACTCAAGGCAAACAGTATTTTATCAGCAAGTCCTTTTCCAAGTGAATCTCACACGGAAACTGAGAATATGAAGCAGACAGCTGCTCTGACAGGGCTTCAGGAAGACTCAGAGCTGGCCCAGGAGGCCTGCCTTGCACCCCTAGTTCCAGCAAAGGAGGCCTTTCCATTCCAGCCGCAGGTGGGCAGGTGGCTCAGTGTGTCTTCCTAACTTCTGAGCTGAGTGCTCCAGCAGGCACCCCCTCCCCGTCACGTGACCACCTCCCTGAGTTGAAAGTCTGAAGTCCAAGCTGTGTGAGGTGCAGCAGTGCATGGGGTCTCTCAGTGTGGGGACCACCCCTTGGCCCCCCCTCAGCTTCCCTGGCCCACCTTGGGCAGGTGCCTCCCGCAGGCACCACCTCCTCCACTTTCCTGGACTCTGGGTTGGGCTGGGAAGGCTTCCTCGCGGCAGGGTGTGAGCCCCTCTGCTGCCCTTCCCCAGCTGCACTCTTCACCACCTTCCTCCCACCCCACCAGGACACGCCCCCTCACTCTGAGTGTGTCTTCCTTCCTGGGCAGAGGGTCCTGGCCTTGAGCTTGCTGCTTCCTGGGGACATGAGTGCGGGCTGTGCTTGCGTGCATGTGGGGAGATGGCTTTCATCAGATTCTTAGAGGGGCCTTGCCACAGAAAGGTGGAGGAGCTCTGGTGCAGACAGATGGCTGCTGTCAGTGTGCAGCCTAAGTCCTGGGCTTCCCCGCACCCCCAGCAGTGTCCCCGCTTGTGCAGGCAGGAGCCTTAAGGGGGCAGCCTCTGCCGTGGGAACAACTCACCCAGACAGAGGACACACTGTGACTGACTCAGGGGCATCAGGAACTCAGGGGGCCGAGACCCTGCATCCCCTTTCGTTCCCTGTAGTGTGCAGAGCAGCAGGTGTGCTGCAGGGCCGCCCTGAGTAGCACCCGGCCTCTGCCATCTGCTCAGGGGTCAGCAGGGAGGAGAAGCAGTTTTTATCTTGAGCCACTCTGAGCCCCTCCCCTGCCAGACCAGGAGGAGCTCTGTTTTCATGTGAGCCAGTCCTTAAAGGGTACAAAATAGGCTGGGTGTAGCTCAGTGGTAGAGTGAGTGCTTGCTTTGTCATGTATGAGGTCCTGGGTTCCATCCCCAGCACTGGAAAAAAAAACTCTAACTGGAAAAAAAATATATAGGGCTTCCCGGCCTCTAGAACTGTGAGAGAATAAACTTCTATTAAAATATATATATATATATATATATATATATATATATATATATATATATGTTTTAAGTATATGTACACATGTATATATGTGGCTGGGGAAGCTGCCTTCCTTCCACCTCTGTTGAGTGACCATAAGGTAATGACCATGTCACTTTGCAAATAAGTCATTCTGTTCCTCACAGCAGAAACCCCAGAGTACAGAAACCCAGGGATTAGCAGGAAATGTCATTGAGTCCATTACGGGTCAGGGATCTCTGCAAAATGTCATTGCTCCTGGATTGACACCGCGTCCTGCTCCTCCAGCTGCTCCCTGCGCTGGGAACAAGCACAGTGGCTCCAGCTGTTGCCAAGATAGTTAATTAAACAACTGGTCCAGTAAAATATCACTCGGCAAAACAACATGAACCAAACCTCCTCAGCCCTGACCTCACTGTCGCCAACAAACTCTGTTTTCAGGGGAGATTCACAGCCTATGGTGGTCTCTCTTCTACCAAACACAGGCACAGCTGTCTGGGGGTTGATGCCTCCTGGAACTTGTCTTTCCTGCAGCAACCATCAGAGCAGCGGGTGCCAGAGCCTGCCCCAGGGAGGGGAGAAGTGGCAGGCCAATGTTGGCATGGGCGCTTTGCCTGTCATTGTTTGAGAGAAGCCTGGTGCAGGGGAGGAAGCCAGTGGGTAGATGGACCCCCAGTCCACTCCAGGTTATCCTCGGGTGAGAGCCATAATGAGGTCCCTGCCCTTGAGTTAGCTCTGACACTTGCCCATGCCACCTGCAGCAACTTGCTTTTTGAAAAGTCAGTCAACATCGGTCCTGGCTTCCTGGGGTCTGCTTTGAGACTTAGACTAAAGGAGGTCACGTAGCTGATGGACAGCCATGTCTGAGGTGGCAGTGTGGAGGATTGAGGGGCTGCCCACAGAATCACACTGGTATCTGGGACCTGAGGGCAGCTGTGGATGCAGGGACCAGGAGTTGGAGTAAGGAGGTGGTGCCCTGTGGGTCCTTCCCAGGAGGCCAGCTCTGGGAAGAGCGTTGTAATGTCACCACCCCCATATATCCAGTGTCAAGCTCCCAGAGCAACACCTAGCTTTCGTAGAGTCGAACTTTAGAAAATCCTTCAGAATTCAGGGATTAGAAAGCGAAGCAAAGAGGATCTTTATTTCCATGCTGCGGGATGACCTTTAGTTAGTAGAGCTCAGGTTTAAAAAGGCAGGAACGTGACGAGGCAGAGACTGATGGCCCCTCAGGGACAGTGTGAACCTGGCACGATGGGAACCAGACACCCGGGGCGGCTTCCTGAAATCCTGTGGGCTTCCGACTAAGCCCTGGACACATGTGCTGGCCAGGCTGTCCCTGACCACCAGCCAGGAGGCCCAGGCCTTCAGGGGGCAGCAGTGTCCCTGTTTGGTATGTGAGAAGCTCCTGCCATCCCTGGAGATGCCTTTCTTCTAACTTGGGGTGGGGGAGGCAGCTGGGCGCCTGACCAGGGAGGGGCACGGATATGGGGTCAAGGGGAACAGGTCACTGATAAGCGTCCTTCCTAAAGCCATGGCACTGTCAGGCAATGGTTTTAGGTAACAGATTCTTTGCGCTTTAGTCAGACCCTTGTAGTGAAGGTCACCATAGCAACCAAACAAAGTTCCCGGACGAATGATGGGAGCTTTCCAATAACCAGCCTGTCAGTCACTGTTCCCACCCAGCCCTGGAAGCCTGCCAGGCCGGCTACGAAGGCCCAAGCCATACCTAGATCAGCAATGGAGCAAATGGTTTTTCTTCCCGCTCCACAAGGGGCAAGACCGCATCCTCCCACCCTCCAAACCTCAGTTGGTCAGAGTAGGTCCTCCGAGGTGTTCCTGCTGGCCCAGACCCGGTCCTAAGGGAGTCGGAAAATCCTGGGGGAAGGTATGTCATAGCCCCAGAAGGCCCTTCCCGTCAGGGGAACAATATGGCCCTCTCCACAAGCCTGAGCTCGCCTGGGGTAAACAAATGAACCGCCCAAGCCATCTGCCCCAGGAAACCTAGATTGTTTTGGAAAATGTTTGAGCTGATAACTAGGCATGAGCCAAGGCGGACCTCGCCTGGATCCAGTTCAGGCTGAAGCTGAGCTGAGCCTCTAGGGCACTTCTCTCATCCACCTGACCTGCCTCACCTATTTTCTCAGATTGCCGGCGACAAATTTCTCGTCGTGGCACATTCCACGGAGCAGAAGGGATCAGAGTCGTGGGGCTTCTGTTTTCTGCCTTTAAACCCAGTGTGTTTGATTGTCCTTATTAAGGACTTGTAGTACATCAAAAGGATGCTTCAAATACCAACACTCCAGCGAGGGGGTTGGAATCAAAGGTATTAGTACAAACAGTTTATCACTTTTGCTGGGTTCATGAAACCTGTTTGGCTGCCCCAGCGCCTGAGGAGGACACCAGCCACGGGATGAACTTGCCGCCGGCCGGCCGGGGGGCCGAGGGAAGTGTTAAGCCAGGCGTAATCACTGGCAGCATGGGATCCTTCCCAAAGGTCAGTTCCTCCTCAGCTAAGCTAGGTTGACATTCAGCATTTCCCCTCATCGGTTGTCCCCTGAGCACCTCCGATCTCACTTTGTGTCCCGCCTATGAATCGTAAGGTACAGCCCTCGGTCTCCAGGTAGTGGGCAGCTTACATTTGACCTTAGAAGATAGATGACAATGGGTTGTTTTGTTTGTCTCGGGAAGAGAGGAAGGAAGACAGATATTTGCAGGTTTTTCTCAAAGGAATTCTACATTTGTCTTCAAAGGGGGTTCTAGCCCGTGGCTTCTGATGCTCGTTGATCTCCCCGCTGTAGCCTGGGCCTAGGACACATGGTTCTCTGTAGCAGAGACAAAGTCTGTCTGCCCCTGGAAGAGGGCCCTGCCCACAAAGCAGGGCTGATCTCCCTCAGCAGGGGGAGGTCTTCAAGTACCTGAAGGTCTCACTGAGTAGAAGTGACAGACGGAGAGCAAGGCCATACCTGCTGGGAACCTACCTTTGTGCTACATGAAGGCCTTTCTGGAAGGTCTTCTGCCCAGAATGGTTATGAAAAGGCTCTGTGTGGTTTCCATTCAGTCCTGCCAAGGTCGTGAATCGATGTCTAGGGAGCATCTGGACGTAACTGGAGGTGGTCCACAGCAGAGGGAAGCTGAGCCCAGAGGCCAGTGGGATCAGCCATCAGTCAGCACAGAACACAGCTGAGAATGGTGCGCCCGGGCTGGGGGCCACCCTCAGGGCAACCTGCTTGCTCACCAGGTAGAGGAGGCCTTTGAAGGAAGGAAGAGCTACTTCAGAAAGTAGATGTTTTTTCAGACCCTTGCTTTTTAAAGTGTCTCAGTCAGATCATGTTAAAAATGAATCAACTAAGAAGTGAAGAATCATCAGGAGCCTTCAAAGACTGAGGGACGTGAGTCAGCGGGGCCCAGTGCCCACGTCTGTCATCCCATCTATATGAGAAGCTGAAGTAGAAGGATCACAAGTTCAAGGCCAGCCGAGGCAACTTGACAAGACCCTGCCTCAATCTAAAAAATAAAAAGATCTGGGATGTAACTCAGTGGTAGAGAGCTATTGGTTCACTCCCCAGTACCCCCCCCCAAAAAAAAAAAAAATTAGGAGACATGGATCTGTGGAATCCTCCAATTCCCAAGGGGAAAAAAATCTCTGCTTTAGGGTTCAAAGCTGCTAAAAGGGGTCCCTCCTGTGTTGGGAATCAGTCTCGGAAAGGTAATTGAGCTGGAATGACCTTCCCTCTTTCAGGGAGGCCCCTGGTCCTGTTGAGAGTCCCTGTAAAAACCACACCCTTGAAAGAGCTGTGTGAGTTAAATTAGGCTCCCACCCTGGTGGAGTTTTTCCCAGAGCCAGGGAATTTGGAGGAATCTGGGAGACCTGTGTGGCTCAAGGTGACCCTGGCATCCTAGCCCGCCCCCTGAGATCCAGGTGATCAGAAGCTGAAGGGGGCCAGGGGCAGGCTGGGGAGGACTTGCTCCACTCCTCCTCCCACCATCCTGTCACATGGGTGGGGCCACTGTGCCTGGCCAGGAGACAGCATGTCCCCACTCCATGCCTTTATCCTTGCCCTCCCAGTCCCCCTGACCATGCCCAGGTGCCCTCGTCACCCCACTGCATCCAGATCTCGATGGTTGCCAGGGACTCTCCCCAGGCCCCACCTTGTTCTCGGAACCTGTGTGCTCCAAAGCCCAGCCACTCAATGGAGTGACCGATGTGTTTTGGTTTTTTGTTCTTGTTGTTTCCTAATTGCTTCTGATGAGTTTGAAAGCCCCTTTTAGGCAGGGACTGTGACCTCTCCTCTGTCGACTACCCCCACCACTGGGAACCCAGGGCTGGGCACCCTGCACACCTCTGGAGGCCCTCAGACTGGTAGACTAGGAGAGTTGTGTTGGGTTTTTTTGGAAGGAAAGAGGAGAACAAATGAGGATTTTGGCATCTCGCAGGCCTCCCCCTGTTTGTTGTGGTTTGGTTTGATGTCTGTTGGTTGGTCTGTACAATACTCCTGTTACAAAGGTGAGAAGCTAATGCAAGAGCTGGGTGATATCTCAAAATCAAATGGCTGGTGAGTGGCAGAGTAGGAACTAGAACCCAAGGAGCTGATGGCTGGACAGCCACCATCGTGAACCTTGAGCACCCGACTGCAGCAGGACACCCCGTGCTTGCTAAACAGAAACTCACTGTGAGTTCATGTGAGTTCCCACATGGATTCACATGATCTTCTCAGCAACCCTTGGAGGGGTAGGAACTATTGTTATTCCCATTTTACAGATGAGGAAACAGGTGCAGAAGGGCTAAGTTAGCAACTGTGTGTAATAGGAGCTGAGTAAATGAGAGTGACAGGACAGACAGGAGTCGGACCCTTCATGAAGTGCCAGCCTCTTGGCTGGGCCTTTCATGTGTGTTATTTTCACGCAGCCACCTTCAGGCAAACAGAATCTGTCCTTCCCATTTTACAAACAAGAAACAGACTTTAATAAGTTTAAGTGATCAAGGTGCTAAGCCACTCAGTGAGACTCTGTCTCTAAATAATATACAAAATAGGGCTAGGGATGTGGTTCAGTGGTCCAGTGCCCCTGAATTAAATCCCTGGTGCCCTACACCACCCCCACCACCTCCCCAAAAAAAGAAGTAGTTAAGTGAGCCTGGCGTGATGGCGTATGCCTATAATCCCAGCGGATTAGGAGACTGAGGCAGGAGGATCACATCAATTTAGCAAGGCCCTGAGCAACTCAGTGAGACCCTGTCTCTAAATAAAATACAAAAAAGGACTGGGGATGTGGCTCAGTGGTGAAGCACCCCTGGGTTCAAGCCCCAGTAACAAAAAGGGGGAAAAATAAAAGTTCAAGTGACTTGTCCCAGGTAACATAGTTAGAAGAAGGGACATGTGCATCACCAGATGGGGGCCCCTTGCTGTGCACAGCTTCTGGCCTCCTGGCCAAAGAGTTATTTGCAGAGGCGTGGCCACCTGACTCAGAGAATAGCCTGCTTTTTCACTCAATTATGTGTTTTCTATAAAAATAGAACTCTTCATTAAAACAGCCCGGCTAAGCCATCAGTTGGAATTACTAATTACTGTCCTTTAAAGAGATAATACCCCCTTTTGTGCATTCAACACACCTGCCACCACCCTTGGCCTCATCTCAGAGGGCTCCCAGGATGGCCAGGAGCCAGGGGCAGCAAGAAGAGGCACCCAGGGCCTGAGAGCACAGCTGGGGCCGGTGGGGCCGGGGAGAAGGGAGCATCCCCCAGGCTGCTCCGCAGCCACACTTCCTTATAGTTGCTCTGGTCCTGGGAACACCCACAGCTTTCCAGGCCTGCAGAAGTCCTCGTGACTCAGCTTCCTGCTTCCGTGCTTCAGCACTGGTTGAGTGGTGTGAAGGAAAGGCAGTG
The DNA here is from genome assembly GCF_045843805.1 of Urocitellus parryii. Taxonomy (NCBI): domain Eukaryota; kingdom Metazoa; phylum Chordata; class Mammalia; order Rodentia; family Sciuridae; genus Urocitellus; species Urocitellus parryii. The sequence continues at coordinate 68,746,030 of NC_135542.1, forward strand.
GGGATATAAAGATAAGAATGACTTGGTCCCTGCCCAGACAAACACAGGACCTGCTAGGAAGACAGGCCTGAGAATGACAGCTACTTTTTCTCAAGGGGTAACTATATCCCGGACAATGGCCTCATGGGCTCTCCTTCCTCCCATTCTCCCAACAACCTCCTGGGCTATTTCGTTGCCCTCCCTGCTTTGCACATGAAAATTATGTTCAGAGAGGTTGAGGCACTTTTAGCAAGTGGCAGAGCCTGGAAGTATAGAGGATCTCAACATACGCCCTCCTGTTTAGCAGGGAGTGAGCTAGGGACCCTTGGTGTCTGCCACAGTCACCAAGTTCGAGAGTTTACTGCAGGTGCCGAGTAATCCTAGGGAGCTGCTTTCAGGATCCCCCCACCCACAAGAGTGGACAGCCATGATGAGCAGCTGGAAAGGGGACACAGGGAGGGTCAGAGGATTGGAACCCCAGGTCAGGAGATGGAGAGATTGACCTCTGACCCTAAGACAGTGCTTGCTAAACCAGAAATGTCACAAAAATATCCCCTCTTTGTAAAATAATTTTTTAAAGCTTTTGGACTAACCATGCTCATCCAAAAATCTTTTCTCTTTATGGCAGTGAAGGAAATTGTTTGCCTTTGCCTCAAATGGGAAGAGCTCCAAGCCTTAATCCTTTTGACAAATAATTAGCAGCTTGATCCTGCCCCAGGAGTGCAGGCCAGGGAGGGCCAGGGAGAGAGGGAGGATAGGAGGCGAATGCCAACATCCTCAGCCCCTGGCCAGAGCAGTTGGAAAGATGGGCAAAGCTGGTGACCGGTGATAATAGCCAGTTTATACCAGGGAGCAGAGACACTGACTTCTCCCCTGGAGGAGGACTGCGGAGACTGAGTCGCCTGTGGGGCGGAGCCGTTTCACAGTTCAGCAGGGGCTGGCTCTGCTCAGGTCAGCTGAGCACCTGTCTGTAACCCCCACCCAGGAGCTGAAGGGTGTGGGTGATGTGGCAGGTCCCTATCCTCAAGCAGATCACAGTGGTAGCTGAGGGTGGCAGTTCAGCTAGTGTCAGAGGGAGTCTGAGCCCCCACTTGGGAGATCTGGAGTGGGCCGCTGAGGGCTCTGGCAGGCACTCAGGAGAACCGAGCTCCTTGACAGTGAGCAGGCTTCTCTCTGCACTCAGCCTCCCTGGTGGGATCAGGGCGCACTTGCCACAAGATTTGGACAGGGCCACAGAGTGGAGTGGCGGGAATGAGGAGACTCAGGACCCAGCAGCGGGACAGTGTGTTTACACTGGCCCCTGCTCCTTCCCTCCCCAGAGAGAACACTCACTTTCACATCAGCCTTCAGAGGCCGAGGGCGTGGCAAGGACCTGAGCCTTAAAAGACCTCAGTGTCCCTTCCACATGGTCTTGCTCCACTTTCATAAACAGGAAAGTGCTTGCAAGAGAGCATCACAGCCGAGAGCACTTTGCCCAGGACTTGGTCCTGGAGCCATGGGGAGGACCCCCTGCCCTACTGACCAGATGGGAAGCCCAGGGGCTTTCTTTTTTCTTTTTTTTTTTAAGATTTTTTTTTTTAATATTCGTTTTTTTAGTTGTAGTTGGACACAATATCTTTATTTTATTTATTTTTATGTGGTGCTGAGGATCGAACCCAGGGCCTCACACGTGCTAGGTAAGCACTCTACCGCTGAGCTATAACCCCAGTCCTCAAGGGCTTTCTGAAGCTTTCCGAGGCACCCGGGCTGGAACCCTGGGCTGCCAATGTGGGAGGCCTGCAGTTCAAAGCGGCATCCCTTCCCAAGCATCGGGCAGGCCCATGTTGGAGAGTTGAGGGCTGCTGTGGGGTTTCTCCACTGCTGCTCATAGGTGACCAAGGTTCAGCCTCATGGGAGCCTGTAGTCAGTGGCTTCACTCCTGTTTTACAGATGTGGAACATGTGACCTGCCCATCTGGGTGGCTGCAGAGCCAGGACTTTGGCATGGGTTTCTGACTCCTCGGTCGGTGTCTCTTCACTCTGAGTGACATTGCAGTGCAGGGTTTGAGGACAATAATGTAACTTTGGAGCTATTACTGTGGGCTGCTTAGAGGCTTTTTACTTCTCTGTTGTAGACTTTGCTTCTAATATTTCTCCCGGAATGACTCTTGTCTGAGTGCCCATATATTGGAAGGTCGCTAGATTACAGAATTCCTATCTTAGAGACCCTCCTTAGTTATACTTTTAGCCTCACTCTATGACTGTCACTTGGGATAAAGATCTCTCTTCCAAGTAGGAGGAGACATACCCCTGCACACCATCTTGGGAGCGTGCTATTCATCATAGGCCCTGTCTTGTGTGTAGTGAAACTTGGCTTGTGGACTGTTTGGATTGAAATTGGTGGTGCTCTGTGTCAGCTGTGTGAGTCCAGCCCACACTAAAACGTGAGGAGTCAAGTGACCAGACAGACTCCAGCTCTAGGCAGACACTGGGAGCTCAGCACAGGGGCTGGGCACTGCAGAGCACCACAGATCCCTGTCCCACAGGTACACACCCTCCAGGTGGGCATGCCTGGAAGACAATGAGAGAGAAAAATTAAATGCTAACTGAATGCAGTCCCAGACACTTAGAGAAAGGGATGGTGGTCATTTGAGGCCTTCTAAGAGGACTTAGGATTAAAATTTTGGTTTTGGTTTTTAAATCTCAGAGTCCCTTGTTCAGGGTTGTCTTAGACTCCTTCTGTATTAAGACAGATAAGCAGGAGCTGCTGCTTGAAGAGGGTAGAGAGCCTGACTTGCCCACTCTGCCCCTATCTCCTGGCTATGGCTCTAACTGCCTGGTGGATGACTCTGTTTATTGGGTGACACCCAAAAGTGTCACCTACCAAACATCATGGCACTCCAGGGTGCTCTCTGGAAAACTGGGCCCAGAATATGTACGTGGATGGCAGCCACCCATCCCAGTGGACGGGAGGGGAAGGGAACTTGTGTCCCAAGGCTGGGTTTGGTTGTCTTAGAGCCAGAGTGGAATGGATTGCTGGTCCCTGTCCCCTACGGGACAAGAGCTCAGCAGTGAATTGGAAGCAAGCCAGCAGGTGTGCACACATCCAAGCCACGCCCATAGTGAAGGCTGTCCTGGAGGCGGGGTCTACAGCCCCCAAGGGGATACACAAAGAAAGTCAGAGGGTACCATCTGGATAGGAGCTGGCCGGATGTCTGAGGGGGAAGGGTGACTCCCAGCAGAGGCCACGACGTGGAGCATAGCACACACAAGTCCCAGAGCCTGTGCTGAGGCTCAGGGAGCTGCTGACTCCCCTGTGAGGAGTCCAAGGTCATTGTGGGGGGAGGAGCCAAAGGGAATGGAAGGTGGAGCCAAGCTGGAAGGCCTCAATGTACCCTCAGAGAAGCTTAGGCTGGTGGCACAGACGGGGGCAGGGCTTGGTGAAGTAGGTCCCTTTGGCATCTCAGCTACCAGACCAAGGAAGTCTCCTTGGAGCTAATCTGGAGCCTCAGTATGCGGGAGTGAAAAGCAGAGGGTGGCTGTTGGAGCCCGTGCCTGGCCCAGAGAGGATGTGGTTGGGTTGAGAAATTCCACTCAGGGTCACTCATGCTAATGGAATGTCAGCGGCGATTGGGGGTGCAGCCTGTGTTGATAGAAGCTGCCGCGCTGACAGCTCAGCTTTCCACCCCTTCTGTGCCAGGCACGTGGTGCAGACAGGTCTGCCAGGGACCCATCTTTCCCTCGGTTGCAGGAGCAGGCGTGGGAAGAGGGCTCTGGAAAAAAGAAGCTTCTAGGGAGATATGTGGGTGGCGGAGAGTGCGGGAATGCTGCATGGCCTGTCTGCCCAGGAACTGTCCCAGCCTTGCCCAGGTCCTGTTGAAGTCACCTGCCCAGGGAAGTTGCTGTGGCTGCCCAAGGGGAGGTGTGGTCTGGGCCTGGGCCTGAGCCAGGGAAGGGCTTTCCCTCCTCAGCCTGTAGGGCACAGAAGTCTGCTCCAACCTTCCCCTTCTTCCTCCTCACTCCAAACCTCTCTCCCCGACTCCAGCCACATCCCACCCCACCCTCCTTTTCATCCAACACCAGCTCCAGCAAGACCCCTTCTCTCTCTTTTTTTTTTTTTTCCTGCGCTGAGTCTGAGCGAAAAATACAGCATCTGGTTCTCTGGACAGTTTGACATTTTTAGCACTGTAATTATTACCTTGAAGACAGAATTTGTGTCTTCTACTTCATATTTCCCCAAACAAAGGCACCTAGAGCTGGGCCCCTTGAAAGTCTGGGAAAGAAGAATGGGGCAGCAGGGTCAGTTCTCCCCAACCGCTGCCCACAGGATGCCAAGAGCTGTTCTTTGGGGATGTGCCCATAGGGATGCTACACCATGAAAACCCCAGGTTCTGCCCTCAGGACCCCAGAGGCCAGTGGCTGGTCATGAGTTAATGTTCAAAAAGGGTACCAAAGATGGGGAAAAGTTTCAAAGTCAGGCTTGGGAGGTGGATGAAAATGGAGAGGAGAGTCTATGTCGGGGACCTGTGTCCAGGGACAGGAAAAGCATCTTTGAGGGAAAAAATAATACATGCCAGAACCCCAAACTCTTCTTCCAAAAGGACAATGGGGAAAAATTTCACCGCCCTCCTTCTCTATCAACAACTCACACTCTAAGGTGGGGTGAGAAGAAAGGCTCAGAATGAGCCATGGAGCCCTGGCCTCATTGCAGAGGAAGAGGAGGCCAAGACCCCAATTGGCGGGGTAGGTGGGAGGGCCAGCACCCAGAGAGAGGCCAGCCTTCCCTGGTAGGGCTGCCCCTTCTGCAGCCTGGGAGCTCTGGGGCACAGGCGCTCCATGCACCGCCGGGGTTGGGCTGTGCTTCTGCATGGGTGTGATCAGATTCCAGGCCTCACAGTCAGGTGCTTCACTCAGCGGCCATGCTGTGGAGAACGGGGCCTCCCTGCTGACCTCTGAGAACCAGGAGTGACAGCCTTGTCTGGGCCTCAGTGGCTCAGCCAGACTCTCCGCAGGCTGCCCAGACAGTGGGAATGCATCAGTACTGCTGGCTCTGCCGGTGGTAGAAGTATTGCTGGACTCCCTGTCTGGGTACCTCCTCCAGCACCCTCAGACTCCTCAACAACGGAAAGGCCGACACCTGCCAAGGCAGGGCCTCCAGGGCTCCTTCCAGCTCTTGGTGAGCAAGGAGTCTGACCGATCTGGGTTCAGTGTTCTTGCTTTCCCTGCTGTGCCCAGGGCAGAGGGGAAGCTGTCCACCCCTCCTGCCCTCTCGCCATTCTAAGGGGTATATCCTTTGCTCATCTTGCCTCAGAGGACTTCAGCTTTTCAGGGAGAAAGTCTGAAAGCTGCTTCCATGATGCAGCAACTGTCCCTAAATAGTGGTTGAAAGGGGGTGTCATGTCATTTTAATCCCATGTAAGGGGGTCTAGCTATCTTAGGAAATCCAAGGAAGAATTTTGTGATGCAGAGTCCCAGGACCTTCCCAGCATATCCAGGGTGGGGAATCAGTTCCCAGTTCCACTTAGAAGATGTTAATTGGGCAGCTATTGTGTGCTGGCAAGGTAGAAGGCAGAACTGTGCCCTAAGGTGACCTTTGTTCCACCAGTTTCTTGCTTAGCCTCACTGAGTCATAGCTGCTTTCCCTTATCTAAGGCCCTATCCAGGGCCCCGTAGGGCACAAAAGTCTAAAACATGTGTCAGTGGCATGCTGGGAACCGCTCAGCTGAGGATCTGGGGAGGCAGAGCAAACTGCCAGGCTGGGACTCATACCTAACAACACTTTAGAGCGTGGGCAAGATGGCTTGTGATCAGGGGACAGGCAGAAAGAGCACAACGGGCACTGACAGATGCAGAAGAGAGTCTCATGCTTTGACCACACACATGGGAAGAAACAGTCACAGAAAGAAAGAGGCCCCGGGGGTATAGTGGAGGCTGCCACCCTCCCATGCATTCTGTCTCTTGTGGCTGGGAGGTGGGCAGATGGGGGCTGCCCTGGTGGGGCAGAAACCCATGGGGTCCCACTCTTGTGGGAAAGCCTTGCGTGGACCCTCTGACTGCCGCTCTCTCTCTCCCTGCAGCCTGATGTTCACCAAGGTGAAGCTGGAGCAGGTACTAAAAGGCCCAGAGGAAGCCCTCGTGACCTGCAGACAAATGCTGCAGCTATGGCAGACACTATACAGCTTCTCCCAGCTGGGGTGAGTGGCTGTCGTCATCCTTGGGTTGTCAGAGGGTGGAGGGCCCAGTTGACAGGCAGTGGTTGCCAGGACAACGGTCCTCAGCTGAGTGTCTGCAGTGCCTGGATGAAAGTATGGAACTTAGCACTCACGGGGCTTTGTACATCTGTGGTCCAGCTTTAACCTCCTGGTAGTCCTCGGTGACCTGCATAAAGACCCAGATTTTGAAATCAAAGCTGAGAGTGGTAAGAAAATAGAGAAACGAGCATTGAACACCTGAGCCAGGTGCTGGGCTTGCCACTTCATCTGACACCTCAGCTGCTTCTATCCTACCACATTATTTGATTTTATCCTCAGCCCAGCAAGGAAACTGACTCAGAGACCCTGTGTAATAAGGGCCACTGACCTGGCTAGTGGTAGGGATGGGACTTGAACCTGGGCCTCCTGAGTCCCAGCCCATGGAGTCTGTCACTTCTTTCCTGGGTCTTTTTGGTAGTTGGAAGAAAAGGAGGAGGAGGAAGCTAAGGCCAGAGAGCCACTCACACCTCCCTAGTCACCAACAGTCTCCATGTACCCTGTCTCCTGCAGTAGGCCCCAGCCTAGACTCTGAGGTTTTCCAGGGCCACATAAGGCTCTCTTGACCTGGTTGAATCTGTGAAAGTCTTTGCTCAAACCCTCTGTCCAGCCTGTGCAGCCCAAAGGACTTCCTGTAGGGCAGGTGCACTGCCTCTTCCTGTTCCACTGGACCCCACCCTTCCCCTTCTCTGGAATGGTTCCCTGTGTCATTCCCCTAAGGACTCAAGGGACCCTACTCTGGAGGGTATTTGCATTTTCACAGGAATTCTGGGCCCCACAAGGCCTCCAAACTCCCCAGGTGACATTTACAGAGGTGACCAGGTGGAGTGTAAAACCTCGGGCAGGGTCAGTCTTCCCTCCACAGGCCTTGTAGCCTAGGAGATGCCAGAGCAGAGCAAGGCCAATGCATAGAAGCTGCCAGAAGGAGACTGTGGAGTGAGGGACTTAAGGAAAGGGTTGGGAAGCCACCTGGAAGCTGGGTGATGTAAGGACAAGGGCCAGTCTCCTGTGCCGGGGACCTGGCATTCAGGGCTTCCTCCCTCAGGCGCTGTGGCAGCTGGGGCGGGTGCACAGCATGGCTGTAGAGGAGCTCCTTTGCCTTATCTGAGTCCTTATCTAGATGACTGCTTCCCTGATCATTCAGGTGGCCAGTCTCCTTGGGGCACTTCTGGTTGGCAGCCTTGTCTTATTTAAGGCCCAATCTTTAATTTAAGGCCTGTACTTCCTTAAAGGCATACAGGATTGCTAAGTGCTCTCACAGGGGCCAGGGGTAGTAGGGTTTGCCTGAGGTCACTTCAAGTCTCCACCCACAATGGAACTCGTCACAACAGGAAACCCCTAGGGAACCTCCCCCAGACCCCCACCAAGGATAGGGCATGGCTTACCTAGGCCATCTGCCGGGACCAGGGGCCTGAATCCAGTACCTGCTTGGCTCTCCCAATCTGGGTGTGGAGTTCTTCAAGTTAGGGAGCATGATACACACGGCAAGTAGTTCCCAAATATGGAGTGATCTGCAGCCCTAGGAGAGGCCCCTTGGGATGGAAGAAACAAGAGACAGGAAACTGTTCCTGCAGATCAGGTACCTGGACAGGAAGCCAGAAATATGCAAGGCGCCTGCCGGGACTGTCTGACTTCCCCTCACAAAAGCCCCGTGAAGTGGATGTCGTCATGCTCGTTTCCAAGAGAGAAATTTCATGAGAAAGGTCAAGTAACTTCGCTGAGGGTCACACAACCAAGAAGGGGTGGCCCCAATGGTTTTAACCTAGTGTCTCTGGCCTGCACTTGGATGCCCCCAGGGAACGGGAAGAGGGTGGGAGAAGACCACCAGACCTGAACCGCTCACTGTGCTGTGAGGGGTGGGGTCCTCTAATACCCAATAAGATGATTGCATCCACAGGCCCAGGTTGGGGCCTGCATGAGCCTGAGTTTGGATGGCAGAGACACCTTGGATCCTGGCATTTTGCAGGACCATCGTCTAGGCATCCCTTAGAAGGGAAGATACCTTCTGACCTTCTAGCCCAGGCCGGGCTGCTTCTCTCCAACCCTTTCTGCTGCAGCCCTCCGCTAAAGGTCCCCAGCCCACAGGTTCCAGGGTCATGGGCTTCCTCAGCAGTGGGAAGGGCCCACCAGGCTCATATGCCTTTCTGAGCTGGTGGCTCCTTCCTGGCTTCCCCAACTGAGAGCTGCAGGGACCTAGGGAATTGAGTGGGGGGCAAGAAGGGTCACCATGCTTCTTTATATCCCCCCAGGAGCCCCCATGGCTCCCCTGGGACCGCCCTGGCAGCTGGAGGTAGGGGATCCTATGGCAGGATTCACAGGATCAACTGGGCCCTCCTTCCCCAGGGCAGGCCGGGGCACTCCTGGTGCCTGTGAAGACCAGGCAGGCTTTCCTAAGAAGCCAGTCCAGGTTCCCGGCAGTGAATGAGGAAGGGTAGAAAAGGCCTCAAGTGACCTAGGGGACTTCTAGCCCCCGCTGCCTCAGAGGAGGGCGTAGGCAGTGTGGGAGGGTTTCCAGTCCTCGGCCTGTGTGATGTGGGACCCGTGCCTGACCCTCTACGTCTCCGGTTGTCTTGGTCCTTCCTTGTCGTTTCAGGGACTTGGGCTCTGTTTCTGGGACATGAGTTCTCAGTCCCAGAGTCTGTCTGAAGTGAGGCCCCTCCCCCTCCCTGTGCTCCCAGCTATCCCTGGGGGACACCAGCCTCTGCCTCACCAGGTCCTGCCCTCCCTTGCTTTCCAGAGGCCTGGAAAAGGATGGCAGCTTAGGTGAGGGCCACACGATAAAGAAGCAGAGTGGCATGCACCTGACCCTGCCCGATGCCCACGATGCAGATTCTGGTAAGAATGTGCCCTGTGGGCAGCTCTTCACGTGGAACCAAAGCTCACTGTCCCAGCCTGAGAGGACCAAGGGAGGGGGGCATCTGCGCAGCCTGGCCAAACCCATCGCTGCTCCTTGCTGCTGCTTCCCAATGGTCTGGATGCTCAGGGGTGGCCCCCGGACACCTTTCAGGCTGATCTTGACTCGGGGCAGGACTGACTGCTGGCCCTGGGTGGGTGGTGGGCAGCTGAGTGGGCAGAGGTCAGGCCCTACCTCTGGGGTAGTTAAAGAGAGAGAAGACTCGGTTGGAAAGACAGCCCCGAGCAGAGACGACTTCCCCTAAGGCCAATGCCAGCCGCCAGCGGCTGCCTCATGCCCCAGTAGATGAGTCAAATAGAAAGGAATGAGCAGAGCTCTTCAATTCTACGCTCAAAGCTGACTCTTTTCCTGGAAAAACTCATCCTGAAACCCAGGGCTTGTGATATTCAAATGAATTGGGAACTACAAACCTACCATGTTTAAGCTGAGGACCTGATTAAAGCAAAACACCTTCCTCAAAAACACAAGAAGAGTTAGTCATGGGAATGAAAGTGTGAGTGGAATTGTATTTAGTGGAACTGCTCATTTTTTTTTTTTCACTTCTGCGAACCGGAGCCAAGGTGCAAGTGATGGGGTTGATTTCGGCAGCCTAACGTTGCACCCGAATTTAGGGCCAATCCCAGGGGTGCTTGGCTGCTTGTGGAGGGACTGGTTAAGGGGGTGGGGCAACTCCCATGCAATTAAAGAGGTAAGAACCATGCTCAGAGTTATTAGGACTCCATGTACACTTGTCCCATAAACTGACATCATCTGTGGTGTGCCTGAGGTCTCCTGAGTTTATTGGAGCCTTTATTGCCTCTCCGAGAGGGAGAAAGTGCTCGCATTTCACCTGCATGGGAATTATAAATGTCAACAGCTTATATATCCTGAGCAGGGCCCGCACCACCCAGAACTGACACGGGAGAGGCTCTCCGAGGGCACAGTCTGACTCAAGCTGCTCCCCAATTATCCCTCAGGTCTCAGCCATGAATGGGACCTTTACACACACGAAATGATAATGTGCACTTGTAAAAACAGCCAAAGGAGAAAGAGAAAAGTCATTTCTCATTTCACCACCCAGACCTCGATAAATAAATGGCCCTTCAGAATTTTTTCCATGCATGTCCATATTTATTTTTCAAAAATATGATTATTTTCTTCTGCTCCTTGCTTTTTGTGCACCTGTGTAATTAATGTGAACCTCTTTTGGCATCCGTATCCACATGTATACATTATTATTTGATGACTGCAGGCTTTGGTGATTATACCCTCACTTGTTTTTAATTATCCCTATTATCGAACATTTGAGTAGTTGCTGTTGTTTTCATATAACAGGCAGGAGTCGAATGAGCATCTTTGCTGACATTTATGATTATTCTCCTCAGGGATAGATTCCCAATGGGATTTACGCCTGATTGTCCCTTAAAAATCTCCTCTTTCCATATGTGGCTGAGAGTAGGTGGTGGGCCCTCCCTAGTGGATCTGAGAGCTTGTCAGATTTCTGGCTGCCAGGCTGTGCCACCCTGCCCTGACCCAGGCACCCTGTCTGCCCGTTGGAGCTGGGCTCTGACTGCCCCGGGGACCTGCAGCACGGGGCACCCTGATTCTGCTGCTCAGCCCTGTGCCCTCCTTCTCTGCAGGCTCTCGGCGGGCGTCATCCATTGCAGCCTCGAGGCTTGAGGAGGCCATGTCAGAGCTGACCATGTCCACCTCGGTCCTGAAGCAGGGTCCCATGCGGCTGTGGACCACGCTGGAACAGATCTGGCTCCAGGCTGGTGAGTATCCCCAGTCCCAGCCTGGGAACTGGGGCTCAGGGATACTCCCATACCTGGCTAAAGCCACCCAGATGTTCAGAGCCCTGCCCTGTCCTGGAGCGGGGAGGTGGAGGCTCTTGATGAGGCTCAAATGGGCTACAGAGTGCTCGCAGGTTCAGGAACCTGGTCTAGTTCCAGCTGTTTCCTCCTCGCTTGCCTCAAGCAAGTCACTTAATCTGTCTGGCTATGGGTTTCCTCTTTGCCCAATAGGAAGGGTGCCCGCCTCCCTACCTGGGAGAGGTTCTCTATGGCAGATCCAAATGAGAGAGGTTCTGAGGTCAGGAGAGGCCACACAAATGGATAGGCCAGAGGGCTGGTAAGGTGGAAACTGCTGTCCAGTTGGCAGTCCCTCTGGGTCACCAGGCAGCACCACTGCCACTGAAGAGTCTGCAGACCAGTGAGTGCTGGGGAGGCAGCCTTCAGGGAGGCCCAGCGTCAGTCACACAGACCTGGGTTCTGATGCCAGCTCACAACTAGCCAGCCCTGGTCTCAAATGAGCTTATGTGTGAAGAAGTTACTGCAGCACATAGTAGGTGCTCAGCAAATGGTGTTTGGCTTCTGTTGTGCCAGTTACAGTTGTGACGGAGCCAGAAGCCACGTGGTGCCACAGACTAAGTGTCCTTGTGCTTGGGAATGCTGAGGAGGGACTCCAAGGAAAGTGTTTGACAACTTGACCTGACCGTGGTGCAAGAGGTGGATTAGAGTGAAGAGACAGGGAATCGAGGCCAGAGAGGACAAGTGTCTGAATAGAATACAATGGCAGCACAGAAGAATAGAGGAAGATGAGAGACGAGTGGAATCCTGAACCTGCCCAGGCCCAGCATGGCCTCAGTCCAGAACTGCCCGAGGGACACTGTGGGTGCAGGGACGCCTCCTCACCCTTGTTCTGCCTACCCTCCTCTCTGCTCTGACCCACTACAGGGATGGGGCTGCAGCCCCCAAGGAGACATGGAAAAGAAATCAACCAAAAGTAGATGATCAGTTACCAGGACATGCAGCTTTGGCAAGTCATCCTTAGAACGTGCTTGTTAGCTGAGAATCTAGGGTTTCCTGTGGCGTGTTTTCCACATATGGACGCATTAGCATGCAGCACGCCTCCGCTCTCCCTATCATAGGTTCTGACTATGAAAAAAGAATTGGACCAGGATTCACAGAAAGGCTAAGAGATGGGAGCATTTTAATAATGCAAATATTGCCCCAGTTAGCATCTCAGGGTCCTTTGGATGCTAGGGATGTGGGAGGTGTGTTCCACAGCTGTTGGGTCTTAAGTAGGAAGAGGAATGTTCAAGAAGGCAGAGGAATAATACCCAGGCTTCCTCCTGAGCAAAGATCCTCCTGTCCTATTCTGAGACATGGAGCTCCATATCGCTCTCACAAAAGCTAGATGCTTATTTCTTATTTCTTTCTCATGTAACAATTCGGAGATGACAGCTTCAACTGGGATGGCAGCTTTGCTGTCCCTAGGGTGTGGCTCTCAACTATGTGGTCCAGGATGGTTCTCTGCTACAATTGACATTCCAAGGCATAAGATAAATGCGGAAGAGAGAAAGAAGACATCCCGTCCCCATAAGGACACACCTGGAACTGGTTCACATCACCGTTCCTCATGATCCATTAGCCTAAACTCCATGATTTGTCTAGCCCAACTGCAAGGGACTCTGCTCCATGGGGAATGATGCTTATTTCCTTTGGGGTCACCAAACTGCCCCCATGGCGGGGGCGGGGCTAGGCTAGCCAAGGTGGGTTCTTTTAGGGTCTAATCTGTTTCTTTCCCACCTCCAAGCCAACATGGTGTCCTCCTTTTCTTTCTCTTTTTTCTCCCTCCCTTTTCTGAGGTCTTGAGGCAGATTCTCTGTAGGAAGCCCAGCTCACCTCTCCAGGTGAGGGCTCTCAGCACCCCGCTTCTCAGCACAGCGTCAACCTGAGGGTGTGGAAATGGGCCTGCGGCAGAGAGCCTGGGCTTCAGCAGGAAGATGGGAGCCAGCTCTAGGTGCAGGGTTAGACCAGGATGCCTCTGAAAAAAATAATAAAAGGGACTCTTGCAAAGCTCCAGGGAACAGATGTTTTCCATTTGTAGCCTGCGGAGAGAAAGCAAAGAAGAGGGGGTGGGGAGAGAGGGAGCAAAGAGGAAAAAAAACCAACCAGAGACAGATGGGCAAGAGAGGAGGTCAAGAGGTAGACAGGGAGGATGATGAGACGGAAAGGACAGGAAGGAAGAAAGTCAAGTCGTTGAGGAGGTCCAGGGCGCCCTTTGACACTCAGAGAGCAGCAAGGCCCTGCCACCGGGGTGACACATCAACAAGGAAAAGCCGTAACAGTGAGTGCTCATCCAGCCCCAGCCAGGGGAGGCCAGGATGGGTGTGGGCACCGCAGGCCTGGCAGCCAGGCTGGGAGCGGGAGGAGCCAGGCTGTGGTGGGCACAGTGCCATGGGTCTCCTGCTGCAGCCTCTTCTGGCTGGCTGGCTGGCTGGCCTGCTGGCTGGGAGCACCATGTTTGGTAAAATTGTGAGCAGGAGCCAGGGGCATCTGCCTAGGGACACTGAGGCTAGGAAGAGGGGGGACTGCAGCCCCCAGACCTGTGGGCCCGCCTGCCAGTCAGAAGCCCTGTCCTGGAGGCCCGGCCTATGAGGCTGTCTGCAGTGTGGCCGGGAGACCTCGGGAGACCTCGCCTCCCTGGCCCTGTTCTGTGTCATCTGCTTTCCTGCCTAAGTGGTGATGAAGCCCATCGGCGGAGTGAAGCGGCCCGACCCATTTTCAGGGCCTATTCCCTGATGTGTGGCCCACAACCAGGCCTGAGGCCTAGAAAGCCCCAGGGCCCCAGCACTCCCTCTAAGTGAAATCTGTTGATGTGAATGCACTAGGAAGAGTTCCCAAGGGGGGACTGGGGACAGCCTCCTGAGGGCTTGGGAGACAGGACCTCAAGTTGTAAACAGCTTAATGAGTCAGGCTGGGGCCAAGTGGGCCCAATCTGGAGTTGGAACGGTCTGGGGAACGGTCTGGGCATGGAAGGCCAGACCCCTGGGCCCCCAGCTAAACTGAGCTTCAGACCCCAACTCAAATATTACTTCCTCTGGAAAGACCTCCCTGACCACAGTGCTGACTTGATCCATCCTGAGTGTCTCTGATACCCAGAATTGGCACTTATCACTTCACTGCCCTGGGTCTCTCAGGTTCTTAAGTGGCTCAGTTTCCCCACCCCACCCCTGCTTTTTCTCCTTCTCATGGGAGGACTGGGTATACAGTCAGTGCTCAATAGTTGCATATTAGAAACTCAGTTATAAAGGTAACCGGTTCAAAGGCCCTGGCAGTGGCTCAGTAGCAGAGTGGAGAAGGAAAGCTGACACTGAGAATCAAATCCCCAACCACTGGGCATCCCTCTCTGCAAGGCCCTGGGCTCAAAGCCCCGTCTCCCGGCCTCACCTTCCTATGCTATGCCTTGGGAATCTCAGACGTCTCTGGGGACAGGAGCCTGCATCTCTCCCTTTTATTCTATCATGAGAACCTGGCTTCTTTGTGTTCACTTCTCTCATTCTCCCAGTTCTCTCTTCTCTAATACAGAAAGAGTCCCCTTGCTCCAGAGCCCTCTGTAACATTTCAGATGTGCAGCTGCTTGGATTGCACAATGAGCCTTACACAATGTTCATGCTGAGGACCCCAGTGCTGTGTGTTGCAGTTAAGGCCTTAGTTAGGTCTCCTTCCTGCTGCTTATGGGGTCAGGCAGGTGGGGAGCCTGATCCCAGTTTATCAACCTCTTTCTGGGAGTCCCCCACCCTAGACATGCTCTAAACCTGCGTAACCTCAGCTCCCAGCCCTTGCTAGGAAAAGCTCTTGGCAGAGTCACAAGCCAGACTCTGCTGGCCTCCCGCGCTCCCCATCTGTGTTGCCATTCTTCTGTGACTTCCGCATGGGCACCAGCCCTAGGAGGGGGCAGCGGAGTCTGGGGGCTGCTTTGAAAGGAAGGCAGAGTGGGCTGTGGGGCCCGCCCACAGGCAGCGTTTCTAAAAGTGCCCGCGGTGGGCGTGGGCCTGGGCCTCTGCTGCGTGGGACCAAAATGCACATTTCTGTGGCAGGCCCAGGATTGGAGCAGTGGCCCCTTTTCCCACTGATCTGCTTCTGGGGCAGATCTGGTCCTGCCTGCTGCCAAAGTCTGCTCTAGAGGGAGGCCCAGGGGCTGCTGGGGAGGCTGGCCCTAGCTCTGCCCTTTCACACAGTGGGGCAGGATCATGGTGGAGATCCTGATGGTACCCACCTCCCTCCAAGACTGGCTGTGAGAATTATGGAGAAAGAATGTTTTGTGAAGATGCAGCTTGGCCCACAGATCAGCTCCCAGAAGTTCAGGTGGTGGCTTTTGTCACTGTTGTCACCACCACTTCTCCCTCTTTCTCCCACCCCCATCCTTAGTGGAACTCTTGGCTCCCCCTTGGGCTCTGAGCCCGTGCCCACCAAGTCCTGAGCACAGTCGGGGAGTTAACTTCAGCCAGCCCCCAGGTGCGGCCTCCAGGAGCTGCTTCCGTCCTGTCTGTCCAGCTGCACAATGCATCTATGAAGTGAAGGGACCCTGAAACGGAAAGCAGAGCTACCCGGGCAAGCATTCAGCTGTGCAAACACACAACCCAACAAAAAGCCTGGCTTCGTCCCAGAGCCTTGGGCAATGCCTTAACCTCTCTGTGCCCAGGTTCCTCATCTCTAAAGTGGGGTGACGAAGCACTGGTCCCCAGGGTTTTGTGAGCATTGACTGAGATGATCTGTGGAGCACCTAGCATGACCCCTGCATCCCACAGTAAGTTCTCCCCGTGCTGTGACTTGGTGGGCAGCGTCCGGCTCCCCTGCTCTGGGGATGCGGGTGCCACCTGCATCTTGTGTGTCTTCCCACCACTCACACCTCTCACGGCCCCTCTGGTTTCACAGCCGAGCTGTTCATGGAGCAGAGACACCTCAAGGAAGCAGGTTTCTGCATCCAGGAGGCGGCCGGCCTCTTTCCCACCTCGCACTCGGTGCTCTACATGCGGGGTCGCTTGGCCGAGGCGAAGGGCGACCTGGAGGAGGCCAAGCAGCTGTACCAAGAGGCGCTCACAGTGAACCCCGATGGCGTGGACATCATGCACAGCCTGGTGAGCCAGCGCCCCCTCCTGCCACCTCCCTCCGGAGGCCCCAGACCTTCTCCCCACTGTCCCTCCTACCCGCCCCCCCACTGTGTGCCAGTGCCTCACTGCTGCTGGTCCCTGGCGTCTGGGAGAGGGGCTTCCTCCCTGATGGGAGCAGCAGCAGTGTGTTTCTTGTAGGTAGGGGCTCTGCTCCTGTCAGGGTCTGCATTCATGAAAAAAAAAACCTAGAAGGGCTGGTGGGTATTTTTTGGTGACTTTTTGCCATCAGGTGATCTAACCCCAAAGAGCTTTGGTTGTTGTTGACTGGATCCTGGTCCTGGAGGCCAGTCCAGACTCTAGGCAGTTCCCAGAATGTTCTTCCCTCTGTGGGACTCCAGACCTTCCCCAGTCATTGGGCTTCCTTCTCCATGTCTCTAGGTCTCCTGGGTGGGATGCAGTGGGCTCCCTGGGGTGGGCTGCTATGTTGGGCCTGATGGGAACACACATTTAGAATGGCCTGAGGTAGTAAGAGGGTTCAGCAGCCCCCTTCCCAGGGCACAGACTTGGGACTCAGGTGCCCAGGTACCTGGGCCTCCTGGTGGGAAGGTTTGAAGACTGGGAAGCAGAACCCAGGTGCTGTTGGTCTCCCCCTTGGGTGACGATGGGCAAGTGAACTGCCTTCTCTGAACAGCGATTTTACTCATTCATCCAGTGGGGCTTCTCATCCAGGAAACATTTATTGAGTAGCTGCTCTGACAGATGGTACAGTAGGTCCTGGAGGTAGCCATTTTTCCCCTGCCTTCCTTAGCTCCTTCCAGAGAGCAGTTTTCAGGACAAATATAGCGTTCTGAAAGTGAATGAGCCCGCAGATGCCCTGGTGTCTGTGAAGGATCATTTAGGAACCACAGTTAGCAACAGTCTTTCCCGGTGGGGGTCTGGGCTCCGCCTTGGATGTCCCCCTGTGAGAGCACTCCGAGAATGGCCATTAGGATATCCCTGACATCTGCCACGTGAAGATCACAGAAGGATCAGGAGAAAGGCTCCAGATGGCTGAAGGGTTCTCATTGCCAGAATGGGTCTGGCTGGCCCATGAGCCCAAGCTGCAAGGAATTGGATTGCAAGTTATCACTTAGAGTAGTCTGGGCGCGTACTCCGGAATCATCTCATGAGGATGTTGCTGGGGGTTGGGGGAGCAGTGGCTGGACCGAGCCATCTTTACAAGGTCCTTTCCGACCCCTAGAGTCCTTAAAAATGGAATAGAACAGATATTCCCAGCTCAGCTCCTATTCCTGCTGCCTGACGTACGTCTCGAAGATTTCTAGCTTAGCCTGTGTGAGTGTTCAGCCCTGTGCCACCAAATCACTCCTCACTGTGCTCTTTCAAATGGATTCCTGTCGCCCTCCAGTCATCAGCAAATGTTTGTTCTGTTCATTTTTATTTATTTATTTACTTTTTTTTTTTTTTTTGCAAAGTGCATCCTCCCTCCTTTCAAAATTCAGACATTAGCGTCTCTGATAAATGCCTCACCGGAGGTCACATCCAGAAATCTGATTAGAGAGTCAGGAGGGAGGATATGGGCAGGCATTAGGCCTGCAGCCAGGCAGAGACATCTGCCTTCCACTGCGTTTGTGGATCCGAGCCTGCAGTCACAGCCCCTAAGACCCGACAAAATCCAATAACAAGTACAATTTTGAAGTAACGGTGTACCATTTTTCATTTATGCTTATTATTGTTTGTAGCTATTTTCCTGAAATTGAAGCAGTTTCCAAGGGTCGGTTTCCACGGAAACCGAATAGCTGTCCAGAGTGGCTCCCTGCAGATGTGACGAAAATGGTCCTTTTTCTCTTACTGGGGTGCCTCGCGGATTTGATGAAATTGGAGCAAGTCAGAGAGCTAGACCTGCCCCCTTTTAAAGTTCCCAGCAACCAGAGGGGCAGTCGACTTCTGTGTGGGCAGCCCATTCCCCTTTCCACACACTCTGTTCCTGCCAGCTTCCCACACATATGCATAAAGAATAGCAAATTGCAAGCCTGGAGAAGATTTACCAAGCATATTTGCCTAAAGACATGGGAACACTTTGGCATGTTGATCTCAAAGTGTTCCCCAGTCTCAGTGCCTTCCCCATATTGGGGGACTGATGTCCTTGGCACTCAGGACATCTGGGATCCAATCCTGACTCTGGCTCTGATTCACTTGGGCCACTTGGGAAAAGTCTTAACTTTCATCCTCCTGATGTAAGTAGATAATAATCTTCATTGTTCCTAGACCATGCCGTGTTCTTCTCATCCAATGAGGTGTGCACATAAAAGTCTCCAGTGCAAGTCTCAAGGAAGACACACAGCATATACCATCCTCCCTTCCCTCCCCAGTGACAGACATGGCTAGTCAATCACAGTACTTTTTTCCAGTAAGACAGTACTTTTTCCCCACTAAGCATGGGGCCTTGCAGTCTTTTCCAACATGATAAACGGTCAATCTAAGTCAGCCTGACGTTTACATAAGGCAGTCATCGCAAAATAGTCAGTAGAGGAGAAGAGAAACACATCCGTTGTCAGTCCTTCGTGAAACTGAAGGTTGGTCCATCCTTGGAGACTTATCCAGGGAGAGGCACATAGTGGAGAATGGGTATCCCCTCATGGAATCTTTGCCAAGGCAGTGTCCCAGGTAGGACATCTTGGCCTTCCCATACCATTGAGGCTTTTGAGGACATTGACCTCTGATAGGTTTAAGGGGAAAGAGAACCCCTTCTCCCCTGGGAGCCTGGCCACTCCAAACCCTGGGCTGGAAGAGCTCCCCTCTCACTAGCCCTCTGAGGTCATGGGTGAGTCCCGCTCCCTGGGATCTGGAAAGAAGAGGGTGAGAGATTCCTGCCATGCTGCGTGGATACCAGGTTTGACCCTATAGTCCATAGGGTGGAGTGGCAAACACCCGGATGCTGAGGAAAGCCCACTGGGAGTGGAAGCTTGGCTTTCAGGAGCCAAGCTTCAGGCATCTCTAAGAATATAAACTTTGGCCCAGGAGCGGGTTCTCTGCCCTACTGCCCTCCCTGGCCCCGGATACAATGGGAGAGATGTTTTCCAAGTTCTGGCTCCTGGCTCCTCCCTGGGTGCAGCTTAGGCTTTTCCACCAGACCAGGCGAGGAGGAGTCATCTCCTTGGTGGTTCCCCGCCAGGGAAGACTGTCCACTGTGCCCACAGTAGTGTCCAGAGAAGGTGGTCCATTGAGGCTCAATGGCTGGGGACCTTCTGGAGACTGGAGAAAAAGCAGGCGTGGTCTCTGCAGAGAAGGCCAATCACAGGAGGAGGTCCGGACAGTCTCTGCCAGTCACGCCCGGCCCTCACTCCAGGCTCCAGGAAGTCCCCCTCAGCCGGGGTACCCGGGTCTCAGCTCCCCAGCAGAAGAATCTAGTTAAGACAGGGAAGCAGGGTCCTTCCCAAGGTGAGCAGTGGTGTCTCCCTGATAACTGCTCTTCAGAGAAGGCTCCGGGGGCTTGTTCAAAAAGGGACCCCAGGCAGCCCACACGCCTCTGTCTGAGGCTTTCTGCCTCAGAGGCCAGGACCCCTTTAATACCAGCTACCTCCAAGTGGCAAGTCAGGGAACTCGAAAAGGACTACGGACTGAACAGGTTGTTGAGAGGTAGGGTGTTCCTGTGAGGTCACCTGAACATGGTGGAGGGGTGTCACAGGTGTCACAGGGGTGTCACAGGCTGGGATGAGAGAACCCCATGGGATCGCTGGCTTGACTGTTTCCTAGTGTAGGGAAAGAAAAAATACTTCTCCCTCTACTTTTCTGTGTCCTTGACCAGGACCCCTGTAACAAAAGATAAATAAACAAGAGGGAATCAAGTGTTTCTGTGTGGCAGCCTCGTGGACAAAGGCCAGGTGGTGAGGCCAGCTGTATAGATTGATTCCTCTGGTGCTGTCCCTGGGCTGCTAAGGCCTAAGCGTCGAATGTTGTCCTCTGTGGGCCACCTTTGTCCTCCTTGGTGGGGGAGAGAGGAAGGACACCTTTGTGAATTTATTTCCTACTTTGGGGCAGATTGGGGCAGGCAGAGAGCTTTTCTTGTACCTGCTTTATTTCAGTTTCCTTTGCCTCAACACAGTGGTGTGTTTCGGGGTGACGTTGTCTGCTACCCTTTAGCTCCACAGAAGGAAGCCTGAGTCCTGGCTGCAGACAGACCCACCCCTGCTGCCCTCGGCTTGGCCAGAGCACGTGGCTGCGTCGGGGTGGCTGGTCTGCACTGCAGGAGATGGCCTGGAACCCTCCCCATGAGACCAGGAGTGGGCAGGAGAGGGTTTGTGGGTGGCACCTGCCCTCCTTCCAGTGGCAGGCTCCAGAGGGACAGTTTTGTGCTTTCTTCTTGAAGACAGAGCTGCAGACTCTCTCAGAGCCTCTTCTCTGGCATCCCTGGCTGCAGCAGGGGACTACTCTGCGAGAGCTTTGCCTCTTGTGATATAATTCCTGAGAAGGCCATTTCTGAAGCTTAGTGCTCCTCCCACATGCCTGGAAGGGCAGGGAGTCAGCTTCAGTTACTTTCTCCTCTTGATGACAGTGTGGTGATGAACCATTCCCCTTCATCATCTCCTTCTCCTTCCCAGCCTGAAATGGCTGCCTTGTTCTTGAAGTGGGTCTAGGGGACCAGAGTATGGCCACGGCCCTAGAACCTCCCAGCGCGTTCCCTGAAGCTCCTGTGCCACCGTACCCTGCTGCTCCACGGGGTCCTGGACTGGGCCTGTCAGGTGCTCTGGGGACCTACCAGGACAGCCCTGGTCCCTAAGGCCAACAAGGTGGAGCTTAGCCGCAGTGCCTTGTCCTGCACCCCACCCAGCCCTCACCAGTCCTAGAGGGAGGGACCAAGGGTGACAAACCTCTGTCAGCCCTGCTTGCCCTCAAGTTATAGGGGCTCTTGGGCATTACATCTCTTACTGGGCTTGTTTTTTCTTCTTTCATGTGGGATCATTTAGGCCCTTGTGATCTCAAAGAAAAGTTTTAGGGCTTAGATGAGCTGAAAGCTATAAAAAGAAAAGTCACTGTTGGGCAATTGTGTTGCCTTTTACGCAGAAAACGTGGTGACAAGTGGCCTGAACCCGAGTTCTACCTTTGACCAGGTGGGTTTCCTTGGGCCATACTCTGAGGTGAGGATCTTTAGCCCATCCTGCCTTGTGCTTTCAGGGTGGCCAGTGCATTCAATAGTAGGTGCTGAGGGGCAGGGAGGAGATGCTGGGCAGGGACAGGGACCTGAGGGCGGCCTTAGGGTGCGTTGTCCATGTTGATTTTTAAGACCCAGGTATCGGAGCTGGCACTTGAGTCCCATGTTGCCTTTACTCCCTGTTTAACCTTGGCCAAGTTCCCTAGGCTCTCAGAGGCTCAGTGTTCTGTCTATAAAATGGGGATTGCTATGCCAGGTGGCTAGGACTACTATTAGAATTAGGTTAAATAATTTTGTGAGCTAATCGGCTAGTAGTAGGGGTTATTTTGCCTTCTTCACTTTGAAGTGTGGCTCCCAGGCCAAGTCAGAGGCTCTTGGTTTATAGAGGGAAGTGGGAGCCAAGCCCCAGAGGCTCACTGCGGCAAAGCCGCCCAGGCCTCCCCGAGTCAGCCAGACGTGCAGGATGCAGACCCCAGCTGCCTGGTGGACGGGTCTGGAGTGTACACTGAATAGGGCCAGGCTGACCTTAGCATGGGGGAGGGGAGGGCAGCCTGCTAGGCAGGTGGTGGGGGGAGCAGGGGTCTGAGTGGATGGAGGAGGGATCTGAGACTTGTCTTGCATCTCTTGTGTTGGTTAATCCGGGGCAGCCAGGGAGGTTGTGGTGGCAGGCTCAGGGGCCGCGTTCCGCTGGCCTGTGGTCACGCCAAGCTGCTTCACCGTCTGCTTCCTGCCTGTCAGGAGGAAAGGCATCCTGAGTATCTGAGAAGTGAAACTCAGTGCCTGGTGTTCTGAGGCTCCCTGATGCTGGAAGGGGCTCAGTACTGAGCAAAAGGTCTCTGGTTCCTGGGCCCAAAGGCTGTGACATGACCCTCCCCCATGTCTCAGGGTCCAGTGGCTGCTCCACCTCTAGGCTGTTCCCACTCTGTTCATTTGCTGAGCTATAGCAGGTCGCTTAGAGGGGTCCAGGCAGCCTGAGGGAGTAGGAGGACCCAGAAGCCTTGCCGTCTGTGTGTGTGTGTGTGTGTGTGTGTGTGTGTATGTGTATGAGAGAGAGAGAGGTGTGTTCCTGCTCCAGCAGACCTGGGATATTGCTTCTGTTTGGCAGCTAGTTCAATAGGAGTGTCGTGGCCATTTGACCTCATACTGAGGTCAGCTCTCTTCCAACACTGCCTTAGGTAATCCTGCCTCAGGCCACAGTCCCAGTGCCACCTGGAGATACAGGAGGAGGTGGAGGGTTCTATAGGCTGGAGGTGGGGGCTGAGACTTGTCCCCCAGTATCCAGTATTGGTCTGGTTGAGTCCAGAGGCCCCTCCCTACCTCACCTTACCGCTGGGCTGGCACTATCCCCAGTGTGCACCCAGAGCCCGGGCCCTGGACCTGGCCCTGGCTCCCGTCTCCTGGGAAACCTCAGCCTGCTGTGTGAGCTTGTGACGTCCATCTGCTCTGCTGAGGAAGTGGAGGGGGTGCTGTTTGTAAGCCTGTCATAGGTTCAGATCAGAATGATAGTTGAGCTCTGTGGCTTAATTTAGCTCCAGAATCCACTTTGTCACCAAAGTAGTGGGATCTCTGTAGGTAGAGCGTCTTGGCCGTTTGACCGCTTTCTGAGGTCAGCTCACGGTATACAGAAGGTGCTGTATAGTGTGGCCATTCAGCCCCTTGTTGAGTAGGCCACCCAACCCCCAAACTTTCATCACTACCCTCTAGACTCAGCCTCCTGCCCAGAGAGGGGAGCTTCAGGACCAGGGCCACCTCGTCACTCCCCAGCATGGGAGGTTCCCTTCTAGAACCCAGAATCCTGAGGCCCAGCTAACCTCAAGGGTCCAAAGCCAGCTCCACCCCAACCAGACCCAAGCCCAAGGGGTAAAAGCCCAGCCCTGCCTGGAAGTGGGCTGGCAAAGGAGCCCCCTTCCTGGTGGGTCCGCAGCCTCTGCAGATCCCGAGGATGTGACCGTCCTCTGGTCAAGCCGGTGCTTCAGCCTCTCAGCCCAGCTCCTGGCCCTTAGACGCCCCAGCAGAGAGGCCAGCTGGTATCCTTGGCCATCTCACCTCTCTAGGACACAGGATAAGAAAGGGACAGGCATGGACACAGCAGCATAGACAGCATGGCCCCCTGTCCCAGGAGACTCCCAGGCTGGGCTCCCAGTGAGTCTGGGGCCTTCTCAGCAGAGGCCTCTTTGGGAGCCTGGTGAACTTAGGGGTACTCATGTTAGTCAGGACTAGATGGGGACTAGAAGGATTTGTGCCCCTTCCCCCAACCAGGAAGTAGGACCAGCCTGTGACCTGCTGGGAGGGATGTGTGATGGGGGTGGGGAAGGAGGTCCCCAGGCTGGTTGGACAGGTTGACACACCTCAGAGAATGGAGAGAGCCTGGTCTCTGCAATGCTCCAGGGTGTGGGGGAGGCAACCTTGCTGCAGAGGGGCTTCTCTTCCCAGCCCCAGGGTCCCCAAAGGTTGGGAAGGGCAGGGCTCCAGGGACCAGAAGGCTGCAGAGGTCTCCAGCTGATTCCCAGCTTCCCAGCTGGAAAGGCTGTTACAGAATCCCAGGAATGTGCCTTGAGCTCAGAAAGAAAATTCCCAAAATAACTTCTATAAATACTTGAGGGCGGGTGGGGAGGAGAGCTCAGCCTGGCCTGCAGCTGGCCTAGCTCTAGGGCTGCTCCCCCCAAAAGAGGGAAAAGGCACACATACCCCCAGACCTTCCTGCTGTCCCCCCTCTCTGGGGAACCTCACCAGGCACTAAATTACTGGGATTGTAGTGTTCAGTGGCAAGACCCTTTTTCTTCTCCCCCATCCCGGCTTGTAGTCCCTGATCCCACCCTGCACCTCCACAGAGAGCCTGGCTCCTGACAGGGAGGTTTCCCACTCAGAGTCTCCACACCGTCTTGGGAATCAAATCCCAACAGGATCCGGGCCCTTCAGACTGCCCGCCTTTGTCGCTGTGAGAGACAGGGCTTGCTGAACCGCCAGGGACAGCATGCCTGCCAGCAAATCCAAGTCAGGAAGCACGGATTTGGTGCCAGGACACCTCTGGTGTCCCTAGCTTTGTGTCCAGGACTCTTACACCCCAGCCCCGTTGATCTGTTGCCCTGTGGGGTACAGATGAGAAGGCAGGAGACAGAGGCCCTCACCCTCTCAGCCTGGGAGGCAGGACAGGGTTGGCCTACAAGAGCCCCTCGGTAAATAAGGGCACCCTTGAGGTGGCTGTGTGGGCAAGGGACTGTGTCCTCAGGGAAAGCTTCCTGGGAGTCCAGGCCCCTGCAGATGAGATGGGCCAGACCCCTCTTCCCTAAAATCCAGGAAGGGAGGGAAGAAGGCATGGAGGGACGAGGGAATGTCTGGGGACTACCTCAAGGTTTTGTCCTACCCTGAAACCATGTTGGTGGCTATAGCCAGGCCATGTGTCCCTTTGGAGGTACAATGCTCAGTCACCACAAACAGCTTGCACATGGCCATCTAATCCCTGAGGGTGGGCAGCCTGGCTCTGGCATCTCCCAGGGGAGGCTCAGCAGCTGGGAGCCTCTGCAGATTTGGTCTCCTGAGTGGATGAGGAACAGGGAGGGTTCAGAGGGGACATTTAGGTGGAACCAAGATTCCAGTTCTGTATTCCCACCCTCTCCCTGAAGACCTCTTCTCCGGGCAGGTGGCGTGCCAGGAGGGTGTCAGTGAACCCTGGGCTAGCGATGGGGTGGGGGCAGAGCAGATGAGACCTCCCATCTCCCTGGGGCTGGGTCCAGGCTGGGACCCACCCAGTTGTCAGGCAGCAAACAACTCCGAGTTGCTACCAAACACTAATGCGGCTGGTGTCAGGGGCAGGTGGCAGCGGATTCTGTTACAGGCCCTGGGCTTCTGGGCCCCAGCCTGACCCGGGCCTTGGTGTCTCCTTTCAGGCTCTAAGGTCAGCGCCCCAGGGTGCAGGAATGTGAGCCAACCCCACCACAGCCCATAGTCCTCCTCTGGCATAGAACTACTGAACTGAACCCTCTCCAGCTTCTAGAAAAATCAGTGATGCCACCTGTCCCTACCCTGAAAGACCCTCAGCTCATCTTGGGGATGCTGCATGTGCCACCTAGTGACCTGGATGCACTTTTTCAGATTCATCCTAGTGCCCTGGATGTACTTTTTCAGAATCCTGACAAGGATGGACTCTCCCGTCCCCTGGTTTACAATAAGGAAACCTCAGAGGAGGTCCGCTACTTGCCCGTGGTCACGGTCCTTGTCAGTGGCAGAGCTGGGATTCCAACCCAACCAGAGCTTCTGGCTGACCTTTTTTCTCTATCCAGGCGTGCGGAGGAGCCCAGACTGACAGCAGGACTCACACACACACACTGTTCGGCCTGCAGGCACCTCTGGCCCCTTCCCAGACACCCCCACACTCCAGGAGATCGGGGGTTTTCAGACCCCTTCGCAGCCTTGGAGCCCTTCTTTCCAACAAAATCTCTGTGGAAGGAAGCTCCATAAGGAAGACTTAGAGTGCAGAAGAGGCACCCTGGGCCACCCTCCCTGGGAGGCCCTGCCGGCCACTCTGTCCTCTGTTGCTCCCTTGGGCAGGCTCACGGCCCTCAAACCTTCCATTTTTGGTGCTTAATTTTGGTGTCTGGCGGCTGGCGGCTCGCCTTCCTTCCCTCCTCCCCGAGGGCCCGGTTCCACTGTGAGCTGCCTGGGGACTGGCGTCCCAGCCCTGTGGGCAGGACAGCTTGGCCTGGAGCCCTACTGGCCAGATGGACACTGCCCTAGTCCCAGGCAGCCCTGAGTCAGCAGCACTTGCATCTGGCCAGAGCTGGGGCCCTGCCCGAGACTCCACCCTGCCCACAGCAACCTGCCCTGCCCCAAGCTCCACAGCCTCAGCCACGTGTGGTTCCTTGGGTGTGGCTGTGCCCTAGGTTGATCTGGGGCATTGTGAGTACAGTTCCTCTCCCCCACCCCCTGCCACAGGGCCTCAAGCAAGTGCTTCCGGGGAGGGGGGCTTTTCCTGGGCTTCCTGAGCACCCGTCTATCTCTCTTGCCTAATTGGTCATGTTCCAGGCTCTTGGAGGACTTTATGAAATCAGGTATATGCATCTTTCCCAGTGTCTCCATAGCAACAGAAGGCCTAACTCTGGGGAATTCATAGAGAAGGAAAATGATCCAGCTAAAAATGTACGTGGCTGTCAGTGGGTGGAGAGGGGGCTCCAGGCACAGACGGCAGTGTGCGCGCGCGCGCACACACACACACACACACACACACACCCCAGCAATACCTAGGGAGTTGATATTAGAGCTTTCCCTCCTATCTTAGAACAAGAAAAAGACCCCCTGACACCCACCGCCTTCTCATGGTATCTTCTAGGGCTGAAACACACAATGGTGGGACGGCGCGAAGCTACCTTTCTGAGACCTGGGTCTCTCCTCCTTTCCACCTTGTCCCTCTGCTTCCTTCCAAGTGTGGGTGGAAGAGGATGTGGAGGGTATACCATGCCAATTTCACTTCCCAGCCCCTTTTTTGTGGGACAATTCCCGTCACTTCCTCTAGCTGTCTGGCAAGAGTGTTTCAGCCAAACTGCAGGGACATTTCCTGCCTGCTCCTGGCAGACACCCCAGGGCCTTGCCTCCCTGAGCCCATCCAGCCTTTCCCCTGGACCACCCCCCCCTGGTCCTTTCCCTGCCGTCTGACTGTCTCCCATGACCCTCACCTGCCAGGCTGGGTCAGCAGCGGACCCCAGGGCACCAAGCTGCTTGACACAGGCAAAGGAGTGGCACCCTCCGACCCTTCCTCCCTCCTACAAGCGTGAGTTTTTCCGGATGCAGTTCCTGTAATGGACAATGGACATCCCCCCTCCACCTTGATGCTACAGGCAGCAAGGACTAGAAAATGAGTCCCCTTTAGCAGGGGCTCACTTGTGCCAGGAACTCCTTGCCTGCGTCACATTCGCTGACTCATTTCACCTTCGGGGCAACCCTAGGGGAGGTTGCTGTGATTTACCGTTTGCAGAGGAGGAAACAGGGCTGGAGGACTCACCCAGGACCCCCAGATGGGGCAACTCCGAGCCGGGTCTGGATTTGCAGGCCTGACCCTGGGGACTAAAAGGGACAGAGCTCCTGCTGGTCCAGGACCTGAGGTTGACGCAGGGAGGACTTGGGTGAAGACAGGTAGGTTTTCAGGCATCAAGGGCAGGGTCACCTGACGGTGCCCAACCCAGGCACAGAATCTTCTCCGACTGGTGACCGACAAGTGAACTGCTCCTGCCTTTTGTCCCGATTGCCAAGATGCCCCTCCCCCAGGTGCCCTCACTCATTGTCCCCTCTGCTTGGTCTCCAGGGTATGATGCTGAGTCGGCTGGGCCACAAGAGCCTGGCCCAGAAGGTACTGCGGGACGCCGTGGAGAGGCAGAGCACCTGCCATGAGGCATGGCAGGGCCTGGGCGAGGTGCTGCAGGCCCAAGGCCAGAACGAGGCTGCCGTCGACTGCTTCCTCACCGCCCTGGAGTTGGAGGCCAGCAGCCCCGTGTTGCCCTTCTCCATCATCCCCAGGGAACTCTGAGCGGCACTGCAGCAGCGGGGGGCTGCCAGCACAGGCCCAGGGAGACAGGGGTAGGCAGGGACAGGCAGGGAGCTGGGGTCAGGGAGGGATGGTGGCATTCAAGTGTGGGGCTTAGGGAATACATCGCCAGTGAACATTTCCGCAGGCTGCAGCCCCAGTTCTGGCCCACGCCTCCCCGCTCCCCTCCGGGGCCAGCGGGGGCTGGAGCCGGGTGGACAGGATTTGCATTGGAAGCAAATCCCTTGCTCCCTGGGACTCAGACATGTTATGAGCAGGGAGCTGGGTGGCATCTCCACAAGGCCGCCCCTCCCTCTGTGCCTGTGCATCATCTGAAGATGCCCGAAAGGTGTCAAGCCCCCATCCTTAGAAATTCCTGACAGCTGTATTTTGGGGCTTTGGACAAACTTTAGTCTCAAGCCTCTGCACCACCAGAGAGGAGCCCCCGGAGCTGCCTCTGGCTGGACCAGGCTGTCCTGGATTCCTTTCTCAGTGCCTTGGGAGACAGACTGGCTTGAACTTTAAGTGACTTTGCAGAGTGTGGTGACCTGACAACTTAGAGTGGGGAGCCTCACAGCTGTGCCTTACCCACCCATGCCTGTCCCACCCATGCCTCTGCCTTGGGGTCTGGGTCCCCACTCACTGAATCTTGCTCCCCCGTCTCAGGACAGGGCAGGTCTTGCCCTGGTAGTCCCAGCTTGACACTGTGGGCTGGGTGAGCACGACAGCACTTCTGGGTTCCTCTCTCAGACTTAGCAGAGGATGCCTGGCATTGTCCTCCTTTGTCCAGGGGGGTCAAATGGGCCCTTTATGCTCTTTCTCTCTGCCACCAAGTGCCTTTGGGCCTCTGGTGTATGGCCCTGAACAGCGGCCCTAACTGACCCTTCCATTTCTACCCATCTCTCTGGAAATGTGCCCTAGCCTAAGTGGCCCCTAGAGCGGACCTTAGGGACAAAAATATGGCTCTGGACCCAGCTGTTTCTAACACCCTGAGTCAACACATTCCTGCAAGCCTTTCCCTGGGATGCAGGTCCCTCCAGGGCTACTAATACAGAGGGAGACCGCCTGTAGGACTGTCCCCAGTATGCCTCATCTCCTACAGCCCTCGGGCTTTCGTGGGTGACCCAAACCCCACCCTGACCATGTGGGTCCCCTTGCCTGGGACTCCAGGTGCTATGGTAGGAGATGGAGGAGACCAAGCCTGCCCCTCCTTTCCATGATGAAGCAGGCCTCCGTGTCCAGGACACATCCTGACTGCAGGGTCGGGAGCTGCTGGGCAGATGTCTCCTCCCTGTTGGCTCCGTGGTCTGCTACTTCCACCCTCAGAACCCTTCCCCAGGAAGTCATTCCCAGGGCCGGGGCAGGCAGAGTTCCTCCCTGATCTGCCACAGGTTCCAGTCGTAAACGTCCCCTGGCACAGCTCCCATTTTGAGATTCATGGGAAGGTTGGTGAGGGCCACCCTGGTGAGTCATAGCTGCAACTTTCCCCAAGGGGGACAGCTCAGCACTGCAGAGAGTGGGGGCCTCCTGGTCACCTGCACCAGACCAAGGGGCACCTCAAAGAACACGTGATCCTTTGCCTCTCGGTTGAAGGATCTCTCTGTATGTGTATGTATGTATATAAATATTGAGATATATATATATATATATATATATATATATATATATGATAGAGATCTATTTTTTTCTGGAATTCTATTAGAAAAAAAATAAGCAAATGCCACTGATGTGCCTTGGGGTGTGCAAGGATATTGGTAGTCACCTTTTGGTAGTAGGAAATGGCATCAAATGCATTCTGACAAGCGTGCCCTCTCTGGAAGCCACAGAGAGCTGGGCCAAGTTGCTGACAGTGACTTTGGAAATTGAATAAAGAGACTCTTGAAGGGGAAGCCGGATTGCCTTGTGCTCATTTAGTGTGTTCATTCCCCCATGAGCCGAGCCCTGGAGAGAAGGGAGGCAGATGGAGGGGAGGGCACTGAGAAGGTCGGGGTATCATCTGGAGAATGTTGCCAGGTGGGAGTGGGCGAGAGGAGAGGCTTGGGGAGTATGCGCAGATGGAGCTGAGGCAGGTAAGAGGCAGAAGAGTCCATGGGGCAGGCTCTGGCCTCTGACCTGTCCTTTCAGTGAACCCTGTGCTGCCTCCAGGGCACAGTTACAATTGAGCAGGAGACACTGGCCCCAGCATTGCAGATGAAGCACCTTCAGCCGTGGAGGAGGAGCATCAGGATGGGGGTTGACTCAGGCCACATTCGGATTAGCCACCTCTGCTGAGAAGCCCATACCAGTGCATCTGAAGAGAGCGGTTACTCCTCATACCTGTGTGCACTGCCTAATAGAAGACATGCACCACGTATTTTAAAGAATGATATAAACTTACACAGAAGTTCTACTCTTGAGGTAGAGGGGATAGCAGGGATTGGGCCTCACACACGTTAGACACACGCTCTGTCACTGAGCTTCATCCCCTGCCCTTTTAATTTTGAGACGGGGTCTCACTAAGTTGCCCAGGCCAGCCTTGAACTTGTGATCCTCCTGCCTCAGCCTCCCGAGTCACTGGGATTATGTATGTGAGCCACCACACCCAGCCATGAACCCCAAAGGGTCACCTGCTGTACCCACAGCTATAGCCACCCCACTGTGCAAAGAGCCACCCTGAGTCTCACCCTGGAACTCAGCGTCCATCGAGATGGAGCCTTGTGCTTCCTGTGTTTCCCTGTGGCTGGGCGGCCTCCATCCCCGTGGTCATCTAGTACTGGCCATTGCTGGCACAGAGGGACAGGGCTTCACTCGAAGCCAGTAGCACTCTGCTTCTCTTTCGCTATGATCCTTTTTTCAGGTCACACACACTTTAGTGACTGATGACTGGTATCAAACTCTGCTGGCTCTGGCCCTTAGCTCGTGGCTCCTGGGGGGAGTTAAAGGCCACCTCAAGCCACAGGTAGTGTTATGGTGTCTGCCAGCCTGAGAGACAGAGAAAGAAAGCTCATTCTCCAGGGAAGAGGATGGAATGACTGTGGAGGCCCAGCCTCCCTGTACACGTTGAGGGTATTGCCAGGCTGCCCTTGAGCTGGTCAGATGGTGGAAAGCCGGGTGGAGGATACCCACTGGGCCCAAGAACCTCCCGACACCCATTCCAGTGGCAGATCTTGTGTTCACACATGAGAGCAAGGAAGCCATGTTTAAACCAACCATGCCAGAACAAGGGCTTGAGCCTGGGGACAAGACCTGCAGCTGCCGGGTCACCCCCGCGGACCTCCAGCCCACCCACCACTGTCCAGGACCTAGCCCCCCAGCCTTGTGCACCCTGGTATTAATAGTGTTTATCTGCAGGCACAAATATGAAGGGAATTTCAGCCACCACCACCCGGACTCCTTGCTGGTAGCACAGTGCTCATTGTTGCGCTGGCCCCCCAACCGGAGACTCAGATGTCGTCACTGTGCAAATATTCCTTAGCTTTGAGAAGCCTCCAGCTAAACAAGCCTCCCCATTTTCCCAGGACATGCTGCCCATTCACGATGACAGCCTCCAATGAGGGCGCCTCCCATGTGAGCAGCCAGTGGAACCAACCCCATGACAGGGAGCCAGGGAGCCAAGGACCCTATTGGCCAGAAAGGGCTAGCCGGGGAAGTACCCACTGTCCCCTGCCAGAGATCCCTTCGAATTTTTATCAGAAACCCTCTAAAGGTGACATAAGAGATAAGAGAGTCCCTTGGAGCCCTAGGGTAGGAACTGTACCCGCACAGGCCTGAGGCCAAAGCAGCCACACAGCCATTGACCTGACCTGATGGAGATAGCAGGGTGACAGTGCAGATACCACCCAAGCTGGAAGACACAGCTTTATTATTGACTGGAGGTGTGGCCTTAAGCCAGGTGCTTAACCTCTCTGTTCCTGTTTCCTCGTTTTTAAAATAATAGTAGAATAGTGTCTGCTTTATGGACCATGATATTTATGTGAAAAAAAAAAAGATGTCGAGAGCCTAGAACAGCACCTGGCCTGGGGTAAATGCTCTACACGTGTGCACAATTCTTTTCTCTCTTTCTGCCTGTCCCATTTTCCTCTCCCTTCTGGTTTTCCTTGCTCACTCAAAGGTGTTGCTGTCCTGGGACTCTGGTTGATACTACCTTGACCCTCCAGCACCACCCCTGTTTGACCTACTACCACCTACAGAGCTGTGGCCACTCACCTCTGAACAACTGATTGTTGAACAAAAGGATCCCTTTGGTCTCTGATTTTTGCAGGGGCCCTTGGGCAGCCTGTAGACTGCCTTTCCTTGGGGTAGTGCCCTGCCCCATCTGGTCAGCTGTGACCAGAAGGCAGGGACCTCAGAACATGAAATAGGGCCACTTACTCACCATTACTAAGAACACGGCAGGACCTGGGAACACAAGGCCTTGCCTACAGGACCTATCTACTGCCACCCTCTGAGGATACTGCACAGTGCCAGCTCCCCAGCTCTGGGGACAGTTGAGATGCTTCTCATCATCACAACCTAGAGACCCCAATGGGCTCCGTGAACTTGCACCAGCTGGAGAGCTTCCTGGGGGGGGGTTCACCCAGAGCCAGAGGCCTCTTGCTTGAACGCCCTCGGCCACCAGCTGGGGTGAAGGGGAGAGGATGGCGCTCCGAGCTGCCCAGCACCCAACCTTTCTGCAGCTGCAGTGGAGTTTCCTTAAGCAGAGGCCACTCAAGACCCTGAGAGTCCCCAGATAGCAGTGGTTTTCAGAAGATGCTCAGCAGCCAGAAGCCCAGGCAGGAAGCATGGAGCTGTGTTGGGTTGCGGTGCTCCAGGGCCTCGACCACCTGCTGACTGGCCCAGGATGACCCCCAGAACCAGCTGTGTCCTCCATGCTCTGGCTTATAGCCTAGGGACAGTGCGGTACCCTATGCAGGGGCATCCTTACGGGGGTTGAGGGGACTGTCCTTGTTTGCTATTGTTCTAGCTCAATCTCCATCTCTCTCTCTTCCTCTCTTAACTATGACTTTGGAATTTGGCAAGAAGTTAAGTAAGTCATTATGGATTTCTTTCTTTTTTTCTCTGGAGTGCTGGGGATCTAATTCAGGATCTCACACATTCTACCACTGAGCTGCCACCCGAGTCCTTTTTATTTTGGCTAAGTTGCCAAGGTTGGCCTTAAACTTATGATCCTCCTGCCTCAGCCCCCCGGAGTTCTGGGATGGTAGGTGCGTGCCGCCGCACCTGGCCTTCAGTAGCTTTTCACCAAGAACTAAAGTTGTTCTCTTACCCAACCACAGCACTGTCAGCAGATGGGGACTGTAACCTTGACACAACGCTCTCAGATGATCTTCCATGCACCCCTCTGACTTTGTCACTAATGTTTGTAGCCCCAGTTTCCTGCGACCAGGGTCCCACATTCCATTTAGTTGCCGTGTCTCTCTAGTCTCCTTTATTCTGGAGAGTTCTTCCTCCTCTCTGCTTTTCATAGCGTGGACATTGCCAGAGGCTGCAGAAGTCTTGCCTCCCAGTGTAATGGTGAGACAGACAGACAGCTGGGGCTGAGAGCAGAGGGCAAAAGCAGCCCAAGCTGAGGGCCAGAGAGAACAGCCAATTGGATGGAGCTGGAAGATAAAAGCAAAAATGGCCAGGGTAGCTGGGCATGGTTGAGCACACCTGTCATCCCAGCAGCTTGGGAGGCGAAGACAGGAGGATTGCAAGTCTGAGGCTAGCCTTAGCAATTTAGTAGGGATCTAAGCAACTTAATGAGTCCCTGTCTCAAAAAGTAAAAAGGGCTGGAGATGTGGCTCAGTGATAAAGCACCTCTGTGTTCAATCCCCAGTACCAAAATAAAAAAAGAAATGGCCAGTCTGGCACATGCCTATAATCCCAGCTACTCCAGAGGCTGAGGCTGGAGGATTGAAATTTTAAGGTCAGCCTGAGCAATATAGCAAGACCCTATTTCAGAAAAGGTGGGAGTAGCAGGGGGAACCTGGTACCACCATGGGCCTGGTAGTGGCTAGCCTAGCACACGTGAGTCTCTAGGTTCAATCCCCAGTAACACAAAAACAATAGAAAGAGAAAGTGAAGAACAGGTGAATCTCAGCAAGGCAGAGCTTCCAAATCCAGAGAACCGACTGCCCACTTTCAAGGGCAGTAAGGTGACAGGCGCTCTAGAGCTTCATTCTGTCCTGATGACCTCTCCAACTCCAGCAGCCTGCTGTGGGTCCAACTACTTAATCCCAACGACTAAGAAGGCTGAGGCAGGAGGATGCAAGTTCAAGGGCAGCCTCAGCAACTTAGCAAGTGGGTTCAATTCCTAGTATAAACAAAATCAACTCAATGTGGGTCAAAGACTTCAATGTATGCCCTAAAATAATAAAACCCTTAGAAGAAACATAGGCCCGAAGCTTTAGGACATTTGAGTTGGCAGTGATTTTTTGGGTGTGATAACAAAGGCACCAGCAACAACAAAAAAAAAAAAAAAAAGAAAGAAAGAAACTGGAATTCATGAATATTTAAAAATTGTATGCAGCAGAAGATGCTGTCCACAGTATAAGAAGGCAGCCCAGGGACTGGGGTTGAGGCTCAGTGGTGGGCGCTTGCCTAGCATGTGTGAGGCACTAGGCTCCATTCTCAGCACCACATAAAAATAAATAAAAGTCCATTGACAACTAAAAAATTTTTTTTCTCTCTAAAAAAGGCAACCCACAGAATAGGAGAAAATACACAAACCATATGTCTGATGAGAAATTAATTACCAGAATATATTGAGAACTAGAGATCAATAACAACAGTAAATACCACTGGATTAAAAAACAGGCAAAGGACTTGAACAGACACTCTTCACAGTGTTTGTTTCGCCCTCACAGTCTGTTTCATTGGGCCAAAAAGTGCATGAAAAGGTTCTTAGCATCACTAACTATCCGGGAAACACAAATCCAAACTATAAGGCACCACCTTACACCCATTAGGACAGCTACTGCCCAGAAAACAGAAGTGATGTTGGCAAGCAGTGGAGAGACCAGGGCCCCTGGGTGCCATTGGTGGGAATGTAAAATGGTTCAGCACCCGTAGAAAACAAGTGTGGTGGTTTCTCAAAAAAATCAAAACCAGACCATTCTGGAAAGCAGTCTACAGATTCCTCAGACAATTTGGAATGGAACCACCATTTCACCCAGCTATCCCACAAACCTTGGTTTATACCTATAGGACTTAAAATCAGGATACTGTAGTGATGCAACCACATCAATGTTTATAGCAGTTCAATTCACAATAGCTAAGCTATGGAACTAACCTAGTTGCCTTTCAACAGATGAATGGATAAAGAAAATGTGGTATGTATACACTGTGGAATATTACTCAGCATTAAAGAAGAATAAAATTATGGCATTTGCCAGTAAAGGAATGGAACTGGAGACTATCATGTTAAGTGAAATAAACCAATCCCAAAAACCCAAAGGCCGAATGTTCTCTCTGATATGCGGATGCTAACATACAATAAGAAGAGGGGAGGCAAGAATAGAATTTCATTGGATTAGACAAAGGGGAATGAAGGGAAGGGAGAGGGGTTGAGAACAGGAAAGACAGTAGAAGGAACCAGACATAACTTTCCTGGGTTCATATATGAATACACCACCAATGTAACTCTACATCGTGTACAACCACAAGAATGGGAAGTTGTACTCCATGTATGTACAATATGTCAAAATGACTCTACTGTCATGTATTTCTAAAAAGAACAAATGATTTTTTTTAAATGAAAAACAGAGCCACCCCCTGTTCCTGCAATTCTATGGGCTATATGTCCAAAAGAGCTGAAAGCAGGGTCCTGGAGAGGCATCTGGACACATACAGCCACAGCAGTATTGTCCACAGTAGCTAAAACACAGATGCCACCCAACGTCTCCATCGTGAGATCCTTGGACGAAGCCAAATGCAGCGGAAACATACAACGGGATATTCACCCTCTAAAAGGAAGGAAGTTCGAACGCATGCTGCAACACGGGCAGATCCCGAGGACAGAGCTAAATAAAATACGCCACTCACCAAAAGACAAATACCGTCTGCTTCCACTTACACCAGGTACTTAGAGTCCACATCATGGAGAGGGGGAGCAGGATGATACTTGCCAGAGATGGAGAAGGGGGTGAGGAGCTGTTATCTAATGGGTGCAGAGTTTCAGTTTTGCAAGAGGAAAAGAGCTGTGATCATTGCATCTAACACCACTGGACTGTATACTTCCACAACTGCAGACTCAGAGTATGTGTATTTTATCACAATAAAAAAGTAAGAAAAAGGAACCACTGATTCTGAACTTGTAGGTTTGGAACTTTTTTTTTCTTTTCTTTTTTCTTTCAAGATAATAGGGTTTTCAAAGTCATCCTAGGCCGGGAGACCAGGCAGCTCCGTGCCTTAGGGGACATCAAGCACATTAGAGGTAATGCTAGTCGCGGGGCAGGTCACCTAAGCAACCCGAGGTCCTCAGCCTCAAAGCCTGTGCCTGCCTCTCTCCAGGACTGGAAGGTGTCCCCTCTAGGCCCAGAGAGAGTGAGGAGGCGGGAGTGGGGAAGGATGGAAAGCAGAGGAAGGGAGGAGGAGGAGGACAAGCTGTCCCCGGTGACTTCTGACATGCTCTGACTTAATGGAGAGGAAACTCCACATGGAAACAACACAAAATATCTGTAGCCGAGAAGAAGCCTTCCCTTGGGTTAGAGCCAAATTGAGAGAGCAGTTGGAAAAGTGGGGTGGGGGTAGAGAGGCAGAGGGATGCCCAGGGGAACCAGGGTAGGGACCTAGAGAAGCCAGTATCACGGAAGCTAACGGGGAGGGAGGCCGAGAGGGCTGTGAGGTCCTGAGGGAGTCCCTCGGGGACCTAAGATGGGGGGCGGGGGGGGGGACAAGGCCACAAACACCATCATCCCCTTTCACCCATGGCACTCTATGGCTTTGCCAAGTCCTCTCGGGCATGTCATCTGATTCGCACAGCAGCCCTAGCCGCTAGGTGTTAGGTGTTCCAACCTCAGAGCTGAAGTTCAGTGTCAACCCTGGTCTGTCCAGCCTCTGGTCTTCCATCCTGGAATCATTGTCCCAGGTTTGGACTCAAGGAGGGGAAGAGTCATTCAGTCCCTCTGCTCTTTCTGGAAAAGTCTTTCCCAAACTGAATGAAATGTGGTTTAATAAAAATATTGGAATATGTCAAAGAGGAAAAGTAAAACCTGTTTTTGCCACCAGCTCCCAGAAGCCCTTGTGCAAACCCCTGGGGCAGAGTCTCTGTCACCTCATCCTGAAGAGCAAAGCAGGGTAAAGGCAAACAGGTCTGAGGCCAGGCACTGCAGCCCCAGAAAGGAAACTCGGCCCACAGTCAGGGAGGCCAAGGCAGAGCCTAGTGAACACCCCAGGGGGGCACAGAACTCAGGGTAACCCAGGTGGCCCTGCAGAATATTCCCCAGAGGTTTCTCCGGGTGAAATCCCTGCTGGCCTCCCAAATCCCCTTCCTGCAGGCTGGTCACATCATCCTGCCCTTCTTACTCCAAAAGGGTCCTCATTCTCCTAGGACAATGAGAAACTGCCCTCCACCCTAGTGACACACCCCGCACACCCACAACTGGGCACCTGCAGCCACATCTGTACTATCTGTAGCTCCTGGCCAGAGCTGATGGCGTGAGCACAGAACCTGTTTAGCCACAGACTTGTTTTTTCTAAGTAGAAGTGACACATTCTAAAATAATAATAAAAATGGGCTGGGGTATAGCTCAGTGGTAGAGTGTATGTTTAGCATGTCCAAGGTCCTCGGTTTGGTTCCCAGCACCCAAAAAAAAAAAAAAAAAGTCTAATAAATATCCCAGGTAACGGTAAGGGAGAGGAAACAAATGTACAGTAAATATATTAACCAGTATCACACGTTGTTTATTTTTGTTATCAAGCGTTACATACTGTGCATAGTTGTATGTGCCTTAGGTTTGCTTACACCAGTGTCACCACGAACACGTGAGTGACGTTTTATACTACAAGGTTATTAGGCAATAGGAATTTTTCTGCTCCATGTTGCAGGGTTCACAGTTACATGTGGAGCCCATCATTGACCAGACTGTTAGTTGACGCCTGACTGTACTCATCAAATGGAATCAATATTGTTCTTTTCAGGGAGTTGACAAAAAGAAAGTGCCACCTTTTGGGGTCCTGTGGCCTTGGTTGAATGCCAATGATCCAGGGAAGTCATCAAGGGGACCTGGAGGTCTTCCAACATTAATGCTGTTAAGGTAGAAGGACCAAGGCCACACAGCCTGGATATGTGGGGCATCTGTGTGACTGCAAGAGCACTTTGGTGCCCAGTCTCTGGGGACACGCTCTTGGGTAATAGGTAGAGCAGCACAGGATCAATTTTTCACACCAGGCCCCTTTTGAGAAGTGAGTTAATAATTAAGCTGCAACTATCAAAGACAAACAGGAAAGATGGCGATTCCTCATGTCCTGAGGCCAAGGCCCTCTACAGAACAGGCAAAGCACGCTTCCCTAAACACCAAGAACTTGCTAAAAAAAAACAAACAAACAAAAAAAAAAAACAAAACTCAAAGTGGTTTGGCACCAATATCACTTTATTTTAATAGCCAATCGTGTTATTGAAGAAAAGGCTGTGTTCTCGGCCCATCTTGGCTATGGTTGGGTTCTGCTTAGGGAACTGTCTGGAAGATACGTAGGCTCCTGGGCCTGGGGTTTTCTGAAACCAGAAAAGAAAATAAGGACTGATGAGGCAGTGACACCGAAACCTGGCTGCTGGGTTGGATGTGGATGGTGGATGAGTCCCCTGTGCAGGGACACAGGACCATACCAGCCTGCGGGGTCTTTGAATTGGAGGGTAGATGCCCTGGGAGCTGAGGCGGCTCCTGTCAGCATCACCGCGTGGCTGGAGAGGGGCGGAGACATGGGCAGGACCATCCAGGGCCCACGGGAACCTGCTAGGGAAACAGGGTCACACCCCACCATACCTCAAGGCCCTCCACCTGCACAGCTCCTGTCCCAGGGAATGCCACCTGCCCTGCTCCACTAGAAACAAGTGGCTGGAGAGACCTGATTCTGAATCTGGATGGTCTAATTCCAGAGCCCAGACTACCTCCAAGATATGGCTGAGTTTTATCACTAACCCAGTGTGAAAACGCAAGGTGTTTGTCAAGTGGGGTCTGTGGCCCCAGGGCCCAAAGTGTTCCCAAAGGATCCACGAGCTCTTGTTTGTAACCATCAGGTTCCCATTTTGAAGAAACTGCATAATGACTGAGGACAAGCGTTTCAGAGTCCAACAGGCCTGGATTTGAGTCCCAGTCCTACCTCCACTGGCTCACTGTGACCCTGGGCCATCAATCAGGGCACAGTGCTTGCCGATAGGAGGGGATAGGGCTCACTGGAGTCCCTTCAAAACAGTCCATACTTGGCAGGGCCCGGAACAAGCCTCCCACGCTCACCGCCCCCCATTCTCTATTACCACCTACTGGTCATTTCCATCCTTCCTCACAGTTGGCTGTCTCTCCAGGAGACCAGTGAGGGTACAGACAGTGTTTGCCTGAGAGGGGAATGGAGCGGTCAGCCTGGTCAGCCCCAGAGGATGAGATCAGCTGCCTACAGAAGCCGCTCTCAATGACAGCATGTTTCCTTGCCAAGAGCAGAGCAGCAGCCTGGAAATCTAATCAAGTCTTGGCCACACGTCAAAGGAAGCGGAAGCCTTTATTAGTGCGATTAATGAGGATACAACATGTGCGTGGAGTCCTGGGCGGCCAGGCCACAGAACCGGAGGTTCAGCAGGCCTGTGCCAGCAGGGCCACCCTGCAGGAGGCTGCCAGTTGTGGCTCATCCACCCTGAAAACACCCAGCTCGCCGCCCCGTGCCCTGATTTCACCAAGTGACCTTCTGTGGTCCTTGGCTTCCAAGAATATTTCCTGTAAGAGAGCACAGGAGGCCCCCCTGGGTGGATGCTTCTAAATTAATGCTACACATGATGGTGTGTTGCTCAGTATCCTGGGAGTCTGGTTAGCATGACTCAAGTCTTCCTGAGAATGCTCAGTCCTATTGGTCCTGACAGACATCTGTTTGGGGATCATGGTGATGTCACTAGGTGATCCTCTAGACCCCTGTTGTGGGTCTGCCTGCGATTTTACTGGTTGAGCCTCCCCAGCACACCTCCAAAGAAAGGTAACACTGCAGTCCAGCCAGCTACAGTCTAGCCCATCCTGCCCAATGTCCCAGCTTCTCCCCATCCCCTTGAACCTTTAGAGAAGCCCCTCTCTTATAAGCAGAATTTATATTTCTATCCCCCCAGTCATCTCAAATGAGTCTACAAACTTTCAAACTGGGGCTCAGGCTGGGCGGCAATAAGACCATGGGAATTAAAATGGTCTTTTGGCATCAAAAAATATTTTTCAAAGCCACAGTTGATAATGCTTTTGTAATCATTCTTGGTCTTCTCAGGGCCTTGGAGACCCTGCACACCCCCAGAACCTGCTTTCTCCACAGAATCGAGCCTCTTCCTTTCTGTCCTCTGTGAGTCCTTGGAGCAGGGTGATGGCTCATGTCTTAAAGGTCCCCTTTGGTTCGGCAATGTTTCTGCTTCAACGTTTTGCTTCCTTGAGCTCCAGGAAGCCACCCACAAAGAACATCAGTTCTGGATGGCTGGATGTGGCCATGCACACTGCTCACTGCAGTCCATTAACAGTGCCCTCTCAAAGCATCCAGGTCACAGCACCAGTGGCTGACGACCATGCTGGCTATTTTCAACCAACCCATAATTCAGCTACAGTCTTCGGGCCTAGAGTCACCCTGGGTCTGAGGCTGGCTGAGGCTTGCAGATGCTGGAGCTCCACGCTCCTTCCTGCCTGACCGGCCACACTTGAGGACTGTAGGTGATTGTAGTCCCTGTCCCCCACCTTCCACACCCAGGGAGTCTTAAGACACCCCCCAGCCACACCTCTGGGGGTGTCTGTCTTTTAGAATACTCACTGAATAGCTGGGCTTGAACCGGGGTACTCTGGATTGAAAACAAGAAGTAATGGAACTTGGTGAAGGTATTTTTACATTATAGTGACCTGGTCCTGGGCCTTCACGCTGGAGGACATAAAAAAATAAAAATTAAAAATAAGAAAGTTTCACTATTACTAATGCTTGATATATTTTATATATATGTAATAAATAAAAAAATATATATATCTTATGTTTTATATATATATTATATATCTTATATAAAATCTCAAGCCTTTTACAAATAAATACATGAGTTCATATGATATGGTTTTTAAAAAAAATTCCCAGATTTGGGCTTGAGAGATCACACTGAGGTATAACCTAGAAAATGGGAAGT
Source organism: Urocitellus parryii (assembly GCF_045843805.1). Classification (NCBI taxonomy): domain Eukaryota; kingdom Metazoa; phylum Chordata; class Mammalia; order Rodentia; family Sciuridae; genus Urocitellus; species Urocitellus parryii. The sequence goes on from NC_135542.1 coordinate 68,786,989, forward strand.
GGGAATAACACCTGAGAGACCCTCCTCAGCTGCCTCATGCATAATGTGAGGCTGGAGAAGACCTTATCCCTTTGGCCCTGTCAGGGGAACCACTTTCCCACACACAGGCCCCTGTTCCCATCCACGCGCCTCCCGCCACGCTTGCTGCTCTGAGCCGTTTGCTTCATAAAGCACACTTATTCCTTCATATAAATGCAATATCTGTTTTATGAGTCCTAAAAAGTATTCACAGCAATTCACTGAAATAAGCTGTGAGATTAGCATAAATGAATGAACACAACTAAAAAGACAAACACTCCAATAGAAAAATCAGCGTAAGGCAACTCACAGAGACAAAACACAGATGTTCAATGAGCGCGCTGCGGGGAAGAGGGCTTCCACCACATTAATCACCAAGTAAGGTCTAATTAGGACAGTGACATTCTCTTTTTGGAAGACAGCATCTAGAACATGAACAAAGGCTAAGGAGGAAAGGAGAGAAAGATAAAGGAAGGAAGAGACGCAGGGGAGGGAGGGAGAGAGAAGGAAGCAGGGGAGGAAGGAACCCCAAGATTTAACAACAAGCTCAGGCCGGGCTACAGATGCTGGCGGAATATAAATCCAATCAACCTTTTCTGTAGTGCAATCTGGAAAGATGTGAAATGGTTTAAAAATGAACTTGCCCATGCAGAGGGAGGGAGGCAAAGAAGAAAGGAGCGATCACCAGGGTGCTGCAGGGTCCCGGAGAAAAATCATGAGTCCTGAGCCTAGATAAAGGAGGGTGGGGACTGGAGAAGGCAGGGAGAGGACAGGGGAGGGAAGAGGAGAGGGACCCCCCAAACACCACACTGCCATGATGCTGACGTGGTGACAGCCTTTTCCTTTTCCCCAGGAATTTACTTTTTTCCGCTCCCATTTTCAAGTAGCCAGAGTTCACTGTCTCAGGGGTGGGACCCCGCAAAACCCAGAAATGAGCCCTTCTGGCATGATGTCTTGGATCTGTTTCTAAATAATGCAGGAATTGGGGGGAACAGGTGGGAAAACGGATGGGGTAAAAAATGGCCAGGGGTTGACCATTGTGGAACGGGCCCATGAGGCTGTAACATAGTGTTCTATACTATTATATATTTATTTATTTGTTTGTTTATGGTAGCAGGAATTGAACACAGGAGCACCTAACCACTGAACCACATCCCCAGCCTATTTTTATTTTTAATTTTGAGACAGGGTCTCGCTAAGTTGCTTAGGGCCTTGCTAAGTTGCCGAGGCTGGCTTTGAACTTGCCATCCTCCTGCCTCAGCCTCCCAAGATGCTGGGATTACAGGCCTGCGTCACCATGCCCAGCTATGTATGTGTTTTTAAAGTTTTCACAGTACAAAGTTTAAAACAATGTATATTTATTATTTTGACCCAGCTATTCCACTTTTAGACATTCATCCTAAGAAATAATTGAGAAATGTTTACAAATATGCACTCACCAAGACATTCAGTGTAACATTACTTTAAAAGTTTAGAAATAAACTAAATGACCAGTGATGGATGCCTAGTTAAACAGATTGATTCTCCCACCCAGCTGTCCAGTGTTGATGAAACTTTATAGGCATAAAAGGATTCCCAAATATCATTAAGTGAAAAATGTAACCTTAAAATGTGTTTATAAAAATATTTCAGGGGCTGGGGTTGTAGCTTAGTGGTAGAGCGCTTGCCTAGCAAGTGCGAGGCCTGGGTTCGATCCTCAGCACCATATAAAAATAAGTAAATGAAATAAAGGCATTGTGTCCAAATGCACCTAAAAATTAAATATTAAAAAAAAATTCATAGCTTGGGTTGTGGCTCAGTGGCAGAGTGCTTGCCTCACACATATGAGGCACTGGGTTCGATCCTTAGCACCGCATAAAAATAAACAAAATAAAGATATTGTGTCCATGTATAACTAAAAAATATTTTTTAAAATTTTCAAATGACTTATACATGGATGGTAGCTTTCTCCAGGTGATGGCATGTTAAGTTAAAAAGGAAAACAAAAAAATTTCTGCTTATCTGCCTTTTGGGGCAAGGGGTGGGGGATAGATACCAGGATTGAACTCAGGGGCACTCGACCACTGAGCCACATCCCCAGCCCTATTTTGTATTTTATTTAGATACAGGGTCTCACTGAGTTACTTAGTGCCTCACTTTTGCTGAGGCTGACTTTGAACTCACGATCCTCCTTTCTCAGCCTCAAGCTGCTGGGATTACAGGCGTGCATCAACACGCCCAGCTTGCTTATCTACATTTTAAAAATTTTTCTGCAATGAATCTGAGTGTTCTTGAAAAATGAAAAAATACTAATGTATAAAAAGGGAATATGGAAATTGGGTAAATAAAAATAAGGAATTTAAAAAAATAACGATAAAGCCAACAGTAAGGTTAGAACAGAGCCATATATTGGGTACCATCCTTCTGGTAACTGAGGCTGGTCACAGATGAGCCCTGGGGGCCAGGGGGTAGCAGAACAAACACTGGTATAGACCTCCTGCAAGATTTAAGAGCCAGGCTTTCCTGTTTGCTCTAGCTGGTGGCACAGAAATGTAATTAGGACTGCCACTCTCAATTATTCTACCATGAATGGAATATGTTATTAACAGACATGCACAAGCCTAATAAATCAAGGGACAAGTGCACCTCCTTGTTTTATACTTCATGACAGAGAGATGAAAGGGGTAACGTTTTCAAACTATGCATAAATGTGACAAAGGTCCCTATTGGGGTGAGGGTCTCTGGTGTGCACTCTGCACCAACATTGAAGAAATCATAAACACGAGGAAGCACAAGCCCCAGGAATCCAGTTGTGCAACCTCTGACTGTAATAGCGCAGCTCTGAGCTGGATGGGTAGCTGGCCAAAGATGCCGCTGTGTGCACCATCAGTTCCACACCTACAACTGCCTTGCCCCTGCTCCCAAGCCTAAGGTGGCTTTCTTTCTGAGCTTCCAGATCACGGGTCCCTTAGAAGTCTGAGTGTCAAGTGCAATGAAGCACTGATGAGGTCCCATGCCGTCCAGCAGCTGCCCTGCATGGGCTGGGTTACCTGATTCAAAGGAACTGGGTCATGGAACAGAAAGAAATTACTGCCACTTGTGGCAGATGGAATCCTTAAGAGGGAAACATTAGGGAAATGGGTCCAGACCCAAGTACATATTTCAAAAGCCACAGGAATGCTGCGGCAGAGCCTTGACAGCTCTGAGACTGGTCACTTGAGGGTCCTGCAATAGCCAGGAAACAGCTCTGGCAGGGTCCTGCCTGCAACCCCACCTGAGGGCGTTGTAACTGGGCAGAGGCTTGGGACGTATCTTTTCTGGACCCAGTTCAATGGGAGGGTGTTTACAACAAGGAGGACTTTTGTAGTAGGTCTGTTTGGAAGTTGAGCACTCTGCTCCCTGGTGTACCAGGGATCACTGAGAGTGATCCGGGCTTCAGTCCCACACCGTGTGATGTGCACGGGAAGGGAGGCCTCCGGGTTCAGCTAAGCTCTCGGCACCTCTCACACAATCCCATGGCCCGTTCCCTACACCTTGCTTTTGTCAGCGCTTTGCTGTGGCAACTCGGGTTTTCCCAAAGCCAAACCTCTCAGAGGAGAACAGAATAGCCACCAATTAAAGTCCCAGGATTTGACACCAAGGGAAACTTCAGGAAAGGTTTTCATGGGACCCTCCCTCTGCTTTGGGGGCCTAATTCCAGCTCAACCCTACTGCTACCTGGTAGTGCATCGTCTTCCCTTTGAGAAAGTCCTATTTGACTACTAGTTTCTTTCTTTCTTTCTTTCTTTCTTCTTTCTTTTTCTTTCTTTCTTTCTTTCTTTTTTTTTTTTTTTTTTTTTTTTTGTGCCAGGGATTGAATCCAGAGGTGCTTAACCGGTAAACCACATCCCCAGCCCTTTTTATATTTTATTTTGAGACAGGGTCTTGCTAAGTTGCTGAGGCTGGCTTTGAACTTGCCATCCTCCTGCCTCAGCTTTGTGAGGCACTGGGATTACAGGAATGCACCACCGTACCCAGCTGGTGCCCATTTTTTTAATACCTTTATTTTATTTTTATGTGGTGCTGAGGATTGAACCCAGTGCCTCACACTTGCAAGGCAAGTAAGTGCTCTACCACTGAGCCACAACTGCAGCCCCACTGGTGCCCATTTTTTAAAAGAGAAAATTTAGACAGACAGACACACACACACACACACACACACACACACAAAGCCACATGAAAGCAAAAGGAGAGTTCTACAAACTGAGGAATGACAAATGTTCCAGCAAAGGACCACCAGCTAGGAGAGACACATGGAGCAAATTGTCTCTCATTGTACCCAGAAGAAACCAACGGGGACTGATCTAGGACTTCTGACCTTCAGAACTGTGAGACAACAAATTTCTGTTGTACTGGTGTGAATACCCAATTTGTGGGACTCTGTTACAGCAGCCAAACAAATACATGAGTGTCCAGCTCATTTCTTCATCCAACTGACATACGATGTTCCGGGTAGTAGGCTGGAAGCTGGGCATATGATTGTCTCCTGATATTAGTCTGCCCTTTTCTTAGTGTCAGAACAATTTTTAACTGGGCCCATGTCTTCCCAGAATAGTTTCAATCTCCCAGCCTCCCTGGCATCCAGGTGTGGCCACACGACTCATTTCAGACCAACAGGAGGGAGGTGGAAGAGGTGTGTGCAATTCCAAGGAGCATCCTTAAGGAGACGCACGGTGCCCCTTCCTCACCCTCCTTCCTGCCAGCTGGCCCTGCGTCCTCCACTCTCTGCGACCATAGGAACAAAAGCTATGCTCAGCACAGCAGCACGGAGGAGAAGGGTGCTATGGCCTCGCCACACCAGCCCACTGCAGGGGGTTTACAGAAGATAAATAAATTCCTACATTATGGATAATGTTATTACCAAGGTCCTCTGTTCCTAGCAGCAGAACTAATGGACAAGATGAGCATGCATTCCCTATTTTCATGGGTTTATACTTACAAAAATATAATCACAAGCATGTGGAGTGTCACACAAAGGGATGGTAGGATGCAAAAGGGTACACTGATATGATCCCTGGTCCTCAAGAATCCCCTCGAGAACTGCATCTGAGCTGAGACTAAAAGAAAAATGAGGAAGACGTTGTAGGGCATGAAGACTGGAGGAAGGGTTGGTGTAGGAAGCCGCGGTAGGGAAGTTAGCAGGGAACAAAATGGACAAGGTCTTGAGAACAAGCCTAAAGAGAGGGACATTATTCATTTGAACCCTGCTGGACAAATGTGCTGCATTACAAAAGTCGAATAGTAAGTGCTCACTGGCCTGTTCTGATTTAATTAGCAGAAAGACCAAAAAAAGCAAGTGATTAGTGGTCCAGGGATAGCTTAATATGTATGCAAGCTAACAGTGGGACTTCTCCTCCATTCAACCTTCTGAACCCTGAGTGTCCCAGGGGGTTAGGGACTGCTGCTGGGTTGAATATGTCAAATCCCAGTCCAACAAAGCCTGATACTCAAGCCCACAAACATTCACTGAAACCTGCTGTGTGCCAGGTATGTATGCCAGGGTTTCTGGCAGAGGTGAAAAACATTTGGTCTAAGATCATTGCCTTCAGGGTGCCTGAAATCTAGTTGTGAACAGAAGAACAAAATTTTCAGTAAAAGGAACAAGAATTAAAGAACAACAATAAAACAAATGCTGGTGGAACAGAACTAAATGTTAAATGAGAGGTATGAGCTAGGACTTAGGATGAGTTTGCAGTGAGAAGAGGCCACAGAGGGAGAAGGCTTGGTAGAAAGGGCTGGAGAGCTGCCCCTTGAAGAAAGGCATGAGGTTGATGGACAGGGAGGGTAGGATAGCTGAGGGCAAGGCCACAGGTCAGTCAGGCAGAGACCAGTGTCACGGGATGGGATGTGGTACACCCTTGTCAATATTCAAGAAGAAACTTTTATTCAATGCTGAGGATCACATGCTGGGCAAGCACTCTGCCACTAAGCCATATTCCTGGCTACTCAAGAAGGGACTTCTGCCTGGTGCGGTGGTGCACACCTGTAATCCCCTGGGCTGGAGAGGCTGAGGCAGGAGGATAGCTAATTCAAGGCCAACTCTCAGAAATGCGAGGCACTAAGCAACTCAGTGAGACCCTATCTCTAAAAAAAGTACAAAATAGGGCTGGGGATGTGGCTCAGTGGTCGAGTGCCCCTGAGATCAATCCCTAGTATCAAAAAATAGAAGGGACTTCTAATCATCCCAGTTAGCCCTATTTCCACAGGTTCCTCATTCATGCACTCAACCAACCAAGGACCAAAAATATGTTTCTTTTTGTTGTTGTTGTTGTTGTTGTTGTTTAATGTGTCTGGAAGCCAGGCACGGTAGCACAGACATGTGATCTCAGCTACATGCAAGACGGTACACTGAAGCTACTGAAGCTGAGGCAGGAGGATTGCAAGTCCAAGGACAGCCTCAGCAATTTAACAAAACTGCCTGTCTCAAAGTGAAATCTAGCCAGGTGTGGTAGTGCACACCTGTAATCCCAGCGGCTCAGGAGGTTGAGATAATAGGACCGTGAGTTCAAAGGTGAGGCTCTAAGCAACTCAGTGAGATCCTGTTTCTAAATTTAAAAAATACAAAATAGGTTGGGGATGTGGCTTAGTGGTTGAGTGCTCCTGAGTTCAATCTCTAGTACCCCCCTCCCCAATAAAAGGTGAAATCTAAAGAGGCTGGGGATGTAGCTCAGTGGTAGAGCACCCCTGGGTTCAAATCCCCAGGTTTTTTTTAAGTGGTTTTTTCCTAGATTTTTTTTCTTATTATGATTCCCTAAACAAGATAGCATAACAAGTATCTATACAGCATTTATATTGTATTAGATATTATAAAGAATCTAGAAATTATATGCAGTATACATGAGAAGGAACATAGGTTATATGCAAACTCTGCTGTTACATATAAGGGACATGAGCATCCATGGCTTTTGGTATTCAAAGGGTTCCTGGAATCAATCCTTAATGGATAATGAGGTATAACTGTATTATACTGCAAAATTTGAGCTTATATAAACACATGGGGAAAAAAAGTCACACAGCAAAACTTATATCCTAAGATATATGACCTAAATGTTACTTCACAGGAACCAACTTGAACTGCCAAATCTATTTTTATAACATCATCTTTCTCCAGAAAATACACACATTCCATATCTCAGGTGAAGAATCTCTTTGCACCAATTCACAGATCTATGTCAAAAGATGTTTACATAGGCTCCTCTCAGAAAAAATGCAGTGAGGGACTTGACATTCAACTTTCTCAACAGTTACTTAGTTGCTTTTTACATGTGTAGTAAATTTAGAAAGGATTTCCACAATTTCATTGCAGAGTTAAACTTTTCAATGTCCCTATGCATTTCCAGTCTTTGCAAGTCCTTGTCATAGTGAGGCATCTGCAGGCAAGTGCTTGTCTTCCGGGCTCCTCTCCAGCCTGCTCCAGCAGACAGGCTCCTGGCTGCCCATGGCTGCAGCCATCTCTAGCTGGCAGAGTCGCCCAGTCACCTGCTCTCATCTCTTCCTCGTGACAGCCTGGTGTGGGAGGCCTCCGAGGCTCAGCAAGATTAGAACCAGTGACTTATCACCTTAGCCAGTCACTGGCCTTCCTGCTCAGTGCTGCAAGTAACAGTCCTCATTCTAAGTTTTGTTTCTTTAAAATGCTAATGTTAACGGGAACCTAGAAAGACCACAGAGTCCATTCCCATTTATCCTGGGCATAGCTTTCGGCTGATCGCACTGAAGAAAGGGTTGGAAATACATTTATGGTCCAAAATATTCATAAATAATATGTCTAAAGCACAAGAAGCAGCAGAACTGAATTTATTCTAGGAGGTGGTAAAAAAATGATATCCCCCAAATTTGGTGTGTGTGATAAGCAGGAACATCCTGCCCAGAAAGGAAAAAGGTGTCCGAGCCAGGAGGCCAGAATCCTCTCTTACCAGCTCATGGAGAGGTCAGTTCCAAAGGATGGAGGAAGATAAAACACACCCAAGGGCTGCACCACAGCACCAATACATGCAATGATCTAAACGTTTGTCCCCTTTGAAACTCATGTTGAGATTTCTGCCCTATGGGGAGGTATTAAGACGGTGGAAACTTGATCTGACTATGGTACTTAGAGGTGGGAGCTCTGGGAGGTAATTAAGGTTAACAGAGGCCATAAAGGTGGGGTCCGAAATCCCATGGGACTGTGGCTTTTTAAGAAGAGGAAGAGACTCCTGAGATAGGAGGCTTTTACCATATGATGCCTGTGCCACCTGAGTACGACACAGTCCATTGCCTGCAAGGATCCCATCATATGTGCCACCCAACCTCAAACTTCCCAGCCTTCATGAGCCACCATGAGCAGAATAGACCTCTTTTCTGTATAACTTTCTAAGTCTGAGGTGCTCAGTTACAGCAACTGATAACAGACTAAGATACCACCCCCACCTTTATGTTTTTGATTTTTTGCTTAAGCTAATTTTGAATGGGTTTATGTCATTTGCCATGAAGGGGGGAAAAAGTCCTATCTCATTTTTTAAAATTTCCAGTCAAGATACTATTATATGGGCCGGGGTTGTGGCTCAGTGATACAGCACTTGCCTAGCATGTGTGAGGCATTGGGTTCGACCCCTGGCCCCACATAAAAATAAAACAAATAAAATAAAGGTATTGTGTCCATCTACAACTAAAATATCTTTTTTCAAAAAAGATACTATTATAAGAAAGAAGTTCAGGAGATGTTTTACTCACATCTGGACAGCAAAACATCACTCTGCTGATGTTAATGCCATTGCAAATGTTGCACAGATTTTTTTTAAGAAGAAAATTTTCCAGGATAGATATCTTTTCCTGAAAACTCTAGCATATCTGTAGCTTTATTTGAAATGCTATATTTTTCTAAAAATACTACCTACAAGTGAAATTCATCTTTAAGAAGATTGATACTGGAAACTGTTGTAATCATCTTGACTTCCAGATTCCATTCAAGCAGAAACCAATTTTCTGCTTTATTCAGTCTGGCCCGGTTTATTAGTTATTTTTCTGCTCCCCGTGGAATTTCAGACTGTCTGCTTAGTTTTTGATGATGTTGTTTGTTTTTGTGATGCTGGGGATTGAACCCAGGGCCTTATGAATGCCAGGCAAGCACTCTACTAACTGAGCTATATTCCCCAGCCCTCTGCTTAGTTTTTAATTGAACTAATTTCTTAAATGCAAAAAAGGCTGGAATGATCCTGCAATCTCTTCTAATGCTGGTTGTAATGCACAGTATATGCCACAGGTCCGATACCCACTTTGAGCACTCCTTCTATTAAATGTGAACCAAAATAGACAAATCACATAACCGTCATTTGTGTCTGTACAGACTCCTGTTTTTCTAATCTCTTTCTTATTCTTCATAGACCTGTCAGGTTTTAAGAAACACAGAAGCGCCTTGAAATATTTCTGACATCAAACAAAAGAAACCAGTTTTCATTTGACATTGTAAGATTTGTCAGGAAAGATGAGTGCATCTTGCCCTTTATTTTAGATAAACTATGAGAAATTGTAATTGTAAAGAATCTTCTTCGCAAACATCAGGATGAATGACTGGGTCCTAATTACGTAGTAGTAAGTGAGACTATTTTTATTTAAGAAACAGAACATTTTCCCGTTGACAATTTTAACGGCACTTTTCCCCAAACGCTGTTTATTTTTTGCTTTCAAAAATTATATTTAGAAAAATAATGAAGGCAGAGGAAGAGAAAGGAAATAAACAATCACTCTTAGTCACAGCACCTCAGCATAGCCAGTACAAGATTTCTGGTTCATTTCCTATTTTGTATGTATGATCTTTCTTACCTTATTTTAATCATAACATATGCATCAATCTGGGGGGAGGTTACTGGGGATTGAAATCAGGGGCACTCCAATGAGCCACATGCCCAGCCCTATTTTGATTTTACTTAGAGACAGGGTCTCACTGAGTTGCTTAGCGCCCTTAATTTTGCTGAGGCTGGCTTTGAACTCTTGATCCTCCTGCCTCAGCCCCTCTGCCCCCTCATTTTTTTTAAAGTTAATATGTGCGTTATAGGAAAAATAATAATATAAACAAAAAACAAAATCACCCAGTCACAAGCAGCTTAGTTGGTCATGCCCTTCCAGGTTACAGATGCATTGGGTTTTTTTGTTTTGTTTTGTTTTGTTTTTAAGATTTCTTTTTTTAAAACCTTTATTTTTATGTTTACATGGTGCTGAGAATGGGACCCAGTGCCTCATAAATGCCAGGCAAACGCTCTGCCACTGAGCCACAGCCCCAACCCTGCAGAAATATCATTTTTTTCCTGCTTTTTCCACTACATATTAGATTATAAAAGTTTGGAATGCTATTTTATACTTTTTATAATAATTGTTTAAATGACTTCAAAATATTTCTTTGGGTGGATATGTAATATTCTTTAAAGATTCTTTAAAGATTATTTCCCTCAACCAGATAGTAAAGTGTTACAATTATTATCTTGCAATTACAAACAATTTCTTGATGACACTTTTGTATAGATGAATATTTCTGTGCTTAAGATGATTACTTTGGAGGGGGATTCTCAAAGTAGAATTAGTGAATTAAAAGGTATAAGCAAAATTTATAGCTTAATATATATTGCTAAACTGCTTTTCAAGGGGTTGGATTGATGTCTACTCCCACCAGCAATAAATAAGAAAAGCACTGAGTCTCTAGTTCACATGCCAAGCAGATATTGGGGCAGGGAGAAGATTCAGAAAAATAAAATCTTCCTGACTTCATGTCACCTTAACAGGAGGATTAAATAAAGCCATCAATAGCCCCCATGTGTTCACAAAAGCTGGGCGGAATAACTGATATTCTTTTTTAAAATATTTTTTAAGTATTTTTTTTAGTTGTAGATGGACACAATACCTTTATTTTGTTTACTTATCTTTATGTGGTGCTGAAGATCGAACCCAGTGCCTCACATGTGTGAGGCAAGTGCTCTACCACTGAGCCACAACCCCAGCCCCATAACTGATATTCTTTTTTTTTTTTAAGTTGTTGATGGACCTTTGTTTTACTCATTTATTTATATGTGGTGCTGAGAATCGAATCCAGTGCCTCACACATGCTAGGCAAGCGCTCTACCACTGAGCCACAACCCCAGCCATAACTGATATTCTTTATGCCCATATTTTGAAACACAATTCAGGAGGAAATAAACCATGCAATATTTCTGAACATCAAGAGACTTATTTAAGTCATTTATAACAACAAGAAAACCAGTACTGGGAGGGATGAGAGGAGAAGAAACTACAAATGATAAATTTTGCCTTGTTCAAGTCCATTGGATGAAAATGACTAGGATTTGTTGCAGTCTATTTATTTTTTATTCTTCTTTAAAAGCATCTTGGTACAAATGACTTGCATCTTTTGGGCTTGGGATATGTAAGGCCTGGTCTTATTAAGTGCTAAAAGCATTCGGTGGCTAGTAGAAGTTTTCAATACAATATTTTTCTGTGGGTGAAAAAAGGCACCTTATGGTAGAACATGTCCTCTGGCATCTACCTAAAAATGACACATACTCTGTCACTGTCTTTACTGGACAAAAAACTATCCACTATCAATCATTAAGTCAACAATGACTAAAAGAGCCAATAAGTATAGAACTTATGTTGATCATTTGAAAGTTAAAAATCATTTTCCAGTCAGGCAAACTCCTTACTTCTCCTGTGAGCCACTAACACTTTGGGGATAAAATGTAACTCATGGATTGAATCTCTGACACTGGGAACCAGAAGTCTGCAAAGTTTTGTTTGTTTTAAAACAAGTAAGAGTGGTTCCTCCACACTTGAGAGGACTTTGGGCACATGAGATCGAGAGGATTTTTCGAGTTCAAAGTTGTTGGGGTTTTTTTGTTGTTGTTTTGTTGTGTGTGTGTGTGTGTGTGTGTGTGTGTGTGTGTGTTTTGGTTTTCTTGCATTGAGCGGGGTGGAACCCAAAGCACTCCCATGCTTGGCAAGTGCTCTAGCACTGAGCTAGTCCTCAGCCCCTTTGTGTATTTTTTATAACTAAACACACACACACACTTAAAAAAAAAACACAGTAATCTACTCTGCCCTCATACAGTCACTAATGATTTTTTAATAGAGATTGTAGTGCATTACTGATTAACAAATGTCAATGAGCTTCTTCTCATAGGTCACACAAAGAAAGGAGGAGAAATGGTTACCTGTATGTATCTTTTATAACTAGGCTTGTTCTCAAAAGGGGTAAGAGGGACCTGGCAACTGTCTGTGGGTCTGGACTCCATTGCACCAGATCTGCAGGTCAGGTTTCCAATGATTGCAGGTTTCATGTATACCAACAAAGAGGCAACCTGTCCTGAGTCAACAGGCTCAGATGACACTGTGACCACACCATGCAACCAAATACAAAACACACTTCAGAAGAATTAGAGTTAAGGGTATTTTAAAAATCAAGATTAAAAGCTAGAGGAAATTAAAGAGACTATCATGGGTGTAGAGGAAATATTCTAAGCAGTGGAGGAAATAAAAAAGGAAAAGATACATGAATTTCATTCATTCATTCAACACATTTTGGGGGCATTGTGTGAAGTGCTGGTTGTTGATGAATAAGTCATATGCCTTAACTTCTTTCATGGGACTTATTTCAGAAGGTGAAGACAAATTATCTAATATGATGACATAGATATTTTACTTTTTAACTTTATTAATAAAATCAAACGTATAAAAGTCAAAGACTCTGTAAAACTTAAGCAAACAAAAAAAAAGTTAAGATTCTTTTTTTTTTTTTTTTTTTACTGATTGAACTCAGGGACACTCCACCACTGAAGCCACATCCCCAACCTTATTTTCTATTTTATTTAGAGACAGGGTCTTGCTGAGTTGCTTAGTGCCTAGCTTTTGCTGAGGCTGGCTTTGAACTCTTGATTCTCCTGCCTCAGCCTCCCGAGCCACTGGGATTATAGGTATATGTCACTGCACTGGGCAATATTCTTTGACTATAGAGTTTATACAAATCAATAGCAACAGCAAAAGATTACCTAAACTCGACCCAATAAACAACTGAGCAAAGACTGTGACCAGAGTATTAGAGAAGACTCACAGGGAAGTGGTTAAGAAATAATTAGAATGTGGAGCTTCAGATCAGTCAGGCATATTAAATTAAAATTAAAAAATACCTTTATTTTTTACTATCAAATTAATATTTTTGAAATACTTTTAAAAATAACAATAAACAAGATTTACACAGGCTTAAAGAAATCACATTCTCTTCTTTGCTGATGCAATATGTGTCAAGAACTTATATATAAGCTCTATCTAATAAATCCTGTTTGTGACAATCCATAAAAAATGATTTATAAATTTAGAAAAGACTGGGCACTGAGTCTCTGTACAATTAGGCCTTTCATCTAAGTATTTAGTATCAATGTTCTTGCATAACAAAGTTGTACATATAAGCAAAAGTTGTCATAACATGAAAGAGTTCTTCAATGAACAACCACATATAAAAACCACACCCTATTCAAATATCTACCCTGCTTAACACTGGCATCCACCATCACTGACAGATTGGACTCTTTCAGTCAGTTTTCTTCCTCCATTTTTTTTTTTTCCATTCAGTATTAGGGATTGAACCCAGGGGCACTCTACCACTAAGTTACATCCTCAGCCCTTTCTATTTTTGTTATTTTGAGACAGGGCCTTACCAAATTGCCTAGGCTGGCCTTGAATTTGTGATCCTTTTGCCTCAGCGTCCTGAGGAGCTGGGATTACAGGCATGCACCATCACATGGGGCTCTCCCTCATTTTAAAATGATCATTCAACAAACCAGGTGTGGTGGAGTACGTCTACAATCCCAGTGGCTTGGGAGGCTGAGGCAGGAGGATCACAAGTTCAAAGTGAGCCTCAGCAATGTAGTGAGGCCCTAAGCAACTCAGTGAGACCCTGTCTCTAATAAAATACAAAAAAAAAAAAAAAAAGGGTCGGGGATGTGGCTCAGTGGTGAATCGCTCCTGGGTTCAACCCACAATTTCAAAAGAAAGAAAGAAAAAAAAACTAGAAATCTGGTCCCATCCCTCCCCAATTTCATTCCCCAAGACGACACTTTTTTCCCTAATAGTGTGTAGCATGCTGTACAGAACAGTGAACACAGCATTTCACTGAAATAACACTTGACAGCTCCATTCATGCAACCAGCACTCTTCGAAACACTTTTTTACATGTGTCTCTTTAGAGAATCCCAAACAACTCTTTTCAGCTCTTAGGTGTTCTTGTGGCGGTTATCTTATTACTATGTTCCTACCGCTATTTCCTAATTTATATTTTAGAAATCATCTATTGACTGCTTCCTGGAATAAATGAGAATATGGCTCTCTTGCTCTACCTACCACTCCTCTTGCCTCATTTACTCAAAATAGAACTTTCAGTCACTAATCAATTGTTTACTAAATAAATATCACTTCTTGCCAAGCCGTGATGTATATATAATGTTTTTCGTGGATAGCCTTCTGTCTTGCCTGGAGTTAGTGCCTATTGCACATTTTGCTCTACTTATTTTCTCAGTTTCTCCCCATGATACCAGCGGTTCTTGAGCCCCTTTTCCTTAGAGTCATTCCTCTGGAATTCTCTTCTTTCTTTCTCAATATGATTGGTTTTGTCTCAATCTGCTATCCAGTGCTCCAACTGGGACAGCTCTCCATTATTCGCTCAGATGGATCCACTCTCTCCTGGATCCCATACCTTCCTATTTCTGGATTTGTTCCCTTGTTTTGCTGTATTTTTAAAAAATAACTTGGAGCATCTTTAAAAAAAAAAAAAACTTAGCTGGTAATTTTTATTTATTCTACTTTGAAAATGTTTCTGTTTTGTTTTTACAATTAATGATGGTTTGGCTGAACATAGAATCCTAAATTGAAAATCATTTTTCCTTTCTCATTTCTCTGTGGATTCTAACTGTATTAAAACAACACCAACAACTTCCCCTTCCATAACTTCCCCTTCTTCTCACTGAATTCTATTTTCAACTAGGTGTCCATTCTGTCTATCTCCAATTCTAGTTCATGTTAAAAGTTTTTATAGCTGTATATGTTGAGATCAGGCAACTGAATGGAAATCCAGTTTGTTTGTTTGATTCCCCTGGGGTATTCTAAGTGTCAGGATGTGGTACTCTTTTCTCTGAATCACTGAGATCTTCCAGAGGATAAACTCCACTCCTGTGTGTGTGTGTGTGTGTGTGTGTGTGTGCGCGCGTGCGCTTCACTAGAGATTGAGCCCAAGGTATCTCACATGCCAGATAAGCACTCTACCACTGAGCTATATCCCCAGCTCCCAACATATACATTTTGGGGGGATGAGTCTTACTATGTCGCCCATGTTGGCCTTAAACACCTGGGCTCAAGCAATCCTTCTGATTCAGCCTTCCAAGTAACTGGGACTAGAAGCATGTGTCACTGTGCCAACTCTACCAATCTTTTGCCCAAGGGGCAAATACTAGATGGCCAGCATTCCACATGAGGAGAATGGGGTGGGGGCCTCCAGACCCTATCATTCTGTATACAGCTTTAATTAAATCCCTGGTTTTGAGCTGTATGCCTCACTTTACCTTCCCTCCAAGCCCCCAGCCTTGCTGTGGTTGTAAGGGACAAATGGGCAGCCTCAAGCAGTTACTTTGGCGCCACATCAACTTCTTACCACCTACAGACATTAAGCAAGTGGTTTTTGATGCCCACTCCCTAGGCAGGACTGCACGGAGCCCAGGTTTCAAGGTCACTATGGACTGGGCATAAGTCCTAACTCTGCCTCTTAATAACCATGTGATCTCAGGCAATTAAACGAGATGGTCTGTGTCACTCACTGAGCATTATATTATGCCTGGCACCAGAGGACACTCAATAAATGGTAGTCAAAATCACTATCAAAGTTGACCCCAAGAGAATATCAGATTTATGTAGTTCCTTCCTGTTCTAAGAGTCCCTAACAGTTCCATGACTGTGATGTTAATTTCTAGAACAATTAAACTGAATGATAAAATCAACCAAATAAGTTTTTCAGGATAAAAGCTGCTTGGCACAATGAGCATTAATGAATTTTATGGCCAGAAGGTTGAAGACCTTCTTCTAGTAAGCTTCACCATGCTAACACAGCAGTCCACCATCTCCCACTGCTGGGATCAAGAGGGCTTGCTCTCTGCAGTTTACAAGTTTATGGATCTAAACCAAAACCACAAGTCTGCTCTGGTTTCCCTGTGTCTGAGTAGGACAGTCACAAAGAACAGCCCGGGGCTCGTTCTTTGTGTTGAAACATTTTCCATGAAAGTATTTTTTTTTTCTCTTTCTTGAAGGTCAGGATATTCCAAATCAGTGAATCACTTTATATATAAAATGGAATGGATGGGGTGATAACAGAGAAAATGATAGAGTAAGAAACCCGCCAAATCTTCTCCATAAAAGCACAAGAACACTAGCAAAATGCATCAGAATCTACCACCTTGTGCTATTTTACACGCCGGAATGCTCGCCCTACAGGACACCAACCTGAACTAAAAGAAAATCATTATTGTTTTTTTGTTTTGTTTTGCTTTTGAGACAGGGGTCTCATGATGCTGCCCAGGCTGGTATGGAATTCCTGGACTCAAGCAATTCTCCTGCCCCAGCTTTTTTGGGTAGCTGGGACTACAGGCCTGTGCCACCATGCCCAGCTCAAAGTAGATAAATAAATAAAATTATTTTAATTGTGTTGCCCAGTACTTGGGTCTCCAAGTCCAGATCTCTGGTTTCTCCAGAAACCAAACCTCTGTCTCCCATAGGGAGGTGGGAAGGGAAGTTGCCTAGCAGCTGGGGCCAAGGTGGGGTTAGGACCTGCAGTGAAACTGTTCAGCCAGACCTCCTGCCGCCAGCCCCCACCACCTACAGGTGCCCAGTGCCTCAGATTCCTCAGTTTTTTCATCAGCAGGCTGGTGTTCCACAGAATCCAGGAAAAGCTCAGAAGACTTCACCAGAGAGCTGGACTCGGAGACACCGGCACTGTGAGTACAGGGTCCTTGCAACACAGCAAACTTCTGCCCATGAATGGTGAGCTCCCAGGCTCCTTCCCTCACTCAGCACCCAGATCACTGGTGACTGGTTTACACCCCAGGGGAGACCCACAAGTCCTTCTGAAGCAACTGAAGTGTCCTAGAGACCTACAGGTTCAGATGTCCATGGACCACCAAAGGAAAAGCCAGATGGTCATCCCATCCATTCCCCTGAACTCACCTGCCGATAATCCCCACCTGTATTTATTTCTTATGGCTGTTGTAACTAATGACTATCCATTTGATGGCTTAAAACCACAGTCTCAAAACCTGTCATAGATCTGGAGGATGATGTCTGAAGTCAGTTTCACTGGGCTAAAGTTGAGACATCAGCAGGGCCAGGCTCACTCAGGAGACTCTGGAAGACTCTATCTCATGCCTCTTCCAGCTTCTGTGGCTGCCAACATTTCTTGGCTTGTAGCTACACCATGGCAATCTCTGATTCTATATTTGTACTGCCTGCTGTGCACGCGAGTGTGTGACATCTCCCCGTCTCTTTTAAAAAGACCCTTGTGATTGCATTTAGACCCCACCCAGATAATCCAGGATAATCTCCCCATCTCAGAATCTTTAACTGAATGACATCTGCAAAATCTTTGCCATCTGAGGTAACACTCATAGGATCTAGGAATTAGGCCATGAGTACATATTTGGGGGCCATTACCTAGCCTACCACACCACCTGCATATAGTTTCCACTAAGCTTTTTAGTTTTTCACACGGAAATATTGAAATCAAAAGGTTTTTTCCCCACCTTTATTGGATATCTGAATTTCTTAATATGAATTCTCTACTCCTGGCCATTGATGTTTTTTCTATAGATTGTTAAGGGAGTTTTATAGATAAAGCCATTCACCCTTTATCTACCTTTTTTTTTCTTTCCTGTTTTGTTTTTTTTGTGATGCTTGGGCCTACGCTGTACCACTGAGTCACTCCACCTGCTATCTGCCAAGTGAAAATACATTTCCTAATTTACATCCGCCTATTTACTTTGCTTACAGTTTGTTTCCTGATATAGAAGAAATTTTAAATGTTCTGAAGTCAAATGTGATATTTCCTTTCCTTTGAAATTTCTTTCATTGCTACTATCTCAGAAAGTCTGACTTACCCTTAGATATATATTCACATATTTTCTCCTGGTTTATGATTTTCAAAAGTATCTGATTCTTTAATCAGTATGAAGCTTATCTTAATATATGGTATGAAGAGTATAACTTATTTTTTTCTACTTAATCAGTTTTTCAAAATATTTTTTTAGTTGTAGATGGACACCATGTCTTTATTTTATTTATTTATTTTTTTAATGTGGTGCTGATGATCAAACCTAGTGCCTCACATGTGCTAGGCAAGAGCTTTACCACTGAGCTTAATCAGTTTTTTTAGCATAAAACATTTTTCCCTTTTTCTACTGACTTGTCATATCAACCAAGCATAAAAATCTTGAATATTCTAGGGTTTGTTTCTGAGCTCTGTTCAGTTACCTCAATTTCTTTGTCAAATGTTTACTTTCTGGTCTTTTTGGATCCCAAGTTTGTAATTTAACTATACTATAGTCCATCAAACTACCCTAAAATAATGTTTTATTTTTCACTTTCAGATTGCTTATATCCTGTTCATTTTTTGATATCCTATTGATTAATTCCTTATCTTAAAAAATCTCATTTTTATCATAACTCATGTACATGCATTTGGAAATGTTTTTTGGGGGGAGGACCAGGGACGCTTAATCACTGAGCCACATCCCTATCCCCTTTTTTATATATTATTAGAGACAGGGTCTTGCTGAGTTGTTTAGAGCCTCACTAAGTTGCTGAGACTGGCTTTGAACTTGCCATTCTCCTGCCTCAGCTTCCCGAGCTGCTGGGATTACAGGCGTGCGCCACCTCACCCAGCTTGGAAATATTTTAAAACAGAAAGGTTATTTCATATTTTCAAAGAAAAGAGACTAGATATTCTTCCTGTCTATTGTTAATACAATGATGAACTGAACGGCTCTGATGGTTTTTTAATTACTTAAGTCAACAAAACACATAGGCAGTCACTTTCTGGGAGCTAGGAATACGGGACAAGAGCAGATAGAAATCCCTGCCTTTGTGAAGCTTGCTATCCTTGTCCAGAAGACACATACAAACAGGATAGGTTAATTTTAAAAGGCAGTGTGTCAGACAGTGAAGAATGCTTTGGGGAAACAAGAAACCTAGGAAGGGGTGGTGGGAATCCTGAATAGGTGACTAGGGAAGACCTCCCGGTGAAGATGATTTTAGTCGAGACCTAAAGAAAGCAGAGGAGCTGATCTCTGGCGGGGGCGGGGGGCGGGGGGGGGGCCTTTTTGACCAAGGCTGTCCTCATCCTCTGAGCTTCCACAGGAATTTTAATATAAAAACAACATTAGCAGCCACCATGGGCTGAGCTCCTATTCTACGCCAGACATGAGGCTGGGCTGCTTCTTTATAAAGACACTGCTGATCCTCATAGTGATCCTGCAGACCCTGGGGGAGTTGAAGGTAGTTGCCTTGTCACATGTCCCCAAAACCTCCTTTTGTGTAGATCCCTGGAGGGTCTGCTCTATGCCTCTGACCTAGGTTCCTGCTTTTATTTTCCCCCCAAGGAACCCCTTTATCAAAGAAGGAGCCAACACTAAGCCTGAAAGAGGGACCACTGGAGAACATGTCCTACCAAAATGGTGGCCTATACCAAGAACTTTCCAAGAGAACGGTGAAGGCATGTCCCAAGGACACTGTGCATCAAACTAGAAAGTATTCGGTTCCATGGGGCATAGTGGAGCCGGCCTGTAACCCAGCAGCTGGGGAGACTGAGAAGGAAGCATCACAAGTTCAAGGCCAGCCTTAGCAATTCAGTGAGACCACATGTTAAAAATACAAAATAAAAGGACTGGGGATGTATTTAAGTTGTTAATTACCCCTTGGTACAATCCCCAGTACATTTTAAAAGCAACCAGCTCAGATTGCAGGATGATGACAGAATGTTCCAGGAAAGATATCTCCAAAGGAGAAAAAAAGAAAAGCAACTGATAAATTATCTGATGCACATCATCATTCCTGAGAATTTATAGTTCTTTAGAGAACTTGGGTCTTTAACAAACTAAGCAAACCAAAGTAAAGAGTGTGTGTGTGTGTGTGTGTGTGTGTGTGTGTGTGTGTGTTTGTGTGTGTATGTGTGTGTATGCATGTGTGTGTGTGTGTGTATGCATGTGTGTATGTGTACACAGTTCTTGGGATTGAATCCAGGGCCTCTTACATGCTAGGCAAGTACTGTACCACTAGCTACATCTCTAGACCAAGTAAATAAAGCCATGAACTCCAAGAAAATAAAAAGTTCAAGAAATTCAATGTAATATGCTATGTGAGTCCACAGGAAGTAAAATTAAAATGTATCAAATATAAAAAATGTGATAATTATTGTAAGAAAGGGCTTTTGTGGGAAAGATTTGAGAGCAGTTGACTTATATTCCATGCAGAGAATTAAGAAATAAAGCCTCGAATTCAAGAGAATAAAGTAGTAGTTGTATAAGGTTGTCATTTGAAAATATTGATGAAAATACCAGGAGTAATGGCTAAGAGTTGAAGGTGGCTGCCCCCAAAAGACGGAATAGGTGGTGGGAGGCAGAGCGGAGAACTGCCATGTGTGATATCTACAGTACCAACTGACATTTAACCATGTACTGGTATCGTGTTGGTGATAACAAAAATATTTTAAGGGTCTGGGGATATATAGCTCAGGGGTAGAACACTTACCTAGCATGTGCAAGGCCCTGGGTTCAATCCCACCACCACAAAAATAGATAAGCAAAATTAATAAATCATTTTTGATCCTTTTTTATTTGTTTTTTCAGTCTGATGCCTACTGAGGCACTGATGCTACACAAGGAGCAAATTATTTAAATTGAGAAATAAAAATTATAATCTGTGTATTATGTATATATTCTGGAGTGGCTAAATAAAGTTAATTAACATATGCATCATCTCACATACCATTTTTTGTATGAGAACACTTAAAGCCTACTTTATGGAGGATTTTCAACAGTAAATATATTTTAGTAACAGTAGTCACCATGTTGTACAGTATGTATCTTGAACTTCAGAAAGTTAAGGGACTGGACATTTTCTTCTGTAATTTGCCATGAATGGGTTATTTACATTGAAATTCCCAGTGTATCTTCAGATGTACTTAAAGTATAGCTTAAATTAATTGCATTAATCATTCATGTCTTATGACAATGAGCAAAATGTTAATGTATTAAAAGGAATCACTGTAAATTTAAACATCAAATTCATCATGAATTAATTGTCTGCATTATACTTACAGGAGTAAAGTAGATTGTTGGGAATCTTTGAACTGTAGAACGGAATACAAAGCTCCTGTATTTAAAAAAAAAAAAAGGAAAAAAAATGGTTTCTAAATCTATTTTCTTTTTTTGGTACTGGGTATTAGACCCAGGGTGCTCAACCACTAAGCCACATGCCCAATCTTTTTGTTGTTGTTGTTTTTGTTTTGAGACAGGGTCTCACTAAGTTGCTGAGGTTGGCCTCAAACTTGTGATTCTCCTGCTTCAGCCTCCCAATTTGCTGGGAATTACAGGTGTGCTCCAACTCACCAGCTTCTAAATTTATTTCTAAAGTGAAGGTCTTTGTTAACTTACTCCCTATGTATCATTTAATATTTTAAAATGCTAATCTGAATATGAGGTGCATAAATGAAGTTTAAATCACAAGTATTGGTATGTAAATATGTCTGTAAATAGGCATGAATGAGATGATTAAAAGTAACTTCGTTGATTACCTGGAAGCATACTTGGGAACTGGTGTAGGAAGAATCTCGTATTGCCCTGGGTAAAGGTGGAGTGACTACATGGAAGGAACAAGGACACAATAATAGATTAATAGAGGTTATAAACTCACTTGATTATCTCTTATTCAATAATCCTTTATTTTATGACCACTAAACATTTCATCATTTATTCTCTGCTTTAATAGTAGGAAAGGTATACCTCTCCAAAGGTTGAGCTCTCAAACATTCATTATGTATTCATTTTCCATGGTGAATTTTATAGACAATCTGCCTGAGATGTTGCATGGGAAAATGCTGCCTCATTAATCACATTTTGAATTGCTAGAGTCAAAAAAATCACTTGGACCATTTATTACAGGGCTGGTGGTGGGAAATACAGTGGTGAGAGAGACATGGCCCCTGACAGCAGGGGTGAGAGGCACCCTCAGGAATGATTCTAACACTGTAGTCAATGCTGAAATAGATTGACAACCAGGGCAGGAATGGGGGCGGAGAGTAAACCCAATGGGGTGATCTAAAGACAGCAAAGAGGAGGAGATTTGAGGGGGGCATTTAAGAAAGGGAGGACTTCTTCAAGCGGAGACAGGAGGAATTTCAAGAAGAGCCTTCCAAGTGAAACTGTCTTTCTGCCCTATGTCAAAATAGCTGCAGACTATCTAGGTGGCTCCGTTGTCCCTTTATCTGTGGATGCCCAGAGGATGAGGAGCAAGGGAGTTCATGAGGGAGAAGAGGATATGTGAAGGGAGGAAGGAGAATGAGGAACAGGAGGGAACAAGGGCTGGAGCTCCAGACCCTGTTGCAGGAGCTGCCAGGCAGGAGCTGGATCAGAAACTCCTCGGGAGGCTGAGGAGAACCATCTCCCTCCATCTCCTGGTATTTTTTATATAGAATTTTGAGAAATGATGCTGCCTTTGTTGAAAATGAAGCATCCTCATCCTGGCCTAGCTGTCACCTGGAAGTTCAGCTATTATATTTCACCCTGCAGCTGTTTTTCCCATGATAGCACACAATTTTGATTGCAGAGGCAGCTTTTTGTGATACAGTGATAACAGTATATATGAATTTATGATGAAATACACATGCTGTGGCGACACACCTGTGCTTTACTAATTGCCCACTTGACATAATAAATACAGAGGAAACAAAGGGATTGCATCATACTACAGAAGCAGAGAAGCAAATTTTAAGCAAAAGGCTTTCTTGGGGGCCAACAATATCCTATTTCTTGATTTTGGATATGGTTCATGCATGTTTTCTATTTACCTTAAACTGTGCTTACATGCGCATGCTCGCTAGCGCTCTCTCTCTCTCTCTCTCTCTCTCCACACACACACACACACACACACACACACACACACACATACACATACATACGGAGAAAGAAGAAAGAGAATTGAAAGGAAAGGACCCTTAAAAAGCAAGGTGCTCCATTCATCTATTGAAGGGCATCTAGGTTGGCTCCACAGTTTAGCTATTGTGAATTGAACTGCTATAAACATTGATGTGGCTGCATCAATGTTTTTAAGTTTTTAGTATGCTGTTTTTAAGTCCCTTGGGTATAAAATGAGGAATGGGATAGCTGGGTGAAATGGTGGTTCCGTTCCAAGTTTTCTAAAGAATCTCCATACTGCTCTCCAGATTGGCTGCACCAATTTGCAGCAATTTAAGA
Source organism: Urocitellus parryii (assembly GCF_045843805.1). Lineage (NCBI taxonomy): Eukaryota > Metazoa > Chordata > Mammalia > Rodentia > Sciuridae > Urocitellus > Urocitellus parryii. The sequence continues at coordinate 68,810,541 of NC_135542.1, forward strand.
GTGTGCCTTTTTCCCCACATCCTTGTCAACACTTACTGTTGCTTGTATTCTTAATAACTGTCATTCTGACTGGAGTGAGATGAAATCTTAGAGTAGTTTTGATTTGCATTTCTCTAATTGCTAGAGATATTGTACATTTTTTCATATATTTGTTGATTGATTGTGTATCTTCCTCTGAGAAGTATCTGTTCAGTTCCTTGGCCCATTTATTAACTGGGGATTGAATGCAGGGACCCCAGGGCTTGGTGCATGCTAGGCAAACACTCTACCACTGAGCTACACCTCCAGAATATTTTGAGCCAGGGTCTTGCTAGTTCCGCTGGATGAACTTGAATTAGTGATCCTCCTGCCTCAGCCTCCTAAATAGCTGGTATTATAGAAAATTACCACCACTCCTGGCTCCTGAGGGATTTTTTTTTAATGGTATTCTGTTTTAAACTTCAAATTCCACTTGTTCATTGCTGGTATATAGGTGAATAATTGACTTTTGTAGGAGGTTTTTTTGGGGGGGATGTATTATTTTGGATTATTTACATAGTCAATCATGTCATTTATGAATAGGGACAATATTTTTATTTTATTTTATATTTTTATTCCTTCCTTTTCTTGACATATTGCATTAGAGGGATATCCTTGCCTTGTCCCTCATCTCGGTAGAAAACCCTCTAGTTTCCTACCCTTATTGTTACCTATGATATTAGCTGTAGGGTTTTTTAAAAATAGATATTCTTTATGAGGTTGAGGAAGTTCCCTTATATTCCTAGTTTACTAAGAATTTTTTTTATCATGAATGGGTGTTGTCGATTTTGACAAATGCTTTTTCCACATCTACTGATATGCTTGCGTGACTTTTCTTCTTTAGTAACTGATCAGATAGATTAGATTTCTTTATTTTTGAATATTGAACCAGCTTTTCATACTTGGAATAAATTCCACCTGGTTGTGATATGTAGTTACTTTTGTATTTTGTTGAGGATTTTTCTAACTATGTTCATGAAAGACATGGGAGTGGTTTGTTATTTTCTTTTCTCGTGATGTTTTTATCTGTTTTTGGTATAAGGGTGATGAGTTAGACAGGTTGTGCTCTATTTCTATCTTCTGGAAGGGATTATAAAGAATTAATATGATATCTTCCTTAAATGATTGGTAGAATTCATCTATAAACCCATGTGGGCCTGACATTTTCTGTTTGGGAAGGTTGCTATTATTTCAATTTATTTAATAGCTATAGACCTATTCAGAATGTCTATTTCTTCTTGTATGAGTTTTGGCAGACTGTGACTTTCAAGGAATTCGTTGGTCCATTTCATTTAGGTTATTAAATTTGTGGTCATAGTATTGTTCATAACATTCCTTTATCATCCTTTTAGTGTGTATGAGATTTAGCGATATCCCCTCTGTTCTAATATTAGTCATTTGTATCCTCTTTTTTTTCCTTAGTTAATCTAGGTCAATTTTATCAATCTATTGAATAAAACATTTATTTAATTGATTTTCTCTACTGCCATTTTTAATTTCATTGATTTATGCTCTAATTTTTATTTCTTCTGCTTACTTTGGATTTACTTAATTCTTTTTTTTTTATATATATTTTATTTTTTAGTTCTCGGCGGACACAACATCTTTGTTGGTATGTGGTGCTGAGGATCGAACCCGGGCCGCACGCATGCCAGGCAAGCGCGCTACCGCTTGAACGACATCCCCAGCCCATAATTCTTCTTTTTCTATTTTCCTAAGGAGGAAACTTAGGTGCTTGATTGTCGATCTTCTTTTCTAATATAAGCATTCAACATTACCAGTTTCCCTCTATGCTCTGACTTCACAATATCCCACATATTTTGTTGAAATGTGTTCTCATTTTTATTTAGTTCAAAGTATCATGTAATTGATCCATGTGTTATTTAGAAGCATGTTGCTTAGTATCTGCATATTTGGGGATTTTCAATTATCTATTATTGATTTTTGATTTAATGACACTGTGGCATGAGAGCCCACTTTTTATGATTTTTCTTAAGTTTCTTAAGGAGTGTTTAATGGTCCAGAATATGGTCTATCTTTTTTTAAATTATTATTATTTTTTGTTGTAGATGGACACAGTACCTTTATTTTGTTTATTTAGGTTTTTTATGTGGTGCTGGGGATTGAACCCAGTGCCTCATGCATGCTAGGCAAGTGCTCTACCACTGAGCCATAACCCTAGCCCCAATATGGTCTATCTTATAGTGAATATTCCATGTGAGCCTGAGAAGATTTTTTTTCTGCTGTTCCTAGATGAAGTAGTCTATAGACATCAATTATAGCAGTTGATTGATGGTGTTATTGAGTAACTATATCCTTGCTGATTTTCTGTGCTTTTGATAAAGGGTTGTGTAAGTCTCCAACTATAATAAGGATTCATCTGTTTATCTTTGTAATCCCATCTGCTTTGCCTCACATGTTTTAATGGTCTGTTGCTAGGCACACACATATTGCCTAACATATTTTTATATCTTCTTGGAGTATTGAACCCTTTATTTATATAATGCCCTCTATCTCTGATATGTTTCCTTGCTCTCTTAAATCAATATAGCTTGTCCTGCTTTCTTTCTCTTTTTCTTTTCCTCCTTTCTTTTTTTTGGGGGGGTTTGGTGGTGGGGGTGGGGACAAACCCAAGGCCTTATGCAGAAGAATCACAAGTCTAAGACCAGCTTGGGCAACTTAGACTCTGTCTCAAAAGAAAAAATTAAAAGGGCTTTGGGGTATAGCTCAGTGTTAGGGTGCCTCTGGGTCCAATCCCAGCACTTCAAAATAAAATTTTAAAAAAATGAAACTTTGATTTTTTACCTTCACTTATTCCTTCTTCAAAGGCTCTTCATTTCTGACCTGTATTAACTTCTTTTTCTTTAATGAAGTTCTTTGAAGATTTCTTGCAAAGCTGATCTACTGGTAACAAATTTCTTCAACTTTTGTTTGTCCAAGAAAGTCTCTATTTCTGCTTCACTTTTTTTTTGGGGGGGGCGGGGTACTGGGGATTGAACTCAGGGGAACTCAACCACTGAGCCACATCCCCAGTCCTATTTTGTATTTTCTTTAGAAACAGGGTCTCACTGAGTTGCTTAGCACCATTTGCTGAGGCTGGCTTTGAACTAGCGATCCTCCTGCCTCAGCCTCCCCAGCCGCTGGGATTACAGGTGTACAACACCACACCTGGCTTCTGCTTCACTTTTGAAAGAGTTTCACAGGGTACAGATTTCTAAGCTGGTGTGATTTTCCTTTCAATATTTTAAATACTTCATTTCAGGCTCTTTCTGTTTGTGAGATTTTGGAAGAGAAGTTGGAGGCAACACTTATCTCGGTCCCTCTACAGGTGTCTCTTCACCCACTCAGAATTTTTTTTCTGTCTCTAATTTTCTGGGGTTTGAAAGTGATATATTTAATTATGGCTGTGTTTTGTTCTGGTTTTTATCCTGCTTGGTGTTCACTGAGCTTCCCAGATCTATGGTTCGGTATCTGACATTTAATTTGGGAAATTCTCAGTCAATATTTTTTCAAATATTTCTCTTCCTTTCTCCCCTGCTTTTGTATTTATATAAATATTATATACATATATATAATATATGATATATATATTTATATATAATATATAAATATTATATATATATATATAAAACACACTGTGCAGTTGTCCCACAGTTATTGAATATTATGGTTTTTTCAGTCTTACACACAGGACTAGAAACCAGAAATCATTGTGACCCTGTTTAGGGAACTCAGACTTGAGAAGCCACCATCAGAATCATTATAAGGTGAACAGAGCCAAAGAGCCAGCAGGTGCAGCATTTCCAGGTGCTAGTGGTAGAAATTTCATTCTCTTTTCTTGGAGAAGTCTCTTGGGCTTTCTTCATCCATGTGGAAACATCAGTGACTCACTGCTCAGATGTTTTAAGGTCTGAGAAACAGACACATAGGACTTCTTAAAAAAGCAGCATGCCTCATTATAGCAATCATATTGTTGTTAATTTTATCATTAGCTTGCTGGGTGTGGTGGCACACACCTGAAATCCCAGTGACTCAGGAGGCTAAAGCAGGAAGATTACAAGTTCCAGGCCTTGGGGAATGTTCTTGAAAAATAAAATTTCAAGAACGATAAGTGACACCCAGTCAGAGATACTCACATGCAGACAACATGACTTGACTTATATATGGAAAAAATTTAAAGACTCTACTAAATAATTGTTAGACTAGGAAAATAAATTCAGTTAAGATGCAGGATACAAAATCAACATGTCCAAAAAAAAAGTAGCATTTTTATACACCAATAGTTGAATTTGCTGAGAAAGAAACCCCATTCACCATAGGCCTGTCGACCCTGAGAAAAACCACTTAGAGATCACATCCACCACAATACTGTCTTAACTCAGTGTTGTCACCTAGGAGCATTTTCACATCAGTGGACATTTGGCAACGTCTCGTAATATTTTGGGGTATTACAATTGGGAAGGGAGACTGGTATCTAGTGAGTAGAGGCCAGGAAAACTGTTACACACCCTACAAAGCACAGAACAGCTCCCCACATGAAGATTTATCCTATCAAAATATCAATAGTGCTGAGGCTGAAAAACCCTGGATTAGACTTGCAAGTAGAGATGTTGAAAAGACAGAGGGACTTCAAAGGAGAAGTCTAGACAGGAGATAAGTATTTGGTAATCACCAAAATAGATGGTGTTCATAGCCTTAAGATTGGACAAGATCAGCATCCCAGGGGACAATGCAGATGGAGAAGAGGTCTGAAAGCCTGGGGGCACTCCCAGGTCAACAGTTTTTTTTGGGAAATAACAAAGACAGCAAAGGCCAAAAAGTCAAGATCAAGGAGATGTTAGAGGGCTGGGGATGTGGCTCAAGCGGTAGCGCGCTCGCCTGGCATGCGTGCGGCCCGGGTTCGATCCTCAGCACCACATACCAACAAAGATGTTGTGTCCGCCGAGAACTAAAAAATAAATATTAAAAATTCTCTCTCTCTCTCTCTCTCTCTCTCTCTCTCTCTCTCTCTCTCTCTCTCTCTCTCCCCCCTCTCACTCTCTCTTTAAAAAAAAAAAAAAAAGGAGATGTTAGAGGTTTGAAAAGACACAGGCCACCCAGGAAAGTGGGAAAGTTAACAAACTAAGGAAGTCCTTTCAGTGCCCAATGGAGGTGAAGGGTTTAAGATGATACTAGGCATTTAGCCACAGAAATTCAGGTGTAATGTGTGCAATGAAATTTAACCAGGGTGCAGCTTTGCCAAATGAGGGAGAGAGGAATAGTCAGGGCCAAGGGAACTGCAGTGCATTGTCAATTAAATATCATGGGAAGCAACTATGATGATTAATTAGGAAATTCAAGCTTTGTGAGGAAGAGAGAACATCAGGGTTTGCGGGGAAGTGAAAAGATAGGAAAATCAATGGGCTATACAGGGGGATGAAGAAATTGTTGGGGTTAGTATACTAGGTTAGCACCAGAGAACTGCCTTCATGTAACTGAGATTATGGAGGAGTGAAATTACAGCTCTTACAAAAAATCTAAGGGGCTTGGATTGTGGCTCAGTGGTAGAGTGCTTGCTTAGCATGTAGGAGGCACTGGGTATGATTCTCACATATAAATAAATAAAGGTCCATCAACAACTAATTAAAATTTTTTTTTAAATCTAAGAAGTAGTTGGGCACAATGGTGCAAGCCTGTAATCCCAGTGGTGTGGGAGACTTAGGCAGGAGGACCGCTAATTCAAAGCCAGCCTCAGCAATAGCAAGGCACTACCCAACTCAGTGAGACCCTGTCTCTAAATAAAATACAAAATATGGCTGGAGATGTGGCTCAATGGTTGAGTGCCCCTGAATTCAATCCCCAGTACCTAAAAAGGAAAAAAAAAATATATATGAAGTAAGCGGCAGGGTGGAGGAGAGGTCAAGAAACCAGGTTGTTGGAAGATCCTCCACTTGTGTATTGAAATCATGACAGGTGTAGGGAAAGGTGTGTCCATGAGGTAAGGGAGCTAAAAATCATCAAAAAGCAAAGGGATTAGGTAACTCTGAGGCCAGTGGATAATTGTGACACCAAGAAAAAGGAAGCCACAAACTGTGTATATTCTCTACAATGAAAACATTATTTCTCTGACATAAAAAAAAAAAGCTATTGTAAACATTGTGAGACCACCTCAAATCCTCTTTGGAAAGGGCCAGATATAGATAAGCATATGCATGCATACGCAAACACACACACACCCTCACACACTCACACTTAATAAGACTCCTCGAGGGCTGGGGCTATAGCTCAGTGGTAGAGCGCTTGCCTAGCACATGTGAGGCACTGGGTTCGATCCTCAGCACCACATAAAAATAAATAAAGATATTGTGTCCAACTACAACTAAAAAAATATTTAACAAAAATAAATAAAAGTAAATTAATTAAATAAAGGTATTGTGTCCAACTACACCTAAAAAATAAATATTAAAAAAAAAGACTTGATAGAGATTGTCCAGTTGAGTTACATACATACTTCAGAACAAAGGTACAAAAATAGTAAAAAAAAAAAAAAAACAAACCCACATCTTTCTTTTCATGTGTATTGGGGCAAGCAGGAAAGAACTCAGGGCCCGGAGCATGCTAGGCAAGCACTCTACCAGCCCTTTTTACAAAACTAAGTCTTGCTAAGTGACTCAGGCTGAACTTGTGATCTTCCTGCCCCAGTCTCTCAGAGAACTGGGATTATAGGCATGCACCACTGAGCCACGAAAAACTTTCTTAGGAATAAAAATGTAGCCTTGATGAGGTATAAAGTGAATATTTCTATTAAAAAGGATAGAACATAAGAATGTTGTCCTGTCTTAGTAACAACACTAATTTCTACAATATCTACCCCAAATCCAAATTATTCTGAATTCTGCTATTTAAAACACCAGACTTTTTACTTTTATAGGTGGGTATACAAAGTTATATATAAATATCACTCCCTTTGTGAATATATTCTCAAATACCTTTGGAATAGAAAATTAGGAAAAACATTGAATATTTCTAGTTCTTGGAGCTTAATCTTTTGTGAGAGGTGGGGAGGAAAGACAAGAGAAAAAAAAAACAGAAGAAGTGTTTTCAGAAAGTTTGTTCATCCTTCTAGGTAAGCTGAATTCATTTGGTCTTATAAGTTTTACCTAATAACAAACTTCTCCGTTTTCCCCTTTCCACGATGGGCCTTTGAGCCAATGCTTAGAGACCCATAGGAGCAAGAAAAAATGGAACAGAAAGGAGAGAAATGGCAGGAGAGAGAACAATAGGATGCCTTTGTGTTTGGAGTACTCAGAGCAGGGTCACATGTGGCTTGGTTACCTGATAACAAGTCATAAAAGTCCAAAGATAACTTAGTGTTTATATTTATCCACTAAAGCAAATAGAATAAGATTTACCCAATGAACATTTATCATTCTGTTCTGTTTTACGGTTATAATTCATACAGCGGTAAGAAGGGTCTACACGTTGGACACATGTGCTCATCCTGTTGAAAATTCTAGTCCACTTGGCAATCGCACTTCCTTGTTTTTAAGTCAGACATTTGTTGCCGTGGACTTCTTAGATTATGATAATAATATTCTAATAAAGTGAAGACTGATACTATTAGTGTCTCCTTTCCAGTCAATGGACATTAGGGCACAGAGAACTGAGACAAGTACCCAGAGTCCAAGTCACAGCTCTGTCCCTGGAACAGGGCCTACTGCTGCCACTTGGATGCCTTCAACAAGATGAGGTTCCCCACTGCAGGGGCCTCCTTGGGATTCCACCTGTCAAAACCTTGCCCCTCATTCAAGGTGGGGGACAGGTGGTAGATTGGAAAGAAGACTGAATCTGGGTTAAAAAGCCCTCAGTGAGTGGTCCTTACCTCTTATTTATCAAATCATGTGTCTTAGAACAAGTTACTAAGTCTCTATTTGCACAGCTTTGTTGCAAGTAGAGGAGATGATATCTGTTCAAGCTACTTCAGAAGATGAAGAAGCAACTAAGAGAATATGCATGGAAGGGTCAAGGTCCACCTAAATCCTACTTAATCCAGGGAGCTTTCCAGCCTTCCAGTCCAGCCTACCTTGAGCTTTCCCTTGGCATTTCCTGCAGCATTATTCATCTCAGCACTTGATATATTTTGTCTTATATTGTTACTTAAATATTTCTAATTCAGGAACTTGTTTCTACCACTGAGCTACACCTCAGCCAAGAAAATATTTTAAAATCTTCTTGCAGTAGATAGTTCTATGCATGTTCTAATAGGAATACTCACCCAGATCCAGGGTTTTCTCTTTGAACGAAGAGGGTTCACCATATCAACTGCTTGAAGAAGCTAGAACATGGCTCAAACATAGATAAGATCCCAGAGGGGAACCCTGATAAGAGTGACCCCAGAGGGGAAAATTTCCCCCCAAAGTTCTATCCTTAGGTTTAGAATACCTCATGAGGAAAAATCTTTCTGGATTCATTTGCAAGCAAGGCAGTTCTGGCTGTCTCACTATAAGAAGTGAGACAACCTAGAGGTTTGCCATTTTCCCCTTGTGTGTGGAGCGGGGTACATAATACAGAATCTCTTCCTCTGGAGCTTTTAGTAGCTTTCCCACAAAACCCAATCTGCTAGTAGAACTTTACCTTATCTTTGTAAACTAATGTGCTGGGGCTGGGCCGGGGCTTGTCTTTGAAGGAGTAACTGGCCGATTGCTTCTTTAACAGGTCCAGGAAGTCAGGAGGCATGTACAGTGGAAGATCATTTAAGACTGGATTGTTTCTTTGCACAAGAGGTGGCTTTTTCCTTCCTTCATTTTTAAAATTGTAGGTTGCTGCCACTGGATTTAATAGGGATTCTTCAATAAAAGTTTTCAAGTGATAAGTGCCAGGTATAGGAGTATTCTGTGGAAAATTGACAGCAGTTTTAAGATCACTGTAAATCTTTAACTTTCCCCAAAGCACCATTCCTAGAAGAGTCATTCCTAAGTAGCAAACTACTTTATTTTTAAATTTAATGAAGTTCTATCACATATAATACTCTTTTTTTCTTTTCTTTTTTCTTTCTTTCTTTTTTTTTTTTTTTGGTATTGGGATTGAACTCAGGGGCACTCAACCACTGAGCCACATCCTCAGGCCTATTTTGTATTTTATTTAGAGACAGGGTCTCACTGAGTTGCTTAGTGCCTTGCCATTGCTGAGGCTGCCTTTGAACTCACAATCCTCCTGTCTCAGTCTCCCAAACCATTGGGATTACAGGCGTGCACCACTGTGTTGGTACATATAACACCCTTGACAGAACAGTATTTCAAGAGAATCGTGATTATTTCTTTTCTGAAACAAATCCTGAATTAACACAAATGGGTAATAGTTAAAATTTAATTTTTTAAAAAGGTAACTTCAGACATATACTTATATTTGCCAATTAAATTTTGAGTATATATTTCAGGCCTCTAGTGAGATTACTCAAGACAGCTTCTTGGTCAACTAAAAGCTATCCTACTTTTTTTTTTTTTTTTTGCTTATCCTACTTTTATGTTTCAACTAGCCTCAGGTGGGAAGCTACCACATAATAACATGAGCCTGAGGATGAACTGGCAGAGCATATGGTCTACTTAGTTCCAAAAGAGGTTTGGTACCTTCAAATCACAACCACAGTGTGGCTCAATGGCCAGATTGGAACTGCTGTTCTGCAGCCACTTTTTCCAATGAGCTGAGCCATTAAAATTAGATCAATTCCAAGAAGGCTTTGACCCATGGAGATTCATTACAAATGATCTTCATTACAAGTGATCTTTTGGTCATTTTTCTTTCATATATTACCATCTTGTTCTTAAACATTTTGTATACACTGATCATGTTAAGTGTTATCATAGGTTCCGTACCATCTATGAGAAAATCTGAAGCCAAGTCGCCTTTCTGGAATAGATGTTTTTTCTTTCTTGTCCAGTGTCACCAAGATCAGAAGATCAAAAGTTCACTTTATTTAGATATTTTGTAAAGCACATGGATTCCTAGAGTTGTTTTACTTCATAAGTTTCCATTACATTCGAAATTTAAAGTGAATTTCTCATTTGTATGCTAATATTAAAATTATAAGCATGAAATGAGGCCCATGTAGACCTACATGATAACTGTTTTTTTTTTTTTTTACAATTAAGTGTTACTGATTTAAAGGGTAAGAATGATTAAAATTTTAATGGGAACAAAAATAATTTGAAGAGGAAAGACCAAAAATATACACACTGTTAATGCTATTCTCCACCAGCTTTCTCTTTGAAAAGAGGAACTCTTCTGGCTTGGTTTCTATTAACAAATACAAAATATGCTTATTCATTTGAGAGGTAATTCCCCTGAAATTAAATTTATAAAACATTACTTGAAGAAATTAATACCTGCATCAAACTGTCATTAAAATAAAAGCTAGAGAATGATAAATTTTGCCCATGACATTTCCTTAAATTGCTCTTTTATGATTTTAAATGCTTTTAAATATCTAAATTCCTTTTGATAAAATTAGAGTAATAAATATTTTCAACTCACTGAGGTGCTGGAAGGATATTAGATGTAACAAAATTTGATGTTCTTTTGAGGAATAGGGTAGGGCTTGAACTGTGGCTCCCTCATGTAACAGCTAAGTACACTGGGCAAATTACTCAATCCTCGCGTGCACTGCTTTCTCACTTTCTCACTTGAGTATAAAACTGAGATACTGCTGACATGGCATGAGAATATGGTATAGTACACATAAAGACTTGCACCTACAACCAGTGTTCAATAAATGATAGCTTTCATTTTCAGAGGGTGGGTACTGGGGATTAAACTCGGGGCACTCAACCACTGAGCCACATCCCCAGCACTATTTTGTGTTTTATTCAGAGACAGGTCTCACTGAGTTGCTTAGCACTTTGCTGTTACTGAGACTGGCTTTGAACTTGATCCTCCTGCCTCAGCCTCCTGAGAAGCTGGGATTACAGGTGTGTGCCACTGCACCTGGATAGCTTTCAGTTTTAACACTTCCTCTGCCAAAGTAGGAAGCAGGTTATTTTGGTATCCTCAATTTTCAAAAAACGTGTCTTCCATAGTTAAGTGCTCTTATTGATTATTTTCCACATTTGTTTTAGCCTCACTGCCCACAATTGTTTAGTTTTACTCTTTTGTATTATTTCTAGTAGGTAAAAATAGTTAAAATATTGAGTTGTACTCCCCACCCCCCAGTACTAGGGATTGAATTCTGGGGCTCTCTACTATATCCCCAGCACTTTTAAAAATATTTGTATTTTGATAGGGGGTCTTGCTAAGTTGCCCAGGCAGGTCTTAAACTCCTGATCCTTCTGCCTTAGCCTCTGAGTACTTGGGATTATAGCCATGTGCCACCACATCCAGCTCATTTCATTTTATAATATATTTGTTATTACTATGAAATATGGGTTATCTCAAGCAAGAATGTATTAAAAATAATTTAATCAGGGGCTGGGGATGTGGCTCAAGTGGTAGCGGTGCTCACCTGGCATGTGTGAGGCATTGGGCTCAATCCTCAGCACCACATTAAAATAAAGATTTTTTTTTAAAAATAATGTAATCAGTAAAAAGAACCTGACATAATTCTTTTTGTCTTATAACTGAAATCCACTCTACTTATGAATATCACAGGGCTTTAGTTTTACTATGAAATATGTGCATTTCTCTAAAAACAAACAAAAGCAAAACAAACAAAAAACAGTTTCATACACAATATGAAGCCTGAACTTCTTTTTAAACATTCCTTTGTTAAATATGTGTGTTGAATCTCCTGTAGCACATTTAATAGTTACAGAAGGAAAACTTTCTCAGGAAGATCAAGGCAGGTCTCCCATCTCCACCCAAAAGCAGAG